>NC_052628.1:113636884-115085634 GCF_016161935.1 Mauremys reevesii
TCTTTTTTTATTTTCCTTCTGGTGTTTGAGCCTTTAAGGTCGCATTTTCAAGCTTTTCTCCAGAACCATAAGGGCTAGAAACTTATTTAATTATATTTTAAGTAAAGCTGAGATGCCCTCCTAATCACATGGCTCCAGGAGCTGGGGCATTAAGCAAAACACCAAATATCACAAGACTCACAATGAAATCACAAGAGCTGGCAACACTCCTGCAATCCTCATTCACACAAGTGATCATTACTCAGGTTATTCATCTCATTAATTTCAGTGGAGGCACTTGTGTGATTAATTATTGCATGATAGTGATCTTAGGTGGTGGATTCACTTAAAATTACCTAGCAACTGATCGCCAGGTCCAATCATTGGAACAACTTCCCTTGAATTTAATGGGAATTTAATATAACGCTACAATGAAAAAGTTAACATAACTTAAGGGACAGATTTTCAAAAGTGCCTAAGAGGTTTGGGAGCATGAGTTCCATTGGTGTTCAAAGGGACTTGTGCTCCTAAATCTCTTAGGCATGTCATTCCCTTCAGATGGTCATGTGATATTTATGTGTGGGATGACATTCAGATTAGTCATGTGTGTATATATGGAAACAACTTGTCTTTTAACGTAACAAAATTCATTATATAAGTAAGAGAAGAGGCCAGTTGTGCTGTTTCTGATACTGCCACTAATAGTTACAGCCACTAGTACTGTCTCTGGTGTGGATTTAAGCTACTACTACCACCAGCTAATTGACACTGAGGTCTTCTGGGGCTCTGTGATTTAACTTTCAGGTCCGCTTCTCTAACCACAGTGCTGAGCTTGAGGGGGCTCCTGGAGGCCATAGAATCGCCCCACCAGACTGAAGAGAGGGTTATGGTGAGTTCCCAGATTTTGAGGGAGTCACCCCCTCTCTAGATACTGATAAATTATCCAGCCTGAGACAAGCTTTCATCACTGAAGCTCATACACAGACTTCTAACGAGCAAATGGCTTGACCTCTGGGAAGCGCCGGATCGCACCAAGTATCACGTCCTCCCAAAGTATTTTCCTGGGGAAGGATAAATATGCATAATCCCCTGCAAAATCTCCTCTCCCCACACACCAGGTTAGACACCACAAATTGCACACCACACCACGCTGTCAATGTATACAGTGCGTTTTTCAGAAAGCAAGCATCAACATTTCCAGCAAGTGCACTTCATAGTGGTTTCTTTGCCAAGTGGTGCTGCTTCTAGCCTGGGATATATTATGGGAAAGAGTGAATAGATTCCAGATTCCTTCAACATTCCAGATTGTTTTGGACCCCCCTTTTAATGAAATATTGGTAGACCTTCACTGTAGAGCCCGTGTCCAATGTTGTCATCTAAGAGCTTATATGTGTGACAGAATGTACCTGTGTTTACACCCTAGAGGCTGTTGTAATAATTTTTGTATAAGGCACGTCTTGTAAATTATCCTTTGAAAACTCATAATTTGTTGGTCAGTATCGTCCTGATAAAATGTGGCAACATCATAACATTTCCCTACCACAGCCATGCCCAAACTGAGGTTGACAAACAAAGGAATGTGTGCTCTGCTTAATTTGCATTTAAGCAATAAACAGAGTCATCAAGCAGGAAGGGAAACAAAGGAAACTCAAACAGGTGAGAAAAGCTGGCAGGGAACATCCTTCCACACAGACTCTTTGTCTCCTAGTGCCCAGCTGGAAATGTTTTCCAAGAGAGGGACTGAAACTATAAAAAAGGAGGGACAAACACCCCACTCTCTCTCTCTCTCTCGCTGCCCATTGCATTCACTGCACCTGAAGTGACAAAGGAAGCATGCATTGGACTCTGGGGCGGGGGGTCCTGACCTACAAGGTTGGTCAGTAACACTGCTGAAAACATGTGGCGAGAAACTTGGCTTGAATCTGATATAGTTTGTTAAATTAGGTACTATCAAACGTCTTATCTTTATTTTTCCTGTAATCATTTCTGAATTTTATGCCTCATTACATCTCTCTCTTTGTAGTTAATTGATTTGTTTTGTTATTTTATCTAATCCAGTGTGTTTAAATTGAAGTGTCTGAATAACTATTTGAGATGTTTTGCTGGCATATTATTCCTTTAACGAAATAACAGACTTAAAATATTTTGTGCAGTACAGGATATACATTTCTGGGGGGAAATCTGGGACTGGAGGAGTGCTGGGGTCACCCTGCAGTATAACCAAGGCTGGTGAGAACCAGAGTGTAAGACAAGTGTGGCTGGCAGGTTGCCGTTACACACACATACTCAGGGTGTGACTTGCATGCTGGAAGGTAGTTTGCGAGTGGGCCAGGTGGGAGCTACTGCAGCAAGCATTGTAAGGCACCCACGGTTGCAGGTCAGGGGTGACACTGCTGCTCATTAGTCTGGATTATACCCTGATATGTCACAATATGAAATTGTATTAGCCTTGTGTGGTGGCTGAGCGAGATGTTAGGATTTTACACCCAGGGGCCACTTGCCGGGTAAGCACAGCCATGAGTGATGTCTGATGTAAAGCTGCACTGCCCCATCAGGGAGTTTGGGGAGGGATTATGCCACTTCAGTCTGAAGGAGGGTTGCATGCAGCACCATCTTCCCTGTGTTCCCAGTCGGCTCTGGAGGGCTGATATACAGGTGGGCAGAGCTTTGGCACTACATATTCTCTTTGGGGGGCCTGATGGCAGTACTTCCTGTGCTCTCAAATCCAGAGACTGCAACCATGGCTGATCCTAGTGTGAGGTAACAAGATGGGAAAGACTTCTTGTATCCATCCTACCTTGCACCCAGGCAGGGGCCAGTCACAATCTGGCATCAAATTAGTGTTCAAAGGAGGACAGGCTGGCTCCTGGGTTTGGGAGGATGTTACACGATCTTTTGTCATTACTCCACGCATTCTAATCCAGCCCAGATTGGTAGTCACCAGAAGCCATTACTATATATTGTCTGTTCAGTGCCCTATGTGAAAAGAATTAGCTGTTTCTCAGTCGTGTTTCTCCTGGTAAAATGGTCAGAGGAAGTTGGAGATGCCTACTCTTTTCATGTAATAAAGATGTGGTTTGAAAGGCAGAGGAGCTAGAATAAATTGATAAATTAGGGTCCTAGAACTGTAATTTGACTTTTATACAATTACAGCCAAGAGGTTTTCTAATGTAGATTTAAAGTCCATGTAAGGCTGTTTAATTTTTAATCTACAAAGTTGTATCAGTCAGTAATCAAATCTTGCCAAATGATTTGATCCAAAGTGCATGAATTGTATGTTTTTTTAGCAGATGTTCCATAAGTTTTGCTGCAAGTAGACATGTTAGTACAGGGATGGGTAAACTTTGTGGCCCGAGGGCCACATCGGCATTGTGAAACTGTATGGAGTGCTGGGTAGGGAGGGCTGTGCCTCCACAAACAGCCTGGCCCCCGCCCCCTATCCGATCCCTCCCACTTCCCACCTCCTGACTGCCCCCCTCAGAACCCCTGACGCATCCAACCCCCACCCCGCTCCTTGTCCCCTGACTGCCCCCTCCTGGGACCCACCCGCCCCAACCGTCCCCTGGGACCTCACCCCCTATCCAACCCCCCTGTGCCCTGACTGCCCCGACCCCTATCCACACCCCTGCCCCTAACCGCTTCCCGGGACCCCACCCCCTATCTAATCCCCCTGCTCCCTGTCCCCTGACTGCCCTAACCCCTATCCACACCCCCCCCCCCTGACACCCCTCGTCCCCCCGGGATTCCCACACCTATCCAATGCCCCCTGTCCCCTGACTGCCCCCCAGAACCTCCTGCCCCTTATCCAAACCCCCACTGCCACCCCCTTACCATGTTGTTTGGAGCACCAGGAGCTCACCGCCCAGCTGGAGCCAGTCACGCCACCCGTGCTGCCTGGCAGGAGCAGCGGGCCAGAGCGCTGGTGGCATGACACACTGAGACTGTGGGGGTGGGGGGTAGCCTCCCCAGCCAGGAGCTCAAGGGCCGGGCAGGACAGTCCCACAGGCCCAATGTAGCCCGTGGGCCATAGTTTCCCCACCTCTGTGTTAGTACTAGATGGATAGAGTACCTAGCATAAGTGATATGGTCAAGCAAATCTGACTGGTTTGGGCATTCAAGCACTGGAGTATATCAATGTATGGCTCTGTGCTGTGTAATTTAATAACACAGACATGCATTGTAACACAAGCAGTGACATTTTAATTTATGGACCATATGGCCCAAGACCCAAAGCACCAGTAACTGAGAGGGAACATCCATCCGTTAAAACAGAGAGTGTTTGCCCCAGTGTTCTTGCCCAAAATTTCCCTACTGCACAGTAGGTGGTGCAAGAGTTCATTGTCACCCTACACTCCAGAGGTAGCTGCATTTCAGTGATGCTGTGCCTATAGTTTGGCCTTCTAAGATGTAATGTATTGTTATTAATGGCACACAAGGAACCACGTGTCACACATTCAAATCCACAGCAAATGAAATGTGAAAAGAAAAGCCCAGGATATGGTATAAACCTTGCTGCTCTGAAAAAGAAGAGGGATGCACCGAAATAGTTTCCTTAGGCATTTTTTTCACATCTCTGACACTGTCTCCCATTTAGATCTTGAGCAAAGAGGAAAGAGAAAACTACAAAAATTGAAATGCAGTCACCATCTGGAAGCTCCTACGATGCTCTATTTGGGATGATTGAATGGTTTTAAATTTGCCAATAGGACTCCAAGATCTCCATATAGTCAGATAGCTTGGTTCCACAGCTTTCAGTTATTACATGTGTGAAAATGTTTTTTTTTTAAATAAAGCAACAGTTGAGTGATAAAATGCCCGAAGGGTCACTTATTCCAGAGTGGTCTCTAAGGTCCTGATCCAAAGCCCATAGAAGTCAATGCAAAAACTCCCATTCACCTTGGTGGGCTCTGGATCAATCCCAAAAGTTTTGGGAACACTCTTCTGTGTGCAAGTTTTTGTGCATGCAAAATACAGTGCACCTTGGACTCCTGAAACAAGAAAATGCAAGCATCAGCCATGGACAAAAATGCGGGCAAACCTCTTCTGGTTCCTGGTTTCAGTTCAAACTCAATCCTAAAATGATTTTGAATACTTTTGTGGTTCAAGTTGAATAGTTCACAGACAATTAGGAACCATATATTGAAGAGCAATGAGCATTTTCAGGCTAAATATTAGAGAAGCTTGCCTAAAAGGTTAGAAAAACATTCAGAGACCTAAAGAAAAGAAATCATACTCAGGGACGTAAAAATCTTATACACTAAAAAGCCCTGGAGACTTTTTTGGTGTACACAGCAGCAATATATATTTATCTATAGCTTATCACTCTCTGAGGTGTCTAATATAGATAATCTTCATTTGTGATTTAATTCAATTCTGATTCATTTCAAATTACTAATATGAGCTAAAAATAGCCTTGATTTTATTTAATGGTTTTAGAACACCGTCTAAGAGAACTCAACAAAATGGTAACTGCACATACAAAATGTGCATTGTGATGGTCAGAATTCTGTGGTGTGTCTTTCATTTTGCTGACATGAGTGCCACTGGTACATGCCACAAAATGCTGCAGCCCTCATGGCTTTGTTTTGAAATTTAACCTTATGGTGATAGTAAGTGTGAGTCGACAGAGTGCAGCACAGAAGCCACTTGACTGGCTTTATTGTGACGTGAGACATTTTCACACACATCTGGAATGATCCATCAGAGAATATATCAAATTATCCCAGGGAGGCCCTGTTTTTTCATCACAGTTATAACTGTGCTTCAGACAACGGAATTGCAGCTTGCAGAGAGATGGGCAGAGTTGGCACCTGAGGCAGATGAAAGAGTGAATCCAGGTCAATACATTGGAGAAGTACAAGCAGGGGCGGCTCTATGTTTTTGGCTGCCCCAAGCAGTCATGCGCGGGAGGCGCCCCGGAGCCGCGGGAGCAGCGGACCTCCCGCGGGCATGACTGCAGAGGGTCTGGTCCAGCGTGGGTGGGCTGTCCCTCCGCTGGCTGCTGCGGGTGGTTGTCGGGGCGCGCTCCGGCAGGCTGCGCGCAGTCATGCCGGCGGGAGGTCCAGCCGAGGCGGCCGCCCCCTCCCGCCCCATGCCTGCGGGCCCCCGGTCGGTCCCCCCCCGCTCCGTGGGACCTCCGCGGGGCACAGCTGCAGCAGGTCCCCCCCCCCCCCCCCCCCCCCTGCGGGCGCCGGGGCGCAGCCCCCCTTTTGCCCTTGTTTGCTTGCTGGTGCCTTGCCTGAGTACAAGGCATATTGTACTGAAAACATAAAGGCAAGCCGAGAGGGGTTGACAGGAGACAGGGGCATTGTATAAGGGCAAAAGAAGGTGAGAACACTAGTCGTGCTGGTTGGATTGCAGAAAAATCTTCCCACAGCTGCATATACAGCATGTGCTCTCCCCCAGCCACCTCATTCAGAAACGTGTCCCGAAAAGACCAGGATACAGTATATAAATCTCCCCCACCCTAACAACGGTCAGAGATACTGCAAAATCTTTTCCTTGTGCCCTCCAAAAGACAAGATTAGGGCTTTGGTAATTACATTGTTAATAAACAGACTAACTCCCAGGCACAGGAACATCTCTTCCTGACTGAAGGCCCTTCACAGGGAGAGGCAGCTGGAGTTGGCTCTGCAGGCCATGTCTTTAATCCAGTGACAGATGTAGCTTCCTGATCCAATGGGTGCACTTGGCTGCTGCCACCCACCTGCAGCAGCACCCTGTGCCCCAGTACCAAAACCCTAATCCCAGCCTGTGGAGGGGGAGGCCACCCCAGTGGGGAGTGGCGGGTGGACTGGAGAGTGAGCTTGCCACACACTCACCCCGAAGTGGCGGCTCCTGTCCCACAGGTGTGGGCTCAGCTCCCAGCTCCAGGCTTTGTGACCTGATGTGCAGGGTCACAGCACCTCCCAGGTTTGGCCCGGCCACTTCTCTATCATGACAGAGTGGTGACTGGGCCAAACCTGAGTGGCACTGCAATCCCTTGCACCAGATCTCAGGGCCTGGAGCAGAGAGCTGGGCCCCACAGAACATTAGCTGCTGTGGGTGTGATTGTGCCCATGAACCCCTACTGAAGTATTAGTCGGATCGGCGGGTAGTGTTCAATGTAGCGGGGATTGCTTTATCGCGTCTTTATCAGTCAACTCGCCGCCATGAAGTTGGCCAGGATAAGTCGAACTAAGATACTTCGACTTCAGCTTAATTCGAACTTCTTGCCCTCCCCCCGTCCCCCCCCCCCCGCGCTAGTGTAGCCCAGGCCATGGTTGCATAACTCAAGTTTTTGTATTGACTTCTGGTAGCTGGTTTCCATTCCTGTAAAGGCTTCAGCAATTGTTGCTGACTTCACCTTTGGCAAGACTCGTAGAATTATGATCTCATCCTTTTCCTTTTTAACGCAGCATTGAAATATTTTTTTCTCATTTTCTCTGAGATCTCAGCAAAGCCTAACACATTATGGTCATATTCATTTTGCAGAGCTCTGTGCTTGCGGTGTTTCTAGCTGGGTAGATGTCCAAAGAATTCGATAGAGATGAGGTCTAGAGAGGTGCTGAGATACTATTGCACAAGTGCCAGAGAAGTGCCTATAAGGAAATGATACAAACACAACTTTATCTGTATCTATAAATATTATTATTAGGGTCAGGATTGTGACCTGGCCATACAACGCTGCACCGCGGAGGTGCTCCCTTCCTCTATTGCATGGGATAGCAACACTGAGTCACAGAACAGGGTATATCTTCACTGTAGAGTTAGCGCAGGTTATCTCGAGTGAGACCAGCCACGCTGTGAAATGAACTCAAGCTGCCGTGTCCACACCGCACTCATTCCTGTCTGACACTTAGATGTCTGGCGGCCAAGCCTGCGGCTCTTTGCACTGCGTTGAGTGGGGCGAGTGTATGAATTCTCTCCCAGTGAATTGTGGCAGACCTTGCCTGTCCTTTCTGGGGACATGGGGGAAAGGCGGGAAGGCACTGGAGGACTAGTAGCATGAAAATGGAGTTAACCTGTGTCCGTGCTGCAGAGTGACCGTGTTAGCAGCTGAGGAGTTGTACTAACTCAAGCTGTAGCCTTGACCCCCTAACGGGCTAGCCAACGTGAGCGCCACACTTGAGTTAAAGGTTTTTGTTGGACAGGACTCTAGTTAAGGACAACACTCACGTTAACTTTGCTGTGAACACAGGACTACGGAGTGGGAAGCAGCCCCTGAGACTGTGCCAGTTCACGTCCCTATGAAGGAGAGCACAGAATGGGAGGGTAATGAGTGGGGCATTGGCTCTTCAACCCTTCCTTCCCCCCCACCCCCCGCTATTCACTGCACTGGCCAGCACAGCTGAGCTGGTTGGGGGGTGGGGGGTGGGGAATGTAACCTACTACTGGTATAGACCAATAGCGCATTGCTTTTCACCTGGAGCCAGGAGGAACCAGGGAAATTAATTGTGACTCTCAGAGTCACATTTTATTCTCTGCTCCGCTCCTAGGGCAATATGCCCACACCTTGCCCTGTGTAGAGGGAAGATTGTAATGTCTCCGTATGGCCCTGTAACAGAGTGGCTTTCCCCCATGGGCCGGAGAGCCTAGGGCTCAGCCACCCTGCGTACAGAATGAGCCCCACCTGAGGGGAACCAGGCACTTCCCCAGAGAGAGCCAGGCTAAAGTGGTGATAAAGCCCGGCTGGGAAGGAGATAGAGTCGGCAGGTGGGAAAGTTCTATAGGCAGGGAAGCCTAGGAGAGATCCTGAATAGTCACTGGAAGACCTGGGAAGGGCTGTTACAAGCCCTCAGTTATTGATCATTCTGGAAGGTGTTTTAAAATAGTGTTTTTAATCATATTGTTTGTGTTGTTGTGACGGGGCAGAGCAGCCCCGCTCTGGTACAGCAGGGGTTAACCCTTCCTTCCTAGCAGAGGAAGCCCCGCCCCGGAAGCTCTGCTGGGCATGCTCCAACTGGAGAACAGGTATAAAACCCTGCAGATCAGCTCAGTCTGGGCTGACCACTGGAGAAGGATGCACGCTGCCAGCCCCTGAAGAGGGAGAGCCTGCGCGCGCTAGGAGTCAGCCAAGCTGAGACACTACCTGGGACCCCGAGGAGGACGCCACAGGGGAGAAACAGATCGGAGGACCCCCTGCCCCAGATGAACTGGTATTCACGGTAGGAAGTGACCCGGGGGAACTTTAGAGACAAACAGCGTTAGAACCGTGGTGACGCTCATCGTGTTGTGGGCGGATCCCCGCCGAGCAAGGGGCAAGGAGAGCTTGCCACTAACAGGGCCCTGGGTCGGGGCTCAGTGGAGAGGGCAGGCCTGAGTCCCCCTACCCCCTCACCCCCGAACCGTGAGGGATCTTGGCTGCTAGGTCGTGTTACCCCACTCGTAAGGGGGTTTATATGGACTCTGGCCACTAGGCCACGCAACCCTGCTCGTAGGGGGCGTGTATACAGAGTCTGGCTGCTAGGCTATGCTATTCTGCTCATAAGGGGGTTTATATGGACTCTGGCCGCTAGGCCGTGCTACCCCATTCATAGGGGGTGTATATGGACTCTGGCCGCTAGGCCGTGCTACCCCATTCATAGGGGGTGTATATGGACTCTGGCCGCTAGGCCGTGCTACCCCATTCATAGGGGGTGTATATGGACTCTGGCCGCTAGGCCGTACTACCCCATTCATAGGGGGTGTATATGGACTCTGGCTGCTAGGCCGTTCTACTCCGCTTGTCGGGGGTTTACATGGACTCTGGCCACTAGGCTGTGCTATCCCGCCCGTAAGGGAGGTTATATAGACTCTGACTGCTAGGCCACGCTACTGCACCCAACAGGAGTGACAGTGAAGAGGGAGGCCAAGAGGCCGTCACTGACCGCCCGCAGAGAGGCAGACATAGTGACTCGAGAGTGGTGAGACATCGGCACCCCATCCTACCCCTGCCACAAAGGGGTGCTGTGGTGCCTGACCTGCTACAGTTGTCAACAAGCTTATAAATTACATGTAGAGTCTAAGGTTTTTGCTGTACAGCTAAATTACTGTAATCATACAGTTAATCATTACCATTGTAAAACTTCATCAAAAATCAGTTTTTTGTCTGGGACAATCTCTGTCAGGATATGTCCTGTTTTAATTGACTCACTGAATTATTATAAATGCTCTGGTTTGAAACTACACAAAAATCCATCTGCATTCTGATGGAAAAATATGTTCTTCCCAAGGGCAGGAGAGAACCTTCCTTGGTGAGGTACAGTATCACTAGCAGTGGTGCACTTTTGAATATTGGATTGTAAAAAAATAATTAGGTGCTTAGGCACACAATTCTCTTTGTGCCCCTGGTCCCCAACTCTAACCACTAGACTTTACTGCATCTCATAAGAAAATAAAGGGGCTGATCCTCAGCTGGTATAATTAATTTTGGTGGTAGTATATTGATTTATACCACCTGAGGTTCTGATCCATTTAAAAAAAATTTGTTTTCTGTAAGTCTTGTTTTCTAAATAAAGGACTAAGGGAAAAGGACTGTCTTTCCCAGTGCCTAGCACACTGGGACCCAAGTTTGACCCAGCCACCCCTCCGTCATGGAAGGGTGGCACCTGGCTGCTAGAGGCAGCTAAGCCAAACCCGAGTATCACTGCGATTCAGTATTCCAGGTCGCAATTAGGTGCTGCTGGAATAATAGGTTTGCATGTACCACAGCAAGAATTTTTTGCAAATTGATTTGAAAGTCTGTCTAAATCTGACTTTCTTCACTAAACGTCCTGACATCTCATGTGCAAGGATAGGGGAAAAAATCCATTTTGTTTTCTAAACAGAGAAGGGTCTGCTTATATTGGTAAAATAGCCATGTTTATTTCCCTGCAGTGTTTGTTTTACAGCAACTTAACAAAACCTGTAAACGCTGTTGAGCCAGAGTAACCATTAGCAATGGAAATGATTACTACTACTTCAATGGACCTTTTTTGCGCAATGTTGCCGGCACGCTGTCTCGTGAGTCATAATGACCGGATGGAAATTAATTTGTGTCCTTGCTGTAGGTCTTTTTTTCTTAATATAATCCAGTTTTCCTTTTTTACATTTATCTCCTCAAGTGTCTGCAATGTAATAAGCCAGAGTCACATTTGAAAATTCTCCTATATGTCTTTCCTGTGACCAGCCTATTTGGATGTACAGTGTAATGCAAATTAGTGTGCTAACAGAATGCAGTCAATGGAAAGATTTCCATAGACTTGAGTCAGCTTTGGAAGTGGTATAGTACTTGTAGTGAAATTCATCTCTGCACAGTGCTATCAAAAGGCCTTTGTGAGTTCCATTAAGCACTATTTTGAGGACTTCATAATGCATAAATCTTGTGCTGGTCCTCTGCACAGGGATGAATTTCTTTCTGTAAGTAAAAGAAAACTCTTGGGTGTGTGATTAATGAAAAGATGAAACTGCTGCTTTTTAGATAAGGTAGTTTTGACAGTGTGGCCTAGTGGTTATAGCACAGGACTCGGGTGATCTGGGTTCTATTCCCAGCCTTGGCATGTGGACACCTCACGTGTGTGCACTCAAATAGTCCAGTGGTAGAGGCCATATAAGTACCTGCTCAGGTGGATGTGCTTATATACGTAAGAGCCAAATTCTGTCCTCAGATCTATATATGATTTTGACTATAACTTGTCTGTGAATTGCAAGTACATGCCTAAAGGCAGGTCTTGGCCCTAAAGAAATGCACCAAGGAACATAAACTACATACTGTGCTTCCTGCCTCGGCCAGACCCACAGGAAGTTTCTCATTAATAAAGATACAAGCAAGGAATTCCACACACTTGGAGTCCTAGAGAATTCCTGAAGCCTTCCTTTCTAATGACTTCACTATGGCTCCCACTTGGATGCTTGCTTTCCAGACAATAAGTGCTTATTGAATTGAGTATGAAAAGCTTTCTGGGGGTGATCCTACCCCATACAAGGTCATGGGAAATTGGCCATACACTGGAATAGGAGCAGGACCAAGCCTTGGCTGCCTAACTTGTTCTGATCACTACCAAATCTGCTTGCACTTGTGAGATTTGCTGAATTGACAGCTTTGAAAAACAGAGTACAGTCTGTGTGCAAGTGTCAGAGCGGTATCCGTGTTAGTCTGGATCTGTAAAAGCGACAAAGAGTCCTGTGGCACCTTATAGACTAACAGACGTTTTGGAGCATGAGCTTTTGTGGGTGAATACCCACTTCGTCAGATGCATGCACGAAAGCTTATGCTCCAATACGTCTGTTAAGGTCTGCTATAAGGTGCGACAGGACTCTTTGTCGCTTTTTACAGTCTATGCAAGTTTCCCAACCTGCCCCATCAGCGTGCCTGTACCCTGACCTAGAGGGGCAAACTCTAGGGGTAAGAGAACAGTTCATTCTCCATTAACACCTTGGTGTCATTGCTGACACTGTCCATGAAGATGCCAGTTCTTGAGCTGGTTTATGTGCTGGGGACATCAGTCCACTAGCAAGAGAACTGAGATCACTAATGCAGGAAGGCCACAAATCAGCTGTCAAATGCTAACAACTTTCAGTCATAAAATTTAGGCCAGATCAGAGCCAGGGACCTAGAAGTGAAAAGCATCATATCTCATTATTATCCAGTCTGTCTTTTGGCTTGTCGTAAATATTTTCATACAGTCATTTGAATGGATGTTTGCTCTAATACTGAACTGATTATTTGGAAAAAATTTGATCTTATCCATAGAGTAAAACACAGATGCAGGAATCCTCCAGTGTTTTCCCCAGCAAACACTGAACTATTTTAATTCTTCAGCAAACTTTTTCTTGCTAAGTCATGTAACAGTCACATGTGATGTCATCCAATGTATTAGCCTCTAAGGTAAGGCTAAATGTCGTCTTTAGTGTGTCATCTGCTCTGTTTTAAAAAATTTCAGCACTGTTGTTTGTGTCAACACTGACATCTTCTGGTTGCATATGAAACTTTACTGAAGGAATATTTTTTCTTAAGCAAGGCCAGTATCCCAGATGTAGAAGACAACAGAATTTTGAATAATAAGAAACTATAATTGTTTTATCTAAGCCCTCCAGTATCCCAGTGTCTCGTGTTATTCCAGGAAAATAGAGCTTTGAGTTGAAGAGATTAGTTGGTTTGATATACTTTATTCACTGCTCAAAAGATATTCTCTAGATTTTTAAGGCCTGAGGGGCCCATTTAGGATCATCTTGTCTGACCACCTGTATAACGCAGGCCACAAAACTTCACCAGTTACCCCTGTATTGACCTCAATAACTTGTCTGACTAAAGCATGTCGTCTAGAAAGACATGTTCATACCACAAAAGCATTTCCACAGAATATGATAAAATAGGCCTAGTAGTAGAGTTGGGCAGAGGATGGAAATTCCACTTTGCAAAGGGAGTTGGGGATTTTAAAATTTTGACTTCATTGCAAATTGGAACAAAACCTGAAAATTTTAGAATTCTCCCAGATGGAAAACTCAAATTGTTTTGATTTTTAACTTTTTTTATTCTATTATACTATATTACAAAATAAAAACCATTCAAAATGAAACATCACTTCCAAATGAAAAATTGAAACATTTTTCATTCTGAAAATGTCAACACAGGAGGCTTTGTCATTGTCAGGACTGTTTTGTTTTTTTCTTTCTCCAAAACTGAATTTCTGAGAAACTGACCAATTTCGAGAAGCATGTCAATTTCAATGGAACTGTCCCTTTTCTGCCAGAAAATAGTTCCATCCAGGTTTTTTCTGACCAGCTCTACCTAGCTACTTAATAATCCTCAATATATTTAGCTGAGATCTTGCTCACAGATGAGTCTGTGTCTTGTAGCAAAATGAGGCTCAGGACTAAAACTTCAAAAAAGAAATAGTTAAGGAAGAAGCTACAGGTTTCTGGAGTTACACAAGAACACACACAACTGGCGAGGAGACATGGATAGCCATTGGAGAGGGGGTTCTGTCAGAAAATAGAAGGGGAAAAATTACTCTTTTCACACCCAGCATTTGTAATATATTGCAGCTTGACACACTTAGAGACATGTCAGCCCCTCCTGTGCTCTTACTCCCATCTAGTTACTAAGGAGCAGTGCCCACACATGGGAGGGATTGACAGGTCAGCAGGCCACCCACAGCTCAGATGGCCTCATTGGGTGGGCTCTTTTGATCTGGATGATGGGGAGCAGACGATGAGATGTGCTGAGAGGGGTGGAAGCAATGCTGGCAAACTTCAAATGCTGCTGTCTACAGCTCTGGCTGTAAAAAAAACATTGTGGGGAGAGGATTGATAATGCTGCATTGAGGATATGCTGCCAAATTTGACCCTTTCAGACTTCGAAAGTGGGCGTTTGGGATTCTGAACTCTCTTCCCGCTCGGTCATATAGCCTATAATCATTCCTTTCACTGTAGCATCTTATCTTCCTGGAGTATAGCTACAGTAAATTACTGTCTTTGCTTTGTTTGAAACCACAAAGTTCATGCAAAGGTGAAATGAAGTCTCTCAAATATTTTAGGTAGCACAAAATTAGGGCTTGATCTAAAGCCTATTAAAGTAAATGGAAATGTTCCCATCAACTTCAGTGGGCTTTAGATTGACCCTCTAAAGAGCAAGGAGGATCAGGATAGAAATCCTATAGCACTGTTCACTTTGAAAGCGACTTGTTTCTTAATTTTTTTTTTAAATGTTCAAACTGGGTGCCACAAGTTAGGCTCCAAACTTCTGATTTAGGTGCTTGAAAAGTGACCTGATTTTCTGACGCACTGAGCAGCAACCAATGACTTCGGTGAGAGCTGCTTAATGCTTTTGAAAGTCAGGTCATTTATTTAGGCACCTAAGTTGGAAACTCTTATCCAGTATAGATAGACTAGTATTTTCTTTTTTACTGAACCATCACTCCTCCGGAAACCATGTTAAAGGCTACCCCTTAGCAAGTCTACAGCACAGTTTCTTACCACCATTGTAAGACATACATTCCTTGCCCACTCTAAACTCCCACTGCCATCAGTGGCAATTATGGATGCACAAGGAATGCAGGATTGGGGCGCACGCACTTCAGTGCTCGGCTGCATACGGTGCTAAAACTGGCTTGTAACTGCTTTCAGTCATTGTTACAACCATACGGTGAATATCGCCTAAAGTCATCGTCATCATTTTATGAATTAATACACTCTGTGCAAATACTAATTCATTGTACATTGCAACAAGTTGTAACGTGATTATAGTAACACTGCTACTCCTTCCCATCACCCACTCCCCTTCAGAGCACACCTATTGGTAGCAACAAGTGACTCATGCTTTGGATGTACGCTACCCGTTGCCGCTACATTGGCACTTTGAATTGCCATAGTAATGATAGCTTGTAAAGTCTCTCTAGCTGCACCCCAAGTTACCAAGCAGCCTTTCAGTAAAGAATGAAGAAAATTGACATTTGTCACTCAACAATATTTATAGTGTGAACAAAACAAGATATGACATAATAAATAAAACTCTTACCTTACCAGAGTGCGGTATGCAGCCTGAGAGAGATTAACAGAGAGAACACCCCCCAGTCAAACAAGTTCATTGCAACAATGGATTCACTAAGTGGTACAAAGCTTACACCAGACTAAAAATTATTTACTGAGGCCCCAATCCACCAAAACACTGATGCTTAAAGTTAAGCACCTGCTTGTGAATAGGCTCATAGGAATCAGTTAAGCACATGCTTCAGTGCTTTGCTGGATCAAGCCTCTACCTTGCAGCAAAGGATGGAATTTCCAAAGAAGCCTATGGGAGTTGGGAGCCTATTTTCCTTTGAAAAGCCCAGTCCAGATTATTTTTGCACATTGCAGGGAAATGTGTTTATCTTCTCTCTTAAAACCACACCATGGGAATGGGCATACAGACTAAACCTTTTTTCTGTTCTTGGACTCATGACTTGCAGCATTCCATATCGCATGGGCTAAGGCCGGTAGTTCTTTAAGGAGGAAGGAGGGGTATCTTAATATGGGACTGCATTAGCTATTCAATGTAGGGTTCTTGGGGTTTGGTTTTCCAAGTCTACTAGCATGCTTATGTGGAGTGTCGACAGCTTCTGTGTCTTGAGCTTATACTTCTCGGGCCAGATGCTGACCTCTGTTACACCAGTGTAAATCCAGAATAGGTCCGCTTAAGTCAATGTAGGTATCCTGGATTTACACCAGTGTAAATGAAGTGAAAATCTGGCCCTTCATTCTTAAATCTCAGGGGCTGGGTCTTCACTAAGAGGAAGAAGTGTGCTCTTAACTCGAGTTAACTAACTCAAGGCAGAAACCCTAGTGAAGACAATGCAGTTTGAGGTAAAGATTATAGGGAACCATGTTAACACATATGAAAATTACCTTGTCTTCGCTAGGATTTTACCTTAAGTTAGCTAACCGGAGTTAAAGACGCACCTTTTTTTCTTTCCTCTCCTAGTGAACACAAGGCCTAAGGGCTGGTCTCCACTTAAGTTTTACTGGCATAACTGTATTAGGCTGTGTCTACACATCTCACCTTACAATGGCGCAGCTGTGCTGCTGTAGCCGCTCCATTGTCAGGCGTGCAGTGTAGTCACTCTTTGTTGCCGGGAGAGAGCTCTCCAGCAACAAAATAAAACCAACCCCAACGAGGGGCAGTAGCTTCATCGACGGGAGAGCAGCTCCTGCCAATGGAGCGCTGTCCACATCGGCTCTTTTTGTCATTCAAATGTTTGTCGTTGGAGGGGGGAGGTTTCCACGCCCCACATTGACAAAAGTTTTAACAGTGAAAGTGCAGTGTAGACAAAGCCTTAGTTAGGAGGTATGGGTTTGGTTTGGCTTATTTTTGTGTGTTGTTTTTCCTGACAAAGCTATAGTGGTAAAAGCCCTACTGTAGACACAGGCCTTGGCTACACTTGCAAATTTGCAGCGCTGCAGCAGGGTGTGAAAACACACCCTCTCCAGCGCTGCAAATTGCGGCGCTGCAAAGCACCAGTGTGGTCAAAGCCCCAGCGCTGGGAGCGCGGATCCCAGCGCTGTACGTTATTCCCCACAGGGAGGTGGAGTACGGACAGCGCTGGGAGAGCTCTCTCCCAGCGCTGGCGCTTTGACTACACTTAGCGCTTCAAAGCGCTGCCGCGGCAGCGCTTTGAAGTGCAAGTGTAGCCATAGCCACAGTTATACTGCTGTTCATTACGTGGACTAAGCTACGAGCACTCTGAGACGGTGTGACTGCATCCACAATAGGGTTGTGGTAATCGTGTTGGTTCCAGGATATTAGAGAGACGAGGCGGGTGAGGTAATATCTTTTATTGGTCCAATAAAAAAATATTTCCTCATTCATCTTGTCTCTCCACAATAGGGGACTTTTTGCTGCCTCACTACATGGCTATAGTTAAAGCTACACTACTTTTTATAAGATAAGCCCTAGGTGTTTCAACAATAGATAACAGTGTTGCATGTAAATGAGAGTTTCTCTTTCTCTTACTAACGTGGATTTTAAAAATCCATTAGCTCTTACACAACAGACCAGCACAGCACTTAAACAAGCCGTGGGGGTTTAGTGTTAGTTGGGATACAATACATGTTGATATCTTCCCTCTCTAACTACCTTTTAGAAACAAAATGGCTAGAGCAGATAAACACAAATAACTGTTTACCTGTCACCTGAGTGGTGCAAGCTGACAGATAAAGGTTGTCACTTGCAGCTGAGATTTTTCAAAGCCTCATACGGGATTTGGTTGCTCAGCCCCCATTCATTTTAATGGGAGTTGGTTGTTGACATTTCTTAGACTGAGATATTCAGACTATGTTGCTGTTTGAATAGCTCTTGCCTGCTAAGCTTACCATAACCACCTCTGACTTCTCTAGTTTTCAGCTTGCTTCCTTTGTACATTTTGATAATACATGGTGTATAGTCAAGGGCTGTGCTGTGGGGAGGATAGGGAAAGCCAGGGCATCTGTGAGGTGGACACAGTCAGATTCGGCCTCGTGTCCTTCCCTTCAAGGCTCCTGACAACTATGCCCTTCCCTACTTATCTACCCATGTTGCTTACTGCATCATGCCCTGAATTCTCAGCTCGATCCGTGCTGCTAACCTTGAATACACACTTGTCTGCTTTTTCCACAGCTGTTTCCACACACACTTCCACTTTCTGGGGATGCCACCCCAAAACTCCTCTATAAAGCCACTCCATCAAACGTCGCTTCTGATGCAAGTGGTCAACCACCTAATGAGGGCCAGACGGAGGGACAGTCAGAAGTAAGTGACATTGGTTCATGTATCTTTATTTTAAAATAAACCTTTGAAATGCCTCAGAGCCATCTAGTTATGCATGTTGCTTTCCTATGTGACAACTTGGTCGATTTACCATCTCCTCTTCTCCTGTTGTCACACTGTCTCCTGCTGCATCTTGTTTGAGATAAGCTTGAAAACTCTTTGGGGCACAATCTACAGTGCCAACCAAAGTGGGGCCCTGTCACTGACTGGGACCTCTGGGCACTACTTCAGTACAAGTGATATGTAATAATTACAGGGGAGTTATGCTGCACAGATACCCACTACCCACCCCATTTTCATGACCCTGACCCACTTGCATCCATTATCTGTGGGGGAGCTGTGGCACACACAGGGTGTTGAGTCTACCTAGAGGAAGCTCTCTGCTGCTTGGTCTTGATGCAGCAGATAGCAGCATTTCTGCTGCACATTGAGTGTTGGACACCTACAGAGCATAACCAAGGTTTGCCCCTTTACTTTTGACCAATCCCAGAATGCAGTGTACTTAAAATGAATAGTTCTTCACTGGATATAGAGGGGTAATTGCATGAAGACTGGGGCGGGGGAACCTCACAGTGAAATGTGCTTCTGGTTTGCAATAATATGTATTTTAAGAGGATGACCATAGTTGGACAGTGCTTATAAGAGTGTGCTTGTGCTTATTTTGGGATTTCTTATGAGTGCCAACAGTTTGTTGTTCATGTGCTCGTTTTCCAAAGGAAACTCCTGCAGTTATACCAAAGCACCACTGGAGGGTAGCAAGAATCCGTGTTCTCATTCACATTGGTCAGTTGCGGCAGTTTTTATTGTGCCTAAAACATGATCGGTCCAATTCAGATGTCCTTAGGGGGAGGAAATGGACTGTAATGCTTCATAGGAGATATTGGTCTCTTGAATCAATAAATGACCTTTGAGTCTTTACTCATTCAGAATTCCTGTTAAGAGAGTTTTTTCAGTCCCCCTATCAGCACAACCTTTAGCTCTTCAAACATCTCGCTAGTGTTTGGGACAAGCCCTGCATTTCAGAGTTCAAACTGCTGGATCATCTACCTGATGGCATGTATTACCATATTTGCAGTAGCAATTGTTGTTAATCTACTTGATTTTCTGTGGATGCCAAAGCTTTGAAAATAAAATGAAAGAAATATCTGGGTCTGAGTCTCCACTCCACTCCGTGCAAAGTGGGAGGTAAAAGGTTGGCAATCTTGGCATTTTACAGCCATTTTGTACTCACATTGTTCAGCGTGCAAGACTGTGGAGTATAGGGCCCTATATCTGGAGAAAAGAGATGTAGGACTTCCCAGAAAGCCAGATCAGTTTCCAGAGGCATTGGTCATGGTACACACATGCACATACAGGTAATCCATCTACTATCTTAGTTACTGTGGTAACTGGGGCTATATAAATATTTGAATGCCTCACCATTTTTAACATATTTATCCTCACAACATTCCTGTGAGGTAGGGGAGTGCTAAATCCCTATTTTAAAGACGGGGAAACTCAGGCACAAAATGGACACACAGAAAATCAGTGTGGAGCAGGAAATTGATCCAGGTCTCCCAGTTCCCAAGCTCTAAACCTCTAGATATCCCAGCAATAGTTGATCCATAAAAAGATAGACACAGACCCTTCTCCGCTGAGGCAGAGTTGCTTCAGCAACCATGGAGCCTCACTGCTTCCCAAACTAGGGCAAAGCTACCAGCGGTAACATTCTTCTAATCTTTCTACAGATTCTTTCTGTACATCTGGTCACTTTTCCACCCTCCTGTGGAGTCAGAACATTAAAGGACCCAAAACTCTCTTCACCACAGAGCCAGTAATATGAGTCCCCTCCGAGCAGTGACTTTTGTTTGGTTTCTTTTGTAGCAGCAATTCTCAAATTGTGCTCCAGAGAGCATTGGGTGCTGACCCCGCCTTTACTGCTGATTTTACAGGCTCAGAGTCTGGATGTCTGAAGAAGCAGTGTCTGCGAGGAGAGGAGCAACTTTAGTAGAGATGGAAAGATGGTCTTGTAGTGCCAACACTGGATTGGGTCTTGTGAGGTCTGGGATTGATTCCTAGCTGTGTCACACTTCCTGTGTGCCCTTAGTCTGCTCCAGCTTCCTCCCCTGTCAGAAAAGGGAAGAATAGTTCCCTGCCCCACACGAATGTTGTGAGGATGAATTCATTAATGTCTTAGGAACTTGGATAGCACAGTGATAGGGACCACACAAATAATTGGATAGCATTCTCTAGGTGATGCTGCAGCCATATAAGGTAGAGGAGTCCATAACTGCCAGCAGGAACAGACTAGGGGTTGGCATTACTGCAGAAGGATTGTCCCAACCTCCCTGATCACACACAAAAACCCTCCAACCCTGGCTTAAGGGTGCTCTAAGCCTGGGCTAGCTGGCAGGGTTGAGGGTATAGGCTTGAGTTTGGGTTTCCTTCAGGCTTATCAAGCCAAAGTGCTGTTAGTCCTTCAAACTTATCCCATATTTCTTGCTGGGCTGTACTTTCTAGCCTACCTCCTCCCTTCTGCTCTTTTTGCTGCACTTCCACACCATTTGAACAAAGATGCTGCCCAAGAAATCTTTCTATGCTGCCAGTTGGCCAGAAGCTGATACCAGCCTTCTGGTAAAACTGTGGTGTGACAACAATAAAACCCATAATGACACCTTTATGTTTAGTGGTCAGGAAAGAAACGGAGAGGCAGAAATCAGCTGGGTGCACTACAAATTACTCTGTGGCTAGCAGACTGAATTCTTTCATGACATTCTCATTAAAAGTTCTTGCTGCCAAATGTTGTTTCCTATGATCTCCAGAACTGTCTGCATTAATGGGCATATCTATGCTGCCCCCCTACCCTCCAAAAGCCACAGTCAGTCTCAGAGCCTTGGTCTCAGTGGGGTGGGGGGAAAGCTCAGGCTCTGAGAACCTCTTCCCTCACTGGGTTTCAAAGCCTGCCCTGCCCCCAACCCCAGCAGCTGGAATATCTACACTACTATTTTCAGCTCCGTAGCATGAGCCTCAGTCAGTTCACAGGGGCTCTGACATTTGCTGCCACTGGGGTTTTTTTTCCTTGATTGGTTGGTTTTGCAGCATAGATATATCCAATAATGAGTAACTCCACTGGGGAGATATTTACAAAAAGTCTTGTTCTCATGTCACTGCCACAGATGGCAGCTCCATGCTAGGAGAAGGGGGAGAGCACAAGAGCACCCTGCAAATGAATTCAGAGAGCAGCCATTTTAATACACTGCTAAGAACCATGGGATATCCCACCAGAGCCCTGTCCTAACATGTGGGCGAGTGGAGCATCACTGTGGACACGGGTCTGGCACAGGGAGGGCTTTGCAGTGGAGATGCTCTATGCAGGCTAGGCTAGCCCAGGCTAGCTCTGCAGTGAAGACACACCCTAGATTTTTTTTCTTTTAATGGAAAACAAGCCCTTAAATTGCTGCTGGGTAGGAGTCAAGAGCGTCCTCGATAAAGTTGTTTGGAAGGGGGAGGGCAAAGAGGAGCAGAGGATGGGCAAAAGAGTTGGGGGAGACTGGGCTAGACAGATGCAAGGGAGTGGCAGCTAAAATGAAGAGAAACAGGAGACAGTGGGATTTGGAAAGGGAAATAGTTTGATTTTTAAAGCTTAGTAAGTGTTCACTCACCCATGAGATCAGAGACAGGCTTTGATTTCAATGTTAACCACAAATGTACAAATTCACTCAGTGCTAAGACTGTCGGAGGGGATGTGAGATCATGGCTGGGATGATGGGTGGGGAAGGGGCCATGGGACGCTCATGCTCTCTAAAGAATCTGCCATCCACACACACACAACCTTGGAGAGGCCTATTTATAGTTAAAGAAATGATTTTCAGGGACGAGGGGAGCTGGCCAATTGTGTTGGGCATGCAATTCTCAGACTATGATGTTGCTGCTCACCCTCCTCTCCCTGCCCCTGAAAACTTAATCAGGGTCTCTGCCCAGATGATGGTACTAGCCATTTCCCCAAGCAGCTTCCTAGAATCCAGAGTTGCAGAGGATGTCTCTCTGGTTCCCTCCAGCACCAAGTGTGGCATTGGTTCTGCTTTAGAAATGTGCATCTCTGTATTTCCCAGTCCTCTTTATTCCCCTCTGACTGCAGAGCTCTTACTGGCTTTGTATCATTAGTGCTTTTATCTTTTAGAGCAACATTCCTTATGGAGTACTGAGGACTCTGTTGGAATTGCAAGCTGTCACTTTAAGAGTATTAGGAATGGGGTACAGCTTCTGATCCTTTTTGCTGGCCGGGGGGCTCTGTGGCAAAGCATGCAATTACCAGAGTCAGGCTGGAAAGAGCAGGCTCAAAGCAAAGTGGGGTGACTTGTGCCTCCCTGCCTTATGGAGCAACCTGTTCTTCGAGGAGTGTCCCTGTGGATGCTCCACTTTAGGTGATCATGCGCCCTGCGCTGCTAGTCAGAGAATTTTGACAGCAGTACCTGGTCAGGCTGTGCTTGCCTTCTCCCCGTCTCACGCCTGTGTCAGCAGTTGACTAGCCCTGTGCACCCACCCCGCCCCCCAGTTCCCTCTCTATCGCCCTTAGTTCAAGTCGGAGCTCCAGCAGAGCGCTCACCTGTTTACCTCAGAATTAGTTTAGCTAGATTAGTCATGTAGTTTAGAGTAGGTAGGTTAGCTGAGTGAGCCCTTTTACTTTTTCTTCTTTTTCTCCCCCTTAAAAAAATCTTTTATTTCATCCCCTTAAGTGATGTTGTTTTCCCTCAAGTATCAGAGGGGTAGACGTGTTAGTCTGTATCCACAAAAACAACATGGAGTCTGATGGTACCTTAAAGACTAACAGATTTATTTGGGCATAAGCTTTCATGGGTAAAAAACTCACTTCTTCAGATGCATGGAGTGAAAATTACAGATACAGGCATGAATATATATTGGCACATGAAGAGAAGGGAGTTACCCTACAAGTGGAGACAAGGCCAATTCAGTCAGGGTGGATGTGGTCCACTCCCAGTAATTGATGAGGAGGTGTCAATACCAAGAGAGGGAAAACTGCTTTTGTAGTGAGCCAGCCACCCCCAGTCCCTATTCAAGCCCAAATTGATGGTGTTAAGTTTCCAAATGAATTGTAGCTCTGCAGTTTCTCTTTGAAGTCTGTTTTTTGAAGTTTTTTGTTGAAGGATGGCTACTTTTAAATCTCTTATTGAATGTCCAGGGAGATTGAAGTGTTCTCCTACTGACTTTTGTATGTTACCATTCCTGATGTCTGATTTGTGTCCATTTTTCCTTTTACGTAGAGACTGTCCAGTTTGGCCAATGTACATGGCAGAGGGGCATTGCTGGCACATAATGGCATATATCACATTAGTAGATGTGCAGGTGAATGAGCCCCTGATGGTGTGGCTGGGTCCTATGATGGTGTCACTAGAGTAGATATGGGGACAGAGAAGGCAAAGGAGTTTGTTACAGGTTGCTTTCTTCTTTGTTACAGGTTTGCTACAGTTGTTACAGTTTAATTAATTAATTCAGCACTCATTGAACCTGCCAAGAACATATGGCTGACCCCCGCTACCATCCCGCCCACATCTAAGAAAGCAGACAAAAAATACTACATCCCTCCAAAAGAGATGGACTTTCTTTTCACACACCCTTAGCCAAATTCATTGGTAGTTAATGCAGTTAACAAAAAGGACAAACAACATTCCTCCAGAACCACCCCTTCTGATAAGGAGTGGAAATGAGTAGACTTACTCGGCCACAACGCCTACATATCAGCAACACTTCACTTCCGAACCGCCAACTATGAAGCCTTTATGGCAAAATATGACTACGTAAACTATTCCAAATTTTCTGACTTTGACTGCATACCAGAGGACGTCGCTCATTTCTGAGGTTCATCTCTTGGCTAGGACCGCCCTCCAGGCATCTTTGGACTCTGCTGACACAGTGGCAAGGACCATCGCTAACGCCATAGTAATGCACCGAGCCTCTTGGCTTCACCTGTCAGGATTCCCCAAGGAAGTCCAAGCCATGGTAGAGGACCTTACGTTCAAGGGTCCAAAACTTCTCCAGCAAGATTGAGTCACTCCACTCGTTGAAAGACTCGAGGGCCACTCTCAGATCACTTGGCGTTTATACGCCTGCAACAAAATGCAAACAAGGCAGGTATTATACATTACAGCGATCCAGACAAATCCCCCACATGCAGCAACCAAGACAGTAGGCTATCTAGAGACGTAGACAGAGCCCAGACATGGCCCAAACTCCTCCCAATGCACCATCTCTCAACAATCAATATCCAAATAGCAGAACTGAAGGTTGGTTGAGAGCTTGTCAGACCTCCCCCATCTATTGCTGCAAACATTACATCCCACCAATCATTCCTTTACCAACCACCTGATGCCATTCTATCCAACCTGGCGAACTATCACTTCTGTCAGATGGGTTCTGGAAATTATCAGGAGTGGCTACGCCATCCAGTTCCTCTCCATCCCATCTACCCACCTTCCCTCCCCATCCCTCTTCAGGGATCCTTCTCACATGCCTCTACTGAGACAGGAAGTGGAGCATCTCCTACAACTGGGAGCAGTAGAGCCAGTTTGGGTACATCACAGAGGGAAGGGTTTCTATTCCCGTTATTTTTTAACGCAGAAGAAATCTGGACGATGGAGTTTTAGGGGGATTATTCCTTCACTCTCTTACTTCCTTGGTCCTTCTCACATGAACAGAGAGCAACAATACCCGAAGTCTGAAGGTGCAAACAATTTGATGTTATTGGGGTGAACTTCCAGCAAGCATGATTCCAATTTCCTTCTTCAGTGTCCCTCTTCCCAGCTCTGACACCACAGAGCCTGTGACCCTGTTCCCTTCCCCCCCTTAGCAAAACATGATTCCAATTCCCTCACCCCCGTTCCCTGTTCCCATTCCCCGCTTACTTCCTGATTGACTGCAGACTATATAGTAAAACTTGAGTTCTGCTTAGCTATACCTTAACCAATCATTTTACTGAAATGTAACTAACCAATCCTAACACATTGTAACATAATTATTTAACCAATTATATCCCACCACCTTAATTGGTTTACACCCAACAAAATTAATTATACAGGAGACAGAAACAATCACAGAACCAGGCAGAGATTATACAGACAAACAATTGGGAAGTGGAGACTACAGTGACGGAACAATACAGAAATGAGGATTTCACATCCCAGCTATTGATAAGTGAGTTCTTGCCAGACAGAATGCTATCAAACTAAGGCTATGGCTACACTTAAACTTCAAAGCGCTGCCGCGGCAGCGCTGGCCGCGGCAGCGCTTTGAAGCGCTAAGTGTAGTCAAAGCGCCAGCGCTGGGAGAAAACTCTCCCAGCGCTGTCCGTACTCCAGCTCCCTGTGGGGAATAACGGACAGCGCTGGGAGCGCGGCTCCCAGCGCTGGGGCTTTGATTACACTGGCGCTTTGTAGCGCCGCAATTTGCAGCGCTGCAGAGGGTGTGTTTTCACACCCTGCTGCAGCGCTGCAAATTTGTAAGTGTAGCCAAGCCCTAAGTTTCCTTTTACATCTTCTAGGCTCTTCCCTTTCTCTGGAAGTGACAGGAATATCAGGACAGAATTGTATTCCTAACAGCCCAATAGCACCTTATTTCAGTTTGACTAGTTTGGAATGTAAGGATGTGACCATTCACTTCCCAGCTTATGGCTGCCTCTGCTGCTTAGCCAAAGGCCTTAGCCTAAGAACCAGGCCTCAGACTGTCACAGTAAGAGAAGGCCCTTACACCGGCAGACAGTGATTTTGATTCTTTCTTTTATACCTCTATAGCTAGCTACGTGATAAGAATACACCTAAATTCTTAAAGTATAGGCCTTTGCAGACAGGCCTGAATATCTATATCCTAACATGGAGACCCATCCTCGGTCTCAGGAAGTTAAACAAATTCTTCAAAACGCAATGATTCAGGATGGTTACGTTAGCCACAATCATTCCAGCACTGGAACAGGGGGATTGGTTTGCAGCCCTCGACCTGCAAGATGCATATTTTCACATTATCATATGCCCAATGCACAGGAGACAGGATCATTTCCAATATACAATACTACCTTTTGGCCTTTCCACATCCCCCACACGTATTTTCTAAAGTTCTTGCTGTGGCAGCAGCCCACCTTTGCAAGCATGGGGTCATGTTACACCCCTACTTAGACAACTGTCTAATCAAGGCTCACATTGGGAAGAAGCCATCGCAGTCATGCAACAGACTACATTGCTTTTCACCAGTCTAGGTATACAAGTACACCTCCAAAAGTCCCCATTAACATCAGTCCAGAAACGAGACTTCATCGGCATGCACCTAGATTCTCTAGAAGCAACAGCAACATTACCTCCTCGGAGATTTACCGTTCTAATGAACCTCATCAATACCTCAGTGCACAGCCCCAGGATATCTGCCAGGACATGTCTCCAGCTACTAGGTCACATGGCAGTGACCACATACATGGTGAAACATGCCAGGCTGCACATGCGCTGCTTGCAGGGTTGGCTCAAGTTGGTGTTCACACCACACAAGCACAACTTCAACAAACTTCTAAGCATGTCAATGAAGGTCAAGGACTCACTACAATTGTGGACTCACCCACACAATGTCTGTGTAGGTGTCCCCTTCCTTCAACCTCCTCTCAAATTGATAACCACAATGGACACCTCTTTACTGGGGTGGATGGCCCACCTAGGCAACCTCAAAGTACAGGGAAGCTGATATCCTTCCAGATCAACCCTCCACATCAAAGTACTGGAACTATGCACAGTTCGCAATGCCTGTGCACATTTCATGCCTCTGATCAAAGACAAAAACATACAGATCATAACAAACAATGTAGCCTGAATGTTCCATATAAGCAAACAGGGAGGAGCAAGGTCACACTCCCTATGCATGGAGGCCATAAAACTATGGACATGCTGTATACATCATCATAACAGCCACATGTGTACGGGGGTCTCAGAATGTCATGACTGATGCCCTAAGCTGGAGGTTCCCTAACTATCACTAGTGGGAACTCAATACCTGCATGATCCAGATCATATTCCACCGATGCGGGTTCCCTGCTATAGACCTTTTGCTCCAGAGCAGGTCTGGGATCGGGATCCAGAGGTGATGCACCCCTCCTTTAAGCGTTCTCTCTCGCCCCACTGCTGTCCAGGGTCCTGCACAAGATCAGAATCGATCAAGCCAAAGTCATCCCGATAGCACCAGCATGGCCCAGACAAACCAGGCACCCATACCTGAAACAGATGCCATCGTGCCCCCCACATCTCCTTCCACTTTTTCCAAATCTCCTCACTCAAGACACAGGCCAGACTCTGCATCCAAAGCTGGAGTCATCCCACCTCACATCCTGGCTCCTCGATGGTTCCAGAGTGAGGAGATAACTTGCTCTGACGTTAAAGACATCCTGCTAAACAGCATGAGGCCCACTACATGGGCTATGTACCTACCTAAATGGAAAAGATTCCATGTGTGGTGCCTAAACAAACAAATCAACACCACTACCTCAGCTATAGCAGTGTTCCTGGACTACATGCTCTACCTTAAATCCGGCCTTTCAATGAGTTTACTGTGGGTGCATCTGGCAGCCATTACAACATTCCATGACAAAGTGGATGGCATTTTGGTCTTTGCTCATCCAATTACCAAAGGTTCCTCCAGGTAGTGCACAATCTTTACCCAGAGTCCCAATGCCACCGTGGGACCTGACTTTAGTGCTTTGATCTCTCACAACTGCACCGTTTGAACCTCTGGCCACATGTTCCCTTCTACATCTTTCCATGAAAGTGGCCTTCCTAGTTGCTATCACATCTGCGAGATTCATGGGAGAAATTGGTGCTCTTATGGCTGGGCCACCCTATACAGTTTTGCTCAAAAATAAGGTCACTCTCAAACCTCACCCCAAATTTTTGCCTAAGGTCCTTTCTTCCTTCCACATCAACCAGCCTATCCATCTTCCCATGTTCTTCCGTAAACCTCACAAGGACAGACAAACAATTTTCCACACACTAGACGTCAGAAGGGCGCTAGCCTTTTATCTCGAATGGGCCAAATTGTTCAGGAAAACTCCTAAATTGTTCCTCTCCACCATGGAACAGTCTAAAGGCAAACCCATCTCTAAACAGAGACTTTCCAGATGGATTTTAGTTTGCACCCAGCTCTGTTACCAACGGCATGGCCTGCAACCCCCCTCACGGATCTGAACACGCTCCACAAGATCTGTAGCCACATTGTTTGCCTTCTTACACAACGTGCCTATTACTGACATGTGCAACACGGCTACTTGGACATCACCGCATACATTCATTCAACACTACATCACTGGTCAAGTCTCAGCATCTGATGCAAGACTAGGACATATGGTCCTCTCTTCTATCCAGAATTAACTCAGAACCCCTCCTTCCACAGAGGGACACTTCTAAACAGTCACCTAAAGTGGAGAACCCATAGGGACAACCATCTCAAAGAACCTCAGTTATTGCACAAGGTGAGTAACCTTCTCTTTTTGTTTTGTTTTCTTCTCATTTTGTAGTCCCACCCTCGTCAGAGTTTCTCTGTTAGGCTCACAGCATACACACAGAAAAATTAGATAAAAAGCATAAATACTCTTGCTGGAAGGTTGCAACATAACACTACTTGATTTCTTAGGCTTCAGAACACTAACACACATGAACTCAAATACAGAGAGACAGAGAAGGAAATAAGGTACAACTCATCCCACTTTGCTTTCTGATGGCTCTTTCCAGACAGAGTCTAATCACGTACTTTGCTACAGAGCCCTCACCTGCAAACAGAATCAGGAACCTGCCCACCCCTGATATGCCCACCCACTCCTAAAGCGATAGCTTGCAATTCCAGTACAATCCTCGATATGCCACACCGCATTTTCCTTCTGCCCCCACATCCACGCTTCTCTGTGGGCATCATTTCTGAAATCTCCTTTCTCCCCACCCCGCTGCGGAAACCCAGCTGCGTGCCTTGGTTGTCTCACTTGGACCGCTCTGCTCTCTCCAGTCTCCCAGAGAAAGAAACCTCTTCAGCTCTTTTGAATATCCAACATTCAACTTTTAACTAGCCCAACCCCTGCCACACAGCCCCTCACTGTTTTCTTTCTGCATGCTTTTATATTGCGTCCTCACTTGCAAAGTGCCGCACTGCTCCCATTCTTTTAGCAGGGCAAATCCTTCAGACCTGATTAGTGAATCTAGTCCACTTTTCTGCTTGACTCCCAGTCCTGCAAACATGTAAGGGGCATGGTTGACTTTGCGTACGTAATAAGTCCTATTGAAGTCTATGAAGCTTACCAAGTGAGCAAAGTTAAATATATGTTTACATGCATGCCAGACTGGGGTATAGGTGAACAAACATTGAATCTTGCAGATCTATACATTCCTAGTTATTCTAGACAATCTAGAAAAACAAATTTCAGCCTTTGGGTTGTTCATGAAGTGCATTTGTTTTTTGGATTCATTTTGTCACTATAATACTGGGTCAGTGTTGCATAGCAATGTTTCTCCCCCTTGACACATTTTTTTACAGTCTCTCCTAACTTAGGCCCTGAGACCACCCGCTTAGTTACGATAAATGGAGAACTTTGATCTGACAAAGGTAAAATGAAACAAAACAGACAAAACCACCCCACTGATACTGCTTCTGCCTTTCTAGCTACGTTCTAAGGGCCTGATCCTATAACATTACTCCATCAAACGTCTGACTCTCATGAAATACCTCAGTCCAGTTTCTAATTTTTTTCTTTAAATATCATCCCTCAAAACATTTGATACCGTGTTAAATATGGATATACATTAAGTGTGTGTTTCCAAAAGTTCTCTCCATTGGCCTAAAACTGCCTGTGACCTCAACAGGAGCAGAGTTAAGCCAACACTTAGGGTGGGATTTTCAAAAGCTGAAAATAATTTGTGTGAGAGGATGTGTGGTCTAGTGACTAATGCAAAAGAAGCAGAAGGGATGAAGATCCTGGCTGGCCAACCCAGCTAAACCACTGATTCATTGAGACCTGGAGCAAGTGACTTGACCTCTTCATGCTTCAGTTAAGACCAGCTGTAAAACTAGATACAATGAAGAAGCTAAGTTGGGATCCAAATGCTTTCTATGAGCTGAGTGTTCTTGGGACAAGTACAAACAAGTAGGCTATAAAAGTTTTGTTTTTCTAAGATCCAGTTGTTTGGCTACTTTTTTCCTGTGTTGCAAGGCTATAGGTGTCATTGTGCGCTATATAATTAATACCAATAAAATACAGTGTTTAACGCTATACTTTTCAAATCTGAGTGCCAGCTGTTGAGCACCTAAATACAGGTGGCCTGATCTTCAAAGCTGCTGCTGTCAACATATGAAAAAAAAGATGTGGGAAACACAATGTAGTTGTGAAGTATGGGTACAGGACCGGTGTAGGCGCGTGTGTGTATGGGAGGGAGGGCAGAGATGGCAATGAAATCTGCTTTTGAAAGCTGGCTTATCCTCCATAATATTAGATTCATACTGTGCCCTCTCTGAGTAGAACAATGTCCTCGCATTAACTCCTTGAAATAATAGAAAATGGGATAATTAATCTAATGCAGCTGTGTCACAAACAGCTGAAATGTGACCTGTCACTGCATCGGAAGGATGTGATTGATTACCTCACTCCCACCCTCATGCCTTGGGTTGAGGAAGAATGTAACTTAGACTTTCCCTTGGGGAACAGAACAGCAATGAGTGAACATGGGCTAAAAGGCAGGAATGAAAATTAAAGGTTTGACGGATAAGTTAAAGGAGGTAGTAAACTGTGAGAATGAACAACATATAATGCCACCATCAGAGTTGATTTTAAATGGCTCTAAGACAGTCAGAGATAGTGTCGCTTCTTCCAGCCATGTCAGCGTGCAAGTTACATTAACTTAAACTCAACTGGTCTTCACTAGATTCACACCCTCTTACCAACATGTCACTTGCATATCCTTACCTGTCACCTATGAACTGGTTCCACCAAGTCGTATTCAATGGCTCTGGCTTGCCCATTAATATCCAAAAATGAAAAATCTAGACACAAATTTAAAAATATAACTTTATACTGTCTTTCCAAATCTCAGCACCGCTAAGGATTTGAGGCTGCATTTACAGACAAAGCATAGCCAGCCTGCATAACTGGCTATAACTTAGGGAGAAAATAACTCTTCAGATTGCCTGACATTAAGCACTTTGAAGACCTAGAGAGAATATGGCTATTTCAATGGCTATTAGCCAGGATGTACAGGGATGGTGTACCTAGCTTCCGTTTACCAGAAGCTGGGACTGAGCGACAGAGGATGGATCACTTGATGATTACATGCTCAGTTCATTCCTTCTAGGGCACCTGGCATTGACCACTGCCAGAAGACAGGATACTGGGCTAGATAGACCTTTGGTCTGACCCAGTATGGCCGTTCTTATGAAATCTAACTTTCAGCATCTAAGTCAAATATTACAGCTCTGATTCAGGTAGGCATTAAAGCACGTGCTTAACTTTAAGCCCACAAGTTGTCCAGCTGACTTCAATGGGTCTACCTAAGTGCTAGAAATTAAGCATATGCTTAAAGGCTTTGCTGGATCAGGGCCTATATTAAGAATTATTTCTTGGAGGAGGAACTTGTATTCACTTTTCAGTTAGGGTAAATATTTTTGACTGGGAACTCACTTAAAGGATTTGAAGGAGAGGTTATGTAGTTTTGAAATCAATAAGACTGGTACACAGAGCTATTAAAATGGGGGCGGGGAATAGAGCTAGAACTGTCACTACAAGGCTGACAGCTATTTCAAATAATTACCAGGAACTTGTATGCAGTAGTTTCACTCAGGCTCAGTACTTTGCTCATACAGAGAGATTGGTTTTTAGTTTTGCTTTTATTCTGTTTTTTCCCCTCTTTAGTTTTTTTTGGGAAGATGGCTGAGGGTGGTGTGTGTTTGTTCCTGTTTCTTTCTCTGAAGCCTTTATATCTGATGTCTCCCAATCTCTTCTGCTCTCGGTAAATTGTTCTTGGGCTGTTCATCTCCCCAGTGCGCTCTCTGAGCCTGCCCATAACTCAGAGGTTCCAGTTCAGCAACTCCAAATGTTTAAACAAACCTTTTTGAGAGAGAGATTTCTCTCTGCCCTGCTTCTCTTGGGACATCTGGGAAACACAGAAGTTCAGACCCCTGACATCTCTTGCCTCTTGTTCTTGCTGACTCTGTCATGTAAGCGCACCCTGCTGGGCTGCACAAAGCACATGACTCCCATGGTGACCAGCTGGATAAAGCTTATCACAGACTGTCTCCTGCTGGAGCAACGGTTTCTTCCTCTGAGACAAAAATTGGAGCTCTGCTCTGCCAAGTGCTCCAAAACCCTGCATTATCTGAGGGCCATGGAAAGATTTAAACCATCAACATGATGCTTTTGGATGTAGTGATAAAGATATGAACCTCCCTCCGTAACAAGTAGACATAACATCAATATAATACCAAAGCTGTAAACAATGGTACTCTACAGACATGTGGATTATCAGAGAATAAATTGCTTTATTTCCGACACCCTAGAATCAGCTGGGTTTGGTTTTTATTTTTGCAGCTTTAAGCTCCTCACTTGCACTCTGCCTGCTAATCCATTGCCACCAAAAAAACCCTCTAACTCGTCAAAGCCCTGAACTGCTTGAAGTCATTGAAACACTGGGATTTCAGGCTCTTGTGATTCACAACAGACACTTTTTAAAAAGTTATGTAATAACCTTTTTTCTCAAAAAAATTGCCATAAATAAAATAGATAACTGTGCGGTGGCCTAAAAGTTTTATTTTTATGTGAGGAACTTGTTTGTAAGCTACCCGTGACCACTCTGTCACTCAAAACTCTTCAACCACCACACTCCATTACATATAATGCATAATGGGGCCTGACTCTTCTCATTTATGCGTCTTCTGCGTTTGTCACATCAGGGACTGACTTCAGTGGAGCTACTTATGTTGCACAACACTGAGATGGGAATCAGGCTGAGTTGTTCAGCTTTATATCTTTTGTAGGTGATATGCTGGGGGGAGGGATAGCTCAGTGGTTTGAGCATTGGCCTCCTATACCTAAGATCATGAGTTCAATCCTTGAGGGGGCCACTTAGGGATCTGGGGCAAAAATCAGTACTTGGTCCTGCCTAGTGAAGGCAGAGGGCTGGACTCAATGACCTTTCAAGGTCCCTTTCAGTTCCAGGAGATAGGATATCTCCGTTTTAAAAAAAAAAAAAGCTCATTTCTTTCACCAACCATTCAAGAACATTGTCAGTAATATATGTTCCAACCCAGGGGTGGCCAACCTGAGCCTGAGAAGGAGCCAGAATTTACCAATGTACTCTGCCAAAGAGCCACAGTAATATGTAATAATTATATATATGCATGCCCATGTAATCATTATATAAGTTGATAATGTATATTTAATATACATTTATAATGTATAGTTAATTATAACAACTTAATCTTTTACTTAGTGGGACTTCTGGCAATCTTTGCTTTCAACAATTCCCTTGAAGTTTGGTTTGTGTTCGGTTGTGCTCACACACAGCAGTTCTTTTAAGTGTCTGTCTGTCAAAATGGATCGGTGCTTGGATTTCACATTCGAGTGTTGAGAAAACAGACTCACGAAGACAGGTCGAGGCAAACATTGAGATTAATTTTAGGGCTGCACCTTTGATGTTCGGGAATTTATCCTTTTGTACAGATTTCCAGAAAGTAAGGGTCCCCTCTGTCTTCTGAACAGATTTAAATCTGTCATCTTCCAAAAGTTCTATTATTTCCATCTGGGATGTTGCTTCATCAGTGACTAAAAGGGGCTTCAGACAATCGGCTTCAGCACTAAAAGGGTTAATCAGAAATCTGATTTGAGGACTTTTCTGCTGCAAATCTTGGAATCTTTCCTCAAAACTGTCCTTAAGAGCTTTAATCACGCTCGCATTTCTAGTTGTGCTCCGTTTTAGGGGTTCTGCTGCATCGTCTTTTGATCTGGCTTGAAGTTGTGACATTGAGGGAAAGTGTGTCAGCTCTCCCTCAAGCATTTGTCTGTGAAACAACTGCAGTTTGTTCATGAATGCAAATACGCTTTGCACTAGATCAGACAGCAACTGGAATTTTCCTTGTAAGTCCACGTTTAGTTTATCCAAATGCAGCAGCATGTCTGCAAGAAATGCCAAGTCTAGAACCCATCCAGGATCTGTAAGCTCAGGGTGTATTCTATGCTTCTCCTCCATAAAAAATGTTACTGGTTCCAGGAGCTTGAAAAAATGGGAAATAACTTTACCTCTCAAGAGCCATCGAACTGGGCAGTGAAATGGCAAATCGGCAGGGAAGTCACCTTTATCCAGTTCTTCAATTAGATTTTGAAATTGTCTGTGACTGAGTGCATATGAGCGAATGAAATTCACAAGGTGCAAGACAGGTTCCATGATGTGATCAAATTTGAGATTTTTAGATACCAGTTGCTCCTGATGAATAATACAGTGAAATGTCCAAAATTCGGGACATCATCAGACTTACAAAGCTCTCATCAGACTTACAAAGCCCTACTAATCCATTCGCAGATCCCCACATGGATGAAGCCCCATCCGTTGAAAAGGCAGTGAGCTTCTGTAAAGGCAAGTGGCTTTTCGCAGCTACCAACACCAATGTCTCCTTTAGATCTCATCTACGAGTTCCATCCTTTAGTGACACGATATCGAGGAGTTCTTCCCTTACAACACAGGCGTCAGACACAGTGCGGACAAATACAGATAATAAGGTTTATCCTGTGCATGGCACGACTCATCCAAAGCGATGCTCAAATATTCACACTGCTGAAGTTGCGAGTGCAGTTGTGATTCGATGTCACTGTTCGGGTCGGAGATTCTGGGTTCTGTTGTGTGGCGTGAAAGCTTCAGGCCAGAAATTTTCTTCTGTAGATTCTCATTCTCTGGTGACAGGACCGAAATCACATCAGCGAGGCACGTTTTTATAGGCTCTCCTTCAGAGTAGGGCTTTTTCACATAGGCTATGTGCCAGGCCACATAATAGCAGGCTAATGTTACAGTCTGTGATCGGTTGGAAAATCTGGTGAAGAACTGGGCTTCTACATCTGTTTGTTTTTTCAAAGTTTTCAGTTGTAAAGTGCAGAGTTCAGAACCTTGTGGGAATTCTTGATCCACATGTGCATGGCTAGAAGCGAAATGACGCTGCAAGTTTGAAGATTTGAACTGAGAGATACACGTCTGGCAAAGAAGACACATGGCCTGACCATTTATGTTCGACGAAGAAGTACTTATTCTCCCACTCCTGTTGGAAGCTTCAATTTTCATCTGTGTATTTTCTTTTCTGTTTGCACATGAATCCCATTGTTAGATGGTGTAAGAAAAATTCTGAATAACAATTTCCACACCAGCTAGTCACCGTGTGCTTTATTCAAGGAGACACTGGTGCTGGCCGAGGGGTGCTGGACACCTGGCTCTGTCCCAGGCCCTGACCCCTTTCCCCAAGTCCCCACCTGCATCTCCGCCCCGCCTCTTCCCACCCCCTCCCCCGAGTGAGCTGTGTCCTCGCTCCTCTTCCCCCCACCACAACCTCCCGAGCCTCCTGCACATCGCAAAACAACTGATTGCGGCGGGCGGGAGGCACAGGGAGGGAGGAGGAGGCACTGGGGGAGGGAGGGAAAGGGGAGGCTGTACACCGTATCCTCTCTTCTCCCCCCTAGAGCCTCCTCAAAGCCGCAAAACAGCTGATTGCTGCAGGCGGGAGGCGCTGGGAGGGAGCAGGGCTGCACGCCATATCCACACTCCTCCACCCTTCCCCCCCAGAGCCTCCTGAATGCTGCGAAACAGCCAATCGCAGCAGGCAGGAGTCACTGGGGGGGGCTGATAGGGCTGCTGGTGGGTGCTGAGCACCCACCCTTTTTTCCCCAGAGTTGTCTCCTCGCAGGAGTTGCATGTTGTCTTCTGAAGAGCTGCATGTGGCTCCAGAGCCACAGGTTGGCCACCCCTGTTCCAACCAATCCCATTTGAAGTCCAGTTCATGAGTTTTGGCAAGCTGTTAAAAGATAGCTGCACCCTTTTATACTATGATGCTAGTGGTGCTATATAAGGTTGTAAGTTCTTCAGCTTCTGAAATTCAGCGTTGGTGCTGCTAATAAATAACGGATGGACTTCTAAATTTGACTATGAATCCTTCACCTTGTCCTGTGTTCTGGCCAAGATTCTTGTGAGAGAGAGTCCTACTCATCAATTAATCCATCTCAGAGGAAGGCTACCTCTGATTGCTAGAGATAGGGGAAGATCACTCTGCAACTGAGGCTAAATGCACATCCCAGAATAATAAACAGATCCATGAAATGTTCTGGGTTGCTTCCTTGGAGTTGGTGGACTCTTGGGACATTCTCCAAATTAGGCAGGAAAAAGAAGACCCTCTGAGACACCACAGTGACACCAAAATAAAAGAAACAAGCACTGCAAGAGCTGTGTCAACTTCCACAGGCACTATTTTACCTTTGAACCCATCCGTGGGTGAGCCACAGTGTGAGACCAAAATGAAAATGAGGAAGTCAAGGAAAATAATCATGCCGGAAGCTCGAAATAATGTGGGTTTCATTTCTTTTAACATAAACAACTTTTCTGTAACCTTGGCTTCAAGCTTCAGTATTTCTGCCGCAAATAACTTGCAACGGTACCACTATGAAAATCCTAGTTTTGTGTGCGATCCAGTTTAGCGTGTAGTGAGTCAGATGTGAAGTATGGGCCAGAGTCTCAGCCAGTGTGTGTTGGCACAGGTCTTTTGAAGTCACTGGGAGCTGTTGATAGCTCCCCTTGTCTCCAATGCAGCTGTGTCAAATTTTATGCCTGCTGAGATGCCGGCCCTACATTCGTGCTACTAGGCAATACCAGCTGCTAGCCTTACAAGATTAATGGGTTAATGGAACTGTGATGAATGAGACCGCGTTCCACCCTGACTTTATCTCTTCTCCTCTTTGGGTTTTCTTTTCATGGCCTTTATTTTAAGAACCTGTTGGGGCATGTTGAACCTGATAGGCACATTTTTAATATATAGCAATCAAAAGAAATAAACAATAAAATCATGAGAAATTTCTGCTCCCTACCTACTACAGCCCAGAGCCTGATGCCTTTGAAGTAAATAGCAAAGCGCCTATGGACTTCAATGGGGCCAGCGCTTGGCTCTAAATGAAACACTGTACTTCACTCTTAGCTTCAACTTACTTAAAAGTCCCCTGGATGCCCACGTAAAGCCAAACCTTCATTTGAATGAAGCCTTGTACACTGTCAAGCAATGTATAAACAACGTCCGAGAAGAACAGCATGAAGCCAAGAGACCAGTAATCCTCTTGATGCTGATTTACTCATCAAACAAGTAAACTTCCATCTACAAACATGTTTGGAAAGTTTAACGATAGTAGCTGTTCCATTAAAGAATTTGCAGCTCCAGCAACTGCTTGTTTTATGTGGAACACGTGTCATTTGCTCAGTTTACCTTAATTCGCCCCTCTTGTATGCATGCATTGGGAGAGTCTCTAATTACATGGTCACATACTCTTTTTTTTTTTTCCTGAGGCACCCTACCTCATTCAGTGTACAGGATGAACTCAAAAGAGGCAGAATTAAAGTTGCATGAATAACCATAACTAGGCATTTCCCAACTTTTGAATGCTTGACTTTGCAACCTAAATAACATACTTTTGATATAGTAATTTTTCCTAAACGTACCTCAACATTTATATTGCAGAAGCAGACAGACTCCAGTTGGTGGAGGGAGACTCTTTTGTGCCTGGCATTGTGTAAATAATATATTTGGAAAGCAAAATTAATAGAGCAGGCTGGAAGATGACGGTTTTATTTTGCAACAACTTTTGAGGTTTCAATATTTGTTTTCGTTCCAATGCGGAATGAAAACAAAACCTTCCAAGCATTTTAACAAAATGGAATTGTGATGAAATGTCTGTTTTCAGATCAAAAAGCTCAAGGTTTTGATTCAGGGGTTTCTCCCAGATCAGAAGGGACCAGAGAGGCCTACACAGCACAAAACTTTGTCCAAACAGTTACAGTTCCACAAAAATTTTCAGTTTACATATTTTGATGAAATTACACTTTGTCAAAAAGTTCCATCCAGCACTAAAATATTAGTGCATAAAACATGCTGAAATATAACCTGGCCTGATGGCTTTAGACCTCCCAGTGCATATTTCTTCTGTTGGGTTTGAATGCATTTAGCTTGTATAGGGGGAAAGGGATGTGTGGATTATTTACTTGATTGCAATAGGCCCTAATAATGTACTAAATACCAAATGGATTAATGGGCTCTACACACACAAGATATCATACAGAATTATTTGTGTTTTGAAGTTCTCCATATGGCTTCTTTCATGCAAGATATATATTTTTTTAACAACACATTCTATTTTTTTAAATTTGGGTGGTTTCTTTTGATTGGTTATCCTTCTCACTGTAACTTGTTTTCATAAGAATGGCCCTACTGGGTCAGACCAAAGGTCCATCTAGCCCAGTATCCTGTCTTCCAAAGTGGTCAATGCCAGGTGCCCCAGAGGGAATGAATGGAACAGGTAATCATCAAATTCTCTGCCACGCATTCCCAGCTTCTGGCAAACAGAGGCTAGGAATACCATCCCTACCCATCCTGGCTAATAGCCATTGATGGACCTAAACTCCATGAATTTATATAGTTCTTTTTTGAACAGTCTTGGCCTTCACAACATCCTCTGGCAAAGAGCTCCACCGGGTGACTGTGCGTTGTGTGAAGAAATACTTCCTTTTGTTTGTTTTAAACCTGCTGCCTATTAATTTCATTTGGTGACTCCTAGTTCTTCTGTTATGAGAAGGAATAAATACACTTCCTTATTTACTTTCTCCTCACCAGTCATGATTTTATGGACCTCAATCATATCCCCCCTTAGTCATCTCTTTTCTAAGCTAAAAAGTCCCAGTTTTATTAATCTCTCCTCACACGGAAGCCGTTCCATACCCCTAATCATTTTGGTTGCCCTTTTCTGAACCTTTTCCAATTCCAATAGATCTTTTTTGAGATGGGGCAACCGCATCTGCACGCAGTATTCAAGGTGTGGGCGTATCATGGATTTATATAGAGGCAATATCATATTTTTTGTCGTATTATCTATCCCTTTCTTAATGATTCCCAACATTCTCTTTGCTTTTTTGACTGCCGCTTCACATTGAGGGGATGTTTTCAGAGAACTATCCACAATGACTCCAAGATCTCTTTCTTGAGTCGTAACAGCTAATTTAGACCCTATGATTTTAGATGTATAGTCAGGATTATGTTTTCCATTACTTTGCATTTATCAACATTGAATTTCATTTGCCATTTTGTTGCCCAGTCACCCAGTTTTGTGAGATCCTTTTGTAGCTCTTTGCAGTCTTCCTGGAACTTAACTATCTTGAGTAGTTTTGTATCATCTGCAAATTTTGCCACCTCACTGCAAATTTTACCCCTTTTTCCAGATCATTTATGAATATGTTGAATAGGACTGGTCCCAGTACAGACCCCTGGGGGACACCCCTATTTACCTCTCTCCATTCTGAAAACTGATCATTTGTTCCTACCCTTTGTTTCCTATCTTTTAACCAGTTAAAGATGGTTGATGAGATGAGAGGAGCTTCCGTCTTATCCTGTGACAGCTTATTTTGCTTAAGACCCTTTGGTGAGGGACCTTGTCAATGGCTGTCAAGGCTGATTCCCCACTCTGGCACTTCGAGTGCAGAAGGTGGGGGCCACTCCAGGCTTGTATTAACTCCCAAGGTTACAGCTTTTCTCTGACCTTGGATTGGTAGATGCTGCCACCACCCAAGTGCAGAACCTCTTTGAGAGCCCAGGAAAGAGCACTTGGGAATTCCTTCCTGTGGGATACCCTCAAGCCCTTACACACACCCCGGAAGAGCTGAGAAAGAAAAGAAAAAAGAAAGAAAATCAGCTGTTGCCACCAGCTAATTAAACAACATGCACACAAACCTCTTAAGACACAAAAATCCAATTCTATTCTTAAAAAAGGTAAATTTTATTAATAAAAAAAGAAAATACATCTGGGAACTCAGGCTATTGCTACATTTTAAAAGAGCAACTACAAGGATTAAGCACCAAGAATAGCTTTCTTGAGCTCCAGCTTAAAGGTTACAAGCAAAACAAAAGCACCTGGGGTTAGCACTGAGGAATCCACAAGCTGTAAAGAAATAAAAGGGATAAACCTAATCACACCTTCCTAGACATTTCCTGATCTACTTACATCTCTGGGGTTTTAAATGAGTAGTTTCTAGGTATGATACTGATAATTTGTCATACCTGGCTCAAGCTTCTTACAGCATAGCTGCTGCTCTGTCCACCTCTCCCTGGGAGGACAACAAAAGACAGACAAAAGGGGAGTCTTTTTTCAATTTTTAAAAGTTCTAGCTTTCCCAATAGCTCACTTCCTTTTACCTATGCATAGCAGTGAGACTTTTTAACCCTTTACAGGTAGAGCAATTAGAGAACAGCTACTAAGAGGGATTTTATAACTACTGGATGGCTGGGTGTCCATAAAAGGGAGCTCCCTTTCATTTATCACAAAGGCTTTCTGAAAATCTTAGTACACTATATCCACTGGATCCCCCTTATCCACATACTTGTTGACCCCCTCAAAGAATTCTAGTAGATTGGCGAGGCATGATTTTCCTTTACAAAAACCATGTTAACTCTTCCCCAACATATTATGTTCATCTATGTGTCTGACAATTTTGTTCTTTACTATAGCACTTTTACATTATATACACAAGGCACCAGATTTTCAGCTGGTGTGAGCTGATGGAGTTCTACTGCCTTCAATTGATCCTAAACATTCCTTTTCACATAGGACCTGATCCAAAAGCCATTTGAGTCAGTGGAAAGACACCTACTGACTTCAGTGGGCTATGGATTAAGGTCCATACAGCATTTTTCATAAATAAAACTAATCACACAGCTAGAAAGTTTAGAAAAATGTATATTGCATACACAGTAATAGACCATCAGATGGGACAATCATGTGAGAAGATCAAAACCATAAAACTTCCCAGAAACACATGCTGCTCTGTATACAATGTGTGTGTGCATATTCACAGGATATATGTGCCTCTTTGTATATATGATGAACGATATGTGTATATGTTGTGTCTGTATCCATATATACTCAAACTTGGCCAGAGCCTTAGCTGGCCTCCATTTCCTTTACTGATGTGATTGTCCCACATAGAATTGTCTATTGTAGTATGTACAACTTGAATTTTTCTAAACTTTCTAGTGGTAGGTGGTGAAAGTGATCAACTTTATGTAGAAAAAATGCTAAGTGGAGCTTAATCCATAGCCCACTGAACTCAGTGATTCTTTCCATCAGGCCTCATGAGTATTTAGGATTCTTATGTATCAGACGGGTCGCCGTGTTAGTCTGGATCTGTAAAAAGTGACAAAGAGTCCTGTGGCACCTTATAGACTAACAGATGTATTGGAGCATGAGCTTTCATGGGTGAATACCCACTTCGTCAGACGTATGGAGCTTATGCTCCAATACGTCTGTTAGTCTATAAGGTGCCACAGGACTCTTTCTCGCTTTTTTAGGATTCTTATGTGTATTAGGATTATTATATGTATGAGAGTAGCACCTAAAGATTTAGGACCCTTGTACTAAATACTGTAAAAATACATAATAAGAGACCATCCCTGTCCCCGAAAGCTTACAGTCCACATAGACAAGACAGACACAGGGCTGAAGGAGAAACCAGGGGCACAGTGAATTGAAGTGATTTGACAAGATCACATAGCATCTTACTGTCTGAGCCAAGTATAGGAAAGGTCAGTGCTCTATCCATTAGATCACATTGTCTGTACATAACCCCTTCTATTCAAAGCCCCCTTTATCCAAATGTAGATTTATGTGATGCACATCAGAATCCCATTTATCCCGATAAATTACATGCATCCCATTCATTCGTTCAGATAACTGAAGTCATGTATTTTATTGATAATTAGTCTAGTCTGGCTAAGCTTACAAGGAAGCCTTTTCTATTGCATTTATTGCCTCCGCACTTGGGAAATTCCACTCCTTTCTCCTAACTGCCTGTGACTTACATGTAGTATTACTTCTTGTTTCACAAGTGCCATTCGTACTGTACATCTTAACCTTTTTTAGACTCCTTTCAAGTGTGGCACCACCCTGAAAAATGACACTGCGTGGTTCCACGCTGATTGCCTCACAATCACTTCTCAAGAGTCTAGCCAATGAACTGGTGACAGTGCCATTCTCCTACCTGGAAGGTAGGTGATGGTAGTGGTCATGGGTCTATTGAGGCAGTGAAGAAAGGATTCCATTCCATGGTGCACAGGCTCTTTACTCCTGCCATGTGCTGTGGAGAGGACTCTATCCAGTGAGACCTGCAGATGAATCTGCAAGAGAACAAATGTGTAAACCTATTTTTCGAATGCTCCAATACTTGTTTTTATAGATACTCGGGTTCTTATTCTGCCACCCTTATTTGTGATTGGTCCCATTGATTTCAGTGCATGATTGGGCCCTTTGATTTCAGTAGAAAAGCTCACAGAAATGGTACTATTCAACACCGATAAGGTTGGCAGAAGGTAGCACTTAAAACTGAAAAGGTACCTCGCTACTCTTATTTTCTGTAGTAAGATGCTAAACCCCAAGCCCAGCAGGTTACTGTTTCCATTGTTCCTCATCTGTTTTCCTAAGATTTCATCAGGTGTCTTTTATTCATTATTTTCCCACTCCTTCTTTTGTGGAAATCCCCCCCTGTAGCAGGGTGGACCCTGCTCCGGGGTTTTAAGGCGTTAAAAGTGGCCTGACAGAGCTGGGCTGATTGGGAAAGTGGCTGCAGCTGGAGGCCACGCCCCAAACTGAAGCCCTGGGGCTTATAAGAAGCAGAGAAAGCCAGAGCCCAGACAGAGTCTCTCTCTGCCTCCAGAGAGAGATGGGCCTGGCTGCTTAGAGGCTGAGACTAGATACCTGAGTGAAGCAGGGCTGGGGAACAGGCTGAGGAGCTGGGGAGGCTCCAGCCAGGTTGCAGAGGGCAACCTAAGCAGGTCCAAACCCCCTTTGCCTGTGATGAGTGGGCTGATACTGCAGTCTGCCCCAGGGTGTGGGGCTAGACAATGACTGACAGTAGCCACTACTGAGGCAAGGCGGGGATAGTAGCGTGGGGTTCCCCTGGGAGGGGGAGACCCAATTATAGATAGCGGGCACCGGGTCCAGGGAGGGACGCCGGGGCCAGAGAACAGGTGGGTCACCAGCCTGCCGAGGGCGCTCCAGGGCCGGACCGAGGGACATTCCGGGACCGACCAGCAGGAGGCGCGACAGGGGTGAGTACGGCCCTGTCACACACCCCCTCCCATTTTTAACCTTCTACGTGTGCTGTTCTCTGACCTAACTTTGTAAGTTACTACACATTCTGCTTAAGCTCTCTTGCCTTCAGTTTTCCCACTGGTGACCAGGAGGACAAAAAGCATAGAATGAAAGAAAAATAAAGGAAACATGAGGAAAGAAATAATAAAGCTTGTACTACAGTCAGGTGTTTATTTTGAGCTAATCTTTTTATTTTAAATGGCTGCTGCTCCGTACTTTGTACAGACTGCAGCTGATAAAAACTTCTTGTTTTCATTACTTTAAAAAAATTACACAATTAACCATCAAATCAAAACTGTTCAAGGGCACATTACTGTATTACAGTGTATTACTGAATGCTTTTATTAAGGTTGAAATGCAGTTTCCTTTATAACCTCCATTTTTCAGCTGCAGAGAATGTTGCTTAGGGGATGACATTGTCCATTCTTGGGGTGACTTTTTCTGAAAGTTCATGATAAATATGCTCAGCTGTCACTGAATTAGGCCCTGATTCAGGAAAGCACTTCATCATCTGCTTAAATTTAAGCATATGCTTTAGTGCCCCTCCTGAATAGGGAGGCTTTCCTTAAGAGAGAAAAGTGGGGGGGAGAAAAGGGTGTGCACACACATTATATATAAATTCTTCCCAGCTTTTTGTATCTCTCTAACTCAAAAATTAATTAACAAAATCCTGAAGCTGTCGTTTTGAGATGTACATGGTTCTAGTCCTCATGGAAGAAGCAACATGGAAAAAAGGATATATGGTGTTTGTATTTATAAAAGTATATATAGAAAGTTTAAGAAAAACTACAGTGCAGTAGAATGCCTCTCATTCTGTTTCAAGGCCACCTAATTGGTAAACTGTGCTTTTAAAGCTGACTCAGAGCAAAAAAAAAAATTTCTTTCTTTCCTTTTTTTCTTTTTCTTTAAAGACCAGGTACATTTAAACACAAAAAAGGTATGTGAATGTAATGTTAATGTTAAGAGATTAAGCACACATAAGTTGAAAGGTCCTGAAGCTACACCATCTTTGCTACATTGCACATGTGTAGTATTTTCTATTCCTATACGTTTGTTTCAATAATTTAATATTATGGATCTAATTATCTACAGCATTAGAGGCAGGAAGCCCAGTGAGTTCCTGATCAGAGAAGTTGTGGTAAATTCTCCAAGGTGAGGGAATAGGATTTACCCATAGAAATATGACAGGCTACTATCCCACCAAGTGCAGGGCAGGCTAATAACATTTTCCAGGGAACCAATCAAGTTACTAGGGGAAGGTCAGTCTGGGAAAGGAAAGACTTGCAGAAACAGGTCTAGGAGTGTGAATTGTGCCTGGTTTGATATACATATTTTTAAATTCCTTGGTATTTGTTTATTTCCTTCATGCCTTGTAAACAGAGATTTCCCCAGAAGCAGCTGATTCCTGAGCTCCCCATCTGGCCCAGTGCAGAGAGGTAAGAGGACATGTTACTGCTGAAAGATGAGGATATGCTAGAGACTAATGGCAAAGAGCTTATACTGCCAGGCTCCAAATCAGCAAAATATTTAAGAACATGCTTAACTTTAGGCTCATACATTATTACTTCCAACTGAAGTCAAAGGGACTTAAGCATGTTCCTTCATTTCAGGAAGAGCCACACCTGGATCACATGCTCCAAGTTCAGCCAGTTATGGGGGTGGAGCTGCTCCTGGGCTATAAATAGTCAGAGGGAGTTTACCCCTTAGGAGGGTGGTGAAGCACTGGAATGGGTTACTTAGGGAGGTGGTGGAATCTCCTTCCTTAAAGGTTTTTAAGGTCAGGCTTGACGAAGCCCTGCCTGGGATGATTTAGTTGGGGATTGGTCCTGCTTTGAGCAGGGGGTTGGACTAGATGACCTCCTGAGGTCCCTTCCAACCCTGATATTCTATTCTATTCTATTCTATTCTATGAAGACCGATCCAGAAAGGGACTGCAGAGTGAAGCTGCAGTGAGTCTGGGAAGAAGGGATGGCCCCTCAGGGAGGGAGGGGCTGTGCTCTGCTCTGCTCAGCTCAACTGAAGCCTGGATGGAAGATTGTTTTTGTGAGTACTTCCAGAACTTTGTTAATTTAATAAAAAACCCAGACCCAAGAAGGGCTGTGATTGGAAGAGAGACTGTGTGGAATCTGTTGAAGGAGCCTGAAGAAGGGAAGACAGGGGCAGGGCACTGCAGAAGCTCCCCTGGCCATGAGGGGTGCTTGATTACATTTGGAACCAGGCTGGCTGCAAAGATAAATAATTGCTTCTGAAATCCACCAGGGCAATGCCATTATGTGATTCACCATGCGAACATCTCAACCAGAAAGTGTGGTGGACAAAGACTCACGTCCTGGCACATGCACGTACACAAAACAAACAACACAGCAACAGCAATAGCAGCAGCACAGAAGAAAAAATATTCCTTGTTAAGTAATTTTTCAAAGAGATGAAACAAAACTTAGAAAAATATACAAAACCTTTAGTTTATAAACAGGTCGGATTGTGAGGCATAGTTTAAATCAAGATGAAATAAACATTTGTTCTCACTCATGAAGATGAATGATTTCAACCTGTTATTCTTTCACAATATATTTGTTTATATTGACTTTCAATCAGGCTTTAAAGCAACAGCACTTAACACTGTATGTTACTACTTTGATGTATCTTCTGTTTAATGTACGGTGATGCCATCCTACCAAAATACCTCCAAGTTAAATTCAAAGTTGCTTGGTATAAATTAAACATTGGTTGGGTTTTTTCTGTTTTGAAATTACTAGTAGATTTTCTGTCCCTCTGATATCTGGGAGTCTGCAACAAGCTTCTAAAATAGGTGCATGCACATTCTAATTATTCAATACAGATGTCAGGGTTCAACATGAGTGTCCAAAAAATGGCAGAGTTGTATTTATATGTAATGTGTGAATTATAAATGTGTGTAGCTGAAAGGAAAAAAAGTCAAACTGCAAATGTGTGGGAAGGATGATGAAAGGGTGGGGACAAAGACACACGAGAATGGTTTCTCTGTTCTGTGTTCAGTACAATGGGGTCTGGTCCATGACTGGGACACCTAAACTTTACTGCAATGCTATCACTGCTAATACCAATCATAATAATAACTCCAATTTCTTCCCACTCCCAAAATTTGAGTAGATTTTATAAATCATTTGTTATAGTAAATAACATACAACCACTCTACATTGCTTGAGGCTCTGTCTCAATCTTGTGGTTCTGCTAGTTCAGGCACACGCTTAAACTTCATTCTTATAGTTTATGTGGGCCTGATCGAAAGCCCATTTGAAGTCAGTGGAAAGACACCCACTGAAATCAATGAGCTTTGTCTCCAGAATTCTTCATAGATGGTATTATATCTTGTTATGTACAGATGGAGTTGTATAACCCCAATAATATTCTTAAGTACAATAGGTTCTAGATAAATTACATAATTCAGGCATATGCTATGTGACATAACACCTCGGTGTCATAGCACTTGTGTAAATAGTCAAACTAAATCTGCTTTATAGGGTCTGTTCCTACTCCCATGGAAATCAGTGGCTAAACTCTGATGGATTTCAATGAGAACAGGGCTGGACCCAAAATGAAAATGTAATTCTTCAAAAGCAGTTTTGCTCACGGTGCCTCGAACAGTGACTGGCTTGGGTGAGTATCATGATATATTTAGGTAGCACTGCTTTGTGAAACAATAGTGTAAATGCTTCAAAAACAGGGGAACCTGTAGACCTGATTTTCCAAACTAATTTAATATCTATGTAACTCAGCTGCATTCAGTGCAAAGACTCTTGATTTACTTCCATGTGCATGAGGAAAACATTTGATATACTGAATATAGTCAAGTTATACACCATATTTATTCTGGATTATTTTTTCCTTAACTTTTATATAGGTTACTGTTTGTTTCACAATTATCCTAAATTTTCAAAGGAATGCATGAGGTTTTAGATGTGAGATGTTCTTTGACATTAATAGCTATTTAGCTTTGCAGCAGTTATGTTATCTTCTGAAGATGTACTGGTTAATATCAAAATTGTTTGTTTGCTTTCCTGGCTGTAATACCCCTATTTCCCTGCATTCTAATGAGAAGGGATGAAAATAGGTTCATGAATCCTGAAAAATCAGGATCATGAGGAAAGATAAAGAGAATAATGACATTCTTCAAATGCCAATGATACTAATAGGTTTAAACAAGGCCATAGAGGGGAAATCACCATATGAGTGGTAGTAACACATAGAAGGTGTTTTGTGTGTGTATAAAGAGAGGTTACTCTTTCAGTGGTATAGCTAGAGGAATATAAGTACAAACTTTGGATTCATAATCAAAGACCAGATCCTCAGATAGTGTAAATTGACATGACTTCATTGGCTTCACCCATTTCCACCAAATGGAGACTTGGTCCTGAATGAATACAGCTCCTTTTTTTTTAAAAAAAAAAAAAGGTTCACATGAAGTCCTTACTCTGGCAAAACTTTTGTGAGTATGCCCTGCAGAGCTGGGCCATATGTTCACTCTCAGGTTTGAATTTCCTGACACGTGTTTTTGTTGAAATCTTAATGTTATTTAGCTATAGTTAATTGTGCATGAAAAGGAGACACTTCAGGCTGTACAAGTGGTAACTCCACATCTTTCAAACAAGTGTAAATTCAGACAGAAATGGAGGGGGAGAGAAGACACACAAAATAAAGGGGTCAAATTGACGACAAGTCTCCTGCCTTGAGAGGTACTAGTTTCCTTAGAATAATTTTCCAACTTTCCTATTAAACAAAACAAACTTTTAGCTTGATTTTAAATGTGTGCAACACTGCTGACAAACGGACATGGAATCAAACGCAGTTTATGTTCCTGTCCTAGGTCTTCCCAACTTCTGACAGCTATCTGAGGAGTTGTCTCTCTTTCACAGGCTACATAGGAGTTTATATTGTACCTGGTATATTAGGCTACCTACAGACAAGAGAATGGGAGGACCAGACCTATAGCATGTAACTGTGGTTATGTCTACACTGCAATTGGGAGGTCTGATTGCAGCATGTGCAAGCATACCTGAGCTAGCTTGGCATGGGCCAATTGCTTGAATATGTCCCCAGGGTCCCAAGCAGGCTTGAACTTGAGCAGCCAGCCCATGCTTCTACAGCTTCTGTGTTACTTTTAGCAAGCTTGAGTACATGTGTGTGCTGCAGTCACATCACCTGTTTTGTTGAGTTGCTACTCTGATGACCAGGAGATCGCTGAGCGATGGTTGGTCGCCGAGTTGATGGCATTTGTTGTGAATTCTCACTTAACAGTGAAGGCTGCATCTTCCACTCCAGAAGGAGGTTTGGAAAGCAGATTGGGCTAAACCAGATTTAAAAAATAAGCACTTTGTGCCAGATCCCAGGCAGAAGGTTCCTGGGTTTGACCTTCCATGGTCATCATGGTCAACTCTGAACCGAATTCAAACCAACCATGGTACATACGGATATCTAATACACAATGGAAAATCAAGGATTCCCTGGTGTGCCACCATGGTTCCCCATGACAGACCATCGAGCGTATCACTACCTACTGCCCAATGTATAAATATGAAGGAGGCATTACTGCAATAAATTCTGCTACTCCTGATGTATCCATTTGGCTCGATCAACTTCAAGTGAAATTGTAGGAGCAACTACAATTTCATTTGAAGAAAAGTTTGTCAAAAGTAACTCTGAAAGTATTTCTATTTGCCTGATACCTCCCTATCCTCCTCTTGTCAGTGTTGCTTTGCTGACTGCCATCCTCTTGGCCAACACGTTGGGTACGTCTAAACTGCACACTCCCTACAGCAGTGTGTAGATTATATACACTGCATGGCTCCCTAGCATGGGTATAACTATGAGTGTAGCTGGTGAGGTACTGCTTAGGCGAGTTGAGCTACACCTGGATACGTAGGGTTTGGACCCTATATGGCACCCTACATACCCAAGCAATGGCTGCTACTTTTAGTGTGTCATGTACTGCTGTCTGCCAGCAGCCGAAGTCTTTCTTTCCCTGCCACAAGGAAAGACTGAGGCAGTGGGGAAAGGTTCTGGCAGCTCCCTGCTACTGGAACTTTTCCCCACCACAGTGAAAGATTCTGGCAGCGGGGAAAGGCTCTGGTGGAGGCTCTGCCAGAGCCTTTCACTGAGGCATGTAACTATGTGTGGATGCAGCCTGCTTTTCACTGTGCATGTAGCTGCACATACCCTACAGCCTGCTGCCAGTGGTCTGCAGTGGAGACATAGCCACTGAGAATTGAACAGGGGACCTGCGGAGCTAAAAACACAAGCTAACGAGTCAAACCTCCTTAGTCGGGGCCAATAACAACTCCTGTCTTCTGTGGATCAGCACAGATGAGGATTTGTAACAGTGGGTTCCACTTTGCTTTGTTTCCAAAACAAATACATGCAACAGTCCTGTTACATGAGGGAGACAATACGTTTTTACATGAATTTCATGCTTCTCCAAATGCATCTAACATATTTGGTATTTTTGTCACTTATGTCAGATGCTAAAATTTTAGCATCTATTTCAAAACAAATTTGAAAGTTACAGCCCTGGAAGTGGAGCCCTCTCCATCCACAGAGAACAGGTGCAGTGCTCTACCAGTGTGCTTCAAGCCTGAACTGGAAGGACTATCTCCAGACTATCTACCACAGAGTCAGAACGAAACTTGCTCTCCATTCAGGCTTTGGCCTCTGGTGAGAATTTCAGCAATAAAACCCGATTTCAGCAAAGCACTTTTAAGCATGGGGTTTATGTCCATCCCTATTCAGCAAAGCACTTAAGAGAGTTAAGTACAGTACTTTGAGTACGGCGCATAAATGTGCTTTGTTGAATCCGGGCCTTAGCCCTGGTGGGAGTTGAAGGGTTAACCCATAGCTTTTTTTCTACATGTCCAATAATGCGCATTATGCAAGCCGCAGTAATAGCATGCACAGGGGTTGGTGTGCCCTTTGCTGACGAGCATCACTTGATGTGAACTGAGGGTGTGGTGTTCTCCGAGGGTATCCCATGCTCCTTTGCTTCACTGCTGAGCAGTATGAGTTCTGGGATTTTTCTGGCTGAACATCATGGAGACACATAGTGGAAGCCAGGCTAGATCACATTTTTTACAAAATCATGATTGTTTCCATCCAGTATATCTTTTTTGGGTGGGCTAGGGCCATTTTGAATTGCTGTTGGACACCATGAACCCAGCAATGTTCTGTGCCACTATACTGGCAACCTCAAACATGCAGGGGCTGCATGGGCTATGTTTGAGCTCTGAGAGCTGGGTGGTTTCGGTTTGGGACTTTGCCTGCTCCACCATTGCGTAGATGGCTTGGCAGCAACAGCCGCTCCTCTAGCAATGGGGGAACCAGAATACCGACAGGGAGGAAGAGGAGAACTCCAAGCAACTGATAGTAGAGGGTTGGTTCCTGGAGCAGCTTCACAGCATGCGGTGCCATTTCTGGGCTTGGGAAACCAGTGCAGATTTGGCATGAGATCGACTGACCATTGAGCCATTGGCATGCAGACGTGGGATGCCGTGGAAAAGATACCACTGCACCGGGTTTTAAAGTTTGGTAATTCTGAGGTGATTGATGGCCTTGCATGCATGGGATTCCCCTACTGTACTGGGGCAACCGATGAGACTTGTATGCCTACTGTTCAGTTCCTCCCTCCCCAACACCAGGGTTCAGAATTCATAAACAGAAAGGGATGTTTCTCCACGGTGCTCCAACAGTTTGTAGACCACCATGGAAGGTTATGGACATAAATGCTGGTGGTCTGGAAGGGTCCATGATGCTAGGATCATTTGGAACTGAGCTCTGTTTGAATTAATGGAGAAAGGACTGTTTGCCCCCAGGAACACTGGATATTAATGGTGTAGACTTTGCTCCAGTTATCCTGGGGGACCTGGCTTAACCTCTGCTTCCCTGATTAATGAAGCCATTCACAGTCCTCTTGAACAGAAGGAAGAAACTGTCTAACTACTGCTTCCACAGCTGCAAAATGACAGTGGAGTGTGCATGTGGCTGGTTGAAAGGGAGATGGACTGTTTGTGGAAAAGGTTGGAAGCAGCAGAAAAAGACACCCCAAAGGTTATAGCAGCATGTTGTGTTCGGCACAATATTTGAGAGAGAAAGAGAGAGAGTTTTAGCGATGGGTGGAAGACTGAGGAAAAGAGACTTGTTCAGCGGTTTGAGCAGCCCACAAGGTGTCCAATACAAAATGCAAACCGCTGGGGCAAGGTTGTCAGGGATGCCTATTCTGAGTCTCAGGTCTGAAATTGGGCAGCTCTACATGCAGCTGTTAACCCCTGGAGAGGAGATGGGGAAGTTTTTTGTGCTGTTCAGTGTTCTTTAATCCGTGGTGGAAGTGCAACGTTGTGGCCATCCCTACTGCATCTTGTCTTTGCCTACATGTGTTTGTAAAACCTTCCGAATTAGAGCAAATGTAAATATTTTCTGTTTAAAAGGGTCAGAAGGAGTTGACAATTTTAAGGGCTTTTATTCTTAAACAATCTATGATGTAAAAAGCAGAAAAACCCTTCAACTGAAATGAAAATGGCTTTTAGTTATCAAACTACATATTTAAAATAATCTACTCTCTAACCACACAGAACTCTTCCATTAAGCCAGCAGTGAAACAAACCAGCAAAGTGTGACAGTGCAGGACACCATGCAAGGGGCCAGGGGGGCTTAAAGGCAGGTGAGGTATGTCTTGTCTCTGCTCTGCCTCTTTCGGTTCATGGCCAGTCTGGCGCTTAGTGCTGAGACTTCAAAGATACCAGGAGCAATAGAGGGCTCAAAAGAGCTGTGGTCCCAGGTACCACTGTTGTCAGTGCCCTGAGCTGGGCTCTGGGAGGGGAATGGCAGCCGGGAGTACAGCAGGGAGGAGGAGGAGTCGTTCCCAGTACCATGTATTGTCCAGGGGCTGCATAGTATGACTGGCTGCTGCCCTAACAGTAACACGTGCTGCTACAGGGCACTTGGGCTTTGTGTTGCCTCCAGGAGTTGCCTCTGCATCTTCCTGTCTTTGTCCATACCGTCTTTGGCCATGGTGATGCTTTCCCTGGCAACTGCTGCACTGTCCTTTGCCACTGCAATGATCTCCACAGACAGCGCCTCAGATTTCCCTCTGTCCTCAGAGATGGGCGCCACCTCTCCATATTTCGGAAGGGGTTTGGGGTCTCTGACCCCAAACATTTAATCACAAATCTTGTGTTTTCTCTTCCTTGGGTTTGCCAGCCACTTGGCCATTGATAAGGGCCCTGCCATTGAGGGTCTGGCCAGTGCAGGTGCTATAGGGGTATATAAAAAATAACAAGCTGTTATTCATGTTCTTGGGAGGCTGATAGATTTTTTTTTTTTTGGACATGCATTTTTGGCTTTACCTTACTGAGATTCTTCCCAGTCTTGGGAAAGCTTTGAGATAAGTGATGTGTGTGTTGGGATTTTTGTCTGTGCAGTATCTGCTGTGTGGCTTTGCCGTTGTGCCTGGGAGGTTGGGGGTGGAGATAGGGTTGGGAATTACATTCCCAGTCTGGCTTTGAAGTTTTGCTGTGCCTCAGAGATACTTATATGGTGTTGGAGGGGTTAGCAGAGTTAATTGGGGGAAAGCTAGGTAGTAATTCCTTTTACATCCCCTTTCGACTGTCCTAACTCTGGATGACGATACACTGAGATTGGTGACTAGGAGACACAGAACAGCCTTATTCAGAAAGGCAAATGGAAAACAAGCGAGATACACTGTGATACACCTATTTTCCCCAATACTAATTTCCCCCTACTGTTACTCACTCTCATTACCACTTCAAAAGTTATCTTTCCTCCCTTGGTATCCTGCTGTTAAGTGAATTGTCTTGTTAGACTGACCTCACACTTGGTAAGGCAACTCCCATCCTTTCATGTATTTATACCTGCTCCTGTATTTTCCACTTCATGCATCTGATGAAGTGGGTTATAGCCCACGAAAGCTTATGCCCAAATAAATGTGTTAATCTCTAAGGTGCCACAAGGACTCCTCCTTGTTTTTGCTGATACAGATTAACTGGGCTAACACTCTGAAAACTGTGAAGTTCTTCACCAAGATGGTCCCCCCAGTATTGCTGGAGTAGAAGGGAGTTACCAGCTATGCCAGTGAGGCAGCTATTCCTCATGAACTTCAAACACAAATTGAACAAATTCTCAGCATTCGATTTTGCTTTATCTCCCCTGCAGACATATTTAAATTGCAGAGAAAGACAGACAGAGGTCTGTAATGATTGCCTGAAGCACAGTGTTACTATCGGCAAGAATGCATGTTGCAGGGCATTTATAGGAGCGCTGTACTCTCTGTGGCTTTACGTGTGAAGTCAGAATGCTAATGTGATGTTCTGTACCTCAGGGAAACACTCTACTCCCCCATGTTCATCCTTATAATATGATTGTGTGGTATCCAGTGCAAAGTTTGTCATGTTGGGTGTCTTTGGAAGGCTCATGATGCACTGAGCATTGTGGTTATAGTAATGTTATAGGTTGTAATTTCATGTATGTAGTTCTGATGGTGAAAATGTGTCTTCATGGCTTAAAGCAAGCCTGGGCAAAAACTCTCCAGAAGCAGAGGGGCAGTTCACACCTCATCAGGGCATGTATGGGACAAACCCAGACCAGCCTCACAGGAACATAGGACACTGGCCTAGGCAGCAACAAAGTGGAAGGTGATCAGGAACAGTCAACATGGATTTGCCAAAGGCAAATCATGCCTGACCGACCTGATTGCCTTCTACGATGAGCTAACTGGCTCTGTGGATATGGGAAAGCAGTGGATGTGATATATCTTGACTTTAGCAAAGCTTTTGATACGGTCTCCCTCAGTATTCTTGCCAGCAAATTAAAAAAGTATGGATTGGATGAACGGACTATAAGCTGGATAGAAAGCTGGCTAGATCATTGGGCTCAATGGGTAGTGACAACGGCTCAATGTCTAGTTGGCAGCTGGTAACAAGTGGAGTGCCCCAGGGGTTGGTCCTGGGGTCGGTTTTATTCAAATCTTTATTAATGATCTGGATGATGGGATGGATTGCATCCTCAGCAAGTTCGCACATGATACTAAGCTGGTGGGGGGAGAGGTAGATATACTGGAGGGTAGGGATAAGGTCCAGAGTGACCTAGACAAATTGAAGGATTGGGCCAAAAAAAATCTGATGAGGTTCAACAAGGACAAGTGCAGAATCCTGCACTTAGGACAGAAGAATCCCATGCACCACTACAGGCTTGGCAGCTGAGGGAAGATGAAAGGAAAATAGGTACATGGGCATTTGCCTTCCCTGTTCAGGGCCTGAAAACTGTCAGTAGTCCAGGTGTTAGCATGAGATGGAGGCCAACTGTCCTGCTGAAGTCCTGCCATCTTGGAAAGATGTACAGCAAGGGGTGAAGTGGGAACAGACAGCATGGGCTGATGGGTGGAGGCAGGGACCTCAAAAAGGCTTCTAGTTCAATCTGCCTCCAATGGCTGTTGGGCACCCAGAACAGAAGCTATCAAAGCAGAATAATAAAAATTTAAAAACCTTATATGTTGAGGTTTCCTCTATAGTAGCGTTCCTCAAACTGGGGTCTGCAAGGATACTCCAGCAGGTCCACGGGCTCTGCTGATCAACTCCTCCTCCCTCTCAGTGCGGCCTGGGGCTGAGCGGGGGGCTTGGAGGTCCATGAAAAAAATTAAGTCAAAACGGGGGTCCTCAGGTTGCTAAAGTTTGAGAACCGCTGCCTATAAGATCAGCCTCCTCAGTCCTAGTCTGGGAATTGTGGCTGGTTGCTGCAGGGCAGGAATCAGACTTGCCTTCTACTCTCAGAGATCCTGGCCTTCTGGGGCGCTGTCTTCACTGCCCTCCTTGTACTCATCCCTTGATGGATCTTGCTGCTCATCCTTGGGTGGGGAAGGCAGCCACAAGTGCCTGGGTTGGGTGGTCATGTAGTTGTGTAAAATCCTGTCCAGCTCCTTGAAATGCATCAATTAGGTGTCCCCTGAGGGATATTTTTTCCCTGTTGTCCCTTACTTTAATGCAGATGCTCCTGAGCTGTTTGCTCTTTATCCAGCACTGTTCAGCATCCCAGTTACAGCCCCGACCAGACATCTGTCTAGCAGTGTCCACAAAAGGTCTGTATTCCAGGGGCTCACGCCAAGAGCTTCCTGCACTAATGCTTCCCTCCAGACGGTGATAAGATCCAGGTTCTCAGCATGACTCCAAGTGGCTGTTTGAGGCACTTTGTAGGACTTCTGGAGTATTAATACAGCTATTGTAACAAACTGGAATCCAGGAGTGAATGGACAAAATCTGGCTGTGTGCCTGCTTATAAACGGGGGAGGGGAATATTTAGTCAACTTGACCTCTGAGTAGGGGAGGGCACACAGGTAAACAGACAGGTCAGTAACAGTCTCCTGGAAAGCAGTTGGGGGGCAGGGAGCTGCTGGAAGACTGCCAAAGTAGTTCAGCAGCATTTTGTACATACAAATGATAGAATAGACTAACTCGCTTTGCAGCAAAGTTAGTTCACTGTGAAAGAGAATGCCATAGTTTGTGATAAATGCACTACGATGAATTTTGTTGTGTGTAGATAAGTCTTTTAAAAGTGGATTAACTCAAAAAGCTGCAGATTAACGACACTGTATAGACAAGTCTTTAGAGCCCATTGTGGGTTTTGACGAGGTGCGGACGTCTGCCTGCTAAAGCAAGTCAAGGAACGCTGCTGGAAGCCAACACTTTTGGTATATAGCATGGTGTATGGCAAATGTCTGTCTGGTAGCTGTTACAGAGGTGGTTGTATTTCAGTGCTGAAGTGGTTGTATGTACAAACTGCGAGTTTGTGAAGCATTTTAGGTTGAAAAACACTGTATGAATGGAAGAGTAACAGATATTTGCATGTATGGGGCACTTTCATTCCAAAAAGTTTTTCTAATCCAGTGATAGCCTCTGTCAGTGCAGTCTGCCTTCCCATTTGCAAAAGAATTTGTCCTGACCCAATCTCAAGAGAGCACCAGTGGCATCAATTTCCCATCAGTAGAGCCACCAGTGAAAGGACAATATTGCCACTAGAATACTGCAGTTGATAATGACTAAATTTAAATGAGGGCGTTGAGTAAATGCACCAGGTGCATGCTCATATTTAATTGCACCTAATGGAAAGTGAAAAGGAGACTAAATAAATGAACCATGTGAACCAACACAAGATTCCAACAATCTATGGAAGCTCGTTGGATGTAAGAAAGGACAATACTCTGGCAGTGGTTTTAAAACTAATCTGTGCCTAGAGGTGGTCCCAAGAATGAAATCTGTACAGCAGGGGTATTGGGTTTGGCAGGGGCAGTAGAGGGAGTGTCTCTCTCTCTCTCTCTAACAAACTGGTCAACAGACTAGAAAAGCTGCAGAATCCCTACAATCTATTATTGACTTCCTACTTACCCCATGGGAATCTTTTTCACTTCAACTAGGTTAAGATGATGTTCTGAAGGTATGGCCGTCTAGGTATGTATATGGTCCCATAAGCCCCAGTATCATTAATGGGGTATTTATTCCCACAGTATTGGTGGGGAAACTGAGTCACAGACAGGTTTAAATGACTTGCTCAAGTTCACAGAGTAGCTGTAGCAGTGCCAGGAACTGGATTTAGGCGGTATAGGTTCAAAACCAGTGGCCAACCATCCATCTTTCACAACAAAACATTTTCTGAACGGGTGACCACAGTACTGCTGATGCCTCTAAAGGGGAAGGCGTTAAGGGGGCCTGAAACTTGTTCCCTCCTCTCCCCCGAGCTGGGCGTCATTTCTCCACACCGTGTTTCCAATGAGCGTGGCACTCCTGGTCTCCGGATTCATCCCCCAGCGCCTGCCTGCGCCGCTGCACGCCAGACATACGGGATCAATCAGGGCTCTCGGTGCCGCTGTGTTTGCTTGGGGAATGCGGACGGGCTGAGCGCGCTGGGGGCTCTGGTGCCCTGGAATCCAGACAGCAACGCCTGGAGCCCAGGGGAGGGGAGAGACCGGAGAAGAGCCGCCGAGCTCGCCTGCCCCCTTCCCTTCCCTTCCACCCCGCAGGAGGCGGCCAGCGAGCGAGCCCCGCCGGGGGACCCGTGGCTGTGCAGCCGCCAGTGCCAGCGACGGGGGCTGCCGCGCGTCCTGCTGTGAATGGGGCAGGGCGCGGGGAGCTGATCCCCGGCCAGGGCGCGGCGGCCGGAGCTGAGCGCGGAGTCTCCGCCGGTGCAGGGGCGAGCGGCTGCGCCCGCCGGGCCGGGGCCCGGACCATGTGGCCCCTGCTGGCTCTCTGCTGCTGGGGGCCTGGCGCTGGGCTGGGCGGGGCTCCGCCGCCGCCGCTCAACTTCACCGCCCTGGCCCTGGCCGCCTCGCGGGTGGCCCTGCAGCCGCCGCCGCTGCCGCCGCCGGACACCACGGCCGCCAAGGTGGAGCGGCTGGGCCGCGCCTTCAAGCGCCAGGTGCGGCGGCTGCGGGAGCGCAGCGGGCGGCTGGAGCTGGTCTTCCTGGTGGACGAGTCCTCGAGCGTGGGGCCCGCCAACTTCCTCAGCGAGCTGCGCTTCGTCAGGAAGCTGCTCTCCGACTTCCCCGTGGTGCCGGCCGCCACGCGCGTGGCCATCGTCACCTTCTCCTCCCGCAGCAACGTGGTGCCGCGCGTGGACTACATCTCCCAGCGCCGGGCGCGCCAGCACAAGTGCGCGCTGCTCAGCCGCGAGATCCCGGCCATCGCCTACCGCGGCGGCGGCACCTACACCAAGGGCGCCTTCCAGCAGGCGGCGGTAAGGGGCGGGGCGGGGCGCGCGGCGCCGGGCACGCACCCCTGGGCGCCTACCCCTTGGGCGCACAGCCCCATGGCACCCATCCCTGGGCGCACAGCCACTGGGCACATAGCCACTGGGCACCCACCCAATGGGCGCACAGCCACCGGGCACCCACCTACCAGGCACCCACCTACCAGGCACATAGCCACTGGGCACCCACCCCCTGGGCGCACAGCCACCGGGCACCCACCTACCAGGCACCCACCCCCTGGGCGCACAGCCCCTGGGCACCCAACCCCTGGGCACCCGCCTACCAGGCACATAGCCACTGGGCACCCACCCAATGGGCGCACAGCCACCGGGCACCCACCTACTGGGCACCCACCCCCTGGGCACACAGCCACTGGGCACCGACCCATCCAGGCACCCACTCCCTGGGCGCACAGCCACTGAGCACCCACCTACTAGGCACCCACCCCCTGGGCGCACAGCCACTGGGCACATAGCCACTGGGCACCCACCCCCTGTGCGCACAGCCACTGGGCACCGACCCATCCAGGCACCCGCCCCCTGGGTGCACAGCCACTGGGCACCCCCATACCAGGCACCCACCTCCTGGGCGCACAGCCACACCCTGGGCACATAGCCACTGGGCACACATCTACCTGTGTGCACCCCCACTAGACACACCTGTATCCACCCATTTGGGCACATATCTTCTGGGCACACCCACCTTCAGTGTGTACACACCTGCACACACTGCAGACAGTATATTCAATATAAACTCATTGGAGGTTGTATATACACAAATACATTATGCACATCCACACCCTAGGAAATCTACGAAATCTACCCTCACTTAACATAGGTACATGTTTTCATCCTCACAAGATGCTGTTCATGTATTGTTATACATCAAACTAATTTATTCTTATGTAAAATATAACTTGTTCATATAACACCTCCTGTTTGTAAACTATTTAAAATGTTATGGATGAAATCTTTGACCCACCGAAGTGAATGGCAAAACTCTCAAGGACTTCAGTAGGGCTAGGATTTCCCGTCTGTGTGCACACACGAGTGAATATAGGTAATATATATACCCACAATGACAGTAATTCTGCACTCATTTAGGACTAATTACTGTGTGGTTTGCACAAGTATGAATGTCTCTGTGTGTATAAACTCATTGATTTTAAGCAAATGCATTCATTTGTGTGAGGGGTTCATAGACGATACTGCAAAATAAATAATACAATATATTGTGTAAATAATATCCATAATTACATATATCTACATATGTATATTAACATATACATCTATCTGATTTTCTGTTATGTTTAAGTACACAGCATGAGTAAAATTTTCAAAAGCACTTAACTGAGCACCTTAGGCTTCTAAGTCCCATTTAGGACGTGACTTAGGCATCTAAGGCTAGGTCTACACTGGGGCGGGGAGTCGACCTAAGATTCGCAACTTCAGCTACGCAAATAGCAAATAGCGTAGCTGAAGTCGGCGTATTTTAGGTCGATTTACCTGGCAGTGAGGACGGCAGCGAGTCGACCGCTGCCGCTCCCTCGTCGCCGCCGCTTCCACCTCTAACGCGCAGTGGAGTTCCGGAGTCGTCGGCAGAGTGATCGGGGATCAGTTTTATTGCGTCTACACTAGGCGCGATAAATTGATCCCCAGTAGATCGATCACTACCCGCCGATCTGGCGGGTAGTGTAGACATACCCTAAGGATACATCTATACTGGAAAAAAAAATCCGCCCGAGCAGTGAGTCTCAGAGTCCGAGTCAACAGACTCACTCTACAGAGTGAAAAATAGCTGTGTGGACATTCTCTCTTGGGCTGGTTCCCGAGATCTGAGACCCTACTACCTCGCCGGGCACCCACCTACTGGGCGCACACCCGTGCACACAGCCACCAGGCTCACGCCTACCGGACACCCACCTGTATGCACAAACGCACACCCACCCATACACCCACAGTGTGTTTTTGTTTGTTTTGCAGTGTAGAAGTATGCTACGTGCCTAAGTTGTCTAAGTTACCTTTGAAAATGGGACTTGGATGCTCTGAAGAATTTATCCTATACCTATATCTGTCTACATACACAAAGCAAAACATATTTATATACTGTATGTAGGTAAATATTTTAATGATTGAAGAACAGGTAAGACTTAATAGCTGCTCTATTTCCTGCACCTGAGTTTTTGACAGATTCTCTAAAAACATCATATGCATTCTGTAGTTATACAGAATTCTTAGTGATTTCAGTAGGAGTTTTGCTTTAATAGGAAATGAATAAGGATTTGACCCAGTGTGGGGCTCAGGACTGACAGGTTAAATTATTCCCTCCTCCTGCTCCCCATATTTGATAACAGAATATGATGTTCACTTTCTAGTGTGCCTTAGTGTTGTATATGGAAATCACACTTTAAAAAGACAAATCCGTACGGTAATTCTGTGGTTGTGAAATTAAGCTGTTATAGGCTCAATATCGTGAGAATTTTCTAAAAAGTTTAAAGAATTAATCTTGAAGTAATTGTGTTATAAACAAAATTTAAGTATGTTACAACTCCATAGAAATCATGTAGTAAGTTTTCCTTGATGTGTAATCCTGACTAAATCTACTTTTAAAAACAAGCAAGGTTAGACGTAGATGATTTTAGTTGTACAAGCACAGCTAAATAATGTATCCCATGGGCCCAATAGTATTGCTGTCACCTATGGTTTCTTTATTGGGGTTTGATTAACAACTTGGGAAGTATCACTTTGTGTTCTGGCTGTGTGCTGAGAAGTAATGACATTACTACTTGTTCACTGAATTAGTAGCTCGCCCTCAGTTGAAAAAGGAGCCACTGCGCTGAGGTCCTGTATTGTACGTCTTCTCTCTGTAAGACAAATTACAACGTTGGGAACATGCTCCTTTCTAAGAACTTGAAAAAGACGACTTTACTATGTTTAGAATACTGCACTGAAGTGAACTTAGCAAAATACACATCAGTGTAACAATCAGGCTTTTTTTTCTTCCTCTGAACTATTGTGCTCCTGTTCTCTATTTTTAACTGCTTTTTCTTATAGCTATGATTTTTTTTTGTCTTTCTTTTTTTCCACTTGTTGGCCCCATTTCTTCCGTTCCCAATAAGTTTAATAAAAATGAAATCCAGAATCCTCATCTTCTTTTCCAAGTTGCAGAGTATATTAAACGAATAAAACCAAGAGCCTTTGAAATAATTAGTGAGTCCCAGGTAAACCATTCCAGGCTCCCAGTAATAGTTACAAGTCATGTGGGGTATTATGTGTAAATATTTCAGATTAGAAGATAAATGAACCATGGCATGACATAATTGTCACTAACTTCACTTGTCTGCCCCAACAAGTACAGTAACTGAAGCATTGCTTTAGAATCCCCTGTAAGGAGTACTGCATCTTTTAATATACTGTATAGTGTGTAATGCTGCATCCACAGGTGCTGACTCTTCCTCATACAAAAAGTGAAAGGGTTCTCTTCCGCTCTTTGTGGAGGGATCTTTGGAAGATGGTTACTGCAGGGTTGTTGTCTCTCTGCAGTGCTATCCTCCTGCATGTTTACCATGATGTAAGAAACCTAGCAGATGGAGGACTCAACCTTCTAGACATATGGAAATATGAAAGATGTGTATTAGCATGAGCCACCAGTGAGGTCCTGGGACAAAGCCCTGGTGAGAAGTTCAGCCCCTATCATCATCCTCAGTTGCTGAGATTTCCACTAAAGTGCTGTTCATGGATCCTGTTCCATATTTCCCAGGTCTCTGGCTGGTGGGTCTTGCCCACATGCTCAGGGTCTAACTGAATGCCATATTTGGGGTCAGGAAGGAATTTCCCCCCAGGTCAGATTGAAAGAGACCCTGGAGGGTTTTCACCTTCCTCTGCAGCATGGGGCCCGGGTCACTTCCAGGTTTAAACTAGTGTTTAAATGGTGGGTTCTCTGTAACTTGAAGGCTTTAAATCGTGATTTGAGGATGTCAGTAACTCAGCTGGAGATTCTGGGTCTGTTACAAGAGTGGGTGAGTGAAGTTCAGTGGCCTGCGTTGTGCAGGAGATCAGACTACATGATCATGATGGTTCCTTCTGGCCTTAAAGTCTATGAGTCTGAGTCTATTTCATATCAGCACTTATCTAGCAGGGATTTGGTACATTTGAAGATCCATACCCTCTAGATGCTGAAAAGGAAAGGGCCCAAGAGCATCTTGATGCTACTTTGTCGAGCAATCACCATGTGAAACTGAGGTGAATCTACCCTGTGATTGAAATAACCAAAGTCTTGTTTATTTCACTTGATAACACTTTGGGCATCCGGAGAGGGAGGTACTGAAGCTGACAGTGACTGCAGATTCAGGAAGATAACACCATAATCTTACATTCACTTCACTTTCAGAAGGGGTTCTTTGAAACTGTATAGGCTAGAAACTTCTTTTGTATTTTAAATGATAGTCTAAAATCTGAAGAAAAAGATGATTTAGGCTGCCCTATTTGCCAGGGAAACCTTTCCTCAGATGAGAGGATTTTTCGAACTTAGCTTTTGACAATCATCTTTGATAGTATTTAGTTCATTTTTTTTATTGAGACATGTTTCAAGTTGTGTTGATGTAACCATATTCCATACTCTGATAATCTATTTTACGAAAATATAGTTTCTAAATCTTAAAACATTTTCTAGACAACACAACCTTCCTGACTCTCAATAACCCAAATTTAGATGAATAAATCTAAAGATACAGTTTAGATATTAGAATCCGAATACTTGTGTACATCACTCATGAAAAATTAAACAGCTCCTGACAGGTTAGCATGTTAACTATGTGAAAGTGTCAGAGGTGTATTCTCTTCTCGTTGTGCATACATAGAAACGTTAATGGAAGCTAACCACGTGCGGTGATGGAAGCGCTGATGCACAAGGAAAGAGTGCTTCCTTTTTCTCAGTCTTAAGCAGTGAACAATTTGTGATCATTTTTGTTTGTTTTGAAGTTATGCTGCAAAGTTTTATTTATAGAAAATAGTGTGAGCTATTAATCATTACGGATAAAACACTGAAGTTATGGATTAATTGAAAGACTAATTGGCAGTAGCCTCTTGAGAAATCATTCACTAAAAATAGTGATAGCCACAGGTGTTTTTTTTTCTCTTCACATGAAAGCAATTAATTACTGTCTAAAATGGAAGAAAGAAATATAGCTGTGCACTGTTGCTGAGTTAAAGTAAGAGTTAATGGAAAGGTAGACTTTAAAAGGCAGGTCAAACTATTACAAGGCGCATTGTACAGCAATAGTTAAGGGAGTTATTTAGAAGTATTTTATGCTACTAATTATTAAACTAAAAAGGGTCAGATCCTCAGCTGTGGTCAATCAGCATAGCTCCCTTGACTTCAACGGAGATATGCAGATTTACACCAGTTGAAGATCTGGCCCAAAAGCTGCAGAATTAGACAACACGCCCCATCTATTTCTAAATGCATCTGGTCTTTTAAAAAAAAATCTGGCTTTTATCTTCTAATCTGATCTTGATAGTGTATAACAAGCCAGTACATCAACTTCAGTGTTCTTTTGTTACCCAATTAACAAACATGACAAACAGTGGCTTACAAAAGAATGTAAGCACATTTATTAGAGTCAACAATTTTAATGCTTATTTAGTGTTTGTTTAAATAAGTTATGTTGCTTTTGTTTCTTCTTGATGTCAAAAGCATAAACTTACAGAGTGCAGAATTATTATCCATCGGGCTATCGATGATCAGATTTCAATTTCAGCACATTTTAAAGATAATTCTTTTCCAGCTTAGTTTCAGATATTTGTTGTATTGTATTGTTAAAATGCAGTTCTGCTCTGAAAATTGACTGCGTAAAAAATGGCGCACTCTTATTTCTCAGATCTGCTCCCTGTGTGCATTTAGAGTCATATTTGTGGACTTTATTGACAACAGATGAGTAATCTCATTTTTATTCCTGCAGAACTGACATAGCTAATATAGAGTGAGCAGCGGATTCTTTTCCATCTTGGGCATCATCAACAGGATGTGCACTAAAACCTCCCATCGGTTACAACTGTCCAAACTCTCTGAAGGCTACACAGGTCTCACCGTGGGCCTTACTTGGCTAGTAGAATGTCTTATGATGGTTGTGATAGAAAAAGTTGGAGAGAACCCAGCTTAACTCTAAGATCCCAGGTTGAGATTGCAGGGCTGGCAGTTTACAAGTAAACAAATATGTACCTTTTAAAACGGAGCAAATTTGATATGGAATCCTTGAGAGACAATAAGCAAGGAACCCTACAATGCGCCCATAATGCCACTATTACAGAGTCACTTTTCAGAATACAGCCACACTTGGAGTCCATTTAGTGCTGTGATTGAGAGCCCTGGATACTGAAGTTCTTTGCGGTATCTATTCACAAAATAAGTACAGCGTGGTCAGCGGCCACTCACACCTCTCCACACTGTTCATTAATGATCCTAAATACTGCCATGGACAGGCCAACTCTAGGAGTGAAAGGGTAATTCAGGCTTCATGTCAATTCAGATCCTTAACCTTCCTGCTGAGACTGGCAACAAGTGAGCTATTCAGCATCCTTGGTGTGGCTAGACTGTGTAATGTGGACCCGTTCATTAGGAATCAGTGTGTTAACGCCCTGATATTATATATCTATCATACGCATTTTATTCAGAAGAAATAAAATCAAGTATTTAGCATCATCTGTTTTTTTTTAAAGTTCCTTTTGGTTTGTGAATAACTTAAAATGACAAAATTTGCATAATACAACAAATATGCAAATTCAGCAGCTGCCCTCCCACACACTTCACATACGTTGCAGGGCCAGCCAGATGCTCAGAAGCTTTCCTTTCAGCACATGCAAAGCTTGAAGTTGATAGGTGCTTGGCACACATTGCCTGGTCCTCTCCTAGGGCATGTCTGCACTGGAGCTGGAAGATGGTCTGATTGAGCTACTCCATAAAAATAGCAGTGTAGCCGTGGTGGCATAAGCTGCTAACTGTCCTGAATATGTACCGATGGTCCCGGATGGGATTGTACTTGGGGCAGCTAGCCTCTCCCGCCATTCACGCCACTGCGGCTACACTTCTATTTTTAGAACACTAGCTCAATCAGAGCTAGAATGGGTATGTCTCCTCGAGCTGGAATTTACATCTTTTAGCTCTAATGTAGACATGCCAGCTATGTCTACGCTGCAGTCTGGGTTGTGATTATAACACATGTAGAGACATCTGAGCTAACTTTAATCTCGCTAGCTCAGATACCAGGAGCATTGAAGCTGTAGCAGCCCAGTTTTCAGTGCAGGCTAGCTGCCAGAGTAAGTGACCAGTACCCCAGGTGGGCTGGAACAGCCTACACTGAAGGCTGTATTGTTGTGGTATCACTACTATTGGTACCTAAACTAGCTAAATTAAGTTATCTCAGATATTCCTATGCATGCTGCAGTCACATCCCCTGGCTGCAGTGCAGATACGCTCGTAGACCAGGCAAACCGAGTTGAGGGTCGATGGGTACGTGTGCACAGGAAAAAAACCCACATGGCAGCGGGTCTCAGCGCCCTGATCAATTGACCGGGGCTTATGCTTCAGGGCTAAAAATAATGTTTGGGCTCAGGCTTTCCTGGCTAAGCTGATTTTCCACCTGCTTTGCACTGCCAGGATAAGGAGTGCTATCTAAACTTCCAGCATTTTCAAATGAGAGATGATTACAATAAATATCACACCTAAAATGTGTGTTTGGGTTTCTGGAATATTGCCAAAGCTTTTAATACACTAGACATCTTGTTGAGGTATTGGAAATTAGCCATCTAGTTGCCTGAGGTTCACTTTTCATGTGTAGTACTGAGGCCCTTTCTAGTTTGATCCATCCCATTTGGTCTGTCCAGTAAGCCAGTAACATTCTCGTAGAGTTTAAGGCCAGAAGGGACCGTCATGTTCATGTAGTCTGACCTCCTGCACATTGCAGGCCGCAGAACCCCCCCACTCACTCTTGTAATAGACCCATAACCTCTGGCTGGGTTACTGAAGTCTTCAAATCTTGATCTCAAGACTACATGTTACAGAGAATCCACCGTTTACTCTAGTTCAACACAGCAAGTGACCTGTGCCCCATGCTACAGGGGAAGGCGAAAACCCTCCAGGGTCTCTGCCAATCTTACCTGGGGCGATATTTCTTTCCAGCCCCAAATATGATTACAAGCTGAAAACAGTTCAGAAGTGTGTTTTAAGAAGAGGTGGAGATGAGATGACATGGAAGAAAGCAGAATGATGAAAGACAATGCATGTATAGAGACCCATTTTGCCTGCACAATGGGTAAGCACGTACTTCTGAAAATTCAGTCATTCAGAATTACTGTAACAACAGGTGTCAGATCAATTGATTAAATCTACATAAGTGATTTGGTTTAACTGAAATAACATCATTGTAATAGAATACTGCAACAGGATTAGCCTGTCCCACTCTGAAAATAATAGTTGTGCTTGGCTTCTATGTAATAGCAAGAGCCCATTTCTTATGGCACTGATGTTCTAATCTGTGGGCATTTAGAGCAATGTAACGTCCTTAATTTTGTGCATGCAGCTCTCATTGTGGAAATGCGGAAAAGAAGCAGTGTGTCTGCAATTGCATATTGGAAAGGAATGGTATTCATTAGAGTAAATCTCTCCCTGGATAATGCAGGGAAAAAATCTTGAGAAAACCAAAATAAAACAGACTTGCCTGATTTCATTTAGTCCCACCACTCCTATCCACATGTGTGAAGAGCAGCAGTCTGTCTGAGGTCTTAAAGAACATTTTCAACCAAAGGTCAGAACCACCAGCTGTCAATGTTAGCTCCTCTTTTGAATGGGAAAACCCTAAAAGAGTAGAGGATGCATCTCAGTGTAACAGCCAAAACAACAGTGACGAGTGAATCAAAAAAGAGGGGTTAAAATCAGGTGATAATACTTTGAACTTTTATTTCCTCTTCCATCCAACAGCCTCAGAGCACTTTAACAAACGTCATTTGAGCCTCCTGACCATCTTGTGAGGTTCAGAAGTATTATTCCTAATTCGAGGATGCGTAGCTGAGTCACAGAAAGGTTAGGCTCCCCCTCCCCCCCGACACACACAAGGCATTAATGACATTAATGTCTCAATTGACGATGGAGATTTTGAGACTACTCTGAATTAGACCAAGGGCTTGTGCATCTTCCTATTGCTCACAGGTTACAAACTAGATAAACATAAACAAGCTGTCGATACAGAAAGGACAAACGGCTCTGTGGGTTGGTAATGCAATGCAAAGGAGTTATAGTGATCACTCTCTAAAACGCTTCACAGTTACTAGTTGTCGCTCAGTATTTCCTAGGTATTCCCTACACTCCCTTTAAGGAGTCCTGTAAATGTTGGCATAAGGGAATACCCAGGGAATACTGTAAATGCTGGGGTAACATTATTTTGGCATCTAAGATAACGCTGAAACTTTTTAAGGACAACCACTCTGCTGGCATGACTCCATCCCGGAATGCAAGGACCTGAGAGATGTTATCTGATGATTATCTGAGCTGAATTAGTCCATCTCAGTTCAGTTCCTCATGGACAGGTGTCTTTATCACAAATGGCATTTTAGTTGGCAGCCTTTCCAAAGGCCAAATATAGAACAGGCACAGACACTGAGCAACTCTCTCACTTCAGAGGCAAGGCAAATAATAACCGCAGTTCCCGTGCTGTACCTGTTCAGTGGATACGAAGTCTTCAGTCTCAGATACTGCCAATCCCATACCTTTCACAAACCCTAAATCAATATTAAAAACAGAGAAAGGCAACTAGCCCTGGAATTCTTATAAGAATGATCTGTCCTAACTGCTGAATTTCTAGAGCTGGATTTTGTGTACTAACTTGGTTACACAAGACTACATTTTTATAATTCTGAGGGCTATTCCTGGCACAGGGGAGATGGCTAGTCTGCCAGATACTTGTACACGCTGAACTGAGACTGAATACAATGCAGATGGTAATAACTTTTTGCTAATGTGAAAAGAATGTTGAATTTTGTCGTAGGAGTAAAAGGATTGTGTGTTGAAACAGTCTAACGCATCCAATCAGTGCTTAAAACCCGAAAGTAGAGTAAAGAGAAAAGCTTACTATGGACCCTCTGCAATAATTAACCAGCACTGTGACCATTTAATTGTATTTTCAGTTGGTCTCTTATTAAAATTACTTTACTGTGATTATGATATGGACCACATTTTCAATTAAACAGGTCATTCAGGGCCTAATTTTCAGAAATGCTGAGTATGAAGTCCAGGCAGCTGTGTGTTTTCAGTGCCTCTGAGAAATAGGTCCTATCCAAATCTCCAGTATAACTCATGGGTTCTTATGCTCAGTCCATAAAAACTCTGATCCTGAAAAATACTTGTGCTTAACTTTACGCATGTGGGTAACCCCATTGAGTTAAGGGGGACTAGTGATAAGAATAAAGTTAGTTGTACATAAATGTTTATAGGGTGAGGGGCAGGGTTTGAGTCATTCTACTTATGTAAATTAAGGTTGAAATGTTTAGAACAAAAGTGGCTTTTACAAGACTTTTCTGGCAGGGCTGCAGGGAGAGGAAGGTGATACAGATTTTCATTAAATAAAACTGATGAAAAATGTGTGACAAATGTTTGTGGGAAAAAATGTAATCCATTTGGCCTCAGCTCTGTCAGTGACCATAGATTAGGATAAAATTTACCGAAAACATCCAACAGTTGTAGACCCGTACTGGAATATCAAGCATTCCTTCAAGTAGCCTGTATTTAATGCCATGTTCATAAAAAGAGGCAAAGCAACCAATTGGAGTGTCTACCATATGCATATAATTTAAAAATAGACTTATGTCTGCTTTCTTTGCTCAAACGCTTAATAGCTCTCCGTTTTGTTCTTTTAGTCCTCTTCCTTATACAACAGGGATTCTATATCTAACATTACAGCTTAAGGGCCAAGCTGTTAATTTCTAGGAGCAACATTTAGCTGGCTGATTGTCTCTTTGGCAGGTTCCACTGTTGCCGGCATGTTTTGAATGCACACCAGGTAACTTCTTGATCTCTGGTCTGAAGCAGCTGTTTGTTAAGCTGGCATACAATTGGTGTCACTTTCCTTTTAATTAAATGCTCTCTATCTAGAAAATCATTTTTGGAGATGGGTTCTTGATCAACTGTTTTTCAATAAGTGCTAGATCAGGGTATAATCATTTTAAAGGGAGATTTTGGGGTATGATCTTGTGTAACTGAGTGTTTCCTAGGTTTCCATTAAATGTGCTGTGACAGCAGGTGGTCATGATGCCCACTTTCCTTCAAGATAAAAAAAAGATTTTAGATTTTCTTTGTGACACTAAAATGCTAAAGGCATGTATATGCATTAAATAAACATGCCTTTAGCATTTTAGTGTCACAAAGAAAATCTAATTTTTTTTAATCTTATATATATAAAATATGATGTGCTTCTACCATGGTAATTAATTTGTGATCTGGGATTTATGAGTTCCAAAAGAAGGCATAATCATGCCATAATGCTTCACAAAACACAAGTCATCATGGACCTGATCCAAACCCCACCGCAGTCAATCAGAGGCTTTCTCCTGATTTTAATGAGTTTTGGATTAGAGGTAATGACCAGTAGATCTGCACCCTCAATCAGTCTGTGAGATATGTGTAACTGATATAAGGCCTGATCCTGCAGTCTTGGCTCGGGCAAAACTCTCACTAATGTCATATCTTACACAGGATATTACTACTACTTGTTAGCTTTGACATCGGTGTGTTGACAGCAGTATCGCTAGCAGGTGAACTAGCAGGTTCACAATCATTGAGTGGGTGATGCAGTGACATTTAAAACAGTAGCTTTAGTGGTAATTGTAGAAGTTAAGTTTTTATTTTTACACACTTAAAAAAAATTATAATTTTTAGGATTTCCCCCTTGGACACTTCCAAGTACAGTTTCCCTGAACCATTCCAGTAAAGGAGTTGCAGCTAGCAAGGGATGTGAAGGTAACAAGAAGAGTTTCTACAGGTATGTTAGCAACAAGAAGAAGGTCAGGGAAAGTGTGAGACCCTTACTGAATCGGGGAGGCAACCTAGTGACAGATTTTGTGGAAAAAGCTGAAGTACTCAATGCTCTTTTTGCCTCGGTCTTCACAGACAAGGTCAGCTCCCAGACTGTTGCACTGGGCAACACAGTATGGGGAGGAGGTGAGCAGCCCTCAGTGGTGAACGGACAGGTTAAGGACTATTTAGAAAAGCTGGACATGCACAAGTCCATGGGGGTCCAGATCTAATGCATCCGAGGGTGCTTAGGGAGTTGGCTGATGTGATTGCAGAGCCATTGGCCATTATCTTTGAAAACTTGTGGTGATCGGGCTGGGGTCCCGAACAATTGGAAAAGGCAAATATAGTGCCCATCTTTAAAAAAGGGAAGAAGGAGAATCCGGGGAACCACAGACCGGTCAGCCTCACCTCAGACCCTGGAAAAATCATTGAGCAGGTCCTCAAGGAATCCATTTTGAAGCGCTTGGAGGAGAGGAAAGTGATCAGGAACAGTCAACATGGATTCCCCAAAGGCAAATCATGCCTGACCAACCTGATTGCCTTCTATGATGAGACAATTGGTTCTGTGGATATGGGGAAAGCAGTGGATGAGATATACCTTGATTTTAGCAAAGCTTTTGATACGGTCTTCCTCAGTATTCTTGCCAGCAAGTTAAAAAAGTATGGATTGGATGAATGGACTATAAGGTAGATAGAAATCTGGCTAGATTTTCCGGCTCAATGGGTAGTGATCAATGGCTCGATGTCTAGTTGGCAGCCAGTAACAAGTGGAGTGCCCCAGGGGTCTGTCCTGGGGCCGGTTTTGTTCAACATCTTCATTAATGATCTGGATGATGGGATGGTTTGCACCCTCAGCAAGTTCACGGATGACACTAAACTGGCAGGAGAGGTAGATATGCTGGAGGGTAAGGATAGGGTTCAGAGTGACCTAGACAAATTGGAGGATTGGGCTAAAAGAAATCTGATGAGGTTCAACAAGGACAAGTGCAGAGTCCTGCACTTAGGACGGAAGACTCCCATGCACCACTACAGGCTGGGGACCAAGTGGCTAAGTGGCAGTTCTGCAGAAAAGGACCTGGGGATTACAGTGGATGAGAAGCTGGATATGAGTCAACAGTGTGTCCTTGTTGCCAAGAAGGCTAACGGCATATTGGGCTGCATTAGTAAGAGCATTTCCAGCAGATTGAAGGAAGTGATTGGAATGGGTTACCTAGGGGGCTGGTGGTTGGAATCTCCATCCTTAGAGGTTTTTACGGCCCAGCTTGACAAAGCCCTGGCTGGGATGATTTAGTTGGTGTTGGTCCTGCTTTGAGCAGGGGGTTGGACTGGATCACCTCCTGAAGTCTCTTCCAACCCTAATCTTCTGTGATTCTATGAAAAGTGTTTTAGGGGTGGTACAGTAACCCATTGCAGTCATATCCCAAGAAGGAAAGCTGGTGGTTCAGATAAGAAGATATCTCATCCAGAAACATTATGGTGCATGTGTTCTTTGCTTTTTGTTTGCAGATATTTTGCCTGGCAAAAGTTTTATACAGATTCCAATCAAGCTGATTGCAAATGGATAGATTTAAAGCACTAATTTGCAAGATTATGCATATACTATACATCTACTCTTCAAAATGTTTTGCAAAATATATTCTGAAAATTAAATGACAGATGTTTTGCAAAGTGCTTAAGCAACTGGATGGCATACCTATGGACAGAGAACATATCTCAATATTGTAGTTGAAAGATTCAGAATGTTTAGCGTAAGACCGAGTGAGTATGTTTAGCATGCTCCAGTGTTTAGGACTCAGTCCCACAGTGCTAACTGAGTCAGAATTGTCACTAACTCCAGTTAGTCTTCCCTGAGAAAGGACTGCACTATCCAGCCCTTAGTCAATACAGGAATTGTGTTCCTTCATTTTAATGTGGGTGAGGAAAATAAGGCCTTTTGCAACAGGTTCTGCTTCATAGTAGCATTTCCCAGAGGAGAGGACAGGACTCAGCTCTGTCCTTCATGTTACTCCTGCCCAAATAGCAGATGTTACCTACATTGTAGTACACCAAACATGTTAATGCATTATCCTGGTCTCAGTCCAAAGAGTTGCAGTTTGTGGCTAGGAATCCTGAATGGTAGCAGAGATTGCTGCCTCTAAGCTATAGACTTGGGACCTTAAATTTTTCTCTGAGTGGTTGGCCGCACAGATTCTGCTCTTGATGCATGTGCGCTCCATGCACACGAGATCAGAATTGAGGGCTGGCCGCCGCTTCCCGCAGCTCTCATTGGCTGGGAATGGCGAACTGTGGCCATTGGGAACTGCGGGCGGCCGTGCCTGTGAATGATCAATTTAAACAAACTGTCTCGCGGCCCACCAGCAGATTATCCTGGCAGGCCGTTGCCCACCACTGTGTTAAAGGGGTCAAGTAAACGGTTTTGCTCTGGACAATGATTTCAGTTGTGAAATGTGTGGCCCACTATGATAAACTGCAAAGGACAAGGGCCAGATCCTCAGCTGCTGTAAGTCACCATAACTCCGTTGCCACTTTCCTAGTTTACACCATTTGAGAATCTGGCCCAATCGGTCTTAAGTTGCATCTACAGTGTACTATCCACCCTACTTGTTACCTAGTCAGAGTTGATGAAACACTAATGAAGGTCTTCTCACCACCATAAGAACTGTGTGTTTGAATTTTCTTTTTCTTTTTGCCCTCTGCCAGAGCAGATGATTTTATTTATTGCTGTGAAAAGTGGCTCATTGGCCCAGTGTCACAAATTCACAATATCTGTATCATGCCAGGAGTCTGAGCATATAAAAATGAGTCAATATTTGGCTTGATAACCAGTCTCTGATTAAAGATTGTTGATCTTCTTGTGTTAGTACTTGGGTGGTCCAGCAAAACTGGATTAAGTCAGAAAACAAGCCAAATAAAAGGAGATGCACCATGGAAGAAAGTACTACAAGCAGGTCAGCCACTGCTAACCCTTTGCCTGAGACGTATTGTTTTATACTCTATTTCAGCAAATACTGCAACACTCCCGTGAAAATGCCACAAAGGTGATATTTCTCATTACTGATGGATATTCCAATGGAGGTGATCCTAGACCCATCGCAGCATCCTTGCGTGTAGAATTTGGAGTAGAGATCTTCACATTTGGAATATGGCAGGGCAACATCCGAGAACTAAATGACATGGCTTCCCATCCAAAGGAGGAACACTGTTACCTGCTTCACAGCTTTGCAGAGTTTGAGGCTTTAGCTCGCAGAGCTCTTCATGAAGGTATTGCATTTAGTAACCCTGGAAGTATCATTTCAGATGCTATAGAGAGCATAGGACTGGCTGGAAATACAATAACTCCTCACTTAAAGTCGTCCTGGTTAACGTTGTTTCGTTGTTACATTGCCGATCAATTAGGGAACATGCTCATTTAAAGTTTGCAATGCTCCCATCTAATGTCGTTTGGCAGCCGCCTGCTTTGTCCACTGCTTGCAGGAAGAGCAGCCTGTTGCAGCTAGCTGGTGGGGGGTAGTAACTAGGGTGGACTGGCAGCCCCCCTATCAGCTCCCCACTCCCCTAAGTTCCCTGTGCTGCAGCCACTTAGCAGGCTATCAATTGCAGCTGTCCCTCCCCCCTACTGCCATGTGCTGCTCCTGCCCTCTGCCTTGGAGCTGCTCCCAGAGACTCCTGCTTGCTGTGCAGAAGGAGAAGGGGGAGGCTAATGTCAGGGTGTCCCCTTCCCCCCTGCTCCTGCAGTCCGCTTACCCCTTCTCCATATAAAGCAGGGAGGGAACGTGGAGGGAGAGATACAGAGAGCGCTTGGGGCAGCAGCTGCTGTCTCAACTTCCTGATCCACTTAAAAAGACAATGCACTTAAGGGTGGGTCAGCTTACTTAAAGGGGCAGTGTGCATCTCTCTCTCTCTCCCACACACAAGGTGTGTGTCTGTCTCTGTCTGCTATGCTGTCTCCCCTCCCTCCTGTTCGTCCTGCCTTGATGAGAGGCTACATTAACAACAATGTGTTAACCCTTGAGAGCTCAGCCGAGTGCTAGTTCATCATTTAGCAGCAAGGCATTCCCTGGGAAATATCCCTCCCTCTTCCACCCTCTAACTTCACCATCTCAACCAAGCTTCCCAATCATCATAGCTGTAAACAGTATTAATTTTGTTGTTTAAAACATATACTGTGTGTATGTCTATATAATACATAGTTTTTTGTCTGGTGAAAAAAATTGCCCTGGAACCTAACCCCCCCCGCCCCAATGTACATGAATTCTTATGGGGAAATTGGATTTGCTTAACATCGTTTCGCTTAAAGTCGCATTTTTCAGGAACATAACTACAACGTTAAGCAAGGAGTTACTGTAACAGGCCTTGTGAAATGTTTCAGATAGATGTTGTAGTCTCTTTTCTTCGGTATTTTTCTTGCATTCATTTGTATTACATTTAACAGAATCCAACAGATTTCAGGAATTAAGGTAAATAGTAGATCTTTCAAAATCAACAGATTGGGCCAAATTCTTCTCTTTGATGTGCATGTACATTGCCCTTTGGACCAGTTTCAAGGCTTCATTTTACCTGAGTAAGAACTGGGTAAGAATGTCAGGGTTTGGCCCAATGGAGATTTTGCCTAAATAAGAACTTTGGGCCAGTTTTCAAAGGTATTTAGGCACCTAAAGATGCAGACAGGCCCTAGGAAGGGCTTCAAGATTTGTCTCAGTATTAATAAAAGCCTTTATATACTATGGGCACATAACACATATTTAGACTATTTCAAAAATTCATAAAAATACCTCTCAGAAATGTAAATATGACATTTCTTTAGGTATAAAAATTCTATAAAATGGAACTGGTTTCTGATGTTTACCTTTATGAAGAATTGTCACTGAACAGAAAAAAAAAGAGGATGAGAGTAGCTGTTAAGAATATATGGCTGGATCTTCACCTGGTGTAAATAAGTGTATCTACACTCGCTTGAATGGAGCTATGCAACTGCACATCAACTAAGAATCTATCCATGAGTATTTATGTAGTTTTGATTTAAGTAAACCTTCTGATTTAACATGAATATGGTACTAGGGTGACCAGACAGCAAATGTGAAAAATCGGGACAGGCGTGGGGGGTAATAGGAGCCTATATAAGAAAAAGACCCAAAAATTGGGACTGTCCCTATAAAATCGAGACATCTGGTCACCCTATATGGTACATATCTACCACCAAATTCTTTTGGTGCATGATGTTTTTTTCTGTTTTAAAGGATGTTTAATTAGATCTTATTTTGTGGAGGCGGAGAATCTACCTGTTTTTAACAGTTACATATTCAATGACAGACTGATCTCATAGTGTCATCAAAGTCAAATTCATTCCTGTGATTTTGGTGGAACCTAATTTGGGCCCTTGTTTTCCTTTTAATTCTTGCATTGAGGCCAATGATAATTTTGCCTTAGTAAGAACTAAAAAGAAACTGAGTAAAGACTTCAGGATTTTTGCTTCATAGACTTCAGTGAGCATTTTTCCCGAGTTAAGAACTTCAGGATTTGAGACATACATTGCAAAGAACTGAAGTTTTGCTTCACATCGTCATCATCACAAATGAATATTGGAACTATAAAGTTTTCAGCGACATTTCCCGAATTATTAACTTTTGTGGCCTTTGTAATTGATTTGTATTACAGATCTGCCCTCTGGCAGTTACATTCAAGAAGATATATCCCATTGTTCATATCTCTGCGAGGCAAATGAGAACTGCTGTGACATCATGGCGAGCTGCAAATGTGGCACTCACACAGGGCAGTTTGAATGTATATGTGAAAAAGGGTACTACGGTAAAGGACTACAGCATGAATGCACAGGTCAGTCTCCATTTTTCAGAGTCCCCAATTTATCTACATATCCTAAATGTAAATCTAATCCAGGTGACACGAAGTCATATGCTGTTCTGCATGCAGATCTATGACTATGAGTCTGATCCAAAGTCAATGGAAAAACTCCCATTGATTTGTAGGTTTTGGATCAGGCCCTTGTACATTAATCTTAATGCAAGAGGTTCTTACATTAAACTCATGATAGACTGAATACTCTTGGATTCTCCCAAATTGGCTTTCACTTGCCAGAGAAAAAAGTTCCAGTTGCTAAGCAGAAACATATCACATTTCAATAAGACTTTTGTGTGACTGTTTTTGTGAACGGCCCCTTAGTAGTGCTGATAGAAAGAGAATCCTCTGACTGAAATAGAGACATTTACTGTATCCTACAGGAGAAACATGAAGGCAGTATTTTGGAATTCCTGGATTCCATATAGCATTGTCCATGAACAAAGATGAAATAGTCAGATGCAATATTCATCTTCACAGTAGACATTCATTTATTACTCATTTTTTACATATATAGCCTGAACTGCTTGAAGGGAAATAAAGAGAAAAATGATTGCACTGGTCTTTTGTGAAATTAGCTTTCAATTCTGGGAAGCACTGGATGCTCCAGTGATAAGAGCTATTATAAAAATATGGTTGGATGGATATCAGTCATTTTGTCATTAAGAAATCCCTTTTTACAAACAAAACCAAATTCAATTTAAAGTTTTCTTGCAATCAAAAGATCATCTAAGGAATGCTTTTTTAACATAATGGAATGATTACAATAAGTGAAGGGAAAATATGCTTGTAAAAGGGATATACAAGTTGTGTCCAATTGCATTAACTTTTATGGGAGAGAAATGTCACAATAATCAAGTATCAGAGGGGTAGCCATGTTAGTCTGGATCTGTAAAAGCAGCAAAGAGTCCTGTGGCACCTTATAGACTAACAGATGTATTGGAGCATGAGCTTTCGTGGGTGAATACCCACTTTGTCGGATGCAAGCTCATGCTCCAATACGTCTGTTAGTCTATAAGGTGCCACAGGACTCTTTGCTGCTTTTACAATAATCAAAACACTTCTTAACTTTTTTCTATTTCATTTATAAGCTATTTAAGAGAAATAGTTATAATGAAATATCACCAGAAAAACAAATGTAAGATAAAGTTAATACTGATTTGTATCATTCTTAATTCTGTCTCCAAGCTCTCACATGTGTAATCAAATTTTCACCATCTGCCTCATGAAATGTAAGCCTGCTCTGCTGAGTATATGAATTACAACAACATTATGGCCTTTCATGATGTTTCATAATGTTTGTTTTTAAAATTAAGGTTATGTGGTTGTTCGGTATCATTTGTAACTGTTGTCAGGCCTCTGTTTGCTCAAAGGGTAGAGTGGGAAGGACACCGATAGATCTGGGACCTAAGCATGGAGGGTATCTTCTCAGATCTCTGTGAGAAGAATGAGTAAGGTATAGCGCAGGGGTCGGCAACCTTTGGCACGCAGCCCATCAGGGTAATCTGCTGGCGGGTTGCGAGATGTGTTTACATTGACCGTCTGCAGGCACGGCCCCCTGCAGCTCCCAGTGGCCATGGTTCGCCGTTCCTGGCCAACAGGAGCTGCAGGAACCTGAGCATATCACACTTTAACTTCAAATTTCTTTGCTTTCAAGAATATTTCATTCTACCAGTTATTTTAAGTGACATATATTCTCAATCCTAACTCAATTTAAAAAGGTGGGTTTTTATATCTGATTTTTTCTGGCTCAGCTTCTCAAGAAACAGCATTCCTATGGCAAAATATGGCAAACGTATTCAACACTTATACCTCTCAGTAGTTTGTATAGGTAAATATTGTTTTTTATTAAGTACTGCAGAAGTCAAATGAATTTTCTGGTTGGCCAGTCATTACAGAACTATCACCAGATCCTGCACTTTGCCTCTTCCGTTGAAAAGGGTCTGCTCTAGCATGAACGTGCCCCTGAATAAAAATAGCATAAATCCACCAAAGAATCCTGTGGCACCTTATAGACTAACAGACGTTTTGCAGCATGAGCTTTCGTGGGTGAATGCCCACTTCGTCGGATGCAAGAGTGGAAATTTCCAGGGGCAGGTAAATATAAGCAAGCAAGAAGCAAGCTAGAGATAACGAGGTTAGATCAATCAGGGAGGGTGAGGCCCTGTTCTAGCAGTTGAGGTGTGAAAACCAAGGGAGGAGAAACTGGTTCTGTAGTTGGCAAGCCATTCACAGTCTTTGTTTAATCCTAAACTGATGGTGTCAAATTTGCAAATGAACTGAAGCTCAGCAGTTTCTCTTAGAAGTCTGGTCCTAAAGTTTTTTTGCTGGAAGATGGCCACCTTAAGATCTGCTATTGTGTGGCCAGGGAGGTTGAAGTGTTCTCCTACAGGTTTTTGTATATTGCCATTCCTAATATCTGATTTGTGTCCATTTATCCTTTTCCTTAGAGACTGTCCAGTTTGGCCGATGTACATAGCAGAAGGGCATTGCTGGCATATGATGGCATATATTACATTGGTGGATGTGCAGGTGAATGAACCGGTGATGGTGTGGCTGATCTGGTTAGGCCCTGTGTTGGTGTTGCTGGTGTAGATATGTGGGCAGAGTTGGCATCGAGGTTTGTTGCATGGATTGGTTCCTGAGCTAGAGTTACTATGGTGCGGTGTGCAGTTACTGGTGAGAATATGCTTCAGGTTGTCTGTGGGCGGGTAGTGGCCTGCCACCCAAGGCCTGTGAAAGTGTGGGATCATTGTCCAGGATGGGTTGTAGATCCCTGATGATGCGTTGGAGGGGCTTTAGCTGGGGACTGTATGTGATGGCCAGTGGAGTCCTGTTGGTTTCTTTCTTGGGTTTGTCTTGCAGTAGGAGGCTTCTGGGTACACGTCTGGCTCTGTTGATCTGTTTCCTTATTTCCTCGTGCGGGTACTGTAGTTTTGAGAATGCTTGGTGGAGATTTTCTAGGTGTTGGTCTCTGTCTGCGGGGTTAGAGCAGATACGGTTGTACCTCAGTGCTTGGCTGTAGACAATGGATCTTGTGGTGTGTCCGGGATGGAAGCTGGAGGCATGAAGGTAGGCATAGTGGTCGGTAGGTTTTCGGTATAGGGTGGTGTTAATGTGACCATCACTTATTAGCACCGTGGTGTCTAGGAAGTGGACCTCCCGTGTAGATTGGTCCAGGCTGAGGTTGATGGAGGGGTGGAAGCTGTTGAAATCGTGGTGGAATTTTTCCAGAGTCTCCTTCCCATGGGTCCAGATGATGAAGATGTCATCAATGTAGCGTAGGTAGAGAAGGGGTGTGAGTGGACGGGAGCTGAGGAAGCGTTGTTCCAGGTCGGCCATAAAAATATTGGCATATTGTGGGGCCATGCGGGTGCCCATAGCGGTGCCACTGATCTGGAGATATATATTGTCATCAAATTTGAAATAGTTGTGTGTGAGGTTAAAGGCACTGAGCTCAGCAACCAGTTGTGCTGTGGCATCATCAGGGATACTGTTCCTAACAGCTTATATTCCATCAGTGTGTGGGATGTTTGTGTAGAGAGCCTCTACATCCATGGTGACTAGGATGGTGTTTTCTGGAAGGTCACCAATGCATTGTAGTTTCCTCAGGAAATCAGTAGTGTCACGGAGATAGCTGGGAGTGCTGGTGGCGTAGGGTCTGAGCAGAGAGTCCACATATCCAGACAGTCCTTCAGTGAGAGTTCCAATGCCCGAGATGATGGGGCGTCCAGGATTTCCGGGTTTGTGGATCTTGGGTAGTAGATAGAATAACCCTGGTCGGGGCTCTAAGGGTATGTTGATTTGTTCTGGTGTTAGTGTAGGGAGTGTCCTGAGTAGATGGTGCAGTTTCTTAGTGTATTCCTCAGTGGGATCTGAGGGAAGTAGCCTGTAAAATTTGGTATTGGAGAGTTGTCTGGCGGCCTCCTTTTGGTAGTCAGACCTGTTCATGATGACAACAGCACCTCCTTTATCAGCCTCTTTGATTATAATGTCAGGATGGTTTCTGAGGCTGTGGATGGCATTGCGTTCTGCACGACTTAGGTTGTGAGGCAAGCGATGTTGTTTTTCTACAATTTCTGCCTGTGCACGTCGGCGGAAGCAATCAATGTATAGGTCCAGATTGTCATTTCGACCCTCAGGAAGAGTCCATGTGGAGTTCTTCTTCTTGTGCTGTTGGTGGGAGGGTAACTGTGTATCAGTGCGCTGTTCAGTGTTGTTCTGAAAGTATTCTTTGAGTCGGAGACGGCGAAAGTAGGCTTCCAGATCGCCGCAGAACTGTATCATGTTGGTGGGGGTGGCAGGGCAGAAGGAGAGTCCCCGAGATAGGACAGACTGTTCTTCTGGGCTGAGTGTGTGGTTGGATAGATTGACGATATTGCTGGGTGGGTTAGGGGTACCACGGTTGTGGCCCCATGTGGCAGGTAGGAGTTTAGACAGCTTACAGTCCTTTTTCCTTTGTAGAGAGGTGAAGTGAGTAATGTAGATCTCCTGTCTTATTTTAGTGAAGTCCGTTTGTATGGAAGTTTGGTTATAGATGAGAGTCTCCAGGTTGGAGAGCTCTTTTTTGATGTTTTCCTGTTTGCTGTATAGGATGCTGATCAGGTGGTTCCTCAGTTTCTTTGATAGAGTATGGCATAATCTCTCACTGTGGTCTGTGTAGTATGTAGATAGCAGTAGATTTTTTACCTTTAGTCCATTAGGTATGATGTCCATCCGTTTGCATTTGGAAAGGAAGATGATATCCGTCTGTATTTGTGCAAGTTTCTTCGTGAGGTTGATGGATTTCCACTCCATATGGCTAAATGCAGTGCCTTGCATGTTGTCAAGTATCAGAGAGGTAGCTGTGTTAGTCTGGTGGGCATTCACCCACGAAAGTGGGCATTCACCGACGAAGTGGGCATTCACCCACGAAAGCTCATGCTGCAAAACGTCTGTTAGTCTATAAGGTGCCACAGGATTCTTTGCTGCTTTTACAGAACCAGACTAACACGGCTACCTCTCTGATACTTGAGCATAAATCCACAACGTCTTTAAGTGTGCATTTGGCAACTGCAGAACAAAGTGTTATTTCAATAGCACATCAGCAATCATCTGTTAAATCAAAGTTTCATGAGATATCCTGTATTATATGCAATGCCAGTTAAGTGCCAATTTCTGCCATCTGCTGTGCGTCATCTGGCAAAGTTAATGAAAGTTGCACACTTGTATTTTTGGATAGAATTGGCCTATTCTTGCAAATATAACTTAATCTGCTGAAGTGTTGTATTGCCTCTTAGGAAAGAGAGAGAGACAAAAGGTCACGTGTATTCCTTAAAAGAAAAACGTATTTTGAAATCTTGTTTTCTGAAGTAGATTGCAGCGTTTTTTATTGAACTTTCCCCTGGTGAGCATAAGTATGGTTTTGTAAAGCACGAGGAATTTCCAGACTGTATGCTAGCTCCTATTCATGGGAATGCTGCTGGCAAGTTTGCTTTGGTGGGACTTGATGATGGACTGTGATTAATTCTGCTGCCTTTAGTTTTCAATTTTTTAAGCTTGTGATACCATTGTAGATCATCTTCAGTTCACAGGATATGACTTGCGCATAGGGTTTTCATCAAGATAGGAAATTGTTCTCCTCCTCTAATGTATATACACGTCACATTCCGGGGTGCAATCCAGACCAGTGACGGGCTGTGTCACTACCTGCCCAGCAACTGTGAGTGCCTCTCAAAGGTTTGCTGTTGTAGTTCACAGCTTGGGCTGCTCACAAACAGCCTGCAGGCCACATGCTCAGTATCTGTATAGCTGCAGCCCTGGTTTAGCAGCTCTGACCCCAGCAGCCTGTCAGCAATACATCAGTCCACCAGCCTTGGCTACTACTTGCAGCAGGATCCCAACACACTCCCAGTCCCAGATTATCCCAATAATGTGTGTTCTGCGCTGTTCAGCCTTCTCTTGGAAAGTTCAGATATTAAAGGTTTATTGCTCCATAAAGAGTCAATATTCAACAGCTTGCTACTTTAACTGGAGTCACCGAATAGTTCAGTCTAAACACAGCATTGGATTGGTTTATATTAGAAAATAAAACAAGTTTATTAACAAAAGAAGATGGGATTTTAAGTGAGTTCAAGTATAAGAAAGAAAGTTAGGAATGGTTACAAGTAAATAAAAGTGAAAGCATGCATTTAAAAGTCTAAAACTTAATCTACCAAGTTTTAGTTCAGGGCTTTTGTTCAAGATGGCCTTTCTCATCTGCAGTCTTCCAGCAAGATGGTGACTGATCTTTTCCTTGGTCAGGATCTTTCCCAGAGGCTGCTGGTGCATTTGTCATCTTAGGTGAAAACCCCAAGTTCTCTCTCTTGCTCTATCTGCCTCCTTTCTTTTATTGTCCGGTGAACCTTGAAAGTGGATTCTTCTGAAGATTACCCCTTCAAAGCAAAGATTATTCAAACTGTAAAGGAGGTGACATGGAGTCTGGTGGTGATGGAGTCTCTATGCTCTTTCTTCCCACCTGTGTTTGCTGAAATGCAAATTTGCTTTGTCTACTCTCATTTACTCCCCTTGCTGTCTTGAGGACCTGTTTACTACTTACCTGTCAATTGAGGTAAACCCACATTTCTCTGGATAGGATAGACCAGTTTAACAACCTTTGCCTAGGCAGGGCTGAGTGGTTTTGAACATGTGCTAACAGCATCATAGGGGGATTTCATAACTTTACGTATAATGTTGCTACCTACATTTCACCATGATATAATTGACCAGTGAGTTATTAGTTTTCAAATGATACCTCACAAGACATATTTTGTACAGAGATTATTACAATAGTGTGTAGGGTGTGAATACAGGGGTGCTTTTGGTCACAATGTGCTTTTATAATTAAAATTATTCTATTTATGCCAGTGGTTAGACACGTGGTTTATAGCATTATAGCTGAGGCAACAAAATAATTGTGTAAAGTCAATGAAAGCAGTACTTTACTTCCCTAATTATCCAAAAATATCCTCTAGAAAGTCTCCATAAAATAAAATGAGAGCCACATGCTCAACATCAGGCAGCAGAAATTGGCCCTAAACCTCCTCCAGTATTGTGAATGATTTGCCATATAAAGAGGAGCAGACGGAGTGTTCTGTGCTTTATGCAAACAAACAAAGTTAAGTGAGTCATGGCCCACACAGGAATCACACACATTCAGAGATTTCCATGACAGCTGTGACAAAGGAAGTCCATGGAAGGTAAAATATGAGACAGAATGATGGGAGAAAGAGACACTCAGAGAAATATCAGAGTGCTAAATTCTACCTGGAGATGTGCATACATAGGAAGCTGCTAATATCATGGCTGGCCCTCGGTGATGTGCAACCCTAGTGAAGAATATTTTGGTTTCCACCCCACAAACATCCCCAGATGAACAAAGCAGATATCTTATGTTTCCTTCCTCTTCCCTTGGGTGCACCTATCACATTTCAAACTTATGTAGACTCTCAAATAAAAACACAGCAGCTGCCGCTCAGCAAAAAAAAAAAAAAAAATTGCCTTTACACCCTGCCATTGCACAGAGATAGACCTAAAATGTGGCTGCCATCCTATCATTTTTAAGTTCATTCTATTCCAAGCCACACAGAATGCTAAAATATAACCTCTTTATCTGCTTCAGCTTCGCTTTCTTGTTAGGTCAGGGAATGCATCTTCTTCACAGCCTCCCTTCACCTGCAGTGATGTTCTTTAAAGTTAGGGTCTCAGAAGCAGAGTTCTTTTGCAACTGAGCTCTTCATGGGTTGGATCTCCTCTCAAAGACATGATGCCACCTCAAATGTGGTGCCCTAGTTGGCCACTTTACCAGTTAAATCTAATCATGCCTCTAAACATTGTCCTGTTGTCTATGACATGACAGTCGTCTTCCATCAATAAGACAAGTACCTTCTATGGTTTCTTTAACTGAAAAATATGGACTTCATTTTTCATACGCCGTTCATGCAGAAGATGTGTGGTTGGCAAAGAATGAATTAGTAAATAGAAGATTTATAACAATGCTAATTTAAGTGCATATGTTATATGTAGACTTTTTTTTTTGTTTTTTTGCTGCATGAGAATGGAATGTGAATAATGACAGCAGTGTGGAATTTAAATAGTACCATCTGGATGAATAGTTCGAGAAGCTGTCTAAGCTTCTAACGTATTTCTAACAGGGATGCAACAAAGCAATTATAATCCGAATATACGACAGATCAGTTTTGCAAGCAAATAGTATGTTAATTAGAGCTGTGCAAAGCCTTTGCAATGAAACCCGACACCACATGAAATTTTGGCTTCATTACAAGCTTGAAATCCAGACCAAGTCTGTTGAAAGATTTGAGAGAGGTTTTTTTGAGCACATCTGGGCTCAGCATGAGTGAGCTTGAGCAGACTTATAACTTTGTAAGTGGGCAAAACTCTTGGTTTTTCAAGGTTTGGACCCAAATGTGGTGATCTCAACTGAGTTTTGTTATGAGATTTTTCAAGGTTGTTCTAACTTAGAAATGCAAAGGAAAACTTGGTGTGTGTTGCGGGGGGGGGGATAAAAAAAGAACTTTTTTGGGGGGGGGAGCTCCTGGTGATTTTTGTATGTCTTATTAGCAATTGTTTCCTCAGTAGGACAGGAAGAACCTTGATACCAGTCAAGATTCCAATAGGCTATCCAAAGAATGCTAGGACAGCTACTCTGGTATCTTTTGCTGTAGGAAGGATTCTGCTCCTCTTTGGAATCTGGGTGGCCCTTTCTCTGCCCGCTGTAGTTTTCAGGAAGAGGTTCTGTAACTTTCCTACTTGTAGTGGTAGCAAGTGGTGGGGCTGAGCCAGCCACTGTCCAGTGCACAGTATGCTTGGGAAGTCACAGAGTGCATGGGATTTGAGGCTTCCAAAGTGTGCCGTGCATTTTGCCTTGTGACTACCATGAAAACCACACTGGAGAAGCATCAGCAGCTGGCTGAGATCCCACCAGTAAAAGGTGGGTGAGGAAATGGAAACTAGGTCAGATTACAAAGGATGAATATAGGCAAACAACACAGGAATGCAGGGGCAAGATTAGAAAGGCAAAGGCACAAAATGAGCTCAAACTAGCTATGGGAATAAAGGGAAACAAGAAGACTTTTTATCAGTACATTAGAAGCAAGAGGAAGACCAAGGACAGGGTAGGCCCACTGCTCAGTGAAGAGGGAGAAACAGTAACAGGAAACTTGGAAATGGCAGAGATGCTTAATGACTTCTTTGTTTCGGTCTTCACTGAGAAGTCTGAAGGAATGTCTAACATAGTGAATGCTTATGGGAAGGGGGTAGGTTTAGAAGATAAAATTAAAAAAAGAACAAGTTAAAAATCACTTAGAAAAGTTAGATGCCTGCAAGTCACCAGGGCCTGATGAAATGCATCCTAGAATACTCAAGGCGCTAATAGAGGAGGTATCTGAGTCTCTAGCTATTATCTTTGGAAAATCATGGGAGACGGGAGAGATTCCAGAAGACTGGAAAAGGGCAAATATAGTCCCCATCTATAGAAAGGGAAATAAAAACAACCCAGGAAACTACAGACCAGTTAGTTTAACTTCTGTGCCAGGGAAGATAATGGAGCAAGTAATTAAGGAAATCATCTGCAAATACTTGGAAGGTGGTAAGGTGATAGGGAATAGCCAGCATGGATTTGTAAAGAACAAATCATGTCAAACCAATCTGATAGCTTTCTTTGATAGGATAACGAGTCTTGTGGATAAGAGAGAAGCGGTGGATGTGGTATACCTAGACTTTAGTAAGGCATTTGATATGGTCACGCATGATATTCTTATTGATAAACGAGGCAAATACAATTTAGATGGGGCTACTATAAGGTGGGTGCATAACTGGCTGGATAACCGTACTCAGAGAGTAGTTATTAATGGTTCCCAATCCTGCTGGAAAGGTATAACAAGTGGGGTTCCGCAGGGGTCTGTTTTGGGACCAGCTCTGTTCAATATCTTCATCAACGACTTAGATGTTGGCTTAGAAAGTACGCTTATTAAGTTTGCAGACGATACCAAACTGGGAGGGATTGCAACTGCTTTGGAGGACAGGGTCATAATTCAAAATGATCTGGACAAATTGGAGAAATGGTCTGAGGTAAACCGGATCAAGTTTAATAAAGACAAACGCAAAGTGCTCCACTTAGGAAGGAACAATCAGTTTCACACATACAGAATGGGAAGAGACTGTCTAGGAAGGAGTATGGCAGAAAGGGATCTAGGGGTCATAGTGGACCACAAGCTAAATATGAGTCACCAGTGTGATACTGTTGCAAAAAAAGCAAACGTGATTCTGGGATGCATTAACAGGTGTGTTGTGAGCAAGACACGAGAAGTCATTCTTCCGCTCTACTCTGCGCTGGTTAGGCCTCAGCTGGAGTATTGTGTCCAGTTCTGGGCACCGCATTTCAAGAAAGATGTGGAGAAATTGGAGAGGGTCCAGAGAAGAGCAACAAGAATGATTAAAACTCTTGAGAACATGACCTACGAAGGAAGGCTGAAAGAATTGGGTTTGTTTAGTTTGGAAAAGAGAAGACTGAGAGGGGACATGATAGCAGTTTTGAGGTATCTAAAAGGGTGTCATCAGGAGGAGGGAGAAAACTTGTTCACCTTAGCCTCTAATGATAGAACAAGAAGCAATGGGCTTAAACTGCAGCAAGGGAGATTTAGGTTGGACATTAGGAAAAAGTTCCTAACTGTCAGGGTAGTTAAACACTGGAATAAATTGCCTAGGGAGGTTGTGGAATCTCCATCTCTGGAGATATTTAAGAGTAGGTTAGATAAATGTCTATCCAGGATGGTCTAGACAGTATTTGATCCTGCCATGAGGGCAGGGGACTGGACTCGATGACCTCTCGAGGTCCCTTCCAGCCCTAGAATCTATGAATCTATGAATCCTTGGCGATAAATTCTGGGTGCATTTACTTATTTAAAAATGCTCCTCTGTAGTGGAATTTTATCATGCTATGGATTATTTTCTTTAGCTTTTTGGTTTATATATTTTATGATAGTGCACTGTGGCTTATACATGAATATACTGTATTAAAATGACCAACTGTAACAGAAAGAGAGGAGAGAAATACACTGACCTAAACAAGAGAGAGGGATGTAGGATTTCCCCAGCTAACCAGCTAGGGATCCGTGCCTGCTTTTCATCAGTGCAAGTGTTCATTGTCATCATTTTTTGGTTCTTTATACTGTCTGACTGTTTCCAGACAATGGTTTGAACACGGCATTATGAATTAAAAGTGCAGAAAGAATGTAAATGGGGATGTGATATCATGAGGATATTGAAGATTAAGCACAGAGACAATGATAAATTGATGGGGAGGCGTGTGTGGAAAATTGACAAATGATGCAGACAAGGGTATGCATGGATTCGGCTTAGATAATAGAAAGGTAATTTCCATTTAAAAATCATAATTTTAGGAATTTAAAAGAGAATTAGAAAAATATTTATAATCTTTACTGTTATGTTTGAAAATAATCAGGTGATAGCCATTTTGGTTTTAAAAGGATATAGATAAAAGTTATACGATATTTGTTTGGGGGTTTTTTAGACGTGTGCTAAAAGATATAGAGGTATTTTTATTTTAAAGAAACACTTGCCCATATAAACCCAACTTTTCCTGATTTGCCTTTGGAAACTCATTTAATAATGCTTCACACTACTTGTCAAATTAGGAAGCAAAGGAAAGGCCATATTGAGCTGGTGTGGAATGACACCAGGTTTACTGTAATGTAGCAAATATTAGAAATATTCCTTTGTTTTGGCAATAACAAATATATGCCAGTAAATCCTTGATTTCAGGAGATCATTTACTAGTAAATATTAGTTTAAAGCAACAGTGTGGGAGCCTTAGTTATGTTTTTCATTATTGTGTGCTTTGATATGGTAGGAATGGCTCTGATTCAGATTATGAAGTCAGATGAGTGGTATCTTGTACTCCATTACAGTAATAATTTTGCATACATTATAAATGGTTCCTGGCACTGAAGTGAATTATGAGCCACACATGTGTCACTTCTTTCATGAAGATGGGGAGTTCTTGATGAAAGCTTATTTTCTCTTGATTCCTCCCTCCTTATATTTACACAATAATACAAAAGAGGTTAATATGGCACTGTGTATGTGGTTAAAGGGAGGGTTTGACAGATTTCTGGAAAACATTGCTTATGCCAAAACAAATCCCATGTGATCTGACTTTGCCGCATAAACGTTGTGAAAAGAAGATTGTAGCAAAACTAACGCTTTATATGAATACAGACTTTAAAAGGAATGGGAGGTTGTTGGGTTTTTTTTATTAGTGATGTGATTACCACAACTCGGAGGTGGGGCTGGCCACACAGACTCCATGCAGAAGAGAAGGACATGCGGATCTCATCATCTTCAAAACAGAATTTGTATCCAGACTCAGTTCTTTAGACACACTAAAATAACAATCGCTGGAACCAGATAATGAATTTAACGCCATAAACTGGCAACGTGATAGTTTAAACACAGCTTAGTACTTGGCCTGCATGAATGTAAAGAGAGAAATTGGATATTATGTCCATCTGCTGTGGTCCCCATTCTGTGCCCCACCTTTATTTTTAGCAGAACAAATGAGCCATGTTTTTTGCCCATAGCCTTGTTGTGATAGAGATATTAGGCCTGATTAGAAGTCAGCGGGAATCTTTCTGTTAACTTTAATGGGCTTTGGATCAGGCCCTTTGAAATGAGTGGCTCATTCCCCTTCTTTTTCTTAACTGTACACAGCAACACTTGCCGCCTTTAATGTTTAAAACACAACTGTTCAGTATTCCCCTTCTCCCCTCCTCCCCCCACAACTTTTATTAAATGTGAAATGTTTTTGCTCCAAGTTTTGCTCTGTAAAAATGGTAAAAAATAAATGACTACATGTTACTATTAATAGGAAAAGTTAAGACTACATAGCTATTTTTTGTTGAACTGTATAGAACCTTATTACAATTTGAACTTGTCACATTTAAAACAAAAGGCAAAATCTTTACCCACAAGGAGAGAGTGTTTGGTTAACATGCTTGGAGATTGGAGGTACTGGGTCATATCCTGAGCTAGTGTAAATGGGTGCAGCTCCATTGATTTAAATGGAGCTGCACCTACTTACAGCAGCTAAGGGTTTGCCTCATTGTTTTCATCACCAGGCAATTCTCATATTTTTCCATAAACTCAAAAGAAACCTACTGAGAATAACTAAAAAAAATTTGTTATAAGGCCCATAAAGTTCAAGCAAAGGGTGTTCCCTTATAAATGCCACGATAAACATCCATGCAAAATTTCTATCTTAATTTAGTGTGCAGTTTGCTTCTGCAACAACAATGTGAGAAGATAAAGAACAAGGATTTTCCTTCGTTATTTGGGCTGTTACTTTTGCAGATGTCTCCCATTTCAAACTGATTTTTTTGCATAGGTGATTGTTGGAGGGATTAGGTCAGTACAAAGCAGCAAGCAGCATAACATTGCCCTGAACGTGTGGAAAAAAAGACAGGCCCAAGGGGTCTCAGGTTGGAGGGGGTTAATATAACCTCTCTCAGGTGCACAGGGGCCAATGGCTTACCCTGAGCCCCATTGGCCTGCCCACCAGATCAGGTGAAACCTCCCATTCCCTCCTACTAGTTAATCCCGTCTCAATTCCTAGTTGGGGGAGGCTCTTAAAGGAGCTACTATCTTGTGTCCCCGCCAATCCAGAGAAAGCCCTCTTCCCTTGTTGTTGGGGGATTGCATTTCCATCTGTATTGTCAGGGCAATACTCCAGACTTCCTCTCAGGTTCATGTCTGTGTGGACAATAACAGCAGAGCACTTTTTTTTTTTTTACTTTATTTGAATCATTACCGTGATTTAGGTGTATTGATGCCTCAAAATGCTATATAAAAAGAAATGTTCAGTAGCACTAACAAAAAAATAAAAGCAGGAAAAATCACAGTTGTGGGTGGAACATAGAAACACCTACACACACAGCATGTGGGTAGTTTAAATTAATAGGACTGCCATCATATTTTAAAGACTTCTGTTTTTAATTTCTGAGTAGAAGTGCCAAGCTTCATAGAATCATAGAAGATTAGGGTTGGAAGAGACCTCAGGAGGTCACCTAATCCAACCCCCTGCTCAAAGCAGGACCAACCTCAACTAAATCATCCCAGCCAGGGCTTTGTCAAGCCAGGCCTTAAAAACCTCTAAGGAAGGAGATTCCACTACCTCCCTAGGGAACCCATTCCAGTGCTTCACCACCCTCCTAGTGAAATAGTGTTTGCTAATATCCAACCAAGACCTCCCCCACTACAACTTGAGACCATTGCTCCTTGTTCAGTTATCTGCCACCACTGAGAACAGCCGAGCTCCATCCTCTTTAGAACCCACCTTCAGGTAGTTGAAGGCTGCTATCAAATCCCCCCTCACCCTTCTCTTCTGCAGAATAAACAAGCCTAGTTCCCTCAGCCTCTTCTCATAAGTCATGTGCCCCAGCCCCCTAATCATTTTTGTTGCCCTCCACTGGACTCTCCAATTTGTCCACATCCTTTCTGGAAAACATAACTGATCACTTACTACGTTTCCTTCTCCCAGCCACTGCCCCTCACTCTATCCCATCAAACCGGTGTAACTCTGGAACCTTCTCTTTGTTAAAATCCATTGTAATAACCAGACCTCTCAACCCACCCAGGCCCAGAGTCAAAACAAGGGACACACGAAAGTTCTTCATGCCAGACACTTAAAATGCTGTGAGATTAATTCTTTTACTGTGCACCTGTATTTCTGGTGTAAATAATTTTCAAGAATGAAAGTGAGAGGACACCAGATTTTTGTGGAACATGGGCAATATGAGGACTAGAATGAGTGACATACCTTATTGTACTAGAATGAGGGGCAGTTGAGAGGTATGGTTCATTATGACAGAAACTGGGGAAAACCATCACCTCCGTGATTCCACACTGTGGAATTTTAACTGGGTCCTTGGAGAAAATTAGATGAATGGCTTTTTCTGTACTTCCAGCTGTCTTTCATAGTTTTAATACCAGAAGGGACCATTATAATCCTCTGGTCTGACCGGCATAACAAAGGAAATAATAATAGCACCTACTGAAATGTAAATACTCCAATTCTTTCACTTTCACAACACTTTGGGGGTCAAATTTTGCAGTCTCCGCTCAGGCTAAGATCACATGGAATGGTGGAGGATTGATTCTGTCTGCCCGGGTTAAGGACCCTGAGCTGGTGCCCAGTGGAGTGGGTGGGCCTGGATTACCGTACCTACCTCTTAACAGGAACTTAAGAGGTAAAGGGGTTCCAGATCCCTCGAGGGGAACAGGGGCGGCTCTAGGAATTTTGCCGCCCCAAGCACGGCAGGCAGGCTGCCTTCCGCGGCTTGCCTGCGGGAGGGTGCCTGCGGGAGGTCTGCCGAAGCTGCGGGACCAGCGGACCCTCCGCAGGCAAGCCGCCGAGGGCAGCCTGCCTGCCGCCCTCGCAGCACCGGCAGAGCGCCCCCCCGCGGCTTGCCGCCCCAAGCACGCGCTTGGCGTGCTGGGGCCTGGAGCCGCCCCTGGAGGGGAAGTCCTTATGCCCCAGTAGGAAAGAAATTAACATCCCTGTCCTCTGCACACCAGCTTGTGGGGTGGGAGTACTCCTTACACCCTTTAGAAAATGTATCAGGTTCTGTTGTTTGTTCCTGCAATGTTCTGAGTTGTGGAGTCCTTCATTGGTGCACTTCATCTCTCACTACCCATTCCCCCAACACAAGTAGTGGTTTAAAGCTGTAATCTTGCCAGTAACCTTTTGTGCATTAGGACAAAGGATACACAAGTATTAAAGGTATTATCTGCTAATGTTCTACTTGAACAAAACAGTCTATAAATTCTTAAGTTTCCCCATTAATGATATTGTAGATTGATTTATTCTTACTATTTTTACAGAACTTCTGCAGTCTACTGTCATATAATGAGACACAACACACTGACCTTCATCTGCATGTAGGTCTCTGAGGCAGTTTAGCAAACTTTTGCTTGCATCCTTTACTAATATATGGTCCAGAGTACTGCAGAAACTTAGTGCAGAAATATTTGGACCCTGCTCAGAAATAACAGTGGCACTCTTCCAGCACACAAGGAATTTTGGGACAGCATTAATTAATTACCTCATGAACCTAACTAATTGGAAGAAAGTGTTTCTTAGTAACAGACATTTTGGCTCGGAATCAAAGACTGAATAACTATAAGCACTGGTAAAGGCATTAAATTAACATTTAATCATGACTGATGCTCAGAGAGTGTATACTACGGGCCATGCAAGAATGTTCTCACTCTTTAGCGTAGGTCTACACTGCCACTTGCTCCAGTGTGTATTTGTAGCGACACGCTGCAGTGAAAGGCAGACTGTGTCCACACTGTGTGGTGTAGCTACATGTGTCAGTGGAGAGGGACCAGGCTCCAACAGCAGGAAGCTACACCGCTAACAAAAGAAGAGTAGACAGGGAAGACACTGCTTGGGCATGTAGAGAGCCATGCAGGGGACATACCCACAGGGTTCAGGCATGTCTTTATTCTCCTAAGCAGTGCCTACACTGGTATTTATACCCAAGCAAGGGGGACATGTGATGTGTGTACTCTACACACCACTCTAAGGAGTGTGCGATGTAGACATACCCTTATTATCTCTGTAGACATCGATGGGTTCATTTGTGGGAAAGACCACATAAAGAGGCAGTCATTCAGACAGGCAGATGCAGACAGAACTGTGATGAGTCTGCTGCCTCCAGAAATGTACAGCTCTCATTTGAAAAGACGACCTGCTGAGTGCCTGATCCTGGAGTCTTTAAATAGGCAAAAAAAACCTTGAAGCCAAAAGGTAGGTTTGGGGTTAAGGGAGACAGCGTATCGTTTCACCATGTACAGCAGGAGATAGCGAGCATCAAAAAGTCTTGTAAAATCTTCACTGTCCTCTGCTTGGCTGCTTGGCTTTTTGAAGCATCAGTCTATTCATTTCCGTTTTAAAATCTGTGTTGGGGGTTTTAATAATCGGGACATTACAAATTGCATTGGGATATCTTTAGTGCCTAGGCTCTGGCAGCGCTTCAGAGTCTTAAATCCTTTAATGACCCAGGTGAGAATTCCGACCTTATGGGGGAATTTTAACATGGTTTAGACTAGAACTAGCATAGGGAGGAGTCTCAAAGGTGTGGCTAGGGAGGCTGGGTTACTGGAGTGTTGCTATATCCTGATGATCTCTAACTAGTGAATCAACCCCATGGGGTCAATACTGTCCTTTGGGCTGTGGGAGTGCTAAGGTCATGGTGTGTGTATGTGTGTGTGTGTGTGGTGTGTGTGTGTGTGTGTGTGTGCACTTTCTGCATAGATTGGCCAGGCCAAGTATCAAGCCCGCATTGTTCTGTCTAAAACTTGTCTGAATTAATTAAGCCTTGTTGTGGTGAAGGTAATGTAGGCTAGTAGAATGTCACAAGGCTAGGCAAAGTGAGTTCAAATCCCAGTCAATCGTTGTGCTAAGAAGGTGGTGGCCTCTCACAGATATTTTCTAACAAACTCACTGATACTTCAGAGGGTGGTGGGTCTCATTGCTCCCTCCAGACCCCTTTATAAAACAAAATCCTCAATTTCTTTTGCAGCTGCATTATTCAGATAATTTAAAAAGAACTCCCAGTGCTACTAGGTTCCACAGAATTTTTTCATAGCTAGCAGACAAGGGCGAGCATGTTATGTAGTCACCATAATCAACAGGGGATGGCAAAGATTCAGAAAATCTAGAGGAGGCTATAAAATCAGGATTACAGAAGTTTATTGAACTATACGCAGAGAAAAACTTAAAACGAAACAGAACACTTTCACAGTATTGTGCAAAACAATTGGCAAAGGCACCACTTCTATTTTATAATTACTGGCCTAACCCTGCTGCATGTGCCTCAGCGCTCTGGAGTTAACCAAAAACTGTCTGACTCCTGGCCTCGGCTTCTTAGTAAATAAACATGGAAATAATGGCATATGTTCTCAATCTGCATAGTCACGTGCTAGGTCTCTAGTGCTTGGAGATATTGCTTCATAGGGTTATAAACATTATTGTTGAAAAGTATATCTAAGTGATAAAACAAAAATAATGGACATTGCGGGGAGGCCAAGTTTGGTGCTAATTTGGAGTGGTAGTTTGTTGAGGGTCTGGCAGAAATGACTTAACTGTTCTGCTAATAGTTTAAGTTGTTACATTCCCAAATGGTGATTCAGCAGCTGGAGCTTCTCTGCTCTGCAAACTAAGAGGGTCTGGGTTTTTTTCCTTTTTTTGGTGCATAACTTCTGTTATCGTCCATGGGATTTACAGAGAATGCAGAAAGGAGAAATATCCCAAAGGAATGGAATAATGGTGGGCTGCAATTCATTATTCATGCAAAATTCTCATTGACATCAGTGGAACGTTTGCCCAAGGAAGGAGCAGGAAACCCCCAAATCAGGAATCCCTTAAGCTATTGTGGATCTTCTGTGCCATTGGTGAAGTGGCCATCAATGCCAATTTCCTCATTTGGGTTAACGGGAGAGTTTGTAGTACATGCTTTGAACCCTAAATTTCAAGGCTTGAAAGAAGTTTCTCAGAATGCATTCTAGAATAAGGAAGGGGCAGCATGGGGGCAGATGGACACTTTGGAAACCAAATCTAATCCTAGAAGTATAGCATTGTAGGAAACCCCACAGGAGATGATACCTTGCCTTGCCCTCTTGAAGTAAAACTTTTGTTCCCAACATTTAAAAATTAACACCAAAGATTATCCGGGTTCTGCTGAGCAGGTGGATGGGGTGCCTTTGCAGGGGGTCTGAGTTATATGGTGGTGACCATGCTGTTCGCAGAGAAGGTTATAGACTATGGGACAGATTCTCTGCTGCATCCCACTAACAGCTGATCGGGGTTGCTTATGGAGCCAGTGTTTCATTGCCCCTTCCTGAGCATCAGCACAGGTTTGTTAGAAGTTTTTTTTTGGGGGGGGAGGGGGAGGGAAGAGGGGGTTGGTTGCATGTAATAAAGGGCCAGATTCTGCCTTCATATGTATTCATGTGGCTTTCACTAAGATCATGCAAGTTAATGGGAGATGTTTGTCATCCATCCAGAGGTAAAGCTTAATCCCCAATTAGGAATTTTTGGCCAAATTTATCTCTGGTTTAACTCACTGAAAGTCAGTGGAGTTACTCCAGGGATGAATTTGTCCACTGGTAGGTTTGTAGTTATTTTTCAGGCTGCCTTGTTAGCGTACTTATTGATAGATTTCTTGATGAACAGCTGGAAAAGCCACATGTTGCTGGTGATGAGTGGTACTCCGTGAGTTTGCTCTGTTTCTGATCTGCATCTCCTTTACAGCTGCCCCTCTCTCCTTCCTACCTGTCCACTCCCAACCCACGGCCCTTTCCTTAAAGAAAAAAGAAAAGTAGAGTTGGTTGATGCACTGTACAGCTGTTAGACCAGTCCTGAAAAGACCTGGGTTTCCTGTCTCAATTTATCCTTTTGTAAGTGTTAATACATGGGAAGCTTTGTATTTATTGAATCTGTTTAAGGTACAAAAATATAAAACAACAGACAGGATAGCAGAGCAAATGTTTTATTTTACTACAGGAATAGTAAAGTAGGAACTAAGTGCACATAGGGGACGTAGAGATGTTCCTTTTGCATGTTTATATATTTAAATTCCAGGAAGCAGCCCACATATCTAGTGCACTTAAAACAGGATTATTTACAGTGCTTAGTGCCAAGTGCTGTCATACCATGGATGATGCAAGATTTACTAAGAAACTTAAGTGTGTAATTATGTAAAGACTCATGTCCAAAAAAAAGTCTCAAACAGCTACACATCTGAAGCAAATGCAGCATAGCTTCAGTTCACCACTGTTGAGTAAAGATCGAACAGTAAGCAAGGATTTGAACACAAATGTCTGTTTTTGAAAAGGCTTTTTACATGGCAGAACAGCCAAACTTACCTAAAACAATGACTTTACACACCAAAATAATGTAATTTCCTAGTGTGACCATTTGGTAAGCTCAGAATTTGCTATGCACAATTTCTATGGCATAAGAATGTGTGGGAAACCATGGAATTAGGACACAAAGAGAAGCTATTGAAATCAAACTACTGTATGAATAGGAAAAAAGGCATATTCCTGATCCTCAGCTAGTGTAAATTGATTTTGCTGCATAAAAGACAATGAGGCTCTCCCAGTATCCACCAGTTGAGGATCTGATCTGATGTGCTTTATATTAATCCCCATGTTAGACCTCCATGAAGTCCAGAAGCGACATTCTGGCTCCACTGAAGTCAATGGGAGTTTTGTCATTATTTTCATTGTGGTCCGGATTTTGCCCCCATTTATTAGTTTAGGCCTTAAATAAGGGCTAATTTTTCGCCAGTGCGACACTTTACTCATTTTTGTTTTAAATGTGTGCCAAAGTGGTAGCTACATCCTTGTATTACTGAACATAAGTGCACAAATACTGTATTATATCAAAATATGGATACTTCTAACAGTCTCTGATACTTTCTTTGCCACTCCCTACTGTATATTTCCAAAAAAAATAGCTGGAATACACCTTTGTTTTTGTGAGCAACTAAAGTATTCAAGTGGAATATTGTGCAAAGTAAAATGTACATATTTGCTGGTATCAACTTGCATTTAGGACTGTTCTTCACAACAATAAAGTGACATATAGGATCATTTTGAATGATAAATTTTTTGTTTAATATTATGCTGTCTAGGAGCGACAACAGGAATCAGGATTTCTGTTTTCCATTTCTGACTGTGTAGTGGGCAGTCACTTACCATCTCTGTGCTTCAGTATACCTACCTATAACATGGCTATAATAATATTTATTTTCCTCACCCAGGGGGATTGTGAGTCTTAATGTTTGTAAAACCCTTTTACATCCCGATTAGAGGTTCTACATTGCCACAAAGTATTTTTATTTTTAAAGTATTTATACTTTTAAGTCATGCATTGCATTTTTAAACATTAACACTCTTCTGATTTTTAAATTAGTAGTAATACAGAATATAAATGGGTTTGGCTGGATTCCCTGTATTGTTAATATTAATAATGATTTCACTTTTCAGCAAGATTATTGCTTTTTAATAATACTAACTGTAACTAAATACATGGGCCAGATCCTCATGCTAGTCAAATTACACTCAGCCCAAATATGACTTAATGCCACCTCCTCAATCCAGGGGCAGCCAAAAGCTAGTTCAATCCCTAGTATAGGTTAGAGCAACCCTAAGGTTGCTCTAACTTACACCAGTAATAATGTTATCTGGGCCCATTCTGCCAGTCCACAATCACTGGAGAGCAAGGAGCTCCATGCACACCCCTTATGCCTGGGACACCAGGACTTGGTGGGCTATAGCTGTCCTATCTGCCTCTGAACCAGATGGGGATTCTGCCGCACTCCTGCCCCTTTTCACCATGGGAGTGGTGGGGAGGGTATCTTGACCCATATTTTAATGAACAATTTAAATATGTTGAAAGTTGATTATTACTATTTCAACCGCACTGAGAATAATTACAGCCAGTTTGGTCTGTGGAGGGGTTATTCAAAGTGCTGCAGTTCACTTGTTAGAGGTTGATAGTTGGTATGGTGTCTGTGTATCATGGAAGGGTTGATAGGTGCTTCTATGTATGGAATTATCTAAACTTCTGTTTCAGTTTAGCCCATGCCTCTTATTGGGAAGTAATGTGTAAATATAATAAATAAGACTTTAACATACATCTGGCTTTTTAAGTAACTAATAATAATGCTGAATGAGGAGTTCTTTCAAGAAAAAATGATAAAAGACTGACTGATGAGCAAATTCATTTCTGTCTGAATTTAATGCAGAACACATGCTGGGTATAACGGGAAATATTGAAGAGTTACACCACATGCTGGAACTTAACATAAATCCTCTTTTGATTCTTGCACTTATAGACACGCTAGATGTTTTCCTTTGCAATCTTTCTGTAACTCCTATATATCAAATCTTTAACTAAATCCACTTTCTTGCATATTTCTTGTAATCCTAATATGCGCCTATCTGGTATTTCTTTACAGTACTGTATATTTTCCATAGTGCAGAAAGGTAGGTTACAAAATGTGATTTTTTTATTGCATTATAATATTTCAGATCTTAATGAAACATAATGCCATTCCTACAAACGGCCGTCTAGGAGACAAAAAACAGAAGCCATGAATGCAAATATAAAAACGAGGACTAATGGAAGGGCAGGGAGAGCAGAGGGACAAAGTGTGAGAAGCCAGGCACACATGCACAGCTAATCTCCTGTCAGTTTCACTGGCTCTGCTAATCCATTACACCTTTAGGGAGCCAGGCTGCAGTGGCTTACAGATTATTTATTTATATATTTATTCATTCATTCATTCATTCATCAAGGACCTGTGGGATAGGCCTTCACATTAGGGATTTCCTCGAATTTTCATGCACTCAGGCTGCGCCCTGGGCACACAGCTGAAATACAAAAGCTATGCCGCTTGAAAGCCATGTCCTCACCAGAAGTCATGGGGAAGGCTTGGGGTCAGGGAGTTTGGTACATGTGGTTTAACTCAGGCCCCGTATTTGTATTGCTTTTGTTCTTGTCTGTGTTAAGCTTACTGAGGGCCTGAATTTGGCTTATAAAATTCTAAAGCCAGACTGTCTCACAGCTCGGAATACAAATGTAAATATGGAAATGCTAGCAAATCATAATATACTGTAATTTATTAATATTCTCTTTCTCATGAAGGTTTTGCCTTCCACACAGTACAATCTCTCACATTAAAGTGGGAAGTCAAGTCTACCATAATGTCCAAATACCATTTAAAGTGTGAATGACTTCAAAACAGAGCAGTTAAAAAGACTACGCCTGCCAATATGTGCCACCTTTTACTAGCAGTGGAAGGCATAATGAGTGTGATGCTGGCAGACCAGGTGCCAGCTCTTGCCAAAACTGTAACTGTCAGCTGAGCACTAACAAATTAATAGCTTGAATCCAGCCCAGCTCACCTGGTATGCTAGTATTGTTCAACATCGATGTTAGACTTGTAAGAATGTGTTTTGGTGTTTAGACTCTGTGGAATGCTTGTAAGTTGCTGCGTGCATTAATCTTACTTGGAATGCCTGTATCCTATGCAATAAGGTGATAAATAAGTTTTGCTTTATAACTGCAAAAATGCCTGCTCTGAACCTGTGAACGCTGTCAGGAAGGGAATGGTCCGCTTCCCATCAAGAACAACTATCAAAATTAAATGGGCCTTTGTGGAACATCATGATACAAAGACTTGGTTAATGGCCCTCTCACACCCATGAAGGTGCTATGTGCAAGAAAGCACATGTATCCCATGAGCTTGAATGCTGGAAGAAGATGGATAAAATAGGGACACGCAAATTTTCTCTTTCTTTTTCTGTTTTGACTCTCACAGAGCTGGAGCTAGGAAACAGAAGCAGAGATCAGAAGGGTCAACCTGGGTTAGCCTTAAAAGGCGTTCGTTGCTGACAGATTGCTACAACTCTGTCACCTTTTGAAACCATAGACTGTCACTCATTTGTGTGTGTATGTTACCTGCTTTAACCTCTAAATAACTCTCATTTCTTTTTCCTAAACGGTTTAGTTAGTTTTACTATAGGTTTGGCTACAAGTGTTGTCTTTGGTGTGAGATCTGAGGTACAAATTGACCTGGGGTAAGTGACTGGTCTCTTGAGACTGGGAACAACCCAAATCTTTTATGATCTTTGGTGTATGGCAACCAACTATCACTAAGTCCAGCTTGCCTGGGTGGCAAGATAGACTGAAGAGCCCAAGGGGACTGAACTGTGACTCCCTGGAAAGACTGTTATAGTGCTTCAGGAGTTCACATTTCTTACTGGGTTGGTGACATCTAATTCTAGAACATACCACTTGTTTGGGGTGTGTGCCCTGCTTTTTGACAGTCTGCCCTGAGGTTGGCACTCATGATCATGAACCACTCCAGATGGCGTGACAGTGAAATTTATTGTTCTAGAAGTTTTTGCCTTTAATTTGCTCCTGCCAAGGCACAAGGAGAATTTTGGGGTGAGGCTGCAAACTAACTACTCACATAAGGCTGGATGGTGCAATTATTATGCTTCTTTTCTGTCACAAATTAATATTAGTAATTCTTAGTCCCATTGGTTTTATGCTACTACTTGTGACAGAAAGGTAGTACTCAACAGGCCTGACTCTGCTCTCACTTATATTGGTGTAAATCAGGAGTAACTCAAGGTAGTGGAATTAATTGCATTTTGATCATCACGGGTCCAAATCTGCATGCATTAAGGTTGCAGATTTGGACCCGCGATGATCAAAATGATTTAATCCCTTTGGGCAAAAGCGAGTTTTTACATTGCCTGCTGATTCTCAGCTCACCCCAGTGGAACTGAGAACTAAAAGGTGGTTGGAGCTATGTCATGTATGCAGAGTGGTCTCATTTCAGTGTCTAAATGGCTCAGGTTCATTCTTGACAGATGAGTGTATATTAGTATGGTAAATTCCTATAGGATAGTGCAAAGCAGATTGCTGTCAAACCCACTAATAGATAAGCCTTTAATCTGATCCATTATTAGCATCAAATGTGGAAAGTTCAGTTAGTTATATGGATTACTTACGAAATGTAATTTAGTTAACTGAAGAAATTATGCATTTTAAACCGTGTGAAATCTATTAAATTAATCTTTTAATCACTGAGTCTGATTCTCCTCTCTTACACTGGAGTAAACCGGGACTAACTCACTGACATTGCTGAATTACACTGGTATTACTGAGAAGGAATATGGCCCTGTCTCTCTCAGGAGTTTAGTAGATTTGAATTTTTAAAGCAAAACTACTCATCCACAATTTTTATTCATATATGCAAATGAAAAACTTTGATGCTAATATATAGAGAAGATATATTTTCCCCTATAGTCTTGTGAATTAAAATCCCCATACTATCCTGTGCATGAAGTATTTGCTGGAATGTTGCCTTTTACAAATTGGCTTTAATTTGTCACTTTTTTTTATTTTTCATAGGTAAAACAGTGACTCAATACTGCACCCTTAAATATTCGATGAAATCTGTGTGGTTTTATATTTGCACTTGACCGTGTTAAATTGTTCCAGATGGATGATTTAAAATATTGTTAGTAATTATAGCAGATCTCTTCATGCAGCCAGAGCAGAATAATTGATATTAAAGTCTTCTCTTTGATTTTTGCAGACCTTACTAGGTTTCTGTGTCTCTAGTTCAGGTTCAGGCAGTGTTTTAGCCTATACTTCTGCCTACTTAAGTGTTGTAGTGTCTGCTATATGCATCTTTCTAGCAATTGTATGTCAAATTTGCTTTCTAGAAATTTCTTTATTAGGAAAAAAACCCACAGATGGATGTGGAATAAAAGTAGGCAGTCCATTTATGAACTTGAATATCATCAGCAAGATGTAGGGGATTCACGAACATAAGAGGCATATGGGACTTTCTTTGTGGGAGTTGTTTATCCAAGGAAAGAGTATGTGAGGGGGAGAATGCAGAGACAAGTCTGGCTGATGTTTTTCCATAGCTCTTTCCCCAGTAATGGTGCTATGGCTATTGTAATAATAGGTTATTCCCAAGGATGGGTTTAAATACATACATACATGCACGCACACATAGGCATCGACTTTCTCCAGCGCCGGTGGGTGCTCGCGCCCCTCCCCCCCCACACACACCCTTTCCCCGCCCTGGCCTCGCCTCATTCCAACCTCTTCCCCAAAGTCTCCCCCCAGCCCCATTCAATCCTTTCCCCAAATCCCCACCCCAGCCCCTCCTCTTCCCTCAGCGTGCCACGTTCCCCCTCCTCCCCCCTCCCTCCCTGCCCCACGAAACAGCTGGGGGGAGATGCAGGATGCAGTGGCGTGCTCGCAGAGGAGGCGGAGCGGAGGTGGGCGGGGCAGGGCGGGGAGCTGCTGGTGGGTGCTGAGCGCCCACCAATTTTTTTCCGTGGGTGCTCTGGGGCTGGAGTCGGCGCCGATGCACGCACCTGTACACACACAGCATATCGTGCTGACCAATATTGTCCCATTGTTTCCTTATACTCCTCCATCTGTTTGTATCCACATGCTGTCTCTTGTGTTATAGTTAGATTGTAAGGTCTCCGGGACAGGGACTGTCTTTTTGTTCTGTGTTTGCACAGCACCTAGCATGATGGGGTCCTGGGCCAGGACTGGGACTCCTAGGGCTACAATAATATAAATAACAGTAAGTGTTTCAGTCATATACCCTTTCCCTCAGCTCTGCCGGCAACAAACTCTATGATGGAGGCTGAGAGGAGTGGAGTGGAGGCATAGAGCATACGCTTAAGTGTTCCATGTAACAGCAGTAACACACAAAACGCGCACACACACACACACACACAAATTGGCAGATATTCATCATTTCACCTATGCTAGTTGCTCTTGGTGACAGCTGCAGAATTAACAGAATCCTTAGATAGTTACAGAGCTAGAGGAACACTGTTCAGTACTCCTAACTCTCTGTTTGCCTGAATACGCCTAAAGATTTTCTGACACTTGACAGGCATCTCCTTCCTCCCAGTCATGGGAAGAAGAGGGAAGAGAGGACCCTCCCACACACTTCCCTGGTATACACTTCCCTGGTTCCATGGCAGGTTTTTTGTAGGCCTCATGGCAGAGGGGAGTTTTAAGGAGGGCTTTGAAGCACTATAATGACCACAAGCTTTGTGAATGTTTACATGGAGCTTCTCCCAAGCATGAGGGACAGCATGGGAGAAAGCAGGGAGGTGCTTGTTTGAAAATTTAACGAGTGGGTGATGGAGCCAGCATCATGGGTCAAGCATAACTCCACAACTGTCTGGCCATCCCCAGCTGCCAAAAAAGCTCCTGTGTAGTCTGTTGCAGTTGGGCTGCGGCCTGAGGTGATTTTTGTGTACAAAGTGTAAATCCTACTGATGGAGTTATTTCATCTAGAGACTGGTGGCTGTTTAAGACCAAGAGAAGTTTGTGATCAGTGTGTGGTTTCGTAGGTGAGACTTGTAAAGATCAAGGCTTGTATCCTGACGTTGTGGATAGTAGTGAGACTAATGCATCTGGAACAAGAGATGAGTGGGATAGGCCCTGTCACCATAGCAGATGTTTCAATTATAACGAAGACATAAGGACACTTGGTGATATTAGCTTTTCCAATGGGAAGAAACTCCCTTAACAATGTCAGTAGTCTCTTGCAAATGTGCTGGCAAAAATCAATTTCTATTTTGAAACCTCAGCTAAAAATAGCCAGACTTGCCATGTGCCTGGCCGTTTTTTACAAACAAATAACATTATTTGCATATGGCTTTGACTCACCCTAGCTTTGAGGAAATGGTTCTTTCTAAAATATAAGTTACTAGCTCTTCACACAAGATGGTTGAACCTTCAAATTTCCTTTAGAAGGAAAAGTCAGAATTTTTTTGCAAATGAACTGTTTTTGTTAAGATGCCTTTTTTACAGGTCCTGAAAACCTAACGCTGGTAGCTCTGGCACAAGACTTGCTCCCAGCAGACACTAGGCAAGCTCTTCCACTCAGCTCTGCTAAGGCACCCCAAAATACTTGGCTACCATGCTTTTTTCTTTTACGCCTTTGTGACTCACCTGAGCAGGAACTGTGTGTTGGTTTGCATGATGATGCACTTGAAGTTTCACAAAGGACTGAACTGAAATTACCAGCTACAAAACACAATTCAATTTGAACCCAGAGGTGAAGCAACAGTAGCGGTACTTAGCCTGACTGGAAACCATCATCTGAATCATGGGAGAACAGATTTCCCAATGGTCTGGTGCTCTCACATCTTATCTCCAGATTAATGGGGATGGAAAGAATCAGTAAGGGGCCCAGGAGAAGTATTTGAGGGTGTGCTACTCTAAGATTAAGGGGAAGGACAGGTCACCAACTTGGAGGTCACTGTCCAGAGAGATATAATGGCCAACCATTCAAACAACTGGATGGGAGAGCCAGCTAACAAGCCATCCCCTGCTCAGGAGCAGATGTCTGCCTTTTGAAGACATTAGAGAAGACTAAAACAGTCACTGGAACAACCCCCCTTCCTCCCTCCCAAAGTATAAAAGGGGATTGCCCAGAGATTGTAAGAGGAGGATCCTTTTAAAGACATTCAGATTGGAATGTTGTTTATAGATTCAAGGCCAGAAAGGACCATTATGAGCATCAGGTCTGACCTCCTGTAGAATACAGGCCAGAGAACCTCACCAAGTGAATCCTGCATGGAGTCCAGTCAAGGATGTGGCGGAACTAGACTAGAACATATCTTTTAGAAAGTCCTCCAATCTTGATTTAGAGAATCTCACTTATGGAGAAGCCACCACATCCCTCTGTGATCTGTTCCAATGGTTAACTTCTCTCACTGTTAAAAGTTTGGGTCTGTTAAAACTCCAAAGTACGAAAATCATCTGGATATTGGGCAATTCACTTGCACCTGCCAGGAAGCCTATTAAGGGAATCGTTGTGTTGCTGCTGTTATTGCACAAAGTAGTGCCATTTCCATTACAATAGGTTGACAATGCCATGAATACTGCAGTAAAGGCACTTCAATTGAAGTGTCTTTAGCGGTGGTGGGTAATTGTACTACACAGTTGTTCATTTTCAGTGGTAAAGATTTCATTTTTCTAAAAAGCTTAATCTGGGTAGATATCGTTTGTCATTAAAGAGAAAACCCAGTTTAATGTTTATTAAAACTATTTCTATGCAATATCAATAAAGATCCTGAATATAGAGTGGATGGCACTTTCTTGCTCATTTTTATGGTCTCATGAAAGAGTGTGTTTCTTTTAATGAAGTCACAGGGGAACTAGAAGCGGCTGATGGCAAAAATATGATGTAATTAAATGGCATTTTTGCAAATGGTTTTTTTTAAAGTCACTTAAAAAAGAATTCCTGCTGTAGTTGTGAGTAAATTTGCCTTCCGGTCTTCCCTTAGCAAGACGCGAATTGACCTTCTAAAATGTTTTGATCTTTAATTATTTCCTTTCTTATTTAGGAGCTTTCATTTGCAATTTTAAAGAGCCGTTCTACAACGTAGACCCAGCCAGACAGCTTGCAACACACTGTATTACATCACTTAATATTTAGCGCCATTCAATCATTTTATCACATAGTTTGAAATTAAAGCTGTGAACTTTCAAAGAGAGACAGAAAAAATATGATCCGTGGAAAATATTAAAGAAGCAACCATGTTCAAGAAAATAAAGCTCTAAATATTCTAAGCTATATTTTTCAATGCGTAATTCACCAGATATGGCTGACTGGATGGTGATGGGCTTTTGGGGGGGGGGGGAAGAGGGCTTAGGGGAGAGTAGAAATCTATTTGTCTTAATAAGACAAATGTCAAAGTATTAACTCTTAAACTCACTCAAAGTATAGAATTGGTCCAATTCTGTCACAATAAAAAAGATATAGGCACAATCTGAGACCTTCAGGAATTAGACCTCTGATACTTGAAAAAGCTAGGAAATATTTGGTGCTGGAAACAAAAGACATTTTAAAGAATTTAAGATTGGACACATATTTCTGGACACAGTTCTCTGGAAGCTACAGAGCCGGATTCGCCATTGTCCTGTACCTTATGCAGCTGTTTACATCAGTGCAAAGGGGCTGTAAAACACTACTAAATCAGACTGGTATGTTTTGCATCCACTTTGCACTGATGTAATGACTTCACATAATGCAGGACAATGGAGAATCTGGCCCACAGTCTGTAAGAGAAGTTTAAACAGAATACTAAGTGGTAAGCATTTAAACCCGGGGTCAGCAACCTTTCAGAAGTGCTGTGCCAAGTCTTCATTTATTCACTCTAATTTAAGGTTTCGCGTGCCAGTGATGCATTTTAGAAGGTCTCTTTCTAGAAGTCTATTATATATAACTAAACTATTGTTGTATGTAAAGTAAATAAGGTTTTTAAAATGTTTAAGAAACTTCATTTAAAATTAAATTAAAATGCAGAGCCCCCCAGACCAGTGGCCAGGACCCGGGCAGTGTGAGTGCCACTGAAAATCAGCTCATGTGCCGCCTTTGGCACACATGCCATAGGTTGCCTACCCCTGAATTAAACTAATAGACTCTGTCTGAACTTCAGCTTTCTTTAGGCTTGTTGCAACATTTCATGAGTCTCATAGCTCAGGAAGTAATTTCTTAGGCATCAGCATCTTAGAGAGAATGCAGTCTAAGGTACTTATGGCCCCCAATTACCATAGCGTGTGGGTGCCTCACAATCATTAGTGTATTCATCCTCACAACACCCTTGTGAGGTAGGGCAGTGCTGTTATCCCATTTTACAGATTGAGGAATTGAGACCAAGAGAGAGAGAGAAAGACTAAGTGACTTTTCCAATGTCACACAGGTAGTCTATGATGGACTAAGGAATTAAACCTTGGTCTCCTAAATCCCAGACTAGTGCCCTAATAAGTGGACTATCCTACCTCTCCTGTTTCTGCCTTTGTTAGTCCATACTTTTCTGTCTATTCTCTGTCTCTTGACAACATCTCTTAAATATTCCTCAAGCACATTTGTGTGCACACAGAGTTAAAATTCCAGAGTAGAGTATAAATTACTGTAAAGGCTTTGGGGAGTAATTGTTTTGATTAATTGCTCTCTGTGCTATGATTCACACCTACATATAGCATAGCATCTAAATCGTGAAGTCAGATGCCGGATTCTGTTAGTTCAGTATGCTGAGAATTTTTATTTATTGAGCCTGATCCTAATTTTGGCATGTTTTGGAAACCTTGGGCTTGATTCTGATCTCATTTATACAAGTATAATCCATGAATAGCTCCATAGTGTCAATGGAGTTACACAAATGTAAAACCAGAGTGAAGCTTCTTATGTAGAAAGTAAATTATGGCATTGATCCAAAACCCACTGAAGTCAATGGAAAGACCTCCGCGGAGTTCCGTGGGCTTTGGTTCAGACCCTATATGCACTAATAACTTTATAGACATACATGGGTCCTGCTTTGAATTGGAATTAATGGTGTTAAATAGAGGAGGAAGGGGAGCAACGAAAGCATAGCTATTCAGCACACAATTTGGTCATTCCTCACACCTCAAGATACCCTAAAAAGGAAGTGTGCATTAAAAAATCCTTACAAGAATTGGTAGTCCAGTGAACGTTCAGAAAGGATGGCGTCTCACCTTTTCTTCTTCTAAAAGTCTTCTTTTTTTGTTTGATAGCTTGCCCATCAGGAACATATAAGCCTGAAGGTTCACCTGGTGGAATCAGCACTTGCATCTCTTGTCCTGATGACAACCACACCTCTCCCCCTGGAAGTACCTCCATCAAGGACTGTGTTTGCAAGGATGGGTATCGTACTGCAGGACAGGCCTGTGAACGTAAGTCTTTCCAATCAGAGAGCATGAATAGAGAGGAAAGGCACATTAGGATGCATAGACAGTGTAATCTTAGCCCTTCTTGGACTGTTTCACTGAAATGAGGTGGTCAAGCATCTGTGGGATTTATTATAGTGTTTCATATGCATGCCCCCAAAGCATAGATACTATAAATTAACAAATCAAACCAGCCAAATTAAAGACATAAACTAACCGAGTGGGAAATGAAATGAAAATAATGCTTCTGGAATCTCTAACCCTGTTGTTGTATGATTAATTAGTTGTCCACTGCCCTGAGCTGCAGCCCCCTGAAAATGGTTACTTTATCCAGAACGTCTGCAACAACTACTTCAACGCTGCCTGTGGAATCCGATGTAAAGCAGGATTTGACCTAGTGGGAAGCAGCATCCGGCTGTGTCAGCCAAATGGCCTCTGGTCTGGTTCAGAGACCACGTGCAGAGGTATGAAAGCCATTTCTTTGGAAAAAACTTATTACACAAGTTGTTTTGTTGTTAATGGTTTGAGGTTTGTTGGTTTTGTTGGTTTGCTGGCTGAGAGTAAACCCCAAATGAAGGAATATTCAAAAGGAAAACCCCATGATGAGCATGATGAGGAAGAAAACCTTCAATAAGAAATGCAGAGTGGTATAATCTGCTAGAGATTGAAATCCTGGTAAACATTCCACATTGTTCACTTGTACACACCTATCCTGTCTGTTACTAACTTTCCTCATGTGAATATTTAGGGTTGTAAATAAAGTTATGGTTAGTAAATAAGGATTTGCAGGATGGGGGTTTCAGAATACCCATGAAGGATCCATCTGGTGGATTAGATGCATGTTTGCACTGGAACCCGGTGGCATAAACTTCAACGAAGAATATTGCTTCCAAATTTCTGATTTATGATCCTTGGGTTTATCATGTGAATGAAAAAAAAAGGAAAGTTCCAGGCCACATGGATAATCTCAGAAGAGTTTTGAATGTGGTTCCATTGGACAATGTCTATTTCCTGGAGGTTGAATGTGAGGATATATTAACTGGAAAGGAGGTAATCAGAAGGAATGATTGAAAATGACATGACTGGGAATAGGGAGAGAGGCTGAAAAAAAGTATTTATCCAAAGAGGGCCTCCTGGAGTGCTAATAACTACATTTGAACGTTGTATTAGTGCAGGGGTCGGCAACCTTTCAGAAGTGGTGTCCGAGTCTTCATTTATACACTCTAATTTAAGGCTTCGTGTGCCAGTAATACATTTTAATGTTTTTTAGAAGGTCTCTCTATAAGTCTATATATTATATAACCAAACTACTGTTATATGTAAAGTAAATAAGGTTTTCAAAATGTTTCAGAACCTTTATTTAAAATTAAATTAAAATGCAGATCTTATTAGTTTAGTGTGATTCTTGCTCTGGCTTTTCCTTGCTGAGTTTTCCAATGTCTGGCACATATTTGGATACTTTAAGCTGCGCACAGGCTTCTGAGTGAACAGTTGATAACCGGCTGGCAGGAGGTCAGCGGCTGGAACCCCAGATCGGCAGCTGAGGTGAGTGGAGCTGGAGGCTGGTAGGGCTGAGCAGGTCCAGAGGCCTGGACCCTGTCTGGCAGGGGGCCTGCACTGGAACTCCAGCTGGAACAAGGTGAGTGGGGCTGCGGCGGGGAACCCGGCTGGCAAGGGGCCAGCAGCCAGAACCCCAGAGCAGCGACAGAGCGGCTCAGCCCGCCGCCACTCTGGGATTTTGGCCACTGGCTCCTGCCAGCTGGGGTCTCAGCCCGCTGCCAGCCTGGGGTTCCTTCCCCCAGGCCAGCAGTGGGCACTGAGTGGGATGGGTGGTGGGACCCCGGCTGGCAAGGAGCCAGCAGCGGGAACCCCAGAGCGGAGGCGGGCTGAGGCGCTCAACCCACCGCCGCATGCTATCAAAAATCATAGGTTGCCAACCCCTACCTCAGTGGATCAGATCACAATTTCATCTTGCCTCTGGCTGTGGCCTAATACATGATGTTTCAGAGGAAAGTATCCACCTTCCAGTTCCACCAATGCACATGCAGGACACCTTAACCAGTTGTGCAATTCCACAAAGGATGTGGGATTCCTTTCTGACCTCCTACAGGCATTTATGGTCTGAGGCTGCTCTTCCGCCTTTCACAGCCCGTTTGGAGAAAGGAAGCTTGTAGCCATGCACTGGCTGGTGTGCAGGTCAGGTTACACTTAGGGAAAGGATGTGTGGTGGAGACCAGGGGAATGGACAGAGCCAGAGAACAGTCACTGTTTGAGACATGCTCACATGGCAATCCACCTGAATTTGCATAACAAATTGCTGCATAGTCTAATGCTGAATGTTGCTGAACTTACTGCCCTCCTGCAACTTCCAGTGACCCTGGAAGGGGTGAGAGCTTGCAATGTTAAAAAAATGTTGCTAGTACTTTGGGATAGGGAAGCAAGATCCGTGGGATTTGGCAATGTCATTCCACAAGGCAGGTTACAGAGTGAAATAGTTTGAAAATCCAACTGTAGGCTGATTGGACTATTGGGAGAGCAGGTCTCCATGAAACTATCTCTCGTACAAAGGAGTCCTCAGAATGAAAAGGCTGGAGAGCCCCTGCACTGAAGCATAAAGAAAGGACTGATCAATTTTCACTCTAATCATCTACAGGATTATAGTCTCCACACAGAGAAGTGGAACAATCTTAAGCATGTATAGTTTAGAGTCCCCCCCACACAGACACTTTTAGGGGAGAAGCTATTCTGTCTTCTGGTTTTTTGGGGTGAGGGGTGGTTTCTTTTTTCTGCAAGGTTTCACAGTTTTCCTTTTAATCCATCCTTAGCATATGCCGTGTCTGCTGTTCTCCATTCATACAAGAAACCATGCTGTAGAAGGGAGCAAGATCAAAGGCACAGTTTATGGGCTGTCTCATTAATCCCAACAGTATTTTATCACATCAATTATGAAAGGACACCAAAGGATTTTAATCCCTTCACAGTGCTTTCGGTTTTGACATTAAACATTCAACGTTTTGGCATTTTGCGCTACTTAGCTGAAATGTGTCATGGCTGTGATAAGTGAAGCTTAGACCCATCAGCACACCTTCTGTAATTAGCAGCAGCTAATATAAAATTAAATTAAATACTGTCCAACTGCAAAACGCCCATTTAATCCAGAAAAGTGTACTATAACAAAATTCTAAAGGCCAACAGAATATATTTTAATGTACATTTATGGGAATTTTTGGTGATTGTGGAAAGTGCCAGATTGATAGTCTTCAGGTCAAGAGGCTGGTCTTGTGGTTAAGGCACTAGGCTGCAGTTTGGAAGATCTGGATTCTATTTCTGGTTCTTCTACACATTCCTGCTGTAAACTTACAGAGGCTAAGTTACTTGCCCGTGCCTCAGTTCCCCATCTGCCGATGGAGCTAATAATATTTCCCTACTTCACAGGGGTGTTGTGAAGAGTAATCCATTAGCCTTTGAGAAGTCTAGATCCTGCACGGCCTACACACCCAGTACTCCCTCTGACTTCAATGGAAGTTTGGGATGCTCAAGAAATGTGGGATCAGGGCTCTGGACCTTTAAGCATTCTGTGTGTGTATGAGAGAGAAAGAGAGACTAGAGATGGGGGAAAGTTTATTTAAGTTTTGTCAGATCTTGTTGGCTGGGTTTTAGTTTGGGGTTTTGTCTGGATCTCATTTAATTCAAAAGCTTAGTGTTCAGGTGGGAGCTGACAGTATTTTGTTCAGGTTTTGCCATATGTATGAGCAGTAAGTCCAAATGGCAGGTGGGCTATAGCCCAGGAGACCAATAGATCTCGTATGCTCGTGCTCGTACTTACTGGAATGGAAACAGAGGTCTCCACTTCCCAAGTGTGCCCCTTTAGAGGGGTGAGGGCTAGAAGTTCAACAGTGGCAAATCCCCGTGCTTTGCTGCTCCCCGGGATGAAGTTTCAAAGGGAGCTCCCTCCCTCCTGCCTAGGACACCAGTGGGAGGGGTAGCCACAGTTCCAGTCCTTCCACACTGGAACACAAGGTTAGTAGTGTTGCTGATGGTGAGTCATAGCTACATCACCCTGAAAGGAACAGAACAATGGCCGTGCATTCCTTCCACGCCAGCAGGTGAGCAGGACCTGATAACAGGTGCAAGGAGGCACATGCTACCACCTGTGAAAGTATGTAGCCGTGGTCACCTGGTGCCTCTAGGACCTGATAGTTTGCAATGCCCACTACACACACTACCACAGCTATGGCATTAAAGGCCACAGTAGAAAACATAATACCCTAGAAACCTATTCTCTTTGCATGACAGATTTGCATTAGAGTTGTAATATGTTTACTTAGTGCAATTAAGGTAAAGAATAATAGAAAACTAGTCTGAAGACCAATACTTTATTTAATTCATTAAGAGTCTAGTGACTCTAGTCTAGAGTAAGTTTCCTGATCTCTTTCATTCTAGAAAAGCCTGTACATACACATGGGATGGGGGGAGGAGGGGCATTGTTCTGGACCTGAGTGAACACGAGGCAGTCATAATGCCTAGATGTTAGGCATCTAACTGGGTTTCCACTCCTTATTTTCTGGTCAATAGTTGCTACAAATCATGCAGTTTTTTTCCTGATGTGTTGATATCAAACTCTCTCTGAAATAAACTAATTTTTTTTAATTGCTTGATACTTGTAATCCTGGCTGTTGGTACAACTGGATTTCATTTGATTGATAACTGATTAACTTTGTTCTCTTACTATCTTTAGGAAGACCTGTAGTCTGTTGGGTCAATATGTACAATTATACACACATGTTTTCTCATCAATATGTGCAATAGACTACTGGAAAAAGGAAAGAAAGCTGCCAAGTTTGCTTAACTTTGAACTTATTTGGAAAGAAAGCTAGTAGTTTGACTCCTACATTGGCAGGGGTCACTTGGTAAAATCAACATTCTTAACCACAACATAGAAGTTACCCAGGCCACCGAAGTCATGACTCATTCAGGCCTTGACCCTCCTCCATCCAAGTTGATGGAAGTCATGGAAGCAGGATCTAGCTCTTAAAAAAAACACAGTAGATTGGAGAACTGGAGCTCCCCCCCTCTTTTTTTTTTTTACTGTTCAGTTGTGCTACTGCTTAATGTGTTAGACAAGACTGATACACAAGATTACATTTAATTCCATGTTCTTCTGGCGTTGCTTTTAGTTATGTAATAAATTGGTGTCAAGATGTAGCATTAGCAATTCAGACATTTAAAAAAACCAAACTGCACACTCAGCCAAACTAACACTGTCTTCTCATTCAGCATCATTCAGCAACTCCTCCCAGAGCAAATTAAACAAATCTTCTTAGTTTCTCTTCCTTCAACTTCATTGACTAGATATGGACCCAGATTTCCCAATGTGATGTCTTAAAGAGGCCTGGTTTTCAGAAAGGGGTAAGCACCCACCTTGTGAAAATCAGGCCCCTGTAAGGTGTCTTAACATAAGCACCCAAAATCACTGGTCACTTTTGAAAATATTGGCTCCATTTATAAACCCAGATTACCAAAATGTTATTTTCACTGTATTCATTTAAATGACAAAGGGTTTTAGAAGTGACCTTTAAACTGTCTGTTGTTCCTCTGGTTTATGGTGAAAACGTAACATGCTTGTTTTCCCATTTGCAGTTCGAACATGTCCAAAACTCCACGCACCTGAAAATGGACGAATTAATTGTTCGTCAGGTGATACCTCATACAAGACAGTGTGTTTTGTGACCTGTGATGAGGGCTATGAACTGGAAGGAAACTCCCAACTCACCTGTCAAGGAAACTCTCAGTGGGATGGAAAGGAGCCAACATGTGTGGGTATGTTTTTGGTCATTGCGTGTCTGTTCACATAGAACCATATCTTGAGGAGGGATTGGTAATGGGATAAGAAAATGACCTCTAGATTGCTGGTTGAAATCCAGCCCCGATATCTAAAAGTCGCTCCTCTCCTGTGGCTGTTTGATAACCTGTATGAAATGAATTAGTGCTCACAGTCCAGTTCCTGGTAGACATGGCTCTCATGCAGAAGAGGGCAAGGGTGAATCTCTGGGGAGACTCAGTTACCCTCTCAAAGCTAGAGATGCTCCCTCCAGCTAAAGATTGAGGCATGTTGGCAGCATGGAGGAAGCTTAAGCTACTGCTGCCTCCTTTGTGGGAATTCCCAGCACAGAGGCCAAGGGTTGGAAGGGCTGAGGATGCTGAGCAGCCTTTTACCCCTTCAGGGGAAACTTGCCGGTCACGTTTGAAGCACATGGGTGGAGCAGTGCGGGGAACCTGTGAATAAGCAGAGGACTTTAGACTCCAGGATTACCAGTCCAGCACTTTTCATGAGTGCTGACTTCACTGGAAAATATAAATAATAATAATTTTTAAAACCCAGTGAAAATACAGAAATTATGAACATAGAGACTGACTTTTCAGAAGCTGGGCTTGTTTGGTGCTCCTGAAAATCGTGAGTGCAGTTAACGTCATCGGTAAATTTTGTACCTACGTGTTCAAATGACCTACATTATGCCCATAATTATTTGTAATTCAGAAACTACGCGGACAAAACTGGGGACCCTGTGAGGGCAAGGTTGAACACTGAGCCCTCGGTGTAGATACATGCTTCAAAATCATCATGAAGAAAAATTCATAAATTTTGGATTATTTACACTAAGTACATTAAGAGCCCGATCTTGCTCCCAGATCAATGGGAACATTTTATTTAACTTCAAAAGAGCAAGCCTGGGCCCTGAAATGCCATTGGAGGATTATTATTGGAGGACTTACTTTATTCTGTCATTTCTTAATTTTTAATGATTATAATTCAGTTCCATTATATAGCCAAAGGCTGTCTCATGCTGTTTGATATTATTAGACTCTTTTGCATAATTGAGCAGGTTATATGAGAGTTTTTGCTGGATTTCTGAGTCACCCATGGCAAGGCTTTGTTCTTGTTGGTCCCAGAAACCCAGAGTTTCCTTTGATTGTCCCATTGCAAAAAGCATTATCTGAAAAATCTGGGCTCACTCCTGCCATGGCTGCACACAACGATAACTTGTATAAATCCCCCCCGCAAGGAAAGCAGATGTGAAATTCCACTCGTGGAATGACTGCAGGATCATGAAAATGCTAACCGGAGCCTTAATAGCACATTTAAAAAAATTCTTCTCCTTACTGATGTTCTAAATTATTACTCTCGCTGTTAAAAATGTGCCCCTCACTTCTAGTCTGAATTTGACCAGCTGCAGCTTCCAACCATTAGGTCTCATTATGCTTTTTTCTGCTAGATGAAAAAGCATGTACTATCGGTAGGGCTCCGTGTCTGTCACGGAGATCGCGGAAGTCATGGATTCCACGACCTCCGCAACTTCTGCAGGGGATGGTGCGGCAGGCCCAGGGGCCACCCAAAGCAGCTGGCTCCGGAGACAGCCACGGCAACCACTGCTCCGGCGGCCCTGGTGCCCCTCGCCCAGCACCCCCCTGCTCTCCCCAGCACCCCTTCTCCCCCACAAGATTTAATCACAGGTATTTGTAGTATAAGTCATGGACAGGTCACAGGCCGTGAATTTTTGTTTATTGCCCGTGACCTGTCTGTGACTTTTACTAAAAATACCTGTGACTAAATTGTAGCCGTAACTATTGGAAATACTTCCCAGCATAGGTGCTTGTAGGCTGAGATCAGGTCATCCGTTAACCTTCTCTTGGTAAATTAAAAAGATTTTGCTCCTGAGTCTCTTGCTAGAAAACATGTTTTCCAAATTTCATGTCATACTCACAGCTCTTTTCTGAATCCTTTCACATTTTTCAACATCCTTTTTGGAAGTATGGTCTCCAGAACTGGACAGAGCATTGCAGTAATGGCCTCACTAATGCTATGTTAGAACAGTTATTCTGGGTTGTTAGGGCCCAATTAGTTTTACCTGCCAAATACTGCAGGTTTTTTTCCTACAAGGGTATGTGTGTGTTACGTGTATTTTTAATTCAAGGAACTTTTTATTGAAGATATTATTGTAATGAATTGTTTTGGATTATTATGTTACATTATATTCTGTTGTCTAAAATTAAAATATTTGATAGGCATGAAAACTTTCTTTCTTTCTTTTTTTCTAACTTGCAAAAAAAAAGTTAATATTTCCCCACCACTAAACTCTTTTAACTCTTTCCCTCTTGTATTCCACAGAACAGGGCCGGCTCCAGGCACCAGCTTAGCAAGCAGGTGCTTGGGGTGGCCACTCCAGAGCAGGGCGCCAGGTTCAGGTATTCAGTGGCAATTCGACAGAGGGTCCCTCACTCCCGCTCGGAGCGAAGGACCTCCCGCTGAATTGCCGCAGATTGCAATCACGATCGCGTCTTTTTTTTTTTTTTTTTTTTTGGCTGCTTGGGGCAGCAAAACCCCTGGAGCCGGCCCTGCCACTGAAGAATGGTTTATAGCCAACATCTTAGATTTAGTGTACATCAGGAAATGTTAGTCTCCTCATATAATAATTCTCTGTACAATGCCCATGATTACTGCAGGATTACACAGTTCATTGGCATTAATGCCAAGGGCACTGATGCCATCTAGTGTTGAAAGAATTAGTGTGCCCACTTTTTAAATGTGTTTTGGCCAGTCTTCATCCTCAAGGTTTATGTATAAAAGGAAGAGGAGAGAGAGGTCAATTAGTGCCCTGCTGTTCAGTATTCTTTTTGTCCATTAGATCAAAATTCACTTGTTAGTTTATTAACTGTGTACTATACTCATTTGGTTTCAGTCAGCTTCATGTGATGCACTGTTTGACAGACATGGGACAGATTTTGCTTTCTCATATGCTGGATTTTCACCCTGTATTTCCATCGGCATTAGTAACTGAGATCAAATTCTGACCCATCCAGTGTTAAATTATTTTATATTTGTATACATTTACAGAATCATAGATTGATGGGACCAAATTCTGCTCCTGTGTACACCCTTTTAAATCCAGACTTATTGGGTCAGATTCTAAACCTGTGTAAATCACTGTAGCTCAGCTGAAGTCAGTGGAGCCAAGACCATTTATACGAGCTACAGATCTGGCCCTCTGAGAGCAGAGGACCTGTAGAATTGTAGGAGTCAGAGATGAAAAAAGATCTATTAGGCCATCCCGACCTTTTACTCATAGGTTCATAGACTTTAAGGTCAGAAGGGACCATTTTGATCATCTAGTCTGACCTCCTGCACAATGCAGGCCACAGAATCTCACCCACCCACTCCTGTAACAAACCCCTAACCTATGTCTGAGTTATCAAAGTCCTCAAATTGTGGTTTGAAGACCTCAAGCTGCAGAGAATCCTCCAGCAAGTGACCCGTGCCCCATGCTGCAGAGGAAAAACCTCCAGGTCCTCTGCCAATCTGCCCTGGAGGAAAATTCCTTCCCAACCCCAAATATGGCGATTGGTTAAACCCTGAGCATGTGGTCAAGACTCACCAGCCAGCACCCAGGAAAGAATTCTCTGTAGTAACTCAGATCCCATCCCATCTAACATCCCATCACAGACCACTGGGCATACTTACCTGCTGATAATCAAAGATCAATTGCCAAATTAATTGCCAAAATTAGGCTATCCCATCATACCATCCCCTCCATAAACTTATCAAGCTTAGTCTTAAAGCCAGATATGTCTTTTGCCTCCACTACTCCCCTTTGAAGGCTGTTCCATCACTCCTCCAATGGTTAGAAACCTTCGTCTAATTTCAAGTCTAAACTTCCTAGTGTCCAGTTTATATCCATTTGTTCTTGTGTCCACATTGGTACTAAGCTTAAATAATTCTTCTCCCTCCCTAATATTTATCCCTCTGATATATTTATAAAGAACAATCATATCCCCCCTCAACCTTCTTTTGCTTAGGCTAAACAAGCCAAGCTCTTTGAGTCTCCTTTCATAAGACAGGTTTTCCGTTCCTCGGATCATCCTAGTAGCCCATCTCTGAACCTCTTCCAGTTTGAATTCATCCTTCTTAAACATGGGAGACCAGAACTGCACACAGTACTCCAGATGAGGTCTCACCAGTGCCTTGTACAACGGTACTAACACCTCCTTATCTTTGCTAGAAATACCTCGCCTGATGCATCCTAAAACTGCATTAGTTTTTTTAATGGCCATATGACATTGGCGGCTCATAGTCATCCTGTGATCAACCAATACTCCGAGGTCCTTCTCCTCCTCTGTTACTTCCAACTGATGTGTCCCCAATTTATAACTAAAATTCTTGTTATTAATCCCTAAATGCATGACCTTGCACTTTTCACTATTAAATTTCATCCTATTACTATTACTCCAGTTTACAAGGTCATCCAGACCTTCCTGTATGATATCCCGGTCCTTCTCTGTGTTAGCAATACCTCTCAGCTTTATGTCATCCGCAAACTTTATTAGCACATTCCCGCTTTTTGTGCCAAGGTCAGTAATAAAAAGGTTAAATAAGATTGACCCCAAAACTGATCCGTGAGGAACTCCACTAGTAACCTCCCTCCAACCTGACAGTTCACCTTTCAGTACGACCCGTTGTAGTCTCCCCTTTAACCAGTTCCTTATCCACCTTTCAATTTTCATATTGATCCCCATCTTTTCCAATTTAACTAATAATTCCCCATGTGGAACCGTGTCAAACGCCTTACTGAAATCAGGGTAAATTAGATCCACTGTGTTTCCTTTGTCTAAAAAATCTGTTACTTTCTCTAATAATACAGGATTGCTCCTTATACAGTCTAGTGTTTTGTCCGGTTCGGTAATATATGTCCTAAGTGCTGGGACTATCACCACTTCCTCAGAAGACTATTCCACTTTTCCTTGTATTCAGCCTAAATTTTCCCTTTCTCAATTTCTTCTCTTCACTCCTAGTTATATATCCCTTTGTACCACCCAACATAGTTCCTCTTCTCTTTGTGTTTGTGCCTGTCATTACATCGTTATGTTCCTGCCCCTACATTGTCACTTATCCAAACAGCTCGTAATTTAGCTCTTTTAATTTTGATTTCCTGATCATTTTTGGTGCTGCTCTCTCTCCAATTTGTCAATAGCTGTCCCATAAAGAGGTGCCCAGAAATGAACACCATTTTTACTAATGGAAATAGTTTTTACGTTTTAAGACAATTATTCTGTCTAAAATGAATGTGTATACATTCAAGGCATCTGCAGACTGTCAAAATGACAAGAAGATATGAAGTATTATTATTAATATGTTAAACTTTAATCTTAATTTTTCAAAAGCAAGAGTTTCAATGGCAGGAAATGTTGATAATACTCAGATTCTGTCTTTAAAATAAGTTTTGTAGAACTGCCTGCTTTTCAAGGACTTGACAAAAAATTTTTTTTGTCTAGATATTAACTGTTCTGAATCTGAATCCTTTCTACACCATCAAACATCATCTAAGGAATGAACAAGGCTCCACCATCCTTATCTGTCCTGAGAAGCTTTTTGCATATCCTCTATGTCATAGGTTTTCCCTCTCTGAGTAGTGTTCAACAGAGGGATTCTTTCAGTCAGCTCCTTTGACATGTTTGACCAACTACCTAATGACACACCTGCCATGGCAAACTCTTGCTTCATACATGTCTTAACACGTGTCCCAGATATTTCCATCTTCTTTTCTGGATAGCTTTGGAGATAAGAAGTTGCTGAACTCTGTGATGAATCTTGGTGCTATACATTCATTCCATTTAATACTTAGCATATTCCTGAGGCATTTGCTTTGGAAGGCATTTTAATATTTCAAGGCACATTTATTCAGAATACATTTATTGTACAAATTTGGTATCCACCTTTTACCGTATTTGCCCAGCTCTACATGACACCAGTAAAAACTGCATTAACTGCCTGAAATAATAAATATGGCTGGTTGAAAAACAGGATAAAGTATTGGTGAAAATGTAGTCATTTCCCTCCCTCCTTCCTCCCACCCCATTTTATTTTTGGAAATTTCAAATTTTGATTAAATTTTTTCTTCACAATTTGAAAATATTTGACCTGCCCTAGTCACAAAACATTTCATAACATGAAGGTACATTTTTGGTCCCTGCAAATCCATAGTCAACATTTGCTAAACTTGGAAGTTTACGTTTACATGGAAACCAGCAAATTGTTCTTTGGTTCCATGTATAGTTCCCTGAGTTCCGGTTCATATTTTAGGTTTGAACAAAATCAAATATCGGCCTGTAATAATTTGAAAATGGATGTAGGTTCACTTACGAGCCATTTCACAAACACAAGGTGATTGGGCATGTATGAAACCTGAAATAAACAAATTTTAATGACTTTTTTGTTTTAGTAACATTGTTGTACCTCTTAGTTCTCATTTCATGGCATTGTAGAAATGGTTCTTTGTAGCTAGTGTGCAGCAAACTGCTATAATGATACTCCAACATCTGTATTGTGACCATGAGACAACAAAATAGGAACAGGTGAAATGAATAGATTCTTGTACAAAGCTGTGGTGTGATTCCAGCGGGGGGTGGGGTAGAAAGGTAAATGGTGAATTGAAGAAAAAAGAGCAGACCTGATACAAGGGGGTGGAGCCAAACCTGATTTGTCTCATGAGAATATTGCCAATGGTTGTAATTTACTGAAAAAGAACTCCTGCAACCATAAGAACTCACCTGAATTCCAGCACCCATTTCAAATGTCCATAAAAATACAATCTGAGCTTTACCTATTTTTGTCACAGGGGGAAATCTCAGTAGTAAAATTAATGTTTGGCCTTCAAAGCACAATGTAACTCATTCAATACAAGGACGATAATAAATATAACAGAATTTTCCAAGCTATCTGAAACATTTTATCCTTCATAAAGGCTGAGTGAAAAATACCTTATTAGTAGAGATCATCAGTGGGGCTGAGTTGCAGTGAATTTTAGAACAAGTTTCAGATTATTTTCTACATCCTATTACGGGGTTCTTAATTGCTGGTAACTTTGGATGTGTATATTTTCTGTGTCTGCTGACATTTGTGTGTTTACTTCCTGTAGAGGTGCATTGCCCCATCTTCCAGAAACCTGAGAGTGTGACAGTACATCCGTCAAGTTGCGGAGAGGGACCATCAAAATCTGGAACAGTGTGCCAGTTGAGCTGCCCCCGGGGATTCACCTTGTCTGGGGTTAGAGAAGAACTGAGATGCACTCCTTCTGGGAGATGGAGTGAAAATGTCCAAAAGGCTCTATGTAAAGGTACAGACCTGAACAATAATTTCCACTGCAAGTAGATGTGGGTTCAGGGGGAAGGGGATTGCAGCGAGACAGATAAAGATGTGTTTGAACCTGAGGCAAAGTCTGATTAAAGTGATCTTCAAAATGTACTGCTTCTACTATTTCCTGACAGGAGAATTTAATATTTATATGTTCAGCAAGATTGTTCAGGTACGTTTATGATGCACCTCACCACCAGTCAGCCCTCTGGAGACCTTTCCCAGGTATAGTGTTTTGTCGGGGTTCGTGGTACTGTGTGACTTTAAGGCCTGGGAGAAAAAGTTAAATTATAAATTGAAGAATGAAGATGAGAAAAACCTTGGCTTTAGAGGTGGCCGAAGTGAAACCAAACAATATAATAACAGTAATAATGTCAATGGAATATCATGTGTTATAGTTCCTTTTATCTCAAGGTTCCTTAAGTGCTATGGAAACTTATACTAATATGCGAGATATATTAAGGTGTTTTATCCCAGTATATCAGAGCACCCTCCGGAGTGAGGCACTAGCGCTTTTTAACAGCTTACTACTCAAAACTTTAGGGCACACAGCGAAAAATGCTGTAATTAACTGAAGCTGCGCAGGAAGTGTAGATGGGAAAAACGTAATTACATTAGTATGAATTTGGCCAGGGCTCTGGCATGAACACCCAGCTCTTTCAGAAAATATTAGATTTTTTTTTCATACACAAATATACTTTCAGTTTGAATGCCTTTAACTCTAGATTAAGGGAAAACCCCAAGAAAGAACAAAAGTAAAGTCTCGTTGAGAAAGCATAGGGCATGTTTCTCTGTGACATTCTGCACCTGAAACAGAATGGAGGGCCTAACAGCAGAGAGGCAGGTAGACTCTTTAGAAATGTAAAGGCACATTACAAAAAACAGAATTATAACAGTTATTTAGCACATCACTACAGAAAGTGTCACAGGATTTCTGTTGTTTAATGGCCATAAGTAGTGAGAACCTTGATATTACTACTTATCCTAAACACAGCACCTCCAGCAGCATAATGATCCCAAGTGCATTGTTTCAGTATTGACTTGGAGGGTAGAATCCCACCTGCTGAATCAGCAGCAGCCTCCATGCTCCTGGAAGTTCTTCCATGCAAATATGGACTAGGCATAACTTATAACTAGGGCTGTCAATTAATCGCATTTTCCTCACATGATTAACTCAAAAAAATTAATCGTGATTTAAAAAATTAATCGTGATTAATCGCAGTTTTAATCACACTGTTAAACAATAGAATACTAATTGAAATATATTCAATATTTTTTATGTTTTTCTACATTTTCATATATTTTGTATTCTGTGTTGTAATTGAAATCAAAGTGAATATTTTTATTACAAATATTTGCACTGTAAAAATGATAAACAAAATAAATAATATTTTTAAATTCACCTCATACAGGTACTGTAGTGTAATCTCTTTGTCGTGAAGGAGCAACTTACAAATGTATTTGTTGTTGTTGTTGTTGTTACATAACTGCACTCAAAAACAAAACTGTGTAAAATTTCAGAGGCTACAAGTCCACTCAGTCCTACTTCTTGTTCAGCCAATCACTAAGACAAACAAGTTTGTTTACATTTACAGGAGATAATGCTGCCTTCTTCTTATTTACAGTGTCACCAGAAAGTAAGAACAGGTGTTCACATGGCATTTTTGTAGCTGGCATTGCAAGGTATTTATGTGCCAGATATGCTAAACATTTGCATGCTCCTTCATGCTTCGGCCACTATTCCAGAGGACATGCTTCCATGCTGATGACACTCGTTAAAAACAGAATGCATTAATTAAATCTGTGACTGAACTCCTTGGGGCAGAACTGTACATCCTCTGCTCTGTTTTACCCACATTCTGCCATATATTTCATGTTATACCAGACTCAGCACATGTTGCTCATTTTAAGAACACTTTCACTGCAGATTTCATAAAATGCAAAGAAGATGCCAATGTGATATTTCTAAAGATAGCTACATCACTTGACTCAATGTTTAAGAATCTGAAGTGCCGTCCAAAATCTGACAGGGATGAGGTGTGGAGCATACTTTTAGAAGTCTTAAAAGAGGAACACTCCGATGCGGAAACTACAGAACCCAAACCACCAAAAAATAAAATCAACCTTCTGCTGGTGGCATCTGACTCAGATCATGAAAATGAACGTGCATCAGTCTGCTCTGCTTTGGATTGTTATAGAGCAGAACCCGTCATCAGCATGGATGCATGTCCCCTGGAATGGTGGCTGAAGCATGAAGGGATATATGAATCTTTAGCACATCTGGCACATAAATATCTTGCAACACTGGCTACAACAGTGCCATGTGAACGCCTGTTCTCACTTTCAGGTGACGTAAACAAGAAGTGGGCAGCATTATCCTCTGCAAATGTAAACAAACTTTTTTGTCTGAGCGATTGGCTGACCAGGAAGTAGGACTGAGTGGACCTGCCGGCTCTAAAATTTTCCATTGTTTTATGTTTGAATGCAGGTTTTTTTGTACATAATTCTACATTTGTAAGTTCAACTTTCATGATAACGAGATTGCACTACAGTACTTGTATTAGGTGAACTGAAAAATACTATTTCTTTTGTTTTTTTTCAGTGCAAATACTTGTATTCTGTGTTGTAATTGAAATCAATATATTTGAAAATGTAGAAAACGTCCAAAAATATGTAAATAAATGGTATTCTATTGTTGTTTAACAATGCAATTAAATCGTGTGATTAATTTTTTTAATTGCTTGACAGCCCTACTTATAATATCTGATGGGATCACACCACAAGGTGACAAGGCTGTTTGGATCAAGATGAAGCCGTGTGTATTGAGACCAGGCACCCAGGGTCTACTGTGATGGGCAACAGTGTAAAACCCTAAAATAAGAGATATCGGTAGTCTCTGAAGGCTAAACGTCTCTAGTGAAGATGAGGGCAGTTGCAATCTGTTGAATTTTATACAAAGAAAACACGTCCCTGCTTAGTTCTCTTTGTTGTTTATATGTATCATGCAGCCAAAATACTTCACTTATCCAAAATAATCTGTTTGCTCACTGCCTATTATTAGCCTTTCTTCAGAACTTCACTTTTAACTGGAACTTGCTATAGCTGAAAGTCCATGGTCCTGGGAGTGTGAAACACAATTGGAAGTTGTTTTAAAGAGCGTGCTTGCCATGAAAAATTTCTTCAGAGGAAGGCGAAGTGGCTTGTATTTATTGCTCATGCAGTCTTCGCCATGGAATTTGAATTACCGGAGTTATAGTTTGAAATGTCTATATCTCTAGCAAAGTAGTAAGTGGTGTCAGTTCTTTAGCTGGTTTAAGGCCTCTTGGGCATAAAGAGTTCAGAGGTGAACGTTGTTGTCGTTGCCTAGTGAGACTGGAGCCCATGTATCAAAGAGCACTCCCATAATGAAATCATCCCGCTGCAGTGTTTGGAGAGGCTCCATGCCAGGATAACAAAGTGCTTTGGGTTTTGTCAGAGTAAATGGGGACTTCACTGTTGTTGGCCGCACAGCACAGGTTGTACCCAGTGCTAGTGAAATGGAAACTCACTGAAATGGGAGGAGGCCATTTGTCACATGTGGAACCTTTGTTTAGCAGCAGAAATTAGTCAGAGCAGCCATTCAGTCAGAGCACTTCCCTTGGAGTCAGTTCTAGACCATGCCCCTGCATGGTGCTAAAAAGCACTGTTCTCTTGCTCTGATTAGATGTAAAGCTGAGGTCTCACACACCTGTGGACATAAAAGCTCCCATGGCACTTGTTGTCAGCGGCGGCTCCAGGCACCAGCGCTCCAAGCGCGTGCCTGGGGCGGCAAGCTGAAAGGGGCGCCCTGCCAGTCCCTGCGAGGGCGGCAGTCAGGCCGCCTTCAGCGGCTTGCCTGCAGGAGGTCCACCGGTCCCGCGGATTCGGCGGCAATTCGGCGGCAGGTATGCCAAAGCCACGGGACCGGCAGACCTTCCCGCAGGCAAGCCACTGAATCCGCGGGATCGGGGACCTCCCGCAGGCAAGCCGCCGAAGGCAGCCTGCCTGCCGTGCTTGGGGCGGCAAAAAAGCTAGAGCCGCCCCTGCTTGTTGTAAGAGGAGAGGTGTTAATCTTTTACATTAATCAAATTTTTACTTTGGTAATTACATTCTGTCTGCTTAAGTTGCCTCATGCAGTTTCAGTTAGGCATAATGTTCTTCTATGCTCCTATCCTAAAATAATGTTGTTGTGTACTGTTAATAATACTAAACAACTTTTCAAGTTCTGGCCAAGAGGGTGGTAGGTTAAGTGAGCTATCTCTCAGGGAGGTTGTGAGCTTAACTAGTTAATAGACTCCATCCTTGTCACGCAGGACTTCATTGGAGTTTAGTCATTGACTTCAGTGGGAACAGGGATTGGAAGCCATTTTTATAAAGATGCGCGAGTTTTTCAGATGAAAAGTTATTATAATAAATAGTTGGAATACCAAATTATTTCTATCCACCTCTCACTCTCATCTCCATGAGCCCATTCCCAATGCGCCTCCAGTTCTTTCCCCTTTTCTCTGGCTACCTTCTCTTTAGAGGGGACCGGATTATGGGGCATATTAATTCATACTGTGAAACATGCCAAGGTTTGGCAAACCTCAGAGAAGACTTACTCTGGTCTGAATTATTTCCCTCCAGTAGCAATCCCACCATCTCCCTCATGCATGCACATTCACTCACAAACACATGCATATCCACACGCGCACATTCTCTATAACATATCCTGAAACATTAGCTCACAGGAGACCCTGTGTAACCCCCACACCTCCTGGGTTTGGTGCCCTGTCCCATATAGTGGCACCGAGATCACTTAGAGAGAGATTAATGAGTCTGCTCTACAGCCTGAGCTAATGGCCATGTGGCTTTTAGCTCATGCAGTAGAGGCTCATGCACTAAGCTCCAGAGATCCCAGGTTTGATCCCACCTGCTGATAACAAGAATCTGTCGGTGTTACAACTGCACTGCTCCTTCCCTTCTCATGTCTTCAGGGATGGCCTGCTTACCGATTTCCTCATCCACTTTTTTTTTGGCGGTTCATATTGTGGAGGCAGTCCCTGAGCTAGTTTTCCACCCACTTCTGCATCCATATGAAATGTCTTCCATGATGATGCAGAAAACCCACCCCTTGCATTCCACAGCAGCAGGATGGAGAATATTCTGGTCTCAATGCTGCCGTTTTAAGTAGTTTTCCTCATTCTTAGACTGAGACGCTCCAGAATGCTCCTCACTAATAGGGAACTCCTGAGAGCTATTGGAATAAAAGGTGGGGCCTGTGGTGGGAATAGGAGATTTTTGAGTGGGGAGTAGCTGGGATGAGTCACTGATTTAGTGATGAAATGGTCAAATTTCAACAAGATTTACTGGAGTTTCACTTGATTTTTCAGGTTCATGTGAAAGAACTCTTGATGACAATAGGCCAGATCAGGGGTCAGCAACCTTCGGCAGGCAGCCCATCAGGGTAATCCAGTAGCAGGCCACGAGACATGTTGTTTACGTTTACCATCCACAGGCACAGCCCCCTGCAGTTCCCAGTGGCCGTGGTTCGCCATTCCCAGCCAATGGGGGCTGCAGGAAGCGGTGCGGGCCGCAGGGACGTGCTGGCGCTGCTTCCTGCAGCTCCCATTGGCCGGGAACGGCGAACCGCGGCCACTGGGAGCTGTCGGGGGGCGGGCCTGCGGATGGTCAATGTAAACAAAATGTCTTGCAGCCCACCAGCGGATTACCCTGATGGGCCACGTGCCGAAGGTTGCGGACCCCTGGGGCCAGATCCTTAGCAGGTGTGAAGCAATGTGACTCATTTGCCTTCAGTGGAGTTATGGCAATTTATACCTGCTGAAGATTTGTTCTGATGAAGCTGCTAATCTGAGTTCCCCAAAGCTGTGTGAATACAACAAACTGCTGGGTTTCGATAGTCCTTCTTGGGAACGCTTGTCTTCTAGGACTGAATGTGCTTTTGTTTGAGAAAATGAAGTATTTATAAACAAAAAAACATGCAAAGAATTACACAGACTTTGCAAATGATTATAAGCAAAACTGTAGGTGTCATTTTGATTCTCCCACCTTCCCATCAGAATCTCCATAAAACAAATGTTTGTGCCATGACATTAAAAAATGGTGTATTTTTAGGGTAATTAAAGCTCAATAACTTTTGATATGAGTTCATAACTTGTTGTCAAGAAACAGGGGAATAAAGTAGCCATTCCTCATGGATGAATAGATGTGGTGTTTTAAGAAAAGGCAACTGTAGTGTTAAAACAAACCCTCATTCTGTTAGTATTATTTGTAGTATGATAACTCCTAGAATCCAAGGACCCACTGTGGTGGGCCCTGTACAAAAATATAATGAAGAGACAGTGCCCACCCTGAAGAGGTTGCAATCTAAGTGTAAGAATATAGGTAAGAGGTGGAGAAAGCAAACAGGTGCAAAATGAAATAATGAGATGATACTAGTCACCTTGATAAACAGTGCACACAGCAAGCCAGCTGAGTAACCATTATTGATTTTTTCTCTCTCTCTCTCGATTAGATTTTGAAGCTCCTCAAATCAGCTGTCCAGACAATATTGAGGCAAGGACTCTGGAACATCATAACTCTGCTAATATTAGCTGGCAGGTTCCAATAGCAAAGGATAACTCTGGAGATGAGGTAGAACTAAAACATATACATTTTATTTTGATACAATCCCTTTTCAGGTAGCTGTTTTAGAGCTCTGAAATGTCGCTAAGCCATTAGAATGTCTTGTTTCTTGGTGCGAAGAAGTAGAGAGATCTGTTGTAAACTAGTATCTTCAGAATTCAGCATTTTCTCTGTTAGATTTATGTGGTTACTGAATACCCTGTATGGTGTTTTATATGCATACAGTTCTGTACAGTTAATTTATGCAGTCAAAAGAAAGAATGGGTCCTTGTTTATTAAATACAGAATGGGACTTTAAAAAGGAGCTCTCCGAATATGAAGGAGTTTAGTACTCTGCTTTCCATAAGATCTGGTCCTTCCTCGAGGAAGTAAACCAACTCATAACACTCAAAGGCTAAAAAGAGCCCACTGTGATAAGTGAAAACTCACCACAGCACCGTACGAGAAATACGATCCCATTTCTTTACCATGATCAAGCTTCATATACAGGCCAGCAACTTCCACTGAAGTAGGCGGTGGTGTATTAATGTAGATGGAATGTCTGGGCCAAAGGTGCTAACATAATCGAATCACTGTCTGATGTCAAACAGAGTTAAACAAGGCCCAAGACTGGTAAACAGAGATTTCAGCCTGCTTAGTAACATGGCAAACACACCATTAAAATCCTTTTGACTTTTTTATTAAAGGTAAAGAAAAGAAGAAAAAAACGTTAAAACGTTTGAAATGTTAAGTACTTAATGTTAAGTTACTTAATGTTATTAAGTAAGGCTTTCGTTTTAACAACATCCCTTGTTCACTTTTGCTGGAGAAAGTTTTTAGAAGGAAAAACCCCTTGGTCTGACAGTCTCTTATTCAGTGGCTCTCAACCTTTCCAGACTGCTGAACTCCTTTCAGGAGTCCGGTTTGTCATGCGTACCCCCAGGTTTCACCGTACTTGAAAACTACCATATTATTTACAAAAACAGACACAAAAATACGAAAGCGTCACAGCCCACTATTACTGAAAAATTGCTGACTTTCTCATTTTTACCATATAATTATCAAATAAATCAATTGAAATATAAATATTGTACTTATAGAGCAATATAAGCAAGTCATTCTGTATATGAAATTTTAGTTTGTACTGACTTCACTAGTGCTTTTTATGTAGCCTGTTGTAAGACTAGGCCGATATCTAGATGAGTTGATGTACCTGCTGGAGGACCTCTGCGTAACCCCATGGATACCCATACCCCTGATTGAGAATCACTGCCTTAGATGGTATCAAAGATGGTAATAACTGTCCTTTTGGGGACAAGAGAAGAAGTTATTTGGGTTGGGCTGGAGCTGTTCTTAAAGTCTAATCCCGTTTTATCCCAGGTGGAATTCAGCTGGAGCCAGGGGAGGTGGCAATGTCATCTGGGTCCCTCTCTCTGGCCCAGTCTGGTCAGGATCAGGATGACAAAGGCCTGGGGTCTTCATGGAGATGGTGGAGGTGGCTGCCATAAGGGTGAAGTTCACTCTAGTAGCCAATTTTTCTCCCCACGTCTCTTTCTTTAAGGACCCCACAAGGGAATGGTGGGAGGAATAGATCATCCCCTCATTATTTTGTCCACCAATTAAGTCTACTTTCAGACATACCAGTTTTGGTTCACTGATTTCTGGTTCCATGCTTTTCTTGTGTACCAAGCATGATCTTAGCATAGTCCTTGAGTTATATCAGTAGGCCTTTTTCAGGGACAGCTTTAGGCCGATTCCCCAGATTCCCCGGAATTGGGCCCCGTGCCTAAAGCACCTTTTTAATTTTTTAATTTTTTTTTTTACTCACCCAGTCCGCTCCGGGTCTTCGGCGGTGGTGAGAGGGGTGGTCCGCTCCGGGTCTTCAGCGGCAGGAGGTCAGTCCTTCAGTGCTGCGGAAGACTGGAGCGGACCCCGCACCGCCAAAGTGCCGCCGAAGCTCTGGATCACTGCCAGGTATTCGAATCGGGCCCCGCAGTTCATAAAGCCGGCCCTGGCCTTTTTGTTGGGACTAATTCAGTCTTTTTGTCTCCCTTTCATACCTTTTCCCATCAACATTTGTTATTAGGGGTTATTGTAACAACTTATGAACTTTCATGTGCTTTTTACAGTTGAGCTCACAATTGGGCTAAATTTGTAGCCCAATGATTACAACAATGGAAGGTCTATGTGTGTATCCAATGGCAGAATTTTCCCCCAAACTGATTTGTAAAGAGTAATGTTCTCTGAGTTACAACTCTGGCCAATGAAAACTTTGATTCCCAGTTGAGCTGCTTACATTCGTGTGGGCCTGATTCTCATTTATATTAAGGTCCCTTCCATTACTTTGGCCAGATAAAGAAGCCTGTAAGAGGGTGTAAGTGTAATGTATGCACAATTTATGGCTCTTCTAAACAGCTAAAGGGTATAAAGCATTCTTAGTGTAAATGAGAATCAAATCTACATGCATCCAAACACACAGAGGTTTAATTTCAAAGGATTACATTACATGCACATTTTGTAAAATACAAATATGTGATTACTGAACCATGTTTGCATTTAAATAACAAATGTCTGTTCCTCTAAAAGGTCTCAATTCACGTTACTCCAGCTTTTGTACCACCTTCTCTTTTCCCCATTGGAGAAGTTGTGATCACTTACACAGCAGTGGACAAGTCCGACAATCAGGCAAGCTGCACATTCAGTGTCAAGGTTATTGGTAAGTGCTATTCAGAAGTACCTGGGAAGGATTCTGACAAAGATAAAACTGTTTAATTTGTGCAGAAGGAGGCTCTGATTCACCATGGCATTTAAGCACACACCTAATTTTAAGCAGGTGAATAGTCCTGTTGAGTTCACATGCATAAGTGCCTGGCTCAGTGGAGGCCATTATTTGCATAATATAGTAATTGCTGTCAAATGCTGGATTGCCTATTTGGATTGGCTGCAGCTAAAGCATTTGTTCTTAATTTGGGGCTTCCCCACATTTCATAAATAAAGTGCATTAATCTGTCAAAACATAAGCAGGCATTAGGGTTAGTTATGTGGCATGCGTGTTGTGTTTACTCACAGACCATTGTTTTTAATTCCTGACTGAATGTCTCCCAAAACCACAAAGAGCTTTCAAGATGACCACATATTTCCAATGAGATAAATCATGCAAGTATTTGTTTGCCCAAGTATTTGAGACATGCTCTCTCTTTCAGTGAACTGTCTTATGAACAAAAATTCACTCTTTGAAAAGTTTACAGAATGCAAATAAAATGGATGGTAAATACAGTTGACACCAATGTGCAATTTTTGTCTTTGAACAAATGTTCTTGAATCCTTTTTTGCAGTATCCACTTTGTTCTAGTGATGCTGCTGCATAGCGTCGAGAAGGTATATTTCTCTGTCGAGTTAGCTGGGAGTTTATCAGTGGCGGGACACACTAGCTTAGCTTTATGAAGGGAAAGGCAACTTTCTGCCTTCTGCAGTTTGGCTTGGCTGATGACTTTAAATAAATTGTTGAATAAGTACATAACATGAGATGGTTTTGATGGATAAATATGAGGTGAGGCATGTTGTGATGGCACCTGCAATGTTGTTCTCTGTTGAGCCTAATTCTTCTCTCACACCAGTTTTCCATCAATTTCAAACAGTTACACTTGAAATCCACAACAGCCTGTGACTGCAGAGTCTGGCCCTTGTATTTGTAATTATGCATTTAACAAGCTATCACAATGAAGACTAAATTCAGTCCACGTCTAACCGGAACAATACCCACTAAAGTCAATGGGAAAGGAGTTACATACACTTCTGGAAGTCTGAATCTGGTCCCCAGAATAATAAACTGGTATAGGTAACACTTGCTCTGGCTCATGTATTTCTTGTTCCCTTTGGTAGTAGTATACAGAGGCAATTCAAACTTGGTGGGATATATTTAGCATGATAATGTAGGTGATAGTTTAAGTTACACATCCGGTGCATGTTGGTTAGCAAATGTGTGCAACTTGTACCAATTTGACATTTAGTTGTATGCAGAGCAAGTGTTACCTATACCAGTTTATTATTCTGGGGACCAGATTCAGACTTCCAGAAGTGTATGTAACTCGTTTCCCATTGACTTTAGTGGGTATTGTTCCGGTTAGACGTGGACTGAATTTAGTCTTCATTGTGATAGGGATACTTCAATATAAGCTACAGTAAAAGGGTGGCTGTTTATATAACACCCTCCTGTTCATTGCTTTTTCTGATACCCCCACTCTCTCCTGCCGCTTCTACATATGAATTACACTTGCTTCATATATTTGCTCTGTGCCAAATCAGCATAAATTACACTGCTTTCCCACTTACACCCATTCTCTGGGACACATACCTGATGTCTAATTTAAATTATATTTATGTCACTTCCTGAATTTCGCCCAGCATTCTGTTGGAATGGCATCTGCTCATTCTGGTGTGCATTTGGCTTGATACCTTGGTGTCTGCTGTTATTTTTAATCACTAAACTCAGTCAGAGCCAGTGCTCAGATACATTCAGTGAATTAGGTGTTATGAATAGGTGGCTATCTGTGTTCTATCAAGGATAGCTCAGTTGTTTTAGGACAGTGGGTTTTCAACCTTTTTTCATTGGTGGACCCCTAAAAAATTTTAAATGGAGGTATGGACCCATATGGAAATTTTAGACAGGGGGTCTGCGGACCATGATCCACGTGATTCAGTCTGTGATCCACAGGCTGAAAACCACAGCTTTAAGAAAGTTGTGTGGCTGTTTATGTAGCTTGAGCCAAAGTCTTGTTGGTCAATTGGAGACCATTGGTCAATTTTTCTGACAATGGACCAACCTCAGAGGCACAACAAACAGTGGAGTAAATTATACACTATTTAGTGGGCGTAAGATAGTTTACATTGCTCAACAAGGCGGCCCAAGAGTGGGACTGTGCAGGAAAGACAACCAAATAAAGCCACTCTCCCTAATTTATGTTCTGATGCTTTTCCTGCTCTAACCCTGCACTTCCATTCTTTTGGCATATATATTACAGCAGCTTACTCTCAAACACACACCCTCTTACACAGGTTTACAGATGTGGAACTTCAAACACCCTTCACATCACCTCTGATTATGGCCCACGACTTGTCTATTGTTCTGTGATCAAATTTCATGCTGTCTCTTCAACTTCTCTAGATGTAGAATCCCCTGTAATCGATAGATGCAGATCTCCACCTCCAGTTCAGGTATTGGAGAACGAGTACAGAGCAACGTGGGAGGAGCCTCAGTTCTCTGACAACTCAGGTGAGATAATGCAGCTCAGGTATATACGAAACAGCCAAAGAGTGGTTAGGTCCATACAGTTCCTACATGCACCCCTGGGATTAGGAGATCATTTTTAAGCAACATACCATTTTGCTTACCGTGGTTGAGCACATCTGTTACTGAGAAAATTAATATACTAGCCCAGGAAAACCTTGTCATTGATTTTTTTTTAAACTACTCTAGGAGCTGCCCTGACTATCACTAAAAGTCATTCACCTGGAGATCTCTTCCTCAAAGGGGAGACAACAGTTCAATACACTGCCACAGACCCCTCAGGAAATAACAGGACATGTGAGATCCACATTGTCATCAAAGGTTTGTTATTTGATTATCTTCTGGCCATTGACACAAAATGATTTAGTACTAGTAAAAATGCAGTTGTACATATCAATCCCCATCAGCCAGTTTAATGTTCAGTGCTATGAATAATTCACTGATAAGTAACAAGTGTGTGTGTAATATAATACTTGTTATAAATGTGGATATGTATACAGCACCAATGTGCTTCTGCATTTGTCTCACTGTTTTACACCAGTGTAACTCCAGTGAAATCAGGTCCATCAATAAAATCAATTGAGTTATATGGCAAAACTTTGGAGTAACAGACTAGTGTACTCCATACATTAAAAATAGATATAAAAGCCACTAAAGGTTTTACTCAGTAGTCCTATAAAATTTCAGGCAATTGTCCAATTATTTGTCAACAAGAAGCATAGCCCAAAATGTGGACTACTTTCTGTTCAGCAGAATGGAAGATTTCTCTGGACAGATTTTTTTTTTCAATAAACTGCTAATATTCTAACAAGAAATGGAACACTTTCTAGCCTTATAATTGAGTTTACACATGTATATATGTGCATAAGTATGGGGGTATGTATTATATGGGGGGGGGAAAGCAGGAGGGGGGAGAGAAAGAAAGCCCCAACCAGCAGGCTAACAATCAGTTAGGAAAATCAATCACTCAGAAGTTAGCAAATGCAGATTTATGGCTGAAATTTCAACTTTAACTCAGCCCCCTACTGCTTACGCCTTAAAACTGGGTCTCACTTTTACATCATGGTAAATTATTTAATTAATACAATATTTAATATTGTATACACTGGAATTTTGTGTATATCCCTAGAAACAGTAAGTTACAGGAGTATATACAGCAGGGGTCGGCAACCTTTCAGAAGTGGTGTGCCAAGTCTTTATTTATTCACTCTAATTTAAGGTTTCGCGTGCCAGTAATACATTTTAATGTTTTTAGAAGGTCTCTTTCTATAAGTCTATAATATATAACTAAACTAAAGTATTGTGGTATGTAAAGTAAATAAGGTTTTTAAAATGTTTAGGAAGCTTCTTTTAAAATTAAATTAAAATGCAGAGCCCCCAGGACCGGTGGCCAGGACCCGGGCAGTGTGAGTGCCACTGAAAATCAGTTTGCGTGCCGCCTTCAGCGCACATGCCATAGGTTTCCTATCCCTGATATACAGTCTTCAGATTTGGCATGATTTTTAAGTCTCAGTGAGATCTACAGGACAAGCCAAGTTTGAATAATACAAATTTGGTTGTTTCAAAATTATGAATATTGAGAGACTTCAAAGTGAAACTTAATTCAATTTTTTTAATTGATTCAAAGATATTGGGGTTTAGAACATTAGGCTCACTTCGCTTGTTCTCTGATTTGGCTTTATTTCAAACTCTTGAATATTTCAAACTCAGTATCATCTCAAACTCTTGGCCACTGAATGTTAAACACTAACAATTTTAAAACTACTATGAACTCATTTTCTTCACACTTGGTTTGTTAATTATATTTTACTGAGGCTTTAAAAATCTGCCCAAATATGAAGAGTATAGGTCTGATTTTGATCACTTATACAATAGCATAAATCAGGAGTAACTCCACTAAAGTCAATAGAATTCCACCAGTGTAAAGCTGATTGACATCAGAATCAGATACTGTATGTAATGTACTGTAATTTACTGTGTGTAAGGTTGTGTAAAAAGTTCTCTAGTTAATATTTTGTATTATGTTAATAGATGAATAATTTAGCATACTCTAAAGAGAGACCCCAGTTTTAAGCAAAAGCATACAGGGCTTTCAGTTTTCCATTTCCACACTTTTGGTGCTTGATTTTTTTTCAGCCTTTGCATTTCTGGATTTTAAATTCCCACGATGGGATTTTCAAAAGTGCTTAACATTCGCCTAATTTTCCTTCCATTGAAGTCAATAGGAATACTCCTGTTGATTTCAGGGGAAGCAGAATTAGACCAAGTGCTTTGAAAATCCTATCCCTCAGGGTTTCCTGTGTACTTGTTTCTATTACTCTAAAAGCTATCCTTATGTGAACTGAATATATTTTTTCACAGGTTCTCCCTGTGAAATTTCCTTTACCCCAGTGCATGGGGATTTTATATGCATAGAAGATGAAGCAGGTGTTAACTGCACATTACGCTGCATGGATGGTTATAACTTTACAGCAGCATCAACTGAAAACTACTATTGTGCCTATGAGGATGGTATCTGGAAACCACCATATTCTACTGAATGGCCTGACTGCTCTTGTGAGTTTTACTTTGATTATTAACCTTTGTTTTTCTGCTGTAAACTGAGCTTGTAATGTCTCCAACAATATTTATAGTTTGAAACGTGATTCAATAACTAGACATTATAACTGTTTTACATGATAAATTTTCTATTGTCCCTTCCCCTGAACTGTTAAGAGCCTTGGACAAAAAGGGTTTTAGGATTACAATATATTGTTTCATAAACTGGATAAAATATAATAATAAATTTGAGTCTTTGGGGTTTGCAAGATAGCAATGGAAACAAAATCCGCACAGCGTGTTGGTTAAAAAAAAACAGGTTGAAATAATTTGTCTAGACCAGCGGTTCTCAAACTTCATTGCACCGTGACCCTCTTCTGACAACAAAAATTACTACAGGACCCCAGGATGGGGCACCAAAGCCTGAGCCCCCCCCCCCCGCCAAGCCACAGCGCCTTGGGGGGAAAGTGGGGGCAAGCCCAAGGGCTTCAGCCCCAGGCGGGAGGGCCTGTAACCTGAGCTCCGCTGCCCAGGGCTGAAACCCTTTGGTTTCAGCTTCGGCCACAAGTGCCAATTTTTCAAAGTGCAGAGGGGTGCTCACCCCCTGGCTCTGCCCCAGGCCCGGCCCCTACTCCACCCCTTCCCCCAAGACCCCACCCCCACCCCACCTCTTCTGCCCCCACTCCACTCCCACCCCACCTCTTCCCACCCAGTTATGCCCTCTCAACCTAGCATGCCACATCCTTGCTCCTCCATCCCTCCCTCCCAGCTTCCTGCATGCCGCTAAACAGCTGTTCACAGCAGGCAGGAGGCGTGGAGAGGGAAGGGGAGGTGCTGATTGGTGGGGCCCGCTGGTGGCCAGGAGGCACTGCAGGGAGGGGGAGGTGCTGACCCGCGGAGCTGCCAGTGGGTGCTAAGCACCCACCATTTTTTCCTTGTGGGTGCTCCAGCCCCGGAGCATTCATGGAGTCAGTGCCTATGGCTTTGGCCCTGGGAGGTGGGGCTTGGGCTTGGGCTTCAGCCCTGGTCCCTAACAAGTCTAACACCAGCCATGGTGACCCCATTAAAAGGGGGTTGTGACCCACTTTGGGGTCCTGACCCACAATTTGAGAACCCCTGGTCTAGACTACCAGTGTTATTACAACTGGAGGAATGGATAATGAAGCTTTAGTGAGCTGTTTTTGATCTTTGGCAAGCCAGACTCTCTCAACCCAGCCAAAATTCCAGTGCAATTGTGCAAATTAAAATGCATTAAAAATAACTTCACAAAATATAGTCCTTTGATCTTAACCAATTGTGATCCAACCAGCATTTATTAGAAGTTTCTAATTTGAGACGTGTCCAATCAAAACCCCAGCTTGGACCGCCGCAAACTCTGCTGTCATATGAAATCCAAATCTGAATATAGATCCACATATTTCAAATGAAGCCGATGTTTGTGATGGATTGTACACTCCCTTTCTCACACAAGTATCCCCCATGGACATCAACACAAGTCAGGATGTTCTAATTATGGGTCAACCCAAAATCCTTTATCTGAATACCCCAGAGTTTTGGGTTGCTTGAAATCTGAATCAGAATTTTGCATTTGGAGCCAAGCTATATTAGTAATAAGCGTTAATTTCTCCCTCTCAGGTGTATTCAAAAATACATGCTAAAAGGTTTGATGATTTAAAAAAAAATTCCGTAAAACTAACAGATTCTTTTCCATTAAGAAAATGCTGAATTACGTCAACAATGGATATTTAATAGCTAGGAACTTCTACACTGAATTGTTCAATACAGTGTGTGTACTGGAAATGTAATTACTATCCATGGATTTCAGTTGTTACCACATTGTGCTCTATCTGATGAAAGTAGTTGGATATATTTTATTGTAACAGTCAAGTTTACTAGCTTTTTCTTCTGTCCTTATATTCCTCTGTTGTGACCTATATTTAAAGAAAGCTACTGAGTTCAGATAATATGAATATTTAGTATAATCCTGTCCATAGTATTCTTTTGAAACTGTTACTCTAAAATCACAAACAATAAAAGTGTCTTTCCCCAACTCTTTTCAGTAAATCGTTTTGCAAATCATGGGTTCAAGTCTTTTGAGATGCAGTACAGAGCAACGCGATGTGATGACAGCAACCTTCTAAAAAACTTTGCTGAGGCTTTTCAGAGTGCGCTTGGTAAAATGGTAGGTTAGTAATACTCTTTCATTTTTCATAAACCTTTTTTTACCAACATGTTGTCATTTTTTCCCTAGCTGTTCTTTTACTGTATACCTTAGAAACTTGAAAGGGAAGTCTGTTCCATTTCAAAATAGAAAATGTCTCCATTATAGGCAAAGTTCACTGCTTTGTTATTGTAAGGGTTGCTGTGCAAACCCTTGTACCGTTGTTTGCATCCAGAAATTGGGGAGTTAACCACAGTCTTTGTCTTGGAGTTGTGGTAAGATTTTCAAAAGTGCCTTGTGACTTAGGGCTTGTCTATTTGAACCCTGAGTATATATCTACCCCGCACTAAGTGTCCGTGTGGACCCTGCTGCTGCATTATAAAGGCTCCACTTTGATCTACTGTGCGCTTTGATCTACTCCTGTTTACACCCCCAGATTGTTGCATACTAAGTGTTTGTATAGATGAGCCCTGAGGAGCCCAAATCCAATGGGTTATGGGCTCCTAAGTCATTTAGGATGTCTACACAGCAGGCAGGAGCAAGCCAGCGGGGCTCTGAAAATAGCTGGGTAGATAACGCTTTAAAATTGCCACTTCGGCGCTGAAGGGTAGGGAGGGGGGCGGTCTTGAGAGCCAAACTCCAGCCTTCAAAGGGCCGTCTGCACAGCTATTTTTAGGGCGCCAGCCCCGCTAACCCATGTCTGTTGACCCAGTTTGGGAGTTTCACTTTCATGGGCTGTGTTGATGCGCCCTTTGATGCTTTTGCACCTGCACCCCCAATATAGCACTTTTCTTGACATTTGGGGACGATGGCAAAAAATTCAAATCTCGGGCCTAAATTTAGGTACCTAAATCCAGAAGTCGGTACCTAAATTATTAGCCTTCTCTTCCGAGTTGTGGCATCCTGATCACTGATATTATAATCAATAAGAGCTCCCAGTACTCAACACCTTTGAAAACCTGGCCACAGATTTATCTGCTGAACTTTCTTTGAACTTGTGTGCTGAATGCCTGGGTGACCTGCTCAAGCCACAGAGCACACTGTTGTCAGACCTGGTGCCCTGCTGGGTCCTGATCTGTGCTCAGGCCAGTAGTTCACAACCTGTGGGACACAATCTTGAAGTGGGTTATGAGAGGGTTGCAAGTAAGTTGCACTGTACCACCTGAGAAAGCAGCGAACTCACTAGGACCCAGGTATGCTCTATACATTCCTGCCCATCGTCCCAGAGCAGATCCTCAGCCCCTTTTTTCCCCACACTTGGCCATCGCATGGCTCCCAAGCAGAAGCAGCAGTACCTCGAGGGGCTTTGGAATCAGCTTCCCTACCTATTGAAGCAGTGCTGCCCCAGAACTGAGGGCTGTGCGGGTAGAGGACAACACAGAGGGGAGAAGAGAAAAGCACTACCAACAAAAGCATCTTCTCCCCACAGAAGCATCATCGACCCCCCAGCCCAGCAGCCCTCATTGTCATATAATTTTATTTGGATCACAAACCCCAAAGACTTCTGAGTCACTGCAGTCACCTTATGCCACTCTCTGAATGGTGCAGGACAGACACAAGACTTCAGAGTCATTCTCTGAAAAAAAAAAAAAAGGGAGTACTGTTGGCAGAGACTAACAAATTTATTTTTTTTTATTTAGCTTTTTGTGGGCTCCACTTCTTGGATGCATGCAAATGAAAAACAGTAGGGAAGATATATGTATACACACAGAGAACATGAAGACAATGGGTGTTACTACATATACTATATAAGAGTGTTTTCAGTAGCTGCTGCTTTGCAGCAGGACACAAAAAAACTTTTGTTTGTAGTGGTAATGGGGTGGGTCTGCAGCAGTTGAAGAGCAGGTGATGAGAACAGTGTGTGTGTGGTGTGTGTGTGGGGGGATATATTTTTTTTGTTTAATGGCTTTTCATCCACCAGTCTTTATCTTTAGTTATTTTTAATTTATTTAATTTTGTCATTAATTCCAATTCTTCTCTCGTCTCTTCTCGTTTTTTTTTGTTTTTTTTTTTTTTTTTATTGTTTTTTTGCAACTTTTAGGTCTTTAATCAAGTGACCAGGAGATTGTGTCTTTCTGTGTCTTTGGCTCAGCTTTATTTTTCTTTCTTTTTTTTTCCTGGGTTTTTCCCTTTTTTCCTTTTTCTTGGTCCTATATTATCAACTGTGTAGCCAAAAAAAAATGACAAAGAAAAAAAAAAAACAAAAAAACAATAAGCATGAAAAGAATAAACAAAGAAAGAAAGAAAGGTTACTGGCTGGAAAAGATCTGCCCAAGCATTTATATTAGAGTGCAATAAGCTGGAGAAAGCAAATCCAAAAGTCCATTTAAATATGTCCAATCCATTTCCAAAGACTCTTGGAATCCCAGCAGTGATCCAATGGGGAAAAAAAAAGAAATCACCAGCTTCCAAACACACAAGCCACAGGGATAAGGTCCAAGAGAGAGAGGAGGGGGGAAAAAAAAAAACAAAAAAAGCCACCCAGAACACAAACTGGGTTAAATCAAAGAAAGCTCAGCTGCCCCTGCATTCAGCACCACTCCTTTCACTGAGGGAGCAATTCTCCCTTAGCCATGGAAGTTCTCTGCACTGCTTAAGCACCAGGTAGGAGTTGCACAAGAGGAATGCAGGTGGAATAGCTATGCAATGATGCCTTCGGCTCTTCTATGTCTTTCTGTTGGCCCTAGACCTGTACAATATCCATGCAACTCCACATGAAGAGGCTATGGCCGCTAAAGCAACTGGAAAAGCTTCACACCTGGCCTCACAATGCAGGTGGATTTTACCTCTGCATCCCCTCCATGCTCAACCCACATTCAGTCCAAATATTCAGGCTTCAAATTGCATGCCAACTATGGAGATACATCACATCATCTCCATTCTTCTTCTCCTATCCATTACCCTGCTATGGAATTATACCAGATGGATATAGTGAATTCACTGTAGCACAGAAAATATTTTCCTCTTTAATTGTATAGCCTATTTTCTTTTGTACAGTGTGATGGTATAGCATGTTACAATCTACTCTCACTGTAACACCGTCTTTTATTGTAAGGTTTTATTGAGGATAGACTTCCAGTTTTGTTTAGGAATAATAAAATCTCCCAATAGGATCAAATTACTGTAAATTTCCATTGGTTTCACAGGAAAGCTTTCTTCATCTGCAACGTACTATGTTCAGCAGGATTTCAGTAAGATCTCTGTCTATAATATTATAAACCCACTTAAGTGAAACAGTGAATTGTACTTTAAAGCATACTCCAGTGGGGAAATGAAGCTTCTGAACAATAAATCGCCCAGCCTAAAAGCAAATAATTCTGCACTTTTATAGCACCTTCCATCTGAGAATCTTATAAAGCTTTACAGACATTAATGAGTTAAGCACCTACACCATGGTGGCATTGGGAAGTACTGTTATCCCTATTTTGTAAAATAGAGGCCCAGAGAAGTTAAATGAATTATTCAAAGACACACAGAGCTAGAGCTGGGACTTGGACACTGAGATTCCATTTTGTGCTTTAATACAAAACTATCCTTCCTCTCAAATGATTTTCCTTACTGTGCATATATCGTTGCAAGAATTCTGACACTACACAAAAGTGGGAGGAAATCTTAAATGCACAAGTTTTAAACAGTTTGATTGTAATAGCTATGCAGGATGAAATCTAATATCAGAGAGCAGGTGAGACTGGGTGCTTTGTCCTGAGATTAGATTATATATTTATTTGTTTGCTTAATAGCTTGTCTATTTCTATTTACAGGTCCCATTGTTCTGTAATGATGTCGATGACATTGACTGCAGATTGGAGGATATGCCACAGAAACATTGCCTAGAATATAATTATGACTATGAAAATGGATTTGCAATTGGTAATTTAATTATTGTGTGGCTTGCTAGCTATATAAGTTTAATGTGGTTTAAATACATTTAGCTCTGCTAAGCCATAATGTGGTGGGTACATTTAGCTCTGGTAGATTTAAGCATGCTGTGTGGAAGATTTAAAGATAGTAATTACAGAGCACTTGAGACACTAAACAGTTAAACAGTAGATCTGAGAAAATATTACACTAGCCTGTCTGTTTCATACACTGCACATGTTGGGGAAAAGATGACTGAGGTGCCTCATAGTATACAAGAACAATAAAACTATGAAACTGTTTGGCTAGTCTTGAAAGAAAAGGGCTTTTCAAAAACCAGACATTTTGAAACCAAAATATTGAAGAAGGAGACTGAGTGACTCTGGGAATTGTTAATGTAACCGAGGGAGTTTTTCATTTTTGTCACTGATTTAAATTGAACCTGACATATGTGCACAAGTTTTCTGTGTAAGGATAACTGTGTGCTTAAGACTGCAGGATTGGGGCCTTGGTTGGTGACTGACGGTAGTTAGGAGGAAACAATGATGAAATCTCCACTGATGTCTCTGGAATTTCTCCAAATTTACATCTGTGTAGCTGAGATCAGAATTTGGCTCAGGTTCTTCAGAGACGATAGTTTAAAAGATTAGTTATGAAATAATCACAGAACGTAATTCCAAGGTTCTGGGGTTAATTTGCCATTAGTTACTTGTAATCTAAATAACGATGCTCAGTTATATGCAAAGATTATTTATACTTCCGTTTTTTTCTAAAAAGAGATGCCTAGTGGCACAGGCAAAAGTTCTTCAATTCCAATCATTATAAAAAGACACGTTACATACAGAACCACTTATTTAAACAGTCCAGGCCAAACGAATATATGGTACAATTTATAACTTTAGGGGTGTAACACCAGGTATAAATTTTACCCAATATGCTTAATATGGACTGGATACCTGAGGGGATTGGAGGTGGAGCCTTTTGCCACTAGAGGATTTATATGAGTGAGACCCAGTTCAACAGTGACCACATGTGTTAATCTCACAGCTGTTCAGTCTCCTACATGAACTGAGTGTGAGGGTCTAGTTCCTCCTGGAGAGATACCCACATCTCAGAAACCACTATGCGGTGGCACTTGTTGGCACTCTTGGGAATGAACCAAGGGCCTGATGAGCATGGGGACAGAACTCCCTTCTGACCACTTTTGCTTCTTGTTGCAGGACCCGGAGGCTGGGGCGCAGCAAACCGTCTGGATTATTCCTACGATGACTTCCTTGACATAGTGCAGGAAGGACAGCTACAAACGCCTCTCTCTGGCTCTGGGAAAACAGCACCGTCCCGGGTCAAGAGACACAAAAAACTCAACATTCCAATGACAGATCACAAAATTAAGTTAATATTTAATATCACTGGTGAGGAAAAACTTCCCTTTCCTGCTCCTCCTTTTTATAATTTATTCTTAACAAAATATTGCATTGTCTGCAGTTCATGAAGCCAGCAGGAAGTGCAGCCTACAGGCTTCTCACTGAGTTTATAGCCACTAGCTCACTTCTTGGGTCGCATATTTGTGTGGTCAGCACTATATAGACTATACTTTACATTTTGGTACAACGTGGGTTTGTGTGGTCAGTTCCCGTTGACCATAGTAACAATGATCGCTGCTTTTTTGGTCCGCTCGTATACACTCCTGCAGCCTGAATAGCAATAAAATCTGTAACACACTGTGTATGCATGTGTTTTCTTTTTATATTCCAGCTAGCGTGCCGTTGCCCAATGAAAGGAATGATAGTGTGGAATCAGAAAACCAGCAGCGACTTCTTAAAACTCTAGAGACTATCACAAACAGGCTGAAAAGGACACTCAACAAGGAACCCATGTATTCTTTTCAGTTTGCATCAGAACTGGTCGTAGCTGACAGCAACTCACTGGAAACTGAGAAAGCCTTTCTGTTCTGCAGACCAGGTTCCGTTCTGAGAGGGAGAATGTGTGGTAAGCCAAAAGCTCCTGGGCCTTATATCCTGTATATGTGATTTAAAAAAAAAAAAAAAAAAGTTTGGGGGAGATAGTTGTTTGGAGTGGGGTATTGGCACAGGCGTCACGGGGTTGCAGGAGCTGAGACCTGCCAAAGCAATTTATTATCTAATGCTTTGTGCAGTCTGCTTTCTGAAGGGTGCGCTGCTCCAAAAAATGGCTATGTAAAATGTACCCCTTGCCTAACAGTTCTGCTCCCTATATGAACTTGATCACATTGATTCACACTGCTGATGAAAATGATTACTCACAGCCTGTACTACGGTGAGCCCTGCCATTCCAACATAGCTGAGAGAGTGGGCTGGATCCTATTCATAGATCATAGAAGATTAAGGTTGGAAGAGACCTCAGGACCAACCCCAACTCAATCATCCCTGCCAGGGCTTTGTCAAGCCAGGCCTCAAAAACCTCTAAGGATGGAGATGGAGTCAGGGAATCGCCAGCTCTCCCCTCAGGCAGGGAGAGACAGTTCATTCCTTCCTATGCATCATGAATACAAATGTTTACAAAGTTCCAGTCAGTTCCCCCTATGCAAACCCAGTCATGTCAGTGAAGTTGCACAGATGTCACTGAATCCACGAAGCCAAGATTGAGATAAAGCGAGTTAGGCTAAATGGAGTTACCCTGAAATACCAAGAAGAGCATCTGCTTATTGTCAGGTATTCCATGGTTAACCTGTGTTTTATTTTTTGCTTCTCTGAAATCCCAGTTAACTGCCCTTTGGGTACCTACTATTCTCTGGAGCATCGCACTTGTGAAAGCTGCTGGACTGGATCCTATCAAGATGAGGAAGGGCAGCTGGAATGCAAAAGTTGCCCATCCGGTAGCTATACCGAATACCTCCACTCCAGGAGTATCTCTGAATGTAAAGGTGCGAGCTCAGCATTCAGAAAATCGCTTTTAAAGGTTACTTCTAGTGCTTGCAATTACCGAGCATTGCAAAATGTAACTAGAATAGCACCACAGAAAATTAAATGGATTGTTGTGTTACTTTATGGCTTTTGCCTAGATCCTGGCTGCCCTTGTGTGGGTACATGTGGGGAGGGGAGAATACCAAGGTATTGAGAAGATATCTAGAATGCCATTGCTTGTACCTCTTAAGTGTCAGTGGAGCAGGCTGTTAGGGCCAGCAGTGCTTGACACCTGAAAGGTGGTGTAGCTCGACAGGTTGAGAGCCAGGGACCTCTTTTCCCCAGTTAATATTAACAGGCTGAGAGAGTGCATGTTGCAACACTGAAAGGGAAGTGTACACATAGTGCCACATCTTAGTACACGTCTCCCTGCCAACATCCTCTACATCTCCCAAGGAATAATACCTCTTGGCACTGTCACTTCTGTGTCCCACCTTGCACCATTCTGCCTCGAAGCCAGAAGAGAGCTCTCACTTTGCAGCTTGTATACGAAATAGTAACTGGTATTTTCTAATTGTTGTTGTTTAATTGGCTTTGTTAGTTAAAATATGAATTGCTAACGATAAACAATCTGCAGCAGATTGGAATATAATACACTATAGCAAGTTTATATCTTGGAAATACACTATCAGTAATTTGCAGCCCACCAGCCATCACAGAATTGCATTTTCTTTATTCTGTGCATTGCACATTTCATTGTACAGCCTGTGGTTTAGATGTGTCCATTAAACTATAATGAAATGAACAACCTCAGAATAAATAAAATGCATTTAGAGAGGGGATTGATGCTATGTGCTGTCTGTACTTTGCTTAACACTGCACAGAGCACTGTCTTCTGGTTTACAAATGTCCAGGTAGCTCTTTCTTTCAAGGGTTGCCTGTCAATATATTATAAAGTGTTACCTTTATTTTTAGGGGACAGGAGACATACTTTATGTTAGATATTGCTTAGCCTTATGCCTAATCTTTATGTATTATTTTGCCTTTTAGCTCAGTGCAAGCAGGGAACGTACTCACCTAATGGTCTTGAAACCTGTGAGTCATGTCCTCTTGGCACATATCAACCTGTATTTGGATCTAAGAATTGCATCGCCTGTCCAGAAAACATGTCGACAGTGAAAAGAGGAGCTGTGGATATCTCAGAATGTGGAGGTTTGTGAAGACTAGGCCAGTGAAATTCCTGAAAACAAAATGTTGCTAAATACCATCCACGATCACCCCATTTATCTGACCTCAGGTTACCTGCAGCTCCTGGCTGACTGCAGTGCGGTTATGTCACCCAGCAGCAGTGTACATAATTTTTTGCTGCATATCAAACACCTGTTTTTCTGAAAGATTTGAGAGATGGGGTTGTGCTGTATGCACACAGAATTCTAGTGTAAGCCTTGCGTCAGATATTCAGATGGCTATGTGATAATAAAATGTTTTCTTTTTTATTTGATGAAAACACTACTAGATGTTTTGTAACAATCATGCAGGCAATAGCCAGTCATTTTGTGAGTCAAAATCCTGAGGTACTTACTCAGTTTTTACTGAGTCTGCTTTCAAAAGTAAACTACCGTCAATGGGTTCTGTCTTGACCTAGGCCCCTCTGGGGCAGTTGCACCCCAAGGGCTCATGAGGAAAACAGGCCACAGTGAGAGTGGGACAGGGAAGAGAATCTGTCTCCAGGTGTTGACCTTGTTGAAAATATGTTTGGGCCTTGCAAGGACTGCAGTGTGGGGTGTTTGGTTGAATTTGAGAACTGTCTATGTAGGAACAAAGATTACATGGCAACATTTCTCTGGTTGTATAAAGAGCTTATTTGGGGCCATAAGCACACATTTTGGTTGCGAAATTCTCATGATTATTGGCCTAGTCTTGTAGGACTGAGGCAAAAACTGCCTTATGATGGTGAGGAAAAGATCATACAGTAGGAGCCAGCAGTCATTAGAGTTTGTTTTGCACTTTGCAGTACCTTGTCCAGCAGGGGAATTCTCTCGCTCTGGTTTAATGCCTTGCTACCCCTGCCCCCGGGACTACTATCAACCAGACCCAGGAAAGTCCTACTGCTTATCTTGTCCTTTTTATGGGACAACTACAATCATTGGCGCCAGATCCATCACAGACTGTTCAAGTAAGTTGATTAATTTTCTCCAGAGAATGTGACTGAGGGGGGGCAGGATCTGGCCCTTAGTGACAATTGGCTCCATTCAAAGGAAGAATAGACCATTCTCCTTCCACAATGTTCGCCACACATTTCTACCAATGCAGCACCTGTGCTATTCCGTTCCTGGGTTATCTCTGAGTTATCAGAAGCTGCCAGTCACACACAGTTGTGTATGATTGTATGACATGGATTAAGGTTCCCTAACAGAGCCTAGATTGTAACCCCATTGGAAACAATGAGAGTTTTGCCTTCGGCCTATAAAAACTACCTTGAGGTAGACAGACTAACGTGATTTATGTGACCATCTAAGCTCTAAGTCAGGACTGGAGAGGAATAAGTCTAACGAGTGAATTCACCACAGTGCCCCCCTCCCCTTTCTTCATTTATTATAGATGTTCATGTTTTGGAATTGAATGTGTTTTTACTGTAAGTTTTGGTATTTGTTCCCACAAATCCACTTCCCTCAGAGCATTTTTTAAATGCATCAGTGCAATGCAATTAGGGTCTTGTCAAGCTGCATTAACAGCTGCTTTCATAATAATCCTGTTTAGGTTTTGGCTCTACTTTCACAGCGGCCGAGGAGAGTGTAATGGTACCAGTCTCTCCAGAAAATATCAGCAAGCAATACAAAGTCAGCAGTCAGGCAAGGACAAGATTTTTTTTTTTTTTTTAATGATGCTACCTCTAATGGAAGAACCAGAGTATCTGATGCCAATATTAAATGGCTAATGCCTTCCAGAATATAATTGTGATACTGAGTTTACTTTCCAAACTAGGCAGCTATAATTACCATGGGGGCTGCCTTTATTTGATTAAAGTAATCAAACATTGTGCCCTATAACTCCATAACTGGCTTATATATAAGCCATATAGATATATATATATAAGTCCTTAATTAACGGCCTTACGCAGCAGAAATAAAAAAACTGTATTCACATTTTTCTAATAATCTCTTCCACTCAATGGTAATTTAATAGTGATTCACTAAAATATTGTATTTTAAAATTCTACTACAATAATAGAACAGTAGTATTTGGGAGAAGGAGATTTGATCCAGTCAAAGGCAGTCTTAGATTTAGAAGCATGATAACATTAGCCGGACATAAAAAAATGTCACTAAACTTTTATTTAAAAAAAAAAACATAAAACCCCCAACTCCTTGCAGTTGGCAGGTCTGCCCCTCATCTGATCAGTAGCTCCTCTGCTGGTGATCAGTGTCTCTTTTTCATTTTGGTCTTCCAGGAGATTACTTCTGGCTTCCAGGTTCTGGTTCCGAAGTATTTATTTTCATTTATTTGTTTTGATTTATATAAATTTAAGAAGAGAGGTCAGATAAGTCGGGTATGACCCAATTCCGCAAATCCTTTCTCCTGTGATTAGCCCTCTCAAAATACATGGGACCACTCACATGAGTGGAGACTATTCCCAGGACTGTGGGTTTGCATGAAAGGCCCCCATTGCTGTAACTCAGAAAAGACCACTCTGTCTCAGAATCAGGTTGTGAGAAGCTACATTACATGAATAAATTTGGTAAGTGATAAATTAGACCTGAACTATTAGTTTATAATATGTGCAGTCCACAAACTTGGCCCCAATACAGCAAGCATGGGAGTTTTCCTGTTTAAGTCAATAGGACCATTCATGTACTTAGTTAAGCACATGCTTGAGTGATTTGCTGAAGGGAGGCCTGCTACCAAAGTACAAGTAAATAACAATAACTAGAATGCTAACATCTGAAAAAGTCCCTTTCATGCCACTAGCTTCAGGTATTTATTTCTCTATTCTTTAGATTAGGGGTGGCTAAAATACGGCCTGTAGGCCTAATGCAGTCCCTGACTCACCTTTCCCAGTAACTACAGATGGCTAATGCCAAGGATACATTACCAACCTCTGTGGAGAGGAACGGAGTGAAAAATAAATATTAGAGAACTGTGGCATAAAGACTTTTTTTTTTTAAAATGCTGTTACATGTCAGTCATTATTAGGTTCTGTAGAGAAAGAGCTGCAAACATCTAGTAACTGTTAAATAGAGCACCCAAAACTCCCATTACAAGTATTAACTTCAGCTGTCTAGATGCTTCCTCCATGGAGCAAAGAATGGTTAAGGGGGAAATTGACCTCAGAGAAGGCACTTGCTGTAGAAGATTGCTGGAAAATTGCTGCTAATTCATAGTCTCACAGTTCAGCACATCACTTAGATTTTATGTTATAAACTGTGAGCTGAGATTGTTTTACGCAATTACAGACAAAAGATACACGTACTCTATAAAGAAGGTGAAACCATAAGAGTAATGAACAAGTCAATGAATAAAGACAGAATTAGTGTCACAGACATATGGAGCGCTAAAAGGTTGTGACCATGAGTTAGCAGTTTGCCAGATACAGTGAAATAGTTTGCAGTTTAGATTTGGAATAGATATTTGTCTATGTAATACACATGGTTGTATCTCCACCTCTTTGATTACTGTTCCCATCTGTGACAGGTTTTTCATGAGTGTTTCCTGGACCCATGCCATAATAATGGCACATGCAAACAACTTGGAAGTGGGTACATTTGCATGTGCCCACCTGGATACACAGGTAAATTGTGTGTATGTAAGGGGGGCATTGTTTCATCATATGAGGTAGTTAGAAAGTTCTGTTCTGAGGAGAAATTATAAAAGAACATGACACTCCCGGCAGAAAAAGCAGATAATATAATTAATGGAAGTCACTATTGCTGACACAGGTTATTCATTATTCTTCACATTTAAAAAAAAAAGAACTGTTCCCTTTGTTGTTGTATGGTTTATCTCAGTGTTTGTTCTCTAAGAGAGATTTTCAAAAGGCTCATGTTGGCCTATATACTGTCTTCTATTGGTGTTAATGGTAACATCCCCATTTACTTTAATGTGAGCAGCATCAGACCAAGACTGAATATATTTGAAAATCCCACCCCTTGACCACAACTGTGATCAGCAAGGACCGAGAAACTCTCACTTCAGTCCATTAATCTCATTAGGTCCACCTTTGCATGTATCCATTGTGAGCTCTGCTGTTGCTCCAAAGCAACTGGGTATGTTATAGTCCCCAATGATTTTTTTTTAAAGGATAGAAATGTGCTACATTTGAAGATCTGGAGCAGATCAGCTTGTATTTTATTATTGCCTGATCTGCACTGTACCTTTCTGATAGCAATTGTCACAGGTCTCTGGTAAATTGAATCATAGAATATTAGGGTTGGAAGGGACCTCAAGAGATCATCTAGTCCAACCCCCTGCTCAAAGCAGGACCAATCCCCAAATGGCCCCCTCAAGGATTGAACTCACAACCCTGGGTTTAGCAGGCCAATGCTCAAACCACTGAGCTATCCCTCCCCCCCGCTGTGTTTTAAAGCAAAGATAATGGTCTGTAATGCCCTCCGTGTTTCTGAGTGATTTAATTACACTTTCTTTCTGTGTTCTCAGTTGTGATCCTGCTTTGTTTTTCAATTTAGGCTTAAAGTGTGAAAAGGAGATTGATGAGTGCAAGTCAACCCCTTGCCTCAACAATGGAGTTTGCAAAGATGGCATTGGGGTGTTCATTTGCCAGTGCCAACCAGGCTATACAGGTGACAGAAGTGATTTAATTGCTTTATAACTCCTCTTTGTAAGGATGTCAATTACATATTGCATAGATAAAATGGACCTATTAGGGTTATGCTTATTTCTTCAGTGACTTCTATGGAATTATAACAGGGGTGAATCTGGCCTATTATTAGACAGAGAAAACCTTTGGTGTAGTGGAATATTTTGTGAAGTAAAAGGATTAATATTCAAGGGGTGTGTGTGTGTAGTAACACTTCTGTTCTAAAAAAAGGGAATAACAGTGAAGAAATATTAACGAGACACTTTTGTGGAAAAAGGCTAATGAAACCTAATATTGTAAGGCCTTGATTCAGCAAGACACTTGTGCAAGCATGTGAGTAATCCTATGGATGCCTAATTGATACTTTTTCATCTTTTCTCTTCGAACAGGAACATTAATGAAAACAAGCACACACACACACACACACACACACACACACACACACACACAGACACTTTCTGTCTCTCAACAGCACTTTTCACATGCTTGAAGTCTGGCACCTGCTTTTGTACCTTGCTGAATCGAGTGTTAATTTATTTTATCATTAAATTGCTGATTATCAAATAGGTATCCTCCTACTCCTATGCACAGCTATAAAAAGACCTAGGATTTTCCACCTAAGCAGTCCCTACCCTATATCACATTATCTTATAAACACTTTTTATAATCAGTATGAATTAAAATTATACATGTGCTGCTGAATGCTTTTTAAACGTCGAGCTCCACTGCCTCCAAAGTCTCAATAACTATGTGTACGGATGGGCAACTGTTCACATTGAATTGCATCCTTGAAAGATTTTATCTCCTGCTCTCAATAACCTTTTATGAGAAATATTTTGCCATTGTGGCTGTCAAAACCGATCACTACAGGCTACATACCATGTATGTATTCAAATACTGTGTATATATCATGTCTTGTAACTGTTATTGCTTGAAGGTTTACTGTGTGAGGAGGATATAAATGAATGCAGGTCCAACCCGTGTGTGAACGGAGCACTTTGTGTTGATGACATCAATGCTTATCACTGCACATGTGCAGAAGGATTTACAGGTAAGCTGTATTTTTTGATTGATTTAGTTTTTATTTATTTTAACCAGAAAAATTTTACCTCATGCTCACTAAGAAGTACAGTGTAATTCAAAATTATCTTCATAGATTTGCTATAGGTGTGCATTGATCTAGGCATGTGTAATATTTAGGTGAGAAGGTCGTGGTCTGGTGGCTTCAAACACATGACTGGGAGTCGGGAGATCTGGTTTCTATTCCCAACTTTGTATGAGCTTGAGCAAAGAATAGTAATATTCATCTTGACGAAATACTTCTGAGTTGATGTACACGTGTTAAATACTAGTATTATTTATTTATTTATTATTATATAGCAGCATATCCATGGGCCAAACCTCCCCATCTCTATTAGAAGTTCTGCAACTTTGCATATCTCACAACTTGGAACTTGATGCACAACTAAACTCCTGGATGGTTTTCTTAAAAAATTAAAAGGTTCCAACCTCATTTCCATTTCAGCAATACATTCTCTTCTCTGTATCTCTCATCATTTACTCAGAATGATGTCTCAGCTTCTGATTGTGTGTGTGCTTTTAATATATCCTCAGGGGCCCATCCTGCACTCTTCACACACACAACATCCTGGGAATGTATGGGTTCATGGGAATTTTGGTGATGAAAGATCCAGCCCTTAACCCATATTGACACCTGAGCATCGTTACTTTACCACTTACAAACTGACAGATGAGACATACTTCTTATTTGAAGAGCCCAACTTACTAACAAAGTTGGTAGCACTCATTTCTGTACATTCCCAGAAAAAGTTTGTTTTTTAAAATGTTGACAAACATGTAATGAGGGTTTTGTTTCTATAACTGTGAAGCTGATTCCTGCATCTCCTCTACAGTTGCATCCAATCAATGCAATATATTTTATGCTGAGGAAAAAAGCCAGCCACTCAGCTAATCTGTTGTTTGCCGTTCCCCAAAGAATTCTGAATAATTTTAATTGTCTTCTGGATTTGTCAGGAAATTGGTTCCTGATTGTTCCTAACAGATTTTGAATCTTTTTAAATTGAATGTAAAGCTTTGCTTTGGTCTCTCTCTTCCCAGGCACTCACTGTGAAACGGAGGTGAATGAATGCCTTTCAAACCCATGTCAAAACAAGGGCATTTGTGAGGATCGGATCAGGAGTTTCCACTGCAAGTGCCTTCCTGGGTTTACTGGCGTCTTGTGTGAAAAAAACATTGATGATTGTCTCAGCAGACCCTGTAAGAATGGGGCCACATGCAAAGATGGTATCAACAACTTCAGGTGAAAAACTGCTGACGGGCTTCCTGTAATACGCAAAGCCAGATGTGCTGCAGTGTCTGGGTTTCCCGAAAGATTTTAGCAAAGGCTATAGGGCTACTCTGTCGGGTGGTCTCAACATGCACCCCAGTGTGGGAGAAAGGTGGACATTTAAAAAGAAAAAAAAATGTGATGGTGTTATTTTAGCTTTTGTTAAAGGTGTGATAGATAGTGAGGAGAATGTGGCGGGAGAGGGGTAGAAAGTGAGAGTGCTGTAGGGCGGCCACCCTTACAGTGCGAGGAAACTTACAGGGTACTATTTTCCTGAATCAGTTTCCTCCCAGGCTGTATTGGCATGGGGAAGGGGCAGGGGGGAGAACCGGGGGCATTTTTTAACCTTCTGTTATAGCATTGAACAATGATCATCGATTTGTGTATCCCACATGATCAAGTTTCCTGTGATTGTTGGGCCGGGGGAAGATATGGGCATTGATGGACCTCAGCCCTTCCTGTCTTCTATTTTTATGTTTCATCAAGATGAACCTGGACCAAAAAGTTTGTTTCTGGATCCAGATCAGAACTTCTCTGATGTTTATGGGGTGTTCTGCTCTGGTCCATTTTACAGGAAAGGACCCGTTGTGAATTTCAAGATTCCATAATATTGGAGTGCCTCTCTAATGTTCTGGCTTTTTGTAATGTAACTGGATCTCTAGCAGAACCAAAGAGTGCCTCTAGTCTACAGATGTGTGAGCATTAAAGCAGCCACAATAGAAGAGTGTTTTTTGTTTTCATCCTCAGGTGTCAATGTGTGACGGGGTACACAGGACTGCACTGTGAAGTGAACATCAATGAGTGTGAATCCAATCCCTGTTTAAACCAAGCTACCTGTGTGGATGCCTTGAACTCGTACATTTGTAAATGTCCCCCTGGCTTTACAGGCAGCAGGTGTGAAACAGGTACACAGGACCCCAGTGTCAGCAAAAGGTGGCTTGACAAAGCTTCTGGGCAAGAATTATGCTAGCTGAGTTAATACCATATGGCTTCTCTATACAGCGGCTAGCAGGGTGGGGTCTCAATTCTGAGCAAAGCCGTTGCAAGCTACAGCAGTACAAATAATAATAATAATAATTAATTTCAAATGTAGCCTGTAAATACAAAGTAAGGTCATGCATGCTAGCAAACAATATTTTGATAATGTTTTTCTTTGCTTAAAAGCACAGTACCCTTTCTATCGTGCACTATAGACCTGTGAAGTTCAATTTCAGCTTCTTTCACGTCTCCTAGTTATTAAGCTCTTTGTACTTCACATACTACTCATGATGCTTTGCATCAGAAAGTCACAGATATTGGGGTAACAAAGGACATAAGGTTTCCACTATACAGTCTTAAAGATAACTGGTCAAATTCCAACCTGGTGAGATTCCTTTGACTTCAGCAAGGTTACAGCAGAGACAAATTTGGCTCTATAACATTTCTGTTTTAGACAAGACATTAACCTGTGATACCTTTTACTCACATGTGGATCTTCAGATGGAAGTTAAAGATCCACTGGCAATTTTTAGGAAGGGGCAGGAGACATGCTGGTCATCTATGCATCATCCCCTCTCTCAGTAGAACAGTTTCTAATGTCCAGGGCTTTATGAGAACTACTACTGAATGCATAATGTGTGCTGCATTTGCACAGAACATGCATTTTACTTCTTTGTAAAGCACCTTGCAATACCTTGAACATAAAAGACACAAATTCTATTCCATAACTGCACAATATGCTTTTTAATTCCATAAAGAACCATGCCTCTGTTTGGTCCCATCCACAGGTCCAATCAGTCACTTATGGATTTAGGATGGCCAGATGGACATGTTAGTTGTATGACAGAGGGCTGAAAGGCACACCCAAATGTTGTGAAAGGTTCATGTTCATTATCTACCAGAAAATTACAAGAATTTTTTTATTGTGCTTCTTAAACCCTGCGTCTTTTCTAGGTATTGAAGGCTCCATGTGAACGCCTTGTAGGCTAGAAATAAAATATTTCTAGTTCAGTCCAGTTGAAAGCAAATACTTTTAGCCTGGTTGTGGTTAGTTTTATTGCATTTGATTAAGCTTCATTTAATTTGTTGATACATTTGCACGAATGTAGATCTGAAAATTGTTCTTGTTTGTTGCAGAACAGTCCTCTGGTTTTAACCTGGATTTTGAAGTGTCTGGTATCTATAGCTATGTCATGCTTGACAATATTCTCCCTTCACTTGGTGACATCACCTGTGCATTCTGGATGAGATCAGCTGACACTACTAATTATGGGACTCCAATTTCTTATGCAGTGGAGAATGGAAGTGACAATGCATTTCTGCTAACAGATTACAATGGGTAAATCAATCAATAAGATTATTATCTTTCTGCCTAGATTAGAACTGTGTTTTAATTGATAGAGAGGAGTCTGAACTAAAACGCCAAATTCCAACGATACATGTCTTTGGGGAAGTTCATAGCTGAATCTGAATCAAAACTGTGTCACTGGATTTGCCCATTCTTACTGATTTTTCCCTGTGATTAATTCCAAAACCACTTTTTTGGGCACTGGTGGCTGCAACAAAGTAGCAATGCTCAGAAGGCAGAATATTTCTCCCTGTCTTTTTTTACACAGAATACAAAAGATGTATTTAATGTAATATTTACATAAAAAAGGAGCTTATAGCAGGCATATTGATTGCTGTGACCCTCTGGCCATGGGCTGTGAGACACCAAGAAGAACTGAAGTTTAGGAATCCACTGAAAAACATGACTGAAACTCCTTTTTTTGATAGTATTTACAGAGCTAAACGTGGAAATTGCCCCTTATTTCACTGTCTGTGAGTATGATGGTGATGACTCCCAAGGCTTCTCTTTGGGAACAAATACGGCAGCAGGGATTTCCTGTGTGAGCTGGGGAAACTTAACCTCCTTCAGTAAATGACTTTTCCTGTGTAGGGAGTAGCAAGCAGGAAGAAAACTTTATTTTCTTGAAAGAGAATGTTTTATTTATTAAACCTCTGCATGTGATTGAATGTGCTTGGTATCTGCTTTTTATGCAGCTGGGTTCTTTATGTGAATGGGAAAGAGAGGATCACAGATTGTCCCTCTGTGAATGACGGCAACTGGCATCACATTGCAGTCACCTGGACATGCATGAATGGAGCCTGGAATGTGTATATTGACGGGAAGTTGTCTGATGGAGGCAGAGGTCTATCTGTAGGATCAAAAATCCCTGGTATATCTTGTTAATGTTTGTTTGGCTCTGTTTCTTTTCTCTTGTTATTGTAGGGCTTGCAAGGCTTGGAAGGTTTTGTTTATTTCTGTGTTCAGCATTTATGTAGAACTGAATTCTGTCATCCTTCTTCAGGCTGGGTAGTACCTTAGTCCATGAGTAGTGTCTCATTGCAACCAGTGGGAATCTTCATGGAGTAAGGTCTAACACAGGCTGTGTAAGGGTGGCAGAATCCTGCCCATAGAAGAAATGCATTGACTAAATTGACTAGAGAATGTTTTAGTGAGAATTGATCTCACAACTGGATGCCTGTGTTAAACTCAGGAGTGATTTTGGTTTGGAAGCATGTACTTAGAGGGTTTTTCCTCATAATGTTCAGGCCTATTTTGGGAGCTTAGTTTCAGTAATACTTCTTCCTCACAGTATATGACACGTTTTTACATTTGCTAGAATATGAATGACAGAACTGTTTTATGTCCACTTCTTTCATTATTTCCTTTGATATGAGGAAGAAATTAGGATTTGTTTATTGTTAGAACTTAACCCTTTCCCCGCTGAAATCAGTGAGAGAACCCCCCCATGACTGCAACTGGAGGATGATCAAGCCCTTAACTACCTGCTTGAAAATGAGAGACACTTAACAGGTTGCATGACATACAGTATTTGGAGTGTTTTCCATTCGGAGCAACTGTTGCATTGTAGCGTTAAAAGAACATGCAATATGTTATTGCATGGGAGAGCCGAAGAGCAGTGGAAGGTCCATGCTTTCCAGAGACCTTCCAGAGAACAGTCTTCTCAGAAACATAGCATGGTTTCTGTTTTTAATGGTGACGCTCCTGCAAGGTTCTCTGCTCCCTCCCTCCATTCCCAACCACACTCTGGCTCTCTCCAAAACCTGGGCACAAGGCAGGAAGGCATCTGGCACCTCTGTCCTCACTCACATGCCTGTGTGATGCCACCCACAAACTGGTCTCCAATGTTAGTGCTAATATTAGATGAGATAAAACAGAATTTACTTGTGTGGGGCGTTACAGCATTTACCATCAAGTCTTACATGTGGTTCAGTTGTTTGGAATCAAATGCTCCTTTTTTCTACATGGTATTTTAACTCTTTATATAGTTTTGAAACATTGAGAAGGGATAATTTAAAGCAACAGTTAACCAATTGTTACTGCGACATATCCTATGCCAATTAATAATTCATAATTACATTATTAATTGTGTTGTAATATGATTCACGGTAAAACCTAGTTTAAGGGTAACTGCTAAGAAGAAAAGGCCTTTCTTAAACAACTGCTTAAAAGTATCCCCAGTTTCCAGTAGAGGTTAATTTAATCTTTAAAGATCACTGCTACTAGGTCACCAGTTTTTGTGGATTCTTTGGGTATTTGACAGTTTTTGCTATAAAGTATTTACCATCATTAACCCCTGTAAAGAGCAGTAACATCTTCATTTTACTTTGTGTTTAGGTGGCGGCGCGCTAATACTTGGACAAGAGCAAGACCAGAGAGGAGAAGGATTCAATCCAGCAGAATCTTTTGTGGGCTCTCTTAGCCAGCTCAACATCTGGGACCATGTCCTATCCCCACAGGAGGTGAATATTTACTTAATAGTTTGGAATCTGAGCAAATGAATGAAAACTTAAACTAGTTTTTAATGCATTTTTGCCTAATGGGCATGATCGAACTGCCACTGAAATTAATGGGAATCTCATCGGGCATAGCTGTATGTCAACATATATGAAGTAAGATTAAAATTGAAGATTTTGGCAGAGCCATTCCTCAATAACCAACTCAATGGGGGAGAGTGAAAGGGAAGGAAAAAACATACACAAAATATATTGTAACCATAGTAGAGCCCTCTCTAGCAGAGAAGGGAGGAAACTCCATGAAATCTACTAGAGAACTTGTTCTGCAGGTCTCATTTACATGGGAAGCACTAAGGGCTTGATCCTGCTTCTACTGAAGTCATTGACAAAACTCCCATTAGCTTCAGTGAAAAACCCCAAGGTACGTAGATAGAATGGAAGCTGTGAATGCTCAGTACCTCTGACAATCAGGCCACTTTTATTTAGGTACCAAAAATATGGATTTAGGTGCCTGACTTTAAGCCCTGAGGTTCAGTAAATGTAGCTCCTGCTGTTGGAAAGTAAAGTTTAAGGATCAGTGTTCAGCATGAGCTGGGGCTCACAGGAACAGATCTCTGGCTGACTTTCCCCTCAGAAAAAAACAAGTACCCACTCTTCATCTGATTTTACTTTTTTTAATTTTCTCCATTTTGTTTTTTAAAAAGCAGTAATAAAATTTAAAGGTGCAAGAGATAAGAAAATAAATATTTCAATGCAGTGTCTGACTGCCCCTGTTCTGACAGTGTATTCATGTCTGCTTTACCTTATGCCTTTTCTGCACTTTGTGTGTTGCCGAGGGTTATATTTTCATCTTGAATCACAGGGATTTTGGTGCATCACAATAATGTGGATGTGAGTTTGAAGAAGTGCTCATTTCCTGTGCTTGAAGTCTTCACTGCTGTGCCATTCAAGTGGGATTTCCAAAAGCCTCTCAGCCCTGGCCTAACTCCAGTCCCATTGACAGGAATGCAGAACTCCCCCTCACTGACTTCAACAGGAGCAGAGTTAGGCCAATGAAAAGTGCTTTTGAAAATCCTACCCTTCAATTATGGTATGTCCCATAATCCATGGTCTTAATGCTAAAAAACAGATGTGAGACCACAACAGGAAAACTAGCCAAGTACATTTCCCATAAACTTTTTACCTCTTTTGTTATTGGAGCTTGAAATAGTAAATCATCTTCATTGTCTGTGTTTATTTCAAAGTTATTTTATATGGTAGAGCCTTAGCCCACTGAGATTATTTGGTAAGCCTTTTCTTGCTACAAACCTCTATGAAACGGAACGGAATAATGGTGTACAGAGAACGCGTTGTGTGACAGACCCAGACCGGTTGGGTGCAGGAGTCTGGTAGAAGGAAAACACACTGGACAGTGGATGAATAGTTTTCTGTTTCCTGAGTGACCAGGGCAGGTGCCACCCCAGAGTAGTCAGGAAGATGCTAGAAGCAATTAAGTCAGGCAGACTCCATAAGACACCTGGAACCAATTAAGAACGGATTAGACGCAATCAAGGGAAACGCTAATCAGATCACCTGAAGCCCATTTAGAACCAGCTGGGACTAGTTTAAAAGGAAGCTCCTTCAGAGAGGCTGGTTGGTAGGAGCTGGGAGTAAGAAGGTGTTGTGGGAAGACTGGGAGAAAGAAGGTGGGCAGTAAAAGACCCAGGAGAACAAGCGTGGTCAGGTACCAAGGAGGGTGCTAGGAGGGGCCGTTTGGGGAAGTACCCCAGGGAAGGGCTATAGCGCCGTTAGTATAGGAAAACTACCTGTTGCCGATGCCAATTAGGGTCCCTGGGTTGGAATGTGGAGAAAAGGGCGGGCCTGGGTTCCCCCTGACCTCCCCCCTACACCTCTACAGAATCACTCCCTGAGAAGGAAGACAGGGACTAAAGAGGGTTCTTACACCAAACCCTTTGACTGGCGAATGGTAAAGATGACTGAGTAAGCTGTAACCCTTGCCTCTAGGAAGGGAGAGAGGCTACATTGAGGGTCACAGCAAACCTCTGAGGCAAACCCTAACCGTCTAGAAGCACAGGACATGCCCTCTCCCCCCGAGGCAAAGCCGGTGCTCTGCCACAGTTGCCAATCAAATAAAAGAGATGCTAAATAAATTCTTTAAGACATTTTTAGATATACTCTTAGCTGTCCATCGACATGTTCATCTTCTTCAGATCAAACCCAGTGATCTTTCATTTTTGCTGTAGTCTGGGTTGGGTTTTTTTTGTTTTGCTTTGGTTTGTGAGTGAGGTTAACACTCATCAAAGATGCTGACCTGACAACAGTGGAAAATGAAGTTCTTTGTACGTCAGTCAGTGGGAAGGTCCCTTCTCCTTCCCCATCTAATATCCTCTTACTTCGCGTCTGCACTAGGGAGATCTCCCCCAAAATTCCAAATGGTTCAAAAACAGTTGGGTGCCCTAGCCTGGACCATTTTTCAGCAGCCCATGCTCAGGAAGGAGTTTTTTTAAGATGCTTCAGTAAAAATAGGTCAGGCTGCTGGTGCCTGATCCATGTTGTACAATCTTTTATACTTCAGTGTAGATCAGGCCAAGCGGGGAGGAGGGAGGTGAGAGTAGTTTGGTTGCCATAATCATTAAATACCTGCCCTCCTCACTGAGGCTGCCAACAAGATGCTAACTGTGACGTGTTTGTGATGTGGACACTTATCCATCAGAAACAGGACAGAGACTAACCACCCATTTCGTGCAGGCCACTGACTTTTTTTTTCCCATGAAATATTCCACAGCTTCCGCACAGATTTGCATGTCTATTCTCCTAACCAGGCCAATCCCCTTCCAGTCCATCACTGTGTGCAATGAGAGAGGGGGTTAATCCACACTAACACTTTCCTCCTTGGGCTGCTCTTCCTTATTCTTCGCAATTTTTAATCCAACTTTGCATCTGGCCATAGAAAACATTCCTTTTTGCACCAGGGAATTACTAGGGTTGCTCTTCAGCACAGCCATGGAATGCATTAGTTCAGTCATCAACATGTTTTCTTAATTAAACAACCATTTTCCTTCAGAGGGGTACTTCTGCCCTTCCTAGTAGAGGGATGGAAGCCCTTAATCCTCTTTTACTGCACATTTGTCTTCTGGAGGGCATTTATCACTTTCAGCAGCTTCTTGGCTGAGAGCAATGCTTCTGTCTTAGGCCAGCTAGGGAGAGCTATAATATGCTGAATGGGGCCTTTGCAGGGAGGTTATGGCATTACAGCTTATATAAGGGCTTTTAGACTCTATTCCAGGAACTATTTTAATTTCTTTTCCTGCGAACCACAGTGAAATTGGTGAAGGCTGATTCCAAGATCTTACTTTCCACTTTCTTCACTCAACTGTCTAATCATCTGGGTTTTATGGATTTTTTTTAAAAGCCCATAAATACCCTCATTTTTAAAGAGTTAAAAATCTTTCTGTGTGTCCAACAGAACCTTAGCCTCTCCTGCAAGATGATGCACTCGGCGCACTAGGACCATGTCTGGGGTCACTGCTGAATGTCTAACATGGCATCCCATGGTCACAAACCTATCTACATTTTTTTCTACTGAACACTTAAGCTCAGGGACTGCATACTGTGCAACCTGGGCTTTTGCCCCAGATCACTTCTGCTTGGTGACTAACGCCCTGTATTTACAATTTTATGGAAAGGAAAGGACACAGAAAATAAATCAGTCCTCTGTCCAACATTTACCAGGCATGTACAGGCCACAACAGCAAGTGTTAACTTTTTTGAGTGTCCATGTCTCTTGAGGAAAACCCCCATTAAACCAACATATATCCTTCTCCCACACTGTACAAGGATGCATGGCTCAGGTCCTGGACACAGGTCTGTATGTTTCTACTTGGCTACTGAACTGCGAGGAGAAAATAAACATATAGTATTAGTGTGTTATTAACAGAAATCCATCAATGAAGAGAAAAAAACTTGCATAAAGAGTTTTCGACACAAATCAGATGACCTCCATTTCACTGTGCACAGGAAAGCATTGTGATTTCCCCCTTGTATCACCCAGTTGCAGTCTCTAGGTCTTCAAAATATCCTTTCAGTCAAAATCTGATATCACACTATCAAATGGAGCCACCTTGCCGCCTCCTGCAGAAAGGCAGTTTGCTCAGGTTTGCAATGCACCACTGCAGTTGTGGCAATTCTAACATGGTGAGGAGTAAAGGTCTTTTGCATTCCATTGCTGTTCCATAAATCCTCCCATCAAAAGCAGTCCACTATTAGCCTTTGTATGCTGTTTAACTTAATGCCATGAACCACATGCTCCCGTTGCTGAGTGATGATGGGAATGCTGAGGTGCACCATCTGTGCATTCTTTCTATATATCTCTGTTCCATATTTCCTGATGGTCATAACTATAGTAAATGGCTCAAAATACTGTCATGGCTACATCCTACTCAGGGAAACAATGACTGATTCTCATTAATGAAGTTTAATCTATTGGATATACATTCTGGTTATGATTTAGTTATTGTCTCATTGTGTGATTGAGTTATGGTACACGACTTTGCTGCCCTCAGGCACAAATGCTTGGAACTGGAAAATCTGATATTTCCATGGGAAAGTCTGACATTTCAAAATTAGTTTTCATTCCACATCAGAAAGAAATACTTCAGTTTCCCATAATTTTGATTCAGAACTCTCAAAATGTTAAGTGTTAATACTGTCAGAACATAATATATTGTAAAATATGAAATATAGTGAACATAATATAATATAAAATGTAATAATACATATAATAAGATCACTATGTTAATACAATCTGAAAGTCTAAATAAAATGTTTCAAAAGGAGAAAAATCTAAATGTTTTTGGTCTTGTCAAAATTAAATGAGAAAGTCAAAATGATTTGACATTTTTCCATTGAAATTTTTGTCAAAATCTACATGTTCCCACAAAATGTTGCCATTTTGACTAAACTGCATTTTTGTATGGAAAACTATTCCATCAAAAAAATTTCATCCAACTCAGGCTATCTAGCCATCCATTAATCTAACAACGTAGCAGTTCCTTTATCCTGTCCTCATGCATCCCAATTTCACATCCAGTGCTCACTTATAATAGGGCCCAATCCTGCTTCAAGTTAATTCCCATTAACTGTGGCCTGTGTAAAATCTGGCCTATCATGTTTTGCAAAGTCACAGCCTGGTTTATTTAAGGAATTCAGAAACAATCCTGGAAACAAGGAATTGTCTTTTTTTGAAGCTTCGTGTTGTGTTTTCTGTCCTGAAAATTAGGTATCAAGAAATAAAACTATTTCAGGACCATCACTCTTCAAAATTCATATTCTGTTGTTTCTAATGGTAAAAGTTTCCCTTTACAAATACTTGAGAATCTGCTCAGATTCCTTTCTTCATCTTCTTTTTAACCTGTGGGGTAAATACACTGTCCTGCCAAATAGACATACATAGAGGTGTTTAAACTGACACGTTTCCTACATCAGATGTAGGACAATACTCTTCTGTCAGATCCACGCCATAGTAAATTGATACAGTGTTCCACCATTGCACTGGTGACAGTAGGTGATCCAGACAAATAAGAAGAGCAGAATACCTATGAGCTTGCCCAAAAAGCCAACTAAAGTCATGGAAAGACTCTGAGTGACTCAATGGGCTTTGAATCAGATTCTAGGTTGAGTACTGGAGATGTGAGAGGTGTTCTTTTCTTACAAAGCTGTCTGTTAGTTAGCAAATTCTATCTAACCATGTGTTTTGAACCTTAGGTAAAATCCCTGGCTACTTCCTGTCCAGAAGAACTGCAAAAAGGAAATGTATTGGCTTGGCCGGATTTCCTGCCTGGGGTTGTTGGAAGAGTGAAGATAGATTACAGGAGCATATTTTGTGCTGGTTAGAACTTTATCTCCTAGAAGTGTTTTTGTTCCGAGTAATAACACAGTAATACTTTTTATAAGGTTAAATGTGCTATATTGTGACCCCTGTCCTACTAGCCTTGAATAAATTATTTTGATAATTTAATGGTTGGAACATTCAGTCTTCATTCCTAAAATTCCAGTGTTTTATAACAAAAGTTCATTGGAATCTGAAACAGAGATTTATGGCTTCCTGTATTGAGATGTTGAAAGAGCGATGATTGATGATATTGGATCAAATGGAGGATTCTTACACTCATTCATGCTCACAATAGTTTGAATATATTATGGTACCTTTTTGTTTCCTCCTTTTGCTGGGAAATATCTTTTAGTTCAAATATGTTGATGTAGTTAAGCTCTTTGAAGCTGGAAAGAATATATACATTTTATAGTATAACACTTTCCATTAATATCATTCCTAGATAAACGCGCGCAGCATCACAGATATTTAAATAACAAATTCATTTGTTTTGATTCAAGGCTAACTCTGTTGTGTGTGCATTTTGTCTTCAGATTGCCAATCCTTAGAAGGATCCATACCTCATCTGCGGGCCTCATCAACTGATTTAAAGCCAGGGTCAAAAGTGAGCCTTTCCTGTGACCCAGGCTTCCAAATAGTGGGGAACTCTGTCCAGCACTGTCTAAATTTGGGACAATGGACTCGACCTCTTCCCCGCTGTGAAAGTGAGTAGATTGTGTTAGCGTAGCAGCCTGCATCTGCATCTGCAGGCTGCTATATCAGTCACAAGCCATGCTTAGGAAATTTTAGCTTCTGTTTGGATGCAATTAAAACAAGGACTCCTGAGAATGTAACACAGACCTGTTGATTTATCCAGCATCTCACAGCTGCCAAGTCTTGCCCCTTAGATCATAAGCAAATTTGGAAAAAAGCTTAAAAAAACAATTTTATCTGACTTTTTTTTTCCAGCAATGGTGAGATTCAGGCAGCCATGTGATAAAATTCTGCTCCTGCTACATCTCATTTCATAGTATTTGGGGAGGTGGTGTGGTGCAGTAGATCAGGGCCGCCCGGGCTGGGGGGGCCTCACAAGAATATAATATTCTATATTTTTGCAACTTTTTTTTTATGGAAGGGGCCCCCGAAATTGCTTTCCCCCCGGCCCCCTGAATCCTCTGGGCGGCCCTGCAGTAGATAGGGCATTGGGCTGGTACTCAGTAGTGTGGGTTTGATTGCCAGCTCTGTCATTGACTTATTGTGTGACCTTGATTTCCCCATCTGTAAAATGGGGATAATTATACTTTCTTTCTTTGTAAAATACTTAGAGATCTGTGGATGAAAAGTGCAATATAGGCCCGAATCAAAGCCTATAGGAGTCCATAAGGATTTTTCCACTGACTTCAGTGAGCTTTGAATCAGGCTCTGTGATGGCTGGGTTATTACTATTAGCTTGATCCACTGGGAGTCTTTCCTTCCTTACTGCTGTCAAAGGCTTGTGTCCTCTTCCCCTGACATTCATCCTTTGGTATTATCATTCATGACATTGACAGCAGTTCTATCTAACTGTGGTAGTTACATGGCCTCCGTTATCAGGATATCAAGCATCTCGCAATCTGTGGTGTTTTTATCCTCACAATATCCCTGTGAGGTAGGGAAGTGCTGTTATACCCATTTTACAGGCAGGGAACTGAGCCACAGAGAGACTTATGGACCAGATTTTTAAAGGTATTTATAGGCACTTAGCTCCCATTGCACTCTGGTCCTAAGTGACTTGTCCAAGGTTACACAGTCTATGGCAGAGTAGGGAATTGAATTGAAAAACATCCCCATACCTGAAACTGATTAGCAGCCTTGTTGGCACCCTCAGGCATAGAGCCCGAGATTCCCTCTCACTTTGAGACATGTCCCTTGTGCACCTGAGTTGAGACATTGACTAGGGATGTGTGGAGAAACTTGCCTTTTTGCTGGCAGTGCTGACCCTCTTCTGTGGACAAACAGAGGAGTTCAGTCTCTAGGGCTGTCAGGCCTTCACCTTTATGAACATTCTATTCACCTACACATGTTTTCATGTGCAGAGAAAGTGTATTAATCCTCAAAGGCTCTTTCACTGCAGCCTTCGCTGTGCATTTCTTCTTCACCGCCTGTTACTAGAAAATCCTAGCTGTAAAAGCTACACTTTAAGAGCCAAAATCATCCCCGATATAGCTTCTTTGACTTCAGTGGAGCTACACCAGGCATGTATTTGACTTCTTCAGGAGTTCAGTCTTGTGCTAACTGCATTGGTGCCAAGAGGTAGTTCATGGAATGTGTCTGATCGGCTAACACGTTTTTACTCTCCTTGTCTATGGTGTGTAGGAATCAGCTGTGGAGTGCCTCCACCTTTAGAAAATGGATTTTATTCTGCTGAGGACTTCTTTGCGGGTAGCACGGTTACCTATCGGTGCAATAATGGCTATTATTTGTTGGGGGATTCAAGGATGTTCTGCACTGACAATGGAAGCTGGAATGGCATCTCGCCATCTTGCCTTGGTGAGATATGTCACTTATGTGTGTGTATTATTGATGTTACAGGCTAACCCCTGCTCCTCTTCCTCTCCCAAAACTCCCCTGGGAGTTTGATATTAGTAAGACTTGCAAGATAGGGCCCCATGTGGTTTGCATTTGAATTGTGTTGATTTCAGGAGGTCATCTAGTCCAACCCGCTGCTTAAAGCAGGATAAATCCCCATACAGATTTTTACCTCAGTTCCCTAAATGGCCCCCTCAAGGATTGAGCTCACAAGCTTGGGTTTAGCAGGCCAATGCTCAAACCACTGAGCTATCTCTCCCCCACCATAATTCACATAATTAATAATAGTAATTGTAGATTTCTACCTCATTTTAACCTTTCCGATATCAGACAACTCCAAACATCTTAGCAGGCTTCTAATGTAGTAACAGTCTATTCAGCACAGAAAAGACTGTTTCTGTTTTATGGTCAAAGTGCTTACCTTGTGAGCTAAGCAATCATGTCTCCCATTTTACAGATGAGAAAGCTGAGACACAAAGTAGGATTAGAGTAGATTTTAGAGTGCGAGAGTCCTCAGTCCTATCCTTTTGCCCAAACCATTAGGGTACACACCTCTCTAAGTATGAACTAAGACACCTATTCATTTGCCTTCCTGGAAACAAAATAATTGGCATAATAGGACATTTCCTGGACTCAGTGGGTATTCCCTGAGTGTGGAGTAACAGATTGTTTCCAGTTTCCCCTCATGTTGGCAATCTTTTATTTTATGCTAAATTAACTGTTTGTATAAATATTCCATTTTATTATTCTGGTTTTATTTCCACTGTTACAATGCATCAGAGAAGTGATTCAGTTAATGGTGGGTTTTTAAAATGATTCTGCCAGACATTTCGAGTGATGTAAATTGAAAACGATGTTCATTACAAATACTACCCTCAGGACATTTATTTTTGCAGATGTCGATGAATGTGCTGTTGGATCATATTGCGATGAGCATGCTTCTTGCCTTAATACAAATGGGTCCTACGTATGTACTTGCATCCCTCCTCATACAGGCGATGGCAAAAAATGTGCAGGTAATGAGATCAAATTTTCAACTACCTGGGGATGGGAAAGGAGGCCTACTCTCGCTTTGTAGATTAAGTGCCTCTTTGTGGTAAAGGGATAGCGGGTAAAAAAAACAACAACAACAAACATTTCTTGTAACCTGAGCACATTTACTTTAGAAATCACGAGACAATAAACTTGCATTCCCACATTTTTATAGCATCATGCTTCAAAGTAGACCTGCACTTTCAAATGCACAAAGAAATACATAAAATGTAGGTGCCTAAATATGGATCGAGGTGCCTAACGTTAGGCACTGAAGTTTGAAAATTTTGACCTAAGTAACTTGCTACGGTTAAATGCCAGTGCAGTGGTAGATTTGGAAATGTCACATGACTCACAGTCCAGTGCCCTGTATGCCTGGACCACACTGTCTCCCGTGGAGGGAAAAAATGAGTTTGGACCTGGTTAATGCAAGAAGGCTCAACTGCACTGAAATTAATTCAGTTGCCCAATCTCATAGTGGACCCAGCTTACATCAGGAACAGAGAAAAGCTGAGGAGATTCTTAAAAATATATATACTATACACGTTCATAAGCCGAATTTTTTTAGTAAAAAAGGCAAGCACCAGAGAAGGGGGTCGGCTTATGAACGGGTACAGAGAGGGAGAGGTGGGACACAGCCGCTCCCCTCAACAGAGGCAGCAAAGCCAGAAGGAGAGAGGCGGGGCCAGAGTCTCTCCACCTCTGGCCATGCTGCTCTCCCCCCAGCCTCCAAAGCAGCTGCAGCTCCGGGACTGGGAGGCTGCAGCCGTGCCGCTTGGCCCCGCCCCCCAGAGCAGGCTGTGGCCACGCTGCAGGAGCAGGCTGCGGCCGCGCCGTGCGGTCTGGCCTGCCGGAGCAGCTCCAGCCAGCCAGAGACATTCTCCCCTGGCCCTCCCCAGATAAGGTGGGAAGGGATGGGATGGGGAGAGTGTGGGGGTCCCAGGCTAGGGGTGGGGTCACTCCCCTGACCCCCAACTTCTCCCCCCCCAAAAAAAAAATTTCCCCACCAGTTGCTGTCCCGGCCCATCAGGGTAAGCAGCTGGCGTGCCGGGACACTTTGTTTACTTAGGTTTACCTCCGTGTGAGGTAAACAAACCATCTTGGCCCACCAGCGGCTTATCCTGATGGCCCGGGAGCCAAAGTTTGCTGACCCCTGAATTATAGGGTCGGCTTATGAACGAGTCATAAAAATTTTCCATTTTTACTTATCCATCTTGGGGAGGTCGGCTTATAAATGAACCGGCTTATGATCAAGTATATACGGTAGATATTTTTCCCCATTCTTTTATGTCTGATTTTCACAAAATGCCCAGACAAATGTCACTCAACTTGTTTGTAAGCAGTCATGTTTAGTGATGCTGCAGTGCCTGTTATTAGTACGCGCTCTTCATGATATGTCTGCTTTCACAGAACCAGTAAAATGCAAGAATCCAGGAAATCCAGAACATGGTCATTCTTATGGTGACAATTACACTGTTGGTAGTGAAGTTACTTTCTCCTGCGAAGAGGGTTTCCAGTTGATAGGAGCGACTAGAGTCACGTGTTTGCAGTCTGGAGGATGGAGCCACCTGATACCATATTGTGAAGGTATTGTCTTGGGGGGGCTCCTGTGTGTTTACTAAAAGGAAATTCAACAGTTGGTGTTATGGACAGCTAAGGAAAAGAAGGAATCAGAATGACTTTCTATTTAGAGATGGATGGATCACCAAAAAAACCACTTCACATCAGGCTTATCTATAGGTCACAGTCCCAATTATTTACCTCCAGTTCATCAAACTTTTGGGGAACTGAAGGCAAGTGGTGTTCCCCAGAAGCAATGTGTCACTTTCTGCTTAACAACGACAACAATACACTTATACAGCAAAGGTCCATAGCATTGAATATTCATGGCCACATTGTATGGTTTTATTCCAGGCGTCTGAAAGCTCCCCGGGGTTATTACTGATCCAGTGCAGCCAGGATCATTGCAGAAGACTGTGGCTGCTACTAGTCTGTGGCTGGCCAATGTCCCCAGCTGACCTCAAGCAGACACTTTATCTCCACGGTGGGCTATATGTCCAAAAAGTGCCAGCCGGCAATGATTGATGATGACTTCAGTCCTCTCAAGGCCAGTTCTCAATGATACATCCCCATTACTGATAAACTAAAACCATCTTATGCTTAGTAGTTGCCACTGGCAATGCATATGAAATGCCTCCATCTTCCAGATGTCTTGTTTAAGCAATATCCATGTTTCAGATCCATATAAGAGGATCAGAAGTATGGAGGTTTGATAGCTCCAGACGCTATGTAGGTCCTTCATGGCTGAGGCTACTAAACTGATTCTTCTTAGCATGTCCATCAATCCGTGACAATTTTACTGCCTCAATAGATGAAATCATCCACTACTTACACTGTTTGTCTGGCAGCACAGATGTCTTGTATCACAACTTTTGCACCGATACTCTGAATTTTTGTTTTTACCCAAGAAATCCTTAGTCCAAGGGCAGCTGCCCTGAGCTGGAAGCTCTCTAGTGCATCTTTAAGGTCATCTGCATCCTGGTCGAAGATGATGACATCATCTGCATAGTCCAAGTCGGTAAAAGAAGTTGAACCGGCAATTACACTGGTATTTGCGGAGACATGTTCAAGGAGCCAACCTGCTGCGTGGCAGAATAGGCCTGGGGTGAGGACACAGCCCTGCTTCATCCCAGATCTAGTGTGAAACCTGTCAGACCTATGGGTCTCCCATCACATCCATGCCCTATAGTCATTATGTAGGTCTTAAGTTAACTTCAGAAGGATGTCAGGAATGCCCCTAGGGCCTCCCACCGGGCAGCTCTATCAACAGACTCGAAGGCTGCTTTTAAGTCTACATATGCTGCTGTCAAAGGACAATTGTATTTGCGATGGATCTCAGATAAAAGATGAAGAGCAAGTATAGCGTCCATTGTAGATCGTCCAGCAGTGAAACCCAATTGCTCGGGGCAGCGGCATTTCACAAGAAGAGGCTGGGACTGGGCAAGAAGGACAAGTGTAAAAACTTTTCTGGGAACAGAAAGCAGAGTTATTGGCCAGTAGTGACTGCACTCAGGGCACGGGCCTTGCCCCAGTTGGGGGATGATTCTTTCCATCCACTCTGCTGGTATCTTCCCAGTAGTCAAAGCCCAGACAAAAGATTGGTATAATGCTACACTTATGGGCTCTGTGGTGTTATGCCATCCGGTCCAGCAGCATGCCCACTTCCCCTTTTCTTTATGGCAGAGTGGACCTCTTCCATAGTAGATACATCTACCCAGGTTTCAGGGTCAGGGTTTGCATGTACTACTAACACACCCGCATGTTACGACTAACACGTCCAGATCTGGGCATGAAGTCACTTCACAATGGTTAAGTGCCTTACCTTAGTCCATCCTGTGCTTTGCTGCACATTGGGCTACCCACATTTGCCATCCTTGTCTGTCAACTGCCCTTCTCTCCAAATCTTTCCATTTCATGTTGAGGTGCTTGATGTAATTCAGAACTGTTTGTTTCCATATTATTCACCGTCTGCCTCTCTTTCCTCTTGTGTTTTCTGGCTTCCGTTCAAGGACAGTATTTGGTAAGCGTTCTTTTCCCATTCTCAGCACGTGTCCCAGCCACTGATGTCTTCTTTGGTAGATTATTTATGAGAGGGTGCCTTGTGCAGTAATTTTTCTGACTTCTTCATTCATCTTCTTATCTCTATATGTTATTCCCAATATTCTTCTCAGACATTTGTGATTAAAGGTATCCAGCTTTTGCATATTTTTCTTGGTAAGTTGCCATATCTCACTGCTATATGTTGTGATGGCGATAACAATTGCTTTGTACATGTTCCGTTTTGTCTTGAGGGAGCTGTTTTTGAGTCACCAGATGTTTTTGAGTCTTCCAAATGCAGCATTTGCCTTCCTGATTCTTCTTATTTCCTCGGAATTGATACCATCTTCACTGATGGTATTTCCAAGATACGTAAATTTGTCCACCTTCTCTTCAATTTTGATTTCTGTCCTTCTAGTCCCCATTAACATGACTTTACATTTCTTTGCATTGTATCTCAAACCTATCTTCTCCATTACTTTTTACTTGGTTTGTGCATTTTTGTAGTTCGTTGGCATCTTCATTGATAAGAGTGATGTCGTCAGCAAAGTCTAGATCAAATAGCCTGGAATTGTTCCATTTTAGGCCATATGTATCACCGTTTTAATCCATAGTTGATGACTAGCATAAACAAAAAAGGAGACAGGACGCGCCCCTGCCTTACACCTGTCTTGACGCTGAATGGCTTACTCAATCCATTTTCCATTTTAATGCAGCATTTTGAGTTGGCGTAGAATGCCTCCATAATGTTGATTAATTTTGTTGAAATTCCATATTGTGCCACAATTTTCCACATTGTTTCTCTGTCTATGCTATCGAATGCCTTTTGAAAGTCCACAAAATGGATGGCAAGACTGCCTTGTGTTCTCAATAATCCATCTCTGGGTGAAAATAGCATCTGTGAGCACCCCGGCTGACGTGGGGGAGGGAGTGGGGAGGAGACAGACAAGGGGCTGTCCAGGGCTTCCCTCTGCCATGCCGCCTGCCAGGAGGGCTCCACGCCGCTCCCGCCTGCAGGTGAATTGAAAGTCATCAGTTGGCAGGGAGGGAAGGATGTGGGCTGCCGGCCTTGGTGCAGACCTGGCACCAGCTGGGGCAGATGGAGCGCGCAGCCTGCTCCCAGCAGGGCGCTCCCCTCCTCTGCGCCGCCGCCCCCTACAGTGGTGCACTGAAAGTCATCGGTGAAACAAAAGAAAAACAAACAAAAACACCAGGGCACAGGGCGGCCGGAGCGGTGAAACAAAAAAAAAAAAGGGGCGGCCAAGCCACCCTAGGATTGAACGGAATGCCTCCCCTTAGAATCTGCCGCCCCAAGCGCGAGCTTGCTCGGCTGGTGCCTGGAGCCGGCCCTAGCCACACGCTTACACAGAATCCAGTATTTCCAGAGGCTACAACTGTCTTCAAACCCTTGAGGGAAATGAGGTGATCCTTTGCTCTGTTTAAAGCAGGGTTTCTCTGCTGCTCCAGGCCAATGGGAGTTGCTGGAAGCGGTGGCCAGTACGTCCCTCAGCCCGCACTGCTTCCAGCAGCTCCCATTGGCCCAGAGCAGCGATCCGCGGCCAGTGGGAGCCGTGATCGGCCGGACCTGTGGATGGGGCAGGTAAACACACCAGCCCGGCCCGCCAGGGGCTTTCCCTACGGAAGCGGTGACCTCTGTTTGAGAAACCCTGGTTTAAAGTGTACCCCCTAGGATCCAGATGAAAGTTATAACTTACATCAAGTCAGATGTTATATACCATCATTGTTGTTGTTTTGTGCAATAAGGTAGGAAAATTGGGAATGTTTGTTTAATTATCAGTTTTTCCTCCCAAGATGCCTGCTTTTCTGACCATTTTTTCCCTTGCATTTACCCCCACCCCCACACTATACTCCTGGAGGTCCTGTGACGCAGTGACCAACCAGCACAAAGAAGCCCATCAGGTCTTCACCTTTATTCAAGGGATCTCTTGAGCTATGTGAAGCATCCGTGTACCATTCCTCCTGTGCTTCCAAGTCCCTGAGAGCTGGCTACTTTTTCTGAAATGTTGTTTTGTAAAAGGACTCTGCTTTCACAAAGCACTAGTGTGCAAAAGCAGACGCTCTGGACAGTAGCACGTAGCAAGGTTCTATTTTAGGCAATGGAAGCATCTGTTTGCCTAGATGATATATTTTCCTAGGATGACAAAGGTCCTCCCAGCTTCTTGTTCATGAATTAGGAGAAAAGCATGACATGAAAGCAACCAAGATGTTTCCAATAATTAACTAATAAAGCAATATCCAATATTAACTAATAGAGCAAAATCAATTACTCCTGGAAGAGCAAATCCTGCTTCCCTGACTCAGGCAACTCCCTGCTCTGTCCTCAGTGCACGGACTTGTGTGAGTAAGCCCAACGGGAGTCAGCCATAGTAGGCATTTCCACCGAAAATGGAATTTTTTTGTGTCCATCTTGGACCTGTGCCATCTAAACAATTATTTTTGATGTTCTCTCGTTAAAGCTGTATCCTGTGGTAGTCCAGTTATTCCAGAAAACGGTGCCATTGAGGGCTCAAATTTTACTTATGGCAAGAAGGTGCTGTACAGGTAGGAGAGTCATTGTGTTTGGAGCAGTACCGTAGTCAGAGTCTGGAAGCAAATGAGAAAAACAACTGGATTTAATAAGAGAGTAATTGACCTGCACAAAGTGCGGGGGAAAGTAATGGAACAGAATCCACCCCAAAACTCACCCATGAATCCTTTCCTGGGGTTCACAAATTATATAATACTAGGTTGCATTTATTTTAATATGCAGAGTAGAAAACGAATATTGCGGAGTACTATATCTGGACAACCATTCTGTAGTTAGTATATAATGTTTTACTTATTCCACATAATGGGCTGTATATTAACAAAGCCCTTGAAATAATGCTAGTACTGTATAGTGGGCCTATTAATCTCTCCCCATTCATCACCCCAGAAACCCAGGTGCCCCAGTATCATCCTGTATTATTATTTTTATATGTATTGAGGTAGCACCTGTGAGCCCTCATTGCTCTAGGCGCATTACAAACACAGACCAAAAATAGGGCCCTGCCTCAAAGTGCTTATTGTCTAAGTATAAGAGGAAAATCAACAGGTGAATACAGACAAACAGATGGGAGAGCAAGAGGGAACAGTGAGACAATACTAGCCAGCATGGTAGGCTGTGGTCTCAGCACACTGGGGCCTAATGATTGCCAAGTATTTTGTAGGCATCATGTCAAGGAAGAGTTTTAAGAGGGTCTTTGAATGGCTAGGATATCACAGAAGTCACTGCAGAGTAGGAAATGTTGTGTTTTTAATGGTGTCCACTGTGCACGCTGTAAAAGACACATAAATACTAACCAAGCCTGGGGAATAGTCCCTTTTGCTTTGCAAATCTGGGTACAAAACCTACATTTTTTGTGAAAATTTGGCAAATTAGGCCCAAGTAAATTTTTCCTATTTTCTCCAAGAAACAGCTTTTTTTAGTGAAATCTCTTTGTTTGGCATTTCTACACATTCTGAATAAAATATTCAGCATTAGCTCAAATACTATTCCCATCCATACTGTCTCCTGGGACATGGAGTATAACTCCATCCTTCCACCCACTGGCCAGAAGGATGGTGAAGGGACTTGAGGACACATCCACAACATAGGGGCTAGTTAAAGACTGAAGCCACAATGTCCCTCTGTGTTTTTGTTCTTTGCATTCTATTCAGGCATGAGCCTACAAGATCTAACAGACCTAGGATCAATTTTTCAAAAGAGGCTAGGCGACTTAGGAGTCTAAGTCCTATTTTGAAAAATGAGCTGAGCACTTTAGAGCTTGAGTCTCATTGGAGTCTCAGTCACTTTTGTAAATGGGACTTGGGCTCATAAATCACTTAGGTGCTTTTGAAAATTTGATCCCTAGGAGTCACATCGATTTTTACTGGGATGAGGGAGCATTTCCTTAGCTAATCCTGTGCACTTAGTAATATATATGGGTGGGAGGGAGGAAAGGGATGCTTGGGGAGAATCCAGTAAAAACAAGATGTATGTATTTTATAGTGATTTTCTTCTTTTAATGCAGATGTAACAGAGGATACAATCTGATGGGTGAAAAGGAAACATCATGCCTTGCTAGCGGTGCTTGGAATCATGCTCCTCCTGCCTGTGAAATAGTAACATGTCCAAGCCCACAGGACATAAACAATGGAAAATACACACTGAGTGGCATGACATATCTTTCTACTGCATCATATATGTGTAACAGTGGATACAGGTAAAAGCTGTAGAGTCGAGTCACAGGCACTTTAAGTGCTGTGAAGATGCTGATGAAACATAAAGACTTGCTGGAATGGCTATTTCATGTCAGCTGTAGAGCGTGTCAGAGGAACACAATAGATTTAAGGATTTTTTTTCATCTTTGAGGTACTTGCTGTGTTTCACACAAAATACCAACACTTGTGGGAAGCTCATTTAGCATCAGTCATCTTATTAATGTTTAATTCATTCTCTTTATCACCAAGGTGTAAAGCACATTTCAAACATATGGAAATTAACCCAATATCAGAACCATATTTAAAAGTTCTTCTTTACACCTGAAAGGCTGCAGTGCACTTAATTAGCTTTTAATGTTTATGCAAAATTATTTTTATTACTATTTTGCAGTGATCTTAAAATGCCAGCTAAAAATGGTCTTCTGTAAATTAAAGTGACCATTCTAGCCATTCTAATGAATGAATAAAATCAGTAAAATAGTGATTTATTTTAAGCTTGGGTTTTCATTTTACATTTGTGGATTGAGTCTGGTGTAAACAGACTTTTAGCAGACAATTAAAAATGAATAAACCCCACTATATTAAAATAAATAGCTTTAATCGTATTACCTGCTGTACAAATTAAAAAATCCTTAATATTATCTATATCTGTTGCAAACACACACCTATACTGACATAGATACATACTCTGGGCTTAATTCTCCTCTGCCGTTCATCTTGTGCAATTATTCACATCTGTCCAAATGAGCACAAACAGGTGTGAAATGATAACACTGGTGTAAGTGAATGGAGGGTTCTGATTTAGTAGTGTTTTTACACATACTCTGTGCTGACTTTCAATTGCTGTAAATGACTACTTAAACTACAAGGCAGGGTAGAATCGGGCCCTATAGCTACAGTACGGGCTTAATCCTGCATTCCTAACTTGGGCATAATTCCTACTAACGTAAATGGAAGCTTTGTCTACAACTACAGAATTAGGCCAACCAGACAATATATATCAAATAGATTATGGCCTCTTTTACAGATGAAATCTATTACATGAAAATTACAGTTAATGTATAGTGTTGTTTCACAAATACCAGTTCCATCAGTGTATTTTGAAGGCTCTTTTGTATAGAATGGGTGATTTATTTTTTTAATTCCTGCATAAAGCCAAATAATTGAGCTTTTTGTGACCATCCTGCCTGGATGTTTGGGAGATGAACTCCACCATTCCCTTTTGTAGTCACCACTTCGGGCAATGACCCTCCACACCACACCCCTATGCCGGGTGTCGTGGCATCTGTACAAGCACAGATACAGTCCCTTCTGTCGTCCACCCCACATGCTCTTTTTCACACCGGCATATTCCAAGCCCGTGCAGAGCCCACCTCTTTGGCAGTGCCACACACCTTATGTGCCGCAGTTCAGCACTGGAGATGGCCTGGAGATGGCACTGGAGAATAACACTGTGCCATTTTGTGCCTATCCCTTGGTGTTACTATAGTTAAAGAAACCAAAAGATCAGCTAAGTTTAATATCTTAGGCCTTTCCTCAGCCAGCAAAAACCTTTAACATCCTACAGGGAATGAATGGCTTTTTGAAAAGTAATCTAAATATCAACATGTTCCTTAGTCTTTTGGGTGAATGAAGTTTCAGAGTTCTGTAGATGCACATTGCGGTGGTATCTAAATAAATAATCCAAACACTAATGGCCCAATCTTGCAGTCCATAGGTGGGCAAAACTTCCATTTGCTTCAATGGGAGTTTTATTTGCATCAGTAGAGCGATCCAGAACAGAACAGAATGTCAATTTTCTCCTCTAGTAGTTCTGATCACCTGCTGTTCTGACAAATTTCAGAGTTGTAGCCGTGTTACTCTGTATCAGCAAAAACAACGAGGAGTCCTTGTGGCACCTTAGAGACTAACAGATTTATTTGGGCATAAGCTTTCGTGGGCTAAAACCCACTTCATCAGACGCAAGGAATGGAAAATACAGTAGGAAGATATACATACATAGAACTGGAATTAATTTGCAAACTGGACACCATCAAATTAGGCCTGAATAAAGACTACAAGAACTGAACTAATTTCCCATGCTAATTTCCCCCTACTGTTACTCACACCTTCTTGTCAACTGTTTGAAGTGGGCCATCCTGATTACCACTACGAAAGTGATTTTTTCCTCCTGTTGATGATAGCCCACTTTAATTGAATTGTCTCGTTAGAATTGGTAAGGCAACTCCCATCTTTTCACGTACTATGTATATATATCTTTCTACTGTATTTTCCATTCCATGCATCTGATGAAGTGGGTTTTAGCCCAGGAAAGCTTATGCCCCAATAAATTTGTTAGTCTCTAAGGTGCCACAAGTACTCCTCGTTGTTTTTGTTCTGACAAGGTTAGCTATATATTTTGTGAACAGAGGGTAAAATCCTGGCCCCAATTAAGTTAATGGCAAACTTCCCCATGACTTCACTGGGGCTAGGATTACAGCTAGAAGGTATTTGTAAGGAGCTCCCGGCTTCTGTTCCCACTCCCATACAAATTGAAGTTACAGATTAATAATAACCTTTAATTCTATTAGCCTACAGGGTCCCCCAGTTCTTGTGTGTGAAGCTTCAGCTAACTGGAACAGCATACCACCAGCCTGCAAAATTGTCTCTTGTGGATCCCCTCCTGCCATCAAAGATGCTGTGATCAGTGGGAATAACTTCACTTTTGGCAACACAGTCACTTATATGTGTAAGGAAGGGTATGTACATTAGCACTATTAAAATAAACCCCATAATGAGTAAAAATTGTCAAGCCACACAGCAGCTCACTCGTTGTAAGGCTGTGTCCTAATGCTATTCTTTGAGGTCACATGCTCTTAAGAACATGGCTGTTTTATTAATGCTCATTAATTAATTATTGGTTCGGTTGAAAGGTGATTGACAGTTTTTGTGAAGCGGAAAGTTTGTATGTGTCAAAACGAGCCCATTTCCTCAGCCCATTTGTCAGGTTTCAGAAGCCGGCTAGAGTTAGATGGGAGACAGACTTGAATGGGAGCACGACAGGGAAATCCCGTTGCTGAAGGCAGTAATACTGGTAATTCAATTACAGCCCTTTCCCTCTAGTCACTGTTGGAACAGTGCCCCAGCATGGTGTGATGCTGGCAGTGCCATATTTGAGAGGAGACATATTGTAAAATCAAGGATCCCATGTCTCTTTTCACCAGAGTAATAATAAAATAAATAGTGACTATTTCATCAGTAGATCTCAAAGCACTTCACAATCTTTGAATGTGTTTATCCTCACGACACCCCTGGGAGTCAGCGCAGTGCTATTATCCCCATTTTACAGATGGGGAACTGAGGCTCAGAGATGCTAAGTGACTTGCCCAAAGTCACACAGGAAGTCCATGGTGGAGCAGGGAATGGTACTCATGTCTCTCACATCCTTGGCTGTGCCCGAACCACTGGACAGCCTTCCTCCCACTGGCGAGCAGGGATATTAATCCTGGTGTAAAGGCCAGATTCTAATTTGTGTGAATTACATTCCACCTTATGAACATCTCTCTGCAGTTCCAGCTATGCAGTGTCCTTCATTTTCTGTCTGTGTAGTACTTCTGTGCATTTTAAAATATATGCCATAGTTCATCCCAGAAGAGATTGCAAAGTCCTGCAAAGACTTTCTCTCACGTGCTTAATTTTACACACTGTGAGTAGTCCCGTTGAAGTCATTAAAGCTACTTAGTGCATAAAGTTAAGCACACACGTTAAGTCTTTGCAAAGTCAGGGTCTAAGTTCATAGACCATTTTGTTCTCCTTCTTGATGAAAGGAACAAAATAAATGTATAATCATTCTCCTTCCAAGCTGAAATTTTCAACATTGTGTCTGATATAATTACATTACATTCTTCGTTTTCTTTTTCTTAATTGTGCTAAGACTCAAAATGCTTTGTTATTTATGGTACAAGTATTTTAAACAGGTCAGCTTAAAAGTATTTGGGAAAAAAAACTGTCACCTCTATGGCAATGAATATAATGACGGGTCATATTAAAAACTGGCACTTGTATGTGCTTTTTTTTCCTGGAACCCCAGCCAACAGTGTCTGAAAATAAATACTGCAGACAAGTTAAAGTACTTTTACAGATGTGGCCAACAAAATCTAAACAGTCAGTTTCCAACCCTCAGCTACAAAGATGCATCAGAGACTTTCACAGTGGGTTGTTGTTCATCCCCTTTTTGTTTGCACACACCATAGAAAATGTAAGACTTTAAATAAACTCACAGACAACACATTTTATGTTTAAACAGCTGCAGTTTAAGTGAGACAATTGGCAGCATGAAGTACTGCTTATGATCAAATCCCAAAGGCTGATTAGCTAAATATAATATTATCCACTGACTACATGTTAAAATTGCAGTATTTGTGAAGGATTAGAAACAAATTACACGTCATACTGAATTTTGAAAGTATTTCTTTTTATATATGTTGGTGGTTTCTTATGGAGGAGTCATTACCAAATGACAACATGGACCCATTAACAACAACAATATTTTTAGCTAACTAGCTTAGGGTTTTGTACTGATACCTATTTCCACAATAGCTGAGTGCTTCATAGTTCAATTAGACTGGCATAGCAAGAACCCCACTGGATTTCATAGAGTCTTCAACTCTTCTTCCTTCTCTAGTTATAAGATGCTCTGCTTTTCGTAGAAGTTTTTGGTTTGTTTCCATTTGGTGGGGAAGGTTTATTGTTATTGTAAATGTTGTTCTGATTGTGGTGGAAAAGCTTTACCAAAAGGTAAAGTCTTGCTGTGTGTCCGGATAGCCAGGCAGATAATAGGTTTTCCTATAGCAGCCCTTGGTGTAGTATATAAGGAGTAAACACTCACACTACCGTTGCGACTGTTGTCTAAAGTGGACCCGTCTCAGCTCTAGGAAGCTCTGCTTGTAGAGTTTTCCAGGGCATGTGGGGTGGCTTTACCCTTCAGTTATCAATCTAACTCCGTATGTTTTTGGTCTTTTCCTGATGCACAGCTACACATTAATTGGCCCTGACACCGTAGAATGCTTAGCCAGTGGTGAGTGGAGCATGAGTCACCAGCAGTGCCTGGCGGTTTCCTGTGATGAACCTCCCCATGTGGAACATGCTTCCCCAGAGAGCGCCCATCGGTTGTTTGGCGATATAGCTTATTACTACTGCTCAGATGGCTACAGCTTGGAGGACAATTCCAAGCTGTTTTGCAATGCTCAAGGGAAGTGGGTGCCTCCTGCTGGCATGAAGATGCCCCACTGCATCGCTGATTTTTGTGAGAGGCCGCCCACAGTGTCCTACACCATCCTGGAATCAGTTAATAAAGTAAAGTTTCCTGCTGGTTCAGCCGTGAGCTTCAAGTGTATGGAAGGTTTTGTCCTGAACACGTCTGCTAAGATTGAGTGCAACAGAGGTGGCCAGTGGACTCCTTCTCCTTTGACTATCCAGTGCATCCCGGTTCGCTGTGGGGAACCGCCAAGTATTAGAAATGGCTATGCGAGTGGAGCCAACTACAGTTTTGGAGCAGTGGTGGCTTACAGCTGCAACAAAGGGTTCTATATCAAAGGAGAAAAGAAAAGGACATGTGAGGCCACAGGAGATTGGAGCGGTAACCTACCTACCTGCCATCCGGTGTCTTGTGGAGAACCACCCAAGCTTGAAAACGGAGTCATTGAGGTATGATAAGGGTTTTCCAAGCTGCTTGCTGCGCTGGCAAAGTTGAAGTGTCTTAAAGATTCCCACTGGCTAGCCCACTAAAGTTGAAGTAGGATGCAAGCATAACTGATAAGCAAAGGAATGATGGGGATGGCCTTGTATCAGAATTAGGCTTCTCAAAAACACAAGCCCATTAACAGAATTTCCTGTTATGAGCAAGAATTTGATGTAGGAGACGCAGAGTTCCTATGACATTCAAAAAAACACTCTACCAATTGGTTTTCCTAATGTCTCGGGACATATTTGTCCTCTCCAGGCTGTGGGCCAATTCCCACTGCTCCCTAGAGATCTATCCAGGTGCTACAGCTAGCTCACAAACCTTTCTCTTCTTGTGCTTACTACCAGAAACAACTGATTTGAAATAAACAGATAACTCTGGGATGAATCCTTCCTTTTGGATGTGCACACAGCTCCCACTGAGGGTAGAATTTGACCTAACTGTCAAATTAAATTGAAATAAATAAAAGCTAGAAGTCAATAACCTCATCAGAGCTAAAAGGTGTAATGAATGCAGCTTTTCTCTTATTGCTGGACCCATGTTCTACTCTGACGTACAAAGAAATGTTTTCATGTTACACTTCATGGGATATGGGGGGAGAGGCAAGATCACATTTATTTTTTATTTTAAAGATCTAGCTTCAATTAGAATTGAGGCCGGAGGGGGGACAAACATCCTCTCTCGAGGGGTGAGGCTGCAGTAACAAGTCATAGAAAGAGTGGGAAGGCTGCATCTCCGAAATCAAGATTCCAAGCGTGAAACCAAACATGAAACTGCCTTTTACTGCTGAACTATGATTGTAACACAGTGGCCCCCATGTAATTAGGTTGATAACAGTAAGACAGTTCCACTAGGAGACGCTGAGAGCGCATAATGTACCTAGAACCATTTTAACTGCTTCCTTAAGGGAACAAACTCTTCTTATTATAATTACTTTCTCTTATGAAGGCCAGTTGTAGAGAGTGGCTAAATCACCTGAAAAAAGGAAACTCCCTCACTAGTGCAATCTTATTTCAGTTTGCTCAATTCTTATTATGTATTATGAATACTGTTTTTCTACCGTGATAAGTATGCATTGTTCCTATAACGTTTTCTTTGCTGTAGAGATAGAACACCTGAGATTGCAAGTACAATACTGCAGAGGTTCTCAAACTGTGTTAATTATTATTGTTATTATTTTATTCAAAGTGCTTTACAATAGTTAGCTAACGGTACAAACAACATTTGGAAAGATCATTAAGAGGTCCGCCGAGACCCTCAGCAATTTTCAAGCGGTTTGCGGAAAAAAAGGTTTGAGAACCACTTCTCTACACTGGATAAAGCTTTAAATTAAAGAGCCATGTCATTTGTACAGGTCTCCTCTGGCTACTTCCAGCCTTCTGTTGCTCTTCTCCCTTTTCGTGTACAGATTTTTTGCATGTACACCGCTACCCCGATATAACGCTGTTGTGGGGAGCCAAAAATCCCTACCGCGTTATAAGTGAAGCGCCGTTATATTGGGGTAGCAGCGGTGATTTAAAGAGCCCGGGGCTCTGGCCGCGGGGAGCCCCAGCCGAGCCCCGCTGCCACAGTCCCGGGGGAGCCCTGGACCTTTTAAAGCGCTGCCGGAGCCCCCCTGCTGCAGCCCTGGGGTAGCAGTGACAGGGCTCCAGTGGTTATTTAAAGGGCCCTGGGCTCCCTGCAGCAGCCGGAGCCCTGGACTCTTTAAAGTGCCACTGGAGCCCTGCTGCTACCGCGCTATACATGAACCCATGTTATATCGGGTCGTGTTATAGCGGGGTAGGAGTGTATGTCCAGGAAAACATTTTCTAGCTTTAAATTTTGAACATTAAGCTTTAAAAAATTTGAATGTTTCATTCAGTGCAACTCTATTGACCTCAGCAGGTGCAAGTCAAGGCAGAATTTGCCCCCTATATTTCTAGTGCAGACATTTATTTCTTTGCAATCAATCCTTGTGTCTGGTTAGCAATTAGATACAGAAAGACTAATAAAATCAAAATTCATCTGCCAGGGTCAAGAGTTTTTACCTTCTACTTACCATTTGTCTCACCCATTTTACAGAGCACAACTGGACGCTTCTTTGAGAATGAAGTGTACTACCAATGTAATGCTGGCTACAAGCTAGTTGGCAGTTCAGTATCAGTCTGCCAAGCAAATCGTCAGTGGCATAGTGAATCGCCACCTTCTTGTGTTCCTCTCAGTTGTGGCAAACCACCTCCTATCCAGCACGGATATGCAAAGGGAGAAAGCTTTGATGTGGGATCCAAGGTTGAGTTTTTCTGTGATGAGGGCTATGAGCTGATGGGAGATGCCTCTTGGACATGCCAGAAATCTGGGAAGTGGAGCAAAAAGCAAAGCCAAAAGTGTGTGCCAACAAAGTGCCCAGAACCACCACTGATTGAAAATCAGCTCGTCTTGAAAGAGATGGCTCACCAAGTAGGTGTTGTCCAGTTTTCCTGCAAAGAGGGCTATGTCTTGCATGGTTCCTCGGTGCTGAAATGTTTGCCATCACAACAGTGGAATGATTCCTTTCCAGTCTGCAAGGTTGTACTGTGCCATGGGCCTCCATACATTCCCTTTGGTGACCCTGTGGCATCATCTCTTCATTTTGGTAGCACCGTGACGTACACCTGCATGGATGGGTTTTTACTGAAGGGAGAACCTACAATTGGATGCCAAGCTGATGGCTCCTGGAGCTTTCCATTGCCAGAATGTATTCCAGTAGAATGCCCTCAGCCTGAAGAAATTCAGAATGGCATTGTAGATGTGCAGGGTCTTACTTACCTCAGCACAGCACTGTACACATGTAAACCGGGCTTTGAATTACTGGGGAACACGACTATTCTCTGTGGAGAAGATGGTCATTGGCTCGGTGGAAAGCCATCTTGCAAGCCTGTGGAATGCCCAAAACCTAAGGAGATTCAGAATGGCAAATATTCATACACAAACTTTCATTATGGGCAGACTGTTACATATTCGTGTGACAGAGGATTCCAGCTCAAAGGGCTGAATGTACTGAGCTGCTTAGAGACGGGAGAGTGGGACGCAGATGTTCCGTCTTGCAAAGCCATAAACTGTGACCCCCCTCGGCCCATTGAGAATGGTTTTGTGGAAGGTGCAGATTACAGCTATGGGGCTATGATCATCTATAGCTGCTTTCCAGGTTTCCAGCTGGCTGGTCTTGCCATGCAGACTTGTGAAGAGTTGGGATGGTCTAGTTTTACGCCGGCATGCCTACCGACAGACTGTGGCCTGCCTCCCCATATTGACTTCGGGGAATATGTGCAGGTTAGAAGCGAAGAAGGACATTTTGACCAAGAAAGAATACATCTTACTGAGAGCCCTCCCCTTTCTGACACGTTAGTTGCTAGTAACTGGAGAGATATAAAAAGTCCTTTGAAGGAAACTAACGCAGTACAGTTGACAAACTTTTTATATGGAACCATAGTTATGTACACGTGCTACTCTGGTTATGAGCTATTAGGAAACCCCATACTAGCTTGCCAAGAGGATGGGGCGTGGAATGGCAGTGCCCCTGTCTGCATATCAATAGAATGTGACTTACTCTCACCCCTAGAGAATGGCTTTTTACATTTTACTGAGAATACACTTGGTAGCGTAGTGCAATATGCCTGTAAACCAGGGTATAAGCTAATTGGTTCCGACACAAGGCTGTGTTTGCCTAACCGACAGTGGAGCAATGCTGCTCCATACTGCGAGGTGGTATCGTGTACCACACCTAACAAACTCATGAATGGAAATATAAAGGGAGAAAACTACACTTACAGGAGTGTGGTCCATTATGAATGTGATCCTGGGTACCAGTTAAATGGCTCAGAGAAGAGGATATGCCAGGATAACCAAAAATGGGATGGGAATGAGCCTATTTGCATCCCCGTTTCTTGTGGCCAACCACCAGTTTTAGAAAATGGCCACGTGACTGGAGACGAATACACATTCCAAAAACACATGGAGTACAGCTGTAATGAAGGTTTCCAGCTGCATGGGGACAGGAGTAGAGTCTGCCTTGCAAATGGAAGCTGGAGTGGAATCACTCCAGTTTGTAAATCCATCAGGTGTGCAGTACCACTACCTCTTCTCAATGGAGAAATTATTGGATCAGAATATGGTGTTGGGAAGGAAATTCAGTATCAGTGCAGTGAAGGCTACATATTGCATGGAGCATCCATACTTACCTGTCAAGCTGATGGCACCTGGGATACAGAGGCTCCGTACTGTGAGCCAGTCAATTGCGGACCCCCAGAAGACATCTCTCATGGCTTCCTGAATAGTTCAGGCTTCAGTTATGGGGAATACACACACTATGTGTGCTTTCCCGGTTATGAGTTACGTGGAAATCCACTGCGGCCGTGTTTGTCCAACGGCTCATGGGGGGGAAGCCTCCCCTCTTGCCTCCCCTGTGAATGCCCCACACCACTGATTCAGAATGGGGTTGTTATCGGGCAAGATTTCCGCTGCGGGAAAAGTGCACAATTTCAGTGCCTGGAGGGCTTTAAACTGCTAGGGCCTTCTGAAGTCACCTGTGAGGCAGCCGGCAAATGGAGTTCTGCTTTTCCACACTGCGGGCAGATTTCATGTGGTTCCCCACCAACAATCCCCAGTGCCTTTATAAGTGGAAGCAGCTCTGCGGAGGAGAACACTGTAATATATAACTGCATAACTGGCTTTGTCATACAAGGAAAGCCAGAGCTGACTTGTACAGATACGGGTGTTTGGAGTGAGCCGTACCCACGCTGCGAGCTGATGTCCTGTGGACCCCCACCTTCCATTCCTAATGCAGTGGCTGTCGGAGAGACCCACACCTATGGAAGCAGAGTCCAGTACAGGTAAGAAGGCTGCTGTAAATTCATCTCCCTGAAGTGTCAAAGGAATGAACATAGGACCTTTAAAGCAAATGAATACATTCAATTCGTGAGAGGCTATAAAATACATAGAAAAGCTGTGGAGCAGATCTCCCGGGAAGGTTTACACACATTCTTGGGGCTCCCACTGCCATGCAACACCTCACTCCAGCCTCATACTTTACCCACAAACACACAGCATGTCATGCATTTCAGCAATGGGGAGTGCACAGTATACATTAATATTATTGAGGCTGTGGTAAAGAATTTGTGTCACAGTTTCCAGGTATGTGTGTGTCTGTGTTTCTATGAAGCCAGGGGGGAGGGATAGCTCAGTGGTTTGAGCATTGGCCCACTAAACCCAGGGTTGTGAGTTCAATCCTTGAGGAGGCCACTTAGGGATCTGGGGCAAAAATTGGTCCTGCTAGTGAAGGCAGGGGGCTGGACTTGATGACCTTTCAAGGTCCCTTCTAGTTCTAGGAGATTGGTATATCTCCAATTATTATTAAGTGAGGATTCTGTCCATGAGTGGTTAAAATGAGGGAGGGTCAGCATGTAAATGAAGGTACCTGAACAGGTGACTTCCCTGCTTGTAAGGGTTTGGGTGGATGGATTTTCACTTAAGCACACTTAACTGGTGTGCATATGTTTGTGTGCATGTGTACATACAAACAAACCTCATGGAGGGCCAAATTCTCCAGTCCATTTGAATTGCACTCAATGCAGGACTGTGTGGGGTAAAGCAAATATGTCTTTAAGTTACCTTTGCTTTCTCCCAGTCTTGGGGGTCTGCCTGGGATTTGGCCAATCCCTGGTGCAAGCAAGAGCAGCCCTCAGGTTGCCAGTGGCCCCTAGGGGCAGATCCAGCAGCTGGCAATCCCCAGAACATAACACTGTGACCATACCCCTTTCACCCAGCCATACCCTCTCTGCCCAAACCGCAGGAGCAGCTACTGTGGCTTTACATCACATGGAGATTCTCCTAGGCACAAGGAATCATAAGGGTGATGAATCCACCCTGTTTACTTTGGGCTGCTGGAGCAGGGTGACGCAGCCAGGGATGGACTCAGGATCTTGCCAGAGTGTTCAAACTCCTGCCACCAGATTTATAAACACACAACAAAAATGCCTCAACCCTCTCACAGCAGTTTGCCCTGAACTGATACAGAAGTCTAGAGGTGCTGCTCATGAGAAACAAATATTGACAATTGAGCCACATGGTAGGTTTTGTACCTTGAGGATTAAAACATCATACGCGTGTGTACCATAGCTGTCCAATGATTCTGATACATTGCAGATGTCTGGAGGGCTACGTGATGGAAACAGAAATGGATATATGCACTTGTCAGGAAGACGGACACTGGTCTCCTAAGAGCATTTCCTGTTGCCTCAGAAAATGTCCCGTGCCCACAAATATAACCAATGTAATTATTTCTGGTGATGAGTTTACTGTGAATAAGAGCATCACTTTATCATGCTCAGAAGGCTATACTTTGTCAGGAGCAAGCACATCTACATGCCAGGTAAAGAGCGTTGGCCTTTTCTTTTCTTAAAGGTGCAGTTCACTGTCCTTGGAGGCGTGCACTCATCTGTGGGTAGAATGTGGCCCTGCTTCCTGATTGTACACAATACAGGTGTAATGCACTGTAAAATATACAGCAGGTCCTGCTCCTCCCTTAAGAAAAAGACACAGGCTTCCAGATTTGGGAAACAGTCCTCTCCTCTTACTACTTAACCATAATACTGTACTGTGACTAAACGTTCTTTTTCCCTCACTTTATTCTGTTTTAACTCTTAATTCTGTTTCAGCTCCCACTGAAATTAATGGGGATCATGCATCTTAATCCCTTGACACCTTTAAAAACCTCAGGCCTTGTATCTGTAAAAAACAAACCTCTTCAGCTATGTTGCCAATAATACCTCAGGCCTCCATCCTGAAAGTATCTACCCATCTGTTTAACGTCAGGCTTGGGAGTAGTCCCATTAGAGTCAGGGAGCCTACTCACATGCACTAAGTTCAGCATGGGTATGTGCGTGTGTAAGATCAGGGCCTTCCAGAGTTAAAACTGGAAGAATTTATAAACTCTCCCTGCTTGTGCTATTTTTTGTATTTCTGTTAAGTCAGTTTACAAGGGTCCGTTCGCTCTTGCTTTCCATCCCACAACAGACAAAAACTGAACATAAAAATGTAAACTACTCCCCTCTGTTTGCTGAACAGTTCTTTGGGTGTTCGGCTGCATAGCTGAAGCTGTTGACCGGTACACTGGAGAGGCAACGTTGTTGTCTAGGGGTTAGAGCATTGGATTAGGAGTCTACAGAGCTGGGTTCCATTCCTGGTTCGGTCACTGAGCTGCTTTGTGACTTTGAGCAATTCTCTTCACACCTCTCTGAGCTTCTGTTTCCCCTTCTGCCCTTTCTCTGTAAGCACCTCTATGCGAGTGTGCAAGGCCTCACACAATGGGTCCCCAGTCTAGATTCGGGCCTCTGAATATTACATTAGTGCAAATAATAAATGAGAATTATTGCCCACCTCTGTACTGGTAGAGCTCTCTCCCACATGTTTTCTGATTTTCTCCTTTAATAGTTATTTCTCTTACTTTTTAGCACAATGGCAGCTGGGTGCCATCATTTTCTGATGATATCTGTGTTCCTGTGTCTTGTGGGAAACTAGAAACCCCAGAACATGGAACTGTGCTTGGTGCTAGTTACAGCTACAAGGATGCGGTTCTTTATCAGTGCAATGCTGGCTATGAATTACAAGTAAGTCAACTGAATCCCCAGTATATGTACCAATACTACTAAGATTCACCCTTGTATTATCATCTTTATTGTTCTTGCTTATCCTCTTTGTTTAGTAGAATGTATTACGACTGGTCCTTACTGATTATTTTCTTAACTTCTGCCGAACGTTTATGCCTTTTTCTTGCTGTTGCTGTTGCCTATAGAATGATGCACATATAGATGGAGCTGTACAAAACACTTCAAAAGACCACTACCCTTTCTTGATCAGGTTACAATTCAGATAAATATAAAACACAGGTCAGCAATTCATATGCAAGAAGTGGGTGGAGGGAGGGAAGGGATTTGTAAGAGGAGAAGGTGGTTTTGGCCCTTAGCAAATTCAGCTCTTTTTTTTAATCAGTGGATTCTATTAAAGTGTTGCAAAGAGAAACCAGAACGGAGAGTTACTGATCTCCTGAATGTAAGCGTAGACTTATTTCCCAGATTCCTCCACCCCAGCTCAGTTCAGCGCTCCTGCCGTGACTCCACAGCTCCCGTAGTGCACCTTCCACCTGACTATCGCAAAGCACTTCACAAACATTAGTGAGCTCAGCCTCAGATATTCCTGGGATGTCGATAAATAGTATCTCACTTTTACAGATAAGGAAACGGAGACAAAGAGGTTGCAGCAGCTTGCTCAGATTTACTTCGGGGCAGGGCAGGGAGCAGAGTCCAGTGCTTCTGGCTCTGTCCTATGCTTTTATCATTAGCCAAGACTGTCTTAACAAAGTAACACTTAGTGGGGAAATAATAGCAAGTCATAACCTATCACAAGTTAGAAAACTTACGTCTTTCTGATTTTTCCATGAGTTATGAAAAGTGGCCTTTTGACCTTGTCAGAGCCTGCACTGAGCCCGGGAGGGGTTGTTATGGTATTGTGAGGAGCAGGGATGGTGAGGCAGGGAACAGTTCTGAAACAGAGAATACTTAGATTGTGAACTTTGTGAGGCGGTGACCTTTTCGTCGCTCTGTGTTTGTACAGCGCCTAGCACAGAGAGGTCCTAGTCCTAGGCTTTACTGCAGTGCAGATAAGAATAATGAAAATAATCCAGTGTTTAAGTCAGCCTGCTAGGGCTCAATCCCGCAAGGTGCTGAACATTCTGCTCCTGCCCCAGGCAAATATTTACGCACACGCTTTACTTTAAGGATGCAAATAGTCTCGTTGATCTGGAGAAGATAGACAAGCTCACTTTAATTAATTACTCTCGTTACAGTTGCTATGGCAACATCCATTTTTTCATAATCTCTGTGTATATATATCTTCCTACTGTATTTTCTACTGCATGCATCCGACGAAGTGAGTTTTAGCCCACGAAAGCTTATGCTCAAATACATTTGTTAGTCTCTAAGGAGCCACAAGGACGCCTCGTTCTTTTTGCTGATACAGACTAACACGGCTACCCCCTCTGAATCTTGTGTATCTGTTCAAGATATTGTGAAGCTAGCCAAAACAAGGAACCCTGCAATAACATGTGTTTATATTGAAGGCATATTTCATGGTGGTAGCTGGATCAAACTGCTGGACTGATTTTAGGACAAAGTCTACCTCTCTGTCAGAGACAAAAGAAACCCACTGTAAAATTCTTCCAAATGAAAAATAGTACTGCTCCTAGAAATTATTCCACCTACGCCCCCTAGTGGAGTCTTGTCTCCCTGCTGTTAAAACAGCAGCCCCCTACACTCCTCTGAAATGCTCTGCCGCGGCATGATGCCCTAAGTCCAAGCATACTTTAAAGTAAACACCTGCCCTTGGTAATAGGTGCTCTTCATATGGACATAACTAGTGAAAGAAATGAAACCCAAACTTAGAAGTTAGACTTAATGTCCTGTGACCAAAGAGACAGTTTAATTGCCATGTCCTGAAGAAGTGCTCGTAACTATTAGTGTGTACTACAATACGTAGGCAAGAGGATGAGTGACATCGCCTAGAACATGTGAGTGGGATGGGATAGAAATACAGTATTATTTAACTGAGAGCTCACCTCTGCCCAGCTGCTTTTGAAAGGAGTAAGTTAGGCCATTTTTCCTGAACTATAAAATGAGTATTGGAGTGAGGACCCATCTGAACCTTCTTGGAAACAGGTGAGACTCTGCTGGCAAGGAGAATGCAGAATGGTCTTAGATTCCCAACCCTGTGTTTAGAGCGCAAAGACCACAGGATTGGGAATCAAGAGATACAGATTCTAACTTTAGCTCTCCCACTGACTTCCTGGGTAGCCGTGGGCAAGTCATTTGACCTCTCTGTTCTTCAATTTCCTCAGCTGCAAAATGGGGACACCATTTCCCTGCTTCACAGGGGTGCTGGCCGGCTAACTGTGCCAGTGTTTGTGGGATGCTGCTACAGCAATAAACACTGTTGGAATGCTTATAAACAATTACAGATACAATCTCGGTCAGTGCTTTTTTATCAAAGACCCTAACCAGAGCTGTGTGGGCCAAAGTCTGCTCTCAGTTACAAGTGCAAATCTGGATTAATTCCATTAATTCCACTGGAGTCACTCCCAATTTACACTGGTAGAAGTATGTCCCAAGTTCCTAGTGACTGACTGAACTCACAGGGTCTGATTTTCCCCTTACATACTCTGGTTTTACACCAGTGTGGTTCCATCAACTTCAATGGAGTTACTCCTGATTTACACAAACATGAGTGAAAATGGGAGAGAAGCAGGTGCAATGACTACACTGTGGGACAGATTCTCATCACAACTTCAATGATGTAAACCAGGAGAAAGTCCAGTGGAGTCGACAGAGTAGCACAGATGTAAAATGAGGTGTATGTGAGCAGAGACTCAGGCCCACCAACTTGGCAATTTTACTCTCCTGTTTTGTTTCTTTAACCATAAATAACCTCTACAGAGCAGGACACGATCCACTGCTCTGAGCACGTGACTGCGAGAGGTCAGACACTAAATCCTGATCCTGGCTTTGACATTGACTCACTCTGCAGATTTGAGAAAGACACTTATCCTCTGCCTCTGTTTCCCCCAGCCATACAATGAAGATTCTGACCTGGCTCTAGGGGGTCTTGTGAGAGTTATTTAGTGAACATTTGTAAAGTGCTTTGAAGATGAAAAGTGCTTTAAAAGTGCTAAGTAGTATTTTGTAATCATTAGATGTGACAGTAAGAAACCCGGGAATCTAAATGCATGCTGCCCCTTCTCCTCTACCAAGGTTTGAACCCCGGAACGTGCACAGGATGCACCTCTCACTGGATTTCACCTGCTTCTTTTCTGTGGGAACTATAAATGATTCCACCCTAAATCCTGCATTCTCACCCAATTCGTGGTTGGTGGTGCTATTGATGCAACATCAGCTGATCTTCTAACTTCCTCTCTCCAGGACTGAGAATGTCATGGGGTTTTGGCACATTTTTTTTTCCCATTGAGCACAATGACAAAATAGTGCAAGCGTAGAGCATCCAAAGGGTTGCAGCAAGTCACAAGATTTTAAAGCAACCTTTCTCTCCATCTGTCCTTTTCAAACTCAGAAAATCTGTCACAGATGTTATGCAAGTTTTAGGACAGAATTCTGCTCTTGACGTTCAGCTGGTGGATCTTGGTTCCAACATTCTGCTCTCCCTCGGTACATGGATTTCTATAGGAGGGAACGTGTACAGGGAGATAGCAGAATAAAGGAGTCACAATTGGTCATGAAAAAATGAGGCAGCTTTGATTCTCTTCTCCTGCAGTGCAGTAAATGATACAATCCTAACGATTTTATGCTATTTCATGATCCTTTTCCTTTTGTCTAATAGGGTGATGCAGAACGTATCTGCCAAGGAAATAAACTATGGAGTGGAGCAGCACCAGTGTGCAGAAGTGAGTTCTAAATTAATTTGTTGTATGTCTAGTGTGGCTTGGGAGTATTTTTATATGGCAGATAAGTATTAATGTTCAGTTTGCTTTGTTTATTACTTAAACTGTACCTAAAACTTTAATGTGAATATTATGACACATCTTGCAAAATTGGTATCATCTGAAGATAATGTTGTTATTAAACCGCAACATAGACTTTTTTTTTCCTCCAAGAAAACAGCACTTCTGGACAAAGCTTTTCAAAGGGTGATTTTTGGTGCCTTTATTTTTGGGTTCCCAACTTGAGACACCTTCAAGGGTTTGTTTGGGTGATGGGACCTGGTTGTTATATTTTGACACCTCCTCTCTGCTGTTTAACTGAGTGAAGCTTTGGGTAATTATTATTTAACTGTGCGACCAGGCTAAGGCCCTTTCTAAAACTCCAAGGAAAAGATATCCAATCACAGATAGGAAGGCCAAGGAAACTTGGATAAAGCTTGGGTTAACGTAACCAGAAACTGTTCGGTTTTAAAGGTACCTCCCAAATGCAAACATTTTTACCATTTAGGGCAACATGTTGCTGACCTCTGAGCCACATGAAGTCAATGGGAATTGTGGGTGCTCAGCAGTCTGAAAATTAGGTACTTAATGTCTTTCATTTACAGAGGTTCTGTCTACATTACTGAACCTGTGTCGGCATAGCTATTGTTCCTACTGTAGTGTAGCTATGGGGCTATCAGTTAATCGCAGTTAACTCAAAACGATTAACAGAAAACAAATTAACTAGATTAAAAAATTAGTCGCGATTAATCGCAGTTTTAATGGCACTGTTAAACAATAATGAAGTACCAGTTTACATTTATTATAAATATTTGTGGATGTTTTTCTACATGTAGACACAGCATGCACCAACAGAAGGAGTTTGTCTGGTAGTGGAGGAACACCACCTCCCAACAGTGTTCGCTACATCAACTCTGCCATCAGCATAGCTTTGTCAACACTGGGGGTTTTATTGGCATATCTATATTAGTCAAAGGTGTGGTTTTTTTCACATCCCTGACTGATGTAGCTATGCTGACATAACTTTTAAGTGTAAACCAACCCTGAGACACTTACCCTGAATCATGATTTTGCTTTTTGTTTTCCTTTGCAAGTTTAACATCATTAATGTGGCTGTAAAGATATTTTCTAATGCCTTTGGCTAAAGCCAGCCTACATCAGATCTGGTTTTAGGGGTACCTGGCAAGCCCCAGACAGCATTCTGGGCTAGCTGTTATACGATGGCTTTGCTAGTGAATGGAATAACCTGGAAATATTTGCATACATACTGCATATATGAAGATTACGTTTCCTCCATTCTAACTGCTCTTCCGGACTCCCAAGAGAAGATTGAGAAGGGGTTGTGACTAAGACAGGCAGTTGGTAAAGGCATCTGATTACATCAACATATTTTCTGTGGTTTAGGGATCTCCTGTGGCCCACCAGAATTGATAGAGAATGGATCTGTTCACGGGGAGGAGTTCCTGTTTGGGGATGAAGTTCTCTACAGCTGTAATCGAGGCTTTGAACTACAGGGACCCAGCCGAAGAATCTGTCATGTTAACAGGCGGTGGAGTCCCTCAGCCCCTTCGTGCATGCGTAAGTACAGCTCAGAGCGAGATGAGTGCCATTCTAGAGCAGCGGTGGACCACCTAGGGGTAAAAAGCCATTGGTGGTTTACACAAGCGCTCCCCCAGTGCTACCACCAATGGAGCTGCACCAGCAGTAGTGCATTGGTGGGAAATATCAGGAAACGTGCCAGTGCAGACGAAGCCTACGTGAGCAGTTAGAGTTTGCATTTCCTCTTTGACTCTGATGGAGGCTTTGGTCTACAAGATGCTGCAGCACATTCTCCACCCAGTTGCATATTGATATGGCATGACTTGGGGTTGCACTGGGGAAAATGATGCGAAAGCTTGGTCTGTAATGTCTGGATTTTATTGTCTCATGGAATATGGGTCTTGAATTATCACACTGCAGTGATTTGTCATAAGGGTGCCAGTGCTGACCCAGCTGGGTTGTTTTGGTGTGAGCAACTCAAATCACTGCAGTCTGATAGTTTTGCTGTCAGAGCAGTGAGGTGTGACTTATTTTCGGGTGTGGCACAAAGTAGATATAATTGCTTTGTGCATTTCATAAATGGATTCTAGGGGCATTATAGCCTTTTGCAAGGAATTCTGTCCAGCCTTCCTCTCTCACTTTTTACTCCTCTACCTCCACATTGTGCTGCTGCAATGTGTGCTGATCTCTAGGTCCCCTTTCCACTTCACCTCTGTACAAAATGAGGAGTGAGAGCCTGGCTCTAATGCTGCCCCCTCTATCTGTGATTCTGTCCCTCTGAGACAATGAGTCACATTTCTTTATATCTTGCTTTTCCAGCCTCCATTTCTTCCCCTTCATCCTCCTTTAACTCGTTTTGTGAAGTAGGGCATGATACAGCGTACAAAAGAGAAGAAATACAAACAAACGGCTTTGTATAAGTACTGTAAAGACGATAAACTCAGAAACTTCTCTTCTAGGGATAACTTGCGAGCCACATCCCTCTATAGAAAATGCAGTGTCCGTGGCCTCAGGAAGTACTTACAGAAGTAACGTTACCTATGTGTGCAAGTTTGGATACCATCTTGTTGGGCCCCAGAATATCACATGTCTTGCCAATGGGACCTGGAGTAAACCCCTCCCATCATGTGAAGGTAACTGTTATGTTTTATGCCCCAGTACATATTGATCTAGGAAAAGCAATCCTTATCGTTCTTGCTGGCATACCAATATGTATATCCTACAGCCAGAGGATCAAACCTCTCTCTGGGAATGTTCTTCCATGGAGCAATGAAGTGCAGTAGTTCTTTTTATATTACTATTAACTGGCACCCAATCAGCTAAAAGTATTACAGGAAATGGTTCCTAGCGGGGAGAGTTATTAGTAAGACCAGAAGGCTTATCAGACAGAAAGGATATTCCTTTAGGGCCTGAATCTGCAAAGTACGATAATAGCTTTATAAACATCAATGAGAGCTAAGGGCACTCACCATTTATCAAAGACAATGGACAATGAGAACAAATGACTTTTCTCCAAGTGGCTCAGAAAATTCATGTGAAGAGCCATTTTTAATTATTATTTATTATTTATTTTTTATTATTTTAGCCAGGTTGACACCTCATGGTAAGAACTTCAAAATAATTGTCACAAGAAATTTAGCACACACACACACACACACACACGCACACACATCCCCCAACACCTTTCCTGCAAATTACTCAGCTCAAAGGGTGATTAAATATGTCCTGTTATTCCTGCCCCAAACCAGAATAAATTATAAGCATGAATTGTTTGTGTTTATAACCAGGAGGCAGAGCTGTCAACAAAAGAGCAGAACAAGTAATTGACAAGATCCCAAATCTGTATGGACATCCAGTTTTTTCCCCTCAGATGACACTGGCCAAAATCAACATACATGGATATAGATTAAACAAAAGTACATTATAAACTTTATAATGTGCATTAAACATTAAATATAAACTTTCCCCTTTCCATGCTCCTCTTTTCCTCAAGTGGAAGACAAAACATAGGGCTGCCTGTCATTTGAGTAGTGATGGCAGCACAGACCAGATCATCTGACTGCTTCTCCCTCTGGCTTTGTGCAATTTGAAATTGTCACACCCCATCAGACCAGTGATACCTCTAGTCCAGTATCCGGTCTGATAGTGGTGAGTACCAGCTGCTGCAGAGGCAGAACGTTACTCTCTGGGATCTCTCTAAGTGGAAAGAAAGGAACCACTGAAGCTCAATCCCCTTCAACTAACCGGTGTCCAAAGCCTCATGGCCAACCTTGTTAAACTCTCTGTGATCTTGTTAAAAACATGCCTGGATATTTGCCCTTTCTCCATCGCTAGGAGGAGTTCAGCCACCAACCCAACTATATCTTCTTCCCGGCGCTACTGATTTTTCAGTTAACACTTACTATGTTTTATTGTTCTCCGGTTGCTATTATAAACACTGCATCACTATAATCAGAGAATAAAGTGTGTGCCTAATATAGTTTAAATTAATGAATTTACTTCCTTGCAGAGACCAGATGCGAAGCTCTGGTTTCCTTGGCGAATGGGAAGGCACTCTATGAAAATACTACAGTTGGCAGCAGAGCAGCATATTACTGCGAAAGAGGATACAGCTTGGAAGGGGAGCCCATAGCAGAGTGCACAGAAACTGGAAGCTGGAGTCACCCGATACCGCTCTGCCAACGTGAGTGTTTGCTCACTAAGGAAGATTTCTAAGCGTTAAAGGACAAGTTCTGCTCTTTGTTTAAACCATTGTTAATTGAGAGTAAATCAATTGGCTTCAATAGGGCTAACCCAGCTTTATACTGTGTGACCCAGCAGAATTGGTCAAGTTCAAAATCAAATATATTTGCCTATCCCAGTTTTTCCTCACCTAGTGAAGTTCTGTAACTTAAGTGAAACTTTCCTTACATAGCGAAATTTAATCTTCCGCTGTTCTGCGGTTTTGGGAGACACCTGTGTGCATGGTAAAGAACTGAATAGTACTGAGGCACATTAAAAATAACATCCGCCTACAAATGTTTGTGAAATTGAGAGAGTAAACTGTTCAGCAGCAGGTGACTTGATTTGGGAAAGAGCTTTAAATGGATTTGAATCTGCCACTCTGCCCCCCATGTAACCTTATTTGTCTGTAACTGATCTTAGATCTGTCTTGCGTTACACTAGCTGGATCATCTCATTTTTTTAAACAAGAGACCAATGTGTCTCTAGCTTCATAGAAGAAGCATCCCCTCTGCTGTTGTACTGAATCCTTGTCACATTTGTCATGCAACTCGTCCTATTGAAATCAATGGAAATGCTCTCATGAGGAAGGCCGGGAGGGTTTAGCCCAAAATTACAGTGCGCAGGAACAATAGGTGACCTGTAAACTCTGTTGAATGTTAATACTCTTCACCGTGTGAACCCTTAGGGACAGATTTCCTGGCACTCTGCCACTTCTTTACACTGTTCCGATGCCGCTAAGCTGCTGTAAATCCAACTGAACCCAAAGGATCTGCTTCTCGTTTACACTAAAACCCCTTTACATTGCTCTAGCAGTGCAGGGGAATCTTAAAGCAATGTAAATTACATTGACGTCCTCTTCAATGCCCGTTTCTACTGCCAGGGTGAAATCCTGAGCCCACTGAAGTCGATGGGAGTTCTTCTTTGAGTGGCTGCTCATGTGTACTCCACAGTAGGTGTGTGTGCTCACCACGTGCACCGGTGCTGGAAGTTTTTCCCCTAGCAGTACCCGTAGGGGGGAGCACCCCCCATGACCCCTGGAGTGGCACCTGCCTGGCACAGTATAAGGGGAGCTGCGCGCTCCCCCCACCCTCAGTTCCTTCTTGCCGCCAGTGAAGGTGCATCAGAACTGCTCAGCTCCAGCTTTGCTGCAGCTTGTCCCCAGAACTGTTCGTTCGTTCATTAGTACCTGTAGCCAGTTAGCTATTTCAAGTATCAGAGGGGTAGCCGTGTTAGTCTGGATCTGTAAAAGCAGCAAAGAGTCCTGTGGCACCTTATAGACTAACAGGCGTATTGGAGCATAAGCTTTTGTGGGTGAATACCCACTTCGTCGGATGCATGGTGCCACAGGATTCTTTGCTGCTTTAGCTATTTCAGTTAGTTTAGTTAGTTAAGTTAGTTAGATTTAAGTTGTGCAGCTCTTGTAGGCATTCTATGCCCAGGAGTGACCCACATGCGGACTGTCTGCGCTCCTTGGGCGAAACCCACATCAGCGAAAGGTGCAAGATCTGCAAGTCGTTCAAGCCCCGGACCAAAAAAGAAAGGGACATTAGGCTCCAGGCCATCCTGATGGAGTGGGCACTGGCCCCGACCCCGGCACACTGCTCTGAACCAGTACCCGGCATCAGTACACGGAGACCCTCCAGTACCATCAACCAGTCAGCCACGGGGGACACCAAGAGGACCAGAATGACTCCCTCTTGCAACAGCACCGAGGGAAGTCTGGGACAGAGGCCAGGCCCATGTCAGGCAACCCACAATCCCCACCGGGCCCTAGGCCTCCGACTCACATTGAGTGGAGTAGCCCGGCCCCTTCGGAGCAGCATAGATGGCATCCGGACATCTGGAGCCTGAGGTAGTAGCCTACCTCAGGCTCCAGATGTCCGGATGCCATCTATGCCCAAAGCCCTCCAGGCGGCCAGGGACGTCATGACCACGCCAGTGCCCGGAGCTCTGCCGATGTCGGCCCCACGCTCCAGGGGCAAGCCTGATACCGGTCTTGGTCGAGGGAACATTCCCGACACCGCTCAGCGACCATTCAGGGCTCAGTCCATGTGGATCGCCCCCAATGCCGGCCAGACTGTCTGGATGGGTGCTGTCCAGCCGAGACTCCTGGCACCTCTCGTCTTCACGGAGCGAATATTGATGGGACCGTGGCGTACGTCGCCAACAGTCCTCATCTTGAAGGAGGTACTGCTGTCGGTCACGGCACAACCGTCAATGCCGTTCCCGCTTGGACTCACACTCCAAGTCTCCGCCAAGGCACCGTAGCCCCGGGCGTCGATCGCCAGCGTCTTGCTGTCGCAGGTCTGCCCATCAAGGCCCTTTGTGGAGCAGCTACTACTGTCAGTGCCGTTCCTCCACCTCGAGATCACGTTCCCATGGCCGATGCAGATTCCGTCACCGCCAGGGGCAGCAGTGGGTCATACGCCAGCCCAGCCTCCACTCACAGCCGCCCGTCTACAGGCCAGGCTAGCCAGCCTGAACTGCCGGCCCCTCCGTGCCTCAGCAAGTGCAGTGGCACCGAGCATCGTGGCCAGCCCAGTGGTACCAGTGGGTACCGTGGCCTCCAGCACAGCCCCCAGTGGGGACTCGCTCGGTGGCCGGGGCGTTGGAAGCACCGTTGTCCTCCATCCCTAGACCGCCAAGAAAGGAGTCAGTGGGATCCGTGTCCTCAGCACCGTGCCCGGAGTCCAACCAGGTGGTGGATCCTCCGGTGCTGGGTGGCACCCAAAGCACTGCACCGGCCCGTCCGGAGGAGCTGATTGCAGCCCCCCCCCCCCTCTGTCCTCCAGGAGGACTACCAGGCCCACCAAGACCTCTTAAAAAGGGTGGCAGCGAGCCTCCACCGCCAGGCAGAGGAGATGGAGGAGCCCTCAGACTCCCTGCTCAATGTGCTGTCCCCCTCGGCGCCAGGCAGGGTGGCCTTGCTGCTCCATGAAGGGGTGGCAAGAATTTCAAATGCCCTGTGGCAAACACCAGCCTCGTTGGCTCCCATCTCTAAGAAGGCGGAAGGCAAGTACTTTGTACCCACTAAGGGGCAGGAATATTTGTATACCCACCCGGCGCCCAGCTCCTTGGTGGTCGAGTCGGTCAATCACAGAGAGTGACGGGGCAGCCAGCCCTGACCCCTAAGAACAAAAACTCTCAGAGGCTGGATACTTTCGGGAGAAAAGTTGATTCGTCCTCAAGCTTCCAGCTAAGAGTAGCAAACCATCAGGCTTTCCTGGGTCGCTACGAGTTTAATCTCTGGGGATCCCTCCCCAAGTTCAAGGACTCCCTCCGGGAGCACAATAAAAAGGAGTTTAAGGCGCTCGTGGAGGAAGGGGCAGCGGCCGCAAGGGCATCCCTGCAGGCCACTTCGGATGCAGCGGACAAAGTCGCATGGTCCATGGCCTCGGCGGTGTCCATGAGACGGGTGTCATGGCTCCTGCTCTCTGGGCTACCCAGCGAAGCACAATTGTCAATGCAGGATCTCCCTTTCAACGGGAAGGCGCTGTTTGCTGAGGAAACAGACATAAGACTGCATAGCATGAAAGACTCCCGAATGACCCTCCAGACCTTGGGCCTCTATGTCCCTGCTCTGGCAAAACCCAAGTTCAAGCCACAGCAGGCTCCTGCCCAGGCCGCCCTCCTGAAGTATGAGGCCGCCCAGAAGAATCAATGGGACTATAGAAAACGCTCACAGAGGCAGTCTCGACCTGCCTCCCAGCCTGGGTCCTCTAAAGGCAAGCAGGCGGGTAAAAAGCGTTTTTGACAGGACGCTCGGGGGTACCCCGCCAGTTCTCAGCAGGGACCCACCTCCAATAAATTGGGCTCCTTTTCCCAATCGGTTATGTGCTTTCCTCCCAGAATGGTCACGGCTCACCTTGGACCGTTGGGTCCTCAACACCATATCCCAGGGTTACACCCTTCAGTTTACCTCTTCCCCGCCCAACCACCCCCTGCCCCCATCCCTCTTGAGGGACCCATCACATGAGGCTCTGCTCGAGCAGGAGGTCGGGCAGCTCTTGGAACTGGGAGCGATAGAGGCGGTGCCCAAGGAGTTCCTGGGCAAGGGGTATTACTCCCAGTATTTCCTTATCCCAGAGGCCAAAGGGGGGCTCAGGCCCATCATGGACCTGCGAGGCCTGAACCAGTACATGGTGAAACTCAAGTTCCGCATGGCTTCCCTGGCCTCCATCATCCCCTCCCTGGATCCCTGGGACAGGAACACAGCCCTCGATCTACAGGACGTATACTTCCACATCCACATATTCGAGGGGCACAGGCGCTTCCTCCGTTTTGTGGTGGGACAGAATCACTTCCAATTCACGGTCCTCCCGTTTGGCCTGTCCACTGCCCCCAGGGTCTTCACAAAGTGCATGTCGGTGGTAGTAGCCTACCTCAGGCACCAGGGGTCCAGATATTCCCCTAGCTGGACGAATGGCTGCTCAAGGGCACCTCCCGGTCACAGGTGAGGGACCATGTGGCTCTCCTCCTGTCCACCTGCAATGCCCTGGGCCTGTTGGTAAACAACGCCAATTCCACATTAGTCCTGGTCCAACGCATAGAGTTTATCGGGGCATTCCTGGACGCAACGTCGGCCAGGGCCTCTCTCCCCCCAGACGGGTTTGAGACCCTGACAGGGCTCATCGACTCGATCGCAAGGTTCCCAGTGACAACAGCCAGGGCTTGCCTGCAGCTGCTAGGTCACATGTCGGTGTGCACGTATGTGGTCCGCCACACCAGACTCAGGATGAGGCCCCTCCAGCTCTGGTTGGCCTCGCAGTTCTCCCAGGCCACGGACAGAATGGACAAGGTCCTCACCGTGCCGAACTCGGCGATCACCTCCCTGTGGTGGTGGTCCGCCCCAAGCAACATGCTCCAAGGCGTCCCCTTCAGGGACAGGGCCCCGTTGTTGGAGCTGGTGTCTAATGCATGACCTGGGTTGGGGGGCCCATGTGGGGAATTTTCAGACCCAAGGCCTGTAGTCTCTGCAAGTCCTGACCCTTCACATAAACGTCAAGGAACTCAGGGCGACTGCCGTGTATGGCCTTCCGCTCGCACCTGAAGGGCAAGGTAGTCAGGGTCCTCACGGACAACATGGCCTCAACGCTCTATATCAACAGACAAGGCGGGGCCCGATCCTCTGCCCTCTGCCACGAAGCCCTCAACCTCTGGGACTTCTGTATAGCCCACGGCATCCACCTAAAAGCCTTTCATCTGCCAGGCGCCCGGAACGTGAAGGCGGATCGCTTGAGCAGAGACTTTTCCTCTCAGCACGAGTGGTCTTTACACCCAGAAGTGGCCCACCAGCTCTTCCAAAGGTGGGGAACTCCCCAGGTGGACCTATTGGCCACCCGGCAGAACTGACGATGCCCCCAGTTCTGCTCCAGGAGGGGCCTAGAGAAGGGCTCTATCTCCAATGCCTTTATCTTAGTCAGGCCAGCTTCTCTATGCCTTTCCCCCATTCCCTCTGATCAGCAGGGTCCTGGATAAAATAAAGACAGACAAAGCCAGGGTCCTCCTCATTGCCCCGGCGTGGCCCAGGCAGCACTGGTACGGGACCCTCTCGGGCCTGGCGGTGGCTCTTCCGTGGCCGTTGCCACTCTGCCCAGACGTACTCTCTCAGGACCAGGGCCGCCTCCTCCACCCCAACATGGCAGCTTGTCACCTCACAGAATGGCTGCTCAATGGCTAGGTGGCAAGGAGAGGACATGCTCAGAACAGGTTCAGCGCGTCCTCCTCGAAAGTAGACGGCCCTCCACTTGCCACTCCTACATGGCGCTGTGGTCTCAGTTTTCTAGGTGGGCGGCGAACCAAGGTGTGTCCCCAACGGCCACCCTGATCCAGCTTATCCTTGATTACCTCCTTCACCTGAGGGCCCAGGGCCTGGCACCCTCATCAGGGTGCACCGGGCGGCCAAATCGGCCTTCTGTCCCCTGGTGCAAGGACACACTGTGTTCTCCCATGCTATGACCGGCCGATTCCTTAAGGGTTTGGACCAGCTTTACCCATATTCTAAGCCCCTGGTCCCACAATGGGACCTGAATCTGGTGCTGGCTCATCTTACGAGGCTCCCGTTTGAACCGTTAGCCACGTGTTCCTGGTCTCACCTCTCGTAGAAGGTGGCCTTCCTGGTTGCTATCACATCGGCCAGGCGGGTCTCGGAGCTCAGGGCCCTGACGTCCGAGCTGCCATATCCGATCTTTCATAAGGACAAGGTCCAGCTCCGCCCACACCCCACGTTCCTCCCAAAGGTGGTCTCCGCATACCACATGGGTCAAGACATTTTTCTACCAGTCCTCTGCCTCAAGCCTCACATGACTAGTGAGGAGCGCTGTCTCCACACGCTCGATGTGAGGTGGACTCTGGCTTTCTACCTCAAGCAGACCAAGCCGTTCAGAAAGTCCTCGCAACTGTTTGTCACCTCGGCTGAGCGCGCAAGAGGCAAGCCCATTTCCACTCAGTGGCTGTCCAGCTGGATCACTTCATGCTCCTGTTTTGAGCTGGCAGGTGTCCCCCCGCCGTCCATTGTGAGGGCACACTCGACTCGGGCACAGGCCTCGTCGGCTGCTTTTGTGGCCCACGTCCCATTACAGGACATTTGTAGGGCCGCCACATGGTCTTCGGTTCACGCGTTCACCTCGCACTATGCGATAATCTCCCAAACCAGGGATGATGCCGGGTTCGGCAGGGCGGTACTCCATCCCGAGAACTTGTGAACTCCTACCCACCTCTAGAAGGTATAGCTTGGAATCACCTATTAGGGAATACACATGAGCAATCACTCGAAGAAGAAAAGTTAGTTACCTTTTCGTAACTGGTGTTCTTCAAGGTGGGTTGCTCATGTCTATTCCACATCCCACCCTCCTTCCCCTCTGCTGGAGTTGTCTGGCAAGAAGGAACCGAGGGTCGGGGAAGCGCGCAGCGCCCCTTATACCACGTCAGGCAGGCGCCACTCCAGAGGTGTGGGGGGCACTCATCCCCTATGGGTACCACTAGGGGAAAAACTTCCACCAGTGCACATGGCGAGCACACACACCTACTATGGAATAGACATGAGCAACGCCTCTTGAAGAACGGCAGTTACAGAACGAGTAACTGTCTCTTTTGCCATTGGTTTCAGCAGAGCCAGGTTTTCATCTCCAGAACATGGTGTAAGGTAACATTCGTGTAAATGAGAATCAGGCCTGTTATCTTCATTTCGTGACCTCCAGCCTCACAACTGTTTAAAGATTAAACTTGGGAGCAATCAATCCATTCATTCTGCTGGTTTTGCAATTTGATGATGAAAAGAGGGAGCAAGTTTGCAGACATGCTTTACAAATATTTTTTTCTTTCCCCCCACCCCACTTGAACAGCAAATCCTTGTCCTGTGCCTTTCATAATCCCGGAGAATGCCCGCCTGTCTGAGACAGAATTTTATGTCGGCCAGAAAATATCGATCAAGTGCAGGGAGGGCTATCAACTTAAAGGACAAGCTGCAATGACCTGTAACCCTGACGAGACTTGGACACCAGCAAGAGCTAAATGTGAAAGTAAGTGCACAGACTGAAATCACGGCAGATGTTGTGAGAAGCTGGCTGGGAAATGCCCCGTGTTCTTATACCCCTCCGGCATATTTCTTTGTTGGGGGGCAGCCCTAACAAGAAGGCCTAATGTCACTCTCTTCTACTTGCAACTTTTAAGCACCAATACGTAAGCCATTGCTCCTGGCTGGCAATTGGAGGGGAATAGGGGGAATGTCTTGAAAATGGCTGCCAGGCACATTATACACATTCGTTGTTTGATTTGCTATGAACAATGTTGTATCTGCTACAATGAAGCCCTATTTCCTGGTCGCCCCCTTTCTCTGTCCCCACCATGCCCAGTTTCCCCCTTCTCCCCAGGGCTAAGTTTGGTGCTAGTGCAGAGGTCTCTTTTCATTACTGGACACTGTGTGCATTTCTCTGCACCATACAGAAGCCTCTCTCTGCAGAGCTTTCCTCCCCACACGCCTCTTGCAGTGCTCAGCATCCTGCAGGCTCGCACCCTAAACAGACAGGGGTATTATGTACTGTATTGTCAACGAGTTCCCAGATGCTGCAGCTCATCAGCCCATTGTGGCTTCTTATTTTTCTTTAGAGATTTCTTGTGGGCCCCCTGCTCACATTGAAAATGCCTTGGCCCGTGGTACATTTTATCAGTATGGAGACATGATCACCTACTCATGCTACAGCGGGTACATGCTGGAGGGGTCCCTGAGAAGTGTGTGTTTAGAAAATGGAACTTGGACAAAACCGCCTGCCTGCAAAGGTAAGAGTCATTTTTTTAACTGTGTGCTGGTGCTTTTCCTAACCTGCTGTACAAACACACAAGGAGAAATTCCCATATGACTTCACAATGTAGCCACAATTTAACCCATAGCGCATAAAGCACAAACTCACACCCTTCCTGCTTTAAAATAAAACAAACAAACAAATAAATAGACTAGCTTAAACCTTCTCCCTAACCTTGGCTGCTTCTAGGGTTCCTCTTTCAAGGACTGCATATCTCATACCCTAGATCAGCGTTTCTCAAATGCAGCCACCAGGGGCTTTTCTTGCGGCCACAGCCTCTTGGGCTGTGATAGGAGGGAAGCCGTGGCCCCTCCGGAGATACAAATGCTGGAGGTGTAGGCAGCTGATGAATTCCACACTTTCCCGGTGGCTGGGGCAGCAGGCTTTGGTGGCCGCGGGGCTTCAGATTCCATCCCCGCGGTAGCAGGCTCTGGTTCCAAGCTCTGGCCCCAGGCTCATCACCCCCACCATCATCTCTGGGCCCCACTGCCTCCCTCCCCATCCAGGGCTGAATTTGCCCCAGGGCTTGCCGGGACTGAGGAAGTAAGTCTGCTGTGAAAAGTGATATTAACAAACATCACTTTTCACAGCCGCAGACTTACTAGCTAGCAAGTTTTTTTTTCTAAAAAGCAACCAAAAAAAGCAAAAGAAACAACAACAAAAAGACAAAAACATGCAAAGCACCTTATTTATGTTTCTATTCTGTTTAGGTCCATTAAAGAATAGAGACCGCTGTGCATTATTTTTATTACCGAGTCTGAAAAAATCCTACATACATAAATTACAATGATTTGGACATGTATATGTGTGTATTTATTTGTTTTTCCTAAAATTAATTACGTATTTTAGGAAAAATTGTCAGCACGGCCACCAGCAAGAGTTGGTAGCCGCACCCTGAGACCACCAAAAAATGTGTTGTGAGACCCCCTGCCCTAGATCCCCTCTCTCCAGAGGGTCATTCACACATCAGTTATAATCGGCAGAGGGAACAAGTTTCCTACCACTGTGAATCTCCAGAATACACTTAATCCTTTCCCAGGTGGAACAACACGTGCTAAACAAATACTACCAGCCTGTTACATTCGTATACTTAAAGAAATTTTGCTTTTCACTGTTAAGGCAGAGCACTGCCGGAAAGGAAGGTGGCTGATACAACTGGTGCTTATTCTGTCATTGTTTAGCTTCTGCGTGTTGCTGAAAACAACTATCTGCAGTAAGATGTGCAGAGATAAACTGATACAGCTGTGCTGAAATAATGCACACTGAGCATGGAGGAAGCCTCACAACATCTGTGTTGGCCAGTTTAAGCACAGAACTGTAAGGACTAGATGGATATTTTTCTAAAATCCCCAAGATTTGATTGACAAACGGGCATGTACTTGCATAGCTGTATTTGCATGCAAATTTACCCTAACTGTAGCACATATGAAAGTTAGTATTTAAACACCTATGCACCCTTTTGCACAACAGTTGCAGTGATTAATTGTACATACATGGGTGCCCAAACTCACATATTTTGCATGTAGACCTAGAGTCTGTGTGTGTGTCTGTTTCTTGCTCCCTCTCTGTTTTTAAACTTGTCCCTAAATGGTGGAGAAGTGATCTTGAAGTTAAAAACAGGACAGTCCATTCAGGGTCACAGAGCTATCAGTGGGAATTCATGTGTGTGTGTGTGTGTGTTAGATATATATGTGTATACAATAAAAACATACATACATTAAGAAGTATGTCACCATTAAAAAGCTAGCTTTTACCAGCAATTACTACAAAGTGGTATGGTTCTTCCCTTTATTTAGAATAGGCAATAACTGCATTGTGGCTATTAGCAAATGTTGATGCTTTATTAGCAATCACTGTGCTTGTGCAGGTATGTATTTATGTCTAGCACTAAGTATATATAAACTATTACAGTATGATATAGAATCATAGGACTGGAAGGGACCTTGAAGGTCATTGAGTCTAAGTCCGCTGCCTTCAGAGCAGAACCAAGTACTGTCCCTTACAGATTTTTGACTCAGATCCCTAAATGGCCCCCTCAAAGTTTGAACTTACAACCCTGGGTTTAGTAGGCCAGTGCTCAAACCACTGAGCTATGGGGGTTACATACATCCCTTAGCTGAGGAAGTGCGTCCTGAGCTTTGGAGACTTGCCAATTGTAATCCCAGACGAGCCCCCACTTGTAACGCCGACAGAGCCTGGTCATTGGTGAGCACGATTGAACCTCTGGAGCTTAGTGCATGAGCCTCTACTGCATGAGCTAAAAGCCAACTGGCTGTTAGCTAAGGCAGTAGAGCAAACTCATTTTAATCTCTCTCTTTAAGTGGTTTCAGTGCCACTAGGTGGGCCAGAACACTACACCCAGAAGGTGTGTGGGTTACACAAGTGCTCCTGCGTCAGAGGGAAGAACGGTTTTGTTGCTAATGTACTAGTTTGGGACACCAGAGATATGAGTTCAGTTCTAGCTCTTCCAATAAGACCTTAATAAGACCTCAATTCCCCATCTGTAAAATCTTCCTCCCCACCCTTTTCTGTTTCGACTGCAAGCACTTTGGGGCAGAGATTCTGTACAGGGCCTAACGCAATGGGGTCTCAACTTCTGCTGTGACCTCTAGTCACTAATATAATACAAAAACCATTGTCAGTGATGGTGAATCTTATGAGTAAAGGCCTTTGAAAAGTCATGTTGCCCTGCTCTCCAGTAATGGTTTGCCATGGTCACCCTAGATAGAGCACTTCGACAAGGTCCAAATCTAAAAGGTTTGTGACTTCCCGGATTTAACAAGCCACTCCTGGGCTTCCATGTATATCACAGTACTGCCTTGTGATAGCAATGGAGCACCATCACAGTTGCTAGAGTGGAGGGCCCAGCAGCAAAGTGAAGATGATGGGTGACTTTTCCAAGGTGCTTTACGTGACTTAGGAGCCCAAGTCCTATTAAAAGACAGACTCCTAAGTCACTGAGGCACTTTTTTCGAGAATTTTTCCCACTATCACTTTAACACTCATTGTGGACGTGAGGCTGTAGAAGTGGTCTCTGTGTGCGGTTTCTGGAATGAGTTAGACATCGACTAGCAAAGAGGTTTTGGGTAAGTTTTTGGTGTTAACATCTGACTGCTGATCTGTCATAAAAGTTTCAGGTTCTAGCCTGATTATAGTGTCGCGCTGCAAGTTGTTATTACTCTTCATTCTTCTTTAACATTTGCTAGTTAAACACAGCCCTGAAGTGTGTTAAGGCTTTAGTGATGTCTGATAAGGCAGGTCCTTACCACAAAAGAGCTTACAGCCCGAGAGTCTGGTTCTGCATCCTGCTACCATACTAATGTGCAGCCTGATCCAGAGGCCCCTGCAAGTCAGCAGGACACTTTGCATTGGCTTGGATAGGCTTTGGATGGGGCTCATGGTACTTACTAACAGAATTAGTCTTGCTGAAGTTGCTGGGACTATTCATAATCATAAGCACTCTGGGGAAAATGTTCAAAAAGGCCTCAGCACCTAAGGGCAGGTCTACACTAAGGGCGGGGGTCGAACTAGGGTACGCAAGTTCAGCTACGTGAATAGCGTAGCTGAATTCGAAGTACCCTAGTTCGAACTACTCACCCGTCCAGACGCCGCGGAATCAAAGTCCGCGGCTCCAAGGTCGACTCCGCCACCGCCTTTTGCAGTGGTGGAGTACCGAAGTCGACCCCGGCACTTCCGGAGTTCAAACTATCGCGTCCAGATTAGACGCGATAGTTCGAACTCCGAGAAGTCGAACTCACCGCGTCGACCTGGCTGGTAAGTGTAGACTAGCCCTTAGAAGTCTGCAGTGCATTTTCAAAAGTGGCATTGGCCTTAGGAGCCAGAGACCTCGTCTACCCTGAAAAATTCAATCAATCTAGCTACGTCATCACTCAGGGATGTGAAAAATTTCACCCTGTGCGATGTAGTTAGGTCAACCTAATCCCTACTGTAGGTGCAGCTAGGTCTTCTGTTGACCTAGGTACAGCCTCTCGGAGAGGTGAACTAACTACAACAACGGAAAATCCCCTTCCATGGATGTACAAAGCATCTACCCTACTGTTCTACAGTGGCACAGCTCCACCACCATGGCTGTGTGGTGTAGACACGGACTTGGTCTCATTGAAAGCCAAAGGATGAGGAAAGGGATGTAATAACAAAAACAGCTATTAAACAATTCCGGCAGACACGCAGTTTGTTAGTTTCATGATTCTACTTTCTTTTTGCCTTATTTTTATAAATGTTAAAGGTTCTAATATAACGTACACCATATACATTCTGTAAAAGTAGCAAAGAGTCCTGTGGCACCTTATAGACTAACAGACGTATTGGAGCATGAGCTTTCGTGGGTGAATGCATCCGACGAAGTGGGTATTCACCCACGAAAGCTCATGCTCCAATACGTCTGTTAGTCTATAAGGTGCCACAGGACTCTTTGCTACTTTTACAGATCCAGACTAACACGGCTACCTCTCTGATACATGTACATTCTGACATTTTAAAAAATTAAAGCCTAGAAGTCCTGCTCCAGAAGAACATGGATCTCTGTTGCTCGCTGTTTAGCAATCCCCTGCTTTCCTTCCCTCTCTTCTCCAAATACCAGTGACTTGAGGTGGCCTTGGAGATGAAGGGGTTAATGTGTTAACCTGGCAACTCTAGCTATTAATGCAGTATGCTAATAATTTCCCGCCTCCTTCCCCGAAAACGAGAATAAAAAGGACCAAAGATATTCATGAGAGAAAAGGCCTGTGTTTCCCTGATATATGTGAAAGTGATCTTTTAGAACTGCTTTATAAACAAGGCTGAATATTTTCCTAACAAAAGGCTACACAGTATCTAAGGCTTTGTGAGCTACATCAGAAGCAACATGAAATGAGCAGCATAATGAGTCACGTACCTTTTGACACCAGTGGTTAGTTATTAATGTCCCAAGCCTGCAAGAAATGTCTAACCCGACTAAACAAAGTAATTAATGTGAATATTATAATTAAAAAATACAGACTGTGTAGTAATTGGGAGTGCACAGCTGCGCTTGTCTGAACTGTATCCAGTTAAAGATGCACACGCCTGATTCTGATCTCTGTGGCATTGGTGTAAATCTGGAGTAACTCAGGGAACTCAGTGGAGTTACACTAGCATAAGCTAATGTGAATGAGATCATATTCAAGCTCCCAGTTGGGAAGCCAGTAACAGTATGCATGGAGCTTACGATCTGCCCACCACCAAACGTGGGACAAAGAGCCAGCATGAGAGCCAAAAGAAGAACCACAGGGCACTGCACGTTGTTTTAAAGGACCTGGGCTGAATTTCCTGAGCAAAAAACAGTGATATGGATCTTTTTTCTCTCCAGCATTTCCCATGTAACTAATTTGCAAGGAAAAAAAACGAGAACACCAAAAATGTGTGGTTTAGAGCTTCCTTTGGCTCTAAAACAAGGGACTTCTTTCGAAAAGGTAGTTGAGAGCTATAGTTGTAGTCTGTTCCATTCTGTTCTGGGTCTTGTACCATGCTCGTCACTGTAGTATCTCTTACTTTCTGTAGCCTAATAAAATTTCGCACTTACATATCACTTTTGATTAGCAATAGTTAAAGCTAAGATTTTGTTACACATACTTTTAGTAAAATTCACGGACAGGGCACAGGCAGCAAAGAAAAATTCACGGAAGCCTGTGACCTATCCATGACTTTTTCTAAAAATATGCATGACAAAATGGGGAGCTGCAGGGATCCCCACGCCACCCCTGGGTTCCAGGCTGGGAGTTGTGGGGCGCCCCAGGCACCCGCGGCAGCTCCCAGGCACCCCAGCTGCCTGCGTCGGCTCCAAGCTCCCAAGTGCCCCGCCCACCTGCCTGTGGCAGCTGTGAGCTCCTGGGCACCCTGCCATCCACGGCGGCTGGAAGCGGCCTGCGGCAGGTCTGAGCACCTGGGGCGCCCAGGGTACTCCTTCCCCTGCCTGTGGTGGCTAGCTTGCGGCCCCACAGTTCTCAGCTACCACAGGTGATGGGTGAACCCTGCAGCTCCCATGTGCTGCGGGCTCAAGTCACAGAGGTCTCTGGAAGTCACAGATTCCGTGACCTCTGTGACAAAATCGTCACCCTAGCAATAGTAGTAATACTTACTGTATCAGAGGATTTCAGTCACTTTCTAAAACTCAGGTTTTGCAATGCATTATCCCCGTTTCACAGATCACAACATTACTGGGAGTCACCAGATAGCATTGTTACAGATAATTGTACTAATTCTGCTTCACTGACTGTATACGTAGTTGTAGCATGGAGAAATGTTGTGTTTCTTTTTAAAAAGCTGTGCAGTGAATTTGGCCCCCTCTGCACAAGACTTGTGGACTGGGCTCATCCAGGGTGCAGTGCTACTGCCAAAGAGCTTGTTCCCAGCCAGCTAACAAAAACATTATGTGGTGTCAAATCTGAGGCATACGGAGGGTAAGTGGCTTGCTCAAAGTCACATGGACAGTCTGTGGCAGAGCTGAGAAAAGAAGCCAGAAACCCAGTTCTCCTCTTATTTACATTAGCTTTACACCAGTATAACTCCTTTGACTGCAGTGGAGTTAATCCTCATTTACACTAGTGTGAGAGGAGAATAAAGCTGTAGGTCTTCTAACATCCAGGCCCATCTCTGAAGCTCAAGACTGCCTTTCTCTTCTCATGTCTGCTCTACTGTTCAATGATCTCCACGGCCATAGGCACACGGTCTCTCATTCCCTGGGGCTATATATAACAGGTGCACATAGGAATAATACTGTCTTATTCTTCATATACAATTTCACAACTAGGGCTGGCCACAGGAACAAGAAAAGCAAACCTCTCCTTGTGGCCCTGAATTGCTGCGCTTACCTGGGGCAATGCATGCCAAACAAGCTCTGTATTTCACAGACCAACTTTATCTCCTTTTCCGGCGGCAGAGCGGGGACACATCTCACAGCCAACTCTTACTGGTAGTTTGGGACTCCTGGTAGCATAAAGGCAGCATTGTTTATGTCAGCCTATTTTATTTACCTACTCATAGGATATGCACCTGGGACATCACTCAGGTGAAGTGTGGATCACAGGCAGTTTCGAAGCTTTACACTTAAGTTACAATCCTTAACAATTTTGCCTTAGCGTTTAAATGGCTTTTGTTTAAGCTTCCTCGTAATAGTACTATGACTTAACTAGTACTCAGAAAGACGAGGTTGCCTATTATTTCACAGTAATATACACATAGTGGTGAATCACTGGGTTGTTGTTGACTTTCTTAGAACTACAGCTGTGTGAAACTTTTTTTTACAAGATCTCAGACTAGGCAAAACTCTGATTCAGGTTACTTCAGAAACACAACCGGCAGTTCAGGCTTTGACTCAAAAGCTTTACAACATTTGGCCCAGTTTCAGGGGAATCCAAACAGGGGAACTGAAACAATTTGTGTAGTGGGGATGCTGAGAGCCATTGAACCAAACTGTAAACCCTGGATGTGATGGAAACCACTTCAAGCCAGGAGGTGTGGCAGCACCCCTAGTTCCAGCACCAAACTATGGTTTCGCATTGAAACTGTAAAAGTTGCAGCAAAACCTAGTTAAACTTGGCTATTTCCGTGGTAGTTTTGGATTGGTTCAAACACCCAACTCATATGTATTTTAATGGTTCGTCATATTTAGACTAATAATGAACCAGATCTGGGGCTCTCTCAACCCTAAACCTACATTTCACTTGCCTTAATCACTGTTAAATAAGAGAGACATTTACAATTCATTGTGTGTTTTAATTGCCACTAATTAAAATGTCTTGTGATTCTGTATTTGTATTGTAGTAATACCCAGAGGCCTTGATCTCAGATTGGGGCCCCACTATGGTAGGCACTGCTCACACACGTGATAAAAACAGTCTCTGCTCTGAAGAATTTACAGTCTAAGTGACTTGTATTCACTTTGTTACACAGTTTTGCAAACCGCGGTGTTTGTCAATAAACAGATACATGGTACAGTGTTACCACAGATGATCACAAAGTACTCTTCAGTCTTTTGTGGTATTAATGCAATAAATCATTTATGCTGCTATTCTGTTTTATCTTATTTTAATGACAGAAGGTAGATTATACCTGACAGCTTTGCCTTTTTTTCATGCCAAGACCGAGGAAAGGAAACTTGATTTTATCTTTCCCCATGTCTTGGACTTAATTTTTTTTTACAGGAGTGAGGGGATGGGGCGCTATTTGGTTTTTGTTTTATGAAACAAGAAGGAAAATTCAGGTGAGAGACATCTTGCAAAATTGTCCAAAAAAATTACCAGCTTCGGCAAAAAAATGACTTGCCCATTCTTACCATGATAATGACAGTAGAAAAAAATATTTTATTCACCTTTCAAAACTCATATTTGACCCAGACAATTGAGCAAGTAAAATTTTGCAAGGCTGGTTGGTTGAACACCTCAGTATAAATATAATAATTTAAAATTGCAGTCATTAATAACTTGAGCAAGTCATCCATTAGAGGGCAGTATTATACACACACAAGCACACTACATACTCCTTGCAATCAAGGCAAAGCTTGTCTTTGAGTTTTGCTGAATTCATTTGTCTTAATAACAAGGACTGGGTAAGATGCAGAGCTCTGGGCAGAACAGTTTCTGAATATTAACTGACCCATGTCTTGACTGGATTGTGTTATTATTTTCCAGCCATTTGTCGATTCCCGTGTCAGAACGGCGGAGTCTGTGAGCGACCAAACGCATGCTCCTGTCCAGAAGGCTGGATGGGCCGTCTCTGCGAAGAGCGTATGTACATCATCTTACAATGTAGTAGTAGATAAGAGATGTGGATTTACTGGATGTCACAATGGATGTGCTGGGACAATTATTGACTTAAAGTTTCAAAATGGCAAAGGCCATAACCTGTTCTGTTTGGCAAATTAGATATGGACTGCAACAGAGGACATAGAATCATAGGCGATTAGGGTTGGAAGAGGCCTCAGGAGGTCATCTAGTCCAACCCCCTACTCAAAGCAGGACCAACCCCAACTAAATCATCCCAGACAGGGCTTTGTCAAGCCGGGCCTTAAAAACCTCTAAGGAAGGAGATTCCACCACCTCCCTAGGTAACCCATTCCAGTGCTTCACCACTGTGAAATAGTGCTTAATATCCAAATGATCTTGCTCGGTCGTGTGGAATAAAAGTGTTCTGAACAGAAAACCGCTTAGTGCTAATGTAGATCCGGGGGACAAATCTACACACAAACGTGCACTGGTTTAGTTGAACCAACGTAAAGCCTTATGTGCCCAGTCTCTCGTTTTGGTTTCAGAAGCTCTTGTTTCAGTTTAATGTAAACCTTCCTAGTAAAAGGAAATATGCCTGGTCCAAACCAAAATAAGTATGTCCACGTAACCTTTTGCACCAGTTTAACTACATTGGTTTAAAATCACTCCCGACATTAAACCAGCGCAAGTCTGCATGCAAACAAGCCCTAATATACTGACAGTTACTCAGCAACCACAACTCTAACTGACTCCTTTGAAGTTGTGAGGGCCCCGCACCTGTCCAGATCAGCCCCTAGGTCATGAAAGTTCATCTTGCCATTGGAGGAAATTTTGGACCTAATTCTTCAGTATCTTGCAGCTGGTGTAGTCATATACACCTGTGAAAAATAGGTTTAAAATTCTGCCATTCTGATTTGGTTGCAGCAAAAACCCAGTTTGCTCTGATTTTATCTAGGTACAAATGGCTACACAAGGCAGTGGAGATCTGCCTCCTTTATTTATATCTGCAGTAGGCAATGGAAAGATAGCACTGGTTGAAAGAAAGAAGACAATCACGTCTCCTCTCTTTGCTCAACTCCTCTTGAACAGGATATCCTGGCCACACTGCTGAGGCTAGCAAACATGTGGGGTTTTCTATACCTTCATTCTCACAAATGTTGTTATTCCCCAATCTCTCCCTTACCTAGCAAGTGCAGTGTGACACATTCCCTTCTGTCAGAAAGCTGGGCAAGTGTCTCCTTTAGTCAGTCATTCATAGATGCTGTGCCTGGCAGAGGTGAAGTAGATAAAAATCTGTAACGCACTCAGTTTTGTCCACATCCTGTGAGGGAAAGTTTGGCTTTGGACTTAAAAGTTGGACCTGTTTTAAGAAAAACACTTTTCGGTTCCTAGGAATTTAATTGCACATCATGCTGCAAACTAAACAGCTTGGGGCTTCTGAACAGGCTTTCACCTCTTGAACTCTGGTTCGATTCTAGTATTGGTTGGAAATAGCTGAAATCCCTGTTTGTGATTAGATGTAACCGGGAACCGCACCATTAATTGTCGTGTTTGTTGGCAGTCTCAGCAGAGAGACTAAGTAAATATTGAATGGCCATGGAGACTCTTACAAGGCCACATTGCTCAGCACAGACGCTGACTTTCCAGTCCGACCCCCGGCTCTGCCCCAGGCCCTTCCCCCCACTCTACCCATTCCCACAAGCCCCCATCCCCACCCCATTTCGCCTCCCCCAGAGCCTCGTGCATGCCACAAAACAGCTGATCGCAGCAGGCAGGAGGCACAGGGAGGGAGGGGGAGGCGCTGATGGGCAGAGCCGCCGGCAGGCGGGAGAGGTGATAGGGGGCTGCCAGTGGGTGCTCAGCACCAACAATTTTTTCCCTGTGGGTGCTCCAGCCCCAGAGCACCCACGGATTTGGTGCCTATGCTACTGAGCCCTCAATGAGGCATAATTCCTAGCCACTCTATGAGAGTTTTGCCCAAATACAATACTGAATAAAAGCTACATAGGGATTTTAGGACTTTGCCCATAATTATTATTTATACAGGGTCATAGAGGGTGCATGGTGCTATACAGACACATAAAACAGACAGGCCACTGCCCCAGGAGGTTTACAGGCTCATTTCAACATGACTCAGTATGGGAGAGCAGTAAACCCCAGAAGTAGTGGGTGTGTTGTGGGAAGAGCTAGAGTTACAACAGTGAAAGACTGAGATTTATGCTATGGGTTGTGCGCACATCTTTATTTACTAATATACTTACAAAATGTATCGAGAAGTTTGCATAGCTAGATGTTAGTGGTGAGATAATACAGTGATGACCCCCTGGCACGTTCCCCACCCACATCCCCTCCTGACTTTCTGCAGCCTGTCATGCCTGTGCCTATGGGAGCTGGCGCTGGATTTCCCCTCTAGGTACACAGGATCGTTTTGTGAGTAGGGAGCTGGACTGGGGCTAGGTTCGAATCTTGGATCTGCCACACATGCCCTGTGTGACCTTGGGAAAGTCATTTAGGCCCACATCCACAAAGGTATTTAGGCTCCTAACGTCCATTAAAATCAGTAGAAGTTAGAAGTCTAATACCTTTGTGGATCTGGGCCTTAGTCTCTCTGTGCCTCAGTACCCCATCTGTAAAATGGGGATAATAGCACGGCCCGACCTCACAGAGGTGTTGTGAGGATAAACACATTAATGTGGGTAATACTGCAGTTCTGGAGCCCATGAATATAGAGATATCTGGGTAGATAGAAAGGCAAATATTTCCTTCTATAGGTAGTACTCAGAGATGAGCCTGAACCGGGGAAAACACCCTCAGACATCAGGGTTTTGAAATCCCAATCTGAGTCATGCTGCTTGGGACCATCTCTAGTTATTAGATTGTCACTGTACTTAGGAGTGTTGCAGGTAAGTAGAGACCCATGGAAAAGAATGGCAGATCCCTTTACAGTTAACAAAGGTGAATTTGATTAAAGTATTAATATTGTTTGCCATGGCCTGTACACCATGTTTAAAAACAGTCTATTAAATCCACTGACTTCCTGCAGCTGCTGCTGCTAAGTCTGTGCCTGGGCTGTGCCACACCGAATTGGCTCCATGAAAGTGAGGAGAAGAAATTTGGCAAACAAATGGTTTTGCCTTCGGTGTTACAAACTCCAGCTGAATAGTGCCTTCATATGTAACATAGTCTCTCTTTTGCAATCTCTGTGTCCCTTCCTTCACACACACATACACATACACACACATACACACACACACACTTCCCCTACTCCAGAAATTCAAGGTGAAGTGAGTGTGCCCAGCACCTTGCAAAATTGATGACTGATTTCCTTACCTCCCTGGTAACAATGATGCTTAGCCTAGTCCTCAGCTTTGGAAGACTAATGTTAGGCTCCTGGTCATTTTGACCTGCCATCCCAATTCACAGCCAGTCTCCCTGTATACACAAAGGAACAGACAGCTGACGAGTTACATTAGAGTTCCTACACGTACATGCGCCGTCTCTCTTATTTATGCAAAAACAGTAACTGAATGGAGCGTCACATACAATGGGTTTTAAACGGGCTTACTTCATTTTGTGGCATTGTTTCCCATATAAAGAGAGTCAGTAATTAATACATAAAGACCTAATCTTGATTGGTGCTGAGTACCTGCACCTCCCCTCCGCTTCAGCAGCAGATGCCAGTGCTGAGCAACCTCTCATGGTCAGGCTTCAGCTGGGGTTACAAAACTCTGACAGGATTCAGTCACCTAATATTTCATGGTGCATTTGACTCAAGGAGTGGGGCGTGAGGAGGAGGGGAAGCTTATACCATGACTGGCTCTGCCTCCTGAGACTAGCTCTGCTGCCCTGAGAAATGTGGAGCGACCCTAATTTAACGATATAAACAAAAGAGTAATCCAATGGCAGCATGGAAGTCCCATTCCTTCTCGTGCTTTGCCTCTGCTGTGCAGTAAAGGACATGGGATCAGACTTCTCAGTCCCCAGATAGGGCATGTGGCTCCCTCTTCAGGGATGAAACCCAGTTGAGAATGCCACCGAAGCTGAAGAATAGCTAAATTTGACCTATTAATTTTAATGTGTTATGATTAAGTGCCCACCACAGAGTTTCACTGGGTTTGTCATCCGAACCAACTGAGAAGCAGCCAAGCCCACTGGGTTTCACCCAGTTCTTCTTCTCTTGTGGCATCTCCATTAGTGGAGGTTTGCAAGCATGATAGTCCATTCTCTACAATCTTCTGCTAATCTCTTTGTGGCTGACTAGTCCTTTTGATCCCCATCATCCATCCAAGATCTTTTGCTGCCTCGTGTCCTTCTGCCATCAGCTTTCCCCTCCAGTGCCCATAAACATGCATCGCCTGTGAACCTCTTAAAAGGTGCCTTATATCTTTCTTTTCATAAAATTTCTGATCAGCGTTTGCCGAGTTCCAATCTTTATCCATTTAAGACACAGAAATTCCCATTGTTAGGGACATTTTGCAGAGCTCTCCTCCTCCAGGGGTCTGCAAAGCAGGACTTTATTTTGGGGCCTGATTATGGTCTTTATCCCTCTTGGTGAGCACTCGCATGAGGATTGTAATGGGATTACTTATGTGAGTAAGTGCTTGGTGGTATGAGTAAAAAGTTGGCACAACAGCAGCAGACTTGCTTACAGTAGTGGTGCAGGGAATCCAGTCCGGTTTTTAATGCACACTCCAAGGATTCAGACTATTTGTCATCAAAATACATCTCACTGCTGTGTCTTGTTTGGACAACTGCAACAAACATTTTAAACAGGTTTTGCCTAAAAGTCATCATCCTGAATTGCTTCTGCTAACATTCATATTACTCTTGTGGTAAGCAAACTGAGATTTAAACCACACAGACAGCTGTCAGAGCATACTCCCCTTGAACCAAATGGGGGGGGGGGGTTCAGGTTACTTTGTTGTTTTATGGTTTGGAGTTTATATTGTGGATATTTTATTAATGTGTATGTAGTTACAAGTACATATTATTTTCCACAATTTCCCTTGCATATAGATGTAGATATATGTATATAGATATAATGATAGATAGATCATCTATTTCTTATCACCGTGGTATCTAGGTGCAGATACGGTGTCTCTTGATGGCCAAAGGGTTTTTCCATAAAGCACTCTCTATCTGTTGTTCTCATCTATCCACTGTTACTTCCGTTTTTTTCCTTCTCCTTTTCTCTTCCTCCTTCACTCTCATCTTCTCCCCACTTCCCCTTGTGCAAGTCTTCAAGTATGTAAAAGGTAGATAAAGAGAAGTGTGATAAATTGTTCAGCTTATCCACTACGGACAGAACAAGAAACAATGAACTTAAATTACAACAAGGGAGATTTAGCTTAGGTTAGCTTAGAATACTAGGCTGACCAGACAGCAAGTGTCAAAAATCAGGACAGGAGGTCGGGGGTAATAGTTGCCTATGTGAGAAAAAGACCTCAAAATCAGGACTGTCCCTTTAAAATCAGGACATCTGGTCACCATAGGCATTAGGGAAAACTTCCTAACAGTAATGGCAGTTAAGCCCTGGAATAAATTGCCTACGGAGGTTGTGGAATCCCCATCACTGGAGGTTTTTAAGAACAGGTTAGACAAGGGGTGGGCAACCTACAACCAATGGGCCACATCCAGCCAATCAGACCTTTAATCCAGCCTTCAAATTCCCACCGGGAAGCCGGGTTGGGAGTTTTCTCTGCTCCGGTGCTCCAGCCAGGGAGCGGGGTCTCCGCACGGCTCCTGGAAGCAGGGACAGCCAGGGGGCTCTGCACACTGCCCCCACTCCAAGCGCCAGCTCTGCAGCTCCCATTGGCCCGGATCCCGGCCTGGATCACCCTCCTGCACCCCAAACTCCTCATCCCCAGCCTCACCCCAGAGTCTGCACCCCCAGCCAGAGCCCTTTCCCCCCCATGCACCCCAATCCCCTGCTCCAGCCAGCACTCCATACAATTTCCAGACTGAGATGTGGCGCTCAAGCCAAAAAGTTTGCCCACCCCTGGGTTAGACAAACACCTGTCAGTGATGGTCTAGATAACACTTAGTCCTGCCTCAGCGCAGGGGACTGGATGGGTGACCTACATTTCTTTGACTCTATGTTCGGCCTCTCGTGCCCAGTGCACAAATGCAAGCTGCAGCAGGGACGGGATAAGAAAGGCCCAGTATAGGTCTGATGTATTTGAAGCTGACATTATTTACTCCCCATTGTTAGGCCAAATGCAGATTTGCTGCCAATGGATGAGTTTTATTCTCCTTGTAAACAGACCACACGCAACACTCCTGATAGTGGATACAAAACAATTGATGAGCTGAACTTTTGGTGGAACAAAGGTTTTGTTCGGCTCTTCTCAACTTCCCTCTCTCCTTCCCTTGTGCTAATGTTTTTCTTCTTTGTCCTTCCTCTCCCTTTATTTTTTCTTAGCAATATGCATCCTGCCTTGTCTGAACGGAGGTCGCTGTGTGGCCCCCTACCAATGTGATTGCCCAGCTGGGTGGACTGGATCACGCTGTCATACGGGTAAAACTACTTTTACTCACCTATGTTTCCTTTTCTAGCGTTTGTTGTTGTCAGCACCAAGCAAGGCAATACAGAGGCATTGCACAGGGGTCTATGGTAACCACTGACTGGCTCAGAAAAAAAAAACACCTTCATATTCCTGAAGGGTTTGATCACTGCTGCAGGCCATTTTCAGAATAATCTTGTTCTTGATTAGTCTGCAAAGCAGCCTGCTCCCTTGAGACCATTATCAAGGGAGCTTTCTGCTAAGGACCTGCAAATAGAAGAGAGGATTCCCACTGCCCATTTCCAAGGAAAGTAATATTACCGTATCACCCGACCAAGGACTGAGCAGAAAGCATGTGTCTGAATTATTGCCTGAGCGTAAGAGTTGCTGAGCATCCGCAGTTCACACTGACTTCAGTGGGCCTGCAGGTGTTCCACATCCCTTTTCTCTGAGACATTTGTATGAATACCAACCTTTGCATTTGTCTTTGTCACTCGATTTATCCCACTGTCCAGTGTTAATTTGTGAGGAAAACTGTGCCGAGCCCAATAATTACGAGCAGAATTTGAACCTGTCCTTTAAAGACCTTCATGTTACTTAGATTTCAGTAGTCACTTGTGGGTGTCTGCTGACAGCATGGAGAAGAGGCAGGGGGGAAAGAGATGGGCGTCCTAGTATGTTAGACAGTCTAAACTCAAGTGATGCAGTTTGTGCCTTGTGTACAGCACATTAGTAGAGAGCTCAGACCTTCAATACCTATTGCTCGTTGTTTATTTATTCCTTTGGAATACTTGAGCATCCATCCCTAGCTCTCAGTGTAAGCCGTGTTAACTACATGTTCTGTAGATAGGACAAGGTATGGTTAGCAGTGAGCAGTGCTCTGCAGAGGCCCGGTACCCACACAGCAGTTGCCAGAGGCATTCTGTCTTCGGAAGGCGGAGGAGAAAGGCAGACAGAATTATTATGCAAACGGTGTGCTAGGTGCTTAGGTCAGAGTCCTTCTAAGAGGAACAGTATGCACAAGCCTCTACGACTGCACTCTTTAAAATCCTGTAGCATGAGCTCCCCTCAGCTCATACCACTACTGAGGTGCTTGGATGGTATTGGGACCAGGCCATTTCCCCAGCTTTGCCTTCTGGAGTGCTTCTAGACTGCAGCAGCTCAGGTCTTGCTCACTTGACACTGCACTGTCATGCATGGAGCAGCACATGCTGCCATTGTGGCTGCCCTATACGTGTAACTTAGGGTTCCTATGGGTAGGGCTTCCCACCCTAGGGTTAGGGTTCCTAAGGGTAGGGCACTTGGAGCTAGGGTTAGGGTTCCTATGGGTAGGGCGCCCCGCCCTAGAGTTCGGGTTCCTAAGGGTAGGGCACTTGCAGCTAGGATTAGGGTTCCTATAGGTAGGGTGCACCGCCCTAAGGTTAGGATTCCTATGGGTAGGGCATTTGGAGCAAGGCTCAGGGTTCCTATGGGTAGGGCTTCCCGCCCTAGGGTTAGGGTTCCTAAGGGTAGGGCACTTGGAGCTAGGGTTAGGGTACCTATGAGTACGACTTCCCACCCTAGGGATAGGGTTTCTATGGGTAGGGCACTTAGAGCTAGGGTTAGGGTTCCTATGGGTAGGACACTTCGAGCAAGGGTTAGGGTTCCTATGGGTAGAGCACTTGGAGCTAGGGTTCGGGTTCCTCTTGGTAGGGCTTCCCGCCCTAGGGTTAGGGTTCCTATGGGTAGGGCACTTGGACCTAGGGTTAGGGTTCCTAACGGTAGGGCACTTGGAGCTATGGTTAGGGTTCCTATGAGTAGGGCTTCCCGCCTTAGGGTTAGGGTTCCTATGGGTAGGGTTTTCCGCCCTAGGGTTAGGGTTCCTATGGGTAGGGCAATTGGAGCTAGGGTTAGGGTTCCTATGGGTAGGGTTTTCCGCCCTAGGGTTAGGGTTCCTATGGGTAAGGCACTTGGAACTAGGCTTAAGGATCCTAAGGGTAGGGCACTTGGCGCTAGGGTTAGGGTTCCTATCGGTAGGGCACTTGGAGCTAGGGTTAGGGTTTCTATGGGTAGGTCACTTGGAGCTACATTTAGGGTTCCCATGGGTAGGGCTTCACGCCAAGGGTTAGGGTTCCTATGACTAGGGCATTGGAGCTAGAGTTAGGGTTCATATGGGTAGGGCACCTGGAGCTAGGGTTAGGGTTCCTATGTGTAGGACACTTGGAGCTAGGGTTAGGGTTCCTATGGGTAGGGCACTTGGAGCTAGGCTTAGGGTTCCTATGGGTAGGGCACTTGGAGCTAGGGTTAGGGTTCCTATGGGTACGGCACTTGGAGCTAGGCTTAGGGTTCCTACGGGTAGGGCACTTGGAGCTAGGGTTAGGGTTCCTATGGGTACGGCACTTGGAGCTAGGGTTAGGGTTCCTATAGGTCGGGCACTTGGAGCTAGGGTTAGGGTTCCTATGGGTAGGGCACTTGGAGCTAAGGTTAGGGTTCCTATGGGTAGGGCACTTGGAGCTAGGGTTAGGATTCCTATGGGTACCGCACTTGGAGCTAAGGTGAGGGTTACTATGGATAGGGCAATTGGAGCTAGGGTTAGGGTTCCTATGGGTAGGGTTTTCCGCCCTAGGGTTAGGGTTCCTTTGAATAGGGCTCTTGCAGCTAGGGTTACGGTTCCTATGGGTACGGCACTTGGAGCTAGGGCTTCGGTTCCTATGGGTAGGATTTTCCGCCCTAGGGTTAGGGTTACTATGGGTAAGGCACTTGGAGCTAGGCTTAGGGTTCCTAAGTGTAGGGCACTTGGAGCTAGGGTTAGGGTTCCTATGGGTATGGCACTTGGAGCTAGGGTTAGGGTTCCAATAGATAGGGCACTTGGAGCTAGGGTTAGGGTACCTATGGGCAGGGCACTAGGAGCTAGTGTTAGGGTTCCTATGGGCAGGGCACTTGGAGCTAGGGTTAGGGTTCCTATGGGTCGGGCACTGGGATCTAGGGTTAGGGTTCCTATGGGTAGGGCTTCCTGCCATAGGGTTAGTGTTCCTGTTGATAGGGCACTTGGAGCTAGGCTTAGGGTTTCTATAAGTAGGGCACTTGGAGCTAGGGTTAGGGTTCCTATGGGTAGGGCACTTGGAGCTAGGGTTAGGATTACTATGGGTAGGGCTTCCCGCCCTAGGGTTAGGGTTCCTATGAGTAGGGCACTTGGAGCTAGGGTTAGGGTTCCTATGGGTAGGGCACTTGGAGCTAGGGTTAGGGTTTCTGTGGGTAGTGCTGCTCGCCCTATGGTTAGGGTTCCTGTGGGTAGGACTTCCCGTCATAGGGTTAGGGTTCCTATGGATAGGGCACCTGGAGCTAGGGTTATGGTTTCTATGGCTAGGACACTTGGAGCTAGGGTTAGGGTTCCTATGGGTAGGGCACTTGGAGCTAGGGTTAGGGTTCCTATGGGTAGTGCTGCTCGCCCTATGGTTAGGGTTCCTGTGGGTAGGACTTCCCGTCATAGGGTTAGGGTTCCTATGGATAGGGCACCTGGATCTAGGGTTATGGTTTCTATGGCTAGGACACTTGGACCTATGGTTAGGGTTTCTATGGATAGGGCTCTTGAAGCTACATTTAGGGTTTCTATGTGTAGAGCTTCCCGCCCTAGGGTTAGGGTTCCTATGGGTAGGGCTCTTGGAGCTAGGGTTAGAGTTCCTATGGGTAGGGTTTTCCGCCCTAGGGTTAGGGTTCCTATGCGTAGGGCACTTGGAGCTAAGTTGAGGATTCCTTTGGGTAGGGCTCTTGGAGCTAGAGTTAGGGTTCCTATGGGTACGGCACTTGGAGCTAGGTTTAGGTTTCCTATGGGTAGGGCACTTGGAGCTAGGGTTAGGGTTCCTATGGGTAGGGCACTTGGAGCTAGGGTTAGGGTTCCTATGGGTAGGGCTTCCCGCACTAGGGTTAGGGTAGCTATGGGTAGGGCATCGGAGCTAGAGTTAGGGTTCATATGGGTAGGGCTTCCTGCCATATGTTTAGGGTTCCTGTGGATAGGGCACTTGGAGCTAGGGTTAGGGTTTCTATAAGTAGGGAATTTGGAACTAGGGTCAGGGTTCCTATGGGTCGGGCACCTGGAGCTAGGGTTAGGATTACTATGGGTTGGGCTTCCCGCCCTAGAGTTAGGGTTCCTATGGTTACGGCACTTGGAGCTAGGTTTAGGTTTCCTATGGGTAGGGCACTTGGAGCTAGGGTTAGGGTTTCTATGGGTAGGTCACTTGGAGCTACATTTAGGGTTCCCATGGGTAGGGCTTCACGCCCAAGGGTTAGGGTTCCTATGACTAGGGCATTGGAGCTAGAGTTAGGGTTCATATGGGTAGGGCACCTGGAGCTAGGGTTAGGGTTCCTATGTGTAGGGCACTTGGAGCTAGGGTTAGGGTTCCTATGGGTAGGGCACTTGGAGCTAGGCTTAGGGTTCCTATGGGTAGGGCACTTGGAGCTAGGGTTAGGGTTCCTATGGGTACGGCACATGGAGCTAGGGTTAGGATTCCTATGGGTAGGGCACATGGAGCTAGGGTTAGGATTACTATGGGTAGGGTTTCCCGCCCTAAGGTTAGGGTTCCTTTGGCTAGGGCACTTGCAGCTAGGGTTACGGTTCCTATGGGTACGGCACTTGGAGCTAGGGTTAGGGTTCCTATGGGTAGGGCACTTGGAGCTAAGGTTAGGGTTCCTATGGGTATGGCACTTCGAGCTAGGGTTAGGATTCCTATGGGTACCGCACTTGGAGCTAAGGTGAGGGTTCCTATGGATAGGGCACTTGGAGCTAGGGTTAGGGTTCCTATGGGTAGGGTTTTCCGCCCTAAGGTTAGGGTTCCTTTGGCTAGGGCACTTGCAGCTAGGGTTACGGTTCCTATGGGTACGGCACTTGGAGCTAGGGTTAGGGTTCCTATGGATAGGGCACTTGGAGCTAGGGCTTCGGTTCCTATGGGTAGGATTTTCCGCCCTAGGGTTAGGGTTACTATGGGTAAGGCACTTGGAGCTAGGCTTAGGGTTCCTAAGTGTAGGGCACTTGGAGCTAGGGTTAGGGTTCCTATGGGTATGGCACTTGGAGCTAGGGTTAGGGTTCCAATAGATAGGGCACTTGGAGCTAGGGTTAGGGTACCTATGGGCAGGGCACTAGGAGCTAGTGTTAGGGTTCCTATGGGCAGGGCACTTGGAGCTAGGGTTAGGGTTCCTATGGGTCGGGCACTGGGATATAGGGTTAGGGTTCCTATGGGTATGGCTTCCTGCCATAGGGTTAGTGTTCCTGTTGATAGGGCACTTGGAGCTAGGCTTAGGGTTTCTATAAGTAGGGCACTTGGAGCTAAGGTTAGGGTTCCTATGGGTAGGGCACTTGGAGCTAGGGTTAGGATTCCTATGGGTACCGCCCTTGGAGCTAAGGTGAGGGTTACTATGGATAGGGCACTTGGAGCTAGGGTTAGGGTTCCTATGGGTAGGGTTTTCCGCCCTAGGGTTAGGGTTCCTTTGGATAGGGCACTTGCAGCTAGGGTTACGGTTCCTATGGGTACGGCACTTGGAGCTAGGGTTAGGGTTCCTATGGATAGGGCACTTGGAGCTAGGGCTTCGGTTCCTATGGGTAGGATTTTCCGCCCTAGGGTTAGGGTTACTATGGGTAAGGCACTTGGAGCTAGGCTTAGGGTTCCTAAGTGTAGGGCACTTGGAGCTAGGGTTAGGGTTCCTATGGGTATGGCACTTGGAGCTAGGGTTAGGGTTCCAATAGATAGGGCACTTGGAGCTAGGGTTAGGGTACCTATGGGCAGGGCACTAGGAGCTAGTGTTAGGGTTCCTATGGGCAGGGCACTTGGAGCTAGGGTTAGGGTTCCTATGGGTAGTGCTGCTCGCCTTATGGTTAGGGATCATGTGGGTAGGACTTCCCGTCATAGGGTTAGGGTTCCTATGGATAGGGCACCTGGAGCTAGGGTTATGGTTTCTATGGCTAGGACACTTGGAGCTAGGGTTAGGGTTCCTATGGGTAGGGCACTTGGAGCTAGGATTAGGGTTTCTGTGGGTAGTGCTGCTCGCCCTATGGTTAGGGTTCCTGTGGGTAGGACTTCCCGTCATAGGGTTAGGGTTCCTATGGATAGGGCACCTGGAGCTAGGGTTATGGTTTCTATGGCTAGGACACTTGGACCTAGGGTTAGGGTTTCTATGGATAGGGCTCTTGAAGCTACATTTAGGGTTTCTATGTGTAGAGCTTCCCGCCCTAGGGTTAGGGTTCCTATGGGTAGGGCTTCCCGCGCTAGGGTTAGGGTTCCTATGGGTGGGGCACTTGGAGTTAGGGTTAGGGTTCCTATGGGTAGGGCTTCCTCCCATATGTTTAGGGTTCCTGTGGATAGGGCACTTGGAGCTAGGGTTAGGGTTTCTATAAGTAGGGAATTTGGAACTAGGGTCAGGGTTCCTATGGGTCGGGCACCTGGAGCTAGGGTTAGGATTACTATGGGTTGGGCTTCCCGCCCTAGAGTTAGGGTTCCTATGGGTACGGCACTTGGAGCTAGGTTTAGGTTTCCTATGGGTAGGGCACTTGGTGCTAGGGTTAGAGTTCCTATGGGTAGGGTTTTCCGCCCTAGGGTTAGGGTTCCTATGGGTAAGGCACTTGGAACTAGGCTTAGGGTTCCTAAGGGTAGGGCACTTGGAGCTAGGGTTAGGGTTTCTATGGGGAGGTCACTTGGAGCTAGGGTTAGAGTTCCTATGGGTAGGGTTTTCCGCCCTAGGGTTAGGGTTCCTATGCGTAGGGCACTTGGAGCTAAGTTTAGGGTTCCTATGGGTAGGGCACTTGTAGCTAGGGTTAGGGTTCCTATGGGTAGGGCTTCCCGCCCTAAGGTTAGGATTCTTTGGTTAGGGCTCTTGGAGCTAGAGTTAGGGTTCCTATGGGTAGGGCTTCCCGAACTATGGTTAGGGTAGCTATGGGTCGGGCACCTGGAGCTAGGGTTAGGATTACTATGGGTTGGGCTTCCCGCCCTAGAGTTAGGGTTCCTATGGGTACGGCACTTGGTGCTAGGGTTAGAGTTCCTATGGGTTGGGTTTTCCGCCCTAGGGTTAGGATTCCTTTGGGTAGGGCACTTGGAGCTAGTGTTAGGGTTCCTATTGGTAGGGCACTTGGAACTAGGGTTAGCGTTCCTATGGGTAGGGCTTCCCACCCTAAGGTTAGGATTCCTATGGGTAGGACACTTGGAGCTAGAGTACGGGTTCCTGTGAGTAGGGCACTTGGAGCTAGGATTAGGGTTCTCAAGGGTAAGGCACTTGGAGCTAGGGTTAGGGTTCCTATGGGTAAGGCACCTGGAGCTAGGGTTAGGGTTCCTATGTGTAGGGCTTCCCGCACTAGGGTTAGGGTTCCTATGGGTAGGGCACTTGGAGCTAGGGTTAGGGTTCCTATGGGTAGGGCACTTGGAGCTAGGTTTGGGGTTCCTTTGGGTAGGGCACTTGGAGCTAGAATTAGGGTTCCTATGGGTACGGCACTTGGAGCTATGGTTAGGATTCCTATGGGTAGGGTTTTCCGCCCTAGGGTTAGGGTTCCTATGCGTAGGGCACTTGGAGCTAAGTTTAGGGTTCCTATGGGTAGGGCACTTGTAGCTAGGGTTAGGGTTCCTATGGGTAGGGCTTCCCGCCCTAAGGTTAGGATTCCTTTGGGTAGGGCTCTTGGAGCTAGCGTTAGGGTTCCTATGGGCAGGGCACTTGGAGCTAGGGTTAGGGTTCCTATGGGTCGGGCACTGGGATCTAGGGTTAGGGTTCCTATGGGTAGGGCTTCCTGCCATAGGGTTAGTGTTCCTGTTGATAGGGCACTTGGAGCTAGGCTTAGGGTTTCTATAAGTAGGGCACTTGGAGCTAGGGTTAGGGTTCCTATGGGTAGGGCACTTGGAGCTAGGGTTAGGGTTCCTATGGGTAGTGCTGCTCGCCCTATGGTTAGGGTTCCTGTGGGTAGGACTTCCCGTCATAGGGTTAGGGTTCCTATGGATAGGGCACCTGGAGCTAGGGTTATGGTTTCTATGGCTAGGACACTTGGAGCTAGGGTTAGGGTTCCTATTGGTAGGGCACTTGGAGCTAGGGTTAGGGTTCCTATGGCTAATGCTGCTCGCCCTATGGTTAGGGTTCCTGTGGGTAGGACTACCCGTCATAGGGTTAGGGTTCCTATGGATAGGGCACCTGGAGCTAGGGTTATGGTTTCTATGGCTTGGACACTTGGACCTAGGGTTAGGGTTTCTATGGAAAGGGCTCTTGAAGCTACATTTAGGGTTTCTATGTGTAGAGCTTCCCGCCCTAGGGTTAGGGTTCCTATGGGTAGGGCTCTTGGAGCTAGGGTCAGGTTTCCTATGGGTAGGGCACTTGTAGCTAGGGTTAGAGTTCCTATGGGTAGGGCTTCCCGCGCTAGGGTTAGGGTTCCTATGGGTGGGGCACTTGGAGTTAGGGTTAGGGTTCCTATGGGTAGGGCTCTTGGAGCTAGGGTTAGAGTCCCTATGGGTAGGGTTTTCCGCCCTAGGGTTAGGGTTCCTATGCGTAGGGCACTTGGAGCTAAGTTGAGGATTCCTTTGGGTAGGGCTCTTGGAGCTAGAGTTAGGGTTCCTATGGGTAGGGCACTTGGATCTAGGGTTAGGGTTCCTATGGGTAGGGCACTTGGAGCTAGGGTTAGGGTTCCTATGGGTAGGGCTTCCCGCACTAGGGTTAGGGTAGCTATGGGTAGGGCACTTGAAGGTAGGGTTAGGGTTCCTATGGGTAGGGCTTCCCGCGCTAGGGTTAGGGTTCCTATGGGTGGGGCACTTGGAGTTAGGGTTAGGGTTCCTATGGGTAGGGCTTCCTGCCATATGTTTAGGGTTCCTGTGGATAGGGCACTTGGAGCTAGGGTTAGGGTTTCTATAAGTAGGGAATTTGGAACTAGGGTCAGGGTTCCTATGGGTGGGGCACCTGGAGCTAGGGTTAGGATTACTATGGGTTGGGCTTCCCGCCCTAGAGTTAGGGTTCCTATGGGTACGGCACTTGGAGCTAGGTTTAGGTTTCCTATGGGTAGGGCACTTGGAGCTAGGGTTAGGGTTTCTATGGGTAGGTCACTTGGAGCTACATTTAGGGTTCCCATGGGTAGGGCTTCACGCCCAAGGGTTAGGGTTCCTATGACTAGGGCATTGGAGCTAGAGTTAGGGTTCATATGGGTAGGGCACCTGGAGCTAGGGTTAGGGTTCCTATGTGTAGGGCACTTGGAGCTAGGGTGAGGGTTCCTATGGGTAGGGCACTTGGAGCTAGGCTTAGGGTTCCTATGGGTAGGGCACTTCGAGCTAAGGTTAGGGTTCCTATGGGTAGGGCACTTGGAGCTAGGGTTAGGATTCCTATGGGTACCGCACTTGGAGCTAAGGTGAGGGTTACTATGGATAGGGCACTTGGAGCTAGGGTTAGGGTTCCTATGGGTAGGGTTTTCCGCCCTAGGGTTAGGGTTCCTTTGGATAGGGCACTTGCAGCTAGGGTTACGGTTCCTATGGGTACGGCACTTGTAGCTAGGGTTAGGGTTCCTATGGATAGGGCACTTGGAGCTAGGGCTTTGGTTCCTATGGGTAGGATTTTCCGCCCTAGGGTTAGGGTTACTATGGGTAAGGCACTTGGAGCTAGGCTTAGGGTTCCTAAGTGTAGGGCACTTGGAGCTAGGGTTAGGGTTCCTATGGGTATGGCACTTGGAACTAGGGTTAGGGTTCCAATAGATAGGGCACTTGGAGCTAGGGTTAGGGTACCTATGGGCAGGGCACTAGGAGCTAGTGTTAGGGTTCCTATGGGCAGGGCACTTGGAGCTAGGGTTAGGGTTCCTATGGGTCGGGCACTGGGATCTAGGGTTAGGGTTCCTATGGGTAGGGCTTCCTGCCATAGGGTTAGTGTTCCTGTTGATAGGGCACTTGGAGCTAGGCTTAGGGTTTCTATAAGTAGGGCACTTGGAGCTAGGGTTAGGGTTCCTATGGGTAGGGCACTTGGAGCTAGGGTTAGGGTTCCTATGGGTAGGGCACTTGGAGCTAGGGTTAGGATTACTATGGGTACGGCTTCCCGCCCTAGAGTTAGGGTTCCTATGCGTAGGGCACTTGGAAGTAGGGTTAGGATTCCTATGGGTAGTGCTGCTCGCCCTATGGTTAGGTATCATGTGGGTAGGACTTCCCGTCATAGGGTTAGGGTTCCTATGGATAGGGCACCTGGAGCTAGGGTTATGGTTTCTATGGCTAGGACACTTGGAGCTAGGGTTAGGGTTCCTATGGGTAGGACACTTGGAGCTAGGATTAGGGTTTCTGTGGTTAGGGTTCCTGTGGGTAGGACTTCCCGTCATAGGGTTAGGGTTCCTATGGATAGGGCACCTGGAGCTAGGGTTATGGTTTCTATGGCTAGGACACTTGGACCTATGGTTAGGGTTTCTATGGATAGGGCTCTTGAAGCTACATTTAGGGTTTCTATGTGTAGAGCTTCCCGCCCTAGGGTTAGGGTTCCTATGGGTAGGGCTCTTGGAGCTAGGGTTAGGTTTCCTATGGGTAGGGCACTTGGAGCTAGGGTTAGAGTTCCTATGGGTAGGGTTTTCCGCCCTAGGGTTAGGGTTCCTATGCGTAGGGCACTTGGAGCTAAGTTTAGGGTTCCTATGGGTAGGGCACTTGTAGCTAGGGTTAGGGTTCCTATGGGTAGGGCTTCCCGCCCTAAGGTTAGGATTCCTTTGGGTAGGGCTCTTGGAGCTAGAGTTAGGGTTCCTATGGGTACGGCACTTGGAGCTAGGTTTAGGTTTCCTATGGGTAGGTCACTTGGAGCTAGGGTTAGGGTTCCTATGGGTAGGGCTTCCCGCCCTAAGGTTAGGATTCCTTTGGGTAGGGCTCTTGGAGCTAGAGTTAGGGTTCCTATGGGTACGGCACTTGGAGCTAGGTTTAGGTTTCCTATGGGTCGGGCACCTGGAGCTAGGGTTAGGATTACTATGGGTTGGGCTTCCCACCCTAGAGTTAGGGTTCCTATGGGTACGGCACTTGGTGCTAGGGTTAGAGTTCCTATGGGTAGGGTTTTCCGCCCTCGGGTTAGGGTTCCTATGCGTAGGGCACTTGGAGCTAAGTTTAGGGTTCCTATGGGTAGGGCACTTGTAACTAGGGTTAGAGTTCCTATGGGTAGGGCTTCCCACCCTAAGGTTAGGATTCCTTTGGGTAGGGCACTTGGAGCTAGAGTTAGGGTTCCTATGGGTAAGGCACTTGGAGCTAGGATTAGGGTTCCTATGGATAGGGCACTAGGAGCAAGGGTTACGGTTCATATGGATAAGGCACCTGGAGCTAGGGTTAGGGTTCCTATGTGTAGGGCTTCCCGCACTAGGGTTAGGGTTCCTATGGGAAGGGCACTTGGAGCTAGGGTTAGGGTTCCTATGGGTAGGGCACTTGGAGCTAGGTTTAGGGTTCCTATGGGTAGGGCACTTGGAGCTAGGGTTAGGGTTCCTACGGGTAGGGCTTCCCGCCCTAAGGTTAAGGTTCCTTTGGGTAGGGCACTTGGAGCTAGAATTAGGGTTCCTATGGGTACGGCACTTGGAGCTATGGTTAGGATTCCTATGGGTAGGGTTTTCCGCCCTAGGGTTAGGGTTCCTTTGGGTAGGGCACTTGGAGCTAGATTTAGGGTCCCTATGGGTAGGGCTTCCCGCCTTAGGGTTAGAGTTCCTAAGGGTAGAGCATTTGGAGGTAGAGTTAGGGTTCCCATGGATAGGGCACACCACCCTAGCGTTAGGGTTCCTATGGGTAGGGCTCCCCGTCCTAGGTTTAGGGTTCCTAAGTGTAGTGCACTTGGAGCTAGGGTTTGGGTAACTATGAGTAGGGCACTTGGAGCTAGGATTAGGGTTCTTATAGGTTTGGCTTCGCGACCTAGCGTTAGGTTTTCTATGGGTAGGGCACTTGGAGCTAGGGTTAGTGTTCCTATGGGTTGGGCGCTCCTCCCGAGGGGTAGGGTTCCTAAGTGTAGGGCACTTGTTGCTAGACTTAGGGTTCCTGTGGTTAAGGCACTTGGAGCTAGGGTTAGGGTTCGTATGGGTAGGGCTTCCCGCCCTATGGTTAGGGTTCCTAAGGGTAGGGCACTTGGAGCTAGGGTTAGGGTTCCTATGGGATTGGGCACTTGGAGCTAGGGTTAGGGTTCCTATGGGTAGGGCGCCCCGCCCTGTAGTTAGGGTTCCTATGGGTAGGGCACTTGGAGCTAGGGTTAGGGTTCCTATGGGTAGGGCACTTGGAGCTAGGGTTAGGGTTCCTATGGGTAGGGCTTCCCGCCCTTGGGTTAGGGTTCCTAAGGGTAGGGCACTTGGAGGTAGTGTTAGGGTTATAGCCATCTTTAGGCCATTTCCACCACTTCCCCCAAATCTGGCCCCGCGCCTAAGAGGGCACCGCGCCCAGTGGCATGGCCGCCAGGGGGGCAAGTGTCCGAGAATCCCTTCCCTGGCTAGAGCCTCCTTTTTAATTTTTACTCACTTAGCAGCGCTCGGGGTCTTCGGCAGCACTTTGGCGGCGGGTCTTTCACTTGCTCCAGGTCTTCAGCAGCACTTCAGCGGCAGGTCCTTCTGTGCCGTCGAAGACCCGTAGTGAGTGGAGGACCCACCTCCAAAGACTAGGAGCGCCGCCCGGTGAGTACAAGCCCCACGTGTTTTTTTATGTATGCGGTTTTTTTGTTTTTTTTTCAGTCATCCCTTCCTGGAGCCCCGTTGAAACTGTTCAAATCGGGCCCCGTACTTGCTAAATCCAGCCCTGAGAGGAGGGAACCATTACCTGCACCTTCTCTCCTCGCTTGTGCCCATGCAGGGCTAGCCAGAATCCCAGCCATAGTATCTAGTTTACATAGTCCGAAGGACAGAGTAGTGGCCCTATTTTTAAACCTCCAAATAGATCGGGGGGGGGGGGGGAATCTATTCCTTGGACTCACTGAGCTGCACTGCTACTTTTGAAATACTTTAAAGAATTGCTGGTCTGACGATCCCCTCCCACTGGTGTAAATTAAATAGAATTATAGACTTCAGTGGAGTTACCCAGTGGTGTAAGTGAAAGGTGAATCAGGCCCTGTTTCTATAGCCATGTTGACCACACTTTATATTAAGGTTCTATTTGCAAATGATTTATCCAAGCTTAATAAATGAGAGCTGTCATGAACACATTGCAGACATGAGCAGAATGTGTTGTAGATGTTTATAATATCATCAGCAAAAGGTCTTATAGGTGGTTATAAGTAACCAGTTGGACTTGATAACACTCAGCTGGCCCTTTAATAAAAGATGCATTACCGGTAATCATGAATTAACCCTTTATAAACTGTTTTTAAATGGAATCTTAAGTGTGGCACAGTTTAGCAGAGTATAGGGCCTGATTCTGCCCCCATATAGCTCTTTACACCAGTTAATTGGACTGACTTCAGTAGCATTACTCTAATTTACGCTGGTGTAAGTCAGAGTCAGTGTTTTGCCATTAATTAATAAATATAGCAGGTCAGCAAATATGAGGGAGATGCCATGTGATATGCCGCAGGCCTAAGCATTCTTCTGAAAATCAAGATGCGAAAGTAAAAATTTTTACACAAATCTAGGAGTATTAAAAAAAGTAATATTTTCTGAAGGGATATTTGTGTACCACAGTATGCAGTAACGTTCCCTCTGATACTTTACAAAGCACGGTAGGAATTATTGCTGTTATATCTGGATGACTCAGGAGATTGGACACCGGATACACAGCATTTCTCTTCAGCCATTTGAAACCATGCCAGATTAGAAATAACCCAGAATTGTTATCACCTAATGGTTGTTCCGCAACCCATATGTCATTTCTAGTGGACAGCTCTGCCCATCACAAAATCCATCATCAGAGCTGGCATCCTCATTGGCATTTTCAGCAGAAAGGCCAACATGAGATTAGTGATGGAGAAACGGAACTTGCCTCTCACTTTTCAGTGAGTCTGTGAAGCTTGGAGTTTTGAGGCACATTGATGCCGTGAGGTCAGGTGTGGGGAGGTTTGTACCACTGCTGCCCTGACCGTACCTGTGCTCTGAATAAAGAGAGAATTAAATACAGTTACATGGATTTTTTTTAAAGAATCTAAAGTAGTTTTCAGCGTGACGTAATTCATTATATTTAATGTGCAGAGGATGGTCCGTTTCTGTAACCACCTGACATAATTTTGGTGCTGTTTTGACCCCCATCCCTCCCTTTAAATGGATCAGGATCGTGTAACACCAGCTGCTTTTGCTGATTCCTGCCCAGCGCTCCCCTTTCTGTCTTCTGTGGCTCCATTTTTTAATCAGTTTCTGGACAGTGGTGCATTCCCAGTGCCTAAGTATTGTCAAAAGCTGCTGTCTTACTTTTCCTCACCATGACTGTATCATCTGCTTAAGCAACTTCACATTTTTCAACTGTCCTGTGCTATAACGTCTTCCATTAGATGAAGCTCATTAAATGTGTCTTCTAGTCTATCCTAGTAATCATATCGCACTTGGTCTCATGGTCTCAGGGTTGACAGGAAGACTTGGGGATTTGTCTTTTTCTCTCTGTTTGCCTGATGTCCATTTGGCTGACAGCAGAGTAACTGCAGCTGCTTCATGCTGTCCCAACACTACTCTGCCAAATAGGCCTGGTGTTTCTTCACTAGTTGAAGAGCCCTGTGGAGTTCACTTACGCATGTCTCATGGCTGTGACATTTCTTTCAGGAAGCTGTTGTCATTCTCTGCTTCTCCTCTATTTCCATATTCAGCTGTTTCTTTATCGAGAATTACTCCTTCTCAGAAGTTAGTTTTTAAATGGCTCCTTTGTCATCACGTTCTCCTTTTCATCTGGTATATTTTCCCCCTTCCGACCATGTTGAGTTTCAGCTTTTCTGCATGCAGTTCTGGATATTGTTTATGTCTCCCATTCCGAGCAAACATCCATGTTTCATCTCTGAAAATGAGGCCTTCTTTCCTATTGATCTCTTTGATGTGCTACATTAGCTCCTCCTACTGCTTATATTTGCATTCCACTTTGCTTGCCTGGGCTTGAGCAGTAGTAACGTGTGTTTTAAAGCCAACATAAAATATTTCATTGAATGTTTCATGCTGCTACGCATATCACAGCAGCTAGCAAAAATAGCAAAGAGGGTTGATTCAAAATTAGCAAAGACCCACTTCTGAGCTTATTCTTTCCAGAGCAAATGGCCATATCCAAACACATTTTCAGGATTGGGGTTTTTTTTTTAAATGTTATGGTTTTGAGGACACCTTGGTCCCTCCTGTTCTCTGCCTGTGGCACACAAGAGTTTAGTCTCCTGAGCGCTGGAGTAGGTTATTGGGTTCAATACAGCTGGGTGGGGTTTACTGGGCTCATTCTCTGACTAACAGAATGATACATACAGAGCTAAATGGATTTTCAAAACTTAATCTCCCAGATGAAAACTATTCTAATCCTACTGGAGTACATATTGTCAAAGTTAGACTCAGGACTCACAGTTTGTCAGACCACTCTGTTTTATTAGCACAGCGCTCTGCTAATAACACCCAGATAATGTGAGCACCATGCAAGACACAAACTATCTTATTTATACAAATAAAAGGGCGAGAACTTAACAAGATAACAAAGGAAGCAGAATCAGATAAATTTACCTGGGCTAGGCATGCATATCTTATTTCCTTACTAACTATTACGATCTTCTGTTAATGTTTCGCCATTAGCACCATTGTTTATGCCTAATGTTTCTTTTCCTGGCACCTGTATTTCAGCATTTCTTATTTCTGCTTAAAGGTACATACAACATTTCTTTAATCCATTCTTATTTTTACAATATAATTCATTCTACTTTCACAATATGTGTACATGTGTGTATTTGAATGCAGCTGTGTGCCAGTCTCCCTGCTTAAATGGTGGGAAATGTATACGACCAGATCGGTGCCATTGCCCCTCATCATGGACTGGACATGACTGCACGAGGTAAGTGCTGGCAAAGTCTTTCACATCAGGTTTGTGTCTGACTCTAATGAGCTAATTACATGGAAGGTCAAGTTAAATAAAAAGCAGAGCCCACCAGGAAAATCTTTTGGTGCAGGTCAGTTGAGGCACGTAAGCAGCATGCCCTCTACCTCTGCAAGGTATTTGTAGACCACCACTCACAGTCTATTGTTTGTTCACTGCACTGGATTTGGCAAAGGCTGCCGTTTGGATTTTCTCCTCTCGTTTTATGGGGCTGGCTCTAATGCCTATTTCATCTAGACTGTAAGCTTCCTGGGACTGGAACCATCTTCTTGTTCTGTCTTTCAGAACCTCAAGAGAGGTTGTTCCTGTGACATTCCCATCTAGGACATGAAGCAGGAAAGCCAGAACTCCTATGACAAAGCCAGTTCTCATAAGATTCCCAGCTTGATTTTTGCAGATTCCAAGAGGTTTGATAAGCTTTGATTTAGCAACCAAACCTTTTGGAGTTTTTCTGAGCCGAACCAGAACTTCGAACCTTTTGAGGTTCTCCTGTCACCGGTTTGAACTGTTTTTATTATTAACCAAAGATTATAAATATGTGCAGCATTTTATATACCCAGAAGAACACAGGTCGCTGGCCCAGTGAACTTACAGTCTAAGGGTCCAGACCTCAGTACAGGGAACTTCCATCATCTCCAGTGGGGGTTCTGCATGCAGATAGCTTAAAGGGTTGATGCTTAATTAGACATAACACAACTGATGACCCTGGACAAAGGAGGTGCAAAAAAAAGAATGATGAGATTTGTTTTGTTTGTTTCATATCTTGTTAGCTTCAGACTTTGGCCTCAGCCTTGCAGTGAGCTCCATTCACCGCAGGATCAGGACCTTGGTTTAAATTTTAAAAGGATACAGTGATGCGTACAAGCCAGAGTAGATAACACTGAAAAGAAGGCTAGTAGTGGTTGGCTAGCTGGAAGAAATGACTTTTAAGGGGAGATTTGAATGACTGGAGGTTTATATCAGGATCCAGGATTAGATTTCCTTCATTGTTTCCAATATGGTGCCAGGTGTCAATCCTTTATATGCTTCCTGGAGCCACCTGGCTCTCAGGGCCGTCCTTACCCATACGCAAACTACGCAGCTGCGTAATGCAAATTGCCCCAGATTTCCTGGTGCCCTATGCAGCTTCATGCCGCTCTAGCGGCCAGCCAGCTCAGCCCCCACCCCGCCCCCACTCCACCCCTTCCCCTGAGCTACAGTCTGGGGGACTGCAGCAGGGCTCAGGCCGCTGGTGAGTGCGGTTCCCCCCTGTCCCCCAAGTCCCAAGGCTGGGAGCCAGGGGAATAGAGCGGAGCAGGCTGGGGCCAGGTCACTCCACTTCCCGCCATCCCTGTTCCTGCCCTGCCCCCCACAGACCTTGGGCACACAGACGCCCCTACCCCCCGCAGACACCTGGGGATGCCCCCTCCCCCCCGCCCCCAGAAGGCCTGGGGCCAGCCCCCTGCACTGTGTAGGGCACCACAATGTCTACGGACGGTCCTGCTGGTTCTAATCACTTTTGCTTTCATTTTGATATGCTTCACTCTGCTGATTCATTCTGTATATTCTAGAACACTAATGTTGTTTTGTTTGTTTGTTAATGCAGGAAAAGGAAGGCTGGATTCTATCCCTTTTAACAGCAGAGGAACTGTTTTATACTAAGAAAATATTTCTTCAGCATAGCCACTGGGGCTTGAAACCTAAAGCGTTGTAAATCAAATCCAGTGCTTTTTTCCCCCTTGAAAATGTTTTTGCTTTGTGATATATTTTTCCTATACTTTTCCATTTTTAAAGAAACCAAATGTGTTTTTTCATATACAAAAATATAACAAATATATGCTGCTACACACACACAAATGTACAAATTCTGATGTCCAGCAAGGAAATAGCTTGTGTACATTTTGGTCCTTGCCATTCCTTGAATACAACTGGTTAATTCAAATACATTTTACTGCCAACCAAGAGTAAACAGGATGTTGCAATTCTGGGTACTAGTTGCCAAAGCCTTACTGTAATTCAGCAGTTAGACTGTAGACAATAGTTACTGTAGGCTAAACTGAGCTGTGAAACATTCCACAATACTTTGAACCTGATCTCACTTACACCTATGAGAATTAGGAGTAATTTGATTGAAGTCAATCTCAACCTGCTGGCGCTCTGCTGAAATGGAGTTATACCAGTGTCAGGCTGGTGAAAGAGGAGAATCAAGCCCTATAATTTTTGCCATAAGGAATTAATTTTCCTTGAAAATGTTTTAATGGGAGGGTGTTTGTGTTAAGTTTACCATAGACTGACTGGTGAAACAGTCAAAAGTTTAGACTAGGGTGCCCAGACAGCAAATGTGAAAAATTGGGATGGGGGTGGGGGGTAATAGGAGCCTGTATAAGAAAAAGACCCAAAAATCGGGACTGTCCCTATAAAATCGGGACGTCTGGTCACCCTAGTTTAGACTAGGTGGGAGAATGTTGTGTAGCTCAGAATGAAGTAGACAGACAACTCCAGTAGCCATATCCATGGAAACAGGTGAAATTGACAGGTGATATTTGTAGTGTGCAGAACCATCAGTGAACTAGAAAAATAGTCTCTCTCACACACATACACACACACCCCTTGCCAACTAAGAACTACAAAGTGCACAATCCACATAGGAGTGAGCTATTCCAAGTCATACGTAAAGTCTGTTGTGCATTCTCTGACACCCCTATGGCTGAACATATTAGCGTCATAAGAAACAGGCCCCTGAGTGCTCTTGTTAAAAATGCCCCACACTGATGCTTACCTGTTGCTAGGTAAAAGCAGGGGGTGAAAGGAATGTATGGGGAGTGGAGTGTGTTTGGTATTAGCATTAGAGGGCGACCATCTGGGGTATGAAAGGAGTTACTGTACAAGCGTTTGGCTTAGAAACATTATCTGACACGCCTTTCTACAAACACTCCGCTCGCTAGGTTCAAAATGCTCATGTAATAAAGCAAAATTAGTATCAACATTAGGAAAGAAGAGGAAGGAAATAATTTATCGCATGGAGCTTTATTTACTCATAAACCACTCTGTACTGTGCACGCTCTGGTTCCCCACCCTTCCCTTTTATAGTTAGGGTATCCCTTAGGAACGCGTCCAGGGAAATGTAGTAAAAAACAAAGAGGAGTTAATTATGTATGTGCAACTGCTGTGGGCACCAGTGAAAGGAAAACACCTGATTATTGTGGTGCCAACTATAGAGGCAGAGGAAAATGACAAGTGGATCCTGTAATGGTAGCAACTGCCAATTTAAAAAAAAAAAGTGGATTGGAGAAGAAAAGGAGGGAATTTTGTGAAATGGATTCTTCTCCTATCTCCGTTCTAATGCAAATTAAATTCCAGCCTTCAACCTGCAACCACCGCAACCAATTGATAGAGATTTCCACTCAGATTGTAGCATTCTATAGTTGAACAAAAGCCATTAGAAGAGTTAAGGAGCTTCTCTTCCTATCAAGCTGAGATAGTCCCGGGCAACTATACTGGGGCACCCAACTCCACTACAGTGGATTTTCTTTACAATTTTGATTTAATCATGACTGCTAAAATATCAGAATATGATAACATTGTGCTAAACTATAGTTTCCCCCAAAGAAATAATCATACAGCAGCTTAGGTCTGGGAGAGGTTTGCACCACACAGTTGCACGCATGCTCTCAATAAATACTGTCCTTGGGAATGAATCACCACCATGGAACAATACGCATTTCATTTGCCTTTCTCTGTGCTGTCACCGAAACTCTTCCTTTTCAGTTTTTATTTTGTTTAAAATGTCCTGGGAATTTAGAAGTGTTTATTACAAACCTTTAAAAACTGATAAAAATCAGTGCAACAAATTAATTTCACAATTGTGTGGGTAAATATTGAGGGATGGGAGGATAGAAAACAAGCAACAAATAGAGAAAAGTAAAAGAAGTTTAATGCTGTGGTTAATTTCATGAACTGTACATTAATAAGTACACATCTGCACGTGAGTGTATCTTCCACTACGTTACCTTATTTTAACAGGCAGCCTAACATTTACACTTAGACAGACATATTATTAACATAAACACATCTACCTAATGTCATGTATTGGGTTTGCTTAACACAATCTTGAGTCCAAAATTTGGGTGACAATCAGTAAAAACGGAATAATTGCTTTTTTAAAACCCAAGAATCTTTCAGTAAAAATCACATAAAACTGAAAACCAAGGGTCTTACCTGTCCCACAGAGAGTGTTACTGGAGGCCTTTTGTTCCATATGACCTGTTTGCAGTGCCCCGCCCAGAAACTACAGGAAATGGAGTGGGTAGATGGAGAAGACTGAGCTGTCTTTTTATATACACACACATTTTTATATATATATATATATATATAGTTCTTGTGTCTTTACACAAACCAAACCATATCTTTTCTACTGTATCTGTATAGTGTGTGCCCTTTCTCTCCTTGTGATGCCCTGATTCTGTCTTGCCCTGATGCTCTCTTTGGAGTAGAACAGTGTTGTGTATGGAGGCACTTCGTGTTGGTAGGAGACTGCTTCAGAGGAGCCGCATGGCCTGCCTCTAGCACTGTGAGTTCACATGGATGAACGGTTAGACAGGACTCAAAGACCAGTCCGGGAAAACCATGTCATTAGCAGAGCTGCTGGCAAGGCACAAAGGCTGTTCTAGTTAATGATATTTTGCTCTTTACAATAATATAGTCTCAGAGGAACAATCTTTTTGCAAATACTGTATTGTCATTTGTCACTGCTTGTTGTGTGTATTAAATGACTTCTGTGTGATGCACTTTACACTGTAAATAAAGTTGCACCCTATTTAGTACCTGTAAATACAACTTTGTGCTCTTTCATTAGTGCCTAACAACAGCTTCCTGCGTCTCCTCCCAGCTCTCCGTGGCCTGATGTAGGAGTTTGGGTTGTTAGGAGAAGTGGATCTCCACTCAAGTGCAATGATTAAATCATTAATAATCATTCTGAAAGACTAATCCAGGACATCCAAACGTCATCCTCTCCTTTAAAATCCTCTCCTCTGGTTGGAGATGTATTAAAAGCGAATGGGCCAAACTCAGGCCTGGTGTAAACAAGTATAACTCTATTCAAGTCGACATCTGCTCTTTGCTACCTGTGACCGAGCTGGATTTGGCTCAGAGTGCTCTGCTGGGCTCCTGGCATTGTGCACTGAGAGTAAGGTTTTCAGAGACGCTTAAGGGGATTTTCAAAGATAACCAGGTCCCTACTGAAGGGGAGCTGGAAGCCAAACTCCCTTAGGGTACGTGCAGACTACCCGCCGGATTGATATATCGTGTCTCATCTAGACACAATATATTGATCCCCGAACATGCTTCCCATCAACTCTGGAACTCCACCAGAGCAAGTGGTGGTAGCGGAGTCGATCCCGCGCTGTGAGGACGGGAGGTAAATTGCAATAAGATATGTCGACGTCAGTTACGCTATTCCCGTAGCTGAAGTTGCGTAGCTTACATTGACCCAACACACCACCCCTCCCCCCAGTGTAGACCAGGCCTTAGACTCTCTTGAAAATCCCAGTAGATTGTGGAAGACATGCTATACTGGAAGATATTCCCTACAACCGATGTTACCACTGTTCCATGGAAGGAAAGTATAGAACAGGTCAGCCAAACGATTTTTTTGCAAACCACAGGGCTGGTTGCAGGTCACATGAGAACTTGCACTGGATTTGATGAAAGCCAGCTTATTATGGGGACGGTGGGCTTGTTTGGTGGCGTTGGGCAGCTGTTTTCATGAAGCTGTGGCCTGTGTTGGGTTTTTTCCTGCTTGTCTCTGGAGTCTGCTTTTTAGAGGTGGGAAGGGGATTATGCCCTATGCTGTTTTTTTCTCAAACTCCACCCAGCAGCATGGCCTTATGACACAAACTCTGCCCTGTGGCATGACACACCAATACAAACCCTTTCCCCACAAATTCTTGCCTTTTCCGCAGGTGTTTAGACCAATCGCACTTGTTTGTGGCAGGTTTTATGGCAACCCCTTGCTGTTAAACTTCCCAGGTCTGGTCACTTTCACAGCATCTTTTTCGCTTTCTCGATTTTTTATCTAAAGGAGGCAGAGCCTGGAATTCTAGGGTTGGGTGACTGGGGCAAGTTCCTTCACCTCTTTGCAACCCCCTCTGTGAAACCAGGATAATGATCCGAACCTCCTTCGGTGAAGTGTTTGGAGCTCTGCAGATGAGTGTACGAGTGAAGTATTTTTACTAAATGGGAGGATTGGCCAAAGCCTCCAGAGAGAGACCATTTCTACACTGAAAGTGAAGGGTCACCATTTCGCCTCCAGGACTGTGTCCTTGATGATGATTAACCCTTTCATACCTTTACACACACACACACACACAACATTGCCATTCCCATCTGGCTACTCCTTTCTTCTGCAATAGGAGCCGTCTGCACTGACCCTTCTGTTCCCAGCCCTGCCTAGATTCACCCTTCTGCCCTTTGAATTTTTACGGCCGGGTGTCAAAAGCAACTGCAATTCTCTCCTCCCAGTCCCTGCACTGTTCTTGAATCTGTTCCCTTTTTGAACTCTAGTGTCTGCTTATTTGTGTTCTTACGGTGTGGGGTGAGGAGGGCTACTACAGGGGAGGGCCTGATCTTGCTTCCATTGAAAGTAACAGGAGCAGAGCCCCTGAAGGAGGATCCCGTAGTGCTTTTCATATAATCCATGTATGATGTTATGTCCCACCAGGCAGATGGATGGCAGAGGAAGCAGCATGGGGCCATCTTCTCCTCCAACTCTACCGGGAGCAGCAGCAAGCTCCCCTCCCCCCTGGAATGGCAGGGGTAGCAGCAAGGGGCACCCCATACTTACCCCAGCAGCTGGGGTGTATCTGCGCAGGGGCTGGGCTTGCAGCACTCTCCTCCTCCTGACAGAGTCCTGGGGTAGGTAGTGTTGCTGGTGGCCCCTAGAGGAGGAGGAGTTAGCACTCCGAGAGGTGCCTGGGATGCAGGTCACCCCTCCCAGGGCCAGAGTTTCAGCTTGTCTGCTGACTTAGATAGAACCATGCATTAATTTGCCTCATGCGAACACAAGGGATAAACACCTACTTGTTTTTAAATGAACACTGAGATGCGGATGTAATCACATGACTCCAGCAGCTCATTCCTCAGGTTTGGATTTACAGCATTTGTGCCTTAATCCAGTGCTGTTTCCTAGAGGGTTTTTTTCCATTTAGAGTTTAAAGAATGTAACACTGGTATGAGCTGCTAAATCAACAGCCCTGGAATTTTATATCACCTTATGTGCAGAAAGGATCATGCAGATTGTGTGAGCTCCTGCATACTGCCCGTATTTTTACTTCGGATTTTACAGGGCTGCTGCATAGGTCGAAGTGTCTGTAACTCGTGGTTGCAAGAACATAGCAGGTCTTATATCCATCCGGGGATCTCAAAACACATTACAAAGGCCAGTATCATGTGTCCTTGTTTTACAGGTGGGCAAACTGAGGCAAGGGAGCTGGGAAATGACTTGCCCAAAGTCACCTGCAGCCAAGCTGAGAATAGAACCCAGGCCTTCTGAGGTCATACTGCCTCCCGTGCTGTGTCACAGCAGCCGCGAGAACTGGTGGGCAGTAGCCCCCTATCTGACCTCCGCATTGTAATCTCTGCTTTACAGAGCAGAATAACTGAGATGAATGTTACTCTGTTAGCGGCACTTCCTGTCTAGGTTCTCACTCTGCACCCATCCATGTGGTTTCTGAGCACCTGACCTGTTCATTAAAGTGAACACGCGAGCGAGACGATCTCTAGTCGTCTCTTCCGCGCTGCTTCTCTCCTCCCCGCTTCTGTAGAGAGGTTTATTGGCGGGGGGGCTGGTTTCTAAATATCTGGGTTTGAGGAGTGGCTGGCTTACAGCAGTCGGTTTCACGCCCATTCAGAAGGAGCTGGCTTTTGTGTCCCCTCCAGACACCAGCTCCCCAGTCGTGCACCAGTAGCCAAGGAAGCTCTGCCTTTTCTTCCCTCGAGTCTCCCGCTGAAAGTGGAACACAGCTACTGTGGTAGGTCACAGTGACACGGGGCGGGGGCGGTCCCTCAGGCCATTCGTGGGCAGGCTGTGAAGATAACAGCTGAAGACTCAGATCTGCCCCTATATCTAACAGCGACCTAGCAGTGAAAGTGCAGCACATGGTGACACAATCTGTGCAGCTGAATGAGGGAGCTGCTGTCGGGACCAGTGGGAGCTTGTTGAAGGTTAGCTGTCCAAATCCGAAGTGCAGAGTGTTACCATAACCCACCTGGAGGGGCAGGGATGGGCGTGGCCAGATCTGATCATGTCAGGCACAGCCGTCGATGGGAAAGGGCCTTTTGTGTGGTGGTGGCTGTTCGCTGTGATGGCAGCTTTACGCCCTTAGGGCAGGGCAATGCCATGCAAGTGGGGAGGTCTTCAACCGGCTCCTTCCTCCCCGCCAGCATCAACTCACACTGTCCTGGGTTCAGTTTCAGCCAGCTGCTCTTCAACCACGTGCTGATCTGACCACGGCACTCGACTCGCAGGGAGTTGGACCTGGAGCGAAGGTGATGTAGAGCTGGGTGCTGTCTCCCTAACGCTGACATGTTAGTTTATGCTCCCTCACTACCTTTGTGGCCACACATCTGGTGTCTGCAAACCCCCTTACTCCAGGACATGGCTGCTCTTAGCTTTACTGCTAACCTCTACTTTTACAGTACGGCGGCGTCGGCTGATCTTGGGTTTGCCACCATTTCTGATTGTAAAGGGTGGGGGGGAATGTTCTTCCCTTTTCTTTAAAGTAGGTCAAAAATGGCTGCACTGACTGGGCTCCGACTTTCCCGATCAATTCACCTTTGGGCTGAAACCACCGGTGGAAAGAGTTGGCCCCAGAAATGAATCCGAGAAGGTTGCAAGCCGTTAAAAGGGGGGGGGGTGAGGGGCGAGGTTAGAATGGGAGAGGCAGTTCAATCTGAGTAGTTACGCAACCATAGTTACGCACGCACTCCAGTATACAGGGCTGAGACCTGCCGAGCTCAGCTTTGACTCCCCAGCTGTTCTCAGAACTGCGGCTTCCTGGTGATTCATTTCTGCTGAGTGGCTCTGTAATGAGGGATCCCCAATTGCCCAAACCCCAGATTTTACAAAGGTTCCCCTGGGATCTTTACACAATGAGGGTTCTGCTGAATGTACATTACACAGAAGAAGGACTTTTTTTTTCTCTTATACGGCACCAAGCCTGGAGCCTGTGCTTGATCAATACATACTGTGGGCCAGATGCTCAGTGCGTGTAAATCAGCACAGCTCCAGCAACTTTAGTGCAGCTCCACTGATTCACCCTAGCTGAGAATCTAGCCCCAGGCTTGCATATTGCATTGAGACCGTCCTGTCAGCAACTGCAGTTTCTCTGCACAGTGTAAGTTAGGTTTCTCTGGTGAACGAATGCAAGTGAGTTTCAAATGCTAGTTTAGTGTCAGTTTCAATGGTGATTAGTGCTCTAGCGATCATTTTTCTGGTATTGTAGGTACAGGAGCAGCTGGAAAGTGCTGTGCAAAGTACCAAACACGTTACACAAACCTTGCCCCAAGGGGCTCCCTAGTGAAAAGTACAGTAAAGAAACTAGACAAACATGCACTGCAGGCAAAGCATGACTGTAGTTAGAATGTCTGCCCAGGCAGGTGGGTTTTCAGCAGCTTCCTAAATGAGCAGTGGGAACAGGTCTGAATTCTGCTGCGATGGTTGCCCTCGAAATGTGCTTGTACGGCAGCATCTTTCTGCACTTGCTGCCTCTCGGGATGACAGCCGCCACGATAACAGAGCCGTGCTAGTATAACCCTGCCTTCCTAGAGCACCTTGGGCAAGTGGGTGCAGTACCAGTCACACGCAGGCCTGACTGATTCCGAAAGAGGCACCAGTGCCTGCCATTCGTGTGCAATAATTGTGGGCGTGCGCCCGTGCTATGCCCGAGGGAGGCTGGGCCAAGAGGCCTTTCAGCACTGAGCCAGAAAAGCAGGATTTCAAATGAATTAAGGGTGGATTCACTGCACCCTTCCTGTGCTTCATCTGTGCTGATGATGGTTTTTCTTCTGGAGGGGAGGAGATGCCACTAAGCCAGCTGGGTTCGCTTGTCACTATAGGAAGTGGAGGTGAAGTGGGACATCCACAGCCCAAGCAGCAGAGAATGGAGATGTCCTCGCTGCAGAGGGTAGCGTCAGAGGATTTCCTCCAGAGGCCCAGAGGGGAACGGGCTTACCAGCAGCCGTTGCTAAACCTGTAAAACAGGCCAGTGCACCACGAACAGGAGAGTTTGATCTGAAAAGGGAGCTAAGACATTTCAAACAGGACAAAGTAGCAGCTGCCCTTAATGGTTTTAAAAATTAAAATAAACCTAAAAATAATGGAGTATTTTTCAACTATTAGATTACATCATATTACGACCTGTCAGGAGTAGAGGTACATGCTACGCACCTGATTGGAATGGGCGTGAACAACACATCTCAAAGAACAAGTTACGAGAAGGCGAGTAACCGTTTTTTGTTGGATGTTCCATTTCATAGGAACTGTTGAAAATCTGTTTTCATTCTGAATCGGCACAAGAACAAATTATGAAACGTTGACATTTCCCACAAAATGGAAAGTCCGAATTTTGACTAGCTCCGTTGGTGTCACTCGGGGCAGCGCCATCTTTTTAAAGGCAGGTGTTTTGCTTTGGGCCTGTCATTAGGACGGTTCTGATGAGTCCATTCAGATCCAGAACCGGGTCCAAACTGTTCCAGAATCTGTGGGCATTCAGAGCTGACATTTTGGCTTAGACCTTTGTGATTTCCATGAAGTTTTGGGCCTTACCTGCACTTAAAATGTTACAGCAGCACTACTGCTGCAGTGTTGCTGTAGCGCTTCAGTGTAGATAATTGACAGCAGGGACTCTGCCATCAGAGTAGATAATCCAGCTAATTCTTCTATCAGCCTGGTGCTGGCTGCTTAGCCTGGGCTCCAGGACCCTGCAGGGTGGGAGGTCTCAGAGCCCAGATTCCAGCGCCAGCCCAGAAGTCTACACAGCAATGAAAACGCCTCGCAGCCCAAGCCCCACAAGCCCGAGTCAGCTGGCCCGGGCCCACCACAGAGTTTTCTTTGCTGTTCAGACATCCTCTAAGGGAGTTGGCCTCAGTCCCACCTGTGCTTGGTTATCTGCATTCCGGCCGATGGGTTTGATTGATTTCCTTTATTGGCACTTGCACAACCATTATATCCCCAGGGCGTAGAGAACATAAACAAGGTTCCCTATAATTGGACAGGAAGGAAAAAACTCCATTTGTCACAGTTCAGAGCAACTGCACCTGTATTCCCCCTCCGTGGTCTAGCCAGGGCATCCACCCTAGGCTCCTGGCTCCGCCCCTCTCTTGGGGGGAGACCCACATCTCGCTCCCTCCTGACAGGGGTTCTTCCAGGCTGAACAGTTCCTTGCCCCCACTGTATTATTCCCTAGCGAGACAGACTGCCTAAACCGGCCAGCATCCCTTTGCTTTCTCCTCAGCGGTTACACACCGTTGGGACGGCCCATGCTTTTAGATTAACACACGGCTTTTCTAAGCAAGTCTTACGGTAAAACCAGTACAGAGAAAACAATGAAAGAACCGACACACACATGACTAAGCTTACCAGAGATCTGGCTAGTGAACAGTCCTTCAAACCCCAGCCAAGGGGTTTTCCTGTGGTCACAAGTCCATAGAGCAAGCATACTCGTGATGATGTGAGTCACTCCGGGAACAGGTAAACAGCCAGACAAAGGGTCCCCCCCTCAGGGCAAAGCTTCAAAGGCTGCAGCCAAAGGTGGGCGTTTTCAATCCTCTCCTCCCAAATGCTTCCTTAATTAGTCAGCTAGGTGTGGTTCAACGTCCATGTGCAGTTACTCCAAATCAGATTGCCCCGTCATCTGTTGAAGATTGCCAAAGCTCCTGCTGCCGTTGTCAAACAACAGGTACATGGGGAGTGGCAGCATTCCCTGAGCAGTAATCCAACCGATAGTCAAATGGAGCCATTCACTAATCTGGAATTGGATGAACTGCTGAATGATTTAAAAATAGGTACAGCTCCCGGATATGATAGAATTTCACCAGAATTCATGAAACATCTGGGTCCTCGTGCTCGGGAATGGCTCATTCCGTTTTTCAACGGAGTTCTGCAGGAAGCCAGACTGCCTAGAATCTGTCTACAAGCAAAGGTCATTGCCTGCTGAAACCTGGGAAAGACCCACACTTGCCTTCAAGCTACAGACCAATTTCACTTCTAAGCATCTGCTTTAAGGTGCTTGAGCGTCTGATTTCACAAAGAATTTCACTATCTGTGGAAGGCATGCTGGCACCAGCAAGCTGGCTTTCGCTGCCTCTGATCAAGTACTTGCACTTACAACTTCCATCGAAAATGGATTGCAACATAATTTGAAGACTAGTCCAGTTTTCCTCGACCCGACCACGGCATACGATATGGTTTGGCACATGGGCCTTTTGGTGAAATTATCTAGAACTATGCCAAGTTGGTTAGTATGTGCAATGGCTCTGTTTTTGAGAAATTGCCATTTCCATGTACATATTGGTGATAGAACAAATGTTTGAAGGCACCAGAAGAACGGCCTCCCGCAAGGATCACTATTATCGCCAAAGTTATTCAATTTATATTCGAATGACCTACCATATACTGGGTCTCACAAGTTTGTTTATGCAGATGACATATGCCTCGGCACCCAGTCACACTCCTTTGACACACTTGAGAGTGTTCTGAATGCAGATATGGCGGCTATGGCCTATTATTGTCATCGGTGATGTCTGATAGCAAGCGGAAGTAAGACCATGTCGTCAAGTGTCTTCCACTTACATGAACTTAGTTCTCAATGGTCAGTGAATAAAGCATGATTCACACCCGGTCTATCTAGGCATCACATTGGATAGAACTCTCACTTATCAAGACCATTGTACAAAGACAGCAACTAAGGTCAAAACACGCAATAACCTGCTCGGAAAACTGGTTGGAACAACATAAAGCGCCGCCAACGCCCAAATGTTACGCACTTCAGCATTCCCTTGACACGCTGAGTTGGCCACACTGTGTGCTGGTTTTGTGATGCTACTGCAACCTGAGGGGAAGTATCATAATCAAGGAAACTTGGTAACCACTGCTAGAGAAGACACCTGCTTGAGAAGCCAGTCTTTAAACTCAGCTGTCTTTCTAGGTTTGTTTTGATAGGTCATTCCAGACAACACAGACCCTATGTCAGATGCCTTGTTTGTGTCCTCCTCTTCAGAGAAGATGTTCTTGTCAGACCAAACCCACTTCCTCCCACCTAGCCACATGAAGACTCAGATGGTAACAACATTCATTCACAACCAAACTGTGCCACTGTCAAAGCTGTGACTGGAGGTGAAAGGCCCTTTTTTCCTCTTACTAATCCCCTGAGCCACAGAACACACATTAAGTATCCGAAATACAGGTGACATGGGGCAAAATTTGTACACCTGATTCCCTAAAGCTCAGCACCTCTGACCATTGTCATTTATTTAGGTGTCCAAAATATGGAGTGAGCGGCCTAACTTTAGGCACCCACGTTAGAAGAAGCTGGTCGCATTCTCCCTCCCCCGGCCTCAAGCTTCATTAGATGCCCCCTGGTTTTCCCCACTTAGCAAATGTCCTACTAAAATGTGGACCAGGTTGTAAGTGACCAGTGCACAAACAGGGAAGGACACCAGGAGTTTTCTTGTGCATCCCCAAGGATGCCAGTCACATCTATAGTCCTCACACTCACCCAAGTGGAAGGAAAGTATGAGACCATCGCCCTACCCTCTCTGCACAAGTCTATGGAGCTGGCCATCCAAAGAGCATGTGCCAAGTACTCTGCTATCCTACGCACCAGGGAGTTCAGAGAGAAATAGTGCCTCTGTAGCATGATGACTTTTGGAGCCGTCGCTGGGGCAGTGCTGCTCTGCATCCCCTGTGGCACAAGCCCTAGTCACACAACACACCTATAGTGGCTAGGTAATTACACTGGGCACCATAGGCTTTCTCTAATATATGGCTGGTGGAAATCTCCTGAGAACAGCTGATCCTGCAGGCTTCCCACCATTTGGGGATGAAATCTCCAGAGACAAATTTATGAGATTTCGGGGCCCTGGAGTCTGGCCCCTAACCCTGACCCCAAACCTAATCCTACTTGGGATCCCAATCCAAACCTGTCTTTCTCCACTCATCTCTAGCTATAATGCTGCAGTCCCATGTGACAGCAGGGGGGAGACTGCCAGGTGCACAGCATGAGTTGTGCCATTAAACTGGCTGCTGATCCACTGGCTTCCAACCAATACAGGCCCAAATGTGAGCTCACTGAAGTCAGTTTATAGATCAGGACTAACCCCGCTGATGTCAATAGCGCGATTCTGGTGCAAGGTTACAGTCAAGCTCACACGGTGGGTGCAGCGCTGATGGAGCCAATACACCAACCGTGCAGCGGCACGTCCCCCCAAATCCATAGGGTGCCAGCACGGGCTGAAGGGCCACTGTGAAGTGCTCATGTGCCTCTCCCACGTGCTTTGGAGGACAGGTTGCTCCACGGTGGCTGAGCCCCCAAAGAGACTCTAGCAATCTTCCCATTTATCACCGCCCTGGTAGGGGCACATCATACACTCCCTGTTATGGCCCATCCGCCTGCCGTTAGACAGACCTTCCCCATCTAGCATGGAGGACCGCTTGGGGCAAGGAGAGAAGATCATCCGCTGAATCCCAGGGGGCCTTGCAGCCAGGGCCCCGTCGGATGGCTTTGCATGTGGCCTCATCTCTGGCTGAACCAGCACTGTGCTTGTGCAGAGGTGGGAACGTGGCTTTGAGGCGGTTTGGTGCTACAGGGGCTCATATTAGCTGGACGCAGGCCTTTGGGGGCTGGCCCAGGGAAGATCCCTGCTGGGATCCTTGTTCGCATTTTACAGTGACGTTGTATTATTATTATTTGGTTGTTGCTATTTTAACCAAGTCCCCTCTGAGATGCTCAGCTGGAGTTACAGTCGCTTGCATCAAACCCTAGGTCTAAGTCAATCGCCTTCTGTTTAATTCCTCAGCACCTGGGAAGCCTGAATCTCCATGGCAGCTGTCTCAAACACCCAGCTCCCCCGGGATGCCTGCGGCGACAGACGAAGCACACAGGAGCCTGCCAAGCCGGTCGAGCTTAGCTCTCTCTGCAGCAAAGAGGTGAGATTTCAAAATTGCCTTCTTGCTGTCCTGTGCCAAACGGTCCTTAGAGGCCCTGCTCCTGCCCCTGTTGAACTCCATGGGCGTTTTGCCTCTGACTTCAGTGGGAGCAGGATCCAGGCCCAAAAGCCCATTGCCCAATTCCTGTCTCCCCCAGGACCCTGCCTGCAAAACTTCCATTGTGAGGAAGGAGCGAAAAGCCTCTTGCTTTTCACAGCAAAACGGTGGGGGTTTGTATACTGTGATAAAACAAGGGAATTCCGGGACAGCTGGCCTCATAGCTGGACAAACCAGAATTTAGACAGTAATCCACGTACCAGCATCGAGCTGATCCTCTGTCCCAGCCAGTGCTACAACTTTGTAGTAGAGCCGTTCAGGTAGACATCCCAGACTGCATTGCTTCATGTGCTCTGAGCGCTGCCCCATGTGCATGTCCTCCGGACACACTGCCTCCTGCCAAGACCCTACGGAATAGCTGCTCCCACTTCCCAGAATTCACTGCCTACCCACGTCAGTATGGTGTCAGTGTGACATTGTGAGCACAGACGCACCATTCTATTAAGAGGAAGGGAAACTAGTGATCACAGCAATTCCTCAACCCCCAAGAATGCCTTCCCTCAGAGGGTCTCAGCATCCCTGAGTTTAGCCGCACAACCTGGGGGATGGGGAAATATTAATGTGATGTTGCACTCAATATTTTTATAAAAATATTATGTGTATAAGTGTGGATATGATGTAACTGGAATATGCTTTATGCAAAAGGTCTCTTGTAAGGTATCATTACAAAGCTTATAATCTACTGAGTGTGGTCATCCTATTTGTATGAATGTATCATTCTTGTATCTGAAACTAGGAATATGAAATATAACTCTGAGGTACTATTGTAATTATGCAAAGTGTGGGCCATTAATGGTGGTTTGGTATCTTGATGGCTCCCATTAAAGAGGACAATTGGTTGTAAATGGCTCTGTTTACTTGTAAGACTTCCTGTATACCTGTGTGCCAGCGAGTGGGTAATGAAGTCTCACAGGACATGTGATCATGTCACCTGAACTGGAATCCATCTTTAACCTGGGGCTTTTCCATTTAGAAGGAAGCGGGGGAACCCAGAGGGAGACAAAGGATTCCCGCCTTGTGCCAAAGCTATAAAAGGGGGTGGAACAGAATAAAGGGGGCTGCAATCATGAGAAATCCCCTTTGTTACCATCTGAGCTGGAACAAGGACTGTACCGGAGAAAGGATTGGGCCCAGACTAGGAAGGTGTCTAGTCTGTGAAAGAAGCTTATTGGAACATCTCTGAGGGTGAGATTTACCTGTAATCAGTTTCTTACTGTATTAGGATTAGACTTGCGTGTTTTTGCTTTATTTTACTAGATGACTTACTTTCTTTTGTCTGTTGTTATTTGGAACCACTTAAATTCTACTTTTTATACTTAATAAAATCACTTTTGTTTATTCATTAACTCAGGGTAAGTGATTAATACTTGGGGGAGCAAACAGCTGTGCATATCTCTCTATCAGTGTTATAGAGGGTGAACAATTTATGAGTTTACCCCGTATAAGCTTTATACAGAGTAAAACGGATTCATTTGGGGTTTGGATCCCATTGGGAGCTGGGTGTCTGGGTACTGGATACAGGAGCACTTCTTAAGCTCTTTTCAGTTAAGTCTGCAGCTTTAGGGGCGTGGACCAGACCTGGGTCTGTGTTGCAGCAGCTGAGCATGTCTGGCTCAACAAGGCAGAGTTCTGGAGTCCCAGGCTGGCAGGGAAAACGTGCTCAAAGGTAATCTCAGCACATCAGGTGACAGTCCCAAGGGGATCTCTGTGACCGAACCCGTCACAATTAATATCCCCATTTTACAGACGAGGAAGCAAAATGAGCCTGAAGCCTGAAGTCTCAGGGCATCTGTGGCAGAGCCAGGTGATACAACTAGCTTGCCTGGGTCCCAGGGCTTTAGCCAACCAACGTCCTTCCTCATCAGACTGTCTAGTGACTTTTGACTCTTCCCAGAACCATGCTCAATCATTTCCCTATAGCCTAAACATGCTAAGTTTGATAGCACTGATCAGAGCGCGTGGCTCACCACAGCCTAATTGTTATTACAGCACAAAGCACAGGCGTTTTTTCCTGGGAAAATAGGCGGGGCGGGCGGGTTGAGACAGTGGATGCTCCTCTGCTGGTTCTTGCTGCTGGGTACAAGTAGCATTTTCACTGTGGTTCCATGCGCTGCCTTCTCCCTCCCCTCCAGGCAGTGACACTGATTTGCCTGCCTTTAAAGTGCTCCCCCATTGTGTCTCTCCTAACTTTCTTCTAGCGAAGCTTTGTCACCATCACATTCTCACACGTCGCTTTAAAAGTCCCATGCGATATTTTCCCTTCTCCTTATTCTACTTCAGTTTTTTTCCCCCTCTTCCTCCCTACATCCTAGGACAATGCCAGCGAGGGGAGAGGACATTCTCAAACCTGACCTTTCTTTGTTGTTACTCGTTTTGCCCGAGAAAATAAAGAGCAATTTACATCAATAGGCAACAAACGGCTCCCACGCTGTCTGTTAAGGCCATATTAATAGAAGCCCATCTGCTCCTGGAACAGATTTGCTCCACAAACTGGCAGAGGAGAGAAATGTTCAGAGATAAATGGGCACCGGTCTGCGGAATTTTTTTCATGGATGAGCATAGACTCTGATGAGCCCTGTTCATCTCTCTGAGCAGGGGGAGACCAGCATGTTCCATTCGCTGGGGTCATCTCCAAGGCCACCAGGAGAAGCAGGTCCCCAGACAGCTCCCCCCGGCAGTGGTCTCTGGGCTCCAGACTCCCCCATCTCCCCAGGCTGCTCCACTATATTGTTCACCAGCAGTTTTATTTTATTGATGCGCTATTGTTGCCTGAGCCTTGATCACCAGGGGTGGCAAGTAAGATGATGACAGATGGCTCCAATCCTCCCGCTGGAATCAATGAGGGGAGGGAAGATTGCAAGTGGTTTCAGTGGGAGCACAATTGGATCCAGCTCTGGAGGGAGAGGGGCATTTATTTATTTACTTATTTGCATGAAAAAGCAAGAAACTTTATTTTAAAAGGGTTTTTTTTCCCCTATCAATATGGTTTCTTAATTGCTCATTAGTCATCTAATGAGTCTTCTGTGTGTTTCTTGGACATAAGAGTTCCCACTGAAATGCCAGTGGATGAATTTAGTGCTGTCTATAGCAATAGCGCAAGTGACATCCTGACAGTTCAGGGAAACTATTTCTTTTGAACGACTCGCACCAAAAGTGGATCTCTCCTTCGCATACAGCTGACTCCTAAATAAAATGGGAAGGACAAAAGAGAACATGCACCAGGCCTGAGGCATTCTATAGCTAATCACTCTCAGAACATGCTGCCTTCCCTTTCTTACTCCTTAAATATAGACTTTGGTTGCACAAGGCTCAAGAAAGGTTTGTGAAATCAAATGTGATTGTATAATGGTCCACTTTCATAGAAATGTCGGGCTGGAAGGGACATCAAAAGGAAATCTAGTCCAGCCGCCTACCCTGAGGCAGGGACATCTAGACCATCCCTAACAGATGTTGTCTAACCTGTTCTTAAAAACCTCCGATGACGGGGATTCCACAACCTCCCTCGGTAACCTAGCCATATAGTTGGAAAGTTTTTCCTAATAACCAACACAAATCTCCCCTGCTGCTAACTAACCATTTTGTCCTACCACCGATGGACATAGCAAACAATTGGTCTCCATCTTTATAATGCCTTTTACATATTTGAAGATGTTGTCATGTTCCCCCTCAGCCATCTCGTCTCTAGACTAAACATGCCCAATTCTTTCAGCCTTTCCTCATAGGTCAGGTTTTCTAAGGCTTTTATCATTTTTGTTGCTCTCATCTGGACTTTCTCCAATTTGTCTACATCTTTCCTAAATTGTGGACACAGTTCTCCAGCTGAGGTCTCACCAGTGCTGAGTAGAGTGGGACAATTACCTCCTGTCTCTCATGTTAATGCTCCCAGGATCATATTAGCTTTTTTCACATCTACGTCACAATGTTGACTTGTATTCAATTTGTGACCTGCTATAGCCCCCAGACCCTTTTCAGCAGTACTACCACCTAGCCAGTTATTCCCCATTTTATAGTTATACATTTGATTTTTCCTTCCTAAATGAACCACTTCAATGAACGACTCGCATTTTTTAAATTTTTTAAATTTTTTAAAATTTCATCTCGTTGGTTTCAGACCAATTCTCCAGTTCGTCAAGGGCATTCTAATCCCGGCCTCCAAAATGCTTGCCGCCCCTCCCAGCGCGGTGTCATCCACACATTTTATAAGCGTACTTTCCACTGCTTTATCCAAGTCATTAATGAAAATATTGACTAGCAGACTGACCCCTGTGGGACCCCAGTTGCTACACCCTTCCTTGTTTGACAGTGAACCATTGATGGATACTCTTTGAGTACAACCTTTTGACCAGTTTGCACCCACCTTATAGTAATTTACTCTAGACCACATGTCCCTAATTTGGTTATGAGAATGTCATGTGGAATTATGTCAAAAGCCTTATTAAAAGCCAGATATATCCCATCTACTGCTTCTTCTCCCCCTCCCCGCATCTCCCAGGCCAGTAACCCTGTCAAAGAAGGAAATTAAGTTGGTTTGGCATGATTTGTTTTTGACAACTCCATGCTGGCAATTCGCTCATAACACTATTGTCTTCTAGATGCTCACAAATTGATTGTTTGATCATTTGTTCCAGTATCTTTCCAGGTATCAAAGTTAAACTGATTGGTCTATACTTCCCTGGGTCCTCTCTGTTCCCCATTTTAAAGATGGGTACTATATTTGCCCTTCTCCAGTCTTCTGGGACCTCTCCTTTCCAGGGCCAGCTCTAGACCCCAGCGCGCAAAGCGCACGCTTGGGGCGGCATGCTGCCGGGAGGGCGGCAGGGGGCTCCGGTGGACCTCCCGCAGGCGTGCCTGTGGAGGGTCCTCTCATCCGGCGGCTCCAGTGGACCTGCCGCAGGCATGCCTGCGGAGGGTCCGCTGGTCCCGCGGCTCGGGTGGACCTCCCGCAGGCATGCCTGCGGATGCTCCACCGGAGCAGCGGGACCAGCGGACCCTCCGCAGGCACGTCTGCAGGAGGTCCACCGGAGCCGAGGGACTGGCGACCGCAAGAGCGCCCCCCGCAGCATGCCGCCCTGCTTGGGGCGGCGATATTCTTAGAGCCGCCCCTGCTCCTTTCCTCCATGAGTTCCCAAAGAGAATCCCTAATGGGTCTGAAATTGCTTCAGCTAGGTCCTTAAATACTATAGGATGAATTTCATCAGGCCCTGCCAACTAGAATACATCTAATTTATTTAAATTATTTAACCTGTTCTTTCGCTATCCTGGCTAGTGTTCCCCCTTGTTGTTAATATTGTGGTGAGTATCTGGTCATCATTATCAACCTTTTTAGCGAAGACTGAAGCAAAATAGGCATTAAACACCTCACACCTTCTTGAGGTCATCAGATACTAGCTCTCCTTTCCCGCTGGGTAGAGGACCTATGCTTTCCTTGGGGTTTCTCTTGCTGCTAATGTATTTAAAGAACCGCTTCTGATTGCTTTTTATGACTCCTGCCTCTAGCCAGGAATCCAGGCTGGGGAGCTGGGAAACCTCCAGAGGTTAGGCTGGAGGTGGGGGAAATACCAGCAGAAAGTGAGAGCTGGTGAGAACTGATGTGACTATCTACAACTACTGAGCCCTCCTATAAGGAGGGAGCAGAGGTGGAGAGGAACACAGGACATGGGAACATGGGCATTGTGGGTAGAAAGATAAAAGGGGAGGAAGAGAGAGGAATCAGGAGTAAGAAGGGGATCTGGACCCCAAGCGGCAGGGAATGGGAGGAATATTCCAGACTGTGGGTGTAGCAACACTAATATGGGATTGCTCAGAATAGCTATGGAATGGCTGATAGGGTGCTGTGTTCTCTTCCATCTTACCTTTCTCAGCAATGGAGATGATTCATCCATGATCGCACTGCCCCAGACCCATTGCATTCACCCTTTTCGCTTTGCTCTTTTCCAAGCAATAGCCCATAACTTATTTCCAAGCTAAAATCATGTTTCATCCTCAGCTTTGTGACCTGCATTGTCGCAGAGAAGCATTGTCAGTGGTCCATAGATTGACTCTCTGTCTTTCATGTAGATCCATGAATTGCTTTGAAGATTAACACTAAGGCCGTAAACTGGTAGCGGAAGCTGACTGGGAGCCAGTGGAGAAGTGGGGGCACAAGCTTGATGTGCTCACAGAGACCTAAACCCTGGTGGGGTTGAAGGGAGGACACCAGAGCCTGTGCAGTGTGTTCGCATTCAGTTTCAGAGACAGAGAACTACACTCACCCAGCTGGAAGGCAACCAGTGCGTGAATCACTGTGCCCAGTTCCTCGGGGTAAGTGGGGATTGTCTATCCCTGTCTGACAAGGATGCTGTCTGATTTAATTTGTGAATGCCTGTGAAGCACTTTTTGGTCCTCGCGTGGAAGAAATCAAAGCCCCAGGACTGCAGCGGTGACAACGGGAAGAAATTTGCCCCTGCAGGAGAGACAAAGAAATGTGCTGAGATTTTCAAAGCCCGCTAGGAGCATTAGATACTGTGACAAAGTTCCTCCTCTACCTTGGTAGGTCCTGCACTTATTGGCAGATTTGCTCACCTCAGTGATCTTCCCCTCTGGTGGAACCCACAGTCTGGGTCAACTCCTGTGTCTGATCAGGAGTTGGGAGGTTTGGGGGAAACCCGGGCCCACCCTCCACTCCGGGTTCCAGCCCAGGGCCCTGTGGATTGCAGCTGTCTGTAGTGCCTCCTGTAACAGCTGCATGACAGCTACAACTCCCTGGGCTACCTCCCCATGGCCTCCTCCAAACACCTTCTTTATCCTCACCACAGGACCTTCCTCCTGGTGTCTGATAACGCTTGTACTCCTCAGTCCTCCAGCAGCTCACCCTCTCCCTCTCAGCTCCTAGCTCCTCACACGCACACCACAAACTGAAGTGAGCTCCTTTTTAAACCCAGGTGCCCTGATTAGCCTGCCTTGATTGGCTGCAGGTGTTCTAATCAGCCTGTCTGCCTTAATTGGTTCTAGCAGGTTCCTGATTACTCTAGTGCAGCCCCTGCTCTGGTCACTCAGGGAACAGAAAACTACTCATCCAGTGACCAGTATCTTTGCTCTCTGCTGTAGAGGCTAGGAGAGAGGGGCTGCTGCTGCTGCTGCTGTTCTGCTGGCCTTCGCGCTGCTGCTGCTGCTCCTGGCTCCCGGCATGGCACCACCACCCCACCCCCCCCCTCCTTGCTCTGCTGGCTGGCTGGCTGCTGGGCTGGCCCACCCCCCCGTTGCCCACCTTGCTGCTGCTGCTGCACCCCCTTTGGGCCCCTCTCCAGCCCCCCCCTGAGGGGCCAGAGGAGGGGAGAGGAGTCCGGAGGTTGCTGCACCACCACCAACCACAACCACCCACTCCTGCTCAGCCACCTAGACTCCACCACCCACCACCACTGCCACTGCTGCTGTGCTGGAGCTGTGTGGGGAGCTGAGGCCCCGAGGAGGAGGAGAGAGGGAGCTGAGCCTGCTGGAGACTCTGAGAGACACGTGGGCCACACCGTGGAGGGGCACCTATTGAGCCTGCCTTTTTTCTGTGTGCAGTTGGAGTGGTGGGGTGGTGGGGGCTTGGGACTGACACTGGGCGGTGTGGGAGCCCTCCGGTCCCACTTCCCCCCTCCCCTTCGCCTCACCACCCACCCCCACCTCCTCCACCACACCACCCCGCTGGCGTCTTGGCGTCTTTCCATCTGCCTCATTCTCTCTGGGACCTGGCTGGCCCTGGCTTGCTACGCCCACCCTGCACCATTTGGCAGCCAGCAGCCAGCTGCACTGACTGCCCGACCCTTGCCCTCCCTCTGCACCCTCCCCCCACCCCCCTGTGCCCTCCTTTTGTCTGGCCTTGACCATTTTTGCCTGCCTCCTGGGCCCCCTGCCCTGTTCCCTGCCTGCCCAGCCCTTGATTTTTTGCCCCCTGCCTGCCCTCTCCCTCCCTATTTTTCCCCCCCCCCCCTCCCCCCCAGGCCCCTGCGGCCTCCCTCCTCGTGCCCCATGCCCCCCCATGCCTGCTTGTGCCTTCCCCCATTTGAGTTGCCCTTGTTCCACCGTTCCCCTGTTGTTGGTTCCCCTCCCCGGTGGTAACTGGCCCCAATTTCCTGCCTGGGTCCTACCACCCTCCCTCTCCTCCCCTGGGGCCTTGCCCCCTCCCCCCCCGCCCCTTCCTCCCTTTCTCTGGCCTCCTCCTCCCTGCTGCCAGGCCTGGAGGGGTGGTCCGCCTCTCCTCCCCTCCCTCCCTCGCTGTTTCCCCCCCTTCCCGCTCTGGGCCTGCCGCGAGGAGAGACTCCTCCCCCCCTCTCCACCCCCCCTCCCGACACCCCCCGTCCAATCCCCAAGCCTCTACCTCTCGGCGCCGCTGCCGGTTACCTGCCACTGCCCGCTGCGCGGCTGCGGCTCAACAGCCCCAGGCGAGACGCCCGCTGTGGCCATGTCCTTCCCCTTCCGATTCGGAGGGCCCTCCAGTCGGCTCCAGGTGGTGGACTACCCCGCTGCGGTGGGGCCCCTCCCCCAACCCGCCGCCCTCCATGGCGCCCCCCCTCCTCGCTCCCGAGGTCCCGGTCCCAGCCCTCACCCAGCCCCCCTCCTGTACGGCCCCAGCCCAGGCGCCCCCCCGCCCCCCAGGGCGCCCCAGCAGGTGGCCCAGCAGCGCCCCGCCGGCCCTGCTCTCTGATCGCCTGCGCTACCGCCCTCCTCTCTGGGCGGCCGGCCCCCCCGCCCCACGAAGGGAGGGCGCGGCGGCGCTCGGCCGCTCCACGACCCGGCTGAGCCACTCCAAAACTGCGGGGGTGAGCGGTTCTGCCAGGAGTGGGGCCACGGCTGGTGGTGCCGCCTCCAAAATGGGGGAAGGTGGTCTTGTTCCTGCCTGGGCTACTCCGCCGCTTGGCCGGCAGTAGAGGCCCCCTGGCCAGCTGGCATGGCCCTCCCTGCCTGCCCTTGGAGCCTTTGGGTCGCGACCTCCTGCCTCCCTCCTGCCCTCCTCCCCCGCCCTCCTGCCCGCCGCCCTCTGCCTGCAGCTGCCCTCCCGCTGCCCCACCTGTGTCCCCTGGCAGCTGCATCGTCGCCCGCCCTGGTCATCCTCTCGTTCCGCCCGGCAAGTGCGCCTTCCGGGCCGCAGCTGGCCTCGCACGAGACTGGGGCAGCCCCCAGCCTCAGGATCGGGACCCCCGCAGCCCCCCCTGCCCCTCGCTGCAGTGCCGGCAGCCCCCTCCCGGGCGCACTTGCCGGGGCCCAGGGGAGGCTTGGGAGGCGGAGCCACCGGGAGGAAGTCCCGGGCAGGCGCCTCCTCCCGAGCTGAGTTCCCCGCCGCCTGGCCCCTGCCAGTTCCCTGCTGACCGGGCTCCTGCCCTTCTCCGCCTGCTGCCACCCTGCTGATGAGGCCCGCCGCCCGCTCAGCGGCAGCCGCCCCGGCCGGTGAGACCGCTCCCCCTGCCTCCCTGCCCCCTCTTGCCCCCCCCGGAAGAGCGCTGCCCCCCCCCCTGACTCCCCCCCCCCCAGCCATGGAGGCAGCACTGGAGCCCCCGACTGCCCTCGGTCCGCAGGGAACCGGTGCAAAGGAAGCCGCCGCCCCGGGTCACCTCCAGCCTCTGACGTCTCTGAGGGCCCCCCTTCCTGATGGCCGGTTTGAGCCTCCGGCTGGCCCGACGGCGCTTGCTCCCGGGTCCGGCTGCGGCGGCTCGCCTAGCTGGGACCGTGTGCCCGCCCTCCGGTCCTCTTCGTGCCTCACGCTCCGCTCGGGACGGCCCCCTTGCCAGGCCCCAATCCGCTCCCTCCTTGGGGGGGGAGGACACTCTCGGGTCGGCATTGTCTGACTGAGAGGCTGGCGGTGTCCCGGGGGCCCTTCATCGGCCTGGCCCTGGGACTCGACCCGGGGGGCCCGCGGGCCCATCCGGCTGTTACTGGTCCCTGCCTTCCCCTGGGCGACCTCACTCCCCTTCTGCTCCCTCTGCCTGCTCTGCCTCCTCCTCCGCTCCTGGTCCTGTCCCTGGGGTCCCGGTGACGACTCCTTCATCCCGCCCTGTGGCGCGGGCGACAGCCCGTGGCCCTTCCCCGCCCCTCAGGGTGTCCGGCCTCGTGGCGCTGCGACCACCCCCTTGGTCTGTCCTCCCTGCTCGCCCTCCCCTTCCCCGACCCCCCACCCCGCCCCTCGGCCCCGCGGCAACCGCCGCTCCATCCTACCCACCAGGCTGCACTCTTCCTGGGGCCGCCCCTGCTCCGCTGGGGAGCGGGCGGCGCTGTTGAGCGGGTCTCCTGACCCCACCCCTGCCCATCGCCGGGCCCTCTGCGGCGCCCCCGGCGCAGCTGGCGCCGCGAGCGTAGGGGGGGGCGCTCCGGCCCGCCCGGCGCGGGTGTGGGGACCCCCCGGGGGCCTCCGCCGGCCCGCGGTCCCGTGGGGCTCCGCTCCCCGGCCCGAGGAGCCGCGGGGCCGCACGTCGCGGCCCCGTCCTTGGCTCCCCTCACGCACCCAACCCAGGCAGGCTCGGGCGCTAGGAGGGGACCGGCCCTCCGCGCCCGCGACCGGCCCTTGGTCCTCCTCCGGCCGTGCACCCTCACTCACCCACGGACCGCCTCCGCCAGCAGTTCGCGCGCGGCCAGCGAGCCCGAGGGTTCATCTGCCCACTCCCCCAGCCGCTTCAGTGTTCACTGCGACACTTTGCAGCTCGCCGGCTGTAGGATGGGTCTCCGCGCCGGCCAACCAGCCCGCGCCTGGCTCGGGCTTTCAGTCAACAACTCCTGCCCCCCTCATGGATCCGGCTCCTGACCGGGCTGGCGGGGTTCTCTGGCGCGCCGGTGCCCTGCACCCATACGGATCCGGCGGGCTGTTTAAGGAGGGCGGTCCGCCCACCCCTAGACCTACGCCGGCCACGGCGTGGCCGCCGAGCCGGGAGCCCGCTGCACCCCGGGGTCCGCATGGAGGCCTTGGGGTTAATCTCATCGCCTCATCGAACCTGCGGGCCGACGGGTTGCGTCACGCGCGCAGGACGCCCCGCGCCTTTGCGTCTGCTCCCGCCGGCGGAGCCGTTCGTCTCCTCGGGGCCCGCTCCGGTCGCCCCCCGCCTGGCCATCGGCGGATCTGTGCACCGGCGCGGCCTGGATCGGCTAGCCGGGCCACCATCGAGCCCACTACCAGCACGCGAGGAGATCGGGCCCCACCACTTGTGCACGGGCGCGCGGGCCTGCTCGGGCCGGACGCGCTGGGCGCCGCTTGGCCGGTTGGACCGCATTTATCCGTCTCGACTCCACCCTGGTCCCACCGGACATGGCTTCGCTCGGCCCACCCCTCAGGGACCACCACTCTTGCGCGTTCGGCGGCCCAAGAGAGGCGACTTAGCCACCAGCCTCGCGGTTCTCTGCCGGCCCATGGGCCCGAGACTGCTGTGTCGCGGCCTGAGGCGGCAGTTGCCTACTGCGATCCTCTCAGGCTGAGGTGGCGAGGGCGAGCGGAGCGCGCCCGCTTCTCGGAGCGTGGCTGGCGTGGGACCGCGGACTATGCCTTGATCCCGCGGACCGCGGCGAGGGCGCCGATCCTCGCCGGCGGGGGCGCGGCGCCGGGAGGCTACTGCGCTCCCCGGCCGCGCCGGGAAGGGGCGGAGCGGCCTGGAGAGCAGGAGATCCTGCGAGGAGCGTCGGAGCAGCAGCCCGCTCCGGGATTCTGCAGGCCTTCAGGCGGGGCTGCCCTTTGTTCCCGATTCTTCCGCGCCTCTGAGCGGGTCCGATCCCGCTCCGCGCACTGACCTGCCTGGAGGAGCCCCGGCACCCGCCTTCTGGAGGGAGGAAGGACTCCCCTCTCTACGTCACGCCCCTCTGCGCAGGAGCGGGCCAGGGACGACGCGGCTCCTGGTCCCCGCCGGCACTCATCTCATGGATCCGACGGATCCTGCGCTGGCGCTGGAGCTCACGCTTGCATCGTGCTGAAGCGCGTCCACCGATGACCCAATAGCTCTCGCGCATCTCTGGCCAGGCCATTCTCTTCCTCTCCACTTCCGCGGCGCCCTCGACTCATGGCCCCTCCCCGAGTCCCAGGAGCTCTGACCTCTCTGGCCCGGCGAGGCCATCCGCTTCTATTGCTGGTCTCTGCGACTGCTGAGTTCCTTCGCGGCGGTCTGAGCGGTGGGGTTGTCCCGCGGCGAGCCTGGACGCTCCCGGATTGCCCGTCGATTACGGTCGGGCCTGGCGAGAGCGTCCGGGTTCTCTCCTGCTTCAGCCGCGCCGCTCCGGCCGTTCGCCCACCCGTTGTCCGGCGCCTCAGCACGGTGACCAACTGGGTCACGTCCGGGGTGCGTGTGAGAGTCGGGCACCAGCAGAGCGTACTGCCTTTCGTGGGTGTCGGGACCTTCTGCTTCTGGAGGTGGCATTAGGCTTCATGGTTCACGTGGTCCGGGTCCCGGTGTGCTGAAAGCCACGGGCTGGAGTGCTCAGCGGGTATCTCCCTGGCACTGGGTCAGCCGCCGGCGAGGACGGGGGCCGGTGGGTCCTCGCTGTCGCGGGGCTTGGCGACCGCCTTTCCCTCTGCGCCTCCGCGACCAGTTGTGCCTGGGTGTGGCGGGCCGGCTGCGGCGTGTTTGTCCCCTCCGCCGTCAGCCTGACGGTGCCCTCTGGCCGGAGGACAGGGGCGGTTGGTCCGGTCTCCGACGCCGATGGATGGTCGCTCGGGCTCCCCCTCCCGGGCCTCGGCGGGGACCTGTGGGCGCTCGAGGTGTAGGGGACGGGCACTGGTCTCTCTCTCGCGCGGGTCACTCTTGAGCCGCCTGGGCCTCCGCTCCTCCTCTCGGCCCGGTTCACAGCGCCCAGCCCTCTGGCCGGGCTTCCCCTCCGGCAGGCGAGAGCCCTCCGGCAGCAGTGGGTAGGCCCTCAGGCGAAGCGGCAGGGGTCTCACTCTGACTAGGAGGGCGCTGAATCACCCGCCTCCATCCCCTGCAGAGCGGGGTCGGCACAAAGAAGGAGCTCCGGATGTCCCGGCTCGAGCTCCAAGTGAGTGGGCTCCAGCCTCTCCCCATCCTGTAGGGCCTCTTGCTGGGGCCGTCCAGTCCTGGCTGGAGGTGGTGGGGCGAGGGCCTCTGTTGCAGTTGTGGTTCACTTTGGTCGTGGGGGGTGGTTCCCCTGATCTCCACCTGCTCAGGAGCGCTGTGGTCCAGGGGGCCGGCCCTGCAGGTCTGCCTTCTCCGGGGTGCTGCAGGCTCCGTCAGGCACCACGCCTCCACCCTTCCCCAGACTCCCATCCGTCGAACTCCTGTGGCCTGCCCCTAGTCGGCGGCCGCACACCTTCCACCTCCCTCTCGCGAGGCAAGCCGACCGACCCCGCCCTCCTCGCTCTCTCCACTCCAGCCGTGCCCTGAACCTCCTCTGGGCTGCTTCGCTCGGCCAAGACCTCCTCCCACCCTGAAGCTCTTGCTGCTGGCAGGTCGTGGCGTACCCCGTGCCCACTTTCCCAGCTCGGAGTGAGCCACCTCCCCCACCCCCCTCCCAACGCCAGAGGTTGAATGATCTGTCCTAGCGCCAGCCCAGGGTCAGAAGGCCTGTGAATCCTCGCCCTGGGCCTTAGGTCGACCTCCGACCGCCTGGGCTACCCTGCCCCCTGCAACCTCCGCGCCAGGCAGAGGCTCTTTAGCGGTAGTAGCCCCGCGGCCCTCCAGGACCCTGCAGGGTACCTCTCCCTGCAAAGGAGCTGCTTTCCCCTCACCCCTTTGCGAGAGCACCTGCCTTTGCACCCTTCCACCCACGCCCCTGTCCGTCTTTTATCGGGCCCCCTCCCCGTGGCCTGCTCCCCGATCTCATCTTGGAGCCGGCCGAACTGGCCCCGATCTGGTTTTTCTTATGGATTGGGCGCCAGCACTCGCCTCACGGTTTCCCCCTCGTCCCCGCGTCCCGCTCTACCTCGTCCCCCGCCCGATGGGAAAGGAGCGCCTGTAAACCGCCCTTCGGTGCGTCCGGGGGCCTAGTGCTCCGCTTCTGTCCCCTCCTGCGGCTCCTCCGGCATGTTTTTTTATGTGCCTTTTTCGTGCCCCCCTCTAACTCACAGACCTTGGATCTGATATCTGGGCGCATGGCTGGGCTCAACTTAGAGTGCAGTAGTCTGTTGCCACTTCCCTGCGGATCTTGACCAGACTCCTGTACCCCACTGGTCTGGGTCTGTCACAATACCAAAACCCAATCCTTTACATGGGAATTGTTAGTCTGAATCCTCTAGGTGAATTGAAAATCTCAGCCCTGTTCTCTTAATATACAAGGAAAAGAGAAAGTTCAATGTTTGGGCCAAACATAAACTGACCAGGGAGAAACCTACCAGCAACAATCATGTTTGAATATAGTTGTCGCTATGACAGTTTCTGGTGCAGCTGAGTGAGTAATTTCTAACAAATCATTTTTTTCAATGAATTTAGCTTCTCTTGCTGCGCTCAGAATATCCAGGAGCAGACTGGGGTTTCCTGAGATTTATTTGTTGGTCAACATTATTCTGTGAATTTTGGTATGGCCCTGCAGATTGATTATCTGCAAGTATCCACTAGGCAAGCTGTGTTGTTTCCTTGTGATGGGTCACACAGAGCACATGGCATTGTTTATCCTCTCTGACTGGATGAGTGAGCAAGCAATTCTGGCACAATATGCATTTCCAGTTTGATTTCCTCTGGCTACTCATTCACAGGACTCCAAGGTTCAATTTCTGCAAACCTTCATGGCAATAAAAATGGATTGTTCAGAAGTGACCATAAAAAGGAGGCATGCGCCTGCCTCAAAACAAATTTATTTTAAAAAATCAGAAATTCACAGAATGCTTTTGCAATATTCACCCAACTCTAGTTTCAACCATATCACTGACAGATTTGTTCTGGGTTTGTACCGCACCTGGCACCATGGGGTCATAGTCCACAACTGGGGCTCCCAGGCACTCCAGTCATACAAAGGACGAGTATTAATAAGAGAGGATGCTTCACCTTTCTGTGCCTGTTTAAATGGAGACAACGCGAAGCAGTTTGAGATCCAGGGATGAAAGGTGCTATTAGATATGCACCAAGTACTTTCCTTAAGTATAAAAATGTGCATAAGTCTAAATATCTGCCAAAGGGAACTAGGAAGAGGACACACATGATATAGATTCAACCAGGGGGCCTCATTCTCCACTTGGGTAGCTTGTGTGCTAAATGTGCTAAGTCTGATAGGACTGATCAGAGCTCCTGGATCACCACAGCCTCATTGTTATTACAGAACAAAGCACAGGCGGCTTTTCCTGGGAAAATAGGCCGGGGGGTTGGGTTGAGACATATGCAATCCAATGCAATTTTAGCACAGTCGTGGAAAAACGTTCATGGAAATTGACCCCAGAAATAACTCGCCCGCTCTTCACCACGATGCTGATGATAATTCCAGACTAATGAGGTTTTATTCTCCTGTCAAAATAATTACTTGCCCCTGAGACTTGGAGCTTTATCTGGAACAATTTATGACGCCACCTACTTCCTTAGTGCCCAGAACTGACTGAAGTCCAAAATTCCATTCACCTTCCCAACCTGCCAAATTATACTTAAAATTAACCATTCTATTGCCATTCATAAAACAGTGTTAGTCCTTGCAGCCTGCCAGCATAAGCCTACAGCTTCCCTAGGGAGGATGTTGCAGTAGCCATGTGCATCAGCCTCCTCAGGAGGGCTTTATGCTGGGAATACACAGATTGTATCAGACAGGGGTGTCAAACTCATTCTGTGGAAGGGGCTAAATTCTGCTCAACTGTGAACTGTGGGCTGAAATGTACTTTCAGATCTACATACTCCTCTCAGCCCAGAGCAGATCTCCAATGGGAGATTTGCACAGACTTGTGTAATAATTTAACTTATAAGGGTCTGATTTTGTGATGCCGAGGACCACAACTCCACCCAAAGTCCTCAGGAGCTGCAGGTGCTCAGCTTCTCCAAATCCATTTAGACCCTATGCTGTCATTTGCCGTTGTCTCACCCACTGTCAGCCGGTGGGAAAGCCCTCTCCCCTTTAGGCCCATCACTGCCCTTTGCTTTTCTTCCTTTATTATCCTGCTTTCTCTGTTTCTTCCTCCTTCCTGTCTTTGTGAGTTTCCTCCTTTTCTCCCCTCTATATTTCCATTCCTGTAGAAACTCTCAGTTCCCTCCTGTGGGCTTCACTCCCATCCCCTTCCCCATCGCACCTGCTAACATGATCAGCGGTGAAATAAAGTTGCCTTTTAAAGCATCTTCATTAGGCTTTAGACTTACAACCAGCAGGGCAGGTCTCTCAGCTATTTCGTTTGCAGACTCGGGGGAATGTCACTGCATCAGTTCACCTTTCGCCACATTCATGAGGTTTGGAACTGTAGTTTGGCTTTTTAATTAAAGCCTAGATTCTGCAGTTGTGCAGTGAGTGTCCAGGGTAGGGCAGAGCCAGCCACAAGGTAGCCAGTGGGTGACGACTGTAATTGAGAATACAGACCTGATTCCTCCTGATTACAATGCCTTCATCTGCTCTAGTGATGGGCCTTGCAGCAAGGAGCTCGCTATTGTCAGCTGGAAAAGTCCCAGTTTCCAAGCAGGGTATTTTTGTTCCCTTTGACACCTCTGCGAAATGTAGCCTTGCCTTTTACACCATCCGTGGGTGCAGTTATAAATATTTCAGTCAAGTGCGTACAATGCAGCAGACCTTTTTAATGTAATGAATGTAATTGCTGAAGTCATGATAAAAGCAGTTAGGTAATTAAAAGAGTATTTGTACAACTGTCATATGATTTTACTCTCTGCTTTAGAAACGCAAGGGACATCATCTTGCCACAGGGCGTATCGTTTCCTTCTTGAATGCAGAAGCAAGCAAGACGTTAGCCATTCACTCCTTTCGGGGGGATTCCATGCCAGCCCAACTTAATCCTGAGGGTGGTCAGACTTGAGGAGACTGGCTACTGACAGAGGTGGGAAGCGCCCACAGATTAACTCTCCATATGCTGACCTGATGATGACTTCTTAGGATCCTGTCCCAGTCTTCCATTTCTGCAGATCAATGGAGCAGCCTTGCTGGGCAACCAACTTGGGGGATAAATCTCTTCCCTTTTGGGTCAGGGTTCTAATGGTGAGGCTTCAGGGACTCCGCCCTCCATCTCTTTTAATAAGCGGTGTCTCATCCTATATACATCAATTGTATTTCCTGCTCTGTAATTTAATTCCTGTCACCACACCCACTGATGCAGCAATTGCATGAGCATGTGCAGACCTGGCTGTGAAAGGTCTGATCAGTTCCTGGCCTGCTTCACTGAATTGTCCCTGTGCCAGGGCTCTGCTTAGAGGGTTTGTTCACCAGGTGTCTCTCTATAATAATACAGTGCGTCTCAGCCCACGTAAAATGTACTATCTCATGTGTACGAGTTTAACATTTCCTTTCCATGAGTAGGTCCATAGATTTAAAAGTTTGCAGCCCAGAATCGTCTAGTTGACCTGCTGCATGACATAGGTGTGACGGGTTCGGTCACAGAGACCCCCCTTGGGACTGTCACCTGATGTGCTGAAACGACATCTGAGCCTGTTTTCCCTGCCAGCTTGGGACTCCAGAACCCTGTCTTGTTGAGTCGAACACGCTACTCTGCTCCAGCACAGACCCAGGGTCTGAAACACGTTCCCAAAGCTGCAGGCTTTAACTGAAAACTACTCAGCAAGTACTCCTATCTGCAGCACCCAGACACCCAGCTCCCAATGGGATCCAAACCCCAAATAAATCCGTTTTACTCTGTATAATGCTTATGCAGGGTAAACTCATAAATTGTTCACCCTCTATAGCATTGATAGAGAGATATGCACAGCTGTTTGCTCCCCCAGGTATTAATCACTTACTCTGGGTTTAATAATAAACAAAAGTGATTTTATTAAATATAAAAAGTAGGACTGAAGTGGTTTCAAGTAATAACAGACAGAACAAAGTAAGTCACTGTAAGGGCCCGGGTGCGGGTCCCCTTGTCAGGTGAGGGGTCGCTCTTCCTTCGGGCACCTGGGAGCCAGGCCGCCTCACTACAGGAGGCTTGAGTAGCAGTTCAGTCACACAGTCTGCGCCCTAGCTCAGGGCGAGGTAACAACAAGTACAGGGCTCAGACCCTCAGGCAGGGCTGAGCAGCAGTTCAGTTTACAAAGCCCAGGCCCTAGCTCAGGGCAGGGCAGCAACAAGATACAGGGCTCAGACCCTCAGGCAGGGCTGAGCAGCAGTTCAGTTTACAAAGCCCAAGCCCTAGCTCAGGGCGGGGTAGCAACAAGTATAGGGCTCAGACCCTCAGGCAGGGCTGAGCAAACAACCGGTAAGTCCAGACCTTTGGGTCGGGGTGCTGGTGTGAGGGGGGGGAGACTGCCACCCATGAGTGGGGTGGCAGGGGGGACACAGACCCACCCACTCCACTGTGTCCCAGCCCGGGGCCCTAGCAGCAGCGTGGATCCGCTGCAGTCAGTGGGGATCCTGGCCGCAACACACTGACATAGGCTCAGGGTTGGCGGCAGCCAGACTGGGGTCGGCTATCCCCGGGCCACTTCCAATCTCCCCCTCCAGCGGTACCTGTGTCCTCGTGGCTTCAGCAGGGGGGTCCACCAGCATGGGCTCCTCAGGAGACGGGTGCACAGGTGGGCTTGACTCCTCCTCGGGGTACCGAGCTTGGGGCAGGTTCGGCCAGTCCTCCTCTGGGTACCGGGCTCGGGGCAGGCTCAGCCAGTCCTCCTCTGGGTACCGGGCTCGGGGCAGGTTCGGCTAGTCGTCCTCTGGGTACCGGGCTCGGGGCAGGTTCGGCCAGTCGTCCTCTGGGTACCGGGCTCGGGGCAGGCTTGGCCAGTCCTCCTCTGGGTACCGGGCTCGGGGCAGGCTTGGTTCGGCAGGAGCGCGGGCACCAGCGTCTGTCCTCTTCCGCGGCCGGGCTCCAACTGAGCGCTGGGCCCGGGCTTTTATACTTCCTGTCCCGCCCCTTGACTTCCAGGGGGCGGGGACAGGCGGTGGTGGCTCCGCCCACTGAGGCAGCTGGTCTGGCTTGTCCCTCTCAGGTGTGCCTGGGAGCCAGGCCGCCTCACTACAGTCACCAAGTAAAATAAAGCAAAAACACGCAAGTCTAATCCTAATACAGTAAGAAACTGAATACAGGTAAATCTCACCCTCAGAGATGTTCCAATAAGCTTCTTTCACAGACTAGACGCCTTCCTAGTCTGGGCCCAATCCTTTCCCCAGCACAGTTCTTGTTAGTTGCAGCTCAGATGGTAACAAAGGGGATTTCTCATGACTGGCAGCCCTCTTTGTTCTGTTCCACCCCCTTTCATGGCTTTGGAACAAGGTGGGAATCCTTTGTCTCTCTCTGGGTCCCCACCTCTCCTTCTAAATGGAAAAGCACCAGGTTTAAGATGGATTCCAGTGTTAGGAGACATGGTCACATGTCACTGTAAGACCTCATTTTTCATTACCCACAGGCTGGCCACCACGTCCACAAGAAGGCTTACAGGTAAATAAACCATATACAGCCAATTATCCTAGTCAATGGGGGTGCCATCAAGATTCTAAACCACCATTAGTGTCCCACACTTTACATAATTACAATAGGACCTCAGCGTTAACGTCATATTTCTATAAAAGCAGCAAAGAATCCGGTGGCACCTTATAGACTAACAGACGTTTGGAAGCATGAGCTTTCGTGGGTGAATACCCACTTCGTCGGATGCAAGACGAAGTGGGTATTCACCCACAAAAGCTCATGCTCCCAAACGTCTGTTAGTCTATAAGGTGCCACAGGATTCTTTGCTGCTTTTACAGATCCATACTAACACGGTTACCCCTCTGATGCTTGACGTCATATTTCTAGTGTTAGATACAAGAATGATACATACATACAAATAGGATGAACACACTCAGTAGATTATAAGCTTTTTATGCATAAAGCATATTCCAGTTACATTATATTCACATTCCAAGCATATTTTCATAAAGCATGTAGAGTGCAATGTCATAATAGGTTTCACTACACTAATTTTCTGTAACTTCTATGTGAGCTACAGCAGATCTTTCAGAAGATATCCAGTCTTCATTTAAAGACTCCAAGTGAAGGAGAATTTAGCATGTCTCTAGGTAAGTTGTTCCAATGGTTAACTACCCTCATTGTTAAAAAATTGCACCTTATTTCTAATCTGAATTTGTCTAGCTTCAGTTTCCAACCATTGGATTTCATTGTGTCTTTTTCTGCTATCTAGATTAAAATTCTCTTTCCCACGTAGGTACTTGTAGAACAAGATCTAATCTCCTCTTAACCGTCTCTTGGTTAAACTAAATGGATTGAGTTTCTTAAGTCTCCCACTTTTTCATGTTTTCCAAACCTCAAATCATCCTACGTAAGTCAGTCATGTTTTCCAGACCTCAAGTCATTCTTGTAGCTCTTTTATGAACATCGCTTTTGATGTGTGGACACCAAAATTGGACTCAGCATTCCAGTAACGGACTTACTGATTGTGACGCTCTGTACCTCAGGGGAACACCCAGCACCCTCATGTTCCTCCTTGTAAAATGATTGTGTGGTATCCATTGCAAAGTTTGTCATGTCGGGTGTCTTCGGAAGACTCATGATGCACTGAGCATTGTTGTTACAGTAATGTTGTAGTAAGGTTATAGGTTATAATTTCATGTATGTAGTTATGAGGCTGAAAATGTGTCTTCATGGCTTAAAATAAGCCCAGGCAAAAACCCTCCAAGAGCTGAGAGGCTGTTCACACCTCATCGGGGCATGTATGGGACAAACCCAGCCCAGCCTCACAGGAACAAAGGATGCTGACCTAGGCAGCAATAAAAGAATCTGTTGGACTCTCAAGGGAGTCACGGCCCTTCCTGTGGTCAGTTTGGAACTGCGATGAGGTAATGCTCACCTGACTCTGAAGTGGGGGGTGGGGCAAAGCCAAGAGGGATGAAAGGACATGATAAAAGGGAGAGACATTTGCTATGCTCTCTCTCTCTTCCACCTACATCTACAGCCACCACATCAAGCGACTGAAGTGCTGATCAAAGGGGAGAGCCTGGCTGAAGGGCAACCAGCCAGCCTGTGGTGAGAAGCATCTCAGTTTCTAAGGGCATTGAAAGTGTTAAGATCAGCTTAGAATGTGTTTTGCTTTTATTTCATTTGACCAAATCTGACTTGCTATGCTTTGACGTATAATCACTTAAAATTTAGTTAATACATCTATTTGTTTATTCTACCTGAAGCAGTGCGTTTGGTTTGAATTGTGTCAGAGACTCCCCTTGGATAACAATCCTGGTACATATCAATTGCTTTGTTAAATTGACAAACTCATACAAGCTTGCAGCATCCAGCAGGCATAACTGGACACTGCAAGAGGAAGGTTCCTAGGGTTGTGTCTGGGACTGGAGACATTGGCTAGTGTCATTCGATTGCACAATCCAAGGAGCAGCTTACATGCCAGAGGCTGTGCGTGAACAGCCCAGGACTGGGGGTTCTCACAGCAGAGCAGGGTAAGGCTGGCTCCCAGAGTCAAGGATTGGAGTGACCTAGCAGATCACCGGTCCAGATAACACCAGAAGGGAACGTCACACTGATGCTGTAGACAGAGGTAATACCACCTCAGTCTTCTGACTTGTTATATCCCTGCTTAACTTTTGTAGTTGCTGTTTCACATCTTCCCATGTTACTGCTGGAATAGAAAATATTTCCTTATCTCTCTAAGATATGAATACATCATTCAGCTTCTTTCTAAATAGAGAACAGAAATATGTAGTGAATACTTTTGTCATTTCTAAATCACAATTGGCAATTTTACCATCCTTAAATAGAATCAGACCCATACCACTGTTAGGAATTAATTTGCCCCTGGCATATTTAAATAATTCTTTCTTATGGTCCTTATGCCTATTAGCTATAGATTTTTTTATTAATGTATTTAGTTTCCCTTATCAGTTGTTTGCACTTCTTATCAATGTCCCCATGTTTCCATTTCTTATATGTTATTTTTAATTGCTACTTTCACTTCCCCTCTTAACCAGGATGGCTTTTTAAAATAAAGATCCCTTCTTATGTGACTGCGAGGTTGGGGGCGGGAGGGGTAGAAACTAATAAAGCATTTTGAACAATTCCCAATTAGCATCGACTTTTTATGTCTACATTTTTCCACTCAGTTTTGTTCATGACTTTCTTTTCAGCATGAGGAAACTGGCCTGTTTAAAGTACCAAATATTTGTATTATTGGTCAGGCTGATAAACTGTTTGCACATAACATATGAAATCAGGTTATGATCACTTGCTCTTGGGTAATCATCATATTGTAGGTCCATGATCAATTCATCCTTGTCCATCAGAAGGAAGTTTGTTATAGAATTACCCTGAGTTCATTGCAATTTTTCTGTTAGGAAGTTATCACCTCTACGTTTTAGAAATTCCACCAGTGGCAGCATGACATCTCCAGCATACATCCCCAGATTGAAATGCCCAGGGTAATGCAATTTCACTTTTTACCCATTAAAGCTAGATGCATAAGGAGCTGCTCATCCTGGTCTTTTGTCTGATTTGGTGGGCTGTAGCTGAGTCCCAGCAGTACTCCATCTTGTGATTTATCAGTTAGCACATTAATCCAGATCTTGTCCTTCTGAAGTGTCAGTAATTCTAAGACAAGTAATGGTACCTTAGATGTACAGTGCTACCCTCTCCCCTTCTGCACACTCTGTCTTTCCTAAATAGGGCATATTCTGTGATTTTAACGTTCCAATCATGTGAATCATCCTAGAAGGTTTTCAGTAATACCAGTTTTATCAAATTTATTTTCATAAATGCATTTCTAATTCCTTTTGTTTACTTCCCAGGCTTCATGAATTGGTATAAAGACAACTGAAGAATTTCTTCTCCTTACATACCTTGCCTTGATTCTTTATATTCAAGCTACCTTCCGTCTGAGTTTTATGTTTAGGCGTATGTATGCATTTGCCCTATTAGCAATGTCTCCTTTAGAGGCTAGTTTAAAAGTTTAAAGCCCTCCTGACTTCTCTAGTAAGTCTATCACTCAGAAGATTGGTTCCTCTACAACTGAGATGGATGGGGTTGAATTCATACACCCTCCTTTCTCTGTATAGGGTGGCCCAGAATTCACTGACACCAAAACACTCTACATCACTCTCTGGTTTTACCTCCAGTATCTTCTCTGTCTATCTTCTCTGACTCATAGGACAGGAAAGATCTTTGAGAAGGTCACCCCAACTTTCCTCTCCTTCAGCTCCTTTCCAAGATCCCTGAAACATTGGATGAGCTGTGCAGTCTCTTCAGAGGCAGTGTCATTTGTGCCAATATTTATTGCTAGCAATGGACCTCTCCCTGAAGTCTTTGGAATTCCATCCCATCTTTTTCAGTGATGTGTGTTGTCTTCACTCCTGGAGGACAGAACACAATGTTGCTATCCTTTTGTCCACTGCAGAATGGTTTTGTCCATTCTTCTTAATAGCAAGTACCTGATGAAGATTCTCTGTCTTCTCTGGCTGGTCTGTTGCCTCCTTTTAGACATGGTTGACATTTTTCAGGTTTAGGCTGATCATCCATCCCCAGGTATGTCTTGTGGAGATCACTATTCCTTCCTTCCAGTTGAATCTCCCAAGACTTCCTCTGCAGGTACTGCACTGAGTCCCTGAAAGCAACTAGGTACTTCTGCATGCATTGAATTTCTCCTGGTCCCCCTTCCTCTGGTGATCACAGACTGTCCCACATCCTCTGCTTTTGGTGTTTTGAATGTCTCCTGCTTCTCTTTCTTTGCTCTGTCACAGACTGCCAATCCTTCTCTGATTTCTATTCTCTTTTGTTCCCTTGAAATCAGTTCCTTCTCTGGCTGGATCTGTGGTGGTGCTGCCCAAATCTGGCTGTCCAAGTACTCTTCAGTCTCTCTGATGCTATGTGGGACCAATAGCGGCCCTGCAAGGTCTAAAACCTTTTCTCCAACACAGCCATCGATTTGCACCTCATTCACAGGAAGTCTATATCGTTGGGCAGGAAATAGATCATGACACATCCCTTGTTGGTTGCAATAACTGGCCTATCACTGCCCATCACAGCTGGGTAAGTAGATCTGTATCTAGGGACTAGCTCCTTCACTTCCTCAGACACTCCTGTTGGCCTCTTCTGTTTGTCCGAGTAGAACTCCGTTGCCTCAATATTTAGATAAATTAAAAGGGGCATGAAACCAATTCATTTTTAAATTCAAGTGAATATTTGTGGAAACTTTGAGGTGGGGGGGCAGCATAGACCCAGCTCTTATATATTATTCTTATATTCATGATCATATGTATAATTAGATTAAATCTGAACTGAGCCTGCAGATCTGAACAGCCCCAAGCTTTGAGAAAACTCATTTCCACATCTTTGACTAGGCTAATCTCCAGTATATTTCACTGTGTGAATTAATAAATGTGACCAAGAAAGACTGTTACCAAAACCCTGGTAGGCCTGGGCTGTCCCTGCTGGCAGAAATCAAAGTTCCAGGAATTCTACATTGATCCATCTGAGACAATTTAATTAGTTGGTGATTAAGTTGGCTAGATCCCGAATACATCTGGTACTAATCAAAGCTTCCTGCAGAGAGAGACTGTGTCTTTCCATTTTAGATTAGCTGAAGTTAGAGAAGTGGTTATTTGGCTTATTGTGGATGTGAGTCAGGGGTGATGAACCTTTGTGGAGCAAGCTGAATTGCCCAGTGTAAATTCTAATGGTCAAATTCTTCCCATGGCTGTTTGTGGGTAGCTATCATTGAATTTGTTGAGAACGCGTGAAGAGAAGAATTAGCCCAGGAGTTTTCTATGTAAGAGTCCCTCGCTCTACTTTCTTTACATTCATCATAGCCCTGAGAATCCAAGACGTTCTAGCTTTGAAAACAGACACATGGCATTCTCTCTTATTATCTATGTACATGGAGTTGACTTTGCTCTCAGTAAGTCAGAAGTGACTCCATTGAGGTCCGAGGAGTTCCAACCACGTAAAACTGAAGTGAGTGAGGGCAAGATCTGGCCCACATCTCTGCAGTTCAGTTCTGTCCCTGTGACTAAGACAGGCTCATTTTTATCAGCTAGCATCATTTTTCATCTATTGATAATTATCTATTGTTTGGGTGGAGCATGAGAAAAGATTTAAATGAAAATAAAGTTTGTCCAGTCAGGGAAAGGAGACGCCTAGAAGCAAGCAGTGCATAGGCTGTTATCCAGATAGCTGATCTTTTAGAAGATTGTATCACTACTGATTAGAAATGATCTCTGGCACTGACTCAGGTCCCTTTCTGGTTCTATTGAAATGCTTAGTAAAAGGCATCTGTAGCATCAAAAACAAGCTCAGGGCCTGGTCTTGCCTCACACATGTAACTAGCACGCAAGGCAATTGGAGTTTTATGTACCCCAAGAGCCTGATCCAAATTCCAGTAAAGTAAATAGAAGTTTTTCCATTGACTCCGTGGCCTTTGGAAGAGGCCCAGGGATGTCACGTTTGAGCCATGATTATACTATGCTCAGTAAAGGCCACACACAAGGCTTGTTCTCGCTCTCTCTCCCCTTCTCTCCACCCCCATGTGAGTCTAATGTTTTCTTTTTATCTTGGTACTTACCAAATATTTGTGCTGCACACACAAGGAGAGAGAGATCTGGGCATTTACCAGAGGTGAAAGTAAGCCAGTCCGGTCTGGCATGCCGGCAAGAACTGGTACACAGCCAACCATACCAGCGGGGGCAGATTCCCCAGGCCAGCGATTTAAAGGGCCCGGGGCTCCGCTGCAGTAGTGGTGGCCAGAGCCCCAGGCCCTTTAAATCTCTGCTAGAGCCCTGCTGCCAGAGCCCTGGGTTAGTGGTGGCGCCCGGGAGCCCCAGGGCTCAGGCAGCGATTTAAAGGGCCCAGGGCTCCCAGCAGTGGCCAGAGTCCTAATCCCTTTAAATCACCGCCCGAGCCCCAGGGCTCCTGGCCACCATTGCAGCTACTGCTACCAGGGGGCTCCAGCGGTGATTTAAAGGTCCCAGGGCTCCAACCACCACTACTGCAGCTGGTGCCCCGGGCTTGATTGAAAGGGCCTGGGGATGTAAAGGCACCCGCCTCTTCTGGTTGAGGCCCAGCCCCACTGCTCAGGACTCCGGCGTGTATCGGTAAGTCCTTTAAGTTACTTTCACCCCTGGCTATTGGAACAAGAGGATTTGGGAGCCTGTGGTCGTGAAAAATCTCACCTGTGCTGAAAGTAAGAGATCACAGCGTTTCCATTCACTGGGCTAAATCCTGCTATCAGATTCTACTCTGCTTTTACTCACTCCTTAATTAGCCACGCTGCCTTCTCTTCAGTGGCCGTTTGCCTACGTAAGGGCTGCAGGATTTGACTCCCAAGGTTCTCATAAAAACACAAAGACAAAAACACTTTTTGTGGAAAATGCAGTTAGTGTGAACTTGCTCCTGGGTACATTTACTGAGTTGCTGCAAAACAGTGTGTGAAAGGATTCAACTGCCTTTAAGCCTTCTGATAATCACAGATCTTGAATCTCTCTTTGAAACAATTGGATGAAACCTTCTGTGACACAATATTTCCATAGACTATAAAGCGATGGAAAATGTTCTGCATATGCTATTTGTTACATATTATTTCTTAATCTCACAAATGCGCATGCACACACATATAAAATCTCCCTCTACGTTTTTGCAGGGCCTGATTCTGATCTCACAGTTGTAAAGGAGGAGTCGCTGCACTGAAGTCAAAGAAGTTACCCGAAAGTAAAACTGTTCTGAGATCAAAATCCATCCCTCAATCTTTTGCCAATATAATCCAGCATTGACTCTCTTGGAGACCCAGACAGGCCCAGGGAACTGCCTGTGTGGAGTAGCTTGCAGGATTGGAGCTCTATGACTGCAATTCTGATCTCTGACCAATTTTATACCAGTGTGATTGCCTTGAGATCAGTAGGGTTACTCTAGCTTCACTCCAGCCCATGTGAGATCAGAATCAAACCCTATAAGAAAGACATGTTCTCCACTCCAAAGGCCTTCTAGTGTAGACAAGACACCAATGTGGGTCAACAGGAAAGCAGAGTGAGGAGAATAAGGAAAGAATGAAGAGTTTCTGGCAGAAGAATGCTTTAAAGAGAATCTGAAGGAAACAGAGGGACGGGCCTTGGGGAACAGGAAAGCTGTTCCCAACACAACAATCAACATGGCAGAAGGCAAACAACACTCCCTGATGAAGCAAGATGACTCATTTCACTATGTCACAAAGCCTCCCTAGCATCATGGCCAGAGCTGCACAACCTTGTGTGGGGCAGGGAGGGGAGAAGATGCTAGCAGGAACCTGAAGCGTGTTTTCCGTGGTGGTTCCCAGGCACTTCCATGCGTTATGCTGCAGACTATACAAAATCAGGCAAGTACCTAAGGGCTGAAAGAGGAAGGCAAAGTGCTGTGGAAAGCTACAGCCAGCAGCACTTCTTTTTAAAACAATTTGGGCCGGATCCTCAGCTGATGTGAATTAGTGTTGCGCCATTTGCTTCTATGAAGCTATGCCAGTTTCCACCAGCCATTGGCCTGCCCGTTTATTTTTCCCTGGAATAGCACTACCTTGGGTGGGTTAAGTTCAGTTCCTAGTGGACAAGTGTCCACCCCACACAAACCACCACTTGGTGGATAATCTCAAGAGAGGAGAAGAGTAGAAATAACCCTTCAGTCCTGGGAGGAAGGGTACCACCTCTGGGTCAAGGCACATAGCTGAAGTAGCATAAAGGACAAGTACTGCCTGTTCTCTGAAAGCACGGTTATTCTATTCTATTCTATTCTGTTCTATATAGATTCCTATACCATGCTCTGTAGTAACTGAGTGCTTCCCAGACAGGCATCAAGCACTGTGACTAACAGTTCTCACGTGTGGTCTGTTGTCTCATCCTGTCCCCAGGGGAAGAATTGTATGTGCAGTAGAGTGTTTTGTTTTCATAGGGTTTTTTGGTTTTCTGGTTATATATATACATGTTGCTCTGTGTTCATGTTAGAGAGGGAACGTCGAAGAAGTGCTCCTTGCACTTGGAGCAGAAGGTGGTGAGGTTTGTGATGGCCCATAGTTCCTGGGGGAGTTTGTTCCACAGTCTCGGACCAGCCCCTAAGAAAGCTCAAACTCCTGCATGGATGAACTTTATTCTTATTGTTGTGAGTTCCATTGTACCAGAGGAACAGAGTAGTTGACTACGGTCTTCACCCTGGCGCTTTAGTTAATCTTTTAGATACACTGGGCCCCAGCCATTGAGTGCCTTGAAAATAAGGACCAAGAACTTGAACTTGATTCTATCTTCTATGGGGAGCCGGTGTAGCAAGCGGAGGACAGGTTTGATGTACTCATGGTGGACTGTGTTGCTGAGGAGAAGCACTGCAGTTCTGAACTAGTCGGAATTTCCTAAGCTACTGAAGGCTTCATGCCCAGGTGTATTGCATTGCTATAGTCCTGCTGAAAGGTGACAAAGGCATGAATAACGGAGGTCAGCTCATCATGTGCCATGATGTTACGGAGTCTCCTAGCCAAACGGGGACAGTAGAAGACATTACTAGTGGATGCTGCTATGTTAAAGCTTAGCATCAGCGTGGAATTCAGCAGCGCCCCTAAACTCAGACTGACTTGACCAATTTTCAATGTATGCCCTCAACCAGAGGAGACTGAATTGCAGCTGTGAACTCTTCAAAATGCTTTCCCCTGCCCACCAGTGTTCTGCTTCAACCCACTGTTCTTCATGCATGGGCTGATCTACTCCAAGCACTGGGCCATCTTGGTGGTAGCGGTGTGACCATACATGGTGAAGAATAAGTATGTCCTCTGCACATTGCTGGCACTTGAGTCTATGTCATCTGACCAGTTCATCTAGGGCAGGGCTGGGCAAGCTTTTTGGCCTGAGAGCCACATCTGGGTATAGAAATTGTATGACGGGCCATGGATGCTCACAAAATTGGGGCTGGGGTGCAGGAGGGGGTGAGGGCTCTGGTTGTGGGTGTGGACTCTGAGGTGGGGCCAGAAATGAGGAGTTCAGGGTGTGGGAGGGGGCTTTGGGCTGGGCAGAGGGTTGGGATGTGGGAAGGGGTGCAGGCTCCAGCTGGGGGTGTGGGCTCTGGGGTTGGGCTGGGGGTGAAGGGTTTGGGGTGCAGAAGGGTGCTCCGGACTGGGATCAAGGGGTTTGGAGGGTGGGAGGGGGATCAGGGCTGGGGCAGGGGATTGGGGTGTGGGGAGAGGCTCAGGGGTGCAAGCTTCGAGCAGTGCTTACCTCAAGCGGCTCCTGGAAGCACTGGCATGTCCCTTCTCTGGCGCCTACGCGGAGGCGCAGCCAGGCAGGTCTGCACAGTGCCCCATCCACAGGCACCACCCCTGCAGCTCCCATTGGAGCACGCAGGAACTGGAGCAGGGCCATGCCGCGGCTTCTTGGAGCCGCGTGGTGCAGCCCCCGACCCTGTGCCCTGGCTGGAGCACCAGAGCGGGGCAAGCTCCAGACCCCGCTCCCCAGTGGGAGCTCACTGGCTGGCTTAAAATGGCTTGCAGGGCAGATCCGGCCCGCGGGCTGTAATTTGCCCACCCCGATCTAGGGGCTGTGTCTAAATGTTGAATAGGAGTAGAGAGCCTTGATCCTTGGGGGGCAAGTGAGGGGTCTAGTGGGTGGTCTCAAGGTCAAAATTCTCCAGAGCTTTCATTAGAGCTAAAAAAAACCTATAACGAATAAAGAAATATTACTACTAGGGTGACCAGATAGCAAGTGTAAAAAAATTGGGATGAGGGGGGGTAATAGGAGCCTATATAAGAAAAAGTCCCCAAAATCAGGACTGTCCCAATAAAATCGGGACATCTGGTCACCCTAATCACTACTCAGCCATGGCTTTCAGCAGGCAAAACCTTTCTCCTCAGGGCAACAGGTCAGCCTGATTTTCTGGTCATAGTGTTGGGTGATTATACTGCAAATCTCTGGACTGGTGGGAGAGCATTGCTGGAATTATGGGAAGATAACACTTGCAAAACTCATTTCTTGTCTGATCCCTTCTCAGTTTGATCTCCACACCAACGATGTCCCCTAATCAATTTCTGTTTGAATTGCTAGGCTGTTGTTTCATCTCTGTTTCTAGCAAATTGGGTACATGAAACATATTCTGCTTTGTTTCACTGATGTAAATCCAGAGTAATTCCAATAGGGTTATACTTGTGTAACTCCAGAGTAAATGAAAGCATAATTTGGCCCTATGTCTTTGTCAAACATCATGTACCTTTACACAGCTCCATAATAACATACAATATCTACAGCTAGTCTGATAGGTTGCTTATTCCACATCTAACCTGTATGGCTGCAGCTGGTTCATGGAGAGAGTAGAAGTCCTCATGGGACTTCAGTGGGAGCTGAAGCAAGCCCTTAAATAAGAAGCAGTGTCTTAATGACTCGAGCCAACTCCCATTTAAGGCACTGGAAAGACTCCCGTTCATTTTAATGGTAGCTGGATCAGGCCAGTAGTTGCCTATAGGGTCCTTTGTGAGCTCATAGAGGATTAACCAATGGCTTGCAAGTTTATTAGTACATTCCAAAGAGGTGAAATGGAAAGAAACAGCTTAACACCACATGTTTTTTCTAAACAAAACTAAATGGACTTCCAATAGAGGTCACAATTTCTTTCAGCCCTAGCAGAATTACAGATTCTTCTTCGAGTGATTGCTCATATTGATTCCAATGAAATGTGCGTGCACCATGTGCAGAGTCGTTGGAAAGTTTTTCCCTTAGCAGCACCCATTGGGTCAGATGTGGAGCCCCCTGGAGTGGCGCCTTCATGGCGCTCAATATATGACCCTGCTGACCCGGCGCCTCCTCAGTTCCTTCTTACTGCCAGTGATGGTCGTTGGAACTGTGGCATCTTGTTCTGCAAGTTTTACCACGTTTCTCTAGTTTTGTTTGTTTGCATTCTCTGTACTTATTAGTTAGTAGTTAGTAGTTAGCAGTTGGGCTCCATCCTGACCGCTTTTTCTTGGGAGGGCTTTAATGCCCAAGTCCCAAGGGTTCAAGCTCTGCAAGTTCTGCAGCAAGCCTATGTCAATGGGCGACCCCCACGATGCTTGTCTGAAGTGTCTGGGAGAGGCTAACCAAGCCGATCAGTGCAAGATTTGTAAGGGATTTCGCCCCAGAATCAAAAAGGAGCCAGATTTTCGCCTCAAGCAGTTCCTTATGGAGGTGGCACTTAGACCTCAGCCTCCGCTGGCACGGCAAGACCCAGCACCAAGTTCATTGGTGTGTAGCACCTGGCGACAATGGTGGAAGCGGCATTGTGGAAGGATTCTGGCAGAGACCCGTGGCACCGACGCTCCCCGGCGCCAAAAATGGCTGGATCAACCTGGCACTGCTCCCACTCCCCAGTGCAGAAGCAGCACCGGAAGAAAGGGAGGAGCAACTCGCCATCCCAGAGGCCCGCTCCTCTGGAGCCAGCCAATGGGACACATCCTCGTGAGGAGCACCCAGCGCTGAAATCTGCAGAGATGGCACCGTCGACTTCGGCCCCGCAAAGGGGACCATCAAGTCCAGTGCCATTGGACTCCCCAGCCCAGGTCATTGAGGAGGTGGAACTGCTATCCACCCCAGACACCTTTGAAGCCACGAGGGACCATGACAGCGCCGAGGTCACCCACCCTTCGTGCCAAGCCTCCGGTATCACATCGCATGTCACTGTCTCAAGGCAAACGGGCAATGCTCTGTCCCTCAGCACCGCTGATAGAATCGTGACATCGCTTGGAGCCCCGGCACCACTCGCAATCGTGGCACTAGTCGTACTCGCAGCACGGCTCCAGGTCGCGCCAGCACTCCCACTCATGATGCCGATCCGCGCATCGATCCCCATCATGTGGCAGGTCCCGCTCCCAGCACCGATGCCTCTCTGAGAACCGATGCAGCTCCAAGTCATGCCACCACTCTCCAGCCTCATGGCACCGCTCCCCAGTGCGGCACTGCTCGCAGGATCAGCTCCGCTCGGCACCGCCCTGGCCTTTGCTGTACCGATCCCAGTCTTCGGACTCAGAGGCGAGATCTAGATACTCAGAGCGGGGTCTGCACCGGTCAGGCCATGGACACTCTGAGATAGGGGCAGGGCTGGGATCTGTGCAGTGGCCATTTTGGACCCTGTGGGTGTACCACCAAGCACAGGTGCTCAATCTAAAGACTCCTGATTGGCCACCTCTGAACCACAGGTGCCGGAGGCTTCTGCCAGTCGCACCACCCCTCGGGGTGCCAAGGTGGTGCAGTGCCCGCGCCCACCCACCCCTCCCCCCAGAATCAACTCCAACTCCAGTTCCTGAGCAGGACCCTGGTCCACCTGGTCCAGCCAGCGAGACAGGACAGGAGGTCCCTGACAAGCAGGAGGGACAGGAGGACCCTGTTCCCCCATTAGCCTCCTCGCCCTCCTCTCCAGACAAGGCCGTTGTGGGCACTTCTGTCTCTGGACTCCCCATAGACAGCCACGCCCACCAGGACCTCCTTCACAGGGTGGCATGCAACATGAGTCTGCAGGCCAAGGAGGTGGTGAAGTCGGAGGACCCAATGGTCGACATCTTGGCCCCGGAAGGTCCTTCGAGGGTGGCTCTGCCCCTCATTAAGACCATACGGGCCAATGCCAAGACCATCTGCCAGACCCTAGCCTCCATCCCTCCCTCCGCCAAGGGTGTTGAGAGGAAATACTTCATCCCACCAAAGGGGTATGAATACCTCTTCACACATCCGCAGCCTTGTTCATTGGTGGTTGCAGCAGTGAATGAGAAGGAGAGGCAGAGGCAGCAAGCCCCAGCACCTAAGTCCAAGGACGCCAAGTGCCTGGACTTGTTTGGGCATAAGGTGTACTTGACGGAGGGGCTACAACTCAGGAGTGCCAGTCAGCAGATATTCTGAGCCAGTATAGCTTCAATTCCTGGAACTCGATGCTCAGATTCAAGGAGCTGGTTCAAACAGAGTCCAGGGAGGAGTTGGAGCGATAGTGGACGAGGGCAAGGTGGTGGCACAGACCTCTTTACGGGCCTCACTGGACACTGCAGACTTGACGGCGCGCACCTTGTCCTCTGCTATCGCCATGAGGCGTAGCTCATGGCTGCAGGCCTCGGGCCTTTCGCCCGAGGTTCAACAGATGATGCAGGACCTGCCTTTTAATGGGGCAGGCCTGTTCGCAAAGCAGACTGACTCTTGGCTACATAGCCTAAAAGACTCAAGGGCTACTATGAAAACATTGAGTATGCACACCCCAGCAACCCAACGTAAGCATTTCAAGTTCCAACAACAGCAGCAGCACGCCTATCCTCCTCAGCCAAGGCAGGACTTTTACAGGAGAAGGGGCAGGAACGGCAGAAGGAAGCCTTCCAATACCCCTTCTGGGCAGGGGCAGGGCCCGACTAAACCATCATTGGGTTCCAAGCAGGCCTTTTGAAGGGGCACTCAAGGACGGTGCACCAGCTTTGATTCTGGATCCTTCCCCATCTTTTTTGAATTGTCTGTCCCACTTCTACCGTGCTTGGTCCCAAATAACTTCAGACCGCTGGGTCCTCCACACGGTGGAAGTGGGATATTCTCTCGAGTTCTGCGCCTATCTTCCCACCCCCCTTCCCTCTTCAGGGACCCCTCTCATGAGCAACTCCTTATCCAGGAGTTGCAGGCGCTGCTCGCCATGGGAGCAGTGGAGGAAGTTCCTCAGGAGCTAAGGGGCAAGGGATTCTACTCCCGATACTTCCTAATCCCCAAGGCCAAGGGAAGTCTCAGACCCATTTTAGATCTGCGCAGACTCAACAAATTCATGGTAAAGTTGAAGTTCCACATGGTCTCCTTGGTCACCATTATCCTCTCCCTGGATCCGGGAGGCTGGTATGCCATCCTCAACATGAAGGACGCGTACTTCCTTATATCGATTCATCCTGTACACTGGCACTTCCTACACTTCGTGGTCAACCACAAGCATTACCAATTCACTGTCCTACCATTCAGCCTCTCAACAGCCCCCCAAGTGTTCACCAAGTGCATGTCAGTAGTGGCTCCTTTCCTCCGCCGACAGCAAGTGCAAGTATACCCCTACCTCAACGACTGGCTGCTCAGGGGCCGCACCAGGGGGCAGGTGTAGTCCCAAATCCGTTTGGTCAGGTGCACGTTCGAGCGACTGGCTCTCCTCCTCAACATGGGGAAGTCAGCCTTGGAACTGACCCAAAGAATAGAATTCAATGAGGCAGTGTTAGACTCGGTTCAGGCACGAGAGACCCGATTCCAAGCCATCACACACATAATTCAAAGCCTCCAGCAATTCCCAACCACAACAGCAAGGGGTGCCTGAGTCTCCTCGGCCACATGGCTGCTTGCACTTACAGGACCCGGGACGCCATACTCCAGCTCAGACCTTTGCAGGCATGGCTCGTCTCGGCCTACTGCCCGGGGCGCAACAACTTGAATTCAGTGGTCACAGTGCCGAGGCAAGTCCTCACATCCCTCCACTGGTGCTCAACCCTCAAGCAGTGTGCAAAGGAGTCCTGTAGCAGGGTGGTTACCCTGCTCCTGCCCTGAAGGGCTTAAAACAGCCCTGGGGGAAGGTTGTGGCTGGGAGCTGCTAAGCTGGGCTGATTGGGAAGTGGCTGCAGCTGGGCCACACCCCAATCAGGCCACAGCTGGCCTGTATAAAGAGGCTGTGAGCCAGGAGCTCAGCAGTCTCTCTCTGCCTGTAGAGGGAGAAGGGCCTGGCTGCAGGGAACTAGACACAGGGAACCTGAGTGGAGCAGGGCTGGGGAAAGGCAGAGGCGCTCCAGCCTGGAAAGCCCCAGGCTGCGGCCTAGCACAAGCCCAACAGGTACTGGGGGTTGCAGAGGGCAGGCCAGGGGTAGGCCAAGGCAGCAGGTCCAAACCCAACCTTGCCAGTGATGAGTAGGCCGATACTGCAGTCTGCCCCAGGGCACAGGGACTAGACAATGACTGGCAGTAGCCATATACTGAGGCAAGGTGGGGATAGAGGGTTGGGGGTTCCCCAGGGAGGGGAGACCCAGATTGGAGGGGTACTGCCAGGGGGCAGCACCCCAGTTAAAGAGGCACTGGGGTCCAGGGAGGTACACAGGGGCCAGAGGACAGGTGGATCACTGGCCTGCAGAGGGCGCTCCAGAGCTGGAACAAGCTAATTCCCGGAACAGACCAGCAGGAGGCGCCGCAGGGGTGAGTCCACACGTCTACAAGTCCCCTTCCATAACCCTCAACCTTCCTTGTCTCTGGTTACGGATGCATCAGCTCTGGAATGGGGCACGCATCTGGGGGACCTCCAGACACTGGCTTGTGGTTGCAGGAAGACATCTCCCTACATATCAACATCAAGGAGATGAGGGCGGTGTGCCTAGCCTGCCAGGCTTTCCAGGACCAATGACAAGGCCAGTGCATAGCAGTTCTAATGGACAACACCACCGCCATGTTTTACATCAAAAAGCAGGGTGGAGCCTGTTCCTCTCTATGTCGGGAAGCCCTCCGACTGTAGGAGTTCTGCACAGCCCTCTCCATTCACCTGGAAGCATCCTATCTACCAGGAGTTCAGAACATGCTGGCGGACCACCTCAGCAGGTCCTTCCATAATCACAAGTGGTCCAGCCAGCCAGATGTCATACATCTCGTTTTCCAAAGGTGGGGGTTTCCCCAGGTCAACCTAGTTGCCACCCAACGCAACAGGAAGTGCCCAACGTTCTGCTCCTTCCAAGGTCACAGCCCCGGCTCACTCACAGACAAATTCCTGCCACCCTGGAGAGGTCGCCTGCTCTACACCTTCCCCCTGTTCCCTCTCATGCACAAGATCCTGCTCAAGGTCCGCAGAGAGTGGGCAAAAGTAATTCTGATAGCTCCAGCATGGCCTCGACAGCACTGGTACACTATGCTACTGGAACTGTTGGTGGACGCACTGGTCATGTTACCTCTCTTCTCCAACTCACTCACTCAGGACCATTGTCGCCTCCATCATCCCGACCTGCGGTCCCTCTACCTCACAGCTTGGAAGCTTCATGGCTGAACCCCATGGAACTTCTGTGCTCAGAACAAGTAAGGGAGGTCCTCCTTGGCCGCTGGAAGCCCTCCACTAGAGCCACGTATCTGGCAAAGTGGAAGAGATTCTCATGCTGGTGTGACCAGTATCGTACACACCCCCTTCAGGCACCTATATCCCTCATCTTGGAGTACCTCCTGCATATGAAACAGCAAGACCTGGTGGTGTCCTCCATGAGGGTTCACCTCGTTGCTATCTTGGCCTTCCACCTAGGAGCATCTGGTCGATCCGTCTTCACCAACCCTATGGTTGATCACTTCCTCAAAGTTCTGGACTGCCTACATCCCCAGATCCGGCAGCCTGTCCCTGAGTGGGACCTTAACCTTGTCCTCTCCAGGCTCATAGGGTCCCCATTTGAACCACTGGCAACTTGTTCCCTCCTGTATCTGTCTTGGTCACCATTACTTCTGCAAGGACGGTGTCTGAGCTAAAGGCCCTCACCTCTGACCCACCTTACACGGTTTTCCACCCAGCCTTTCTCCCCAAGGTGGTGTCACACTTCCACACCAGCCAAGACATTTTCCTGCCCGTCTTTTACCCTGAGCCTCATGCCAGTAAATGGGAGCAGAGGCTGCACTCCCTCGATGTTCGGTGAGCACTAGCTTTCTACATTGAGCACATTAAGCCATTCAGAAAATCGAACCAGTTGTTCATAGCAGTGGCAGACTGGATGAAAGGCCTCCCGGTCTCATCTCAAAGAATATCCTCCTAGATCACTTCATGCATCCACATGTGCTATGAGCTGGCCAAAGTACCAGCCCCGGCTCTTACGGCACACTCCACGAGGGCCCAGGCCTCGTCAGCAGTGTTCTTGGTCCAGGTCCCGATCCAAGAAATCTGCAGGGCAGCAACTTGGTCCTCGGTGCATACCTTCACCTCGCATTACGCCATCGTCTGGCACGCCCGAGACGACGCAGCTTTCGGCACAGCAGTGCTCCAATCAGCAATTCCATAACTCCGACCCCACCACCTAGGTAAGGCTTGGGAGTCACCTAATTGGAATCGATATGAACAATCACACGCAGAAGAAAAAATGGTTACTCACCTCTCATAACTGTTGTTCTTCGAGATGTGTTGCTCATATCCATTCCAAACTCGCCCGCCTTCCCCCCTGTCGGAGTAACCGGCAAGGAGGAACTGAGGAGGAGCCGGGCCGGCAAGGTCATATATGGAGTGCCATGAAGGCGCCACTCCAGGGGGCTCCACAGCCAACCATGGGGAGTGCTGCTAGGGGAAAAACTTTCCGACGACCGTGCCCACGGCACGCGCACACCTAATTGGAATGGACATGAGCAACACATCTCAAAGAACAACAGTTCCGAGAGGTGAGTAACCGTTTTTTATTCAGATAGTTCCCCAAAACAACCTTTACTTGCATATTGCTGTTCAGTACCATTTTGTTTGTCCATTTCTAGTTTGCATAGCAAAATAACATCAACTTAAATGGGCGTCTGACCCAGCCCTTTAATAAATGATCTTTTTGTGACCACTGGTAATTGGGAAGCAGTAAGGTCCAACAGCTTGAGGCACGGGACAAGGCTTTTCTAGTTCTCATCCTATTTCTGCCACTGATGTGTTGCTTGACCTTCATCAAAGCACTTAAATGTTCTGTCCAAATTTCCAGGGAATAAAAATGCTTGATTCATCTTACTGTGCGAGTGTTGTGGGACTGAATCAATTAATGTTCCTATAGTGCTTCGGAAATGCAAAATGTAATGCGTCATTATTAGTACTGAGTTGCAGTCAAGTTCTCTGCCAATGTAAATTGGCACACCTGTGTTGGAATCTTTGGAATTGCACCAGTCTGCCCTAGCAGAGAATATGGTTCTTTCCTTGGTTGAGGTTATGGAAACCTATAAAACCTTTATTGCCGTGACATTATGTGTACAGGGAAGAGCTGTGAATGAGTTACACAGATTTTCCCAGACATGTGGCAATGAAAGCTTGGCAATACCCCAGACCATCATGTCTTTTTATTTTCATGCTGTATGTGCCTTATTTCATTCATCTTTTTCCTCTTTTGCAGTCTCCCTCTGCTTTTTCCTCTTTGGAGTGTACTAGTTACTATGGGAACAGTGATGCCATTGCTATGAGTGGGACTTTTTAACATCCAATTTTTATAATGGTTTGCAATCGATATTAGCATAGCTTCTATCATTGCACCATGGTCTCTGAAAACAAAGGAGTTTCTATGATGATTACCATGACCATATTATGTAGTGTGTTGTTGTGACGCTTCCCTTATTTATATATTTGTGCCGTTTAATTTAACACAAATGAAAGTTAATCAGGGCTGAAGTGTAGTTCTCTCGTTAAACATTAGAAGATTCCAGTAGAGCAAATATTTTGTTTGTCGTGCATTTGCCAACAATCTTCAGGTTGTTCAAACTTTATCCACTGCCTATGCAGCAATTCTTCCTTTTCATGCAAATGTGTTCATTTCAGAGTGAATTTGAAGATTTATTGAAGGCCGCAGGCTCCAAACTCGTCGTTGTTGACTTTTCGGCAAAATGGTGCGGACCTTGCAAAGCAATCGATCCTGTCATTCATGTAAGTACAGTATTGCCATCCCATGCCACTTCCAGAATGGGGTGCGGGAATTGACATTTCATGGGAAAAAACCCACAAGGTCAGAGCCTGATCTTTGTTACAATGATGTAAATCCAGAGCAACTCTATTGAGGTCAATGGAGTTACTCAAGATTTACACCTGTGTAGCTGACCCTTTTACTTTTCTTTGCAGAAAGGGCCAGTGTTGAATTAGAAAGGAAGGCATTCGCCACTCCATTGCATCCTGGATATATGATCTACATCCATGGGAGGGGACACCTATATTGTCCTTTGGACATAATACACATGCTCTGAGCCTTCAAGTAATTTTATCGGGAGAAAAGGCACAGCCTTGATTTCTGGAAGTAAAAAGATTGGAGCTACTTCAAAATATGCCCCGTCACACTTGGGCAGTGTGGGTAGACCTGCTGCTATGCTCACTCCTCACCCTCTTCCCGGGTCGTCTCCATTTCTGAATTTGAACCAGTGTTACCTGTCTCCCACCTGAATTCATGGGGAGTTTAGGACTAGATTGTGCCTAGTTCTGCACAGGTGACACACAGGGAAAGAGTGCAGAATAATGAACCTGACTTCCCTTGTGCCCCTGCATGGGGGCAAAGCACAGTCTCAGGCCTTGTGTTCGCACGGTGCAAGCAAGGACTAGGGGAATCAAGGGCCTACAGCAGTGCTAGAAATCCCATAAGGGATCGTGGGACAAAGGTAGAACCTCCCACCTGCTGTCTGGACCAGTGGAGCTGGGATGGCGTGAGAAGGTAAAAGAGTGTAGCAGCAGCTGCCACTGCTGTGTGCACCCCCCCGAGGAGAGGTACTACACCTCCTGCAGACACAATGCCTTCAGGAGCTGGGCACCTTTCACACACCCTTCTGCACGCTGTAGCTCATAGCCCTGAATGAGAGAGAGAGAGAGAGAGAGAGAGAGAGAGAGAATGAGGTTCAGACCTGGAAGACAGAATGTTGTGGACCTGATGCAAGGTGTAAGTTGTGGACCTGATGTATGACATGTGTTATGCAGGAAGTCAGACTAGATAATCATTATGGTGCCTTCTGGCCTTAAAATCTATGAACTCCTGAGTTCTACTTCCAGCTGAGACATGGACCCCCCTCTCTCTGGCAAACAGGGACAATCATACTTACCTGTCTCTCTGAGGTGCTGTGAGGATTCATTAACCAGAGCTTACCAAGAACCCAGAAAATGAAGTCCTAGCTAGTAATATTATTCTAGTGACATTTACATTTCAGTGCTATATAATTGTTCTGATCCTATGCCCTGATTCTGCAAAAGGATCTGCAGAGGCAGACCCCTGTGCCTGTGCAGAGTCCCACTGAAGTCAGCAGACTGGTTCAGAGGTCCTCTCACACAGATTTGATTGCAAGAACTTGGCCCTCACTTGTATCGATCTCTTGGTTTTAGCTGTGCAGCGCTCTTATCACTTAGAACAACTGGAAAGTGCATTAAGGACTCCAGGAACCCAAGGGCTCATAATAACCTACAGTGAAAATGTCTGATACCGGAAATCAGCAACACAGTTAGATGGAGAATGTTTCCATCCATTAGAGACAACAGGCTTTTAGCAAAGCTCTTAAAGTGACACCCTGGCGTGGAAACATCTTAATGAATCAAAATCGGGCCCCACTGGTGGTTTTGCTGCAAGCTGTGGTGATGTTTAAAAAGAAATGATGTAAACAGTTCTGAGACTGAGGACTGAGAAGCATAAACTCTTCCAAAAGAAAACCCTTCACTCTTTTGCACCTTGCCCGCCTGTGAGAGATGAAAACAAACAGAGGAATGCTCACTCTCCGGTCACCAGTTCAAAACTCAGCCAAGGGATCAGTCACTGATATTTATTCCCATCTGCTGGTGCCCTACCTGAAAGGAGCTGAGAGTCTCAGTCCAGTTCCCAATGAGCAGGTGGGAACCCTCCCAGATGAGCATGCAGCTGTGATATTAGTTGGGGCTCAGCGGGCAGACAAAGGAGCCTCCAACCAGGGGCGGCGGATCCGGCGGCGTTTCTGCTGTGTGTCAGGAGTATCACAACTGGGAAGCATGGAAACATCACTGTGCCAGTGCATGAAAAGGGGCCTTGAGTCCTGCATTGCCAGGGAAATGGACAGGATAATCTAATAGGGCTTCTCCCTCCTCTCTGTTTCTGTGCTCTGCCCTCCAACCCCAGAAGTGATCTCTCAAGCTCAGGGCTGAGGGCCATCGATGAGTCAGAGTACAGAAGCTTTCACTGCCACTGCCCCAGCTGTATTTGTTCTGTAGATAAAAGGGGGTGATGAGAGTCTTTCCACTACTATCCCACTGTGCACTAGTTACTGATTAGGCTGCCTGTCTGGTCTATTTCCTGTACTCCACTGCACAGAGATCAGGAACAAAACATGCCTTTTTCCGGCTAAGTGTCCATGCCAAGGCTGCTGCTGAGAGACTCGCTGTTGGGACTGTCAGCAATTGTCTAGGATAGCCAGCACTGAGGTCTGCCCAGAGAAGGCCAGGATATTTGTTTTGGGCTCCACTTTTTCAGTATGCACAAGCCTGAGGACAGGATTTGACTGTTCAGTGAATACCGAAGAAAATGGACTCACCCGCGCTGCTAGCGCAGGGATGATGAAAACAATGTTCTCTGGGGATTTCAACAGGGAATTCTTTGGAGAATGCTTTATCTCATGTCATCCCTTGGGAATTAAAATGCTGATGGATTCTGGTTGGCCAGTGGGTCTATTCTGATCCTTAGTCTCACTCTACAAATAGTCCCATTGGCTTCACTGGGCCTGCTTGTGATGGGAGGGGCTACTCAACATGACCTGGTGTATCAGAGTCTGGCCCAAAGCGAGTTGCAAACAGGTGGGATCAGAATCACCCATGTGCTCTGGCTGCTTTGTCCACTTCAGTGATGCAAAGAAGTGTAAATCTAGTTTACACAGCTCACTGACCTTGTATTAATTAAGATCCCTGACTCCCCTTCCCATGCAGGATCAGGGATTTCCAGCTTCTCTAGAACTGACATGGGGAGCTGCAGAATGTATTTTGAAATGTTGGGGATTTTCTTGCCATCTTTCGCTTTCACACAGAAAATGATGTTGCTCCTGATTTCCATACAAGGGAAAGCAAAAGAGACATTGTCACAGCATTATAAACAACCCAGCGAGCAAGTGATGTAGGCTTAGGTTAAAATCGGTGTCGGGACTTGTTCTGATGACTCAGTGTCTTTCCAGTGAAAAACATCAGGACGCTGCCTTGAAAGCTGCTCTCTGACCTGTCAGGCAGGATCACTGCCCGTGGAAGGAGGATTGAAGAAGGATGAATCTGGTGATGCCTGCTAGGAAGACAGCAGGCTAATGTCACATGATGGAGAATTAAGCATTCCCCTCCTCCCCCCACAGACACACACACACACACACACAACTGTTGTTCTAATTGGCTCCCTGTGGATAGGTGCTGTGTTGCAGCCATGCTCATTTGTTGCTCAGCAACTGTGTTAATGAGGCAGATTCTAATGAGAGGCTTGACCCACCAGCTATTAGCATAGAATGAGTAGCTAATAACATGAGAGAGCCCCTGAAGAGACTCCATTTCCCTGGAACCTTCTAGTATTTCCTGGGAAATGGAGGGCATGATTCAGCATTGCCTTACTCCAGCTTTACGCTGGTGTCACATTGTTGCTGCCGATGGAGCGAAGCTAGAGCCTCTCACTCCTGTCAGAGGTCTAAAAAGGCAGAAGAGGAGGGTGAGTCCATTGATTGGACGGTGCTCAGGAGATGTAAAGCACAAACACTGTCCTTCATCCCACTGTGCCTGGACTTCATGCCACTGTTCTGGTTCCTCTGCACAGGTGAGAGGCAGGAGCCCAGAAGTCGATGCAGTGGATTGCTCCCCAGAGGATCCCTGTGTTCCCAGTGCAGGGGTTGGGTTTAGAGTGAGAGGGGGCTGAGCCAGGAAAGGGATGGGGATGTGACCAATGGCTCTGTGACTTCCTGGCCATACTGGACAGTCTGACAGATGGAAGTGGGGGAGAAGGGCAGAGCGGAAGCGACTGCAACCCTAATAACGCACTAGTGGCTGAAGAGTAGATCCAGCGCCAGGAGAAAAGTCTGCAGCCCTCCACGACGCACAGTGCTGGCTGTGCGCTGCTGGGCCAGGACTTGCCCCAATCCTATCTCTGGGACAGTGTACATCTCCTCTACAGATGGGCGCTTACTGGGAGCCAGGCAGTGGCTTCCGAACACCAGCACATCTGGGGGTGTCTGGATCTGGCCGCTTGTATAAAATTAGTGGCCAAATGTGACATTTAAGTCTGGGAGCAAATCCCCGAAGGCCGGAGGTTTGGTTCTGGCTCCCCTCCAATCTCTTCCAATATTTTCTGGGTAAACGGTGGGCTGCTGACTTGAATCTAGTGCTTGTGAGAGAAGCCAGCGCTGGACTCCTGAACTTCCCTACCCCTGTAATAAGTACAGCACCGGCAGCAGCTAAGGAAGCTTCCCAACACTGCCTGCCAATTTGCTTCAGCAATGACCCGGAGGCATCACATCTGGAGGGATCTAGGAGTGCAAGCGGAGTTCAGTTCCCAGCCCAAAGCAGAAAATAAAACCAATTAGGGGCACCCAGTGAGTAATCTTAGTGGAATGCTCATTCCATCAGAACGCACCATTTCTGGAGAGAAGCCCACAGCCCTTCTCTGGCCATTACTAGATCTGTGATTTAATACACAACTCCAGCTATTTTTAATAGTGTAGCTTCTGTACTGGAGATGTATTGCTGACATATTGCTATGCTTATTAATAGTACTTCAGCAAACGAGTATATTTATTCCATTTATTCCTAAAGGACCTGGCTGTTCGGTATGACAATGTGATGTTCTGTAGTGTGGATATCGATCTGGCAGAGGTAAGCTATTGAAACCATGCTAGTTGAAATCATGCTGTTGAAATCATGTTCAGGGGATAATAATAATTAATAAATACTTGGCTTTTATCATCAGTAGCTCTCAAAACACGACACTGTCTTTAATGTTAGACCTTGATCTGTGCATTCAATAAGTAGCCCCTACTCACCTAAGAAGTCAGTCCCACTGACTGCAAGAGATTGCAAGGTCTTACCTTCCATGTCCCTTTTTTCAAGAAAATCAGATATCAAAATACAATCCCATTCCCACAGAGGACATTAGTAGCTAGTGATTTAATATAGATTAGAAATGGGCCAAAACAGAACACCTGTGTGAAATGGCTGCCTACTCTCCAAATGTTGATCTTTGCCAAATCAAAAATCTGACTGATTGTGTTTTGCAAAGCCAGCGCCAAACAAAGCTTGGTCAAACATGGCCGTACAGAGAGGTCCTGAATTTGGAAGGACGTACCTGGCATTGACTTCAATGCAATTGCTCCTGATTTGCACAGGTGTCATTTAGATCAGGGCCAAGACCCCGATACAGATACTGAGAGTCACCAATACGGATATAGATAGTAAAGAGATAACAAGCTGCCGGCTTTTTGAATTTTCACCAATCTTTGTCCTGGGATTTTTAATTCTCAGTTGTGCTTAAATTTAGAGCATCCCCCTTTATGTGCTCAGGAGTGTGCAGTGCCATATCCTCAGCTGCTGTTGTTCAGCATAGTTCCACTGAATTTAACGGCGCTACGCCAGTTTGCACCGGCTGCAGATCTGCACAGCCGATCGGGTGACCAGATAGTAAGTGTGAAAAATCGGGTGGGGAGGTGGGCAAAGGGGGGAATTGGTGCCTATATAAGACAAAGCCCCAAATATCGGGACTATCCCTACAAAATCGGGACTGCTGGTCACCCTAACAGCCAAAGCAAACAAAGTCCATATCATTTTACTAAAAATAGTGTAGGATCTCCAACTAATAGCAGAGACACCAAGTAGCCATAAAGGATTAGCTGGACATTCCATTGCCGCTTTTTAAAGAGCTGACATTTTATTTACCATGCTGTAGCACAGTGGTTCTCAAACATTTGTACTGGTGACCCGTTTCACACAGCAAGCCTCTGAGTGCGACCCCCTCCCCCACTTATAAATTAAAATCACTTTTTTATATATTTGACACCATTATAAATGCTGGAGGCAAAGTGAGGTTTGGTTTGGAGGCTGACAGCTCACGACCCCCATGTAATAACCTCGTGACCCCCTGAGCAGGGGCGGCTCTAGACACCAGCGCGCCAAGCAGGCGGCGCGCGCCGCTTCCGGCGGGCGGTTGGCTCTCAGTTGAGCGCCCGCATGCCATGCCTGGCGGCGGGGGGGAGCCCGGGGAGCGCCGCCTGCCGCAGGCATGACTGCGCGCGTCTTCCCGCCCCCGCGCTTCGGTTGAGCTCCGCAGCGCGGCAGGTCCGCTGGTCCCGGCCTCGCTGCGCGGCGCGCGGGCAGCGGCAGGCACTCAAACCTACTCCTGATTTCTAGAGCACCCTGAGGGGTCCCGACCCCCACTTTGAGAACCCTTGCAAGCAATTTCTGCCTTCATCTACAGCTGTGCAATATGGACATTTTCACATCAGCATATCAAAGAGCTAGAAAAATCTCAACAGCCCCTTCAAGCTATTGTGCCTATATCGAGTGGCAAGGTAAAACTATGAATAATGAAGGAGTTGTACAAGCAGCACAGTAGTGCAAAAGCTCTCGCTGACTCAGTTGTCTTCAGCATGAATGACAAGCACCAAAGGCACCTTGCTGAATGCTTTGTAAGGCATTCTCATGAGTAATAATTCTGTGTACTGTGTGTATTTCTTGTCACATACTAGCTCAACGGTACTGTGCAAGCAGCTTTTCTGGGTTTTTTTATCTTACAGGTAAATTTCCTGTATTTCTCTTGACTCATTCTCTTTATTATTATTATAGCTATTTGCCTGAAAGCATGCCCTTGGATTTTAATGAATGGTTCTAGAACTAGTATGACAGGTGATTTTACAGGCGTTTTTCTCACTTTTCTAGGACGTGGCTAATTCTTGTAAAATTATCGCCATGCCGACATTCCAGATGTACAAGAAAACGGAAAAGGTATTGTATGGCTAGCGACATAAATTGTTGGTCTTTGTTTTATTAGTATGACAGCAAAGGCTAATAACTTGCTGTATCCCTTCCTAATGACGACTAGGCCTGGTTCAGAAAGATTTCTCTGAAACTCCTGCCCACATTGCTGTGACAAAGTGGGAATGTTCTTAATGTTTTTTTCTAAATACTGTATGGGTGCCTCGGTTTCCCCTATGCATTTTTTAAGTATATAGGAGGTGAGATAAGGGTGCATGATTGTTGCAGAGCCCTAGAGGGCAGGTGCGATGCCGTCTGCACAGAGAATGGCCGACACCCTGTCTCCTGGCAACTGATGGCTTGGGCCCCTCCCCTGCAAGGTGCCAGCTGAAGGTGTTAGAGAACAAAGAGATCAGGTGGCCTCCTGGTCTGGGAAAATGACAAAAGGCCAGAGGAGGGGCTGGAAGGAGTGTCAGTTTGGAGCTGGCTGGGGAAACGGAGGGAGGCCCATAACCTGGGTCTGGGCTCCCTACCCCACAAGATAGACCTGGCTGAAGGTCCTGTTTTCTGTACCTACAAGCTCTGCTTTAGACTGTGTTCCTGTTGTCTAATAAACCTTCTGTTTTCCTGGCTGGCTGAGAGTCACAGTGAATCACAGGAAGTGGGGGTGCACTGAGTAAAAAGGCTTCTACTTTTTAAACATTTCAGGCTTTTGTGTGAAACGAGTGCCTAAGAAAATAAGACCTTTTGCAAAAGAGAAAACTCAGCTGTGGGATTTGAGCCACATAGTTTGAGCCTTGATCTGAATTTTCCCAAAAATCTGGGGATGTTGAGTCCCAGAGTTTTGATTCAAGCCATTCAAGAGTTTGGATCTAGAACCAAACATCTGCAGATTCCCAAAGCAGGTGGGTTTTTTTTCTGGGTCCATCTCTAGATCAGACGAGTGGGTCATTGTTACAGGGTCCCTGTCAATGAAGCAGGTCCAGTTCCCCTGTGCCAGAATAGGTGCTCCCAATTTGGCCACTTAATAGAACAGGGCAGCACCTGGGGTCTATAAAGAATCAGGGAGAGACCCAGTAGGAGGGAGTCAGAGGAGTCGGATTCAGTCAGGGGTAGGAAAAAGCTGCCAGATACCAGGAGCACTGGAGGAGGTCCCGGAAGGAAGCCAAAGATACTTCCTGGGGGAAGGCTGTATGCAAAGAGAGCATCCCTGCACCAGGGCTGGGGAGTTTAGAAGGCAAGGGAGCAGCAGAGGCTCTTATCCTCTGAGATCTCCAGGGCTGGACCCAGAGGAACCAGAAGAGGGCCAGGGGGAAGTAAAGATGCACCTTAAACAAGAATGCTCCCCAGCAGAGAGGCTGTAGGGGTTCTTGCTGGGAAGAGTGGGATTTGAATCCACTGTGGTGGCTGTCCTGGGACAAGGACAGGAGAGGATGGACAGAGACTCCAGGTGTGGATCAGAGGCGCCAGTGTGTGCTGTGTGGGATGTCAAGGGATGAAATGCCTTAAGTTTTAATGACTATTTGCACAGGGGTGAGAAATAGATCAGGCCTGGGAACTTGTTTGGGACTGGTATATTATAAAGCAATCAGGGTATAATTGTGTCACTTTGAGCCTAAAGTGAAGTGACCAGGGACTCCGAAAGGATAACCTGAGACAGTGCACATGTCTTGTCATGGCCTGCCACAGGTGGGCGCTCCAAGTGGGACTGCCCTAGGACAGTCATCAAGTACTGTGGTCTGCCACCGTCCTGGCCGGCAACATCCCCATTTTGCCGGTCAGGGGTCTCTCTCCGATGCAGAAGGTACTGTGAAGAATTGTGTTGAATTGTGTAGTGGTCTTCTATCCTAGAAAAATATGCACGGGTTGAGGGGCTGCAAGGAGAGCACAAAACTACATGGATTTTGCGTCAGGCATTGAAGCCAGGTCTGTGGAAATGAGAGGCTGTAGCATGTTAAATCACTACGCAGCCCAGTGGAAAGTTCACAAGCTGGCTTTCAATCCTGTTTTGGCATGGATAAAAGGAGATAGGCTAGAGGTATTTGAAATAATGAAGAATAGAGTGAAGGCTGACAGAGTGCTTCTCTTGATCCAGTCATAAAATACAGGGTCAAGGGATCAATCAATGAAATAAAGTGCTAAAGCTACCCTTTGCAATTGCTCTCCAAATTTTGTGTGGACAGCTGCTGAGTTATTTGTGACACTGCATTTTTGCACATAGGGTTGATCCAGAGGCCATTGACATCATTGGAAAGACTCCCATTGACTTCAGTGGCTCTGACCCAAGAGACTGATGGGTAGTAGTTAGATATGCAACTAACCAATATGTGAGACCAGTTGCAATTTGCACATGCAAATCTGAGGTGCAAGGATGAAGATGGAAAAACTTGGTTGCAAAATACTATGGGCATAATTTTGAGGCAGCTTTTGACAATTGGGCTAAAAAGACAACGCATTTGAAGTGTATAAAAGGGAATTATTTTTTCATCCGTTTAACCTGTCAAACACACTGCTGCCACAAGATATTATTGAAGCAAATAGCATAGTATTTTCACGTGAATAAGTCTCTTATCCACAATGATATCCTGACAATGCACAGCCTAAGCTGCTTACCAGAGAAATCATATCTGTATCCGTGGTAAATTACTGCACAATTAACTAGGTGAAATGTGGGGGGGGGAGGAGAGAGGAGGTGGGTGTTCACTTTCTTCTGAAACATCCAGTTCTATGATGATCATAAGAAACAGGATCCCCAACAAGATGGACCATTTTGTCCTTTCATCCTGTCTGCATCATGTTCTGTCCTTGTATGGCAATTCTGACTGATCTGCTCCAAATGTCATAGTGCTATTCCAGGACACAGTGTTTGGGCGTGGTGATTTGGGTGTGATCACAGGCAGTCTGTGGGTGACTTGCAGGGAATGCATGGTACAGTTTTGGGATTCCAGTACACTTAGAGCTAAGTTTGTCACCAAAGATTACCCCAGGGAGCTCTACCACAGGATCCCACAGTATACCAGGTGATATAACATACACATTATTTGCCTTTGGGGCTACAATGTACTATACTGTAGTACAAGTAATGCACAAAATAGTTCACATCCATTCACGTGTTCAGTTAAGGTTTGGTCTATATCTAATATCCCCATCACAATGGTTTGTCCTATTAGGAGTCTATGTAACATCCTCTTGTGTGGCGGACCCCTCTGTTAGAAGACTGAATGCTATTAAAAAAGAACCAAAATGATTTGCTTTACAGGTGGCATTAAATACAGTCCACTTTTTAATCCACAGATCCTCTCCTACCCCCTTATTTCCCTTTCCCTTTAACTGTGTAAAAAGGAACATGGAACTATTAAGTTGACTTGCTTAGTCAGCAAAACCTCATGTGATGGACTGTCACAGCTAGGTCAAAATGGTTCTGAGAGCTCATGTAAGTCTTCTTGTGAAAGGCAGGGCCACCCAAAGGGGGGGCAAGTGGGGCAATTTGCCCCAGGCCCTGGGCCCCGCAGGGTCCCCGCGAGCCGCTCCGGGTTTTCGGCGGAACTTCAGTGGCGGGCCCGTCACTCGCTCCGAGTCTTTGGCGGCGGATCCTTCAGTGCAGCGGAAGACTCGGCGCGAGTGAAGGACCTGCCGCTGAAGTGCTGCCGAAGCCTCGAAGTGCTACCCGGTGAGTACAAGCGCCGCAAGTGGCAGGGGAGGGAAAAAAAAGCCGCGATCGGCGGCACTTAGGCTGCTCTACTGCCGCTGCTTCATTCTTGGGCTGCATTTGGCGGCGGGTCCTTTCCTCCGAGAGGGACCCGTCGCTGAATTGCTGCCAAAGACGCGGCCCTGCCCCAGGCCCCCTGAATCCTCTGGGTGGCCCTGGTGAAAGGTAAAGCATCAGACTCACTGAATATTTATAAAATAACTATATAGATGACTGAAAAAATATAGATTACATAGACTGAGAGGCTCACTGATCAATGGACAGGCCTCCTAGAAGTGAAGACAAAGTAGTTTTGCTTTTAGGGACCTGATTCAGCAAAACATTGAAGTATGTGCCTATTTTCCCTCAAAGTAAATGGGACTTAAGCATGTGTTTAGAGTTAAGCACATGTTTAAATGCTTTGCTGAATCAGAGCGTGAAAGGAGGAATCTCAAATCTCTGTCTCTGTGTTAGAACAATCCTTGAATATGAATCTCCCCATGTGTAAGGTTATGCAGGTGTGTGAGTGTTTGCAGAATCAGAGCTTTAGTGTGCAATTCTTATGAAATGTTATTGTTGATCCCAAACATTTTTTTTTAAAAAGAACTTTCTAAATTGCAATTTACTGCTTTATCAAATCAGAATTTTTTGCAAAGTAAACCTTCTTTTGTTGTTTTGTCTGTTTGTTTGTAACTAGATTTGTGAAATTACTGGTACTGACACCGGGAAGTTGGAAGCAAAGATTGAAGAACTAATGTAGTTCCTGCAGAAAACAAAAACAGAAGTTCCATTAAAATCCATCTTCTGCAGTCTCATATGTGTCTATTTTCCTTCAGTCCAGTTATTCAGAAATGATGCATCAAAATGTATGAAGCTTCTCATCTGTACAGGAAGGAGAATCTTGTGGTTAAGGCACAGGAATGGGACTCAGGAGATCTGAGTTCATTCTTGGCTCTGCCTAGGGTTGCCCGGTGTCCGGTTTTCGACCGGAAGGCCTGGTCGAAAAGGGATCCTGGTGGCTCCAGTCAGCACTGCTTCCGGGCCTTAAAAGTCCGGTTGGCGATGTGGTGGCAGGCTCCCTACCCAACTCCGCACAGCTTCTGGAAATGACTGGCATGTCCCTCTGGCTCCTAGGTGTAAGGGCAGTGAGGGAGCTCCGTGCGCTGCCCCGAGTGCCGGTTCCACAGCTCCCATTGGTTGGGAACCTGAAGCCAATGGTAGCTGCTGGGACGGCGTCTGCGGGCAGGAGCAGCACATGGCGCAGAGCCCCCTGGCCGCATCTCCACCTAGGAGCCAGAGGAACTTACTGGCCACTTCCAGGAGCCGCCAGAGGTAAGCACCACCCGGAGCCTGCACCTCTCCCCCCCCACACCCCAACCCCCTGCCCCAGCCCTGAGCTCCCTCCTGCACCCAAATTCCCTCCTGGAGCCTGCACCCCACCCACTCCTGCATCCCAATCCCCTGCCTTATCCCTGAGCCCCCTCCCACACCAAAACTCCCTCCCAGAGCCTGCCCCCGCTCCCATGCCCCAACCCCCGCCCTGCCCCACCCCGGAGCCCACACCTCCAGCTGGAGCCCTCACCCCAACTCCTGCCCTAGCCCGGAACTCCCTCTCGCACCCAAACTCCCTCCCACATCCTGCATCCTGAACTCCCTCCCACATCCCAACCCCCAGCCCTGAGCCCTGAGCCCCCTCCCGCACTCCAAACCCCTCATCCCCAGCCCCACCCCAGAGCCCGCACCTGCAGCTGGAGCCCTCACCCCAACCCCTGCCCTAGCCCTGAGCTCCCTCTCGCACCCAAACTCCCTCCCACAGCCTGCACCAACCCCCTGCCCCAGCCCTGAGCCCCCTCCCGCACTCCAAACCCCTCGGCCCCAGCACAGAGCTCCGTCCTAACCCCAACCCCTTGCCCCAGCCCTGAGCCTCCTCCCACACGCCGAACCCCTTGGCCCCAGCACAGAGCTCCGTCCTAATCCCAACCCCCTTCCCCAGCCCAGAGCAACCTTAGCTCTGCCACAGACTTTCTGGGTGAAATCCTGGCTCCCATTGACTTCAATGGGGTCAGAATCCACCCTGCATGTAACCTTGGGCATGTCACTTAGAGCCAGATTTTCTGAAGAGCTTGGGGCTAATGTTCAAGTGCTCAGCATTCAAAATTGGGGCCAGTACATTCAGGGGCGGCTCTAGGCATTTTGCCGCCCCAAGCACGGCAGGCAGGCTGCCTTCGGCGGCTTGCCTGTGGAGGGTCCGCTGAAGCCGCGGGACCAGAGGACCCTCCGCAGGCAAGCCGCCGAAGGCAGCCTGCCTACTGCCCTCGCGGCAACTGGCAGAGCGCCCCCAGTGGCTTGCCGCCCCAAGCACGCGCCCTTGGCGTGCTGGGGCCTGGAGCCGCCCCTGAGTACATTGGGTGCTGGCCCCTTATTAACAATCTGGCATAAATGGTGCCTAAATGGAAGCTGAGTCCTTTTGAAAACCTGGCCTTAAATTCAACCAGTTGTGAGAGGATGTCCCAGGAAGGAAACAGCAGGTCCCATTGTGATACCTAAGCGATACCTGCTGTGCTGAGCTCTTTGGAAAAGCAGCCATTTATTCTGGTGCCTGAATGGGAGCTGAGTTCTTTTAAAAACCTGGCCCCAGCTTTGGGTATTGAGCACTTCTGTAAAAATCTGGCCCTTAATTCCCCAGTACTGTGAGGGGCCCAGATTTGACAGTGAGAAGCACAAGACAGAAGCCTATACATAAAGTTTATGAATCAGCATGTTTTCTAGATAGGCAGTGTTAGCAAGTCCCACACAGACCTCCCCTCCCTCTTACTCCCAAATCCCCTGGCTGTTCCCCATCGCTCATCTAGCAACAGATTCTTTTCAGTCCATTCTCAGCCTTAAGTCGACCTAACTGTGGCAGTGCACACACTGCCGTGCTCCTCCCACCAATTTAACTCTCCTGCTTCGCTGACATCATAAAGCCAACCGGAGGCGAGGCAAAGAGCTTTCTGTGACCTGGACACTAGCGAGTTTACAGCAGCACAGCGGTACTGATGCAGCTGTGCCACTATAAGATTGCTCATATAGCCGCTCTTTGTCAATGGGAGAGAGCTCTCCCGTCGACATAAGTAAACCACCTCCAACAAGCAGCAGGAGCTGTGTCGGCGGGATTTGGGGAGAGGCTGTTGAAAAGTGGAGTGAAAAGTAGTTGGAAGCCCATGGAATGATGGGATAGAGAAAACTGCATCATGGGACGGTGAGTCCAACCCCCCCCCCCCCAGGCACTGCGGTCCCTTCCCAGAATACCCCGTGACAGATGGCGAAGAGTTGCACAGTGGGATAGCTACCCACAGTGCACTGCTGTCTCTGTCAATGCAAGAGCACCAACTGTGGACGTGCTCCACCATCGCAAGAAGGTATGTGTGGACGTGCAAAAACAGTTTCACTACAGTGGTGGATGATCAGTGACGTAACTTAAGTCAACTTAACTGTGTAGGGTAGACATAGTTAGTCTTGCCACTGTTGATGTGAGACTCCTGACATCTGGGGCAGCTTTTCCGATCTCTCTGCTTCATCAGCTCCCTCTGTTCAAATCTCACTTTAAACCTCATCTTTCCTCCCTTCCTGTGCCGCTCAGGAGTCTTCTCCCTTGGTTATTCAAAGGCTGCCTTATTCCTGTATGCTCTACCTAGGGTTACCAACTTTCTAATCACACAAACCCAAACAGCCTGGCCCTGCCCCCTGCCCCGCCCCCACCCTAAGGCCCTGCCCCTTCTTTAAGGCCCTGCCCCAGCTCACTCCACCGCGCCCCACCCGTGTCACTTGCTCTCCCCCACCCTCACTCATTTTCACCAGGCTGGGGCAGGGGGTTGAAGTGCAGGAGGGGGTGCAGGCTCTGGCTGGGGGTTCAGGCTCTGGTGTGGGGCCAGAAATGAGGGGTTCAGGAGGTGGGAGGGGGCTCCAGGCAGGGGCGGGGGTTGGGGTATGTGAGGGGGTGAAGGCTCCAGCTAGGGGTGCAAACCCTGGGATGAGGGGTTTGGGGTGCAGGAGGGGACTCTGGGCTGGCTCGAGGAGTTCAGAGTGCAGGAGGAGGCTCAGGGCTGGGGGTTGGGGTGAGGGAGGGGATTCAGGGTGCAGGCTCTGGCTAGGTGATGCTTACCTTGGGCAGCTCCTGGAAGTGGCTGGCATGTCCGGCTCCTAGACTCAGGGGCGGCCAGGTGCTCCAGACACTGCCCCTGCCTGCAGGCACCACTTCCACAGCTCCCATTGGCCGCGGTTCCCGCCCAATGGGAGCTGTGGAGTCAGCACTCGGGGCAGGGACAGTGCGTAGAGACCCCATTGGCTGCCCCTGTGCCTAGGAACCGGACATGCCAGCCGTTTCTGGGAATTGCGCAGAGCCAGGGCAGGTAGGGAGCCTGCCTTAGCCCCACTGCACCACCAACCAGACTTTTAGCAGCCTGTTAAAATCTCCCGGCTTGCTTTCAATAGTCACTGGGAGATTGATGCCGATTCCAGTAGACTCCCGGACAATCCGCAGCTCCATGGTAGGGATCCCTCATCAGGCAGGTCCTGCAGCCAGGGGGGTCCGTGGCAAGAGGGCCCCCAATTGGGGCCATACTGTCAAGAAGTAAGAGCTCATCAGCAAGGTCCAGAGCTAATCCAGGGACACAGAGCATGTGCATGGACAGCCCCCTGCAGTAGGTCATGCTCACTTTCTTCCAGGGGAGTGAGGAGAGACCCTCCCTATCTTCCCCCAGTGGAAGAATGAAGAAGAAACTCTACAATGAAAACCTTAGAGAGGGCCAGCTGGTGTAAACTGATCAATAGGGTTTTACAAACTGACACCAACTCAGGATCTGGCTCAGCGTTTCCTGCCGCCTACGTGGATGTTTCCATGCAGGGATATGATCTGCCCTTACAACAACAACCACAATGAGTATCTAAAATATAAAATCATGGGGTCAGATTCTGACACCCTTACTTATATCAAGTAGCACCTCCATGGTGGGCCTATTCCCAGAGAAAGGTGCTACTCAGCATGAGCAAGGTGAGACAACTTGGCCAACAGAGCATAAGTCATTATGGTCAGAGCTCATCCACTTTACCAAGGAGCTTTACAAATCCAACATAGGTTTGAATTTTTAGGCTGAGATTTTCAAAGCTGCCTAAAGGAATTTTCTTGTTTCCCGTTAAAATTAATGTCTCCATCCCCTAGGCAGCTTTGAAATTTTCATCCAAAATGTCAACTCCCAATAGAGGGACAGAGAGAAGAACATCTTACATTTATTTCTTTCTGACATATTGGTTGCTGTTGGGTTATTTTTCTTTTTATTGTTCTTTTCTGTGTTTTCTCTCTGTTGTATCTCTAAATGTGAATGGTGACAAGAGAGCTAATGGATTTACCTAGAGATTTCCTTTTCCAAATTATTTTCCTCCATCAAATTTTAAATCTGGGATTATCCCAAATGACAGCTTTCTCCTGGCAAAAGGGAATGATATTTCTTTTCCCTCTAGAAGTCCCCTGGAAAGCTTCAGGTTTATAATCCAGCACACAGAGCCAGCACAGAAGTAAACCAGCTGTTTGTACTTCTAAAACTGACTCCTCCATACACCAGGTATCAGAAGTGGTTTTATGAAATCTTCCATTATCTCTTTGAGTCAACCACCCAGTGACGATTTTAAGAACAAATCACGGGATGGATGGATGGAAGCTCCAAACTGCCTTCCTCCTCATGCATAACTCCCTGACACACAAAAAGAAAAGAAAGAAATTGTGTGACGTGATCTTGATGCCACAGTTTTTTATTTGCAATCAAATTCCTTTGGTTAAAGATGGTATCTTGAGCAGTGAATTGCAAAAGGATAGTTTATCTTCTTTTATTTTCTAACTGTTAAATCAGAAAGGGAGGTTTTCCATTGACCTTAATGGGCTTCGGATTGGACTTTGAGCAATTTAGAATCTTTCATTCACCTGTCAAGATGCAGATAAGGTCAGGAATCAGATCTTGTGTTTCTCCTGCAGTTGTTGTGGATACCACAAGCACCAAAATCAAAGCAGGTAACTAACTGTGCTGCTGACTTTGGATCGTCTCTTTTGGTTGATTTTTTTCACCAGCTTATATTATTTCCTGCATGTGTTTATTATGAATAATGAAAAGTGGAGCATGAATCTTCGCATTTCTATCAGTTCTTGTATTTATTGGCCTTCGTCTGCTAGGAAAACACCAGGACTGTAAGGAGAACATAGACCCTTTGCTATGTGCAGTTCAACCGTTATCCTTGCACCAGAGCTGCAACCACACAAGAGGAGTTCTGAGGGGAAAAGGACGTTAACGAGATACTAAAAAGTTGGAGTGGGCTGGCCATGTTCTCATACCTCCCATTGCTGTTGTTGTTCTGCTGATGCTTTGCAACCTAAAAGGTAGAGCAGGCCTGACACTGAACTCCAGATCCAGCTTGCTCCCGTCTTGAATGGGCTGAATCTGAGCAGTCTGAAATTTAGAAAGATTTGGATTCAGAGCTGGACTTTGACTCCCTCTTCTCTGATTTGGATTCGGATCTAGACGGTGAGTCCCTTGTCTGTTGTTCTGGTCTGATCATTAGCTTTTCTCCATATTTTGATACTTTCAGTGTTCATCCTTGTAAAGGTGACCTGAAGGCCAAGCATTTCCTGGCAGTTAACCGCAGACTGAAAGGACTGAGGCACAAAGTCAAGGGCTCCCACCCCCATCAGCCAGCTATTTACTGACTGGAGATGCCCTCCTCACACGTCATTTATTGTATTAAAACCAGCCTAGGGGTAGAACTTGCAATGGCGAGTGTTTATATAAGAACTATACCCCCTCTGACATTGCAGAAGCCAAGGTGCGTGTAATACTCGCTAAGTCAATCACAGAACACTGTTACAATACCCAGCAGTTTGCTTGTGAGCTGGGATAGTTCCAAATGACGCTGACAATTCCAGCCTCCTGTTAATGAATAACTGTTAAGGCACTGGCCAATCTTCAGTGGCCATTCGGAAACGGTGCGTAAAATTGTGTAACCATAACTGACCATTCCAGTTAATATTAATTGGGTGCAAAGAATGTAAACATTAACTTTGCTTGTAAATGATTACCCTGTTCAGTCTGTCTCAGGTTTGCACCTTTTTTGAGGCCCTGTTTCTATAACCTGGTTGTCCAGAGAAATGATTTACAGTATTTATAAGGCATTATGACCTTGTGTGTGAGTGAAGGTTAAAGTATGACATGACTGTGCACACCGCTGAGCCTAATTAGCCGTTTGTGCAGACCGTCACCAGTTTGTGTTTACAGCTGCATAAACTGCATATGCAAATTAGCCAGGGCATTTTGCATGCACATTTACCTGGCTAGCGTGTCTGAAAATCTGACCTTTGATTGTGTAAAAAACAAGATTTTACAGAGCCCGAGAGCAATAGAAATGCTTCAGTGGTGGTTTTAGAGGAAAATGGAAACGTTTTTTTAATAGAGAAACACCCCATGTGGCATTTTCCACCCTATCACTGCAGAACCAAGGGACAGATTTTTAAAGGTATTTATGCACCCAGAGATGCAGATATGTGCCAAGTGGGATTTTCAAAAGCACCTCGGTGGCTAACTCCATTGAAATCCCATTAAATGCTTGATATCACTTTAACAGTAGATTCGATGGACCTGGTGGTGAGGGGAAGATTATATAAATATGCAAAAGGGTGGACGTGATTGGCACGACATCAGTCATGTAAAAACATACTTATGAGCTCTGCAAAACGTAGGTTCTGTACAGCTGTATTTAGGAATGTGTTAAAGGGAAGATTGCGGATGCTGTTCAAAAGCTTTCTTTGATTTTTTCTTGAGTTTTAAACAACAAAATAAACAAGCAAGGCAGGGGAGAGGTCTAAAAATAATTATGTAGTATTGTATTAAGTATGACAGGATGGAGAATTAAAAAGAGGGGAAGAGAATAAAGAGAACAGAAAAAAGTAAGAGGAGGCACATGGTACATGGGATTGGTACAGTGCTAAATGCTATTATATTTAGTTTTCACCCCAGCTTTATTTGTTCAAGAGCTTCAGTCATTATTTAATTCCACAAACAGAGCCAATTTTCTTTTTTAAAACGAGTCTTGCATTCCATGCACAAATATGTGCAGCCATTTGCATGCTTACATTTGCTTGTGTAATTACCACATTCTAGCATGCAAATTGGGTGACTGTGCCTATGAATAGTTAGTTAGGCAGCCAGCTAGCCCCGTGTGCGTGGAAGCTTCCATTTCCTGTCTCTTTTAGGATTTTGCATAGTGCTGATGATGACTATAGTAAATGAGGCCTAAATGTTTCAATATGGTTAGCGATCATCAGTTTTTGGGTGCTCAACATGAGACACCTGAAAGGGTTTCCAGGCAGCTGGTGCTCAGTACTTTCTAAAAATCAGGCCCCTTAAAGGCATCTCAACTTGAGCACCCAAAAATTCAAGCATCTAATATCACCAGTCCCTTTTGACAATTTAGGCCTGAGCACTTTTGCAATGTATACGTGCAGTCTCGACAACCGTGCGCTCACATGCACATGTGCAATAGCCTGCACCTTTTTGTGCATGGATATTTGTGGGCATGGACCATTTCTGTGCGGCCCTTTGGGGCTGGACTACATATTTGCGACTTAGCCTTTTTGAAAGCATTTGACCGCATGGGCTGCATTTTAAAAACTTTTTAAATTAATTGAGGGTGAGATCCTCACCCCCACTCCAGCCTCTTTACACCATGTAAAAGGGCCGAAGCAGAATGAAAGGGCCCCAAAAGTCCTGATTCTGGACATGGGGGGATGCTCGTGGCATAGGCACTGCAGAGACAGCCATGAGGCTGCCTTTTAAGGGTCCCTTACTAAGCCCTGGCTTGCTGTGGACCAGGCCATAAGATACAATACTGTGGAGACCAGGCAGCAGCACGGCCCATAGGGCAGTGCCAGGAGGTTTTTAATAGGTCTACGTTATATTGGAGGGCCCAGAAAAGCCCAGCTTCTGGGCAGCGCAAAGGAACTTAAACCCACTTTAGCCTTCCTTCATCCTACACATTCTGAGCCACACCTCTTGGAGATGAGCACAGAATCCTACCGTGTGTCTTTTTACTATCTGCAAGGCTGCCACTTCATTTAGTCTGCAGTTACCATACCGCTAGCCCTCCACCTCCAGGGATGGCTGCAGCCTCCCAGCATGGCAGAATTCATCATTTTGCTACCACGATGGCACAAAAAAACCACAATTCCAGGAAGAACAGCGTATGAACTCAATCACCATTCTGATAAGATCCAGGGCTACCCGTTCCAGTCTCAAGGTAAGACTTACATTGAATATTAAATTAACACTGCCAGATACTTCACTTCAGAAGGTCACAATCTCTGGACAATCCCATAACATTCAAGAGAGTCCCTGATGCACCAGAATCTGTATCCCTTATTCCCACCTTCATGCAGACAGGTGGGAGCCCACTTTGCAGGAAGGATCATGTGTCGTGGTGTTAAGGAGAGGTGCTGAGCTAGAAAGAAGTTTTACACATTTTGATCTATAGCATTCCACGTATTTCCAAGCAAAACAGGGAAGGGGAGTAGAGAGGAAAGGGGGGAAAAAACAAGGAGAAACTGAGGGTGGAACAAAGGGAGAGGAAGAGAAAAAGTGCAAGGAGAGAGTGGCAGAGCCAAAACAGATCATTTTCTGGCAATCGGGCAGAATAGTTCATTTTTATGGGTCTATGCTCTGAATGTGCTGTCGCACAGAGAGAACAATAGTTTGATCTTCCCTAGACGAGCCCTGTCTGTTACAATGCTGCTTCCGAGAAACTCCACAAAGCGCTCAATCCCTTGCTGTCAAAAGGGGAATGGCATTCAATTTGAGCAGCATGCCAAAAGGCATTAGGCAAATAAGTGTTTGCCATGCAGATCAGATGTTATTAAGCTGTTTGAATGGCATTAGTCACAGAGCACTTTGAAACTGCATGTTGGGTGCTGTATTGTTTATGGTATTGGTCAAAAAAAAAATTTCAGCTGCCCAAGATTTTAATCAGCAGTCAAAAGCAGTGCCGCATTTTTAATGGCAGTGCAGAAGACTTTTATCTGTGGTGTACCATCCCTTCCCCTATAATGACATATGTAGTTACCTCTTTATGTACTAGAGAAGGAACTGGGCCAGAACTCTGTAACAAAAGACCCCAGGACTTTGGAGACATTCCAGTCTGGATCTAGATCTAAATGAATATAAGTCTCTGGCCCATCTCTAATATGTAAAGCATATTTAGCAGAATTCTACTCTGTATGGTATTGAGCCCTCAGAAGAATGTTTTTATCTAATTGGTGCTTCAAGCTTCCTTATATTTGCTCATAAAGTTACGGGGCATGATTTTAGTCTCACACCAGCTTTAATACTGATGTGTTACTCCTGCTTCACAGCAAGCTAAGAGAGATTAAATTTCATAGCTCTCGTGCTTTATTATTGCAGGAAATGTAAACTGTCATAAATGTAATAGGGCACATTCTGCCAGTCTTATTTATATTGAGTGGTACATCCTCTGAGAATAGCCCTGTTGATTTCAGTGGGAGTCCTTGCAGAGTAAAGGACTGCTCAGTGGCTGAGTCTAGCCCTAAATATTTTTGTTACTCCCAGCTACTCACTTAGTTTTTGATGAGTGAGCTAAATTTTCAATTCATTTACACAGGGGTAACTCCGCTGAAGTCAGTGGAATTCTTCCAGATTCACACTCATGGCAATGTGATCAGAATTTGACCCAAAAGCCCAGCTTCCTGCCTGGATGGGAGACCCCCAAGCTTCAAATCACTGGGAATTAATGTCTTTTGTATAAACACCAGTACTTCCTGGAAGAGCACAGTTGACCATATCTAAAGAAAGCATGACCAAAAACAACCTGCTCATACAGACTTTCAGATGTATCTGCAATCTAGGCACTTAACTGAAGCTATGCTCAGACAGAAACAGTTATTTGTTCCTCCCCGAGGGCTGGTCTACACTGGGGTGGGGGGTATCGATCTAAGATACGCAACTTCAGCTATGTGAATAGCGTAGCTGGAGTCGAAGTATCTTAGATCGATTTACCTCTCGTCCTCACGGTGCGGGATCGACGTCCGCGGCTCCCCTGTCGACTCCGCTACCACCGTTCGTGCTGGTGGAGTTCTGGAGTCGACGGGAGCACATTCGGGGATCGATATATCGCATCTAGATGAGACGCGATATATCGATCCCCGAGAAATCGATCGCTACCCACCGATATGGCGAGTAGTCTAGACGTACCCTGAAAGGAGGCTTTTCAGAATGGGAGAACACTCGAGCACATCCTCTCTAAAATATACAATGGCCTGATAGAACATTTCCTTCGTTATCACATTGCCTTTAGCATGCCTCAAGAAGGAAATCCTCAGGATCTCCTTCACAGAGGAGCAATGCGCCAAAGTCCTGACATGTCTGCTCTCAGCAAACAAATACAAACAGAGGCAATATTTAATATTAGTAATGTAATTTACATAGGTCACAAAGCACCCCATGACAATAAACTGTTATTGACTGGGCGTCTCGGCCTGTCTCTCTTTTCTGTAGGAAAAATTCTGGAAAAAAGAGATGGCTTTGCTAAGGAAAACGTAGACCTAAGTACTAACCCTAATCTTGCCCCTCCATCTTACGTTCTTATATGGTCTCCATTGCCAGAATATGTTAACACCTAATTTTTTTAAATGTATTTATCCTCACAACACACTGAGAGGTAGGGCAGTGCTTTTATCGCCATTTTAACACAAGAGGAATTGAGGAACAGAGAGACTAAATGACTTGCCCAGGGTCACAGAGAAACCTTGGATGACCTTGTAAACTGGAGTAATAGTAATAGGATGAAATTTAATAGTGAAAAGTGCAAGGTCATGCATTTAGGGATTAATAACAAGAATTTTAGTTATAAATTGGGGACACATCAGTTAGAAGTAACAGAGGAGGAGAAGGACCTCGGAGTATTGGTTGATCACAGGATGACTATGAGCCGCCAATGCGATATGGCCATTAAAAAAGCTAATGCAGTTTTAGGATGCATCAGGTGAGGTATTTCCAGCAAAGATAAGGAGGTGTTAGTACCGTTATACAAGGCACTGGTGAGACCTCATCTGGAATACTGTGTGCAGTTCTGGTCTCCCATGTTTAAGAAGGATGAATTCAAACTGGAAGAGGTTCAGAGACGGGCTACTAGGATGATCCGAGCAATGGAAAACCTGTCTTATGAAAGGAGACTCAAAGAGCTTGGCTTGTTTAGCCTAACCAAAAGAAGGTTGAGGGGGGATATGATTGCTCTTTATAAATATATCAGAGGGATAAATATTAGGGAGGGAGAGGAATTATTTAAGCTTAGTACCAATGTAGACACAAGAACAAATGGATATAAACTGGACACTAGGAAGTTTAGACTTGAAATTAGATGAAGGTTTCTAACCATTAGAGGAGTGAAGTTCTGGAACAGTCTTCCAAGGGGAGTAGTGGGGGCAAAAGACATATCTGGCTTTAAGACTAAGCTTGATATGGAGGGGATGGTATGATGGGATAGCCTAATTTTGGCAATTAATTTGGCAATTGATCTTTGATTATCAGCAGGTAAGTATGCCCAGTGGTCTGTGATGGGATGTTAGACGGGATGGGGTTTGAGTTACTACAGAGAATTCTTTCCTGGGTGCTGGCTGGTGAGTCTTGCCCACATACTCAGGGTTTAACTGATCGCCATATTTGAGGTCGGGAAGGAATTTTCCTCCAGGGCAGATTGGCAGAGACCCTGGAGATTTTTTGCCTTCCTCTGCAGCATGGGACATGGGTCACTTGCTGGAGGATTCTCTGCAGCTTGAGGTCTTCAAACCACAATTTGAGGACTTCAATAACTCAGACATAGGTTAGGGGTTTGTTACAGGAGTGGGTGGGTGAGATTCTGTGGCCTGCGTTGTGCAGGAGGTCAGACTAGATGATCATAATGGTCCATTCTGACCTTAAAGTCTATGAGTCTATGAGTCTGTGGCAGAGCAGGGCATTGAACCTGGGTCTCATGTTAGCACCCTAATCACAGGATAACTGAGAATCCAAATCAAAGGCTCAGATACAAAAACACCTGATATCACTGGGAGTCTTTCTATGAGGAGGGAGTATTTAGGAGGCCCAAAAAACTAGATGCTGGTTGTGTGCCATCAAAGTCCATTCATTAGACAGAGTGTGGCAGAAAGAGGAGGCTGAAGTATAATATTAGTAATACTGGACTCTTACATAGCACTTTTCTTCTACACTTTGCAAAGGTGGGTAAGTATCATTAGCCCTCTGTTTACTGATGAGAAAGTGTCAGCCACAATGTTTACATACGTTTGAATGCTCAGAACACTGTATAAAACCTTGTACGGCAAGAAGAACATTACCTTTAACAAAATAAGCTTGTTATTCCTGGAGGGCACTCAAGTCATCCAGGCATGTACCACCTGACAACCCACTTGGCCCCAGTCTATTCCAAGGAAGCTGTCACTTTCCCAAGGCGCTTATTTTACTAAATCAGAGCTGATCCAAGTGGTAATAGTGAAGTTCACTGGCACCTCCTTTTTTCTTGATCTTAGGGTCGAGGTGCTTGGATAACCAGCCCCCTGTAGGGGAGATGGAGACTATAATTGTAGGGTACCGTTGTCACCTCGTAAAAGATGCTCTGGTTTATTATCTATATTATGTGTTTATAGGTCATCATCTGTGGATCTGTCATTAGTCTGTTTCAAAACTGGAGGCCTGATCCTCCCATGCCCTGCAGCTTGTACAGTCATTTACACCTGTGCAAAGTGCTGCCAAATCAGAATTCTCCACGCCCACTGGTGCTAGATTTTTACACCCACTTTGCACAGGTGTAAACGAACACAAGAGGCAGCAGAGAATCAGGGCCTGTGTGTTTTGTAAGTGGTAAGGACTCAATTGCTCTTTTTTAACCTCCTCACCATTATTTCCAAGTATTACTGCAGGTGCCATCCTGGACCTTATGAGCAGTTCATGCTTAGCTAGTGATATATGGGAAGTCCTGTGCGAGAGCATCCAGTTTTCTTTGTGACACATGCTGGCATAACTTTAAACACAGCTATAAAATTGTTAAATATTTATTGCAATTTTATATGTGTCTTATAAAAACAAAATCTTGAAGAAGAACGGAGGAAAAAGAGCACTCATGTAATGCCTCGTTCCAGTATAAAAGAGATGAATACAGAACACATCCATCAGGAACGTCCTAAATTACATTTCAGGCACAAGGAAGTACTCTGTCCTTCATTTTTTCAGAGCTGGCCTGTCTGTTGCTATAACCACGGCCTGTGGCGGTTCCATTGTGGCAACAACTGTCCGGGCTATTGCAGAATGCATGAGACACTCCAGCATCTGCCATGCAAATGTCAATAATTTTTTCTATTTAGAATCCCATTCAATGCCCCACACATTTGAATATTCAGCTGACAAGCTAGCTTTGGATGGATACCCCTGCCTGCTGGTTGTCTTTAATGTAATCATGAAACCAAAGGGGTTGCATTGCTGTAATTAAAGACAGAGGATCTAGGTCTCCTCTCATTTATCCTAGTTTGACACTGTTGTAACTTCACGAGAAAAAACAACGAGAAGTCCTTGTGGCACCTTAGAGACTAACAGATTTATTCGGGCATAAGCTTTCATCAGATCCATGGAGTGGAAAATACAGTAGGCAGGTATAAATACACAGCACATGAAAAGACGGGAGTTGCCTTACTGAGTTGGGGGTCAGTGCTAATGAGGCCAATTCAATTAGGGTGGATCTGGCCCATTTCCAACAGTTGACAAGAGGTGTGAGAATCAACAAAGGGAAAATTAATTCCAGTTCTGCAAACCTGACACCATCAAATTAGGCCTGAATAAAGACTGGGAGTGGCTGGGTCACTACAAAAAATAATTTTCCCTCTGTTGATAATGCTTTCCACCCACCGCTCTCAATGCACATTACAAAAATGAATTCACTTAGTTGCACCAGAGGTTTGATCCTACTCCCACTTAAGTCAATGGCATACCTTCCACTGGGTTTAATGGTGCAGGATTAAGTCCCAGATCCCTCTAGGTAAGTATCATTATCCCCATTTTATAGATGAGAGAACGAAAAGCGAGAGAGGTAAGAGCCAACATTTTCTAACTTGGATGTCTTAAAGTTAGGCATTGCAATATAGCTGCCCTGATTTTACTAAGTGACAACTCCCCAGTGAAGTCTCTGGAAGCTGTGGGTGCTCCTCTCCTGCGGAAATCAGAGCCCTTTCAGTTAGGTGCATAAATATGGAATTAAGTGCCTCCTTTTAGGCATCCATCTGTTAAATGGGTATAATAATGTTTACCTGACATTAAGGATCTTGTGAGGATTAGATAATAGTTACAAAAACAATCTGAAGATTAAATTCATTATGGGCTAAGCCCTGAGGTCCTTATTCCGTTTTTACTCTGCGCTTACTCCAGCAAAATACCCAGTGACTTGATACATGCTAGGTAACTATTATTATTGAGCAACACAGAGGCATCTTTAGAAAATGTACCTTGGTTATCTTCAGTTTTAGAGCTTGCTTGCATCAATCTCTGATTTGCTAGCAGTTTGGCCATGATCCCCATTAGACACTCATGCTGCAGCGAGATCTGCTGGAGCAACATTAATTTTTCATTTCAAACCTCCTTGTGATTGCTTCAATCTACTATTTCCAGCGGATGCTTTCTAATAGCTTAAGTTCTGTAGCATCTTCAATAATCTGGGTAAAAACTGCACATTAATTTTTCTGCCTTGTAGAACCCGGGTGTCTTTACAAGAAAGCTGAGACCCAACACATCGCCTGCACAACTGAGCGGATGCATATACACAGGGTTGCGTCAGGATTGTTCTGATGAACAATGAATAGCTCCATAGTTTTAGAAAGAGATGTAAACAAGAAGAATGCATTTTCTTCCAGCCAGAGGGTCCATTTCTCCTCTATAGCATTATAGAATCATAGAAATGTAGGACTGGAAGGGACCTGGAAAAATCATCAAGTCCACCCCCTGCACTGTGGCAGTAGGACCAAGTAAACCTAAACCATCCCTGCTAGGTCCTGTATTTAAAAGCTTCCAGTGCTGAGGACCCCACGACCTCCCTTGGAAATCTATTCCAGAGCTTAACTACCCTAATAATTACAAAGTTTTTCTTAATATCTAACTTAAATCTCCCTTGCTGCAGAGTAAGCCTATTACTTGTTCTCCTACCTTCAGTGAACAGGGAGAACAATTGATCACTGTCTTCTTTATAACAGCCCTTAATGTATTTCAAGACTATCAGGTTCCCCCGCAGTCCCCTTTTCTCAAGATTAAACATGCCCAGCCTTTTTAACCTTTCCTCATAGGTCAGGTTTTCTCCATTTTTTATCATCATATTTGTTGCTCTCCTCTGAATTCTTTCTAATTTGTCCACATCTTTCCTAAACTGTGGTGCCCAGAACCGGACACAATACTCCAGATGGGGCCTCACTAGTGCCGAGTAGAGCAGGACAATTACCTCCTATGTCTTAGATACAACACTCCTCTTCATACACCCCAGAATCATATTAGCCATTTTTGCAGTTGCATCACACTGACAACTCATATTCAGTTTTGGGTCCACTATAACCCCCAGCTCCTGTTCAGCAGTACTACCACCTAGACAGTTATTCCTCATTTTGTAGTTGTGCCACTGATTTTTCCTTCCTAAGTGAAGTGCTTTGCCCTTGTCTTTATTGAAGTTCATCTTGTTAAATTCAGACCAATTTTTCAATTTGCCAAGGTCTCTTTGAACTTTAAAACTGTCCTCCAAAGTGTTTGCAACCCCTCCCAGCCTGGTGTCATCTGCAAATTTTATAAACATACTCTCTATTCCATTATCCAAGTCATTAATGATTAGTACCAGAATATTGACTAGTACCAGACCCAGGATAGATGTCTGTGGGATCCCACTAGATAGGCCCTCCCAATTTAACAGCAAACTATTGATAACTAGTCTTTGAGTACAATCTTTCAGCTGGTTGTGCTCCCACTTTATAATCATTTCATCAAGACCACATTTCCCTAGTTTGCTTATGAGAATCTCATGCAGAACTGTTTCAAAAGTCTTACTAAAATCAAAGTATATCACACATACTGCTTTCCCCGCATCGTCTTGGTCAGTAATACTATCAAAGAAGGAAATTAAGTTGGTTAGGCATGATTTGTTCTTGACAAATCCATGCTGACGATTCCTTTTAACCATATTATCCTCCAGATACTTACAAATTGATTGTTTAATAATTTGCTCCAGTATCTTTCCAGGTATCAAAGTTAGGCTCATTGGTCTATAATTCCCTGGGTCCTCCTTGTTTCTCTTTTTAAAGATAGGTACTATGTTTGTCCTTCTCCAGTCTTCTGGGACCTCTCCTATCCTCCAGGAGTTTTCAAAGGTAATTGATAATGGCTCCAAGATTGCATCAGCTAGTTCCTTAAGTACCCTAGGATGAATTTCATCAGATCTTGCTGACTTGAATACATATAATTTATCTAAATATTCTTTAAATTGTTTTTTCTCTATTTTGGCTTGCATTCCTTTCCCCTGGTTGTTAATATTAATTCTGTTGAGTATCTGGTCATCATTAACCTTTTTAGTGAAGACTGAAGCAAAATAGACATTAAGCTCCTCAGCTTTCTTGATATCATCAGTTGTTAGTGCTCCTTCCCTGCTAAGTAGAGGACCTACACTTTCCTTCATTTTTCTCTTGCTTCTAATGCATTGAAAGACCCTCTTCTTATTGCCTTTTATGTCCCTTGCCAGGTGCAGGGGTGGCTCCAGGCACCAGCGTACCAAGCGTGTGCCTGGGGTGGCAAGCCACGGGGGGGTGGCCTGCCGATCACCGTGAGGGCATCAGCCAGGCTTCCTTCGGCGGCATGCCTGCGGGAGGTCTGCTGGTCCCGCAGTTTCGGCGGCAATTCAGCAGCGGGTACACCGAAGGAGCTGGACCAGTGGACCTCCCGCAGGCATGCCGCCGAATCCGCGTTACCAGCGGACCGCCCACAGGTATACCGCCGAAAGCCGCCTGACTGCCGTGCTTGGGGCAGCAAAATACATAGAGCCGTCCCTGGCCAGGTGTAACTCATTTTGTTCCTTAGCCGTTCTGATTTTGGTCCTACATACTTGTGCTGTTCTTTGTACTCCTCCTTATCAATGTCACTGTGTTTCCACTTTTTGTAGAATTCCTTTTTGATTTTCAGGTCATTAAAGAGCTCCTGGTGGAGCCATATTGGCCTCTTAGTCTTCTTCCTATCTTTCCTTTGCATCAGAATAGCTTGCAGTTGCAGTTTCTCCTTGAGAATCTGCCTTCTCTCCTGAATTCCTTTTTCCCTTAGATTTTCTTCCTATGGAACAGTTCTCAGTTTGTTAAAGTCTGCTTTTCTGAAGTCCATTATCCTTATGTTGCTGCTTTCACTCTTTCTTTTCCTTAGAATATAGAAATCTAGCATTTCATGATTATTGTCACCCAAACTGCCTTTCACCTTCAGATTCACTATCAATTCCTCCCTGTCGGTCAGAATCAAGTCTAAAATAGCTGTCCCCCTTACTTCCTCTACCTTCTGGGACAAAAAGTCCCTGATACATTCCAAGAATTTATTGGAAATTTTGTGTTTGCCATATTACTTTCCCAACAGATGTCTGGGTAGTTACAGTTTCCCATTACTACCAGGTCCTGTGTTTTGGTTATTTCTGTTATTGGTTTTAGAAATGCCTCATCCACCTTCTCTTCCTGATTTGGTGGGCTACAGTAGACCCTCACCATGACATCACTCCTATCTTTAACCTTTTTATCTTTACCCTTAGATTCTCAGCTGGGCTGCTTCCCACCTCCTTCTGGACCTCAGAAAAGTATACATATCCTTTATGTATAATGCAACCAATATTTTAAAAATCAATTCAGGTCCACTGCAGTCAATGAGACCTACTCACAGGCTTAAAATTAGGCATGAACTTAAGTACCTTGCTGATTTAAGGCCTTTGTGCTGCACAAGTATTAAAATCTGCAAAGCATAATCCATAGCAGACTTCTTGGTAGGTTCTGTTCTTCACCTCTCCCAGCCTCTGAGAAGCTCTTCAAGGGTATTATTTTTCCTTTACACCCCTCTCTCCCACATTAGTGTTGCAAGGCTTTGGGAAATAGGAGTGTCTAGAGGTATGCCCTGAATATGGCCAGGTGGTAAATTAGTTTTATCTCCTACGCCAGCTCCTTCCAAAGTCGAGTGCCCTTGACTGCTTTCTAGAGACTAAGGTTTAACAGAACAAGCTACAGTCTTCATTCAAGGTAGATTTCTTACCCATCTACCTTCCAGCATGATGGCTGACCAACCCCTTTAGTCAGGATCTCCCACAAAATTGAAAGTGCTCGGTTCCTTTGTCTCCTTGGGTGAAAGATAACATGGGGTTCTTTGCCCCTGCCTTTATAGTCTGGTGAACTTTTGAAATGGATTTGTCTGATGATTACTCCCCAAAGTAAAGTTCATGCAAGCTGTGGGGAAAGAAGCCTGGAGTCTGCTGGTGAAGGAAATTCCATGCTGGTTTCTTCCCCCACTTGGTGGTGATTGCTAAAATGCCGGCTATTTAGTTCCTCCCCGCCATGCCCCCGGCAGAGTAACTGAATGAACATTAAACATGTGACTGTGAAACTCCTCCCCCCATCATGATAGTGTGAGGTTTTGCCTCTACCACGTGTTAGCTCAATAGGTCTGTTTATGCAGTATGTAAATACATTCTCATTGTCTTTCAAAAGTAACTCCCTGGTGGGGAAACCACATCCCTTTGTCTAGAGTGGAGTAGCTCCTGCTCAGCTGGCAAACATAGTTTGAGAACTATAATTTCAGTTTATGTCTATAACTTTGCATCAGTTGCTTGCATCTACATTACATGATGATAATAACAACCAGTGAGTTATGAGCTTGTTATTGATACCTGGCATGATACATATCAGGTATGTTTCATGCCATTAAAGAATTGGGGTACACTAGAACTTGGCAGTCCAGCTGAAACTAACTACCAGATACTAATGAGCCCCTTACCTTGGACTGCTGTTACAGTCACAGACTGTAAGTGTTACTCTATTAAAAGTTGTTAACCCTGTTAGTGATGGATATCTTCGAAACTTTATTTGGGTTTCAGTTTTCATGTATTCTGTAAGCAGGCTGTATGGCTACCAGTGGCCTGATTCCCGGTTCTGACTGAAATCTACACAGCAGAGAGATTGAGAGAGGCTTTATGCCACCTTTGTACTTCTTTGTATTCTGATCCTCAAGGCCGCTGTAATTTACCGTAAACTGTCCATGGACACAAGGGTATATTCTGGCAGTTGAGAGTAGCGGAACACAGCAGTGCTTTCTTCCTGGCCAGGCCTCCAGCACAACCCTACCCCAGACATTAAGAAGGGGCATGTAGCACTATTATGCCAGTTATGCACCACCCAGAGAATCCCCTTACACAATTACCCACCCTCTGAAGCCTCTGGTTTTATGACCCTTTATGCTGCCAAAGTGGTATAAAGTGGCCCTAGGCATATCATTGGCATGTATGAGAGAGATATTTATCCTCTTCACAAAAGGAGAGGAATAAGCAAAGGGCAATAAAAGCACACAGTAAAGATTGTGCAGCATCTCCCAGGCAGGATAAATCACCTGGGAGCATGGTGAAAATCCTTTAAAGACACAAGGACAGCCTATGGAAATGAAATAATAGACATCTTTTGCCGGAGAGAAGGTATGTAACTAACCAGTACAATAATTGTGAACCCATCTGATAAAGAACAGGGATTTCCCCTAAAGCCTGGTGAAAGGTGATTCCTTCCTTGTACGGAACAAAAAGAAAAGGTCTTATAGAAGTTAGAAATATTTTATCTTTACAGTCAAACATTTATCTGTTTGCCAGTGAAAATTGTTCATATTTTTCTCATTAACAATCAATTTAACATTTTGTATTCCTTTTGGCTTGGTCTCCACCAACCTCTAAACCATGTATATTTTATAGGGTACAAATATTTACCGGTATGTCATCTGAGTGCAAAGGACCTGGAAATCTATTCATCTTGATAATCTGTCTACAATTATAGGGACACCAATAACCATGGTATCTAGAGTCAAAACATAATTTGCACAACTACTGAGTCACATTTTACAATCACTCAACTTAATTCATTCCAGGATTTTAAAGCATGAAGCAAACACCGAAACACATGCAATGAGCTCCAAAATACACCCCCTCTAAAAAATAAAAAAATTCAGAATACACCAAAATACACTATAAAATGTTCTTTTAAAAGTTCCACAGTTTGAAAGATTTGAATGGAATTGTCCATTTTAAATATGAGAAATATTTTTGAACCTGGTAGAATCTTTCAAACTGGTGGAACTTTTTAAAGGGTGTTCACTGTATAATTATTAAAAAGAACGAGGAGTACTTGTGGCACCTTAGAGACTAACAAATTTATTTGAGCATAAGCTTATATTAGTCTCTAAGGTACCACAAGTACTCCTTATTCTTTTTGCTGATACAGACTAACACGGCTACCACTCTGAAACCTGTATAATTATTATTATTTTAACTGTATAACCAGGGCTAGTTTAATTTAAGTAATACAAGTGACTACTTGAGATTTCATAATTGTAGGAAGCCTGTGGTCCAGCACTGACTTAGGAACTCAGTAACCCCCGATTTCTCCTTCTGAAACCAAAAGAAGAGAGAACTTCACAGCAACTTGTGGGCTCTCAGAAAAAATCATGTCATTCAGAGTCGACTAAAACTATTTAAATAAAGCACACTGGCTGGACTTTTTCCAGTAATATAAGCTGTAAATAGTGCTATGTCACAAGCAGCAACATCAGCAATGAACAGTGAACAAGAAGTGAGGGAAGGAGGAAGGAAATCATATGACTTCTGGCTAGGGCCTATGCATGTGAAATACTTCCTGGTCATTGTTACACAGCAGTTTTTTCCAAAGTCACTGAGCTTTTAGCCATGAGCTATGTAAGGAAACGCAGGCCCGCCCTCAGAATGTTGCTGTGACTAATGCTGCCGATCAAAAGTTGCTTTAATGCCAAGAAATCCCCTACCTACTGCCCTTTTTTGCCCATGTGACACAAGAGGCGCAGTTTAATTCCAGAGAAACAAAACTCATATAGGAAATATTTCCATCCATGTAATCATTTTTTATTTTCCATAATTAAAAAAAGAAAAACAGCCTTTTATTTCTTAACATGTTTTCAATTTTCCCAAAAACAAAATGCATTTGCATTTTTTATCTTATTATTACACTAAGCATCTTCACCCAAACCTCAGGGTTTTTTTGCTTATTTTTCCAAGCACACACCAAAGCACATCACCACGGTTTTTAATTTGTACATTTGAATTTGTCTGTTTTGTATTTCTCTGATTTCTTTTATCCGTAGGTTTTTGGTGTATTGTCTTTTCATTTGTATAAATAAATATGGATACATAAAAACTGCTTTCCTCAGAAAATTTTAATTGAAAAACTGAGTCTTTAATCCAAAATATTCCAGGTGAAAACCAAAACTGTTCAGTATTTGAATTTCTACCAACAAATTGAAATTTTCAGTGAAATCCTTGCTCCCCCCGCCTTTTTTTTTTTTTTTACTAATTTTCATCTCCTTTGTGGATTTGGAGGCTTTCATCTCACTGGCCATGATTTGGTTTTCAACACATCTCACACATTGTATTCCATTACCTCATTTAATACTTGCCCCTGGGCATCACTATTATTTCGGGGAAGGGGGACGTGTGTGTGTCCAGGTTAGCAATCGAGAGAGCAGCCTAGGGCACTGCGACCTGGCGCGTGGCGTTCCAGTGCCACTCAGATTTGGCCCAGCAGCCCCCCCGTCACAAGAGAGGAGCAGCCAGGCCAAACCTGAGCTACTGGTTATGACCCCCCCGCACCGTGCCCGGAGGGGGGAGCTGGGGCAGGAGCAGCCACTGTGGGGCGAGGGCAGGCCAGGCTCACTCTCCTGCCCCCGCTCCCACTGCGATTTTTTTGGAGGAGCGGAGGCCTCGCCTGCAGATGCGGCCCTGCCCAGGGCAGGGACTTGGCTGGTTACAGCCCTGTGCCCCGCCCAGGCAGAGCAAGCGACCTCTCTCCTCTGGGGCCGCAGGGGGTCAGTGCCCGCCGCCGCCGCGCCCTCTCGCTGGGGCAGGGAGGAGCTGTGGTGATTCCTCAGGAGGATTCCCCCTCCTGACAGCTCAGCGGAGTCCCACCCCCCACTCAGGGAGGGGGTCTTAACCCGCGCCACTCAGCGCGCGCCGCGACGCGCCGAAGGGGCGGGGATAGAAACCCGCGAGCACTAGCTCCGCTGCGTCAGGCGTTGGCGCGCATCCTTCTCTTCTGGGAGAAGGAGAGGCGGGGCGCGAACCGCGCGTGCGCACTGAGGCCTGTGGGGGTTGGCCGCTATATAAGCAGGAGGGCGGCTCCTCCGCGCCACAGGCACTAGTGGTCCAAGTATTAGTTAAGCTGCGTCTTGTGAGCGTAACCCAGACGGCAACGATGGTGAAGACCGTGGGAAACCTGGTGAGTAGCGGTTGGTGGCGGGGCGGGCAGGGCCAGCCGCCGCGGGTGGGGCCAGCTGGGGGCTCGGGGCGGTTCAGTGCCCGTGAGCTTGCGGGAGCGCGCGCGCGGGCGCAGCCCCGCCTCGTGCCCGCGCCTTAGGGCTGAGCGCGCTCGCTACTTGGGGGGCGGCCAGGCACGGGGCGGTTCTTCCCCCTTCCTCCGGGGCAGCGGTGTCCTCGGGGCCTGGGCCGCCCCACTGCCGGGGGCAGGGACGCTGCGCCAGGCCGCGGGGAGCTGTTCTCCTGAGGAGCCTCTGGCTGAGCCGGGCCGGTCTGCGCTGGGGAGGGGGGGGATCAGTTCCCCCGCGGGACCCCTTGTCGCGTGGGTGTAGAAACCCCTCCCCCTGTTATTGCTCGTGCCTGGGTAAGGGGCCCTCTCTCTGTAATTGTTCAGGGGTCGCCAGGGAGTTACATTGGCCAGAGTTCAGAGTAGCAGTCGTGTTAGTCTGTATCTGCAAAAACAACAGGAGTCCTGGTGGCACCTTAGAGACTAACAAATTTATTTGAGCAAAAGCTTTCGTGGGCTACAGCACACTTCATTGGATGCATGCAGTGGAAAATACAGCAGGAAGATATTTTTTATATACACACACACAACATGAAACAATGGGTGTTACTGTACACGCTATAAGGAGAGTGATCAGTTAAGGTGAGCTATTATCAGCAGGAGAGAAAGAACTGTTTGTAGTGGTAATGAAATGGTCCATTTTCAGCAATTGACAAGAAGATGTGAGGAACTGGGGAGGATAAGCATGGGGAAATAGTTTTACTTTGTGTAATGGCCCATCCTCTCTGAGTCTTTATTCACACCTAATTTAATGGTGTCCAATTTGCAAATTAACTCCAATTCAGCAGTCTTGTGGAGCATCTCAGAGTGGAGATCAGCTGCAGGGTAAACTTGTAAGCAGCTGCAGTGAGGATTTGTGCTGGTGGCACACTGCCTAAGTGGGCCCTGTGTCAGTTAATTTAAAAAAAAAAACTCAGCAGAAACTGAAAACTGATGATAAGTGTGCCCTGTGCTAGCAAAGTATAGCTTCTTACTTGCCACTGGCAGAAGTAGTATTTTCAAGACCTTGATGTCAAGGCACTAATATCTTTGTCCACCCTCTAAAAATGACTTTGAATACAGGTTCCTTGTCATCTGTTGATTAGCTTGGGTGATAGTGCAGTAGTCTAACAGTTATGGAAAGCATGCAGATTCCCTTCTTAGGGGGAGGGAGGAACATTGTCAGGAATGGTTTGTGCTCATCTGTGCAAGTACTTCCCAATGTACTGGGCAAACTAACAGGGGGGGACCCAATGTTGACAATAAACCAGGTCACTTTACTAGTGGTTTTGGCTTGTCGCAAGATAGTGTTTCTAGAGAGCTGTCTATGATGCAGACCTGCTGTGATTGTGTCCTCTTAATTTAAAATTTAAGCTGTTAAACAGAAATTATTCTAGTATTGAATTGGGTCCTAGTTTCTTCATGTAACCCAAAACTGGGTTTGCCAAAATAGTCTTCAGTGTAAAACTGAATCAGATTATACCCACTGGTCCCACCCTAGTGAATTTCATTGGCTTTATGGATGCAGTGAAGTAGAGAAGATGACAGTGTCTGAATAGCATGTCAAGGAATAGTTATTGGTGCCCAGGTAAGGTTAATGTTAGGGCCTCTGAACCAGTATTTTAGTGCTCAGTCTCCTTATAGCTTCACCAGATTATCTAAAGTAATGCTGATTCCTTCAAAAATCAGAATTGGCTTCTTTGATCCCTTAACTTCCAAGAATTGTTACAGTGGCACATCTTGTACATGGCCATGAATAGTCAGGGATAAATAAGTTCTACAATTTAATTATGATTAGTGTCACTACATCTCTAAGGACTACACATTCATCTAACATGGCTACCTTGAAATTCAGGCTGTAGCAACACAACCAAATCCAATTTGTACAGATGACTGTCTCTGAATTCCACAATACAGCAAATTAGATAGCAGAATTTACTTGCAGATAATGTTCAGCCAACAGTAAAATGGTACATGTTCCATTCCTCTATCAGTTTTATCTGTAGCATACAAATTGTGCTGCTTTTATCAGCTATCTGGTGAAATTTCTGAATTATAGCATATCAAAGGAACAAAGCAGTCTTTTAAAATACCTTTAAAGTGTCTGTATCCAGAGCTGAGTAAATCTAGTGGGCTTTCCCTCCGCAGTTGTGAAACCTAATTTATTCTTGGAAAATATACACCACAAAGGCTAACTCCATAAAATAACTTCAAAATAGGGAAGAAATTAGCTAGTGATCTGATTCAATCTCAAGAGTTTAAAACACTAATAGAAACATGAAGCTGTGATTGTGGTGTCTGTTATGTGAAATATGGTGAAAGTCTTTTTCTCTTGCTACATCATAGCTTCTGATCAGTGGAAATAGCCATATTACAGGATGTCTAGCTTAGAAACTCACATGGCTACAGGCTCATCCCCATTCCTATATTTATATTCTACTACTTGAATCTATTTATCTATTCTACAGCCAATTGATAACTAACATTGGCAAGTGTGTTTTGAGCCAGTAAAAAGCTGGGTAAGAAAGATGGCAAAAGGGCTGCTGATACTATTGGTTGGCTAGCTAAACTTGGCTCACCTCAGAGCTCACAATATTATTTCATTGTAAGTGAAAGCACTTAATGCTCTCATCTTGGTGTTAAGGTAAGTATAGAATCAGCTGGCACTGCTAACTTACAAGAAGCCAAAGGAAATGCAAGAAAAGTTTGTCTTATGACTGCACTCTTCTGCTCACACCAGTTTACTAGGAGCAGAAAGACAGCATAAACAGAATGATGTAAATTCATCAAATCCTGTATTTATTCTACCAGATGTAATAGGTTTAACTTTCAGCTTTTTTTCTGCTTACAAGACTAACCTGAGCCTACAGGGCAGCTTGAGCTATGTAATGTGGAAGGTAGCTTGCAGTGCCAGCCAGCAGTGCTCATCAACTATAGACATCAGATGTTTGGAATTGAGGTTATATCCAGGTTTCCCTTCAGAAACTCCTTAATTTTTTTGGCAAGGAGGAGGCAGGACACAGACAGAAGAAGGGGATCCATTTTTAAAAGTAGTATTCATCATCCTTTTTTCATTAGTCGAGGTAACTTAGACCTCACCTCTCTGTGGGCTTGGCTACACTTGCAAGTTGCAGTGCTGGTAGAGGCTTTCCAGCGCTGCAATTAGTAACCGTCCACACCTGCAAGGCACATCCAGCGCTGCAACTCCCTGGCTGCAGCGCTGGCTGTACACCTGGCCAGGTTGGGGTGTAGTGATTGCAGCGCTGGTGATCCAGCGCTGCTCATCACGTGTGGACACACACCAGCGCTTTTATTGGCCTCCAGGGAATAAGGAGATATCCCAGAAAGCTTTTAACTAAATTACTCTGTTTTGTTATGCAGCCTCTCTTTGTTTTGTTGTGAACTCCAATCGGAGCTCCTCGTTGAACTGCTTATCTAAAAAACAAACACTGATCACAGCAAACAGGAGCTATCTGTACCTGGCTGTGAACGATCAAATGAGAGGCAGGGAGAGAATGTTTGCTTGACAGAGAAACAGCGTTGGAGGCAGGCTGTTTGCAATTAAGACCAAGGGTTCCCGAACATTTTGTGATTTTTCAATCCAGGAAGCTAAAGTGTTGGCTCCAAAAATCCACTCTCTCTCTCTTCCCCGCTCCCTGTCACAGTACACCACCCACCACCCCCCTCTTTTGAAAAGCATGTTGTTGCCAGTTGAATGCTGGGATAGCTGCCCATAATGCAGCACTCCCAACAGCGCTGCAAATGTTGCAAATGTGGCCACACACCAGTGCTGCTCCTACACAGCTGGATGACCAGCGCTGCAAACCGTAAGTGTAGCCAAGCCCTGTGTGTCCCAGTACTTAGTACCCAGAAGCCCTGTCTTTACAAGAACACTTGTCACCTGTTTTCTCCAAATCTTCTGACTTGACACTCTCCCAGTCTCCCCAGGTACTGCTAGCAGTTCCCTGACAGTCTCTCAGATGTTTATCATGCTATTTTGGGAATTAAATAAGTCACTTGGCTTGCAATCCAGGTATATAGCCTAAAACAATCTGGACATCTACTTTATTCCTCCCGATGACATTCTTATCTAAAGAAAAGGCAAACAGTACATCAGAACTCTTGATATGTCATGCACAGAAGCACTGAACCTTGCAGGAAAGCTTCCTTTTTATTGCAAAGGATGATCCACTTAAGTATGAAGACTATATAATTGGTTCTGTAGTGCAGTGTGATTAGCTTATACCTTGTTCAGGGACGTGTAACTGAAGTGAGAGGTGTAATTCTAATCTATCCATTTTGGATTGGGGGGCGATGCTACTGTGCTATGAAAACAAAAGGTAGGGCTTTGGTAGTTATGGGCATAAGTTGCCTACTTTGCATCAAAACCTACTGCTTTGGTGATATTTAAGAATAAAAGTTCTAAAGTTGTAGGATGAAAGAACCGGACAGACTTGACTGAATGCAGTTAAAATGGCTTTTTCAGGAACAGTTGACTGGAAACGTTTGAATATAAGGAGAAGCTGGGTGTGTTTCTATCTGATTAGAATGATAACAATTCTAACAGAAGATCTGTTAGATGTCCTCATGTATCAAACATACCAGAACACTGGCAGTAGGAAGCACCTGTATCACTAGTTAGAGCAAGTATTTGATTAGAACTCGACAAACTCTCTCTCCTTCTCTCTTGCCTAACCTGCATGCCCAGTTCTTTTTTTAATGCAAACTAAAAAGGCAAATCTAGTCTCAAGTAGTAGTTCTTTTGTTTTGGCTTTGGGCCAGCCAGTACAACAAATCTGCTGCTACAACTTGATGGGTAATTCCTACATGAGAGAACATGTTCTATTGCTGAAAAAGTAATAAGGTTACTGTAATAGCTTTTGGGTTGTTGTAGGAGACATTTTTTTGGACTCACGCTAGTGTATTCAAAATCCACTGATTCTAAAGAGTCTTGGTATGCAACACTGGCTGTTAGGATTGAGCCATCAGAATATCCAGTCTGGAAACAGTATGAACTTCGGAAACAAGTTAGTCTTAAAGAGGAGGGACTGATTTGAGCACACTTGCAAAAATAACACATGGTGTTGAATCTCTTCTCTCTACAGGAAGAATTTAAGTCTGAATTGACATCTGCTGGTGTAAAGCTTGTAGTTGTTGACTTCTCGGCCACATGGTGTGGACCATGCAAAATGATCAAACCCTTTTTTCATGTAAGTATCAATGCCAAACTCAATACTCTGCTAGTTTTTACAGCTGAGACTTGACTAGTGCAATGCTATCTTACTATAAAACTAGGTCACTATGGATGTCTGAATGGTCTTGTGTTATTTGACACACAGGGGGGAAGACTTGCAATAAAATCTCAATTGTGACCTACGTGTGACTGTAACCAAAACAATCATGTTCCTAATGTTGTCCAAACAGTTCTTCACCACTCTCTTTAAAGCATTCCCTTCTCCCCCCCCCCCCCTCCAAAAAAGTGAAATGCTATTCACAACTTGTAGTGGGGATCATAACAAACTATCAAGGTCAAGAAAATTGAAATAAAATTTAGTCTCTGGTGCCATAGAAGACAGCCTTGTCAAATGATTTTGAAGTCTAAAAATCAAATAACATTCCAACAATCAAAATGACAGAACAGGCTGAAATGATATTAATACTTATGACCCAAACAAGAAAAGTAAAGAACTTTTAGCCCTTTATGCTAATGCCAAATAGCCATCAGTGTAAACTAGTAATCATGATTCATTAGTGTAATATGTAGCCATAAACTATTACAAATGTGTAGCTTGGAAGTTGTACCAATTTCCTAGTACAGTAGAACCTCAAAGTTATGAACACTTTGGGAATGGAGGTTGTTCATAACTCTGAACAAAATGTTATGGTTCTTTCAAAAGTTTAAAACAGAACATTAACTTAATACAGCTTTGGAACTTTACTATGCAGAAGAAAAACACTGCTTTCCCTTTTTCAGTAGTTTAACAAAGTACTGTACTGTATTTGCTTTTTTGTCTCTGCTGCTGCCTGATTGCATGCTTCCAGTTCCAAATGACGTGTGCGCTTGACTGGTCAGTTCATAACTCTGGTGCTCGTAACACTGAGATTTTCTGTATCTACTTATTTTGTGAAGAGTAAACATTTTTGAATGAAGGTACTTCCCATGTGACTCCAAAGTTTCAGCTCTATTAAAACTGTTCTAATTCTCTTGAGGAATTGGGTCAAACTTTCACAAATTATCATTTTTCTTCAGTCAAAAGAGAAACATTACAATCTGTAAAGCTATTAAAAAGAAGATAATACATGTTTGAGATCCATCTCAAGGAAGAGGGTACATGTGTCACTCTGTAGACCTGTAAATCTTACTCTTCAACTGACTTGCAACTTGCTTAGTGGTTTTAAAACTTCATTATGGTTTAGGAGCATGCAAATATAATCATCCTAGAGACACATCTGTCATATGACTTCATGCCCTAATTTCCTCTCTAACTACTCTTAGTTTAAAGCTGGGTAGTAGGAGGTTTGCCTTTTACTAAGATCTTTAGTAAAAAGTACTTGAAAGTAAAATGTACTACTAAACATCTTAAAATGACTTCTGTGGTACATGTAACTGAACTCTTAATGCTCCAGCTAGTGACATAATTGCTGTATGGCAAATGAAACTTTTACTTACCTACTTTTTACTAAAAGATACTAACTGGTAAGATATTTGTTTTTCTCCAAATGGGGCTCTTATACAAGACTCCTAGAGCACTCTTAAAGTTTATATGAAATAAAAACTGCAACTTTAACATTTTGTTTTAAAACTTTAGAGTCTTTGTGAGAAGTTCCCAGACGTAGTGTTTCTTGAAGTTGATGTGGATGAGGCTCAGGTAAGGTCCTCAGTGCACCGACAAGTAATACTGTTTGTGGCAGAACTGGCAGTAAAGGTTAACTTTGCCATGCAATCTATACTAGGAAACTTGTCTCCTAAAAACTTAAGGTGGTCTTTGCTCTCAAAATGGTCCGTCACTGCAACAGTAGTTACCTAGAGCAAGAAACTAGGGATTAATTGTTATTTCTAAAGGGAGTATTTTAATCCCACTGTTAGTAATTCAGCATTTCTCCATCATGTACTTCAATTCCCTGCAAACACTAATTGACAAGAAATCAGTCTGATTGCTAAAGTGATCTTAATCCTGTACTCCTTGCATATCCAAAACTCCTGTTGTCCTCAGTGCATGTGAATAACATTTGATGGAAACATTCAAACTAGACTAAAATATCAAGAATGCATTTTAAAATCCAAATGTTAATAGGGGGATTTCTCTAGTATCTGGAATCAAGCCATCTTAAAAAGGAAACTTGAGTTTGTTTTCCTTTCTTGTAAGGAAACTGAGATCCTCTCGAGACTTCTTATGTTCCCAAAAGCTTATGCTTTAGGCTTTCAGCTGGCCATCTACAGCAGTCAAGGATTCTCTTGCACTCTTACTCCTCCACCCATTGTATTATGGGTTTTTAATATCCTTCCTCAGAAGCATTGGTGTGATCATTGCTGCAGATGGGACATTGGATGGTGAGGGGCAGGTCTCTGAGGTGGCACTACTGTGCAGTCTCAGATGCCTGGCTAGTTGGTTCTTCCTCACATGCTTGGGGTGTAACTGATCGCCATGTATGGAGCTGGGAAGGAATTTTCCCCCAGGTCATATTGGCTGTGATTGGTGGAATAGGAGGGGAAGGGGGTTGTCTTCCTTTGCAGCATGTGGAGGTGGGTCAGTTGCCAGAATTATCTGGGTATATCGCACAATCACTTCCATGCCATTGTGGGGGCCTTGGGCACAGGTGCACCTTGATCCTTGCTTTTGTTCCTTGTGGTACATATGTCTAGTCTCCTGTGGGTTGTAATACTTTGGTCAAATGTCAGTTGTTGGGTATATTGTGCAGGGGACGGCCTACAAGATACAGGAGGTCAGACTAGGTGATTTGATAATCCCTTCTGGCCTTAAACTCTGATAACTGCTCAAAGTTTCCATTTGGCCCTCATATAAGTGATCCAACATTTGTTGCATTCTGAAGTACTTATGCTGTAGTAGGCTTGTCTGTGTATTGGCAGTATTTCTATATTGCCTGCAAATCTTGTTTAGAATCTGGTGATCTTGCATTCCCCTCCCATAGTTTCCTAATGTTATAGAGGAAAAACTACCTACTTATGTATTTGTCTTCCTGTGCCCATGCTGTGATGGTACCTTGAATAGCAAAGGCACTGCTCTCTGCAGGGGTTGCAGCCAATCTAAATTTCACTCCTTGTCTCCTCCCCCTTTCAGTTAGGATAACTTAAACAGTCATTGATTGGATATGTGATCTATTAAAGCTGATGCTATTGTGTGCTAGTGATAAACTATTCTTGAGTGGTAATAAGCAGCAGGAACACTACTCATTGCTTAAAAATACCTGTCCTTTTGTAATGAATGATAAACACTTCTAATTGGAATATCTTTATAAGCCTTTCCAATATAGGCTCTTAATTGGAACAGATGGGAGTAACATCAGATTGCAAACCTGGCTGACTAGTAGATGCTTGTTTAACAAACTCATTGGCAGACCTTCAGCTGTGAAATTACCTTACAAATAAGGCATGATATGTAAGAAAGTTAGGTTTTTTTGTAGTATTGTGCTACTTTCTGCAGAAGTAGTCTTGTTTCTGCCTAAACAAATCCAGCAAAGAGGATGAAACCACTGCTAGTTGTAGGAACAGGAAGACTATAGTATATCCACATAATAACTAGTGACTGGTCTTAACTGACCAGAGTTGCAAATAATTACTTGGTTCCCCTTCATTTTTTGTAATCTGTTACAAGTCTGATTTCATAAGAACTATATCTGATTTCTGGTTAGTTATGTTTAATTTGCCAAGCTAAAATTGCAATGAAACTTTCTTTTTTAGGACGTGGCTTCAGAGTGTGGAGTCCAGTGCATGCCAACATTCCACTTCTACAAGGAGGGCAAAAGGGTAGGTTTTCAACATTCTTAGTGAAACAGTATAGGTGTGAGGAGGGGGGATACTGGATGCTGAAACACTAAATATGAATTAAAATAACTATGTGTTTTTTCTGGCCCCTATACATTATAATAAGGTTTAACTCAGAGCTGCTGGAAGTTATTCTAGGGGAAAATAGGACACTGGGGCAAGTGGCCGCACACACAATAGTTAGCTGTTTCCTGAACAAGTCTGGAGGAATGGCACCTTGTGAAGATCTCAAAATAGCTTGCATCTCAATTTTACCTCCTGAACAGTATAGTTCACTTACACGTACTCAATTAAAGAGAGCACAAATGGCTTTAGAGTAGCCTCAGAAACAGGGAAGTTCATATTGGCACCCTAAGAACAGGATAATGCCTAGCCTTCTGCAATGGGTCACTAATGTTAGAAACAAACTACTTCTAAATGATTAACTGCATGTAACAAGTTCTGGCAACACTCTAGGTTTGTATTCCAGGTAAATCCTAATGTGAAGTTTTGACACAGACTTTGAGCCTCTCTTCAAAACCTAATATGTCTGAAACCTGCTTTATGCACCTATCCCAGCTGCAAGCCAGCTGGACTTAATTTTAATTAGTATTCCTATCTTTTTGTGACCCAGTCATAACTAAACAACAATTCATAACTCTTTTTTAAAAAAAAACAAGCAAACTAATCTTAGATGTGTTTAGTCTTCAGCTATATAGAAAGACAAAGGAAACAAATTCAGTACCTCTGCACAATACCAAAATTGTAATTACTGTAAATTATGGCAGAGCTGAAAGTCTAAACTCCAGGCACTATAATAAAGTGAACTTGGGCCAAGACTATTTATGCTTTCTCGCAACCTAGAGGGGAGCTTCTGGTTGGAATATCTGATTTAGTAACCTCATTTGGCTGTCTGTTCTCCAAAAGCACTTAGTTATGAAATAATTGGATGGATGGCTGTGCTTTAATATAAAACAGGTCCTTCATACTGACTGTCATCTTCATTCTGGGCTAATGTATAACCAGACTTGCAGGCACACTACTCAAATAACTTTGTTCATGTTAGGAAGGGCCTTCCGGGGGTGGGAGCTGTGGCTTTCAAATACTAAATTTGTCCATCCGAAAACATGCCTCAAATGTTGGGTGGATTGAGTAGGTGCTTACTATGTCCAGTGTAGACAAGACTGTCTTCTAAAATCTCTAGTAACTTTCTCTTTAAAACTAAATATATCCTTTTGTTGCTGAGTCTGTTCTTTGTCTACAAATCTAACTCTGAAAACATGTTGTCCAGCAAAGTATTACCTAAAGTTAATTCATCTGGATGTGAAGTGGTGTCATAACACCTTAGTGCAGTAGGTGAAAAGACATTGCCTTGCATCCAGAGTTTAACTGACTAGTTTGTGACCTCTTGTAGATAACATGCAAGATTTTTAGTAAGAAAAGTTTAATTCTTTACAACTTTTGAGAGCTAAGATTGACATGGCATATGTGTAGCTGGTTCTTATGAAATCTGTAACCCTGTGAGTGTAAGACTGGAGTCAGTAGGAGGTGCTTGGAGAACAATAAAGCAGTCTGGCCCAAAGTGTGTAAAATACTTTGGGATGTAGAGCTGCAGAATACAAAATCTGGAAAGCAAAACAAAAAACTTCAAACCTCAAACACTGGCCACCTATTATCCTCTGATTTATGGGACTAAAATTGCCAATATCTTTCCAGGGATTATAAAACTATTTGGGCTAAAATCACTGTTTTAAATGGCTATTCTTAAAATAAAAAAATTATTGTTACAGGTGTGTGAATTCTCTGGAGCAAACAGAGAGAAGCTGGAAGAGAATATTGTCAAGCTACGCTGATCAAACAATGTGAACAGTTAATGTTGACTGTTTATATATAGCCTGTAACTTTTTCTACTTATGGAGTCTAATCAAGGTAGCTAAATATGTATCCAAAAATTGTCCTTTCAGACTGTAAATGAGTACAATAAAATGTAAATTCATCACTTACAGAGACTGCTGTCCAGTGTGTGAAACTAGGCAGCTTGCATAAGATACAGCTGTATTACTTCTTGGGGTGGATGGCTAGGTGGTACTGTGGTTTTCTACAGGACCAAATGCTAGGTATGAAGTTAATCCCCTCAATCCCTCTAAAGTACTCCCCTAAAACTAGATGGCCATTTTCACTAGTATTAACCTGCTTTGTACAGCATGAGACTGCTAATTTCCAGCAGTCTGTCCTGTTTAAACAAAGCTCTCAGTGCAAATAGTTCACCATAACCCATTGTAATCCAAAAAGCATGTTTTGCAGTAATAGATTAGTACCATGTAATGTGTCCATCTTATTCTGCTCGGGTTTGGAGGTGCTAACACACTATGTTGTCATGCTAATGTCTGACTACAGGTACCAAAACTATAGTTTTAATGGCTTTAGAGAGTCACAATGTTTAAAAAAAAAAAAAAAAAAAATCCCCAGGATTCCATATTCAAGATGTCTCACTTGCCTGGCTTAGAAGTTATATAGTGAGAAACATTTGATGCAAAAACTTGAAATAATGAGGGGGGGGGCAGGTAACCTTAGCAAGGTTGGTATGTGTTACCTGCTGTCAGTTGGTTTCATTGTCTGGATGACTTCAGGTTAAAGCTCTTTTCAATTTCTAAATATAAAAAAAGGGCTTTGGTACTGTTTGTCACAAGATCCTGGGTCTGGTCTATTCCCCACCATGTAACCAGTCCCCTGGGAGTGCCCAAGGACCCACACCATTCCCCAGGGGCAGGCCCCTGTTCTCTACGACTGAAATGAGATCTTGGGCCACTAGCAATACCTGTCTTTCTTTAGTTCCCTGTGGCAAATCTAGACAAGCCAGACTCGTGTACAATACAAGGCTCCTGCACCCCTTCAGGGCACAAATGCACTCGGAGTATTTGCATCTGCCTTCCAGAGTTTTTGCTGTTAGGTGTCATTGATCGGTCATTGGGGTTTGCCTTGTTTCTTTGATTCTCAGTTGATATGGGTTGGTTTCACCAAGTTGGTGACACCTCATGTCTCTTCTTCTTTAACTCCAAGAGCAGTGTTAACCTTTCACACCTCTCAGGAGGTCATCTAGTCCAAGGTCCCTTCCAACCCTAATAATCTGATTCTCTTGGGTAGCAATGAAAAGCACAAAGGGAAAGTGAGGCAGATGCAAGCTTCATAGATTACAAAAGATTCCCACTCTGTCACATTGAATTCAGCTGACTCAAGCAGAATAGAGCTGCAGACTTATTGTGTGTTAATTCATCACACAGCAACCTTACAATACTACTGATGAGTTAGTGGCTAGGAGGTTTTATTGCATGGATCATCAAACTTAATAGTTTAGTGCTACAGTCCCTTGCACGAAGCAGAATATAGGTAGAATTTACAAGTCGTTTAAAAAAAAAAAAACTTGCAAAACCTGTCTCGGCTGACCTATTATAGTAAGATTTTTTTTTTAAAGACGTGTCCTGGTCTCCTATTGTTCAGCAAGAAGGCTGAGCTGTATTTGTGAGTGGGCCAGGGCTCGCTTTCAGCCAGAACTATGTGCCATCTCTTTAAGAGCAGTAGAGCTGCAGGCAGTAATTCCCATCAACTATCAACAAAATTGTGCTTGAGTCTATCTTGCTTTTCCTAGCAACTTACACTCAAGCCTGTATTCCTTTGCAATAGGTTAATCAGCTGCCCTAACCTTCAGGCTGTTTGTTTGTTTGAAGACAATATAGTTGTACTAACACAACTGGAAGGCTAAAGATGTATTATTTATTCCACATGATAGTTAAGAATCTAGCAGGGATGTTTGCTATTGCCTTAGCATCAGGCATAGGACACCAGGTTTTTTGTTTTTATAATATGTTGATTTCAGACTCCATTTGGCTTCCTGGAGCCCATGCAGAACCTAATCTGTCTTGGCAACAGGGAGTGTTGCCTAATTTTAAGATGCATTAGCTGCTGTTGCATTTAATGCGTTCAGCATTCATTTATCGGCATGATAGCCAGTAGAGCTAATATAATATAAGCCCCCACTTGGATGATGTGAGCATGCTGTGTGAACCTTTTAGTTGCCAGGTGAAAGGCATCAGGCAGCCTGTCTACACCTTATTCATCATTTGTAGGGGTTCTGACCCCCGTGTTTCCATAGAGTTCACTGCTTCTATATGCACCTGCAGATAAGGGGATCTGATGTTATTCAAGTTACTTACTGCTACAAGCTCTCCATTTTAGGCTATTTTCAATATCTTTTGAGTTGAGCACTATTTCGTCAATCCGGGCCTCCCTTACTCTTCCACAACATGATAGTCTTATGCCTTTACCTCCTGTGAGCTGAGTGACCACTGAATTCCTGCAGAATTTCCTAGATGTGGATACATACTTGTCCTAGTGAGTGTGAAGAGCTGTCTGAGTTAAAATAAGGTGTTATCCTCAAATTGGCATGGTGGGAAGGAAATGGTCTCTAAAACAGATAGGAAAAGTTATTTTATGCACAAAAACAGAACAAGTCATAAATATTGCCACTCCATGTAGTCAGTTTCATGTCAAGATAAGAACCATTTTCTTTATCAATAAGATTTTAATGGGTTATTTGTCTTTGCATGACCATACAGCATATTAGAACAGCTCTAAACTACTTAATCACATTACTGCAGGGCTATAGGTTGCTGTGACTGACAAGCATGTTATTAGCTACAGAATAAAATCTACATTTTAAGGGGATCTAGTACAAATTTATTGTAATGACTATTTAGCAGATGCTATTTAAAAGATTGCAGTTGACTTCTGCTCTCTGTATGGACCTTAGTTCACATCAAGCTCTTAAGCAGCTCAGTTAAGGTTCCTTGTGTTCTTAAGAATAAGGTCAGATCCTCAGTTAGTACAAAGCCATATTGCTCACTCACAGTTTACCTGGCTGGCTTTTTTCAAAATGCCCATGAAATTAATAGCTTATTCTTGTAAGCCTCAGAATCACATGCATCAGTGAGGACTGATTATAGCAGCGATAAAGTGGATTCATCGCTTAGCTGCAGGAGCAACACTTTGTTGCAGCATTGCATTATTTGAGGAAGCATCATTTTCCCCAAGCCAGTTGGAGACTTGTCTAATCTGAGCATACTTTAGCCCATTAAAGGTTATGGTTGAGCATTTGGCATGAAGACAGATGAGCTATTGGTATGGCTTTCCTAAAGGAATGAACCACATGCCCTTTACACTTTTATTATTGCTTTTCCAATGTTTTCTCCCTTTAACAGTCCCATGAAAGCTGCTGGCATTTTTTCAAATCCTTCGGTAACATGTTCTTCACACTTAATTTTCCCCTGTGCAAAGAAAAATAAAACAATTTTGCTCAATTTTCTTCTACTGTGCAGGTGGGCTAAACTGTAGCTAGATGCTTTCAACTTGTATAATTCCTAGCAGTTGATGTGAACTGTGGTAGCTCTGTTGAAGTCAATGGAGCTGAACCTGTTACATCAGCTAAAGAGCTCACCCTTTGAGAGTAGAGGGTAATGTCTGTAGTGTAAGATTATTTTTTTTAGTGACCTCTCACCATTAAATACTGCTCAGCGAAAGTGATTTAAATGTGGTTGCTGCTTTTGGTGGCCCATCTACCATTGTTCCTCTGACTAATGCCAAATTCCCTATGGAACATCAGTTTCTTTTCAGAGGCTAACTGCAATAAGTCTAACAGAACTACGTCTTCAGATGTGGAGCATTAGAACTCTCCAGAAACAAGATTCCTCTTCCTCCCCTAGTAAGTGCAGTATTGCCAACCCAAGTGATAGGCCCCACAACAACGGTTTGGTGCTTTGTGGCTTAGTATTGTCTTTAGGTTTCACATTTTCAAGCTTTTCTCTCCAACCAAACTGAGGTGATTTAAACAAAACAAAAAAAACTTTTTTCACAAGAATTGGCCATGCTTTAAGTGGAGGGGAAAGAATAGAGCAAGTAATTTAAATATTTGCCAGGGGGGGAGAGGTAAAAGGTAGTTGGACTCATTTTGAAATGAGTCTTGCTAAGAGACTTGCATTTAAACTTAGGGATATCCCCTTCTCACTTGTCAGTTAACTGACCTTACAGTGGAGATGAGCTGAGTTTGGTACCTTTCCCCTTCAGTTTTGGCTGAGCATAGTTTTGGCTGCTGCATGCCCTATTCCTCTCTTCTGTATTGTGTTCAGCATGCTTTGATGCTGACCCACCCCCACATCCCCTGCTAGAGGGACATGCTGGGTGTGGAAGAGCAGTGTATGAGAGCAGACTTTGGCTCTTCTTAGCATAGACAGTCTTGTGAAGAGGGAAGTAGCAGCATGAGTTCATACTGTAGTCTGAGGAACAGTCACACCTCTTACCTCTACAACCCATCTTAACAATATCTTCAGGGCCTCCTCACGCCTGTCATTCCATCGTGAGACAATAAATCCTTCCATGTAAAGCTGATTGAAGATCATTGGAATCTGAACATAAGGTCCTGTAGGAAATGGTAATAGGCAAAACAGTGGTAATATTACTTTGGCTTGGTTTTAAACAGTGTGAAGTAAAGAGATGCTGACAAAGCAAATCTAGTCAGTGTGTCATCAGCCCCAGGCTGCACTTCTTGACCAGATGGGGCCCTGTACAAAATGGTGTCAGTGGTGGTGCAGACCACCTCTCCCCCCGCCCCCGTATACCCATTGCCCAGTGGTTAGAGCACTGACCCAGGAACCTGGAATGTTAGAAATGCCTAACCTGATTTTCACCTACAGCCAGCCCTGACTTCAACTGGGCACCAATGCAAATCCCACCATAAAAGTAAAACCATCTAGAGCCCTAGGGAATGAGAACTTTTCCATCTAGATGACTGAACTGTGTAATTTGCTTTGCTACAGAAATAGCATGCATCAGGCTGTTTTACCATTGCTGTTTGTTTACTTAAACATTTGTTAGGTAAATAACACCCTAAAGATAAAAAGTTGGAATTGTTGAAATAAACCAGCTCATCATTTTCTACTGACCCCTAGTGGTCTGCAAGAGTGACACTCTGCAGTAAAGTCTCATTTAAATCACATATACCGGGGTTCTCAAATGGGGGTTGTGACCCCTCGGGGGGTTGCAAGGTTATTACCTGGAGTGTTGTGAGCTGTCAGCCTCCACTCCAAACCTCACATTGCTGCCAGCATTTATAATCGTGTTAAATATTTTTTAAAGTGTTTTTAATTTATAAGGGAGGTTGCACTCAGAGGCTTGCTGTGTGAAAGGGGCCACCACTACAAAAGTCTGAGAACCACAGACACATACCAACTGTCACCAGGTCTGTGTTATGGTGAGTTATCTGGTTGTACTCTGCAAGGGATTCCTTTCTTGCTGCTATTGGCATTTTAGATGAGAGGTCCAGTCACTGCTTGTGCTGAACATTAGTAATTTACACTTCTTGGACAATTTATTTCTATGGTTGTTGCCCATCACTACTCTTTCCCATTCCTGTTAAACCAACGTTCATCCTTCCTTCCTCTTGGTAAATGGACAACAGGACAATGAGATTTAACTATCTGGAACAGTTTAATGTTAAATATCAAAGATCAGTTATAAGTTGCTGAAGTGAGGGGTTCTCCCATTTGAGGGGCATCCTCGTTTACTCAGATGAAGCTTTGACTACAGTGTGCCTTTGTCTGTGAAGCTTTACCATTCCATGGTGGGAAAGGGCCATGAACTAAATGTGTTTTTTTTAATTTTTTTTTTAATTCTGGGCAAATACATCTTTGTTTTTGAAGCACAGAATACAAGATGATTGTGATTCACTTGGTCCTAAAAATGCAGCATGGGGGGTGGGATTGCTCCATAAAATATATATTTTAATTGAGGGTTTATTTCAAAACATAAAAACCATTAAAAGAATTCAAAGAGAGGAAAGTTCTTCCTTAGTTACTTTTTATGGTAGAAAAAAATAATGAACTGACAACAAGACTCATACCTTTCTGGGGCACTGTGTCATTGTATCCAGAGATGGCTCCGCACACAGCAATCCTCCCAAATTTCTTCATTTGATTCAGAACAATACTTGAAAACTCTCCACCCACCTAAGGGAGTTGGAACACACATAAAGTTGCAGATAAAACCCGTATTGATCATTGAGGGGTTGAACTTGTAAACACTTACACATGTAAATAACTTTTCTCATGTGAGTTATCCCATTAAGCAGTGCAGATCTGCTGAAGGGCTAGTCATTAGAGTCAAGTTACTCCTAAGCTTAAGTGCTTGTAGGGGTGGGCCCTCATTTGGAAGTGTTTGACTCAGAAGCACTGCTCTGGGCCCATCTCTGCTATATGTTATATGTCAGTCCCATAATATCGAGGCTGAGGGTCAGGGTTGCCTTGGCACGCCGTTTCCTGTTTAGATACACCAGCTGTATACAGCATTTTAAAAACACATAAGAGGACATAGTGCCTGCCCTGAAATGTTCATCTAAATTAGACAAAGGACAGGGAGGAGATTGAGTTTGAGAGCAGCAAGATGAACACCTTGGATCGAATTTAATATCAACCTGGAAAGGTAAGTGAGGTTAAACAGATAGAGGCATGGTACAAGGAAGGAGGTGGATGGTTAGCAGGTGAAGTCTAACCAGAAGTCAAGGTTTTTTAGGAAGGGGGTGTGTGGGAGGGGGGAAAGCAGCTGATCTAGGGAGAATGTGAAAAGGGGAGTGGACAAGATGAAGGCTTTGATGGAGGTGTAAGGGGCTGGAAGAGTGCAGGCACGAAGGGGGCTTGGAAGACCATAAGTGCTAAGAGGTAGACTGGGCAGGCTCTTGAAAGTAGCATCAGAATACCAAGCAAGAATTTCTGCTGACAGTATTTATATTTACAGTATATCCCATTAGAACTCCAGCACTGGAATGATCAGATCTTCCAAATGGCCTGCCTGATGCAGGAGTGCTAATTATTTAAACTGTTAGACAGTAGTAAGCTATTGCTCCACAGCTTTCTCTTAGGAGTCTGTGCGAGAAGTATTTTGTAACATCCTCTCCTCAGCTTGACAAAGCTTCACTGGCAACATGCTTTTTCCATTTGCTTGGCAAAATATTGAATATTTTTTCCCTGTGTTTCTAAGTGTAGATTTTTGTTGTTGTTGTTTTATTTGTGCACCAGCTGTGCTGATGTCAGCCCGCTTCTGGGAAAATATTGTAAATCCTGCTCCGGAGCCAAGCTATTCCCACAGGGCATGCCTCAGCATTTTAGGAGAGTATTAACACTAAACAACTTTTGTGTTTCTTTCATCCTTACCACCCTCCCCACATATATGCTCTCAGCTATTGACTTTCATTAAAACACTATGTCCATAGGGAGGCTACTTTTCCAAATGCTCACCCAACATCTGCAGGGCACTGGAGACTCTGTTGACAGCGATTTAAAGGTGTGATGTGAGATCATGTCAGATGGGAGCCTAGGCTTTAACTTAACCAGTTTGGATCTACTAAAGAACAACTTGCCTTGACTAGAGCTTTTGAAGGTATTATTACATTGTGTGAAATGAGTCTAATAACACATCTTTAAATCCTAGCTGAGGCAGAGGCTGAACAGCTAGAATCTGCTAGAACTGAAACATGGTTGATGTAGTAATGGTACTGATGGTTGTTTTCCTGACCTGCCACCCAAGACAGTGCGTCAAGGGCTCTATCACACCTAGGTAGACAGGTCCGCCACTGCTGAAAGTCAATGGAGTGCCATTGAATGGAATGCACCTACACCAATTTACATCAACTGATCATCTCGGCCAGGGTGACTTTTGTAAGTGTCTTCCATGATGAAGCCACACCTTATTATGAATAAGGGTGTGTGCTTGTCAAGAAAACCTATGAAGATCAGAGGTTTTTTTAATCTGTAATTAGTGACATTTTGGGATTTTTCCATGTTGCTGGGGCAGGGGAGCAGGGCCGGTGCAACCATTTAGGTGACCTAGGCGGTCGCCTAGGGCACTGGGATTTGGGGGGCGCCATTTTCTTCGGCAGTGACAGCGGCAGCCAGATCTTCGGCCACCCCGGTCGCCACCAGCATTTAGGCGCAGGGAGCTGGGGCAGGGGAGGGCCGCCTGCAGCAAGTAAAGGGGGGTGTGTGGCACGCAGGGGAACTCTCTGCCCCAGCTCACCCCTGCCCTGCCTCCTCCCCGAGCACGCCGTGGCTGCTTCACTTCTCCTGCCTCCCAGGCTTACGGCGCCTAAGCTGATTGGCGCCGCAAGCCTGGGAGGCGGGAGAAGTGAAGCAGCCACGGCGTGCTTGGGGTGCTCGTGCTTGGTGAGCTGGGGCGGGGGAGGGTGCCTCAGGGCGGAGGGTGGGGGATGGGGAGCTGCCGCAAGGGGGGCTCCTCATGGCAGAGGGGAGGTAGCTGCCATGGGAGGGGGCACCTCAGGGCACGGGGGGGGGGGGCGCAAGGTGGAAGTTTCGCCTGGGGCGTGAAACATCGTTGCAGAGGAGTGGCGGGTAAGGCATTGTGATGGTAACCGTTGAACCATTTTCCCTGAAAACGTTGAGGGCTGCCAAATTGGGGCAGGAGAGAAGATTAAATGAGCAAGAACTCTCATCATCAAGGCCAATGGTTTGCCAGGGATTCCTTGGCTGCTTTGATCTTTCTGGGGAAAAAGTCGGACCTGCTCGCTGGCTTAAGAATAGCTGTGTTGTGCTGCTTTTCCCACTGTCTTTGCAGAGGCCGAGGGGAGAAGTGGTGCTGAAGGGAGGGAGTCATGCTGGCGTTCCTGAGCCAGCTGGCAGTGGGGGAGTTGTTTTAAACTATTAGTTACATGTTTTTAGTTTTACACAGTTTCTACAGTAAAACGAGAGGTATTTTGATTATAATGAGCTTGCCCTGTTAGTATTATTTTATATTCCAGTGCTGCAAATTAGATCATTGTGCCAGGTACCGTGCAGACATAGATAGTCCCTGCCTCCAAAAGCTTACAATCTAAACAGAAAAGAGAGAGAAAGAGCAGGATAAAAAAACTGCTATTATCCCCATTGTATAGATGGAAAACTGAGGCACAAAGAGATCAAGTAATTTGCTCATTGTCACACCTAGATCTACCAAGTCACATTCAAGTGTCTTAAATACATGACCATCCTTCCACTCTCAGAACCCCTCAGACCTGCCACCTTAGATTCATTTTACATATAACCAAAATACAACTTTCCACTCTCTATCCCCCAGGGAAAGCAGAACAATTGTGCAAACCAACTCCCTGTTTCATCGTTATTCCTCCCTTCCAATGCTCCTGAACTGGAACTTCAGAATTCCATAAAAACACAGGCCAGCAGTTTTTGCTAGCAAAAGAGGAATTTGAAAGGGAAAACTGAAACAGAGCATAAGCCCGGACATTCTCTCGGGGCTATTTCTCACAGGACTAGGCCACAACATTCCAAGAGCACGTGCACAGCAGAAAGAAGTGAACATTTGCAACAAACTGCACGCTTGTCAACCCCAGTTTGAACTCACGTTATCAAAGTAGCAGTCGTAGCCATCGGGTGAGGCCTTCCTCAGTGCTTCTTCCAAGGATCCTACAGTCTTATAGTTAAAGGCTTCATCAAAGCCAATCTGTTTCAGATAAGCAACCTTTTTATCTGAGCCAGCGCAGCCAACCACTTTGCAACCCTGGAGGAAAAGAAAATACGTCTTAACTCTCAGGTGGTTTCAGAATAAAAAACAAGATGCAAATGAGATGCTACATGCCACCAGACAGCAGAGCCTGCAACTCTCCTTTGCCGTTCCCTACACAGCTTTGGAATGCTGCAGGTTCCCCAGCTCCTAGTGCCTTGAGTTGCCCTGTGACAGCTGATCTCCCCTGCTTCTCTTTGCCCTGCACAGAAAGTGGTCATCAGGCCACATGGGACTTTGAATTGCTACGCTAAGGTATTGTATAGGGGTTCAGTTAGCCTCTGTCCTAGATTTTAGTGCTTTAGCTACGAGGACCCAAAAAAGGAAGATACCAAATACAATTTCAAGAGTGTCATTTTCAAGGATCCATCACTGAAGGGGTTAAATTTATGACGTATGACACAAACCACTTAACAGTCACATTTCAGACCATTTCTCTTTGTGTTATTGACAGAGACAGAAAAATGTTTCTAAAAGTGTGTACGCTCTCCTCCCTTCCCTCATCCCCCAACATTTTAATCTCCTGCAAGGCAGGGGTTCTCAACCCTTTTCTTTCTGAGCCCCCCCGCGCCCCACAAACATGCTATAAAAACTCCATGGCTCACCTGTGCCACTGTTTTTTGGCATACAAAAGCCAGGGCCAGTGTTAGCAAGCAGGGCTCCACACCACAGGGGGCCCCGCAAAACTAAGTTGCTCAGGCTTTGGCTTCAGCACTGTGTCGTGGGGCTTTGGCTTTCTGCCCTGGGCCCCAGTGAGTCTAATACTGGCCCTCCTTGGCGGCCCTCTATAACCAGGAGCGGCACCAGGGTTTCTGGCACCCTAGGCAGAATTCGGGAGTCAGCATTTTGTGCGCCCCCCACGGGGCGCGCGGAAGCTTCCAGTTCCACTCCCATCGCGCCGCCGAAGACGGACCCTCCACCGAAATGCCGCAGGCGACAGCGGCAGTCATTGAGCTGCTCAATTGCCTGCCACTGTTTTCCGCGGCACGTCGGCCAAAGGTCCTCCTTCGGCAGCGCAACGGGAGCGGAACCGGAAGCTCCCGTGCGCCCCGTGGGGAGCACACAAAATGCTGGCACCCTAGGCGACCGCGTAGGGTTGCCTAATGGAAACGCCGGCCCTGCCTATAACCTACTCATGGCCACCCAGGGGGCCCAAGCCCCTAGTTGAGAACTACTGCTGTAAGGTACATATATTGTATGGTGCTTGTGGTGTAGTGGCAATATGTATGAGGAAAGCACGTGCTGTATCACTGACTAAGGAGAGTGCCGGTTGCAAGGTTTGCACCAGCTGAGTGATAAATGCAGGCAGGAATTGGTCATGACATTTTATTTATTCCCTGGGGGAAATACTCTGTTTCTCATCTGGCTCTTCACTACCACACTGCTAGATACGCATAGCTAACTGCATCTGTGATCCTGGTTCTTGCAGTAAGCCTGTCTGCTTTAGTGGGTTATGGGGACACTATTAACAGGGAGAACAGATCCGTGACATACACACATTGCAAACTGCTAGCTATGCTCCTGGGCTCAATAGCTTGATGCTCGTCCCAGGCCTAGCCCTAGTCACATAGAGGCAATGGGGTTTCTCCACTGAGTGAGGCTTCACAGGGGGGTGGGGCTAGCAGTCCCCAGGAGCAATAGTAATTGGAAACAACTGCATCATTTTAATTTAATTCTCCTACTAAAAGTGCCTTGCCAGAGTTAAACCACTGATCTTGGAGCAAGCCCCATCTAAGAGACGCTTTGTCTCCCTTCTGCCTAAGCACTCCTCCCCTTAGCTTGGCAGTCTATGGTGTTCATATGAACAATTCAAGCCACTCACTCCGATTTTAGCAATCTGCCCCACCACTGAACCCACAGCTCCAGCTGCTGCAGTAACCAGCACCGTGTCTCCTGCTCTAATCTTGCAGATCTCAAGTAGGCCGAAGTATGCAGTGAGGCTGAAAGAGAATGGTGGAGACGTTACAAACGCAGTTGGGTCATGCTTCATGTTGCTGTCCAGGGGAGGGGATATCTCATCCCATTAGAGATTCTTTTTCCTCATTCTATATGAAGCGCTCGGCATTATTTATAATGTGTACAAAATCCATTCAAGCTATTTGAATGTGGAAAGCTACACATCTTGCCCATTTTTTAAATAAATGTTAAGAAGCTTCTGTTCTGCCCAGATCACAAATAGCAAGTTGCAAGCTTTCCATGTGGCTTGTCCTACAAATATAGAGGTAAGAAAAGAAGCAAGTTAGGAGGAACTAGGCAAGAGAAAGCATGAGTGGAATGGAATTTCTTCTGTATTTAGGGCAGGGTTACCATGAACAGTAGCTCTGTTCGACAGGTGTAGATGTGCTTTTGATGCTGCGATTTGACTGTAGAATTCTACAGCTGCATATGTTTCCATCTTTGTGCAAACTCTGGAAATACAGAGAAATCAGCAGAGCAAGATCGGTATTTTATGAGTCCTGGCGTGTTACCGCTGAAATCAAAAGGAGTCCTTCCATCAACTCTAATGTCTGTTGGACTGGGCCTTTGGTCTGCTTTTTAATTCCAGCACAACACTCTGTCCCGATCCCATACGGCCAAGAAGCAACTGTGCGGTCTCCAAGTAGGGGAAAAGAGGCTCCAAATGGAGACATAGAGCTATAAGCCTCCCCCACACAGGATGGGTCAAAATTCAGTCCCTCTTCAGTGGAAAGAGCCTCCCGGAGCATGCACTGATTAGGCTGAAGTGTGGTGTGGTAAAGCCTGCACACAGATAGCTGGAAATCTCAATGCAGCGAAGTTTGGTTAGTCTTTATATAGCATGTGCTATGACTTACCCTGGCATGCCAATTGTCCCGAGAGTCAAAGATCTGGGGATCTTTTCTGGCCAAGGGGGAAGCAGCTGTAGATCTTTCCCATCAGAGATGAAGTGAGTTGTCCAGCCTGAATTAGCCACAACATAGGTCCCTACTGGGTAGGTGGGATTCTTGCTTTCCACGACTCTGAGAATACAAACGAAAGCCACACTTTACAACCAGCTCCTTCTCCCTAGCTTTACTAAACATTTACACAGGGCTCGGGGCTGTGTGAGGGTTAGGAGGAAATGCTCCCTTTAGGCAGGTGAACACAAAACTATCTACACTGCACATTTCCTGCACCTTTTTCTGGTACATGGCAAGAGGAATTACCATACTGGATAAGACTTTTGCTCCTAATATCTTAAGGAGGATCTCAAGCCAAAACCCTGACTGAACACCAGTTCAGTTTGAATCCTGAGTTGATCCCTGCAGCTTGGCCAGAAGGAGAGAGGAAGGTTGGGGAAATGGTATCTCACAGGGACAGAGCAGAAGAGGCAGTTCCCTATTCAGTAAACCAGGTCCCTTTTCAAAGGCTGAAGACATTTCACCTTCTAAAGGCTGCTCCTCTTGTAAGACAAGAAGGGCTCTTTAAGAACAGCCTAAAGACTGTATCGGCTTGGGACTGTAATAATGAAGATAGTTGAACAAAAATAACAAAATTCAGCAGAGGGTGCACACGATCCTTTGGCACCAGACGCTGTGAATTCCTCAGCTCATTTCAAGTGAAGTGTTACAGCTACTGATTGTACCCGACCTCTCGCTCAGAGGATTAGGGCTTAAATTTCCTCCCAACCTCTGGTTTCCCACACAGGACCACAAAGAAGTCTGATGATGGTGGAGACTCTATAGCATTCCTTGGCAATGGTGAAGTCGCCATACGCCTTATCAGCAAAAGGAGTAAGGTGACTGAAGAGTATTCTCAGCCGGAATTGCTGACTGTACCGTTCCTGGGTGAGCAGTTATTACACAGCACATTACATCCTGCATACAAGATGACACCTCAGGATATGACCACTTGTGCAATGTTAGCCTTTCCTGCTCTGTCTTGTAAGAACTCCCTTCAGTGGCACTGCTCATGTGAACAACACAAGTAAGGGTAGTCTTGAGGCTTCCGAACAAGCTCTAAGTAGTACCAGAAGGCAGTACGGCTTCATAGGATACACTTGCTTTCTGACTGGTTACAGACTGATAAAGAAAGTAGTTGCCAGAAAATATGGGGCCTCACAGAGAAGTATTGACTAAAAGGTGTAGCCAGTTGTGGTTCATAATGAAAAATGTTTGACACCAAATAACCAGACTTAGACAAATTTACTGTCTAAAGACAAAACAGCACAATACAAAAAGGAGACATACATATCCTCCTTCCTGGAAGCAATTCTTAGCTCATAGCATGTTCTCCTTACACAGAAGGTGTGCCTCGATTGTACCCCCAAAACCACTCATTTATATCATGGCTGATTACAAGTTAAAAAGCACCTTATACCTCATCTAAGATCTAACCCACCAGTTCCTTCACTTATTTTTCTGGACCTTTCCTTCTCTCTCTTTTGGATAGCACATTCCAAACAAGTTGGACATAGAGGTACATCCCAACTTCTGCAAGGACACACCATTTATGTATCTTGTCTTTGACAGCTTTCCTAATGCCAATTTACTTACGTCATATTCACTGTGTTGTGAGATACTTGACATGGGTGAACAGAATCATAGGGAGAACATAATGCATACAGTTACCCTATGTATTCTATAACTTTATGTGTATAATCTATGGTATATTAGTATCATCCACATAATACCTATTAATGTGCTGCATTGGCTAACAGAAAGTAATATAAGCTGCATGCAACCATCTCTTATAAGTGACGTTGTACCTTCTCTAGTGCTTTGACTCTCCTGTATGGAAAGATGATAGTGAGTTAGGAAAAAAGATATCAAGCAACGAATGAAAACCTTACCTAGCAACTTGGCTGCCTATCATTACGTCTCCCTCTTTCATCAATCTCCTACTATAAGGTCTGAAACACACAAAATGGAGATAGAGCCTTAATTAAGTGCAAAACAGTCACTACAGATTAGTGTCCATTTTCTGATTAAGACCCAGTGCACCGAGGTTCTCACTGCTGACTATGCCAGATATCTGCAGAGAGACAGAGAGAGAGTTACGTTCTCATTTTAACAAAAATAAAATACTGTTCCTAGCCAACCACTCATGAGAGTGGAGATGCCCCTTGATCAACTACCGGGCTGGGATAACTTATTACAAAATGCTAGTCCCCTGCCATTACGCGGTTACAGTTACAATTGGAGAACAGAGCTAGTACCTTCACGATAAGGCATGGGTCAGGGACTCAGAAGAACTGGGTTTAATTCTTGGTTCTACCGCAGACTTCCTTTGTGACTTTAATCTCTCTGTGCCTCAGTTCCCCATCTATAAAATGGAGATAACACTTCCATTCTCATGCCCCTTCTCTATCTATTTAGACTAAACTCTTCAGGGCAGGGAGTGTCTCTTGCTGAGTGTAGACACAGCACCTAGCGGAGTGGAGCCTTGAGCTCAGTTGAAATCACTAGGTTCTGTTGGAATATAAATAGTAATAATAATAATTAGGACTTGCAGCATAGATGAACAGAACAGCGTTTCACCTGAGCTCCCAAACGGTCCGTTCAAATCCAGTAAAGCCCAGTGAAATTCTATGGCTGTAGTGTAGTTATTGCACAATTCAGTCTGTCTACTCTGCATGACTGAGCTGCACTTTAGTCTCATGTTGTGGAAGTGGGGAGGATACTGTGCTGTAACCAGCTTCACCAATGTGGTCGTTGCTACAGTGTAGACATTGGGGAAGACATAGGTGGGGCTCTGGTGTTTCTATAGGGCAGGTAGTCCCTGAGAGGACTGTGGAAAGCCAGATGCTCTCAATAAGCACTGCTTTTAGGATTCAAAATAGCAATTCAAAGTAGTAAACTAAACTAAAAAGGAAGAAAGAAAAGCGTACCTCATGTAAGGATCAACACTGAGAAACACAGATTCAAACAGCACATCTGCAATAAAAAGGATTAGCGGTTACATTAGGACCTACAGTAAGTAAATATCAAATGTTACAAGACAGTGCACTGACCTATGGCAAAGTGCTCTGGATTCCCTTCAGGGCTGCTAAGCGAAAGTGACAGAGATCAAATCGAGTTTCTAGGCTTTGTCTAAGTTACTGCTACACAGTTAGCAGAGAAGGCAAAGGGACGTAGCTTTCTGTTTTGTTTTTGAGACCATTGTGGAAGGAAAGTTTCTGGGACACGCAGCCTGTCTTCCTTTCCTGTGCCCCAGGGATGGGCAACTGGGGCCCCAGAGGCCGCATACAGCCAGATAGAGCATTTTATTTGGCCCGCCATGGGTGTAGCCACAGGTGGGCCTGAGTGGAGCATCGCCCACCCAGTTAGACTCCAGGCCCATCCAAATCAGAGCCTGAGAGGAGGTGGCTCTGCCTGCACCCAGAGTGAGGGAAGCAGCAAGAGGCTCTGCCAGCCCCGAACAGAGGATGCTGAAAGAGGGAGAGAGGCGGCTCTCCCCACCTCCCCGAGTAAGGGCAGGAGGAGGAGGCAGCTCCTCAGTCACAGCGGGATCCCTCCAGGATGGCCCTAATGGACAGCGCCTGGGGTTACCGAGCAAGAGCTGTGCATCCCGGGTGGCAGGGACTGGGGCAGGGGTGGTGTCTGGGGGCACGGGCTTGTCCACATTCCTGGAGATGGTGGAGCTGAACATGAGCGGGCAGGTTTCTCTGCTGGTGGGCTCTTCTGCACACTGAAAAATGGTCAGTCAGTGAAGGATGTGTGTTTAACCTGGGGCTTTGGGGTGGGGGGGTTGTAGTTAAAGGTTGGTCTATAAGGGGCTGTTATATTTAAGAACACTTCTTTTACATGGTTAATACACAGATAATTATATGCTAACATGCTGTACTGTAGCAAACATTTCTAAGTTATGCAATACGTTATCTCTAACAAAAAACAAAATCAGTATGGCCTGCCAAAGGGTTTCAGTGGACTCTGCAGCCCTCTACCACCTTAGCATTGCCCATCCTTGCTATATCCCGTTCCTTTGCAAGAAGCTCAGAAGTCCAGGCACCCACACAGAGAACTGTTACCTTTAAAGACCCTTTATTACCATTATTCAGCCAACAGAGGGTGCTGACAGACCACATTCACACACCCGTAGGCCCCAAGGCAGATTACTTGGACATAAATAAACATTAATACCCCATTTACTTTTTCTCCCTTAAATTTCAAAGAGAGGATGTTGTTTGGTAATTTTGGACCACTCTGATTTGGTTTGTTTAACATAAGTGTTTTACAATAATAAATGGTATTAGAAAAGTTATCATTTAAAAGCAATTAATACCGGGGCGCAGGGGTGAGAGATTGGGCTTGGAGGTGTCTTTGTTAACAAACTCTTGCTGTTACTGATTGCAACCCAGCCATCAGAGAACTGTGCAAGTACATGAAAGCCAGAAAGTTAAACGGCTTAGTCTCTTTGCATTCAAAGCCATTTAAGTAGCAGGGAGGGAAAGCTGCTTTTTAAAAATAACATTACTTTAACCTAAAGGTCTCCCCAGCTCCACTTTAAGGATTTAAAAGGGAAGGGAAAGACCAAATAAGTTTTCTTAAATACGGGCAGGAATGGAATTGTATTTTTTAAGAGTCCCTGCAAACTGGTTTCTTCCTTTTTAATGGATGTACATTTCAAACCTGCCATCTGCAACCATATCCAGATGTTTTAACATCATCTCTATGATATTCTTAATCATGTAACAGATATATTAGGTAATGCTGCATCATTCCTTAATGCCCAAATGTATGGCTAGTGCCAAAGGCAAGGAAACACTTGTTGCAACTATTTATATATTCAGATTGTAAAAAAAACAATGCACAATCCCAGGCACATGTAGGTCCATTTTATGTTGTGTCTCTGGGCAGGCAATGTATTAAAAATCCTTGGATTTTTGTAAATTCCCCTGGAATGACTGCTGGAAATGGCCAGGTAGCATGGAATGGAGAGGGGTGAAATAGTAAGCGTGACACACATGGATGTTCACCAGAGACTGAAGAGACAGGTCCATTTCTCTCTGGACAGTGTTGGGAGCATTGCTTTAAAAATGCAGAAATTCAGGAATATGGCCTAGTCAATCAGCGGGAATTTTCTAATTTTGCCAACTCTGCTAAGTTATGCATTAGGGGTACAGTAAGCAGCCTGTGTTTCCATAGAGCCTTACAAATAGATTGGACAGACAGCCAGAGGAGACATGGCTCCCTTTCTCTGGGCTCAAAGCCCTTTCTGCTCTTGTAACCCCCTTAGGGTGTGTCCACACTGCAATTAGACACCTGCAGCTGGCCAGTGCCAGCTGACTCAGGCTCCCAGGGCTCGGGCTAAATAGCTGTTTAACTGCAGTGCCAACTTATGGGATCAGGCGGAAGCCTGGGCTTTAGGACCTTGTGAGGTTGGAGGACCCAGAACTCGCCAGCCCAAACATGAAACAGCCCCTTAGAGCCTGGGTCAGCTGGCACAGGCCAGACGCGGGCGTGTAATTACAGTGTAGCCAGACCCCTAGGGTTTAGAGAGCATGGCCCACGAGGCAGAGGCAGCACTGGTTGTTCCAGGGGAGGGCTGGAAAGAGGGAGAGTGACGGAGGTGCGGGTGTCTCTGTAGCTCCAGCTCTCCTGAGAGGAACAAACCGGAGCTGGATCCAGTATCGCTGCTGCCCAGGGCTGTATGGGGCCATGAGTACTGGGGTTTGTGACCTTGCATTGGGAAAAAGGAGAGAGGCTGCAGCTAGCGACGTGGGGAGGTTGTCACTCTGGATGGGTTTGCAGAGACCCGCAGAAGAGGGCACCGGAGGAGTTTGTTGGGGAAAGTTTACTGGTGTCGAAGATGACCAGGAGCACCCAAGACTCGCTGCCAGACTGGAACTTTGCCCAGGACTCCCAAACTCTTGGTCTAGACGCACTGGTCAGTGTCTGTTCCTTCATACTGGGGTACCATTGAGCACATGGGTCTGTGTGTTGCATGTAACCCTGTTTTACTGCTCCCACTATCTTCTCCCCCTGTTGTTTTTCTCCATTCATCCCCCTGTAAACAAATATTTCCCTTTCCTAAATTGCTGTGCTATGCAGGGGGTGGGATGCACCTTTTTTCTCCCTCCTCCCCCACACACACTGCAGGGGGTTTGGAGCAGGTGCTCCTGGGAGGGAGATTCCCTGCTGTGTTCCTGTGCACACCTTTTCTTGGCTGGAGCCACTCTGCAGAGTGGACTCCATCTTGGCCAGGAAGGCACGACAACTGCACTATTATTTTTTTTTTTAATAAAAATCCAGACATGAGTGTTCTGTTGAATGAGGCCTGCCTTCTGGCAGGGAGCACAGGGCAAGCTTCCAGGTTTGCTGTGTCAATAATAAGGCTTGAAACATCTGCCAGATCCCTTCTGGCTGGAGAATTAAACCTGCCAGCCAGAAAAGAGATCAAGGACAGGTTTGAAATGGGGGCAAAAGGCACCAGTGGGTCCAGGAGCAATGTCCTGGTGAAAGCCCAGTCCCCCCGCTACTGGCTTAGGGCCTCCATCTTTCATGTCAATCTCTGGCTAGCAGGCGTTTCATGCTGGAAGGGAAGAGTTTGCTGTATCTTTTCCCCACTCCAGGGATTCCTGGTTAGTGTGAGGACAGGTGTCGACTACTCTACTTTTTGGGCCCAACTCCCTAGTGAATAACTGCAGCATACGCACATCTGCCACTGTCCCAGGCAGCAGCACCAGCACAAAAATGACATAATTCTCCATAATTTCTCTGCTGCCCACAGGGTTCTGACTAGAAGCAGTGAAAGTGACCAGTCTTGTTAATTTCATTCCCCTTCTGTATGATCAGTCTCTGCCGGTCTGCAGACTGAGGAAGAGAACACTATAATCGATTCATGTTCGGAAGGTTATCTTTACAATGTGATGGCGTAATTTAAAAAAATAAATAAAACTTTACATTCCATAGACTTCCGCACCTTAGGCCGCCAAACTCATCAGGTCAAATTTTCTGCTTGTCACTGGCTTGTGGCCAAGTGGAATTTTCAAGTCCTGGTTAGCAGTACATAGCTCTCAGTACATCTTTGTAGCAGACACGCACACCCCCCCGCCCCCAGCCCACAAGACATTCTTACTCATTTGCAGTCAACTGGGTGGGTCTGCTACCAGACCCCTAAGGGTAAGGATGGGGATTTTCAAAAGCACCCAGCATTGATCTAACTCCCACCAAAGTCAGTGACTGATTGATTTCAGTGGAAGCAGAGACGGGTGAATGCGGAGCACTTTAGAAAATCCCACCCTAAATGTTTGCTCATCCATGTGAACACTGCTGAGCCAGGGATTCAGCACGTGAACCTCGGGGGATTCTTTGTCGAGTCACACGACTCCAGATCTTTGCCAAATCCCAGCCCGCTCGTCCTTTTGTAAAGCTCAGTTCACAGAAATGTATTAATTATTCTAGATTTGCACACTGCGCTATGAGTAGAAAGACAAAATATAGTCCTAACACCAGCTACATGAAGGAACATGCTCCTTACCTCCATCCTTTAGCTTTGGCAGCTCCACCTCTTTCAGCTCAAAGTCACTTGTTTTGGGGAAGCCCTCAAAATGCTTTCGCAGCGTCCAAGACTTGGCTCTCACCATCCTGTACCACCTGCATGAGAAGACAGCCCAACCAAAATCAAAAGCTGGAATACAAATGGCTGCACAGCCATTCTGACCCCGCTCCTCGAGCCCCCCGCTGCACGATTAGATATTGTCCGGCACCCATGCCTGAGCATCTCCATCTCTGTGCTTAACCATTTCAGGCTAAGCACTGACCCTGAAAACATACTAAGAGTTTGTCAAGTCTTTTATACGTGCACTTACCAAAGTTTACTATTTTTTAAAGTACCTTTCCCTGTCTCGGTGAAGGACGCCCGAGAGCTGTCTTAGTTACTCCAGGGACCTTTCTAGTCCTAGAAAAGCCCAGGAACGGGAGGGCATAAAGGCGGCTTACAGTCATCTCAGCCCCCACTCCGCTTGGCTGTGAATTCTGTGCCACAGTTCTTAAAGACACAGCACAGAATCTCATCCATATATTCTAAAAGAAATCTAAAAAGGTGGCAGCCTGATTGGCTATAAATCCTCAATTAAAGGATTTTCCTTTTACCAGTTAAAATCTACAAATTCAGCCTGGTTAAATGGACTCAGCACTGAAAACCAATTGTTAACCCGTTTTAGCCAAAGTTCAAATCACAGCTGCAAAGGCAAATAAAGCCTCTACATTTTAACCCTGATACCGTGGCTAACACTTCCCCACATGTCTGCCAATAGGTGGTACAAAACAGATTGATACACCTGATAAACACAGATTTTAATAATCAAATGTTTCAAACAATGACATTAGAGTTTCTCAAGTTTCGAAGTACAGCACGTTAAACTGAGAACACCCTTTAATCGGTGTTTTCCATAAGACAATCCTAGGGAACTTTCCCAGGTGAATCTGACATGCACAGCCTCTTTTATACCCTTCAAAAAATTGGATGGACCCTCCCCTCGACAAAAGAAAAAGAGAAAAGTGGATACTTATTATAAAGATTTGCACTCTCTTCAGCTCCTGCTGGTAAGGAACCAGGTGGTGTTCTGCAGGCTGCTTTTGTCAACAGGCTCAGCGGATCAGAGCAGAAGCCCAGTCAGAGACTGGAATGGCCAACCTCGGGATATCGAGGTTTCTTCTCTGCAAAGTGATCCGTCTTACAGATTCTGGAACCTCAGTCTTTCCTCAAGTGGCAAAGATCTCTGCTTTTATCCACAATGGATATGAATTTCCCTTGCCCCGCCCTACAGGGCCTATCTTCAAACTATTAGCAAATCAGGTTCACAAGTGATTGGACTTAGTCCAAGCAAGTGTCAATTAGTTCATTTGTAGACAAAGTTCCAATTCAGCAAACATTAACTCATAAAAGGGTCACCCCATGACTAAGCAACTTTAAATACATGAAACATTCGCAGGTCACCCTGACTGCTGATCCAGGAGTCTTCCAAAAAAAAATATTGCCATTCAGACAACAGACACTGCTTTGGGGGCAGCTGGCAAGAGTCCACTGGAGATATCATCTCACTAGCTTTTATGGAAAGTCCAATACAAAAATCCAATCATTCAAAATTAACCTAAAAAAAACAAAACTAAAACCAGTCACTCAATGCATCCAACCATTAGCAGAACAAAAATGGGTCCAAACATATGACACACACCACTACTACCACTTTCTCCTTGTTATTCTCAAAGCAGGCCTATGTTCTTACTCTTTTTTTTGCAGACAAAGCAATTTCAGCAACTTTTCTGTTTTAGAACTCCGTTCTGTTTTCGCAAATTTTATTTTTAACCTATATCTTTCGGTCAAAATGTACTTTAAAGACCACAATAAGAAAAAAACAACCCTATTTATCTTTAAACACATTTTTGTTTCCTAGGGCCCATGGGTAAAGTTTTCAAAAGCACCAAAATGATTTAGGAGCCTAAGCAAATTTCAATGAGACGTAGGTTCTTGAGGCTTGGATCCTCAAAGGTATTTAGGTCCCTAACTCTCATTGATTTCATGGAAGTTAGGTACCTAAATAACTGAGGATTTGAGTGTTTATTCCTTTTGAAAATGGGGCTTAGGCTTATGAAGTCATTTAGGCTCTTTGGAAATTTTGACCATATATACCTATATAGACTCGTTATTTCTAACAATAGTCTCTGATTATCCACCTAGTATTGCCACTCTCCTTTAGCAGTCAACAAGCTGTTAAATATTAATAAGCTTTGGCACTTCACCGCATTGTAGTGAATTGTGTGGCGAGAGAGAGCCTCCGAACAGACTTCACTATCTTGGGCTTTACTGAGGGGCCCAATCACTCTTTCCTGTCACAATAACCACCAAGTTCAAAGTCTATGCAGGATTTACCAAGCTGAGAGAATCAGCACAAAGCACCAGGCCTACCTACAAACAAGCCAAGACAGCAGTCTTAGGGAATGGTGACTTCGCAGTTAAACACTTTGCACCAATTTCAGATACTAAAAGGCACAAGTGTGGGGTTTGTGGTAGGCCAGTGGAGAACATACACAAGGTACATTACTTTGGCCCGCTTAAAAAAAAAAAAAAAGAACCCCACCACAATCCCAGACATTCATTGGCATTCAGCAACCGTACATGTTGCACAAGTGGATTAACTGATTTCACAAATAGCCAGCAATACTCATCCACCGTGTCAAAGATTAGAAGCGAGCACCTTACGTGCAGGAAAGAGGATAAACCTATATGACACCATGAATTCCCATTCACTGTTTGTCTGCACCTGCTTTAGACACCCTAAATCCCAGCAAGAACACTACTCCTTTCACTTCAGGTTCTGTCTTTCCCATACAGCCCCTACGCATCTAAGGTTATTAACAGAGCCACCTTAAAAACAGCTCCCCGTAATCAATTATTGCGTGATCGGGATTAGAGGAAAAGCCAAATGGTATTGTTATCTGCGGCAATGAGCTCGCTGAACACAAACAAAAGAGCAGGAACTCACTCACCCACTTTGATATACACCTGATCTGTAAATACAAAATGTCAGCCCTCACAGCTGCACCAATATGTCTTAAAGAGTTATTGTACGAGTAGAACCTAAGGAAACGAGACTCATTTCGCTTGGTGATTTTTTAAAATCCAGTCAGCATGAAAAACATTGGCCAAACTTTGTCCTGACTTACCCCCTGCACTTCACACGAATCATATGTTTAATACAGCTCACAATCCTAGAGATCATTTGCTGTGTCAATTTCTTTTAAAAACACTTCAGCTCACCTACGAGCTGATTCTTTAAGAGCGTCTGTAACTGTGTCCAGATTACTATGTCCACTTTAGACTGGGAATAAAACCACTCAGCCATTGCACTCCATGTCTGCAGCTCACAGATGCACTTGAAGCCCTTGGTTTTGCCTGAGGTTCACAGAACACTGAATATGACATGCTGCCTTATGCTGCTTTATTGTTAAACCAAAGGAGTTCTCTTTAAACATATATAATAATTAGAATTCTCTACTGAATAGCTCTATAGATACTTCTGTATCTGCACAACAGATATACAATTAGCAAAATTACGTTTAATGGCTATTAAGGCTGGACATACCCCAGCCACCAAAAATCTTATAAGAACGGAAAAGACTTGTACATTCCTTTCCACCTACATATTGCTTGCAGTGCTATTGATAACATATTCCAACACTCCATAAGGTTTTTGCTTCCATCTCCAACAGATACCCAAAAGTAATGCGTATCCTGATTTCACCTAAATCACACTGTAAAGCAAAGTTTTAAGTTACCAAGTTTGCTTTTATGTCAATTGTATCAACAGATCAGCACATTTGACTGTCCCACATTCCAGGCATTTGGGAAGTTATTCTGTCTTAACGTAGCTGAGCTGATTTAAGGTTTCGTGTCAGCGTGAAACTTTGTTTCATTCCTTTGTCAGTTAATATTGTTTCTCCCTGGATTCTTTATTTATTGTAAATTTTGAGTCAGACTCTGGTTTGGTTTTGCTGCCAATCTCAGTTCATTTGGCCGTACTGCTGTGTGTGTTAGACCAAGGTCTGTTTTGTTCATATTCTCTCTGAAACGGCTTAGAAGCTTTCAGACATGCATGACTGAAATGAAAATGTTTATTCCTGAGCACAATATATCCACTATGCAATAGTTCAGTGGTGGTTTTGAGTTGTAGGCAGATGCCCAGAGTTAAAAAAAACAGATAAATTATTCAGGGAAACAATATCTTACCTTGTTACCGCTCTTCCTTACCAGGTCTATGCAGTTGTTTGACACTCTAAAAATAATAACAACAACAATACTTAAAGAAGGACCCATCAGTGAAACAACCTGAAGGACTTTATAAATACTAGACTGTACAGGTTATAGTCTGGAGCTGACATCAGGGGACTGGACAGTATCAGACATTATGGGAGCTGCTTCTGGCTCCGTCAATGATTTGATAAGTGATCTTGGTTATGTCACTTAAGGATTGATATTTTGACCAAGGACAGAAACTGTGGGTCCCATTGAAGCCTATGTGCATGTCATATCCCCCATTGGCAATATGGGAATAATAATGCTTTCCTACCTTCATAAAGCACTTTCAGATCCATGGGGGAAAATGTGCAATATAAGTGCCAAGAATTAATAATGAAATTATTTGCAGGACAAATTCTTGACACTGCATAGAATCATAGACTTTAAGGTCAGAAGGGACCATTATGATCATCTAGTCTGACCTCCTGCACAACGCAGGCCACAGAAACTCACCCACCCACTCCTGTATCAAACCTATGTCTGAGCCATTGTGGAATTGCTAACCTGTCATGACAATGCGTTATAGGACAATGACATTGCATTCTCAGTTCCTTCAAGCTGACAGGATATCACAGTGCAAAAATGCAAAGTCATCATGTGTCAGTGCTGCACTACACCGTAACATCATGATGTTGCAAGGTCAAAATTCAATATTCTATCTTTAAGGTGCCACAAGTACTCCTGTTCTTTTTTCAGAAAACTGAGAACCTCCCATGAATTTTGGAAAGCTGAGGAACTCTACAGTACTAAAAAGCCCATTAAAATCTATAATGTCTGGACATATACAAAACTAAATTGTAAAACCATGGGTATCTTATAGCCCAGAATATTTCAGGAGATTGGTGACTGACAGGATAGACCAGTAGTTTCCAATCCGAGGGTCATGACTTCCAAGGGTCACCAATAGGTTTCAGGGGGCTTTAACTACCAGATCTTTTTTCTAGCCCATTGGGTCATGGAGAAAACTTGAAAACCATAAGCCAAGAGTCAACTGCTTTAGAATGGGAATGATGCCCTGGCTAAAATCCACAGACCGCCAGAAACAATAGCTCTAAGAGGTATGACTGCCCCATTAGTCACAGCCAGCAACCAGTGCACTCTAATTCTGTGGCGTGGAATGTGGCGTTTTTCCAACAAGCCACAGAATTCTCCATTTTGCTGCAGCCAGGAGCCTGACATTTTGCTTCTTCTCCCTGTCCTAATGGGATCTGTATGCAGATGCCTTACTCTCCAGCCCTCCCCTCAAAGGGAAAGGAATTGGATTGCAGTTTATGTACCCCTGCTCTGTTCCAGAAAGCAGGGCAGTTGTGACCACCCTCCCTTCAGTGCCGGATGAAGGTATAAGATAACTAAAGCCTGGTCTACACTAGGCGTTTAAATCAGTTTTAGGAGCGTAAAACCGATTTAACGCCACAACCGTCCACACTAGGAGGCACCTTATATCGATTTTAATGGCTCTTTAAACCGGTTTCTGTACTCCTCCCTAACGAGAGGAGTAACGCTAGTATCGGTATTACCATATCGGATTAGGGTTAGTGTGGCCACTGATCGACGGTATTGGCCTCCGGGCGGTATCCCACAGTGCACCAGTGACCGCTCTGGACAGCATTCTGAACTCGGATGCACTGGCCAGGTAGACAGGAAAAGCCCCGCGAACTTTTGAAATTCATTTCCTGCTTCCCCAGCGTGGAGAGCTCATCATCACAGGTGACCACGCACAGCTCATCAGCACAGTTAACAATGCAGTCTCCTGAGAATCGTAAAAGAGCCCCAGCATGGACTGCACGGGAGGTACTGGATCTGATCGCTATCTGGGGAGAGGATTCAGTGCTAACAGAACTGCGTTCCAAAAGACGAAATGAAAAAGTATTTGAAAGAATTTCTAAGGCTATGACGGATAAAGGCCACAGCAGGGACTCAGTGCAGTGCAGAGTGAAAGTTAAGGAGCTCAGACAAGGCTACCAGAAAACCAAAGAAGCAAACGGAAGGTCCGGGGCAGGTCGAAAAACATGCCGCTTCTATGCTGAGCTGCATGGAATTTTAGGGGGCTGCGCCACAAGTACCCCACCCCTGATCGTGGATTCCGAGGTGGGGGTTGTAATCTCTGCCATGGCTGAGGATTATGCAGACGGGGAAGATGAAGATGAAGAAGAGGAGGAAGACCTAGCAGAGAGCACACAGCACTCCGTGAGCCTCAGCAGCCAGGAGCTTTTTATCACCCTGACGGAATTACCGTCCTCCCAGCCCTCACAAGCCACTATCCCAGACAATGACGCCATGGAAGGGAGCTCTGGTGAGTGTACCTTTGCAAATAGCAAACATTGTTTTTTAAGCAAGCCTTTTTTAATGATTGATTTGCCTTGAGGACTTGGGATGCATTCACAGACAGTATAGTTACTTAGAAAAGTTTGTTAACATGTCCGGGATTGAGAGGAAATCCTCCAGGGACATCTCGATGAAGCGCTCCTGTAGGTACTCCAGAAGCCTTTGCAGAAGGTTTCTGGGCAAGGCAGCCTTGTTCCGCCCACCATGGTAGGACACTTTACCATGCCATGCATGTAGCAAGTAATCAGGTATCATTGCGTGGCAAAGCATAGCAGCGTATGGTCCCGGTGACTGCTGGCATTCAAGAAGCATCCGCTCTTTATCTTGTTCTGTTATCCTCAGCAAAGTGATATCGTTCAGGATAACCTGGTTAAAAATCAGGAATTTAAGTAAGGGGGTGGCCATTTTTCTACTGGGTTCGTGGAATGCAGCAGCTTAAAAAAAACACTTTCCCGCACGTAGCGGCCGGGGAGGAGGAGTGAACTGCCGATGATCTTTTCTGTGTTTGGTCACCGGCGATCTTCCCCAAGCTACCAGACACGCAGTGGGTAGGGGGGAGGGGGAAGGTTGTTGATTAGCAGGGAGCTAGCGTGGTATTAGCCATGCGTTGGGGGGGAGGGGTAAATCACTGCAGAAGCCGAAAGACAGTGGCTTACCATGGCCGCATGCAAGCTGAATTCTGATGCCTGGACCTGTGTCTGTGAGATCTGTAACTCCAGAGCTGCAAGCACTCACTATTAAGATGAAAAATGTGACCTTGTAGGGAAATCACATGTGCTAGGTGAATAGTGCTGTTCACTGTGAAAGAGTATAACCATTGTTCTGTAAAATGTATCTTTCTAAATATTTATCTCCCTCATGCAGCTGCAAATTTTTCAACCATCCCTCCTCCATCCCAAAGGCTAGCACAGATAAGGCAGAGGAAAAAGAAGACGCGAGATGAGATGTTCTCGGATATTATGAAAGTTACACGCAATGAAGGAGCTCATCTGAATGAGTGGAAGGACGTGGTTTCAAATTACAGGAAAGAGGCCAGTGAACGTGAGGACAGGAGGGACAACCGAGATGAGAGGTGGCGGCAGGAAGGCTGGCAGGAAAATCAGCGGTGGCGGCAGGAAGATCAGCGGTGGCGGGATGCAACTCTGGGGCTGCTGCGTGATCAAACTGACATGCTCCGGCGTCTGGTGGAGCTTCAGGAACGGCAGCAGGATCACAGAGTGCCGCTGCAGCCCCTGTATAACCACCCTCAACCCTCACCATGTTCCACATCCTCCTCACCCAGACGTGTAAGAACGCGTGGGGGGAGGCTCCGTGTACCCGCCCACTCCACCCCCGTGGACAGCCCAACCAGAAGGATGTCGTTACTCTGAATTTTTTTTTAATGGCCTTCTCCATCCCTCCTATCCTCCTCCCAAACCACACCCTTACTTCTCTCCCTCTTTTTATAATGAATCAATAAAGAATTCATGCTTTTAAATGAGAGTGACTTTATTTGCATAAGTAAGCTGTACTCGAAGGGGAGGGGAGTTGCTTACAGGGACTGAGTCAATCAAGGGGTTGGGTGTTCATCAACAAACACAGCAGTCACACTGTACCCTGGCCATTGATGAAGCTCGTTTTCAAAGCTTCTCTGATGCGCACCGCTTCCTGGTGTGCTCTTCTAATCTCCCTGGTGTCTGGCTGCGCGTAATCAGTGGCCAGGTGATTTGCCTCAGCCTCCCACCCCGCCATAAAGGTCTCCCCCCTCTCACAGAGATTGTGGAGAATACAGCAAGCAGCAATAACATAGGGGACATTGGTTTGGCTGAGGTCTGAGCGAGTCAGTAATGTGCGCCAGCGTGCCTTTAAACGGCCAAATGCACATTCCACCACCATTCTGCACTTGCTCAGCCTGTAATTGAACAGATCCTGACCACTGTCCAGGCTGCCTGTGTATGGCTTCATGAGCCATGGCATCAAGGGGTAGGCTGGGTCCCCCAGGATAACGACAGGCATTTCAACATCCCCAACTGTTATTTTCTGGTCTGGGAAGTAATTCCCTTGCTGCAGCCGTTTAAACAGAGTAGTGCTTCTGAATACGCGAGCATCATGAACCCTCCCTGGCCATCCCACGTGGATGTTTGTGAAACGTCCCTTGTGATCTACCAGTGCTTGCAGCACCATTGAAAAGTACCCCTTCCGGTTTACATACTGGGTGCCCTGGTGCTGCGGTGTCAAGATAGGGATATGGGTTCCATCTATCGCCCCCCCACAGTTAGGGAATCCCAGTGCAGCAAAGCCATCCACTAGGGCCTGCACGTTTCCCAGAGTCACAACCTTCGTAGCAGCAGCTTAGTGATTGCTTTGGCTACTTGCATCACAGCAGCCCCACAGTAGATTTTCCAACTCCAAATTGATTCCCGACTGACCGGTAGCTGTCTGGCGTTGCAAGCTTCCACAGGGCTATCGCCACTCGCTTCTCTACTGTGAGGGCTGCTCTCATCTTGGTATTATGGCGTTTCAGGGCAGGGGCAAGCAAGTCACAAAGTTCCATGAAAGTGCCCTTACGCATGCGAAAGTTTCGCAGCCACTGGGAATCGTCCCACACCTGCAACACAATGCGGTCCCACCAGTCAGTGCTTGTTTCCCGGGCCCAAAATCGGCGTTCAATGGATAGAATCTGCCCCATTACCATCAGGATCTCCAAAGCGCCGGGGCCCGCGATTTGAGAGAATTCTGTGTCTATGTCCTCATCACTGTCATCGCCGCGCTGCCGTATCCGCCTCCTCCTAGCCTCGGTTCGAAGGTCCTGGTTCAGCATATACTGCACGAGCATGCGCGAGGTGTTTAAAACATCCACGATTGCGGTATTGAGCTGAGCAGGGTCCATGCTTGCTGTGCTATGGCGTCTGCACAGTTCACCAAGCAAAAAAGGCGCGAAATGGTTGTCTGCCGCTTTCAGGGAGGGAGGGAGGGGTGAGGCTGTACCCAGAACCACCCGTGAAAATGATTTTTGCCCCATCAGGCACTGCGATCTCAACCCGGAAATGCCAAGGGGCGGGGGAGGCTGCGGGAACTATGGGATAGCTATGGGATAGCTACCCACAGTGCAACGCTTCCGAAATCGACGCTAGCCTCGGACCGTGGACGCACACCACCGATTTAATGTGTTTAGTGTGGCCGCGCACAATCGATTTTATACAATCAGTTTTACTAAACCGGTTTATGTAAATTCGGAATAATCCCGTAGTGTAGACGTACCCTAAACTACAGCTTGGGGCAGTGCTCTTCACTCTTTTTGAAGTGGGGACCACTTTGGCAAAAAACCTTCAATGTGAGAGCCACATCAACCCAACACAGACGGTTGAACGCTCTGAGTTCTTTGTTGGTTGATATGGTACTATTACCGTTATTGATAATATTGCTTGGGCTGCAGGAGGGAGTATAGGGGGCTGGCTCTGGGAGGGGTCTCAGGGCTGGGGCATGGGCTTGGGGTGCAGGAGGGGATGAGGGGTGCAAGCTCTGGGAGGGAGTTTGGGTGCTGGAGGGGACTCCAGTCTGGGGCAGAGTGTTCAGGTGCAGGAGGGGGTACAGGGTGCAGGCTCTGGGAGGGAGGTCATGGCTTGGGCAGGGGCTTTGTGTGCAGGAGTGGCTCTGGGAGGGGGCTCAGGGCTGGGGAAGGGGCTTGGGGTGCAGGAGAGGGCATTGTAGGCTGGCTCTGTATCCTGGAATGGAGACAAGATTTTGGTCTCGATCAGCTGAACCAAGAGAGAGCTCCCACTCCTCAGCCCTAAACTCCACGGTGGAAGTATTTAGGCCCATTACTGGCACCCCGGTGCCGCCGATGGGACCCCCCCTGTGATGTCACACACGGGTTATTGGACAGTGGAGACATACAGGTTGAGGGTGTCCTGGGCACCTTGGGCCTTCCACTGTTAGAACCAGAGGTGCAGAGGCCTATGCCAGTAGCCGAGGGGCCCTCAAAGGAAACCTCTCCATCCGTCGCTCGAGAAGATGTCCCCCCCTACCCCTGCAACAGAGATTCTCAATAGACAGGACAGCATAATAAGTCCCGTAAAATGGTTAACTTATGATGCACCAGAGGTGACTAGTGAGGAACCAATACGTTTAGCACACAGGCTTATGGAAGCCATAGTGGGCTTCCTGAGGCCCTTTGGAGGGAACCAATGAGTTGGTATAATGAGTGTGATTTGTCGGGACGACAAATTCTCGTCTGGGGGGATGATGTAAGCAGAGTCAGAATGACCTCTCCCCTGACATGTGGTGGTGAGCTGTGGAAAAGGACTTCAGGGGCTGATATCGTTTGCGTAGACACACCCACGCTGCCTAGCATGATGGGACTGCTTATTCAAATGGTCACTTTAGCTGCTGTGAGATCCCCAGTCTCTTTGTTATTGGGGCAGGAGTAATAAAGTGTTGTTATCCTGGTGATGTGAATCAAGGACTGTACTTGGCATTTTATGACTGAGGGACTCGCCCTCAACTAAGCAGCACTCACTAGGCAAGGGACATGGGTTCCAAAGCTCAGTGAATTGAGAGAGGTTGGGGACAGGTATCTGTAGGCTGGCTGGCTGGCTGGCTGGCTGGCTGGCTGGCTGGCTGGCTGGCTGGCTGGCTGGCTGGCTGGCTGGCTGGCTGGCTGGCTGGCTGGCTGGCTGGCTGGCTGGCTGGCTGGCTGGCTGGCTGGCTGGCTGGCTGGCTGGCTGGCTGGCTGGCTGGCTGGCTGGCCAAGCAGCGGAGCATGTAAGGTGTTCCCATACCTTCCCCGAGGCTAGTAGGTAAACTTTGCACATGAACTTCTGAACTCTGGGGCTACACTGACCAAGGACAGAAACTGTGGGTGGGGTGACTGTTGGTTTGCTGGACTAAAGAACCAAAGGGAAAAGACACAGCCCAATCTACTCGGGGGTGGGTCTTCTGTTGCTCATGGTTTGTGTTATGAATCCAGTTTGTGGTGTTTCCCCAGCATAATGCCACATTATTTCCCTCCTTTATTAAAAGGTTTTTGCTACACTCACTCTTAGAGGCGCCCGGGGGGTGGTATGTAATCGTCCCAGGTCACTGGGTGGGGGCTTGAGCTGGTTTTGCATTGTGTTATTGAAAAGGAACCCCTAGATACTGAATCCTGCCCTTGTTGCTGCCAACTCTGATGGGCAGAAGGGTTACATATATACGCAATTAGTTCAAAGAATTTGTCTAAAATGTATTTGTCATGAAGTCATTGTTACCAAGAAGGCTGCTGCAAATGAAGATTTAAAACTTCACCTTTCTATATATGCAAATATAAAGCTTTCGTGTTTATATATTCACTGTCCTTTCTGTGAAAATAATAAATTGATTTTTTTAATGATACGGGGCCTCTTACACTTGACATAATTTAGGGCCTCAGAATATCATAATCCGGCCCTGACTCCCTTTCTTATCATTTTCCCCTCCTTTATGGATCTGCCACTTGCAGGCTGACTTTCCTCTCTTGGGGACCCAGACCCAAGCATGCTTTGCTTCTCAGCTACTGTGATATTTCAAAGGAGTTTTCACAGCGGCCGGCAAGGTTTCCTTATGACTAAGGCTACGTTTTAGTCACAGGTATTTTTAGTAAAAGTCACGGACAGGTCACAAGCAGTAAATTAAAAATTCATGGCCCGTGACCTGTCCATGACTTTTACCATGTACCCCTGACTAAAACTTGGGGTGGGGGGGAGCTCGGGGGATGGCTATGGGGGCACCATGGGTGCTCGGGGGGAGGTGCGGCCCGGCCCGGGGGGGCACCGCAGGTGCTCAGGGGGAGCATGGCCCAGGGGGTGCCATGGGTGATGGGTGGAGGGTTGGCAGGGCTGGTCCAGGTCCTCTCCCTGGCGCCTCCTGAGCTCCAGATGCTGCCTCCACTCCACCTCAAGTCCTGGTTCTGCAGCTCCCATTGGCTAAGGGAGGGGAGCCCCACGCCCAGGGAAGCACCAACCCGCACCTCAATCCTCAGCCCTGAGTCCCCCTCCCCCACTCTCAAACTCCTGCTGCTGGAAGGCAGCAGCCTGAGACTGCCCCAGCAGCAGCCAGTGCACCGGGCCCGGGGGATGCCCAAACTGCTCAGGCAGCCCCTGGGCAAGGCACACCAGCCACTGCAGAAGTCACGGAGGTCACGGAAAATCGCGGAATCCATGACTTTCCGTGACCTCTGTGACTAACACGGAGCCTTACTTATGACCATCAAAAGGAGGGAACACTGAGGCATGTGGAGAGGAAGCAATCATAGACTATCAGGGTTGGAAGGATCATCTTTATGTAGGCAGGGGAATAGGCCCGCTATTGTGGGGAACTTTCCTGGCTTATACACTACCCTGGTGAAATGGGCTAGCGAAAGGATCTGAGTCCTCGCTCCCACTTCTTTTACCCAGATGCCTGCCTGACTCCAGGGCTCCCCTTCCACTCTCCTTGTGGCAGAATCCTCTTAACCCCAACAAGGCTGGGCCTAGGATTCCTGGGGGGCTCAACCCCCCAACCTTGCTGTGGTCATGTAGGACAGGGGCTAGGGTGTCCCCACTCTGGGGTGCTCTCTCTGCACTGGATGCTTCCCTGACCCACTGATCATTACATACAGTTCAAAGCAAATACAGTTTATTAAACAGCAATCAATTTTTTAAAAAATAAGGAAAAAATGAAAACAGTTAAAGGAAAACACATCACCGCGCTCTGTGGCACAGGGACATCACAACCAGTATCTCTGGAATGTAAGGGCAGTTCACAGTCTGTTCCTCACAAGTCCCAGGCCTCCTTCTGAGGTTCTGACTGTGCTGCAGGGATGTTGTGGGTCGGACACTTGCTCTGGCAGTGGCCACACGCCCTGATCTCTAGAGTGGCAGGACCCTTCTTCCCAGCGTCACCCCCACCCCATCGGGATTACGATCCCCCTCCAAGTCTGGCCTGCAAGGCGCCTTGGCTGGGGGGTGTCTCCCTGTACTGCGCCTGCTGCCCAGAGTCCCTCTCGCTCTCCCCAGCTGCTCATCTTACCCGGCTCCGGACTGCTCCAGCTCCACTCAGCCTCAGCACTGCTGCTGCTCTGCCTCCAGCCTCCTGAGCTGCTTTTCTGGCCCCTCTGGCTCTGGTTGTTGCAGTTCTCCTCCCAGCACTGGGCTGCTTCTGTGGCTCTGCTCCCAGCCCTGACCTGCTCCCTGGGCTGCTTCTCTGGCTTTTGTTGCTTCGGCTCTTCTCCCAGCACAGATCTGCTCCCTGGGCTGCTTCTCTGGTTCTCTCTGATTGGCGCGACTCTGCTCCCCAGCTCAGCTCGGGCCCCTACTCTCTCCTTAGCTCGATCCCACTCTGTCTGACCCAGGCAGGCAATTCCAGCTCACAGGGAGGACGGGCCCTCCCTGGCCTCTTGACTCCCTTATTAGCCTGCCCGCCCTGCCAATCAGGCTAACCTGTAGCATTGGCCTCTCCCCATTCCCCCTGGGGACTCTCTGTCTCAGGGTGCTGATTTCCCATCGACCCTTCCCCTTTCTTTTGTTACTGGGAGCTAGCCAACCAAAAAACCCCCACTGAGTTTTAGTAAGAGGCCAACAGTCCCTTACATTTACTAAAGAAACCATTATATTCCTTGAGCAACAATGCATGGGTTGACAAAATCAGAAGCCTGTTTTATTAAAAGGCAATGCTGTAATTATGAAAACCTGCATGCATCAGACTTGGGTTCGCTTCCAAGTCTCGTAAAATTGTGGAACCAACAATTACATCGCTCTCTCTCAGCTGTTGTTAATGTTATGTTGGGATCTGCCAGTCAAGCCAAGCAGTTCCTCTTGCCCATGACATAGTCAACTGATGAATTCACAATATGGCTTCCAGTGGTCAGCAGCACCTGTTCAGGAGAGCCACAATTTCTAACCACAACCGGGTGAAACTAGAGATGTGTCTTCTGCCCCACATGTAATATGAGTTCAATACAGGTAGGAAGGATCCATACATGAGGACTCCCTGTATTGCTGTCCATTCAGGGTGCGCTACAAGGTGGAGGTGGGAAATCTTTGACGCTTTCCACCAATCAATTCTTGCAGCCAGGATGGACTGGCATTGCTGTGTTGGTATTTGCACTGATGGTGCCCAAGCTACCACAGAAAAAGACAGTGAACCAAATCCAATCTATTGCACCCCAAGCCATTTGGGCACATTGTTCAACTCCCTGGGAAGCTTTAGCAGCTCACAGGATTCCAGTGGAGCTGAAAAGAGGACTTGATGAGGCTGTAAAAGTTCTGGATTTTTTAATGCATGCCTCTTGGCTATTTTTTGGAAGGAAATGAGCACTCAATACTGGCAGCTCTGGGGTCATTGGCTTTCAAATGACAAAGATCTGAACTGCGTGTCTGAGCACAGAGAATGCATAAGGATTTTCCTGGCTGAATGCAGCTCTGCCGTTGCTAAACAGGTCACTGACCAGCACTGGCTTGCTCAGAGTACTTCTCTCCAGGGGCCGGATAGAAGATGGGTTCTCCACCTCAGGGTTGCAACTCCCAGCACTGTCACCAAGAGGTGGCAAGGAGTTGCAACTACCCTACCCATATTATTAAGTAGGAGGGGGATCCCAGCTAGACAGACAAAGGCCCCCATATCTGTCCTGGTGTAAAAAATGAGGTCCCCACTATGGAAAAGGTTGAGAACAGTGGGACAGACTATCATGCATTCCTAGTGTTGCTACACAGTAAATAAAAATTTCAGGACAAAGGTGCAGCATATATAAAATTATGAAGAAAGAATACAGCATATTTCAGAACATTGGGAACTATGGGAACTATGGGAAATATTGGGAACTATGATCCCAATAACTATGGGCTTGGCTACACTGGAGAGTTGCAGCGCTGGTGGTGGCTTTACAGCGCTGCAACTCACTCACTGTCCACACTTGCAAGGCACATACAGCGCTGTATCTCCCTGGCTACAGCGCTGGCTGTACTCCACCTCGGCCTGGGGAATAATGACTGCAGCGCTGGTGATGCAGCACTGCTCCGCAAGTGTGGCCACCAAAAGCGCTGTTATTGGCCTCCAGAGGTATTCGGAGGTATCCCAGAATGCCTGTTCAGCCACTGTGGGGATATATCATCCCTATGCTGCCTTGGTGGAAAGTTACAGCAGCAGGCCAGAAGGACAGAGGGGTTAGATAAAGTTGTTGTGAGAAAGTAGGGAGCTAGCCAGGAGGAGGCAGGCACCAGATGGCCTGGCTGGGATCGGTTTCAAGGTGATAAACAAGACCATAATCAGATGGATTGCATGGGAAATGGGGAACCAGTGAGCAAAGGGCCATGCATGTGAAAAGCGTGTGTATCGGACTAAGAACCAATCAGCAGCAATGTGATGTTGGTGTGTCTGACGTTTGCTAATATGGAGAAGCCTATATAATATGATGCATTGTACACAATAAATGATTCAGCTTGCAATCATATTGGTTGTTGTGCTTTATCCGGCCCGCATGTAACGCAACAAGCCACTCTGCTCATCAGTTCGAACTCTACTGCCCTGGCCTCAGGTGACCCGCCCTTTAAATGCCCCGGGAATTTAAAAAATCCCCTTCCTGTTTGCTCAGCCAGGTGTGGAGTGCAATCAGTGAATCTTTCCAGATGACCATGCCTCCACGCGCCAAACGAGCCCCAGCATGGAGCAATGTCGAGTTGCTGGACCTCATCAGTGTTTGAGGGGAGGAAGCTGTGCAGTCCCAGCTGCACTCCAGCCGTAGAAATTACGATACCTTTGGGCAGGTATCAAAGGCCATGCTGGAAAGGGGCCATGACCGGGACGCGCTTCAGTGCAGGGTTAAAGTGAAGGAGCTGCGGAGTGCCTATTGCAAAGCCCATGAGGGAAACCGCCGTGCCGGTGCTGCCCCCACGACCTGCCGTTTTTACAAAGAGCTGGACACAATACTTGGGGGTGACCCCACTGCCAATCCGAGGACCACGATGGACACTTCAGAGCGGGGAGGGGAAGGAGGAGGAGGGGAGGGAGGAGGAAACCGAGAGTGAGGGTACTGGGGTGAGGGGAGACACCCCGGAGTCCCCGGAGGCATGCAGCCAGGAGCTCTTCTCAAGCCAGGAGGAAGGTAGCCAGTCGCAGCAGCTGGTACTTGGTGGAGGACAAACAGAGGAGCGGGTTCCCGGTAAGTGGCTTTTTATTTTCAGGATGGAAATTTTTCGGGAGAGGAGGGAGGGTTCTGCATGCATGCATGCCTAGATGTGGAATAGCGCATTGATGTGGTCTATCACGTCGCGGTAATCGGCCTCGGTAATCTCTTCAAAAGTTTCAGTCAGAGCGTGGGCAATGCACTTGCGCAAGTTTATTGGGAGAGCCACCGTGGTCCTTGTCCCAGTCAGGCTAACGCGTCCGCGCCACTGTGCCGCGAGGGGTGGGGGACCATTGCTGCACACAGGCAAGCTGCATAGGGGCCAGGGCTCAATCCGCCTTGCTGTAGAAGACCCTCCCGCTCTTCCCAGGTGACTCGCAGCAGCGAGATATCTTCCAGGATCAACTCCTGTGGAAAATGTTGGGAGAGAGTTCAGTGTAGGTGCCCCCTGCAGCTGTTTGCTTTCCCCAATGCACAGAAACCCCAGTACAGCCCTGAAGCAATCAGTCCCCCTTCCCAGGTGACCTGCAGCAGTGAGATATCTTCCAGGATCAACTCCTGTGGAAAATGTTGGGAGAGTGTTCAGTGTAGGTGCCCCCTGCAGCTGTTTGCTTTCCCCAACGCACAGAAACCCCGAGGACAGTACAGCTCTGAAGCAATCAGTCCCCCTTCCCAGGTGACTGGCAGTAGCGAGATATCAGCCCTGAAGCAATCAGTCCCCCTTACTCACCATTTTGGGGGTCCTGTGGGTTATGTGTGCTCTCTTTGGTATGGGAAAATTATGCTATTGTGAAGAATGTTACTCCTTCACTGTGTGGGAATAACTGTCTGATATAAACAATGCTGCCTCTGTTAAGTGTTGCCTTTTTTGCCTTTCCAGAAGCAACCTTGAGTTCTCAGCTGCCCGTGTTATCAACAGCTCAAAGACTCCAAAACCTCCAGAAGAAGCCGCGAAAAAGCAAAGAAGACCTGCTGCAAGCAGTTATGGATCACTCTGCCAGAGAGAATCAAAAACTGCAGGACTGGAGGGAAAGGGAAAGCAGGATCCGCCAGAAAAACGAAGCGGCCAGGAAGAAAAGCACAAAGCAGCTGATAAGCATCCTGGCGCGCCAAGCAGACTCTATCCAGGCGCTGGTAGCCATGCAGGCAGAGGACTACCACGCCCGCCCCCCACTTCCCAAAGCTCTTTCCCTTGTGCCACAATGTCAGCTCCAAACCCCCTTCCCCAGCATCCAGGTTCTTACCACCACCAGCTAACTCCAACACCTGTACGTTCACCAACCAGCTCTGAGAACTACGACCCTTACCCTCTGCACTCAACCCCCATCAGCATGCAGTATAGGCATCCTGTAGTGCAGTAGTCATTGCACAGCACTCCAGACAGGACATATTCAAACCTGTGACTGCACAGTTCACCAACCCACCCCCCTGCCCTTTTAGGTTCTCAAAATGTTGTGTGTCTGTCAATAAAGTTATTTTCTTTTCAATAAATGAATTCTTGGCTTTGAAAACAGTCTTTATTATTAAAGAAAGTCAAAGATACCTTAGCCCAGGAAAGAAACAGGCACTGCAAATCAGCTTAGGAAAAAAAGATTCCTACTAACATTGTAACTACTGCACTTCACTCCCATGCAAGGCACCAAACATTACTGTTGGTTTTCAGCCTCAAATTCCTCCCTCAAGGCATCCCTAATCCTTGCAGCCTCTCTAGTAGCCCTGCTCTCTGGCTGAGCAAAATCAGCCTCCAGGCGTTGAACCTCGGAGGTTCATGCCTGACTGAATCTTTCACTCTTTGCTTCACAAATATTATGGAGAGTACAGCACACGGATATAACTGCAGAGATGCTGCTTTCTGTAGGCTTCCCATACAGAGATCACCAGCGTCCCTTTAAATGGCCAAAAGCACACTCCACAGTCATTCGGCACCGGCTCAGCCTGTAGTTGAACCGGTCCTTGCTCCTGTCAAGCTTCCTTGTATACGGTTTCATGAGCCACGGCATTAACGGGTAAGCGGGGTCTCCAAGGATCACAATGGGCATTTCAACGTCCCCTACTGTGATCTTCCGGTCTGGGAAAAAAGTCCCGGCCTGCAGCTTCCTGAACAGGCCACTGTTCCGAAAGATGCGTGCATCATGCACCTTTCCAGGCTAGCCTGTGTTAATGTCAATGAAACGCCCACGGTGATCCACAATGTCCTGCACGTTCCCCAGAGTCACGGTTCTTCTTAGCAGGATGCGATTAATGGCCCTGCAAACTTGCATCAACACGATTTCAACGGTCGACTTTCCCACTCCAAACTGGTTCCCGACCGATCAGTAGCTGTCTGGAGTTGCCAGCTTCCAGATTGCAATAGCCACCCGCTTCTCCACCATCAGGGCAGCTCTCAATCTCGTGTCCTTGCGCCGCAGGGTGGGGGCGAGCTCAGCACACAGTCCCATGAAAGTGGCTTTTCTCATCCGAAAGTTCTGCAGCCACTGCTCGTCATCCCAGACTTCCATGACGATGTGATCCCACCAGTCAGTGCTTGTTTCCCGAGCCCAAAAGTGGCGTTCCATGGTGCTGAGCATTTCTGTGAATGCCAGAAGCAATTTAGTGTCATACGCATCAGACGACTCGCTATCATCGTCAGACTCCTCATCACTTTGAATCTTAAGGAATAGCTCAACTGCCAAACGTGATGTGCTGGCAAGACTCGTCAGCATACTCCTCAGCAGTTTGGACTCCATTTCCCACAGAAATCGCGCTGCACAGAAACCGTTGAGCAGGCGTGGCTCTAGCCATTTTGCCGCCCCAAGCACGGCGGCATGCTGCGGGGGGCACTGTGCCGGCCGCCAGTCCCGCGGCTCCGGTGGACCTCCCGCAGACGTGCCTGCGGATGCTCCACCAGAGCTGCGGGACCAGCAGACCCTCCGCAGGCACACCTGTGGGAGGTCCACCGGAGCCACCTGCCACCCTCCCAGCGACCGGCAGAGCGCCCCCCCGCGGCATGCCGCCCCAAGTACGCGCTTGGCGTGCTGTGGCCTGGAGCCGCCTCTGCCGTTGAGACAGTCAAGATGGCGCTAAACGTGGATGGAAAAACAGGGATTGCTGGGATGTGAAGCGATGCATCACAGGGCGTTGGGACAGGAAGCAGAATGACCCGCACCCTCCGCCCCATTCCCACAACCCACGGCACCAAAATGGGACGAGGTGCTCTGTGGGATAGCTGCCCATAATGCACCACTTCCAACACCGCTGCATATGCTGCAAATGTGGCCACACTGCAGCACTGGTAGCTGTCAGTGTGGCCACACTCCAGCGCTTTCCCTACACAGCTGTACGAAGACAGCTTTAACTCCCAGGGCTGCACACCTACAAATGTAGCCAAACCCTATGTCATATTTTGTTTCCACTAAGGTCATTAGCAAAACTCCCACTGATTTACACATTGCAGAATCCAACTTTTACTTTGTTAACCCAGATTATTAGGAAGCTGTGGCTCTATCTTGCCCACCATCTCTGAAGTAGCTTTATACAAATACCGAAGAGGCTGATATCAAAGCATTTTTCAAAATTTTAAAATAAATTTTACTTGCTTGTTTATCCCACTCTGTAGGAAGCCTGAAAAACTTTCCACCAGGTTTCTTTACTGGCATTTCCCCACTTCCAATCCACTTAATTTAAGGCCAGGTTTTTCAAGAGTTCAACTCCCATTCAGGCACCAAAATAAAAGGCCATATTTTCATAGACAGCACCCAATGTGCTGAGTGCTTGTGAAAAATCTTACCTTAAGAGGGTACATCTCCACTGAACACCCCTCCGCCCCGTGGCAGCGAGTCTCAGAGCCAGAGGCAACTGACTTGGGCTCGCAGGACTTGCACTATAGAAGCTGAAAATAGCAATGTAGACGTTCCTGCTCTAGCTGGGAGCCCAGGTTCAGAGACCCACCCTCCTCGCCAGGTCTCAGAACCTGGGTGAGAATGTTTACACTACTTGTTACTATAACTCTCACTCAGGAGTTCTGGGCTGGAGTAACAGATTGATTTTTTTTAAAAATTTACCTGCCAGATTCTAGAAACATTCTCAAGTTAAAGCCTAATTTAAAACAAACAAACAAACAACAAACACACCACAACTTTCATAATCCGTGTGATACTAATAAACTCTTACATTAATTAAACAAATAATTTTTTAAAACTTTGAGGCCATATATTTCTTTCTTTACACCAGTATAAACCCAGAGTAATTCCATTAACTTTACTATATTGACACTAGTGAAATTAAGGTCAGAATTTTGCTCTTACAATGTTTCTCACTACTCATGTTTCCTTCCTGCCCTAAGCTCAATCTAAACAATGAAAATATATTTAGCCTCCCTTTTTTATAGTCAGTTTCACGCTCTGGTTCTCCTGCACTAGTCTGGCATTGCAGTGTTTGGCTTACTAACACTGCAGGGGACTATCTGAAATACGTTTTCACATCAATTTATAATTTAAGGAACCATTTCTATTACTCTTAGATTTCTGGAAAATGCCGTTTATTACAAAACCTAAACTTTGGCCTACTCTGAGCAGCAGTTTCTCTTTCAGAATTGTTTGAGATAAGACACAGAATTGGATTGACTTTGCAAATGTGTAAGAGCCTAGATAATGATGGCTTTTAATTATCATCAACTCAGTCCCAGTTACTACTATTCATTCCTATCACCCCTTACTAACCTGCGCAACAGTTACTGGATGCAGTTTCTTTGGACACCGAAGTTAGACTCCTCTGTTCTGCGTTACCACTCTTCTGGCTCAAGGAAGTAGGGTTTACGCCACTGTAATTATCTGCCCTGCCTCTGATGCCACCTGCTGCATCTTTGTATCACTACAACTAATAGCTCTGGCAGCACTGTGGAAAGGCTGAGTTCCTAGACCGAATGCTTTCTAAAAGGACTTTTATATTCTCCTGACTTCTGTCTCCCTTTTAAAATGGAAAATCATTCCTGCACCTAGAACACATCTGAGATGCTATCCATTTGCTTGTACTACAGAGAAAAACCTGTTCACATTGCAGCACTGCTGGGTTGGGTGTTGGAGAGACTGAATGAAAGAGCGATATGGGGATGGAGAAGATAGCCAAGGAGGTGGTAAACAAGAAAATGCGGTGGGAATGAAAGAAGGGAATAGTGATTTGCACCTGGCACTCTCTGGCTCACGCATATAGCTTCAGGTTGCAGAAGGCAAGTAATAACAAAAACCAGATGTTTGACCTCTCCCACTATAGAAAGTTATTAAACTAGTTCACTGTATTTCCTCCTACACAGAGCTTTAATCGCTGCAGTGTTCTGGATCATCACTATAAAATATTGTACTGTGACTCCCAGTGCACTCACACCCAAAACCAAAACAAAACATGGACATCCCTAATCAGGGAAAGACCCTGGGTCAAATTCATCTTTAGTCTAACTCCAACTGATTCAATGGAGTTACAGCAGGGATGAAATCAGCCACCTGGATATAATAGTCTGAAAATTAAGTTTTGAAAGAGGCGACCTGAACAAAACCCATGTTGGAATCTGACAGTTTCTGGTGCCTGTAGTACTTCCTTAGCAGTTAATACCACAGTATGCAGATTAACTTTATGACAAGGGAGCCCAAATGTGACCTTGGGAGAAATGTGGCCTTGAGACCCTCTCATTGTAAGCCTGAGGAAAAATTTGATCAGTTGGAATAGTGGCTGAATACCTCAATTTTTGGGTAAAAGCCCAAACTGAGAGAGCTTAAATGGATCCCTGATTTTTAGAATGGATGAACACCCACCTCTAAAATTCAAGCCCCTTTATTATATGTCATGGTGGTCACCCAAAATTTGAGGCACTCAAAATCACTGGCCACTTTTGAACAATAAGGCTGCTCCAACTTTGCAATATTGAGACCTGCAGAGGCAGTTTGTCCCGTGCCTATGGTCTGCATTTCACCATCTGTACATGTTGTAATTCACAGTAAACACACGCAACCTAGATATTTCTTTGACCGTGCAGTTTGTCTGATAGATGAAAAGAAGCCGCCAGTTGGCTGAATTTCCCAATAAAATGAAACATTTCACAAATGTTGGCCAGCCAGTTGGCTTGGGATCGTCTACTGCAGCAGTGGCAATTTGCACTTCAGTTGGATCTAAGTTAGCAGCACCTAGATGTGCCTCTCCAAACACAGCACCAAAAACCCATCAGAGCCATACCATTTTCACCTGGCAAGTCAGGAAACTGAGTTGCACCTGTAATATCTGAGACAGAATGCATTGGAACATCCACCACCCAGCATCCCAAGTGCAAATACTTGCCATTGAGTGGACTGGCATTCCTTGGAGAACAACCAGCTAGTCAAGTGGGTAGTCCCATTCTGCTCACTTGCTGTCATGCTCCAGGAGCTTATCTCACTGAGAGTCACATGGTGCACTCCAGGAGCTCGTCCCATTAAGAGTCCATATCCTTCAGTTGGAGGAAATTCCCAACTTTCACCCTGCAGATGCAGGCCAAAATATAGAGAGCACAGACACAATCACATTTTGGGCAGCATCCACACTTATCCGACTCAAATTTCTGAAATGTGTTAGAGCCTTAAATAGAAGATAATCAAACTATGCATACAAACCACTTCACCCACTACCGAAATACAACCACCTCTGGGGTATAATGCAGCAGCTGCTTAACCCCAACATAGCTATGCAAGTTGCAACTCCCATTAGGACAAGTAAAAAATTCCACAGCTCTATGGAGCTGGAGATGGCTGAGCCCCTATTCTCAACCTCACCGGACCTATAGAATTTGGGGCAGAGTCCCGGCAGCATCAGGGACAGCTCCCTTACAGTCTTATGCAACATGATGAGTGTCAGTTTAAGGCTCCGAGTTGCTTTGTGGAGTTGGGAGATTGACTGTTGAGTGAGGCTATGTAGGAAGCTAACCCCAGGAGGACCAGGTGATGGACATGCCTTGGGAGCACTTTCAGAGCCCAAGGTCACATACTGCTAGCATAGCGCATAACTGATCTATGATTTTTCTGATTTCTTGCAGGAACCTAAATCTACCCTCTGAACAGTGACAGAATCCCAGGGATCCTGGTGATATCCCAGACTCATGTGGAGCAGGCACTCACTGTCTGAGTTTTCAGGATAGTTTGTTAAGAGGCAGAACTGATGATGCTAGCTAGAAGTAAGATTGGGGAGCCTATACAGAAAGGGGTGGGAAGAACCACCCAAAGATAGGCAGCAAGCTCAGTCAATTTTTCCAGTGTGTGTGGAAAGAGGGGTTGTAACTGTTAAGGAAGCACAAAGCATTTTTGATTTGATAGAGAAGTTTTAAACAACTTTGGAATCATCAAGTTGTGCACCACGTCCTGTGTAATTTCAGCCTGTTACTGTCACTCACATCAACTCTCTTCACTTCCCATACTAGTTACTCACTTGTTTTTAGTGACGTGCTTTGGGAAGAGAGCACCTCCACCTATGTATTTGTCCAGTGCCTAGCACAACCACGTCCCAAGCCGGACTGGTGTCTTTGCGAAGCTTTATCAGTTTACAGTAGCTCACAATTTCCAAATTAAAGGAAGGCACTGGTTACTTGTCGAGGATAAAGATTGTTTCTTTAAAGCAAATACATAGGCAGTGGCACAAATAAGTTCCTCATAATGGATACACCATTTAGCTCCCAACTGTCTAATTTCATTTTTCGTCCCGTTAGCCAGTATAGAATGTATGGTCCCCCTGAGCAATTTTTCAGATCTTAACAAAACCACTACCGCAGGCTTCATTTTTGCCAATAAAAATCCAACATGGGATGAGACCAATCCAAAACCACTAGACAGTGTGTTATCTCCAGTTTAACTCACTTTCTAGCGCAAGTTTAACTTTATAGACATATATATGGCACAGCAGCCAAAGAAACACTTCTCTGCATCTGAGCGAGTCCAGCTGTGGAGAAGGGACTATATTATGATATGCTGCTACAGGATACGTGTTAAGCAGAATTTTATGTGATATCTCAAGGAATGAAGATCAAAAAGGACATAGGCTGCTGTGTGCAGAGAGAGACAGAGGCTTGGACTCCTGGATAGAAGCTCCATCCAGACTCCTTGTTTCAGACTTCATTGAATTTGAAGGATGGTCAGCTGGCTTCTGTCAGCATTTTAACGTGGCTATGTAGTCGCGGCTCCAGCACTGGGAGAGAGCTCTCCCAGCACTGTAAAAAACCCCACCTCCACGAAGGGAATAGCTCCCAGCACTGTCTACACTGCCACTTTACAGCACTGAAACTTGCATCGCTCAGGGGGTCATTTTTTCACAGTGTAGACAAGGCCTGAGGAGACAGGGAACGGGATCATAGAGGAGGCCAGAGAGCTAGACTGCGGTCAGGAACAGCAGCATGACAGAGCTCTTATAAGATTAGGCTTTCCCTCTTGGAAGAAGAAATAGATGGGTTAATGAATCCCCTTTGTTATGTTTAATCAAAGCTTAGAATCAATTGGTCTGACACGTTACAGTGGATGGTGTGACAGGGACCACAAAGACTCCATGAATTGAGATGACCAGGAAGTATGTCACTAGGGAGGTGGTTAAATTCATACATAATTAAGGGGGGCTGGAGATTTCTCAGTTCGACGGATCTTATTTGGCACCCATGTTATTCAGGGAAGATGGTGTGCACATATCTCACAAGGGAGCAGATATATTTTGTTCTTAATATAATATATTAAGGAAGGACTCGGTAAATATATGGGAACCTGGCAAAGGATGGGGGTGTGGGGTGGCAGCCAAGTTACATTCCTTCCATCTCCTTGTGGCAGATATCCAGTGCAGGTACTCATTAATGAGCCCTTTTACTCCCTGCAGAGTCTGCATCTACCCTCCAGGCTGATATGAGGGAGAAGGCAGTATTTCTGGTGGTTCCTTTTTCCAGCTCATTCCTAATTGCTTACATGGAGACAGGAGCCTTGCCTCATCCTCTCTGCAAGGTTCCTGGCCCCAGGTCCTTGAAGATACAGTGAAAGGATTTCCTCCCAAGCATCATTTGTTCCTGAGACCGCTTCTTCTCTCACCACATCACCCACAGGTTCTTATATTGGACCTTTCAAACCCTTCAAGGGTCATGCCACGAGGTGAGATGGGCTGACCACTAGGTGCTACTGCCTTTAACGGGCAAACTACCCTATCACAATGATCTTATGCATTTGCTCTACATGTAGGCCTACTTACTTAACCCATTTCAACTTGAAAATCTACCCTTCCCTGCACATGCAGCCCACTATCCCCCACTGACAGCCAGTGACATCACTCACCTAAGAAAAAATGACCATTGGTGGTATGCATGGGGTTCTTTATGAAACCATCAAGATTTCAATAACTCTCTGTGGCTGTTTAAAGTTTCAACTGGTACATTGCTAGTTCTGTAAAGAAGTATTTTGGATTGCAAGAAAAAAAAATTTATTAAACAAACATGCCAGTAAATATGTGCCAATATAAATGTGAAATGTTTGTAGCTCTATAATTATATGTTAATGATAGATTGTTTAAAATTAGATCAAACAGTTGCAGTTAATAAGCAACCAACAATTCCAGACCTGTGCAATACAGGCCTACTTGTGAAAATAAATCTACTTTATCACTTCCTGTCGTACAACGTACAAATAGGGCCTCACTATATTCCATTGTAGGGAAAGGGGAAAGTTAAACAATCCATTTTGATTTAAAAAGCCAATTTAGATGGTAGCATAGAACCTATGAAATAGAGTTTTCTACAAAACAAAACAACAGCAACAAAAACTATTTGAAATTGTTCCAGCAGTAAAATATTTCATCTGTATCAAGACCTAAACAGAGCCTTTTTCGCCCCATTTTTCTTAGACTGTATGGCTATACTATATAAAGAGGCTACAACTACTCTTATTACTACCAACAACAATAGTAATAATACAAAATGTTTTATTATACAGAAGGTTTTACAATATAAAAAGTGGTTTCAACTGGGTTTTGACAGGTATTATTCTTTTCTGTCATGGCTCTGTGTTATATAGGTCTAAGAATTATTTTTACTCTCTCTTCACTTTGAGAATAAGTGGTTCTGGATATTTTTAATCTATAATACACTGATTTATTGACTGAAATGGGTAATTAAAGTTTTATTGGTAATTGGTTTGATAGGGTTTTTTTGGCAGTATTACGATCTCACTTAGTTGTATTATATGCGATAATTTTGTTTGCTATGCAGCATCGGAACTGTGTGTTCCAGGTGGCTTTATTAATAATTGACTCCTTTATTGCCTGGAACAGGCAGTTAAAAGTCATTTTGGCTCATTTTTCCATAAGTATTATGTTGCTCACACTTAACTGTATTAATCAATTTCATCCTGTGCGCCACTTTGGAACTGAGTGTTGTAGGCTGTTTTGGTAGTAAAACTATGTATTGCTTTATGTCAGGTTAAAGGTCAGCTTAGACATTGTTCTGTAGTATGGCCTTATTCTGTTAGTTTTATTATAGATATCATTTTTTTCCCCCATGCCACTTCAGAACCCAGTGTTCTGAGTGGTTTTAGTAGTGAAGCTATGTATTGCCTGGAATGGCCAGTTAAAGGTCGATTCGGACAGGTTTTTCATTAGTATTATGTTATTCCCACCTATTTGTATTATATGTATAATTTTCATCATCTTGTGCAACTTTGGAAACAACCATTTGGGTCCTTTTTGAGCCAGAAGGGTTAATGACAGTGTGCTATTAATTGATCCTCTTGTTCTCAAGGTTGCTGAACTATTTCCACTGTTTTTAAAGTAAGTTTTATTTATTAAAATACCATTATGGGCTATTCCATATTTTACCCAATCCCAAGCTTACCTACATTTTTTGTGATTTTTTTTTACTTCACAAAATAGAGCAGTTCATCTGTACTTTACTCAGTATTTTGAACCTATAGCCTGCATGTTACATTGCATTTCTTTGTCTGTTCTCTGCTCAATGTTATTTCACATTCATCTGCTGCCATCTTATTATCCATGATTAGGAAAGAATAAAATGACAAGTGGCAAGGGAAATACACAGTAGACTGCAAGGTCTCCTGACAGATTGTATGCGAAGATTTTAATTAGGTGAGCAGACCTGTAGTTGTGATTTTTAGCAATTTAAAGCCATGGTTACAAGAATTACCCTACAGAAAGTAGGGTAGGACTAGCTGTAGTTTATACTGGCTTCTTTCAAGCATATAGCTGCTGCTATGACCTGTCAATTATCTGTCATTTGGCCTACAGAATTTTGATAGCTCTGTTCTATTACAAGGAAAGTATAGTTCTTCTTGCTCACATTTACAATTAAGACTACTGGTTCTATATAACTCAGAAGTGTCTTAAGAAGAATGGACAGCAACCACTGCGATATGGATATCCCTTCTCCCTCCAAAGACATCTGAAGGAATGCATACAGTAAAGAAATACTGCTAGTGTGTTAATGTGCAATTGCTGCTTTTTGTGATATGAACTTTAATGACATGATAAATTACCATGGATCAGGCACTAAATAATTTGTCCATGACAATAGATGGATGGCATCTTCATAATTATGATTGGCTAACATATTAAGTATCAAGTATGAGAGGGGTAGCCGTGTTAGTCTCGATCTGTAAAAGCAGCAAAGAATCCTGTGGCACCTTATAGACTAACAGACGTTTTGGAGCATGAACTTTTGTGGGTGAATACCCACTTCTTCGGATGCAAGTATCAGATACTAATGCACAGATTAAAGATTGACATGTTGTTTCAAGATATTGTTTATTTGGAGGAGCATTTAATTAAATGCACATTTTGAAGGTACTGAGCAATTTATTCTTCAAGTAATTTAATTATTTAGTATATATGCAGCAGGCCTGATTAATACATACAGAGAACAAGTCTACCACTCATGGACAAGGAACCACTGTTACAAATGACTTATACATCAAATCTTACAGTTACTACAGATATTGTCCTTTGTCTGCAAGCATGGATGTATCCCTAAAAATTATGCCATGTTCAGCAGGAAAGAATAAACCTTTCAGACTCCTCAGTACTGAAACACACATCTCTCAGAAAATTCCAGCCAGCAGTTGTGAAGCTTCTGGTTTATAGTTTAACTCTCTCAGGGGTACGTAGTAGTTGTGAAGCAGCCAACACACACACACTGTACAATCTAAAATCTTTATGCTCAATATATCTAATCATATAGAGGACAGATCATATAATACAGGACATCCTACCGCAATGTCTCTCACTAGATCACCCTTTCCTGGGAGACCTTGGAGGATCATCTGTGCTCTGTCAGTGAGGCAGAGTCCTTTATGTACCTTGCCTACCCTACTCCTGCAGCAGCTCCCCCATCTTAACCTGGTACAAAATGGTTCCCTTCTCCAGTTCACCTGTGACTCCCTTCAGAGACTCCTGCTTCTTTTGTTCTGCCTTTCAGTAATTTTCCACAGCTCTCAAACCCACCCATCCCCTTCAGACAAGAGGAAGTGTCTTCTCCCAGCTAGAGCAAACCCATTGTGCCAGACTGTTTTACTCTGAATAGATGAGTGCTGATCACTCACCACTGTAACCTTGCTAACTCATGGGGGATCCACATACATATAGGCTTTCCAAGACATAGTAATGTTGTTATACAATTTCATAAAATCATCCCCCGTTCAGAAGCAGTACAGACAGAACCCTCAATTTATCATAGTAACACATATTACTTTTACCTTTTTTGGAAGAACAGAACTGAACTAATTCTTCTGAACTTTTATTCTTCTATGTAATAGTTTCCCTTATTACAGCTTTTGGAAACTAAGTACTCTGGGTCACATCTAACTGTAGTTTGTGCTTGCATTGTTATGTTGTAAATATGATTCTCACACATCTATGTAACGTATTTCTCTTCAGAGACAAAAGTTAAATAAAAATACTTTATTAAGATATCAAGCTGAATGCCATGACTATAGATAACATCTTTTAATTGACCTCTGAACTTACAAGACAGCATGCTGACATGCTCTCAGCCCCCACCAAACCCACTCTCTTCCCCCCCACATACACACATCACACTCCACCACCACCCCATTACAAAGCACATTGCAATCACTTGCAAGCTGGGATAGCTGCCCATAATGCACCGCTCCCAATACCACTGCAAATGTGGCCACGCCAGTGTGCAAGCAGCTGTCAGCGCTTTCCCTACTGTGTTCTCCGAAGACGGGTTTAACTCACAGCGCTCTACATCTGCAAGTGTAGTCATGCCCTTAGGGTATGTCTGAACTGGAAACTTCAAAGTGCTACCGCAGGAACACTCCCGCGGTAGCGCTTTGAGTGTGAGCATGGTCACGAGCGAGCACTGGGCGAGAGCTCTCCCGGCAATCCACCTCCACAAGGGGATTAGCTCCGAGCGCTGGGAGCCTGGCTATACTAGCACTTTAAAGCGCTCGGACAGTGATTTTTCACACCCCTGAGCCAGCAAGTTAGAGCGCTATAAAATGTAAGTGTAGACAAGCCTTTACTTCAGCCTCAGTGCAGGGGGCTGGACCTGACGATCTCAAGGCCCCTTCCAGCCCTACATTTTTGATTCTATGATCCTGCTATTCCCCTGGGACACTATTGGGCACCTACATGCCTGAGAACTAGAGGGTGGAGGAGAATAATCCCAGACTGATCCAAGTGATGAAGACATTCTCCCCCAATGCACTGGACCTCCACTCCTCCCAGAAACAGGGACTTGCACACTGCACGTCTTCACAGCCCCCCCCCCCCCCACTGCTCCCCTAGGAACAGGGGCTCTCACACCCCGTGCACAGCCCCCCACCCCTCCTACTGCTCCCCTAGGAACAGGGGCTCTCACACCCCATGCACAGCCCCCCACCCCACTCCTACTGCTCCCCTAGGAACAGGGGCTCTCATACCCCATGCACAGCCCCCCACCACTACTGCTCCCCTAGGAACAGGGGCTCTCACACCCCGTGCACAGCCCCCCCCCCACTCCTACTGCTCCCCTAGGAACAGGGGCTCACACCCCATGCACAGCCCCCACTCCTACTGCTCCCCTAGGAACAGGGGCTCTCACACCCCATGCACAGCCCCCACTCCTACTGCTCCCCTAGGAACAGGGGCTCTCACACCCCATGCACAGCCCCCCCACTCCTACTGCTCCCCTAGGAACAGGGGCTCTCACACCCCATGCACAGCCCCCCCTCACGCCTACTGCTCCCCTAGGAACAGGGGCTCTCACACCCCATGCACAGCCCCCCACCCCACTCCTACTGCTCCCCTAGGAACAGGGGCTCGTGCACAGCTGCCCCGCGGGGGCGGAAACGCGCACGCTACAGGCGCGCGCACACGCCCCTTTCCTGGCTCTATTCTAGCGCCCCCCGGCACAGGGGCTCGCCCTGCTGCATGGCCCCGACCCCCAAGCCAAAGGGCGGAAAGGCTCACGCGGTTATACACCGCCCGCCAATCAATGCGCCCTGGCAGCGGAAGGCAGGCAGGCGACGCGCGCTGAAGAAGCCCCCACTCTCCATCTCCACCTATCAGGTGGTGGGGGGGGGGTCCTCTCCTGACCGGGTCTGTCCCCGGCAGACGCCGGAATCAATACGGTCTCCGTTTAAAACGGCCCTTCTCCCGCGGCGCCGTGGGGCTCTGGGGTGCAGTCTCCTTCGCGTCCCGCTCGCCCCCACCCGGGAGCGCTGCCTCGCGTGCGGGTTAGAGGCGCTCACGCGAGCAAAGATCAATCTGGCAGCCGCGGCGCTCCCGTCAGTACTTGCGCGCCAAAAATTCAAGTAAGCGGAAGGGCGCCGGGAGCGGGCGGCCGGTGGGATTCTAGAACCCGCGGCTAACCGTCTGCCCCGCGCTACACCCTCCGCCCCGCCCCGCCCCGCCCCGGGCTCGGCAGGTGAGGAGAGGGGGGGCGGGTCGTGGCCGGTCCCGTCCCGGTTTCTCTCCGGGGAAGGGGAGAGGGCTCAATGGATGCACCACGGAGGGGGTGGGGTCCTTAAGGAATAAGGACCCCCCCCAGCCACTTTACAGGGGCATTGCGGGAGTGGGGGGGGTCTGATGTCTGCAGATCCCCCCCGCCCCCAGTGAGGGGTTCTCCTCTGGGCTGTTGGGGAGAGGCTCCTTCCCTCAGTGTCCCCAGAAGGGCCTGGTTCAGTAGTGGGGGGGGGCGGTCTGGGCTGATACCAGTGAGGGAGCGAAGCCCCCCCCCCCGGCCTGCCCTGTGGGCACAAGCCCTGTCAGTACACACACTTGCCCCATGGAATTGGGGAGGGTGCACAATTGATCAATTTAAACCTAATCACTGAGTTACAGCAGCCCCAGGCCGGTGCCTGCCCCCAGTCACTGCCTTTACAAGCCCCTGTTCTTACTAATGTTTGTCTTTTCCTTTTTCTGGGTGACCCGAACCAGAGAGGACCGCGACTGTGCCCAAGAGCTGTCAGATTCACAGAGTCTCACAGTGAAACTGGCTATAAACAAAGTGCTACCAGGTGTACAGAATAAGGAGACATTTCTCTCTAATTTCAGTTTGGGATAATCCGAAAGTCACATTTGTAAAAATAGCAGACAGTGTTGGGATTTTTTTTATATCGTTTAATGATTTGAAATACAGAAGAGTCTGGGGGTTTTATCTATATATTTTTGCTATGAAGTTTGCCACAATTTTAAGACTAACATAAAGTCACAGTCAGCTCTGGATACAGATAACAGTCCATGAGGTACTCCATCAGCACTGCCCTTTTAAATTTCTTCCTCTCTTTTCTTCTAAAAGACTTTAGTCTTGTCTTTTTGCCCCCTACTAGTCTTGTAATTTTTTTTCTTGACGAGAAACCTGTTTTGTTCCACAGTACAACTTCTATTTGAATATCCTGAGGCTTATTCAATAAATTCATGTAATCAAGGAAATCTTCACTGTGAGTAATATTTGCTGGGGGACTCAATTATCCCTCCTTTGGATAACTGAGATTCAGATAACTGAGGTGGTACTGTTGTGGCAAAAAAAAAATTATCACATTCCTGCATGTGGGTCGAAATACCATTGTCCATGCTAGAGTGTATTATATTCTTTTTCCATTTGTTTCATACTTTGGTTTATATTAGGAGTGCCCGCTGATTTTATCAAGTCTGCTTTTGTTGTTTTAAAACACACAGGACTGCAAATCTGAGATCTTTCTTCATATCCCTTGGAGAGGGGCTTGGCCAGGTCCTCCAGAGAGACAGAAAAGATGCATATCAAGTCAATCATTCTGGAAGGATTCAAGTCCTATGCCCAGAGGACAGAGGTCAACGGCTTCGACCCACTGTTCAATGCTATCACCGGCTTAAATGGCAGTGGCAAGTCCAACATCCTGGACTCTATTTGTTTCCTGTTGGGCATCTCCAACCTATCTCAGGTAAAAAGGAAGGAGAAATATTTCAGTTAGGAAGAATCAGTGAGCAACTCCTCCTTGTGCTGAATAGCATCCTTGTGCAACAAACCTGAGGTTAATCTTCACAAAATGTTGCGGAGACTGGTGTTCCCTTTTTAACCAAAATGAGACAGACTGACAGTTTCTATGCCACTTTCTGGCTAGGTTCAAATTGCCCAATAAAAATTGATGTTATTGATAATTAAATATGAATTTGTAATCACCACTGACTCTTATTCTCAAAATTGACTTACAATCATATCTACTGTGCAAATACTCTTTTACATAGGACTATTACAAATACTAGGGAATTCTTTTCAAACACTTTCTAGAAGACTATAAATATTTAAGCTTTGTATAGCAGTAATAATCATACATTGATACAAACTATGTGGCCCAGAACCACAGGGGAAAAAATGCTAGGTTAGGAAGTAGTAGGTTGGAAATGCAGACTTGGTAGGTAAAAGTACAATCACAGAATATAACACAAACTTATTTCTCTATAATAAACTTGGGCATATCTGGAGCTGGTCTTAGAACCCTATTAGCTGTCTCATCAGAAAAACAGAAAGGAAGTTTTGTTGAAATGATTTGTATTTAAAAGACACTGGCCTATACTGGTACTTAAATGAAAAGTGTGCATTTTGAAGCAAATTTGGATCCCAGTCTTTAAACAGTGTTGCCTTGGAATTCTACGGAAATCCAGCAAAATTGCAAGTAAATCCTATTTTGCTATCTTTATAATCACACACATACTGTATCATGAAATCAAACACTTTACCTAAAGGCACTTACGTATTAATTGATTTTGTCATCTTGCTTCTAAATCTAAGCATTTAATTTTTCTCATGTATCTGGTTTAAAAAAAAAAATTAAAATGTCTGACTTACTGTGTGTTAGTTTACTGTACAACCATCTTGCACGTTTTCTACATGCTCTATTTTATACCTGTGATCTGCTAGAGTATCTAAATGTACAGTATTCCTATTTTTCAAATATTTCATACATTTTTCCTCAAATTCTATCAATTAATAGTGCACGGTGTGAAGCAATGCAATGGCTTTCTGTTAAACGTATTCTTTTTCCACATTTTCAGGTGCGAGCATCCAATTTGCAAGATTTGGTTTACAAAAATGGTCAGGCTGGAATTATTAAAGCGACTGTATCAATCACCTTTGATAATTCTGACAAGAAACAGAGTCCATTGGGATTTGAGGCTCATGATGAGATCACAGTCACCAGGCAGGTGAGAGTTTAACATCTGTGTTTGTCCACAAAGACTTATGTATTTCCACCGTTTTCAGGGGAAAATGACTATACTAAGATAAAATGCAGATTGAATTCTATATCATCTAATTGAAAAATAACAATGTTGTAGGGGTTTTTTTTTAATGCTCTCTATCCTTACACAACAAGTTATTTTTGCATAATTAAGATTCCTTCAGGTAAGGTTTTAAAGAACACTTGGTTTCTTTTACTTGATTGTGCACTAATTCTTCGTTTTTAAATATGCTCTCTTGAAAACTTCATGAACTTGTGCTATTAAAGTAATGTTTCCAGAGTGAACTCAATAACAAACTATGTAAGATTTGAGCTAAGCAACTAAATAAGGATATAACAACTAGTTGCCTTTTCACAGTTCATACTACAAATTTTGTAGTATTCCATATACCATAATCAATGACTCTACTCCCTTGAATGGAAACACACCTAGTCATGAGACAACATTCCTGGAGCAAGCCATATCGTCCCATGCAGAAAATGATGTGCTTCCCTTTTCTGCCTTTCTCCTTTCTCTTTCTAATTTTTTTAGTGGCCTTAATATTGAAAGATGCTAGGTTGTCCACTTGGGATACTGAATTCATTTAATCACAGAACAGATATGGTACAGACAGGAGCACTGCAAGCTTTGTTATGGAAGTCACAGATTCCGTGACTTCTGCAGCGGCCAGTGTAGCAGGCTCTGGGGCTGCCCGAGTAGCTCAGGCAGCCTCTGGGTCAGTCCCACCGGCTGTTGCTTGGGCAATCTCAGGTCACTGCCTCCCTCTCACTCCCTAGCAGCAGCAGAAGGAATTTGAGGGGGCTCACGGTTGGGGGTTAGGGAGTGAGGGCTCTGGGTGGCGTTTACCTTGGGGGAGGGGGAGGGGAAGACTCCCTGGAAGCGACAACATGTCCCTCAGCTTCTAGCTTCGCACGCTGTCCTCGCAGTTCACAGGCACCGCCCTCGCAACTCCCATTGGCTGTGGTTCCCGGATGATGGGAGCTGCGGAGCTGGCAGTGCACGGAGCTAGGAGCTTAGGGATGGATATGTCATCGCTTCCCAGAAGCCAGATAGGGAGCATGCCATCCCTGCCAACCTCCCCTATTCCTGCCTCCTCCCCCCCCAAGCGCCAGTGACACCCCTGGACCGCCCCCCAAACATCTGTGGACCCCCCAGCGCACCAGCGGCTTCTCCTCCCCTCCCGCGCGCGCCGCCCCCATCCCCCCGCACTCCCAAGATTTAGTTAAGGGCATAGTACAAGTCATGAACAGGTCACAGGCCGTGAATTTTTGTTTACTGCCTGTGACCTGTCTAAAATTTTACTAAAATACCCGTAAGTAAAACATAACCCTAACCATAATCTTTCTGATGAAACTGACAACAAGTTTGCTAGTTGTGGTGGTGGTATTTTTTTTTTTTTCTGGTCTGACACTGAACTGAGAGACTTTCCCTTGTTCCTGACTGCTAAGAAATTGCCAAAGGTACTTGCTGTGGGGCTTTAGCTCACATTTTTGCAGTTGGGGTAGAGGATTTTAAAAATGGCACTTCAAACTGATGAGAGGGTTTGTTTGATCTGTGTATTTTGTAATTTTGTTAATTCCCTCAGGGCATTGAAACTGTTTTCTATTTGTTTGCTCAGATTCCTACATCTAAGAATTCCATTAGTTTGTATTCTCAAACAGTAAAGCCATTTTTAGTTCATTTTGAGTATCCCATTTTTCTTTTTCTCAAGGTCGTCATTGGTGGTAGAAATAAGTATCTAATCAATGGTGTGAATGCAAATAACACAAGAGTGCAGGATCTCTTCTGTTCTGTTGGACTCAATGTCAACAACCCTCATTTTCTCATTATGCAGGTATTATATACATATTCCTAAAAAGTTGCTTCCCTTGTTGCTGGATTTGGGAATTTTGTTTTGCATTAGCTCTACATGTTGTTTCTATTACCACAGAGGCTTCCACATATTGACTGACATCAATTAAATCTCTCAAAAGCCAATCTGTGACTAAGAATTTAACCAAAATCAGTCTGTCAGTAAGAGATTCCAAACAGGGAGTGAAAGCAGTGTGCCTGATCAGTGTAACTATGTGTAGCGGGACGCAGCATAAGCAAAGTTATAAAGTATAGCACATCATACTTACCAGCTGACTGTAATGTGACACAAGCTGTTTCAGATTTGAATCTGAACTTTCAAGAATGAGATAACTGAAGCCAAACCACGTTTATTCTTTTAGACAAAAAACAAATTTCTTTAAAAAATTATTGTACTACCTGATAAAGTTTTGATTGAGAATTTAATATATAAAAATCTTACACTTTTTGAGTTTACGGGCCATAATCATTTTTGCCTTTATTTCCAGGGACGAATTACCAAGGTTTTAAACATGAAACCTCCTGAGGTGAGAACAGAGTTCACGTTTCCTTTCTTTCTCCTTTTTCTTGATATCCTTTTATACATGTAAAATTTTGAGTTGACTGTTTGCTCAGGACTGTTGGAACAGTATTTTGAAGAAAGGTGATAAGGAAAATTTTTTGTTTAACACTGGTGATTTTGAAGCTATTTCATAAGCTTGGGTTTGTTTTTGTTTTTCAGATTTTAGCTATGATTGAAGAAGCAGCTGGTACAAGGATGTATGAGTGCAAGAAAATAGCTGCCCAGAAAACTATAGAGAAAAAAGAGGCAAAACTGAAAGAAATTCAAACGGTACTATGTGTTTGCAATTGTGTGGCTTTTTAATGCTTTACATAAATTGAATAACATCAGTGATAGCAGTTATAAGCTGACTTGAATGACTCAATTGCCTGTTGTGTAGCCTTAGAGAGAGAAAGTGCTTCTCTGCCACAATAGAAGAGGATGTATTTGACCCATTTGCACCACCATGGTCCCTTCTCTTTCGCCTTCCCCCATTTGTTGTATATTTATGGTTTCTGGAAAGTTTGCTTTCTCTGCGTAAGGCTATTTGCATGTGGTCAGAGTAGTAGGATTTGGGAGAGTTTTCAGAGTTAAGAATCTGAAAATATATTTTGTTTTTTGTGTTTCAGATTTTAGAGGAAGAAATCACTCCAACCTTACAGAAACTGAAAGAGGTATTGACTTTTAGACCAGAAAAAACATCTTTGGCTTTTAAACAGACTTAGTGTTATACTGGGTGAAATTACACCAGAGGGCCAATTTTTAAAATATTGGAAAATAGCCTGACTAACTTGGAAATCTCTTCAACAATTCATTTTTTGAAACAAAATGCTCTTCTAGACTCTAAAACATCGACACGCATTTCTAGTCTGAATATTTTTGTAATGTGGAAAACATGGTTTATAGAGATATTATTTTATTTTCAGATGTCTAATTGTTATGGTAACATTGGACATTGAGGACCTGCAAGAAATTATAGAAAAAAAAACAAAAAAAAAAACTAGAAGACAATAGCAAGATGATGTTTTAACTTGGTTCATGAAAGGATATCCAAGTGTTGTTTGCACAGTACAGGCTGTTGTATTAGCATCATTTGCTAACATTTAGCTAAGCAGGCACGTGTATGTATAATGCATTTGATGCTTCAGAGGAAGGCAAAAGTGTAATGCATATAGCCAGTTGGGTACTACTGTATGTAGGAAAGGAGAATCCTTCCTTGCTTTCTCATCCCTCTTGGGGAATTGGCGTATATCTTTTGAAGCATGAGATTTGATTACTCATCTTGGCTTGTATAGCTACAAATACTGATCATAAAATTATACAGAACTTCTCAGAAATACTATGGACGTATTACAAAAAACTTTTAATGCTGGCTTATTTTTATTGGTGGCCTTTTCTTTCAGGAACGCTCATCCTATTTAGAGTACCAGAAGGTAATGCGAGAGATAGAACACTTAAGCCGTCTCTATGTTGCGTATCAATTTGTTTTGGCTGAAGAGACGAAGGTACGTTCTGCTGATGAGTTAAAGGAAATGCAGGCTAACATAGCGAAACTTCAGGAAACAATGGCTGAGAATGAGAAAAAGGTGAAGGAACTTAACAAAGAAATAGCAGAGATGGAAAAGAAGAGAGATCAGGTAAATGAAAACACAAATATGTTTGTTTGATGTATACACAAGGGATTAAATCGGAAAGGAATAACTTCATTTCTCTTAATTAAAATATAGAGAGAAGTTAATCAGTGTTCCCTCTAATTTTTTACATTCATGTGCAGAATGAATTTTTTTATGTGCACTAATATGGACAGCACCTTCATATTGGTGCACATAAGAAAATTAATGTGGTGGGGGTGGGGCCGAAGTGTTTGGAATGCAGGGGGGGGGGGGGGGGTTGGGCTCTGGTTCGGGGCCAGGGATGAGGGGATTGGGGTGCAGGCTGCCCCAGGGCTGCAGTGGGGAGAGGATGACTCCCCTCATCCCTCTCTCACTACAGCAGCTCAGGGCCGGGGGAGGGTTGCCTCTCCCCGCTGCAGCAGGTCTGTGCTGGGGCCAGCAGATAGGGGCGCCTCTCTCTGCTGCAGCCCTGAGCCGCTGTGCAGGGCTTAATAGGCAGCTGCGTAGCTTAGAGGGAACTTAGGATAGAATGATTTCCTTTGGATTTTATATGCTTATGTTTATACACTATATACAGTAATTCTTAGCCATTATGTGAAAGACACACTGTTGATTTAATAATTATACTTCCATCTGAAATAGTTTACCTCCTATCATTACAAGTAATACCTAAGATAAATGAAAGATTAGACTGTGAAATGAAAGATGGACTGTGAAATCTGGTCTTTTGTGTACTTTTACCCTATGCTATACAGATTTGACAGTGGAGACCAGCGTTTCTCAAATTGGGGGTTCCAATCCAAAAGGAGGTTGTGGGGGAGGTCACAAGGTTATTGGGGGGAGAGGGGGTTGCAGTATTGGCACCCTTACTTCTGTGCTGCTGCCTTAAGAGCTGGGCGAGCGGAGAGTGGTGTCTGTTGGCTGGGAAACCAGCTCTGGAGGCAGCACTGCTGAACTAAGAGCGGCAATACTATAAAACTCTCTCTCTCTCTCTCGTGTGTGTCAGGACCCCTACAGTTACATCATTGTGAAATTTCAGATTTAAATATCTGAAATCATCAAATTTACGATTTTTAAAATCCTGTGACCGTGAAATTAACCAAAATGGGCTGTGAATTTGGTAGGTCCCTATTTGTAATTATGATGATTAAAACTAAAAAATTTTAAGTGACAGTGGTAAGGAAATTTGTTTTTAACCTTTTTTTTTTTTTTTCCCCTCCCAATGCAGCTGATGGAATGTACACTATCTTATGATTATTAAACAGGTTTCTTTTAGTATGAGTTACATTTTCTTTGTCTTGGTTATAGGAAGTTGGTGGTGTACTTCGTTCACTGGAAGATGTTCTTGCAGAAACTCAGAGAGTTGATACAAAAGCACAAAGTGCTCTTGATCTCAAAAAGCAAAACTTAAAAAGTGAAGAGAAGAAATGTAAAGAATTAGTAAAAAGCATGGAGGAGGTAAACAGTAAGGCCCTTGGTTTTTAAAACTTCAGGAAAATATTTAAACTGGTGCACTACAAACATCTTCAGTAATATATAATAGCTGTATGTTGTGATTTATTTACTTTTCTGTAATGTATGTCCAAGAGGGATAAGAGTGTTGGGACAAATTTATGGCATAAACATGAAAGGGCACCACAAGTTTAGAATCATAGAAGATCAGGGTTGGAAGAGGCCTCAGGAGGTCATCTAGTCCAACCTCCTGCTCAAAGCAGGACCAACACCAACTAAACCATCCCAGCCAGGGCTTTGTCAAGCCGGGCCTTGAAAACCTCTAAGGATGGAGATTCCGCCACCTCCCTAGGTAATGCATTCCAATGCTTCACCACCCTCCTAGTGAAATAGTTTTTCCTAATATCCAACCTAGACCTCCACCACTGCAACTTGAAACTATTACTCCTTGTTCTGTCATCTGCCACCACTGAGAACAGCCGAGCTCCATCCTCTTTGAAACCCCCCTTCAGGTAGCTGAAGGCTGCTATCAAATCCCCCCTCACTCTTCTGCAGACTAAACAACACCAGTTCCCTCAGCCTCGCCTTGTAAGTCATGTGCCCAGCCCCCTGATCATTTTCGTTCCCCTCCACTGGACTCTTTCCAATTTGTCCACATCCTTTCTGTAGTGGGGGGCCCAAAACGATGCCATACTCCAGATATGGCCTCACCAGTGCCAAATAGAGGGGAATAATCACTTCCCTCGATCTCATGGCAGTGCTCCTACTAATGCAGCCCAATATGCCGTTAGCCTTCTTGGCAACAAGGGCACACTGCTGACTCATATCCAGGTTCTTATCCACTGTAATCCCCAAGTCCTTTTCTGCAGAACTGCCGTTTAGCCAGTCGGTGCTTAGCTAGTCGGTTCCCAGCCTGTAGCAGTGCATGGGATTCTTCCATCCTAAGTGCAGGACTCTGCACTTGTCCTTGTTGAACCTCATCAGATTTCTTTTTGTCCAGTCCTCCAATTAGTCTAGGTCACTCTGGACCCTATCCTAGCCCTCCAGCATATCTACCTCTCCCTCCATTTTAGTGTCATCTGCAAATTTGATGAGGGTGCAATCATCCCATCATCCAGATTATTAATGAAGATGTTGAACAAAAGTGGCCCCAGGACCGACCCCTGGGGCACTTCGCTGATACCAGCTGCCAACTAGATATCGAGCCGTTGATCACTACCAGTTGAGCCTGATGATGTAGCCAGCTTTCTATCCACCTTATAGTCCATTCATCCAATCCATACTACTTGAACTTGCTGGCAAGAATACTGTGGGAGACCGTATCAAAAGCTTTGCTAGAGTCAAGGTATATCACGTCCACTGCTTTCCCCATATCCACAGAGCCAGTTATCTCATCATAGAAATCAATTAGGTTTGTCAGGCATGACTTGCCTTTGGTGAATCCATGTTCACCTTCCTATCCTCCAAGTGCTTCAAAATGGATTCCTTGAGGACCTCCTCCATGATTCTTCTGGAGACTGAGGTGAGGCTAACTGTTCTGTAGTTCCCCAGATTCCCCTTGTTGCCTTTTTTAAAGATGGGCACTATATTTGCCTTTTTCCAATTGTCCGGGACCTCCCCTGCTTGCCACAAGTTTTCAAAGATAATGGCCAATGGCTCTGCAATCACATCAGCCAACTCTCTCAGCACCCTCAGATGCATTGCATCGAACCCCATGGACTTGAGCATGTTCAGCTTTTCTAAATAGTCCTTAACCTGTTCTTTCATCACTGAGGGCTGCTCACCTCCTCCCATACTGTTCTGCCCAGTGCAGCAGTCTGGAAGCTGACCATGTCTCTGAAGACTGAGGCAAAAAAAGCATTGAGTACTTCAGCTTTTTCCACATCATCCGTCACTAGGTTGCCTCCCCATTCAGTAAGGGTCCCACACTTTCCCAGACCACTTTCTTGTTGCTAACATAACCCTTCTTGTTACCCTTCACATCCCTTGCTAGCTGCAACTCCAATTGTGCTTTGGCCTTCCTGATTACATCCCTGTATGCTCGAGCAATATTTTTATACTTCCTAGTCATCTGTCCAAGTTTCCACTTCTTGTAAGCTTCCTTTTTGAGTTTAAGCTCACCGACTATTTCTTTGTTAAGCCAAGCTGGTTGCCTGCCATATTTGCTATTCTTTCTGCACATCAGGGTAGTTTGTTTCTGTGCCCTCAATAACGCTTATTTAAAATACAGTCAGCTCTCCTGGACTCCTTCCCCCCTCATATTAGTCTCCCAGGGGATTCTGCCCGTCAGTTCCCTGAGGGAGTCAGTCTGCTTTTCTGAAGTCCAGGGTCTGTATTCTGTAGAGATAAAGAATAAGTGGCATTGCCTTTTTACAATATCATGTATTATATAAAGTAGTCTAAATTTGCCCTTTAATAAAGATTTGATTTCCCCCTTCAGTGTCACCTGAGAGAGAGAGTTTGTTTTAAGCTTGGTGTTCCTGTGTAGCCTGATATAAAGAATATATTCCCATTAGGAATTGTGTGTGCATGAACAGAATAGGCCCCCTCAGCTAATATTTTCTTTTTTATGAAGTTTAGGGACGATCACAATAATTTAAAAATATGTTGCTCTATGAGAATATGGATGTTCTGAAGATTAAATTAGACTGTCAAGGTTCACATTTCTGTCATATCTTTTTACCTGTTACTGTTACCAATAATACTTAAACAAAAACAAAAAAAACCTTTTCCCCTCTAATCTGTATCATTTACAGTAATTTATTTTTCCAGTGTATTTTGTGCAACACTTTGTGTTTGCCCCGTTTGTGTGGCTCTTTCATGCAACAATACAGGCAAGAAAACATTTTAAAAATATAAATGTGTGATTCTACAATCACAAATAATGGCAAGGGGGCTTGGGAACGTAGTACCTTAAACTATTTGCAACTCATTTTTCAATACTGTTTAGATTTCAAGTTGATGTTACTCTCTCAAAGGGATCTGATTTGTTTTGCTAAAGGATTCTAAGGCTGTAGTGGCAAAGGAGCAGGAAGTAAAGAAGATAAAAGATGGGCTAAATGCTCTGCAGGAGGCAAGTGACAAAGATACAAATGCTCTGGCTGCTGCACAGCAACATTTTAATGCCGTGTCTGCTGGTCTGTCCAGCAATGAAGATGGTGAAGAAGCAACTCTTGCTGGACAGATGATGACATGCAAGAATGACATTAGTAAAGCAGAAACGGAGGCTAAGCAGGTACGAATAGAAGCTAACCATGTCCCAAACAAGCATTGATGGTTTGATTAACTTTATCTTGAAAAGCTTGCTCAGCAACGTTCCATTTGGTTATCAAAAAATGCTTTACAGGGATGTTCGGTAACAGGCAGTGCATGATAGCATATTGTATTATCAAGGCTAGCTGTTTGTGATAACATAAATTGGGAAAAGCCATGGCATTGACGTGAGAAAAAATACAAAAATTATAATTTTAGATTAAAAAAGAAAGTAATGGTACTCAGTTTTTTTATTTTAACTCTATGTAAACATAAAAAATGTTTAAAATTAAATATAACCAGTTCAAACTACATTAAAGCCCTAAATTCCACTGTGTATATGAAAACCAGACTTATAAAAATTCATTGATCAGTCTTGCTCAGTAGATGGATCCTTGTTCTCTTTGTTACTCGGTGTTTTAAATGATGAGGGAAAGCTCTGAGAGTCCTGATTTTGGCCATGGTAGTCATGAAAAGATTAATCTTAATTTTAAATCATGCAGATCTGTGGCAAGGTATGTTGGTATTTGTCCTAATTTATGCCAGATTTAGGCTAAAAAGTTAGGTTAACCCAGCTACATCTCTCGGGGGCGCGAGAAAAATTCACATCCCTAAGTGATGTAGTTAAGCTGACCTAACCACCCCACCCCTTGGTATAGACAGTACAAAGGGGAAGGAAGAATTCTTCTGTTGATTTATGTGCCACCTCTCAGGGAGACGGATTAACTAAACCGATGGGAGAACCCTTCCTGTCACTAATGGGTGTCTACACCAAAGTGCTACAGTGGCACTGCTGCAGCATTTCTAATGAAGACGTAGCCTTAGTAATAGTCATTTGGTACATTCATACTAAACTCTTTGTCCCAGTCTCATTAATAACATGTTCCAAAAGTTTATCTTTTGAAACTGAAGGTTCTCATGTATAGTAAACACAGAATGAATTGTTCTCAGTGGTGTTTTAGTTTTGGCTGCATGTTTTTGTTTTTGTTTTTTAATTGGTTAAATTATTTGTTCAAACTCTTGTGGACAAAGTAAGAATGTGTCTCTCTTCTGTCAAACTTTCATGTGTTATTGTGCTCTAATGCACGGTTTTAAATTAAAACTTCAAACTTAACATATGCATAGTCCTTAGTGAGGAATGTGTTCCATGATTTATCTGAAGAAATGTGGTTTTGAAAAACCCTAAGGGGGCCTGCTCCTTTTCATTCATTTACTAGCCCTATTCATTATCCTCTCTGAAACCTTCCCTCATCCTGCCTTTTAATATATGACCTAAAATAACAGAGATGCACAATATCATATTTTTATTTCCAAACTCTCTTCCCCATCTACCATTGCACTATGTTTTTAAATGCCAAGGATGCTATTTGACACTATTGTAAGTGATAAGGATCCTGAATGATAACCCAAGCACCCTGATAATGTAGAAATTCTAAATCTATATAATCATACTGTTTGAAAAACCTCCAGGTTGTTTGTCCTGTGTTTCACTATAGGCTCAAATGAAGTTGAAACATGCTCAACAAGAATTAAAGACAAAACAAGCGGAAGTAAAAAAGATGGATGGTGGCTACAAGAAAGATCAAGAAGCATTTGAAGCTGTCAAAAAGCTGAAAGAAAAACTAGAAAATGAAATGAAAAAGCTAAACTATGAAGGTTTGTTGTACTGACTGTACTGGTAGAATAGCAGTTTGGGATTGGTGGGTGGAAGTATAGGACGATCTAGAAGAACTTGGTGTGAAGAAAGAGTCTGGAAATATAGGAAGAGAACTCTGAAGAAATTAATATTTCTGCCATTTTAATGAATGGTTACTAGTATAGCGGAGGTAGCACAATGGAATTAGTTGGGAAAATATGCAGCTTTCTTACTTGCAGCAGGTAAGAGTTCATAGATCAACAGGCAATCATACAGCCCCTATGAAGGTAAAAGCATATTAGTTTAAACTTACAGGCCAAGATTTATAAACTCTGGGTATTTAAATTGAGTCACCAGACTAAAAGTTTTCCCCAATCTCTTCCCAGTAAAAGGCAATGACTTTCATTTTCATTAAGGCACCTTCACACCACACTGTCAACATAAGTGTAACTCGCATCCAGTTTGAGGCCCCTTTACAGTGCAAATGCAGAGCTAGAGTGTAAAGGGGCTCTCGTGTAAATGAAAATCCAGGCCAAAGTCAATAGCAAATGCCAGTGTTTGCCATTTCTGAAAATCTAACCAGTTTAAGTGCCTTACTTTAGGCACCTAAGTTGGAAAAGGTCCTAAGCAAGACAAAGTGTCTTGGAATTTTTTGTGTGTCCCCCCCCCCTCACTGCAAAAAGTACATTTATCTAGCTAAAAGTACCAATTGTTGTTTTTCTATAAATCTCACTGAAGCTTGCAAGATTCCAGGTTTCTGATTTATGTCTGTTTGGAATATTTGGGTGTCGATATTTTGCTTAAATTATAGCTGTAAGAATCTTGGAAGAAGGAAGGACTTCTCATCATGCCTTGGGCTACGTGCTGTGTACCTGCTTCTAAACTGCTTCTTATCTAAATCTGCAAAGATTGTAACTAAAAAGTTCAGTGATATTTTTGTTTGGCTCTTTTAGACAAAAAAGAAGAAACTCTTTTAGCAAAACGGAGAGAGCTGTCTCGTGACGTCAATCAGTTGAGAGAGTCGTATGAAGCCTTAATGGCCAAGTTTCCCAGTCTACGGTTTGAATATAAGTAAGGCCTCAGAATTGTACTCTAATGTTCACTAAACATCCTTTTTTAAAAAAAAAAGTCCTCTAGAAACTTTTATAAGATTGTGTGAACTCAGGAGAACGACAATTCAAGAAGTCATTGTTTTGCTATTGGTATATAAATAGTTTGCTTCCCTTTCCATTACTGACTTTCTGTTATGGCACGATTAATCTGCCCAGGTATTTAGGACAATAATATATTACTGACACTTACACAGCTCTTTTTACCCACGGATGTCCAAGCACTTTACAAAGGTGGTAAATATCATCTCCTTTTTACAGATGGGGAAATTGGGGTATGAAGAAGTAACATGACTTGCCCAAGGTCCATCCTGCCAGTAGCAGGGCTAGTCTCCTGAGCCATAGTCCAGTGCACTATCCACTGGGACAAGTAAAAGTGAAAACAGCAGATGCATTTATTATATGCTTTGCAAATGTTAGCCACTAATTTCTGATGATATAGCGTCAAAACTATTAGTTATCCTTTTCGCTTAGAAATATTATGACAGCTAATTACTGATCAGTTTTATACTGTCACTGTTGAGAAATGCAGTTTTCTTTAAATGTCCATAGGCATTAGTATTTTCAGTTAGAGAAACATGCTATATCTTTTTGTCTAAAGTTTGCAATGATCCATTGTTTTATTGTTAAATTTTGTATGTGTGCCTCTTTAAATAGTGCCTTTGACAAGTTCATTCAAATATAAAAGGCTAGTGATAAAAAATCAGACTTCTTACATTCGAGAAAAAAATGTCATGAATGTCTTCATAATCTCCCCAAACCTCCTTCATGTAACTATGTAAAAAACTACTTTAATGAAAGATTTATACCTTGTACCTAATGAATAGGCTTGCTTCATGTAACTTTAATTTAACGCCAAAATATGTCCGTTTATATGTCAATTAGAAATATTAGCAATGCTCCCAAATTTTGTTAGCTTATTAATAAAGTCAGTTCTGCGTAACTATTTGTAGTGCCAAATTTTATGAACAACTTGAGGCAATGTTGACGGCAGGATTGTTCTATTTATTCCACAGCTGACGGTTTACTTGGAAAACCTTATTTGTTTGTTATGAAGTTTTAAAATAATTTAGCTGTCCATGGCTTCAGAATATTATAGCTCTGCATATTGTGGAATTTTTATATTAGTATACATGGGTTCGGAGTTTGTCATAAGCTGTTTTTCATCCTAAAGAAACATAATTTATATGCTATCATACCATTTTAATTTATTTTAAGGGATCCAGAAAAAAATTGGAACCCAAACCATATAAAAGGGCTTGTTGCCTCTCTAATCACCGTGAAAGAGATCTCCACAGCAACAGCTCTAGAAGTGGTAGCTGGGGGAAAACTCTATAACATTGTGGTGGACACAGAGGTATGTTTCTTAACATATAACATTTGAGTACATCCCTTTGGCTGTATTCAACCCTGTGATTTAGTCATGCAACTTCTGTGAACACTTCTGGGAGATGTGTAGTTAAAACTTTGTGCATTACGGCCAAGATTTTCAAAAGGAATTAGTGACTTGGGGTCTCAACTTCAGGCAATTTAAAAGAGTGCAAGTTTTCAGGAAGTGCTGAGCACCTGCACTCTGAAAATCAGGCCCCTTTAAAGTATCTCCAGTTGGTCCCCACCCCCAAATTTGAGGCCCCTTCAAATCCCTAGTCACCACTAAAAATCTTGGCCCATACCAATAGGATATCCTTAAGCAGATACCTTAGCAAGTAGTGAATTTACCTTTAGTGAGTATGAATTAATATAGATCAAATGGAGTCATGCCTCCTTGGGCCAAATGTTAAACTCTCCAGTATGTGCATCATTCCTGTAAGAAATTTTTTCTGTTGTCTTAGTTTTCACAATTTGCTATGTGTTTTGATAGCCGTATGTAAATTTTTTTTTCTAAATTTTAGGTTATTGGTAAAAAACTGCTAGAAAAAGGTGAACTGAAGCGTCGATACACCATAATTCCACTAAATAAAATTTCAGCACAGTGTATTAAGCAAGAAACTGTGATGGCGGCAAAACGCTTGGTATGTCTTTAGATATATTCTTTTGCTGTGTGTATGTTTTTCTTTTGTTTTGTTTTGTTACTTAAAATTGACATGCTTTAGCTGTTACCATTCTGCAAAAGCACAATAGACAATACATGGGCTGAGTGGGAGTGGAGCAAAGAACTGAACTCACTCTTAGATAGAGGAAGGAGGAGCTGAGTAGAACAATAAAGTTTTGTGTTGCCAGTCACAAAGAAGGGAGTGAGCCAAATAATGTCTGGGAGAGATGTATTGCTGAACTTACTTGATTGTGGTGCCTATTAGTACTCTGGCTGGAGAAGGGGAGAGATTGAGTCAGGGTTTTTACCTACAGTCAAGTAGTTCAAAGGCACTTGCTGCTGATGTATTAGTACATGGTATTGAGGAATTCTAATGTTACAAAACCTTATAAGGGGAGCAAGAAACTGGATTTAAAAAGTCTTTTTATCTAATTCTTGTGGAACACTAATACCATTTCCTTTGACTGTTAGGTTGGTGCTGATAATGTGCATTTGGCCCTCTCTCTGGTTGGGTATGAATCTGAACTGCAGAAGGCAATGGAATATGTCTTTGGAACAACACTGGTTTGTGATAACATGAATAATGCCAAAAAAGTGACTTTTGACAAAACCATAATGAAAAGAACTGTCACTCTTGGAGGAGATACCTTTGATCCTCAGGGGACTCTGAGTGGAGGTAATCATTATTTGTGTTTCCTACCATATCATCTCTGCTGACAAGTGTACTGCTTTAAATGTTTTAACAAATGCCAACAGAAAAATTGTATTTAGAACCTTACACTGGATAACTGTGAAATCTATTTGACTGAAGATGTATTCTACTTAAAGTCAAATTCCAGTTAGTCCCTTGATTTAAGAAAAATGGCCATTCAAAGAAGTCTGCAAGACATAAATGAAAATACTGGAACAAAAATATTTGTCTTATTTAAATTGTTTTATTTAAAAGTTATGACTGTATAGTGTTCCCTCTGCACGTGAAATGTGTTGGATAATCCATTTACAAATGTAATAGATAAATATCTCCAATCCAGGAAAAAATAAATCAGCTTTTGTTTGGTACCAAAACAACATATGTCATAAGCTTTAACCAGGAAGGGGAGTCCATCTAACAGGGAAAAATATCTTCAGTTAAACCCAAAAATGTATGTATTACATAATTAAATGATCCAGTAAGACAGATACAGTAACTCCTCACTTAATGTCGTCCCGGTTAGCATTGTTTCATTGTTACGGCACTGATCGATTAGAGAACATGCTCATTTAAAGTTGTGCAATGCTCCCTTACAATGTTGTTTAGCAGCCACCTGCTTTGTCCACTGCTTGCAGGAAGAGCAGCCCATTGTAGCCCCATTGGGGGCTTGGAACCAGGGTGGGCCAGCAGCCCCCCCTAAGTTCCCTGTGCAGCAGCCACTCAGCAGGCTATCAATTGCTGGGCAGTTCAGGTGTCCCTTCTCCCAGTGCCATGTGCTGCTCTTGCCATCTGCCTTGGAGCTGCTTGCTGTGCAGAGGCGGGGGAAGAGGAGTGCTGATGTCAAGGTGTCCCCCTCCCCCTCCTGTACCCCATCTCCACAGAGCAGTGAGGGACACCTCAGGGCTCAGGACCAAGGGAACTTGCTGGCAGCAGCTGCTGTCTCAACTTGTTGATTTACTTAAAAAGGCAGTGTACTTAGAGTGCTGTCAGCGTACTTAAAGGGGCAACGCGTGTCTGTCTGTCTGTCTGTCTCACACACACACACACACACACACACACACATTTTTCCCTCTTCTCTCCCCCAGCACTTTGGAAAGTGGAGGGAGTGGTGTGCTACAGTGGGATAGCCTAGGTTCATCACCGTGGGTCCAGTTTCCGCAGGGAATGTTTACAGCCACTGCCATGTGTCTATTGTGTCTCCTTCCTCCATTAGTGCTGCCTCATAGAGTGTGAGGCTACATTAACAATGTGTTAACCCTTGAGGGCTCAGCTGAGTGCTAGTTCATCATTTAGCAGCAAGGCATTCCCTGGGAAATATCCCACCCTCTGACTCCTCCACCTCAACCAAGCTTCACAATCAGCATTGCTGTGTACAATATTAAATTGTTATACTGTGAGTGTGTGTAGTTTTATATATAGTAGCATTTTTCAGTAACATAACTACAATGTTAAGTGAAGAGTTACTGGACTTCAAAACCCTGCAAGTTCAGCCAAACATAACCTACTTTTGACCAACTCGTTAAGCAATAGCATAAAAACTTGGATTGAGCTCCATTGAGAGCTTCCAGTCCAGTAATACTAGATTCTAGTAATACTTCTATTCCAGGAAATCTAGGAAAAATAGTTGTAGATAAACATGCCTTAGTTCCAGAGTGAGGAAATAGTCTCTGACTGTGTTTGAGAACTATTATATGTTCAATCTTTGCTTTATAAGAGACTCTAGTTTTGGGCTGTTTGCCGTGTGAGTAGCCCAATTTTTAAACACATCCTGTAGTTTAAGTAATGGTAGGCAATCAATCATCTCAGCTTTCTGCTTTCTTTCACTAATCAGGTGCACGGTCACAGGCTACACCTGTTTTGTCCAAGCTTCTGGAAATGAAAGATATTCAAGAAAAATTAAAAACAAAGGAGTCTGAATTAGATACAGTAGAAAAGGAGCTGGCAAGCTTAAAGAACACTGCTGAAAAGTAAGGGTTAAAATATACAAGCTTCTAGAAATTCTCTCTCTTTTATTTATATTTATATAATACTGTAGGAGCACAGAGGGTCAGATCAGGTTTTGTATGAGAGCCAGAATAGTGTGACCACTTCACTACACAATTTTACAGGGAGGCAAGGAGATTTCTGGACAACATCTCCAGGAAAATAGTAGCAAGAAAAGCTTTTATTGTTGCTATGATTGGGAAAATAGCATTTTAGTACACACTGGTCCTTTCCTGAAAACGGTGTTCAGTTTTCTGCTTTTCCTATTCACTGAAGTGCCAAATGATTTTCCTGGGATCCTATTCTGTAACTCCTATTCAGAATTTCAGCTTCTAGAGAATAAAATCAGAGTAGGTGAGAGTTATAAAAACACTGAAATTGCAACAGTATCCCCCAAAGTATTTGCTATTTGGGAATTTAAATTAGATCTTCTTACTTAGAAAATATTTGTGTGAATTTCAGTTAAAAATAATTGTGGAATCTTCCTTTTTATTTAAAGGTCTTCTATGAAATATACTTACGCAAATAAGAGTCCTTAAAAATAAAGTACACTATGCACATGTTGTACTTATTTTTCAAACCCTGTTTCAACCATTTTAATGATTTTTCCAAAAACATAAATAAACGGAGCAAACCAGATTCAAACTTAGTTTTTAACATTTCTATGTCACTTTCATCTAGAATCTGATATTGTACAGTTAAAAAGATTTAGACATCTTCATTTATTTGCTTTTTGATAAATAGTGCAGTTGCTGCACGTCCACTAAGAGGAGTCAGTTTAATTAAGCCACTGATGATAAGCCCTAGTAAGGTTTATGTACTTATTAAATTGTTTGAACAGACATTTTCCATGTATCTGAAAATCCTAGTTATCCACAGCCATAGTGTGTCCCCAATGTAGCCTTTGGATAATCGGACATTCATATAAATGAACATGCTCTTTTAAGGTGCAATTTCACAGTTTCATGCCAGTCCCCAAAGCTGCAGGAGAGAGAAGAAGGAGCGGGGAAGTTGCTGCAGAAGACAAGAGCCTCCTGGGAAATCCTCAAGCAGTACCAGGCACTCTCAGCCCCCAGCTCTAAAACCACCAGTACAAATAGCAAGGGCTAAGACTGGCTCCCTCCCTTGGGGCTCTCAGTGCCAGGAAGCACTCAGAAGCACCAAGGAGACTCCTGTCCTCTGCAGCTACTCCTTTCCTTCCCCGTTTCCTCCTTCCTCAGGAACTGGCATCACTGCAGTATGAAAATATGAAACTCCAGTTTATCTAAGTGTCCTTGTATCCAAATGTTTTGGATGTCCCCAGGCCATTCAGATAAATGGAATTCTACTGTAAACTTCATTATTGATGAGACTATACAGGATTTATCATTGCAGATGTGTAAATGTTTGTCATATTATCCTAAAGGATATGGCTTGAGGTTTGAGGGCAGGAAATCCCAATTCATGGCTGATACTCAGCCTCAATTTTCCTCATTGTAAAATGGAAATATAAATACTTCTCTATTTATCTCATGTATAGCTTGAAAATTTAAAGCTCTGTGTACCCTACGTAAGTGATATGCCTGTAATTTATCATGCAAATACATCTGATTATGTCTACTATAATTTGCTAAGATATCGCCAACTGAAGCAGCAGTGGGAAATGAAATCAGAAGAAGCAGAGCTATTGCAAACCAAACTTCAGCAAAGTGCCTATCACAAACAGCAAGAGGAGCTGGATACCCTTAAGAAAACCATTGGTGAGATAGCAAGTTGCTGAAAACGTGAAGGACATTATTTGGCTATTCATAGTGGAATCCTTTTATTTGCTTTTGAGATTTGTATAAAGCTAATAGCTTTTAGATTCCATTAAAAACCTGAAATTTGGTTTTTAGGGATTTTTGTTTAACAAATACAAAAGATGTTACAAATTAAAATAACAATAGACTGACTGAAATGAGGATAAAGTCAAGGTTGCTGATTTTCTTGAATTCAGGATTTGCACTATACATAGTTTGAATCCTGAGAAATTATTTGAAAAATATTAGTTTTCACACAGGTAAAGGAGCTCTGGAAAGAAGGAATAGCAAAAGCATACAGGTCAAGAGGAAGAAATAGGCAGATGTAGTGGGAGTGTCTCAGTGTCAGGAGTGAAGGAACTGATAGGGTACCAAAGATTGGTAAGTATCAGAGGGGTAGCCGTGTTAGTCTGGTTCTGTAGAAGCAGCAAAGAATCCTGTGGCACCTTATAGACTAACAGATGTTTTGTAGCATGAGCTTTTGAATCCACTGATTCTTCTTCTTTTCAGGAAAGCAGTGGGGCAGGTGTGTATAGGTGTGCATATAGCAAGCAAGCAAGCAGAAGCAGGAGATAACGAGGTAGATGTGTGAATTGGTAGACTACCATTCAGTGAATTAATTTGTTCATCCTGTGGTATGTAAAGTGTATATTTATCTGGCATATAAAGGGAGAGATTATTTATTTTGTTTTAACTTAATGAACAAATTTCAATCTTGCTGTACCCGCCCATATATTTTATTTGTGCTGTTAGTATTTGGGCAACATTTATACTGACCCATGGACAAGGGAACACTGAAAAATTCCTTATTACCCCCCCTCCCCCTTTTTTTTTTGTACTAAGCCTTTGTTAAAGTTGATTTGACACCTGAGTTATAAGTATATGTGTAGAAGTTTAGTCAGGGGTTGGAAGAACTCCCAGGCTCAACACTATACTTTTGGATTCAGAGGAAAGTGAAGAGACACTAAAGAAAACCAAGGAAATCCAAAAAAAGGCAGAAGAAAAATATAAAGTGCTGGAGAACAAAATGAAAAATGCCGAAGTGGAGCGTGAGAAAGAATTGAAAGATGCCCAGCAGAAGCTAGATGGTGCCAAAAAAAAGGCAGATGCTTCCTGCAAAAAAATGAAAGAAAAGCAGCAGGTAAATCTTTTTCACTGTTGGTAGCAAGTTTAACAATCCTGAAAAATGGCCACAATGGAGCAGAAGTGTATGTGGAGGTTTATGATTCTCTTAAACATTATCAGTTTCAGTACATGGATATTATTTTGTAGTCATTGACATACATAGAAATTGGTGATGCATGATTTGTTCTAAAATCATAAATATGCTCCATTCTCCCTTTGTGAGGCTGATTATAATGATATTATAGTTGTGGTTGTGGAGCCATTGACTTTCGACCTTTCTTCTGCAGCCTTTACTCGGAAGCAAGCTGAATATTAAATCTTTCTATTCAAGTATAGTCCTTAATACATGTTCAACATGTCATCTGTTTAGGAAGTTGAAGCATTAGTTCTGGAATTAGAAGAGCTAAAGCGAGAACAGGCCTCCTATAAACAACAGATTGAGGCTGTGAATGAAGCTATCAAATCCTATCAGGCTCAGATTGATGCTATGGCATCTGAGGTGTCCAAGACAAAGGTAGGTCTGGCAAAACTGGAGGTACTTTCAATACCAAAGACAACTTTGTTCTGATATTTTTTCATCTGTGTGTAGCTGTGAATGGAGACTATTAAACCTTATACTATAGATTATTTATTCAATTTGATTTGGATTTTTCTCCCACCACACAGGAGGTACATAGCCTACAGGACCTTTCTGCAGACTTTATCCTTTGACTGAATTTCACCCTCAAAGAATTTCTATATTTTCCCCTTTTTTCCTGCTAGTCATTTTCCTTTATTCATAATAAAGGTATAATTGGTTAAAAAAGAGAAATGAGTGTCTCCTTTGTTTTTCAGGCATCTGTAAAGAAAGCTCAGGAGGAGCTGGCTAAGCAAAAGGAAGTAATCACGGCTCAGGATAAAGAAATTAAAGCCAAATCTGCAGAGGCTGTAAAATATAGAGAACAAAATAATGAATCACAGCTTAAGGTTAAAGAGCTAGAACACAACATCAACAAACACAAGCGAGAAACTACTGATGCTGCTGCCAAGGTATCCCAGAACTCTACCCTTCTTTGTCTCCGTAACTAGAGGTGGTTATTTCAGTCACCATGGGCAGTGGAAATATTCTCCTTTATCTAATAAGCACTGTTATATTGGTACATCCTGAACTCTGAGAAACATCTCAGAAAAGTCACAAGTGTTTATCCATACATTGTCCCATAGCAAACAGAGCATGTCAGTATGGGAGACAACCAATGAAGCAGATGCAGTCAAATCTATCGGACAAACCAAGTACCTATTAAAGAAGGTTGACTTGGAGACACAGTGGCAGAGCATTGTGTTGCCATTTGGGAAATCTAAGTTCAAGTCACAAGGTCAAACTCATATTCAAAAACTTTTTCCCATGTTTTGACCTTCCTGACTTTTCTTCAGCACTTGATATGTCAGTGTTCTTTTGATGCTCAGCAAAGCTGCATTTTGTATACTGAGATTTAATGTTGTAGAACAACTTGGGATGCTGATATTTTTCATGGAAATGCTCTCAACGTGTGTGCTTTTGTGCATGTTTCCAGGTAGCTAAACTACTGAAAGACTATGAGTGGATAGCTTCAGAGAAACAACTTTTTGGCCAGCCTAACACAGCGTATGATTTTAAAACTAACAATCCTAAAGAAGCAGGTCAGAGGCTGCAGAAACTACAGGAAAAAAAGGAGAAGTTGGGAAGGAATGTCAATATGAGAGCTATGAACATGCTTTCAGAGGCAGAAGAAAGGGTAAAAATGTCTTGCTTTAACCTCAAGAGTCTGTACAATTTGTGGCATATCTCTTTTTGTTTAGGGGCAGTGTAATTTCTATCACCTGCACAGTACTACTCAGGGTCCCAAAGAAGTAAGGTGATCTGCTTAAGCTTTACACATTGTCTAATTCAGAAGTCAATAGCATGACCCATTTTATTTATTCTTGGATGCCAATACATTTTTAACTGACTGTGCATCAGCAATTGATATTGGAGAAAATCCTGACTTTCCACGACAAAATATTAGTTTCCTTCTAAAAAGTTCATTCTAACTCTGAGTATATCAGTCCAGCATTACTAGGTCTACTGCAATGCTTGATTGAGTATTAAATCAAAATGAAAACCTCGCCAAAAATATGGGCTGTAGCCCATGGTGTTTCAGGAAGAATTGACCAGTTGACATTTTAGTATCACTGTAGTTGGCTAGGATTGGCGCATTTTTCGTGGTTAGTAGAAATTATCCTTTTGTACCAATTAATAGGTAAAAATTACAGTGAACCACTATTAACATGAGGGAGAGAAGTATCCCTCAGGGTTTAGTTTTACCCTTAGAAATTTGCTACAACAATTAACAATAATGTATTTTAGAATAAAGTACTGAAAGCCTTGATTCTGCAAGCAGTTATACACACATTCTTAAGTTTACTCTTGTAAGTAGGCCTATTCACATGCTTAAAGTTAAGCATCTGAGTATTTACAGGATTAGAGCCAAACATGTCAAGTACAAAGTTAATTGAGACCAATTTTCTCTTCTAATTGAACCAGTATAATGACTTAATGAAGAGAAAAAGAATTGTAGAGAATGACAAGTCTAAAATACTTGCAACTATTGAAGAGCTTGACCAAAAGAAAAATGAAGCTTTGAACATTGCCTGGCAAAAGGTACGTTATTTCAGATTTAGGTTTCACATTTTAGAGTGTTTTTTCTAAACATGGAGGATCAACTTTTATTCCTTTTTTTTTTTAGGACTGTCAAGCGATTAAAAAAGTTAATTGTGATTAATCGCACTGTTAAACAATAATAGAATACCATTTATTTAAATATTTTTGGATGTTCTCTACATTTTCAATTTCAATTGATTTCAGTTACAACGCAGAATACAAAGTGTACAGTGCTCACTTGATATTTATTTTTGAATGCAAGTATTTGCACTGTAAAAAACAAAAGAAATAGTTTTCAATTCACCTAAGTATCAGAGGGGTAGCCGTGTTAGTCTGTATCCACAAAAACAACAAGGAGTCTGGTGGCACCTTGAAGACTAACAGATTTATTTGGGCATAAGCTTTTTTGGGTAAAAAACCCCACAACTGAAGAAGTGGGGTTCTTTACTGACGAAAGCTTATGCCCAAATAAATCTGTTAGTCTTTAAGGTGCCAGCAGACTCCTCATTGTTTTTGCTAATACAAGTACAGTAGTGCAATCTTTTTATCATGAAATTGTACTTACAAATGTAGAATTATGTACAAAAAACCCTGCACTCAAAAATAAAATGTCCACTTAGTCCTACTTCTTGTTCAGCCAATCGCTCAGACAAACAAGTTGGTTTACATTTGCAGGAGATAATGCTACCTGCTTCTTGTTTACAATGTAACCTGAAAATGAGAACAAGTGTTCTCATGGCACTGTTGTAGCCAGCATCGCAAGATATTTACATACCAGATGTGCTAAAGATTCATATGTTCCTTCATGCTTCAACCACCATTTCAGGGGACATACTGATGACAGGTTCTGCTCGATAACAATCCAAAGCAGTACAGACCGACGCATGTTTGTTTTCATGATCGGAGTCACATGCCACCAGCAGAAGGTTGATTTTATTTTTTGGTGGTTCGGGTTCTGTAGTTTCTGCATCGAAGTGTTGCTCTTTTAAGACTTCTGAAAGCATGCTCCACATGTCCCTCTCAGATTTTGGAAGGCACTTCCGGTTCTTAATCCTTGAGTCGAGTGATGTAGCTATCTTTAGAAATCTCACATTGGTACCTGCTTTACGTTTTGTCAAATCTGCTGTGAAAGTGTTCTTAAAATGAATAACATGTTCTGGGTCATCATCCAACACTGCTATAACATGACGTATATGGCAGAATGTGAGTAAAACAGAGCTGGGGACATACAATTCTCCCCCATGGAGTTCAGTCCCAAATTTAATTAACACGTTTGTTTTTTTTTAATGAGCATCATCAGCATGGATGCATGTCCTGTGTAATGGTGGTGGAAGCATGAAGGGGCATATAAAATGTTTGGCATATCTGGCACATAAATACCTTGCAATGCTGGCTACAAAAGTGCCATGCAAATGCCTGTTCTCGTTTTCAGGTGACATTGTAAATAAGTGGACAGCATTATCTCCCGTCAGTGTAAACAAAATTGTTCGTCTTGGTGAGTGGCTGAACAAGAAGTAGGACTGAGTGGACTTGTAGGCGCTGAAGTTTTACATTGTTTTGGTTTTGAGTGCAGTTATGTAACGGAAAAAAATCTACTTTTGTAAGTTGCACTTTCATGACAGTTTGCATCACAGTACTTGTATGAGGTGAATTGAAAAATACTATTTCTTTTGTTTCATTTTTACAGTGCAAATATTTATAATATTCACTTTGATTTCAGTTACAACACAGAATACAAAATATGTGAAAATGTAGAAACATCGAAATATTTAATACATTTCAATTAGTATTCTATTGTTTAACAGTGCGATTAAAACTGCGATTAATCGTGATTAGTTTTTTTAGTGAATCGCGTACGTTTACTGCAATTAATCGACAGCCCTAATTTTTTTGCATATGCAATACGCTTATGTCCATGTAGACATAATTGTGCCCTTTCTTAGTACCAACCTCTATTGCCCACTTGCTAGATTTTTCAAATAAACACCCTTTCAAATAAGTATCTTTTTTTGTGCTTTCTCCTATGCTGCTCCTTGCATATGGGCGGCTTTCCCCCATAAACATCCCTTAAAATTTACTTGTCCTTCAAATCTCTCCTTAAAACTCCTTTGCTGTGATGCCTACAAAAAACTTGACAACAGTTAGACTCCTGGCCTACTATGATGCTAGTCGATATTGTGTCAGTTTCCTTGTACTCATCCAATGGTCAGTCTGTGTATCCATCTATTGTCTCCTGGCTTCTGTTTCTATTGTAAACTTCCTGGAGCAGGGACCATCTTTTTGTTCTGTATTTGTACAGTGCCCAGCACAGCGGGGTCTTGGTCATGACTGAGGCTCCTAGGTGCTACAATAATACAAATAAAATCATCCAAAGAAATGGAAAAGATTAAAAGTAAAACCAGTTATTGCTTTTTTCCATTAATTTGTACCCTAAGACATTGTCTGTTTACCTATGATCAGCTCTGTCTGTTACCTTCATCAGTGCAATGGGGGTGGGGGGAGGGAGAACCTTTGTGGTTGACTTACCCTCCCCTCCTAATTAAAATTTCTTTAGAGAAATTTTACAATACTTGTTAAATAACTTCTTGGGGGTTGAGATGTCTAATTTTATGATTGGATGTACTTAAGAATATCTAAAATATATCTAAATTTCAGACACTAATTTACAAATCTAATAGTTTTTAACTATTGCTGCATATATTTAAGGTATCACCGACAAAAGACAAAACAGTGGTAATTCTTGACATCTATTAGAAATTACATTTTTTTTAATACAGTGCCATAGGTGTGCAGAAGTACACAGTAATTTTGCCTGGGAAATAAAGGCACAGTCCCAACCCTGAGGATTTCAATATAGGCTATGATTTTGAAGACTACGTCAAATATTTTCCCATTACTGTTTAACAAAGGGAGTTAAGTAGGGGGCTGCATGTGTGTGTCCAGAGAGAAGTTTGCTATTTTGAATAGCACCTTTCATCCAGATGAAATCCCAAAGTGTTTTATCACCTGACATACAAACTACTGAAATGCAACCAAATGTGTTTAACTTCCTCACTGGAATCATTAAAGAAAACGGTACCCAAACTTTTCAGGGTTATGTCCCCCTTACTCCTGTCTGCCTCTCCCTCTCTTCTCCCCTTCCTCCTCTGGGCCGGGAGTAGGGCCACAGCTTCATGGGGGGACTGGACACAGACAGGAGTAAGGGGGATGAGGCCGAAGCTGGGCCAGGAGCAGAGCTGGGTAGTGCTCCCTCCATGTCCCCCCTTTGGGAGATGGCCTGGGTCCCAGCTGCAACCCCCCTAAACAGTGCTTTGTGCCCCACAGTTTGGGTACCTCTGATCTAGACCGTGTCTTTGTCTTGAATTATGGCACAAAGAGAGGATTCTGTACGGTCTATCTTCTCACCATGTAGCACATGCTAATCTTCTGTTGGACACCCAATTCCATCAGGTTAAAAGAAACTGACTCCAGGGGGCAGAAATGACGTGTTTGTTTATAATGCTATTTGTTAGTTTAAGTATGCAGCAATTGGTCATGATTCAAAGGCCTTTAGAAAATATTTGTGGTGGTCTGATTTGTAGGTGAACAAAGACTTCGGTTCAATTTTCTCTACTCTTCTACCTGGGGCCAATGCTATGCTGGCAGCCCCTGAGGGGCAAACTGCCCTCGATGGTTTGGAATTCAAGGTTGCCTTAGGAAATACCTGGAAGGAAAATTTAACAGAACTTAGTGGAGGTCAAAGGTTGGTGTGATTTGTTTTTGTTTTCCTTTTCCTTTGTGGTCCTCTTTTTTCCCCAGAGGTAGATAGTTTTGCTTTCCTTAAATAAAATACACATGTATTTACCAATTCACATTTTAACATCCAGAGCATATAACGTAAAGTGCTGAGCTAACTTTTTTTATGTATCTATGTAATGGAAACATTCAAGAACAAAGAGAAATTTAAATCATAGATGAGTACTCTGCTTTTCACAGCTATTAAGATAAACTGTGCTTCTGCAGAGAAGTGGCATAAGTGAAATTAATTACAGGAGAGTTGCAATAACTCTAAAAATAATGGATCGTATTGAAGAATGTGTAGTACTATTCCCATGTTTGATTTGTAGTCTCTGGCTCTTAGATACAATGTGTGCTTCCCCTGGTTCAAAAGAAGTGCCACCATGGCACTGAAAGCTCTCTACCTCTCTAGCATATTAAAGAGGGGAGTAAGTTACTGTGAAGAGAATACCATTCTCTGCATAGCTTCTGGCAGAGTGTCTTTTAAAGGTGGATCTGGAAAGTGGAGGACTAGAAGAATGTTGTTGGGAGCATGGTGAAGGAAGCAGAGGACTCTTGAGGGGAAGGGAGAGAATGATCCAGAATAGCTACTGGCTGACATAGCAACAATGTAGACCAATGAGAATGTAGCAAAACTCACAATTGGAAATGGGTAAAACAACAGCATGAACTTCAAGGTAACAGTCCAACCAGTCAGATGTTGAAAGGTTATTTTATATCATTATAAAGCTGAGTTTCAGTATACCAGTAAACCAAGCCAGAAATCTGAGTTTCAGTATACCAAGCCATGGTATTAGCTATCTGTCCTACTGAGCTTCTAGTATCTGTCTACACTCACAGAATGTCCTTGCTGCAGCAAAACTGTGCTTTGGTGGAGCAGCCGAAGAGGGGAAAGAATATTTTTTTCCCTTGTAGCTTATAAAGAATTAACTGTCCTTGGTCTGTTTTTAGATCTTTGGTGGCTTTGTCCCTGATCTTAGCCATGCTTCTCTTCAAACCTGCTCCAATTTACATCTTAGATGAAGTGGATGCAGCCCTTGATCTTTCACACACACAGAACATTGGACAGATGCTTCGCACTCACTTCAGACATTCCCAGGTATGATCTTGCAAATATCTATATGTGGTGGTCTGTTTGTGTAGTTCATTACTCTCCGAGAGTGTGAGAGTATAAGGCTGGGGAAGCGTAAGTGCTTAGATCGGGGTAGGCAACCTATGGCACATGTGCCAAAGGCGGCACACGAGCTGATTTTTCAGTGGCACTCTCACTGCCTGGGCCCTGGGGGCTCTGCATTTTAATTTAATTTTAAATGAAGCTTCTTAAACATTTTAAAAACCTTATTTACTTTACATACAACAATAGTTTAGTTCTATATTATAGACTTAGAAAAAGAGACCATCTAAAAATGTTAAAATGTATCACCGGCACGCGAAACCTTAAATTAGAGTGAATAAATGAAGACTTGGCACACCACTTCTGAAAGGTTGACAACCCCTGGCTTAGATATTCTGTATTCATGAGGCCTAAAACACGGCAGTCGCAGTGATTATTCTGCAAACTGCGAAACATTTTTATGGAGTCCTGTTCTAGTCTTCCTCTCACCTTCTGGTATAAAACTCATTACTTTCCTGATGTTATTTTTCTTGGTAACCAATTGCTGTAACCAGCAGAGCTGGTACATGGTAGCAAATGGGAAAGGCTCTGTCCGTGAATTAGTCCATCTATTAAGATACGGTCCACACTTTTTTTAAGAGGTTTGAGGACTCCTCCTTTAAAAGTATAACTTCTGTTCTTCTATTTTGGGCCCTTATGAAGTGTGCTGAGAATCTTCATATCACTCCAACTTGGGTAGGAAAAAGTATAGAGCTGGAGGAGTTTGTTCTTCAGGTGATCCTGTGTGTTCATGTGGTAGAACTGAAGGGTCCTTTATAGGCAAACCACACACAATCTGAAACTGAATCAGTATGGGTTTGACATACCTCACCCCAGCTCCCCAGTCTGGTCTCTGTCTTCCTCCTGTTATTGAGACTAGATTCTCACCTGCACAAATTTGAGAGCTCTGAACATACTACTTGTACTATCTGTATCTGTGAAGTGCTTTTTGCCTAGGGCTAAGCAAAGTGCTGCTGTGAAACAAATGGACTAGACCCACCCATGCAAAGTGGGAAGGACAACTGTCTTCAGGGTGTCACAAGGGAGAGTTAAGTGCCCTTCCCAACTATGAGGGAGGAGGCTCACCTCATATCTGTCAGTGGCAGGTTGTTTGTTCATGGTTTGATCTGAAATGAAGGGGCCTTGTTCAGCATCAGGGACTTATTTTGGGACAGCCTAGTACACGGGGCTTACCTTATTTTTTTGCCCAACCAAAAGATCCCAACCCTAGAATTGGGCTTATATCTTGTCTCTGTGGTTTGGGCAGGGGAGGTTTCTATTTTGCTGTGGTTTCAGGTGACCTATTCAGAATGTTCCTGGAGAACGAGTGCCCAGGACAATAGCCAATTAGGAGAAATGGAGCAGTGTATCTAAACTGTTGCTTTTAGACCATTTCCATACCTATATGAAAGCTTTATCAATCTTAATTTTAAAATCTCTATTGTCCTTTTATATTCAGATTATGGTTTTCATGCTGTGGAAACATTTTTCTTTCTTTAGTTTATTGTGGTATCCTTGAAGGATGGGATGTTCAACAATGCAAATGTCCTCTATAAGACCAAGTTTGTAGATGGTGTATCCACCGTGGCAAGATATACTCAGGCACAGAATGGAAGTAACGTATCTGCACAGCAAAAAGCTGACAAAGCAAAACAGAAGAATAGACCCAGGCCCTATGTGGATGCTTGAAGAGCAAACTTCCACCTGCAGCACTTTCTGTTGGAATGTCCTCTGTTTCTTGACTTTAGGATGAAGAGACTGGAAATGCCATTCAAAAAACACATTACTGAATGGCCAGCTTAGAAAAAACAAAACCGGAAGTGAGCATGGAGTCAGTGAATACTCTGGCCAGTTTTATTCTATATATTCTCTAATTGTAATTCATGTTTACAATTCTCATTATACTTGGTTTTCTAAAGAGAAATCTGGACTGAATAGCCACTCATTTTTGTCTTTCCACTTGTTCATTTCTAGACACTTCCTTTTTTGTTTTCATACCTGAATCTAACTCTGTCCTCTCCACTCAGGCAAAGTTATTGCCATTGTATTGGCTGAAGCCAGGCTGACCATGAACAGTTGTTACTTCTATTATGTGTCCCACTCACAATTCAGTGTTTTCCTCCATTTTTAAAATCTGCTTTTTTCTTTTTATCATGATTCCTTAAAAATGAGAAACGGGTTCTTGTATTCTGACATCATGTAAATGTGTGTGAAATTTCAGTACGGTAGGAGAATAGGGACTACTTAATGGAGTTTTTAGATCTTGTATCAAAAAGCAATTGAAAATACTTATGAGAGAAGCTTGATTGCTAAAGAATACAACATAAAAATGAAATGCTAATGTTTATACTGCCAACTTTTTCAAAAAGCAGAATAGGAAAGGTAACTTCTTATCCTTCTAAACTATAACTTTGGTACAGTTGCTAAAATTGCCACGTTAATATTTTAATTTGTTGTCAATAAACGATTTTAGCTCAAACATGAAGCCTAACTTCACTTTTGGTTTCTTTTCTCACCTTGTAGGTAACCACTTAACAGAGTGGCATGTGACTATGCTTGGGCAAGTTTTAAATAAGTATGTTACTCCGCCTAGTCTTGGGGTTAGTTCTGTAGTTCATAACATCAGTGTCTCACTAGTTGAATTCAACAAGAACAAAGGGAAAGATACTCTGCAGGAATCGTTTGATTCTGGATCAAACATTTAAGGTATCTTGCTGACATTCATCAGAATTCTTCAGATGGCAAACTGCTGCTCAAAAGAGGTGTTCCCTCCATCAATACTTACCTGGAGCTTTGCCAGGGAGGCATAAGACCTACTGGTTTTCTTCTAAGTCCCTTTAAGTTATTTCTGGAGCTTTCAGCTTTGTGTGTATAGATGCTGGATCTGGAAAGGAGATCAGTAGATTTGTTCCCCTGCAGTGGACAAATTCTCTTGTTATATCAGAAGCAGAACAGCGAAAAACCAGATGCGCCATTGTATCAATCCCAGTGGGGATTCCTTTTAATTGGCTATGCAGTGCATCTTCAGCAGTGCAGGACCCAGCTAGAACAAGTTTTGAACTTTCTTAAAAAAACATTTTTTTTTCATTTGCTCTTCCTGAAATCCCAGTCCACCTCTTGTTGGGCACTAATCTGGTTTTCCAATAGTTCCATTTTACTGATCATTGTTTTATTTAGTCAGTGGAGTTTTAGAAATACATTGTTTTCCCCACCTGAGCCACAATGGAAGTCTGCCTATGAGTTGCTTCCTTGTCATAGCAGCTTTCTAAGCTCATAACAATGTATCCTAGTTGACTGTCTGGAGCACCTGTGGCCAAAGGGTACTTCCAATGGTAATTTGGCTGTGCTTCTACCAAGTTACTAATGGAGTTTAGTCATCTGATATTATGAACTGAGAATGATCTGCTCCTCAGAAATAAAATGAGTAGCTCCCAGTTACATGTCTATAGATGCAGGTGAGGGTCCTTTTCTATCAGGCCTGTTTCTACAGCTTCTTATTTTTTTTTTTTAAAATCATTGCTAGCCTCAGCTACCTCATCTCCCTTAAAGCAATCCTTCATTTGCCATAATACAGATTTCCCCCCACTCTGTAACATTTTCAATATTCAGTGCAGAGTTCTCACTGAAAGGAGTAGGAAAGGAATTCTTTGTAAAGTTTAAAGAGCTGGAACTAGAAGTTGATTGACATTGAACAGTCACTGTCCACTAGCATGGCAAAGGAAGAGGAGATGCCTCATTGCTTGGATCATTAAAGACCATAAGCAGCCTCTGGGGCGAGTAAGGAGTAATTCTGCACAAGCTGGTACCATAAAAAACCCTGTCATCTTGTCTTTGAAAGTTAGAAATCTGAGAACCAGCTACCAAGCAGCGATTTAGGTGCTGTGATACTTCACATTGCAACACCTCATGTTTTAGGTATCTAGGAAAACACAGGAACAAACCTGTGATCCACAAAGCTGAGTTAACGGATGAGGTTCCCTATACAGTGAACTGGGACAGATAGGTGCCTTAGAATGCAATCCACAAAAGCCAGCACACTAACCAGGGAGCTGCCAAAGCTAGCTCATGTGAGATAGTGGTGTGTCCTAAATCCTGCCCTTAAATCAATCCAGGTTGTAGGAAGTTGTCTAGTTCTGTTTAGTGAGCCACAACTGGCAACCCACCACCTGAAATCAGGCAGATGAGGTGATGCTGCTGTTAGCCTTAAGTTTTAGCCAAGAGGTTAGAGCACTTGCTGGAGACATGGGAGACCAGGGTTCAATCCCCCCTTCTCTGCCAGAGAGGGAGAAAGTATTTGAGGAGGTGGCTCTCACCTTACAGCAGTATGGGCCAACCACTGAGCTATGGGATGATCTGATGTAGGGCTCCCTCACCCTCTCCTGTTGAAGCAGTTTCATTCTGGCTAACCCCATTCTGGATCCCTTTTTAAGACAGACTGAACTAACTACGAGTTCATTTTGCCATGTTAGTTTCTCAAGCAGGACAGTCCTACTTAGAACTTGCCACACACAAATTGTACCTTACAGTAATGAGTTATATAATTACTAAGGCTGTCAAGCAATTAATTGCCCTGTTAAACAGTAATAGAATACAATTTATTCAAATTTTTTTGATGTTTTCTACATTTTCAAATATTGATTTCAATTACAACACAATACAAAATGTAGTGCTCACTTTATTACAAGTATTTGTACTGTATTTTTCAATTCACCTCAGACAAGTACTGTAGTGAAAGCTCTTTATTGTGAAAGTTGAACTTACAAATGTAGAATTATGTACAAAAAAACCCCTGCATTTAAAAATACAATGCAAATTTTTAGAGCCTGCAAGTCCACTCAGTCCTACTTCTTGTTCAACTAATCGCTTACAGTAGGAAAACAAATTTTACATTTGCAGGAGATAATGCTGCCTGCTTCTTGTTTACAATGTCACCCGAAAGTGAGAACAGGTGTTCTTATGGCACTGTTGTAGTTGGCAGCACAAGATATTTGTGCCAGATTTGCTAAAGATTCAGGTATCTGTTCATGCTTCAACCACCATTCCAGAGGACATGTGTCCATGCTGATGACGGGTTCTGCTTGATAATGATCCAAAGCAGTATGGACCAACCCATGTTTGTTTTCATGATCGGAGTCACATGCCACCAGCAGGTTGATTTGTGGTGGTTTGGGGTCTGTAGTGTCTGCATTGGCGTGTTTCTCTTAAGACTTCTGAAAACATGCTCCACACCGCACTTAAGATTCTTAAACCTTGAGTCAAGTGTTGTAGCTATTGGTACCTGCTTTGTGTTTTGTAAGCTTTGCAGTGAACGTGTTCTGAGTCATCATCCATGATTGCTAAAACAGGAAATGTATGGCAGAATGTGGGTAAAACTGAGCAGAGGACATACAATCCTCCCTCAAGGAGTTCAGTCAGAAATTTAATTCATGCTTATTTTTTTTAAATGTGTCATGAGCATGGAACCATTCCCTCTGGAATAGTGGTGGAAACATGAAGGGGCATATGAATGTTTAGCATATCTGGCATGTAAATACCTTGCAACGCTGGCTACAAAAGTGCCATGTGAACACCTGTTCTCACTTTAGGGTGACATTGTAAATAAGCAGGCAGCATTATCTCCTGTAAATGTAAACAAATTTGTTTGGCTTAGCAATTCCCTGAACAAGGAGGTGGCCTGAGTCGACCTGAAGGCTCTAAAGTTTTACATTGTTTTGTTTTTGAGTGCAGTCATTTAACAAAAAAAATCTATACTTGTAAGTTATACTTTCATGATAAAAAATGATACAGTACCTGTATGAGGTGAATAAAAAAGTACTAATTTTTACAGTGCAAATATTTGTAAGCAAAAATCTACACTGATTTTAATTACAGCACAGAATACAATATATATGAAAATGTAGAAAAACATCCAACATATTTAATAGATTTCAATTGGTATGTAATTGTGATTTCATTTTTTTGAGTAATTGTGAGTTAACTGTGCCTAATTGACAGCCCGAATAGTTACTGAAACACCACACCCAGTGTGCAGGCAGTTATTGATATAGCTTATTTGTATAAGGTGCAGTGTCAATACCCCCACCCCCAAAGAGACCTTAGTGAACTCTTGCTGCACTTTGCCAAAGCTCTGGCAGTGAGCTGCCCACCATTCTACCCTGTATTTTCAGGGAGGGTTTCCTGTGCATTTTGGTAGCTTTGATAAATAGTTCAAAAGGTGAGATTTTTTTCTGAACACTGCTTATTATGTAACTTTCAACATCACAGCCCTGTCCTGCCTTTGCTGACATCCATACAACCCTACTGACCTCAGCAGGCCAGAAATGCAGCTGGAGGGGTCATGGCTTAGAGCAAAGCCACTATTTGAAATAAAACCATTTTATATTATTTAGACTTTGGGAGTAGCTGAGAGATGAGACAGCAGCTTGAACTGCTACTAAGGAGGGGGGATGTTATCAGTCATGTATGACTACTGCATAACATTAATGCCAGCTTTGAAGGTTAGAAAGTGCTGGATAGGTGACATTTTGACACATTAATAGGAAAAAAATTACCAGTTACTTCCAAGAACAGGTCATGCACCTTTATTTAATGTTTGTTACCTTTTTGGTAAGTGGGAGGGTTTTCTTTCAATCAGTCCATTTACATACTTCAACATCCAAGTACAGATCACAATGAATTCGATGGAGACCTTGCAACATTAGAAAACTTTTCTTAATATACATCCATTTCAGCAACAGCTTGCAGGTTAGAATGAGTGCTAGTGTCAGACTTGCACACCTCACTCTTGGTATACAAAGCAGCAGCACAAGAAATGCCCACCTTGGGCAAAGTACAGTGTGTTTTACATAGTGCAATCACTTTCAGAGGAAAAACTCTAGGAAGGCCACATCTATTTTTTTTCCTGTCAGGTTTACAAACAAAAAGGTGGGGGGAAATCAGACCTTGGTTTAAGTTCATATCAACTGCTGTGCAGGTAGGTTCTGTGTATAGGCACATGCTGTAGAAGAATTCTGAATCTGTACTTCTAATCATTAAAAACATATTGCTTTATGAGTCAGAGAGATTCTAATACACCATCTCCAGCTTCCCAGTAATCCTGGCCCTAGTTGTCAATCCAGACATCAGAATTTCTAGAACTTCTTCTTCTATGTACTATAAACCCCTAGCAGAAAAACATTTGTTATGGCAGCTAGCCCAGTTGCTCTAGCTAGGGCTACATAATCTTAGGTACTGCCTCACAATACACACATCCCTGCTGAAATCAAGGGCTCAGAGACTGGGAGCACTTGATTTCCTGTAACTGGCTGTTGCTTTGAACTATATGAAAAAGGGTAAGTCAGACGAACAACGGCAACAGCAGAGCAACATGGGGAATTCTCATTTATACAAAAATGAGCTGCTGTGAAAAGATTTCAGGGAAGGCAAGTTGCGTAAATGGTACCATCTTATGCAAGTGATTTGCCCAATAAGCTTTTAAAATTTACAAATGTGCTTGGTAATCCAAACAATGTAAACAAACTGCATCTCCCTGCCACGAAGTCATAGATCAAATGTTTTAGCACCAGCTCTCAGCACCAAGGGATTGCCTAATGTGGGCTAATACAAGATGCATTAGAGCTTGATACAGAATGCCATAAGATGCAGAGTCTTACCCCAACATTGGCTGAAATTTTCTGATCAGATGGGTCTGGACTGCACTGCCCCTGCCCCTCGATACATCAGACTATTAAGCTAATGCAATGCTTTTCCAATGCACGTGAAATAGCACAGACCTGAGGGAAAGGTAGGCACTCAATCCTGAATGCGCCAGCAACACGGAGCAATGATTGTTGCAAGGTTATTTGATGATCTACTGGAGGAGAGAAAGTCAGAAAGGGGCTGGAGGGAGTCTTTAAGAAAATGACAAGTCTTTCTCTGCTGAAATCCATGGCTGTGAGGTTGCCAACGCTCATGATTTTATTTCGTAATCAGCAAAGCGATGTCCTACCCACACTAAGGTTACAATGGTCATTTTACATTTCTAAAGCCTGTCGTCACAGCATCCAGGGTTACGCCTTTTGTCTGAGAAGAGAAAGAAGGGGGCGGGGGGGGAATAGGGTAGCATGGCCATTTCATCAAATAGAATTTTTACTCCAGGTTAATGCAGATATGGTCTGTCTTATTAAGTGCAAATTAAAAGTATTTTCTAGAAACCAGTGTGAGCTGGCAACTGATAGATGATATCGATTATTCAGTTTGTTACAAACATTGAGAAGTCTAAATTGTTACAGCTTTCCAAAGCAAGAACAGAGAGTTACAAACATGGGGGAAAAAAAACTACTACTATAAAAGTTTCCATCCTGGCAAACTAGAAAAAGTTGGGGGGAAGTTGTCATTTTTTTCTGCAGTTAAGGAGTATCATGCAAAACAACTGAGAAGAGCAGTGTTCCCCACCTGTCCTTTCTTACAGATCCAAACCACCTCAGCCCCAGACAGCTCATTAAAGTGCTCTTTCATGTGCATACTTTTGGAGAAAATCATTGTTTAAAATGTGGGAGGCAGGGATCCATTAGCTGTGAAGGGGGCACGGATTTGTTAAATCCACTCTGAAGTCAGAGATGGAGGAAATACGTCAACAATATTCTGCCTTTCACATTTCACAAACAGTGGGAGTGCGTGCCAGGGAGGAGCAGACTGGGCTAGCAGTGAGATGGGAGTTCTGGGATGAAATCGTGCCCCCCGTGAAGTCAATGGGAGTTCTGCCATTGATTTCAATGGAGGCAGGATTTCAATCCTTGTTAATATAAATATTAGTTGCCCACGATCTCCTGGAGAGACTTAAAAGAATCACTATTTGGGCACCAAGTATTCAACCTCCACATGCAAGGTACAGTGAAATGAAAATAAGCATTTAAAAACTTTCCAGAGCTGTTGGTTCTTCAGCCACCTTCAACAATTCTTTACAGGGGCATTTGGGATCTAGAGTAAATTAATTATACATCCTTTGCCTATTTTAAGAATCAGATGCTTCTTGCCCTTAATACTTTTTTTAGAACACACCTATAAGTCTTCTAGGGCAGATCATTAGAGGTATTTTTATTTACTGATACAACTATTTTTTCCACAACTTCAAAGCTGTTTACTAACCAGCTGCTTAAAACAGTAAAAATACAGTTAATGGGGAACAGAATTTAAGGCATTTTTTATTTTGGCCAAGGAATGATGCATGCTACAGATTAATCTTCATTTCCCCACTTGGTTTTCAGATCACACTGCACTTGGTTTTGTTTTACATGGCACTTTGCTGTTGGTGTTTTACAATTTAGTCAAGGTTTTCAAGTGTTTTCTTCAATAACGATGCTTTCTCTTGCAGCTCAGGTCTGCTGTCCAATACCAAGGTAGTAAGTGAGCCAATGAGGAGCTCTCTGCTTTCCAGTGGCAGGCTGTCCCACTGTTTAGACTCTGCGTGGATAGAAGGAGACAAACAGCTGCATTTTCAAATGAATACCAGAATGATGCAAAGTAACTAGGCCCCCGGACACCATGAAACAGGAACTGCTTTGAGTTCTACGCTTGATCCAAAATCGCTATTCAGGGAGGAGATCCTGCAGGATTATCAACCATGTGGAGAAATTCAGCCTGCCTTACACAGATGCAAGTCCCATGGACTGGCACAGGAGCTGTGCCCACCAAGGCCTGGCTAAATGTGGTTCACAGTGCTCAGCATGAGGGAAAGAGGGGCTTGGGGGGCATTTCTTTCTCCCTTCATGATTGTGCCAAGTGAATCATGGAGCAGCCAGAAGAGCAGCAGGAAAAAGGAATACACAGCCCTCTGCCACTAAAGGAGACACACGGAGCTAGAGCAGGAACCTAAAGGCTCACAGGAGAAAGTTCACTAAATAAAGAGCAACTGCAGCCACGTAGGACACTTGAAGGAACCCTGTTTAGGCCTTAAAGGGGATGGAACCCCAAACTGAGAGGCTAAATTCAGCACAGGTGTTACAAGAAGAGAAGCACTTCCTGCATCAGTAAAGCCTCCTCCAGCCCTCCAGGGGGCAGGCAGCATTTCCACCAATGCCAGCCATGGAGCAGCATAGAAGGGCCAGAGCACAATGCAGAATCTGGCATCTTGAGTCTGAGACAGAGCTGGAGAAAGAACCTCGATATCTTGACTCCCAGGAATGTGCTTTCTCCAGCTAACTCTCCTTCCTGAAGGGTTCTCACACCAAAGGGGGATACCTTGTATTCCCGACCTTAGATTCATCCACAGCTTCTCCAAACATGACTCAAAATTTCTCCCTCCCACTTTTCCCACCTCCACCCCATGTCAGTGCTGCGTTGTCCTTCCAGGTGAGAACAGTTACATGCAGCTAGTCAACGTTGCTCCTAAATCACCCAGCAGGGTAAATGCAGAGCAACAGAAGGCATCACTTTCCCCGCCCTTCCAGGCCTTGGGGCCACACACTGAGCTGGAATCTCAGCCTTGGATCTTTCACATGATAAGCGGACAAAGAACCTCACCTGTAAGTCTGGTAAGCAGCACTTCTATCACAGACAACGCTTCTGTTCTGATGGAGGTGTAGCTCCTATTTTCTATGGAGAAAGAATGCATTCCAACTTTCAAACCGGAGTATACATCAGGGGCACAAATACAGCTTTAGCCATGTGTTTCCACAAAGTACTTTAGCCTTTGTGGCTCCAAACACTTCTGTCCATCACATGGCCAGCTCAGAAACTCCCCTGGATAGTCAGGTGTATCAGCAGCATGGAGTCTGCAAATACACAGACTCCCCCACCATGTTAGGAAAGCATCATGCATAGCCTTCTGGTACAGACCCCACAATGCAACCGGTCCACGTGTTAAAGAGGAACTGGAGGCTAACAAAGCTGGTGAAATTGCAGTACAGTCATATTCCTACATCGGAGCCCTTGAGAAACAGCTCTTTATGTAGAGGAATCTCCTTTCAATCAACTTGTGGCTTGGCAATGCTTAAAATAATCATCCAGGTATTTCCTAAACAAATAGGATATTAGGTTATGTTATAGGGGCTTTCACCCAAAGCATGCAGCCAAGTCACCAGAGACCAGGTTGTTCTCCTGCAACCATAACTTGCACAAGAGCTTCCATGGTCCTCAGCCCCTGGGGTCATATCCTTGTCCCACTGGCCCCTTTAAGCCACATGAAAGGACGGGAGTGGCATAAAGGGGCCCTCAGAGCCCTTTATCTGCCCAGGGGACAATTCTCACAACACAGGCACTGCCAACAGCCTCAGGGCTCCTTCCCTGGCCATGGGGCTGGGTGCAGGAGGGGTGTGTTCGGAGCATAGCAGGACTGGGAGGGCACAAACATGGCCTCTCTTGAGAGTCTGTGGTGCACCTTTTAGCTCTGGTTTCTTTTTGCAGCCCATCATCTCCCCCCATCCTGAGAGTCTGGGGCGGGGCTGCTCCCCTTCACGCCGCAGGTCCCGGAAGCCCTTCACAGCTGGGACGCAGCATGTGCTGGTCATGCCCCCTCCTCCCATCTGCTGCCCGATCTCCTGCCTCTGCAGCAGCAAAGTGACCGTTCATTTACTCCCGTCCCTTTATTATTTACTGCCCTTTTCAGGCAGTACTGAGCCTTTTCTCCTTCCTTCTCCCTGGGTGAGGGTCCATGCAGCTCCAGCCCCTGGAGCCTCCACGGCAATGCCTTCCTGCTGAGCCCCCTTACCGGCATGGCACAAATGCCAGGCTAGAGCCCAGCGGTGCTCTGCACGTGAGGGAGCCTTCCCAGGACCAGCAGAGGGCGACTTATGCCCAGCCTCCTCCCAGGCAGCCAACCCTAGCGCCCGCATGGGTGTGAGGCTCCGAGTCAGGCAGGCATGTTGGGACCCCTCCCCATGACTCCACCCAGAACAGCCTGACCAGGAGACCCAGGGCAGAACAGGGAGAGGCTCTGAGGAGGACTTCAGCCAGATGACCCAGGGGTAAATCTGGGAATGGGCTTTGGGCACCCTCAGGGCTTATATCCAGCCTCCTTCCCCCCCCCCCCCCCCCCCAAATCTGAGTCAGAGAACCGTGATAATGAGATCCCATCCCCTGCTCAAGAAGAATGGGATCCTGAAGGAGCACACTGCCAGGGAGACATTTCTCCGGGCTCTGCACAAAGCAAGCCACATCTGGGTTGCACTCTGGTCACCATCTCCAGCAGAGCTCGCCAAACAGTCAAAAAAGTCCACAAGGAATAAAAAGGAGGAGGAAAAAACAACAAAATAATCCAGAAGAGACACCTCCTCTGAGTCAGACTCCTCCCCCTCTGCCGAGGAAGGAGAGCTTCCGGGCTCCAAATCTGTGCAAGACTTGGAAAAAATGCAACAATTTTTTTTCCCCTGAGAAGTTAGGAGGCCGTTTGCAAAAAAGCTGTGGCCACAGTCCAGATCGAACCTGAGGATAAGCCTCAAAGCAAATACCTTTCCTCCCCCGAGGCAGCAAGTCCCTTGCACTCCTCCTTCAAAGACACAATCAGGGACAAGTCTGACACAGGTTAAATGTATCAGCGATCACGACTTTCGGTTCTATTAGCTGCAAGAACTAGAGACTGCTCTCACTGAAGCCCAGTGCCACAGTAACCTCCCTAGCTAGGGACATGGTTATTCCTTAAGAAGGGGAATTCTTCCCTACGGACCTAATGGACAGGAGAGTGGAAGCCATGATTTTTAGTGCTTGATTTTTAAGCTTAACTTCATAACTTTGCTAGACATGAAAAATCCTGGACTGAATAGACACAGTGGATTTTTGGCTTATTACAACAATCTATACCCCACTAAACTACCCTACCCTCTAGCTTCCTCCCCGCCCCCTTATGACTGGAGAAGTGTGTTAACTGGCCACTTTTCCTCGAATGGTCCCTTGAAATATGTATTAACTCCTTATGCTAAACAATCTGTTCTGCCTTGTATTTAGCTGTGACGTTTCCCAGACCCGAAAAAAAGCTCTGTGTAAGCTCAAAAGTTTGTCTCTCTCCAACAGAAGTTGGTCCAATAAAAGCTATTACCTCACCCACCTTGTCTCTCTAATATCCTGGGACCAAGGTGGCTACAACAACACTGAGTTTTTATACAGCTTTGAAATGACTCATCTGATGGCAAGCAGCAACAGGAGGCATGGCCAGCACACGCCGCATTGCAGCTTTGAACTGCCTCCAGGAACCGCAGAGTGCAGGGGAGCAACCCAGACATAGCAGAATGATGGGAGATGCTGCCAGCAGAAAGGAAATTCTTGGGTAAGAAATTTTCCATCCTAGACAATGATCATGATCTACAAGGCCAAAATAGTCCCTGGTGTAACTCCATTGGCTTTGAGGGAACCACACCAGAGATAAATGTGGGATATTGTTTCAGGTGTGAACTTGGCCTGGCTATAAAAAGTCTGAATGAAGAGACTAGGAAAATTATGTTTCATTCAGTTCTCCAGTCCCACGTGACTCATCTTCTGCAAGGAGAACACTTAAAAAAGGTGACGTGATGGACATGTAGAAAGTACAGGAGCCCGCACAGCAATCTACCACCTCCAAAATCAAGATATTTACTATTGGAGAGAGGAAGGGGTGTTCCTGCTCTAAAGAGTACAACACTTCTGGTCAAAGCATCATGGGCAGTAGTCATCAACAGCCATTCCAAGGGAGGGAGCTTAAAGGGAACTCAAGGTTGTGGCTCTAACGTTACAGATTACACTTCACTGAATATGTCCCGAGAGAGATTCAAATATATCCACCAGCCAGCTCCCAGAAGACAAGCATTTACACGAGCTGTTCATCACCAGCCACCTGCTGGGAAAATACATTTACCTAAAGAGTGTGTGATAGATGAGCAGGTTTCCAACAGGATTTCTGTCAAAGCCCCGGGGTCTGAGTGAGCCTCTTCAAAAAGCATTAACCTGGCAAATTTAAAAGCAGTGTGAGATTCGTTGTGCCGAAGGAAACAAGCCACTCTACGGATCTGCTTGGCTTACTCTGAGGAATCATTACAGCCAACATAATAGCGCATGTGTCACAATTTCATGAAAAAGGACTGAAATGCCTGAGTGAAGGCAGGAAATAAAAATGAAGCACAAGCAGGAAAATTACCCTTGAAAATAGGCGTTCATGGCCTGTAGCACTCCAAGCTGCACTTTCCACGTACTGAGTTTCAGACGCTCACACATTAATTTGCACAGCTCTTGCCAATAGCAGCCTGAAAACAACAAATTAAGGTGTCATTACATTAATAAGGGGAAGGAAGATGTGAACATTCCCTACTATGTTCATGCTCCAAATTAGATCTGGCTTCAGTCACTGCAAGGAGATCAAAACATCCTCCTCCCACAAAGGACCCTGAAACCCTGGTTAATCCTGACGGGGCAACACTTTCATACATGGGGACCAAATCACAGGCAACTAAATCCACATTCTGTCATCTCAATAAAAAGGGGCCTGATCATTCAGAGGTGCTGAGCCCCTGAAATTCCTATTGACATTAGTGGAAACAGTGGGGGCTCAGCACCTGGGAAAACCAGGCCACTCATTTAGGGGTCTTGCTTCAGGCACCCCCAGTTAGAAAACACTGGCCTACATGCCCCATCCCATCACTCTACGTCTTGCAAACAGCTTGGTGTGTGGCATTTAGTGCACTTGTAAGGACTCTTCAGGGGTGAGCCTGGGGAAAGGCAGGATATGCAGTGTACGTTTGTTGGAGTGCAACAGACAGCATCTTCCCCAGTTACTGTAAATCACTGCCAGGATGGCGTATCCAGCAGAGTGCACCAACTGACCCCGCTGCTCAAGTAAATGAGAGCCCTGGACATTCCTCCGCATCCCTCAACATGCCTTCTGGTTGAGTCCTTTTAAGCAAATGCTCTTTGAGCCGCTCTCTGCCAGCTTTGCTCATTATTTGTCCGATCCAACTTACGCTGCGTCTCCAGATTCCTAGGCCAGGCCTTGCCCAAACTCTCAAAGGCACAGAGCAGAGATTCCATCTGAAACTCCTTTTCTTTTTCATTCTCGTCATCATCATTCTTTGGTGAACCAGCTCCTACGCTCTCATGAGAATTCTGGAGAGGTACCAGGAATGGGGGGGGAAGACAGGATATTATGCTTTGTTTATTCCACAGTACGCTTTGCTAACAACCAGCCCCTGTATCTAGTCATTATATAATCCACACACACCACATAGTTAGAGAACCTCAATTCATTGAAGTTCTGTTGCCATTAGGAAAAGCTACAGAAATGTTATTAATTTCTATGCTGTCTTTCATCCAGAAGGACCTCAAAGCGCTTTAACAACACAGGGCCGAGTTTTCAGAGGTGCAGCACACTTGTAGTTCCCATTGGCTTCAGCCCAAGCTGCAGATGTGCAGCACTTGAAAAGTCACACTCTTCAGGATGCAGATGGGGGGCTGCAACCAGTAGACATCACACTGCGCAACGCTGGGTTTGGAGGAGAAATGCTCTGAAAACACAGTGGGCAAATCCTTGTGATTTGTGACAGTGTCATGGGATCTTTAGTTTCTGGCAGAGCAGCCAGGGACTTGAGTTTTAATGTCTTTCTGGAGAAGCACCGCGCGTCGGAAACCACACGGAACTCCAGGTTAACTCTGAAAAGGTGAACGGCTAAGACAAGACAAATCAAAAAAAGTGGGGATTGGGGAAAACCTTGTGAGATTACAAGCGGGAGACGTTCACACCTGTACTGGACCAGTCTGAATGGGGAGAGCTTTTCAAAGCATCAGCTCTGAGGAAAAAAAGCCCCATGGGCATGACTTCACCCAGGCAGGCCTACCACCACTGGCTAGTTTAAAAAAAAAAAAAAAAAGAAGGTAAATAAAAAAGCTGAAGTGTCACCTTCTTTATCATCGGAAAGACGATGTCCGCCAGCTCCTGGAAACGGTCTTCCTTTGTCACCTTCAGCACGTCTGCCGTACATCGGAGCGCTACCATCTTGTACTTGAGGTTCTCTTTGCGACACTCTTTCAGGACAGCCTGGACAACATCATTGACGCTGGGCTGATTGGGCACAGACTTCTGCAACTCTACACTGAAACACCGGAAGCACACGGAAGGTGAAACACAAGTTACATCCCACCCCCACAAGGCTGTTAGTTAAGTAAGCAGCTCCGACACCTTGAACCCAGGACGCCACACCAATTACTGCCATAATTCAGGCCTTCCATCCTTTTTATTTTAATACAGGTTAAATAAAATGGGTTACACACACACACACACGCGCACGCCCTTTTCTAGGCCTGGTATGGCCGGTTCAAAGTGCTCTAGACAAGATCTTCTGACCATCCCCAAAAATATCCAGTAATTTGGAAGGAGAAAATGCAGCCCTAATGGCACTCTTCTCTGGGAAGTTTTTCTCGGAAGAGGGAAGGGTTCCTTGTCATTTGGTGGAGTCTGGGGCATTTGCAAATGGGAAAAATGCTATTCAGGAGAACAAATCTCTATGAACAAAAGTTAACCCGTTAGCTCCAGAGCGTGCGAATCTCCACCAGAGGCAGAGAAATCCTTCTCCCAGCATTCACCACCGTACATACATGCACCCTCCGTTCTAAGGGCAATGTTTCACTCTCTGTGGCTCCATTCGCTCTCCCTTCCTTCCCTGTAAGTACATTTCTGTACCTGAGCTCTTCCGCAGTCTTGCAGTATCGGTTGCTCCCTCTTCCTTTCTTCTTCCTCACACTTCCTGTGTTCTTCCCCTACCTCCTCACACACTTTCAACACGACCCCCCATCACTTCCTCCTCCATCCCTCATCCTTTCTCAACCCCATCCCTGTTTTTCCCACCTCCGTAATCCACTCGACCATCCATTCACCACCTTCACCGTCCCACTCCTCCCATCCTGTCCCTACATCCACTGAGGAGCCCTGCTACCAACTCTGGCTACTGCCCAACAACCCCCAGCCTCAGATCAGCAGGGAGAGGAGATCAAGCGTCTATATCCCAGGGGGAGATTAGGATGGCATCCAGATCCTATGACGACCTACTCCTCCCTGGAAAGAGCAGGTGGCAATGAATTCTCCCTCAGCACAGGAAAAGGCAGTGGCCATGCATAAACAGGCACAGGGAATCCATTTAATTAAACAATGCTTTGCTGTAGGCACGATTACCTGCATGCAGAGACGACGCTGGCGAGAGCTTTCAGCAGCTCCTCCTGTGAGCATTAAAACAAAAGTGAGACATGTTCATGAGAACAACTTCCCCGTGAGACAGTGCTTTCCTCCTGCATGGTTTTCACTGGTATCCCTAACTCTGTGGCTCAGGCAGATGCTACAGAAGCATCCAAATGCCACTCACCTCTACAAGGGGCACATTCTTTCCATCACTCCACTGTAAGCTGCACTGTTTTAATCTCATCCTCCCCCATGGCTCATTCTTCCCGTGGTGAACTAGCTCACTAGATGCCTACATTGCACGGCCGGGTTCTCACTCACACTGTCCTGGCTGCAGAGCTGGGCCTCAATGGGTCTAAATGCGCGCTGCCAGAGGGATAGAAGGTAGTCTGAAGAACCAGATTCTCATTTACATTAAGGTTGTTGGTTTTTTTTTTTAAACTCCACATGCTTACATATGCTACTTGGAGCACTTATTTCCATTACCGACTGTGCATAGCTCGAGTTTCCCCACTTCCTCCACCTTTAGTTACTGTGGTTCCATGCCTTGTCCATGCACAAAAAAATCTCATTTAAAAACTCGCTCTAAATCAAATAGGAACAAAGCAGTTTGGGTATCTGATCCATTGAACAGCCACATGTCTGGGCCAGACCACCTCAGTGCCCCTTTTTGTGCATCAGAAACACAGAGGTCAGGAAGGGTCCATCAACCAAAGCAAGATACATTTGGAATCACACTCCCTGCAGGAACGGGAATGTTTATGGCTCACGATGTTCTGTTTCTGGGCTAAGGGCCTGAACACCTGAGCCTCTCTCAATCCACTTGGCCCCAGTTGTTTCTTTACCTTTCCTGTCCACGTTCTTCCAGACAGACCTTGCAACAATGCACCAACCACCATTCCCAGATGGGGCGGTACCAGGGAACCAGTTTGTTTGGCAATAGATGCCATGGCAGCCGCTCCCTGGGCTTTCATCTTCCAAGACTGGGACTGCAGAGCCTTCTGGGTAATGGCGATCAACTCCTGCATATACAATCTAATGCCACCGTAAGTGCCTGTGTATCAAACACAAAGAAAAGCTGTCATTTTATCACATCAAAGGAACAAAAAGCTGCTTCTCAAGCAGTAAAAGGATTCTTCTCTTCTGGCTGTGAGCTGAGTCACCAGGTAACCTCCAGGTGACTCATCATATGGCCAAACAACTGGAAGTCATTCCAGCTCCTCCTCCCCGGAGGTTTTGTTTGCTAGATCCTTCAGAGCTGATTTAAGAGGGTCTTCAATACACAATTGAACAGGAGAGCCAATCTCCATCCCTTGATCTTGTGGGGATTAGGGTATTTCTCTTGGCAATTTCCAGGGAAATTTCATTTTTCTTAAAAAACCATATCCCTTACTAATTTGACAGCAGCAGTTCCTCAGGTCCTGGGGAAGAGCTCTGCAACAATGACCTACTAACTGGCTGGGAATTTTGAAACCAGGTCACTAAACAGCAAAGAAAGGGCTAGCATGTCACTCGCAAGGGGCAAATTACACAGCTGCATCTTCCTTCATCCCAGGACATGAAGGTGTTGAAATTGGTATCTAGAGCCCTCCTATTGGGTAACACCCACTCTCTGGAGTTAGTACTATGAGCACCACCTAGTGGACCCCAAATAAAATGAGATCTTCAATTTCCATCAGGCTAGCACAGGCACTGGGTTTCAGCCTTAATACCCCTCCCTACGTCAGCACCTGCAGAGAGCAAACTTCGTTCCATGAAGCTTTTGAATGCTGGGGCTGAGATTTTCAAAAGCAATTTAGATATCCCCCATTATCTCACAACCTATGTGGAGGGTGAGGGGCACTCCAGCTGGGAGACTGTGGGCTCTAGGGTGGGGCTGGGGGGCTCAGGGCTGGGACACAGAGTGGGGATGGGGGGCATGAGAGCTCTGGTTGGGGGTGCAGGCTGTGGGGTGGGGCCAGGGATGAGGGGTTTGGGGTGCAGGAGGGTGCTCTGGCGTGGAGAGAGGACTCCCCCCAGCTCTCTCTCCCCACAGCAGCACCTGGGCTGAGGGGTTCTTTAGACTTGTCTCCCTACTTCTGAGGCATGACGGCTCCATGCAGGTGAGCGCTGGTGGGACGTCCCTCACGATGGGGAACGGTGCCACTGAGGTGGGGACATGCGGAATGGTCCCAAGGCGGGTTTACCTCCGGGCATGGGTATTGCCAGAGCCGGGGGTGCGGGTGGCATGGTTGCATCAGGATCTCCTGCGACGCCTGCAGGGCCTCAGGTGTCGACGGGACATCGAGTTAACAGAGGCCCTCGTCAACGTCTGGTGTGGCAGGCATGGTACAGGATGGGCTAGCCCGCTCGACTTGAGCTGGGGCTCGACTCCCTGATGAAGGTGTTGAGCTGCCCAGCCCAGGTCTTGGCGCTCCTCCAGCCCTCTCCTTTCCCTTACGGGAAGTGAGAGAGCTTCCCCTCACGGTCCTCTTGGGCTTCTTGGCTGGAGCCCAGGGAGGGGGATCGGGGCCAGCTTGTAGATGGCGCCAGCGGGGCACTCCGCACTGACGCTGCAGTGCTCGGGGCCGAGTCGGCCCTCTGCTCTGGTGCCGGGGTCAGCACTGACTCCATCAGGAGCACCCTGAGACGGATGCCTCTCCCCTTCTTTGTTCGGGGTTTAAATGATTTAGAGATGCGACACCTGTCGCTTGTGTGTCTTTTGCCCAGACACCTTAAACCACTACCATGCGGGTCACTGATGGGCATAGGCCACTTACAACGATCGCATGGCTTAAAGCCTGGGGATCGGGGCATGTCCCATCCCTAGGCAGAGTCCCATCTGGAATCAACTAACTAGAACTAACACTAAGGGTAACTATTAACTATATACAACTATTTTACAGGAAAAAACGTTCGTGAGACACACTGAACGACGTGAAAAGCCAGCCAAAGAAGCAGACATTCCAGCACTGTCACTGGCAGCACGAAGGAACTGAGGGTGGGGGGAGCTGGCAGCACCCTTTATGTGCATGTGTGTGCCACTCCAGGGATACTACTGAGGGAAAAACTTCCGCCACCGGTGCATGTGGCGAGCACACACACCTACTGTGGAATGGACATGAGCAAGCACTCGAAGAAGAATTAAAGGTTAAATTTTTCACAAACTTTGTGGATGATTTTTCCTCTAGATTCCCAGCAGGCCTAGCAATAAGCAAGTGTCTACCGATCTCCAGATCAACTTACCAGGTACATTTTCCTGCCACACTTCGGTCCACAGATTAGAATCATCTTTCTCTCCTTTCTCTTCATCTGGGACCTCGTGCATGCCCAGAAATGCCAGAGGCAAGACCTGTTTGGCATGGTTCTTCAACACATCTGGGCTGTAGCGCCCGATGGCATGAACAGTTAAAGCACAGCCTATCCTATAGACCGGTTCTGAAGGACAAGGGGAGAAAACAATTATACAGTTTGGTCATTTGGAGCCAGAGACGTGTCTCCTTCGCCACTCCACAGAAGCAGGGGAGGGAGTTACCCAGGTGTATAGGAGAGGAGTAGCACTGTGTTTTCCATTAGTTATTCATCTAGTAAGATTTAGCACACTGCATGAATGGGGATGAAAAATACTAGAACACGCCTTCCCCAGCATCTCCCCACCCAGGAGCTGGTTCCCTGCCTCATAGGGTAAGCCTGAAATCCACCAAAACCCACATACCTTCCTTCTCCATGTACCAGCTGTTGAGCTTCTGCAGTAGTTTCTCAGTGCTACTATCCCGGGAGGTCTTTAAAAAAAGTCAGAGAGAGACTCAAATCATTTAAATACACATAACCATCCCCCTCCCAAAAAACCCCACAATATAACAAGTACAATTAAAAGACACCAGCTCACCCGAACTAGATGCCCCATAGCAAATGCAAAAGACTTCTGCACCACGCTGTTACGATCAGTCAGCCCACTGAGTAAAGCACTCATGAGTTTGCCTGTTTGAAAAGAGACAGGATTGATTCTGGTAACGCAAACTTGGACTTGTACCGCTATGGGTTACAGCACCTGAATTTTATTACATCATTTCTGTTTCTGCACCAGTCGCTTTCTTTCGTTTGTTAATTATGCATGAAAGTGTCCTTTAACAGGATGATAAAACTCCATCTGGCCCCAAGTACACACACAAAACCGAAACCTGGTAGAACAGCTGTCACTGGAGCGTAGCCAGGAGAACAATTCTGCTGTTCTGCAGCTAGTGACACGCACAGCCATCGCTGGTCTGCAAGGGCATCTGGTTTCAGCCCCATTCTCCCCCAACCCATTAAACTATATTTCCTTCTCGTAACGCAGATGAGCCCTGCCCAAGGCTCCCCAATCACGACAAAGCCTTGGATGCTCCCACGGTAGCTGTGACCCTGATTAGGTTGCCGGTAGGGACTGAACACAAGACTTACAGGTCTAACAGCATGTGGCGCTACTGCCTGAGCTGAAGCAGCAGCTCCATCAGCTTGAAGGCAGTAGCAGACTCATATGCGTGAGCGAGTCCCAATGGCAGAACAGAGACACAGTTGGGCAGCACTGCTGAAGTCCCATTCCAGGGAGGAAACGTGCTCTAGCTGTGTCGGGGGACAGCCCTGTTATACCCTTAATCCCTGGCCATGCTGGCAAAGGAAAACGTGCTTGCAACCGCAGTTAAAACACAACTATCGCTAGTCTGCTTCAGACGTGGCAGGGAGAGGCCCTACGCCCATTCCTGAGCCACTCCCTCAACCCCTCGTAGGGCTTATCCCTACAACCCTTTTCTGCGTGAAGGAGCTCCAAGGGAGGGCCGGAGAGCACGAAGAGCACTCTGTGCTGGCAGCAAATAGCGACAATGGAAACCAGGCTATTCAGAAGAGAGTCTAAAAGCAACTTAAAGCAAACCCTCTCTGAACGCAAACCTTACCCGAGTACGGCGTTAAGTCCTGGGGACACTGAGTGGTTAGTGACACAATGACACTGGCACAGCCTCCCTGAAAGGGTGCAAGAGAAAAATCAACGTTATTAGCTTATTCTACCGAATCCACCAGCTGCACAACAAAAGGTGAGGTTATTAGTACCCACACGTCGAAAAGCAAGTCACGTGGGCGGACAGGAATCCCGATCGGAAATGAGCAGTTTTCAGCTATTACAGCTGCTGCTTCAGAGTCAGAAGCACCATAATAAGGTTGGCACTGCAGCATTTTGCCTCCCCCACTGCCCAAGTCTTAGTAAAGCTGCACACGTACCTTAGTGCCCAGGCCTATTCCACTTTTGATCAGCTCGCACAGCCTAGGAACCAGCTCACCCAGGACAGACACATCCAGATACTGCAAGCACTACGGAAAGGGAAGGGATGAAAGAGTGAATCTTGAGGAGAAGACACTGAAGCCAGGCCTGTACCATAAACGGAAGAGATGCTATTTGCTTTTACTTCACTGCCCTTGGGAGCTTATTGTAGTGTGTAGCACTCATTTTAAAGGGACACGGTCAGGCCCCAAATACAGATTAGCAGCCTGATTCATCACGTAGTTACACTGGGGCGACCTCACTGAAATCAACGCTTGCCACGTTGTAGAGCTGGTGCACCAGAGTGCTGATCTGGGCCCTTTGTATTTTTAAGATATAAAACAAAACCGCTACCAAGTAAATAAATTTGTGGGTGTAAATTTTGACGAGGATGTAAACATTCCCCAGCAGCCATGTGAAACCTCAACACCGCAGCACTAACGCATCAGAACCAGACAATGCCGAGATTATTTCCCATCTCAGTCGTCTACGATGTTGATTGCAAATGGCAGGAAATTTCTCTTCTTAAAAAAAAAAAAACACAAAACCACAAACATGATTTTTTAAATCATCATGTCTCTAACACCAGAAACCCTATCAAAAGCATACCACTTTTCTCCATTTCCTTCCTAGGGTTTCTATAGATTTAACTCAGTAATAAAAAAAGCAGCATTCCCATTCCAAGCTGTATTGCTCATGGAGTTATGCTGACAGTACAGAAGCTTTAGGACATTTGGCAACACTGTCACCAAGGGTAAGATTGAGCCATTAGGTGGAGCCCAAGGCATGGTGCATAACCTGGAGGCTTATGTCTCAAGGACAGCTCTCCAAGGCCAATACCTCCTGTGAGTAATTCCTATTGCCCTTTACAAGGGTGTCTGCTTCTCCGAGCCACATGAAATTGCATCCACATGAGCAGGGGATGCACAGAAAACAAGATGGTTTTGTTTCCCTTTACACCGGATGGCTTCGCTGTGAGCGGAGTGGGGCCTGTACCTGACTACTGCAGGGAGCACTGGGGTCTCGGTGAGACCCAGAGCATCCTCAGCAGGGGGCAGCACAGTCACACAGCTGGGAGAAGGTGGGAAGGCACCAGCAGCAGCCTCTGAAGTCTTTAGGGTACCAACACATTCAGCCTTTTATCCAGAGGTGCTTCAGAGACCACATCACCGAGACCACAATGGCACGGAATGGTCCCAGCCCCTCACACAAGGGAGGTTCTATTAAGAACTGAGACAGCTGACAGCGTCGGTGTTTACATTCCTGTCTGCCTTCATGTCACAGGCTGGGTAAAGAGTGGCGGTCACAGCCCCCTCCCTTCTGACGATCGCCATAGAGTTCAAACTGAAGAAGAAGAGGCCACAGCTGTACTTTTCCCTCAGAAGGCAGCTTCTCCAGCAGAACGCCATCCCATGACAGGGTGCCTGGGCACCAGTGAAGGCTGAACTCAGGAAAAACGGGTGTAGAATATTGAATAGCCTACACCATTTCCAACGGCAGCTGGATTTTCCCCAAAGGTTTCCCACTGAAGTACTGTCCTGGCCCAGATCTAAATGTCTAAAGCACTAAAAACCACTGGTAGGAGAGGAGAAAGGGAAAAATAACAGAGCTCTGAGCCAGTGTCCAAGAGCAATTCCCTCACATTGCCTCCTGGGGACCCAAGCTGGGAACAAATTAGGAGCGCAGATCCTAGGGCAAGTGGAGATAAGACTACAGAGGAGAAGCATCTGGGCTCTTAAAGAAGTGGAGGAGTCCCTCCATGCTAGCATTCAGCATCCCCCTGAAATTGTTGGGTCACCCACGGAAGAGCATTAGTTGTCACCCTTAAGAACAAAAACACTCCTATGCTCTTCACCACATCATGGGCAGTTCCTCAGCTGGTGCCAACTGTCACAACTCTACTGACCTCAGTGGACTCATGACAGGGGACACCAGATGAAGATCTCCCCATCTGGCCGCATGGCAGTTGCTATGAAGGAGAAGGAAGGCCAGTAGCTACCTGTGTGAGGTATTGGGGGAGGGATAGAAGGGATTATCTAAACGAAGAGGTGGACAAGAGCCCATACCTGAGGAACTCTGACAATCAAATGAATGGTTGTCTGATAAAAGCCTGAAGAGAAGTTCCCCATCATGTTACCACTTTGGTCATTATCCACCCTCCCTCACATCTACTTTAGGACCTTTTCTAAATCCAACACCTACCATATTAATTGTTTCCATCATGGGAGATGATTTAGCAGCACTAAGTCTTGCACTATCCATTGCAGCCTAAAGGAAACAGAACAAACAAAATAGACTTAATCTGAAGCCAGTGGAAAAAGCCACCACATCTCAGCATCAAATGCAATGTGTTTCCTCACAAACTCTGACTAGTCCATGTTTTCAGATAACTACAGGCAAGTAGCAGATGTCAGCAATGGGGCCTTGGGAGATCACCGCAGTCTAATACCCCTCTCTATTAGGAAAGCCCAGGGTTTAATGACAGTGCTGAAAACACCCCCAACCTGATCTACACTGGAGCTTACATTATAACTAGCAAGGGTGCTTCAGATGTTGCATTTCTAGGAAATTGGTGCCAGATTTCTTAGTGTAGATGCAGCCTACATCTTTACAGAGGTCTCTGGCTGTTTCATAATTTTACTCAGGGCTGAAGTCAGATTTACTAACAGTTATTGTCAAGATTGCTTTCCCCCCCCCTTTAGGAAAGATTGGGGGCACACAGGGCATTTAAAAAAAAATCCTCCAGTAACTCCATGGTTCTCAGTGTCATATCAAAACAACAGATAACAGCTCAGTAGATACATTAGCTAATTCCCTTAACACCTTGGGGTGCCTCTCGCTCAGAGAGTTGCTCATTTGTTTTGTTCATATCTGTGGGAGCCTTGACGCTATCAATCCTTGTGAAACGGCTGTGAAAACGTACTCCATGGTTGTTACACTTACTTTCTCCTGATCCGTAGCGCGGAGACTCAAATAATTGAGAACCTGGGGTTCCAACACGCTTAAGGACTCCAACAAAGCTGGGATGAGCTTTGGTGCATGAGGCTTCAGCATAACACCAGCACTTTTACTGATCTTCACAAGCGTGTTAATGCTGGAAAAGAATTGAAGCTCATGTCATCACAGAGCCTTTACAACTCTAATCACTTACAAAAGCCCTTTCCCCAAGCGTAGCTGGTATCCGTGGCAACTCTGTGCTGACACACCACCAGATTCAGACCTGCTGCATCCGTATGAATCTGGAGTATGTCTGTGAATGGAATTTTTCTGTGTCTTTTCAACTTAACCGTGACCAGAATCTTGCCTCGAGTCTCTACTGATACTTACACATTGTACAGGCTATTTTATCCTCTCTCCCAGATTGCCTAGCATATCCAGTGTGTTGCAAAGATCTTATTTAGACACATCTGAACACAGAAACAGGAAGCAGCTAGATTATTAGATTAAGAGACACTATGCAAAATCAGCTCAGAAACTTCAGTCATCTCTGCACAAGTGAAACCCCCACCGTTTAAAACAATATGTTCAACTGCATCACTCCATTCCGCACAGGCTTCTTCTCTCAAACACATTCCATGTGTTATACACTCCTCAAACAATTAGTGGCCCAAGACGTGTGCTAATGGACTGTCACTTGAAAATCAGGAAGGCAACAAAGTACTTCAAACTCTCACAAGGAAGAAAACAATTCATGAGAGATTTGTTACGGTTTGTTGTTTTTTAATCTTGCTGGATAATAATGTTAATGGGATCATATTATTCCTGCAAAAGACAGCTTCACTTCAGCTTTTAGCTAACTTCAGAACCTTGGTTACTGCTTCATTTATTCCACAGCAGGATTATAAAATAATAATCAACGGCAATAAGTGCCATTCTTTCATCTCAAAGGACCCTAAAGGGATACAGAAACTAAAATACATGCATTCAGCACCACTGAAATGCAGCCACCTCTGGAGTGTGCGCAACCAGCACAAAGAATGCTGAAAAAGAGTGCTGCAGAGGGAGGAGCAGTGGAGAAATGTTGGCCAAGGAGACACAAGGGTAAATCCCTTTTCACGAGTACTTTACATGTACACACCATCATCTTCATAGAATCATAGAACTTAAGATCAGAAGGGACCATTATGATCATCTAGTCTGACCTCCCGCAAAATGCAGGCCACAAAAGCTGACCCACCCATCTTGTGAGGACCCACAGAAGAGTCTCACATACTACAAACTGCACGGGGGTCCGTTTACTTGCTGCAGAAAGATGGACGGTTGTATTGACTCCTGCTGAGATGTGAACCTGGGCAACTGCAGTGTCTTTCATATGATGTCCCCAGACTTTACTTGAGCTTCTGAGTTCAGCAGCTCCTTTCCTTAGGCTGGGGAGGGGCCTTTGGATGCCCCCCCGGAGCTCAATAGGTGCAGAGAGGCTAGATATTCTGAATGTGATACTTACACCATTGCACCAGCCCCCTTTAGTTAAAGAAACTGCACTCTAGGAAACCACTAGAATTCTCTGAGCTGCTGCTTTAACTGGATGAAAGCAGGGGGAGGCGAGAGGGCTGTTTTTTCTGGGGATGGGGAGAGGGCATGAAGACGGCAAGTGATTAACTGACACGCTGCGGTTCAGGTGAATAAACCAAATCCCCTTGGAACAAACACACGCCCAATCCCAAGGGAATTTACAGGATGTAAAACAAACCTCAGAGCCCGAACTTCCGTCACTGTGCTCATCATTCCTTTGTCCAGCAGGCAAGGCAGCAACACCGCTATAGTTCTCTGGCCCGCTGCGCCTTTGGCGGGGTCGCACATTTTCACACACACCTAAGGATAAATAGGAGAGGCGACGTCACACACTGCTAAGTCTTTCCTCAGATTTAACCCAGCACCATCCCGCATGTGATGGGAAGAGTTACGGAGGAACCAGACCCAAGAGACTGGGTCACGTTCAGATTCCGTGTATGTGGGTGTAGCCCACAGAAGTCAACACAGTTGTGCCTGGTCACGTCAGGTCTGGGCTTGCCCGTTAGAGCACCATTATTTTTGCATGGGGGATTAAACGCTCAGCCAAATTCCAGCTCAGCGCTAGATGGATATTCGCTCCTGAACGGGGGCGTGGAGACAGGAACTGTGCTGCCCTCCAAACCCTCAACAATTGGATCTAGGCATGCTCAGAATGGAAACACAGCTGCTTGTGCAGGTTATTTCAGCCAGACTGGCCCAAATGGTCAATGGCCGCAACAGCAGGTCCCAAATTAGGAGAGTCTCAAACCCCAGGAAGGGCAGCTAAACCCTGTCTCGTCAGCTCCATTTCTAAGCAAATGTGCATGCACTGTACACTGCACGTAACACCACTCTTTAACCGTCTAGAAAAAGAAGGGCACACAGGGCAGCAGATTTCAGATGTTTTCCTCCAACATGTCACATTGATTTCAACAGGGGTTATCAGTGTGTATGGGATGCAGGATCACACTTCTACTGATCTCCACTGGGCTTTAACGTAACACTGCACCTTAGTACCAGGGTAGTTCACATGAGAGTAATTTGTAATCAAAGGTCATTCTTGGACAGGTGGAAATTAACTATTAGACACCACCATATACAACACACCCACCACATACACAGTCTGCAATGAAGAAGTTCAATTTTACCTTACTTAAAGTTTTCAGGGCTAGTTCTGCTGCTTTTCGTACAGACTCCTACAGAAGAAGTTAAAATTCCATTAATATTTTATTTAAACTTTTTGTTTGATCATTACTGGCCTACCTGGACTTTCCAGACAAGTATTGACAAATCTGATTCATAACCTGTCGGTTATGTTTAAAAGACCTGTTTGCGTATGGTCAACCGCTTATCACTAAGTGTGTATTTATTTTGTTCAGATTCCAAAAAATGGGAACCATGTGCTGTGAAAATCAATTTGATCCTGATTTATGACTAGCTGTCATTTTTCCATTTAAAGGAGTTCCCATGCTTTGTTCTTCCATGCCACTAATGTTGGAGGATCTGTCCTTTTCCAAAAGGAAGCATAAAATCTCTCCTGTATACTTTATTCTCTACTCAGAAGGATCGCTGAAGAATTCGGTTATACTGTTTTTACCAACATCATATTTAGGGCTGGTTTTATTTTGCCTTTCACTACACAGCGAAAATGATGCAATTCCAGCTGAGTCTGTGAAAGCAACGAGGCCTAACCTCTGCACCTCTGATCACAGCAAAATTTCAGAAGCAAAGAAGCTTTAGCCCTGCTTGAACAGGCAGGGCTGGATGTTAGGAAACTAAGGCTTGATCCTGTAGGATGCTGAACACTCTGGCCTGCAGAACACTTACACGTGACTACTCATGCGCTTGAAGTTAAGCATTCGCTTAAGTGTTGTGCTGGGTCAGGGCCAGACTGCTCGGCGCTTTGTAAGACTGAGCAGAATAGGAATGGAAAAGTGTGTGCTGTATACGCACCCTCAAACCTACTTGTTCTCTCAGAGCTGCACAAGGTGCTCTGGAGAAGCCGAGTGGAGAAGGTCTCAGAAGGAATCCCAACACTATGAGGAACCCATATGAAGAATTTCCCAAGCATTTTCCTCACTGGGACCTTAACAGTGGTGAGCACCTGCAACTTCCATTGGCTTCAGCGGGAGCTGGAGATGCTCTCAGGACCAGACCCTAGCTAATAACTGATTCTTCACAGAGATACTTTTCTAAACTTGCAGCAGATGAGATATTCCCTCCAGTATTGATAATTATACTTTTTGTAAGAGCTGACAATTTAACAGGAAGCTGTACTACCTTAATATCATCTTGCACTCGGAACAGGGTTTCCCAGATTTCTGGAAGTTTATCAATAATGTCATCCAGTGGTCGGCCTCTTAGTAAGTCATTCAGTGCTAGACAGCTGCAAACACAGTTTTGTTTCAGACAGGGATACAATACAGAAATAAAATGCTAAAACCAAAACAACCCAAAAAACCCCACCACACATTACTGTCATCTAAACTTACTTCCAAAGGCAGGCCGTCCTTGGCAGGAAAGGCCTCTGGGCCTGACTCTCATTTACATTAAAGCCACTTTGCATCATTTTGGCAGTGTAAAGAGGTCCGAGAGTCAATGAAAATGCAATACACACCTACTAAAAAGCCCCTTTCCACTGCCAGAGAGAGGCAAAGCGACTTTGTGTAGATGAGAATCAGGCTCCCCGTCTCCAGAATAAAGCAATAGCTCGTGAAGCCCCATCTCCTTCAACAGCTACCTTCATTATACTTCCCAGCCCTGATTCACTGCTGCTTTCCTCCAGCTTGACTCCATTTGATTTTGGAGGAGTGACACTGGCATAAAACTAGATTAAGGGAGTGGTGAATCACACCTGACAACTGCTACTCACCACCTTCCCCGACAAGCCTACTTTCTCATTCAATATGGATCTGCTTCATTGCACATTTTAAAAAATGCGTATATACCAAAGTACAACACAAAAGCCCACACACTGCAACTAGCTTCCCTTTACGACACAGGCAGATGGTAATTAAAGAAACTACCATAAATGCAATCTGGTTTCAAATCCTTGCAACTCACCGGGTTCAAAACCAGTTTTCGCCCAGACACCGACGGTACATTAAATGCTGCAATAAAAAAAACCCACAGCACCGAGTCTCAGAATCTGGGTCAGCTGGTTCAGGCTTCATCCTCCTCGCAGGGTGTCGGAGCCCAGGCTTCAGGCCGAGCCTGAATGTCTACACTGCCATTTTACAGCCTGAACCCCATGGGCGTGAGTCAGCTGACCCAGACCAGCCACAGCCCTGTCACTGAACTTTCACTGCAGGGTAGACGCACTCCAGGAGGCACTGCTCCTTACGAGGGGTCTGAGTGTCCACAGGACACCGCACTAAGGCTCTTCACATAAAGACTGCCATCTTTTTCCCTTACACAACGGGGACAGCATTTTATTCTCCCCATTCCTGCATTTCTCCAGAACTGCTGAACTAGTCTGGGTCCAACTTTTAACAACAATAAAATTCAGCCTTTGGCAGAGACCAGCCCTGGAAAAAGTCAGCCAGAAAAGTGAAAACTGGAGAAAGTTATGAGCAACTGAAAAAGGTGGTTTATAACGGAAACGCTTAAGCAAGCGTAGTTACAGCTGCTGTAAGACAGCTCTAGGTTCGTTTTCTAGCCCGTGCACGATATTCTAATGAATCCATCTAACTCCGGGTGGAGAGGTGGAACGGAGACATTCGATGGATCAGGTTTGGAGCACAGATTAGATGTTTATGCTGGTTTGCTCATGAGCCATATCAAAAAATGTTTAACTAACAGCAGCTCCTTATCAGAGCTGTATCTAACTGCACCCTCCTATCACCAAGTCCTTATACTACACACTGATAAATGGATTGTCCCTAGACTCAGGCCATGACACAGGATACGTCCACACTTCAAAGCCCCTCCAAAAACCCAACCAAACACACCACTCACAGAGCGAGTCTCAGAGCCCAGGCCAACAGACACGGGCTCAGGCTACAGACCTAAAAAAAAAAAAAAAAAAAAAGGCAGTGCAGACGTTTCTGCTCGGGCTGGAGCCTGGGCTCTGAGTCCCACCCCGCTCGCCAGGGTTCAGGGCCTGGGCTCCAGCCTGAGCATCTACATGGCTGTTTTGCGCCCTGCAGCACAAGCCCGGTTCTGAGCCTCACTGCTGCAGGTTTTCGTTTGCAGTGTCGACATTCCCTAAAACTTTTCAGGCTCTGGGACCCCCCCCAAGAACGTTGCAATCAGAAGACCCTTTTCTTCAGAGCCTTTAGCCCAGTATCCCGGCAGGGCTGAATGGGAGCCAACACGGAAACACAAGGACTTGCAGTACACCCTGCCTCAGCACGACTCTATTCTGGTGGTGGGTTCCATTCTGCCCACACACCCCGCCCCACCCCTCGGCCCTTTTCCTTCCTAAATCCACTAGAATTTATAACGACGTGCTGGCAGTTTGGTTTAAAGAGGACGAGGTCACTGTTCAACTATACCTGGATTCTCTGATCCTCCACATGTTGCTGGTCAGGTTGTTGAGCAGATCATCCAGAATCTCCTTCATGTATTTATCAACCTGGTGGAAGAAAAGAAAAGAAAAATCATAGACAGGAGCAGCCTGCAGCTTCCCATCAAGGCTCTGGCCTTGCAACTGGATCCACGTACATGGGTCTGACTGCACGACTGGGACCGTAGCAAGCTAAAGTCCTGGTCTTTAGCTAGTACCTGCCAAGATTTTCCACCTTTCTAAGGAAGGTCTTTGTGGACGAGACAACGCCCCCAGAGATACCAGCCAAAGTACAGCAAATCCTGATCAACTGTGAAAGGTCAGAGCTGACCTTGCATGAGCCTGTTCTGCTTGGGCCGGCTCTCTTGCTTCAGTCTGGAAGAGACTTCCCCCGTGCTGGTTCAGAGCCCAAGGCTGCGGGGAGCCACGTTAGCCGTGTGGAGAAGGGAAAGGCTAGAGCCCTCCAGCTCTTTTATTATGGAGAGGTTTGGAAGCAGAAGCAAACAGGTCTCTAGAACGAGAAGCAGCAGCATATTTCCACATGCCTGAGAGCCTCTGACTCTACTTAAGCAGTTTTTTAATGGGGAGAGATAGGATTGGGGCTGCTAAGAAGAAAACTGACTAATCCATTCCAGAGTTTCAGGAGCCCAGGGAAGAGAGGGCCTACCACTAAGCTATCCTACCTCCTGTAGCTTGGGGGCAGCTTCTTCCACTGAGTCAGCATCTGCTTCTTCCAATGAGCAACCTCCTCGACACTTCAAGGAAGATGATCAGCTGATCTTTGGCTGCCACAACCCCAGAGCCCTCTTCAGCAGCAGGGGCCCTTAGGGGCTTCTCAGAAAAAAGGCAGGAAGTGCTGCAACCCCCTACTTTATGGGGCAGCAGAACTTGCCCTTGCAGATGAGCTCAGGAAGGTCCCTCTATGCATAACAGGCAGTGTGGAGACATCTGTGCATCTTCCATTTCTCCCAGTAAATTCCACATCCCCTGTTCTACTTGGTTATGTTAGAACCTATTCTACATAGTAAGAGGTTTCCTCCTTCTCATACAGCACAGATCATCAATGCCTTTCACAAGACGCTCCTCAGCTATTTCTTGCCGAGAATCCTGTTGAGATGCTCAAGCATGTGGCTTTTCACTCCAACACCCTACAGCAGGGGTAGGCAACCTATGGCACGTGTGCCGAAGGTGGCACACAAGCTGATTTTCAGTGGCAGTCACACTGCCCAGGTCCTGGCCACCGGTCCGGGGGGCTCTGCATTTTAATTTAATTTTAAATGAAGCGTCTTAAATATTTAAAAAAACCTTATTTACTTTACATACAACAATAGTTTAGTTATATATTATAGACTTAGAGAAAAAGACCTTCTAAAAACGTTAAAATGTATTACTGGCACATGAAACCTTAAATTAGAGTGAATAAATGAAGACTTGGCACAGCACTTCTGAAAGGTTGCCGACCCCTGCCCTACAGACTCAAATGGGACTTGAGAACTCATGCTCACTCACTGCAGATTTGTCGGTGACAAGCGCGTTCCAAATGCTGGTCATAGCCTGTCGAATGCCCATGTTGGGGTCAAACTGGTAACGATAGAGACGGGGAACCAGTTGGGGCAAAAACGGAGCCAGCTGCTCTCCAGCCTTTGTAGCAATCACGTTGAAACCAAATGCTGCTCCCTAAAATGAGTAAGAATGGATGTATTTGATTCAATTCAGCAGACAAGTGCATCTATTTTATTCGTTTAGGGCCCAATCCTGGGCCCACTGAAGTCAGTGGCAAAGCTTCCACAGAGATAAGCAATGTAGGATCAAATCCCTGTTGCACCCCTGATTTGTCATTGCTTAGTTACATTCCCTATATCATCTGGTTAGTATTAAAGTGAAGCCAAATATTGACCTTAAGGACCAATCCCACAGCTTTGAGCCACACAATCAGCCTCCCAACAGGTAATGCAGCGCAGTAAAGGGAGGATAATTTAATAAGATATCACATATTGTCTCTCCCTCACTCCTTTTCATTTTGAGACATCTCCTCAGCCCTTCTGTCTGGAGATAGTGAGTATAAATCTGTGCAGCAGTGAGCATTACAATAAGCAGCAGATTTTCCAAAGAAAACATGTTCCCAAAAGGAATCAGCCAGGTAGGTGTTTTCCCTGCACACAACTATGTTGTGTTTATAAAAACAGGGCTTAAAAAAAAAAATCTAAGGTTAAAAGGAGGGAGGGAGAGAGAGAGAGAGAGAGAGAGAGAGAGAGAGAGCGCGCGCTTCTCTGCATTTCTTTAAAATGCTTGGGATTACTGCTTTGTATTCATCACGGTTTAGAGGAACTCAAATGGCACTACTTCATCAGCCCTTCTGTAGTCAGAAAGCGGGACTGTCAACCCTCATGCTGATGTGTAGCTATTCACCCAAGCAGTTCCATTAACATCAGTGTAACTGTGCAAAACAGCTTCTCAGCAGTGGAAGTCAGAGGTTCAGAGTCTAGCCCATAGTGACGACTGTTTGCATTGCATCACAGCTGCCATTTAGCTTCAGATAGAATATTGTGTCACAAATTTTTAAAAAAGCATGACAAATAAATACAAAGAAACTCCATCTTCATTTCCCCTGCTGTGGCAGCGATCTAAGATCAGTGACAAATCATAAGGCTACTGTAACAGGGTGGCAGAATCTATGACCCCACTGAGGATGGAGTGCTCTTCTGCTAGCAGACATTAGAATCCAGCATAAAGTTGCTGTGTAAATTCTGCTGACTCATTACAGCAGGTGCAGCTTGTTAACTCCACCAGGCTACAAGAGAAAGGTGTGAACCTCTGGTTATAGGAATCGAAGGGCAGAGATAGGGAGGTCCTGCAGGAAACACTGTGAATACTCAAGCTTTGGAAGAAAGCTTAGGCAGAGGCTTACGTTCTGCTTAAAGTGGAGTTTCCAATAAAGCCAAATTCCAGCAAGGGAGCACGTAATGAACTTGCGCAGAGTGGACAGGTTACTTGGCGCATACATGAGCACTGCCTGCCCGGTTATTAAAACAACTTATTTTGTTTTTTTCAAATGGGCTAATGAAAAAGGATGTCACATTAATAAAATCTTAATTAAAAAAGTTAAAATAAACAAACATTTTTTTTTAAATAAATAGTTAGAATGAATAGGAATGATGGTTATTTGACTTCAGGAAGCATGACAAGTCACATTGTGGCTTTGATAAAGGATATAATGGCTAAAGAATGTGAGTGGTTGATCTTTTGGTAAATAAAATTAAGAGCATTATTTCAAGGTCAGTGATTAAAACAGCTGGTGTGCTGTGACCACTGCTTATCACAATCGTCTCACTGCTACCTTGTGCTCCACCGTCCTTTTTGTCAAATCCACCTGTTTTTTGCCTTAAAATTTAGGATTTAAGCTCTTTTTGAAAATATTTGTACAGCAGCTACCACACTGGGCCCTTAGCCCCTATTTGTTACTACAGTACAAATAATCAAAATAATATTAACTATAATTAATTACGGAGTGGAACGTGGAGTGTGGATTCAAGCAATGCAAATAGTATTAATGATTTGTTGCAATAGTTTGAAGAAATCTGTAATTCATCATTTCACATGCTGGTAGACTCAGACAGTATCTGTGGCCAGAAATTGCACACCAGTTGTTATAAGAGGAATGATGCAATTATTGTGGGGTGTTTTTTTTTGTTTGTTTGTTTTTTTAATGGCTCCCATAGGTATCTGCATTGTTGTATCAAGTTACCTTGCGTGAGTTCCACATGGCATGGTGGTTGGCCAGATTCATGAATTTGTACACCAGGTCTGGTTGGCTGAGGTCACTAGCCAATGAACAAAGCTCCTTGTAGGTAGAGAGACCCTGACTTGGGAAGGCAGGAAGGAAAAATTAGCATCGCATTTCAGTCACAGACAGCGCCATCATACTTAGAACTCCCACAGAGTCAAGTCATACCCTGGAGCAGAATTTAGTAAGAAATTCAGCTAAGATATAAACATGTGTCCAATCAGTACTACAGAGAAAGAGCTATAGTAACTATTAGAGTGGAAACAAGAGCAATGCAATCAAAATTCTAGACAAGTAAAAACCCAGGAAGGATTTACAAGAAGAGTATGTAGCTCTAGAACAGCAGTTTGGTGCAGAATTGCACCTGTCTCATGGAAAGTCATCACTAAACCTACCCATCTGGGGTTTTGCCAAGGGCTCCCTGGAACACCACTGTTTCTCCAGTCACTTCATGTTTGACCCTGGTGATAAAACAGGCTCAGCATTAGCTTTTCCGTGACTGTCCGGGAACAGGCTATCATTCACATGCTGTACATATGAATACCAATGAAAGTGTTTCACTGTATTTGCCTGGTAAATTCTTGTTAGTTGGGACCCGATCCTGTCGACTTATGTGCATGCTTAACCTCACGCACTGCGAGGCATCCTGCTGACTCCAGTGAGGTGGAACATTACGCACATATTTAAGTCTTTGAACGGTCAGGGTCTTACTGTTCAATTCCAAGTTAAAAGATGCAACGTATATAAATCGCTGCTTTTTAGTTCTACCTGTATCTGTTCCCATTCACTGGGGGTAAGGACCCAAACACGTATTTAGACAAGGTCTCTATCCCATACGAAAGAGCAAAATACATTTTCCATCTGCCTCTTAGTCCCAGCTACCACTGGAATTTTCCGTATATTGCCCCACTCTCCGTTTATAGTCCTCTGAAGTTAGTGGCAACACTCCTATTGATTTCTGTGGGAGTTTTTCTAGCCTGTGTCTAACCTAACTGCTTCCTCCTCTCAGCAGGAGAGCTATCCACTCTACCGCAGAACCATCACTACTTGCTATGTGGTCATTTTAGCTATAATCAAACATTTTTTAAATATCAAAAATATTAGAAATATAAAAGCAAAATTTAATTTCCAGCCGTTATTCCTAGCAATGGTACTCCCCTGCAGAGAGCTGCTGGGACTGTAAATAACCCAAAGCAGAAAGGACATTGGACTCTTTTGCACAAAAAAGAAATAGTTCTTCGTTAAAACTTGATCACCACAAGGCAAACCCCAAAACACCTTTTTAACTTTTCAACCATTCAGCACAGCTCAATAGGCTACAGTTCATTGTACTTAATTATCATATACTGTCAGACATGTGGGGAGTAGGTGAAAGTGGATTTCCACCATTCTGATCCTAAGAAACCTCTCTCCACAGACCTGTCTTTCTTACACACACACACACACACACACACACACACACACAGAGTGTGTGTATCCACTTCGTGTAAGTTCTGTGCTCACCGTACCTTTTCCCAGTCATAAGCGTATCAACAAGCGTGGTGACCAGCTCCTGTTGATCTTGTTCACTACCTAGTTCGTACACTAGCCCAAGGCCTTTTGAAGCAACGTCTTGGCTAAGTTCTGCAACAGATTTCACACAACAAAAGCCAAGTGTGTAAGTAGTAAGAAAAATACCGGTGAAGAGAGATAATTAAAACAGGAGTTAAAAAAAATGGGATCTATGACATGGTTAAATGACATCAAAAGGTGCTGGGGCTTAATCCAAAACCCAGCAAAATCAATAGAAAGACTCCCCCAGCTGATGTCCGTGGGTTTTAGATTTAGCCCCCTAGGCACCATTTCTTGAACTGGATCTATGCAGGTGGACCCCTGTGCTGATGTAAATGGAGCACAGCCAAAGGTCTTGCCCATGTGGATCCAACTGCAGGATTGAAGCCCTGGTACACAAACCAAACAGGGGAGCCCCACTGGTCTCCACTCTACTATAATCCCAGGAGATGGGGAAAGAATGCCTTCCCCGGGAAATTTTGATGCAAATAGGTTAAGGGAGAGAGAAATGTTTCATTTGACATTTCTGCAAACAACAGCATGCAAATGTGTCCATTTTCCAGTAAAAATTAATATTTCAACAAACATCTTTCAGTGCTGAACAATAAAGGTTTAGATGGTTTTAAGTAACTGCACTGAATAGCAAAAAGATTCTCTCTCGTCTGTTAAGAAACAGTTTGTTCAAAGACAAAGCACATAGATATGGTATTACTTACCATCATTATCAGACAGAACTGAAACAAATGCACTTTGAATCTCCTTGAGATGAGACTGAAAGATGAAAGAAGAACATGTATTTTTTATTCTGGGTTTTTGCCTCCTCTCAATTTCATCTAACAGGGTCTAGCAGATACACTCCGACTATTTCATTGCTGTCACAATTGTAGTTCAAACAGACATTACAAGGATTGCACTAATTTCCTGAGAAGTTAGAAACAGGCCATCTGAAGTTCTGAGATAATACCACCTTGCATTCATCGAACATCTTCCCTCCAACCTCAAAGCAATTTACTAAGTAACATAAGTGTTACTCCCTTTTTCCAGATGGGGAAAGAAAGGAATTGGGGGGGGAAGAGGGGGAAATATGCAGGAGGGGAAGTGCCAAGTAACATGTCCAAGGCTACAAGGTAAGTCAGAAAGAGAAGCCCAAACTCCTAGCCCCTGTGCTAATCAGAAGATCGTATTACCTCCTTGAAGCCCCATTATGGAGATGAGAACTCTGCAAAAATAACCTGATGGGGCAACTGTGCCAGTTTGAAATTTAGTAATAGTTTAAACCTATGTAGCATCTTTCATCCCAAAGCATTTTGTCAACTATGTACAGGCACCTTGCTGCTGAAATTCAGCCACCTTGGGATGGAAGGTGGCCGCCAACTGGCTCATCATTGCCTATTGCATCAGAGTGGTGGGGAGAGGACATTTTGGCCAAAACCTCCTGTACTTAGGCAGAGGACCAGGGGATCTTTAGTGGTCATACAGAGTGGCCAGGCCCTCAGTTTTAAGGTCTCGTCCAAAAGATCCCAAACGCAATATTAGTTTATCTGCCTTTGGAGGGCAGAATTGACCCTGCTGGAATTTGAACCTGTGGTTCCAAGTAGTCTGGAAATTTCCAAACTGATTTATTCTTAGAGATTTAATGTTCTGCAAAGAGAAATCCTTTAAAATTCCAGTGACACCAACCCCCTTCGCCTAAGGGAACGGGTCTTTGGGGCCATATCCTGCAGCCCTTATGGAAACAAAACCCACACTGACTTCAGTGGAAGTTGAGAGGCCTATTAAGGCTGTAGGACTGCAGAAGCAGTATCATCCCGGCAACACAGGGCATGCAGGTGTCACATGAAGATCTCAGCGAGTACGTAAGGAAGGAAAGAGGCAACAGCGGCGAGGGGAGAGAAGGAAGGCAGCAAAGCAAGACAGAGGCAGGTTTTCACCTTAATTTTTTTGTGTGTGCTCAGCTTCTTCACTAGTGACAAAAGCCAGATGCAGGCTGCCTGCCTGATGTGGGGGTTAGGGCTGACGATGTGCTTATTCAAAATGAGGTCCAAAACCCAGGGGACCACGTCGTTCACTTTCACGTCTGTTTGGATGGAATAAAAAGATGAGGAACGTTACATCGACACTGAAACACACACATGCTTATGGTCACTTAACGCATTCAATCAACCCAGATAGCTCTTCATTATGGTGTAAGCACTCACCCTGCACCTTCAGCACCGCCTACTCATTAAAAGCCCTGCGGGAGTCAACGGGAGTTTTGCATGAGTAAGGAGTGATGAATAGGCACCTCTTGGCCCAGTCTTAAAATATCCTTGGCCAAGACTCTGAACATCCGGTGTGGGTTTGAAAAACGCACAACGATCTTTGAACTACTAGGAATGGTACAGACGATGACTGAATGGGTTAGTATTTTATTATTAGCCAGAGGGACTCAACCTAGCTTCTCCCTGACCCTGCAAACACATATACATGTGCTTAACACTAGGCACAATTGAGATCAATGGGACTACTCAGACCTATCAAGTTAAGCGCGTATGGGGCCTAAGATTGAACCTATGGTTTTTGTAGGCAGCATTTTTCATGCTCACATTCTTCTATATCCAAAAATCCGATTAGCGAACAAAATGTGCACTTGGGTGCATAAAATCGGGTAGATATCCAAGCCCATGCGCACGCCAATGCAGTTTGTTCATAGCAATCCAAGCGTTTGTGTACAAAACCTCCGGCAAGAACCACCGAAGATTCCATTTTAAAGTCTGCTTTGGGAAATTTGGCTCTAACTGTTTTAAAGGACTTATACATATTAGCTATGAAACGAGCGTGGCGAGCATAATAAATGATCAGAGCGTAAAGCAGTTAATTGTAGAGTAGCAAGAAGCTGGTTTAAACAGCACACGCTTCAAAAAGCTTTTCATATTTTTCAGACTGGTAAAACGGGGAAGCCACTAAATAGTAAAAAACAGGCAAACGGACCCAAACCTGCAAGGTACTGAGCACCACCTGGGAACTGCTAAGAGCCTCTAACTCCCACTAACTAGAATCAGTGTCCCAGAAGTGCTCAGCTCCATGTAGGACAGGGCCCTCAGGTTCTTCATTCCAGCTCCAAATCTCCCACATCAACAACGTATACCTGCAGGAGGAGTATACTCTTCCTCGGTGACCATCCAAGCATCACGGGCAGCCACTGAGCTGGTTCCTATTGCGGCACTGGTAATGGCTTCACCAACGGTGAACTGAAGTTCTATTTGCTTGGCCTGAAAAATACAATAGGTCCTCGCTAAATAATCACCTTGTTACCCACCACCCCTACAATTCTCTCAGTTCTGAGTAGAGCGCTGCAGTCAAGTGGCATTTTGCAGAGATTTTCAAAGCTCCCTAGTTTGGATGCTCAGCCGCCCGTTAAAATTGATGGCAATTCAGCGTACAACCCCCCACGGCGATTTTAAAAATCTCAGGCCTTTACTTTTACAAAATGCTTTATGGAATATTTGACAGCCTGCTATAAAGTGTTACTGTAAGTCATTAAAACTGTTCTGCGTTTGTCCAAACCACGGAACAAAGGTGATGCAGCGTCCTTGACTGAAAACAAAAGGTTTATTCACTTTATTCAGCAATCCCAGTCATTAGTGTGAAATATTGAGGTTTTATTGTACTAGGCAGAAGTAAAATAAAAGGATTCCCCTACCACCACTTCAGGGAACAAACTGCTGTTAAATGTTCTATCCAGACACACTGAAAAGCTGAGCAGCACATTCTAAGTTCAAGAGATGGAAAGAAATTCTTTTCCACTCACCAGGGACACACAAGTAAGATTTAGCTTTGTTCTGTGTCCCTCTACCACTTCCTCTCTATTCCTTGTACCTGCATCAGGAGCAGAACAGGCACGGAACTTTGCTACTCATTTAAATATATATATATTATATATATATATATATATTTTTTTTACTATGACATGTAGCCTGAAGGCTTAATTTTCAAAGCTGCTGAGCACCTGCAGTGAGCATTGACTTCAATTAGAGCAATAGCTTCTCAGTTCTCGGCAGAATCAGTCCTTTAGCTTATAGTCTTTCAAAATTAGTTTCTTGAAAGCTCACATAAATCCTTGTGCTCAAGTAAACATTTTATACAGGAAGCTCTCCTGTCCTCAGAAAAGTTCTAAGAAGAGAAGCGCTGCATTTTGAAAGGCCCACTTTTGAAGATACAAACAGGATGACCTTGTCATTTTTGTTCCTTTTATGATCACGTCATATTACAGGGCTTGGCCACAGCAGCATATCTGATATTCACTAGTCACTTCTGTATTTGCTAACTGCTCAATGTGATTATGATCAACTGAGAAAGGTAAAAACCAACATGCAAATGCAGAACACTACCCTAATGTGCAAGAAGTTTTTCATTCTCCCTTCCAGCATCTCATTCAGTAAATTAGCAACTCTGAAATACTGTGCAGAATGGAACAAAATACGTTTCCAATATAGAGCAGAGTTCCAGGATTAACAAAAAAAAATTATATATAATTTTCATATTTTTATATAGATAGATAGATATAGAGAGAGAGAGCGCGCGCTGATTTTTTCTAAAATGCTTAATTCAACTGAGCTACACCACTCGTCCTTCCAATACAATTTCTGTCCTTTGTTTAAAATTTGTCACAGGAACAAGATATTTTGACATCCAATGTGTATCTTTAGTACATTTTAAAAGACCAGATTTTCAGAAGTCGCCTCTAAAAGGGCCCGTGCTTAACTTTACAGACGTAAGCAGCCCCATTGACAATATGTATGTAAGTGTGTATGGGGCTGGGACAGAAAACTGAGGCCATGGGTTTTACATGCACAAGACTCCTCTTCACCCTCTACCACGCTGCTTTGCAAACAGAGAGAACAGATCTGATGGATGAGTCACTTCAAAGAGCAGCTCCCATTTCCCTTTGTAAACGTGGCCCAACGTATTCAGAAGGCCAATACTAATTGAAACGCTCATTGTGGTGTAAGGGAGAACGTTAGTGCCTCACCTCCACAGAATCCATTAGTCCTTGCAACAGTAGTTTCTGGTGGGGGAAGTCTCCATCTCCCACTGGAAAGTAACCCAGTGTTTGTATTGCTCGTTCTTTCATCTTAAAAATAGAATCACAAGATTTTACTCATAAACCCAGCAAGCACTTTTTCAACATAGATGCCTCCTAATTTGAAACCCAGAGCTTTTATCGTTACTCTTTCACGCCTTCCCACTGAGTTTAATCACAAGCTGTCAGATTCCTAGAAATCAGAGAAAGGAAAAACCTACTAGGTCATGCAGTACATCCTCCTGCCAACGCATAACCTTTCCCTACAGCACAGCACCAGCTGGATTAAAAAAAAAAAAAATCACTGGAAAATGACCCAAGTGATGGAGTTTCCCCTCATTCTATTTGAGGTCCAGAGCCTAGTCCCTTTCACACAGTACTGTCAGAGAAGTTCGTCCTGATTTTCAGCCACAATATCCCATTTTCTTAGGCCTGGTCTACACTGGGGAGGGGAGATCGATCTAAGTTACGCAACTTCAGCTACGTGAATAACGTAGTTGAAGTCAGCGTACTTAGATCGATTTACCGTGGTGTCTTCACCCTGGTGAGTTGACTGCTGCCGCTCCCCTGTTGACTCCGCCTGTGCCTCTCACTGAGCTGTAGTACAGACATTGACGGGAGAGCACTCGGGGGTCGATTTATCGCGTCTAGACTAGACGTGATAAATTGACCGCCCCCCCGAATCAATCCCTGCCCGCCAATCCGGCAGGTAGTGAAGACATACCCTCAGTTTCATCCCAAGAAGATAAAAAACACAAAAACTACTATTTATTCAAGGGATTTTCTAACAGCCTTTGGCCTAGCTCTCCTACACTGAAGCCAAGGGTAAAACTCCTACTAACTTCAGTGGGAGCAGAGTTAAACCAAGACTGAGCACTTTCTGAAAATGTCATCACCAAGGCTGTAAGGGTGATGTCTCTCTTAACTTGATAGATAATCGCGTTAGCCTCAAAAGAAAATATGCCGGAAACAAAATTAACAAACCAAAAAAATCTTGCCTTATTTGTTTCCTTGCCAGAAGGGATCCTGGTCAGTAAACTTTCAACAAGATGCAGCTTTGTAAACCCGGTGCCTTCATTGGGAATTGGCAAGGGGCCGTTCCTGCCAATTTCCCCCAGTGCTGTACAAGCAGCAACTGCCAGGAGCGGAGAGGTGCTGTCCAAAAAGGAACCTACAGAGAAGCAACAGGATGACTTGGTTTTTGTCCCTACAACTTGAGTGCAGTCAGAAGTATATATATATTTTTTTAAACAAGAGGCCAGGTTTTGCTCTCCTGTATAACAGAGAGAATCAGGAGTGAAGGCAGAGTTACAATAAAGTAAAACCAATTTAAGTGAGAAGAATGTATCTCAAACATACACCTGTGTGCACCTGCTCGTCCCTCACATGGGAGTCGATTTCTTAATGAGTATTGGAGTAGTGAGCATTGTTTACACCTGATCAGACAACAGTGATGGAGACAGTCTTAAAGACTGGCAAATCCATCCGACGGGTGTTACTCAGCATCAAGGCCACTGTCCGTTCATGCAGACAACCTGAGAAATATCCTGAACCAGCTGTGACTGGAAACTATCCCTACATAGTGTCAAGAACCATCAATGCCAAGGTGCAATACAGCCACCAAGAGTGACGTTACCTATTGTTTCTGTTGTGGTCTTTATGAGCTGGTCTTGTTCTGGCATGACAACAATGTTTGGCTCTTCAATGTCCTGCATCTCCATCATTCCGGCTTTGCTCTTGGCCAGGTACCTTCCTACTGTGAATCCCAAAGCCAACAAGGATCCATGTTGGATCTCCGGGTTCTACAGACAATACCAACATGGTAGGAAATCTACATAGACACAATCATGCATTTTACATAAAGCGTACATGAAAAGACAGATGTACAGGTAGGCCCGCTGGAAAGGTACAGCACGAAAATTCTGAGCTATAGCCCAGCCTATGGGGCTTTCCATAGGTTGTCGGTACTGTCAATGTTTTCTCCACAATTTAGACTTCCAGGGGAGATTTTCAATAGCTAAGGGATTTAGGAGCTCAAGACCCAGAGAAAGTCACTGGAACCTCCGCTCCTAAATTGCTTAGGATCTTTTGAAAACCTCCCCCTCAAGTTATCAGGAGGAAAAAAAAAAAAAGCCATCTGTAATCCTTTAGTTTATAAATATATCCTTCCGAATGTGAGCAGTGCTGTCTTCCCCAGTTTGCACATACAAGAGACTGAAACAAGGGGTCAAGTTCTGCTCTTGCTTACTCCAGATAAAATCCCTTCAATTCAGTGGAGTTACTCAAAATTCACAAGTGAGTGAACAATCTGGTCCCGTCATTCCAGATAAGGTTAAAGCAAGAACATAAATTATTTCAGTGTTGATCTTTGTTTTAGAAATGTCTAGCTAATGTCTTGTTCTGGATTCAGAATCCAGTAGTCTGGATTCATTTGAAAGGATACTCTACAGGAATAAGGCTTCAAGATTTAAAAGATGCAAACAGAACTGCATTTTTTTAAAATGTTTTTGTTTGATCCTCAACATATTACTCTAAGACGGAAGGGAAAAGAATAGATCTAGGGGGGACTGGAACATCTCAAAGAGAGAATGAAAGTTCTCATAAAAAGTATTTCTTTTAAGGGAGAACTGAGTAAAATAAAGGACTATTTTGTTTCTAATGTCTCAGCTTAGCTTTAAACCTGGAAGTAGTCCCATTTGACTTCAAAAAGAACATGGTGTTAAGGTACTAGTAAAATAGCAGATTACTGAGATCTATGTAGGAATTAAAATCAAAATACGGTAGTTCTTTGGGGAAAGGATCTAACTCTTTCCTTAGACTGCGGTAGGTGAGTCGCATCAAGAAAATTATTTGCCTGATTTCTTGGGAGGGGGGAAAAGAGGCTGAATTCCTCATTGTTTGCAATCCTTTTGGTCAAAGAACTCAGGTAAGCTCCAGAGCTACTAATAATGAGAGGAGGAGAGGGGCTCAGAGGGAGGGAAGGAAACCCCATCTAGTAGCGATAACAGTTGTGGGAGTTGAAGGCTGTGGACTGTAAAACCATGCCTTACCTAGCAAAGGCTGCTGGGTAGGAGAAGCTTTCACTGGCCAGCGGTGAAGGGAGGGAGGGAGCTATGGCTTAGCCAGGGGAAAGGCAATGAGTGACCAGCTAAATACTTCCTAAAATCTGTGCTTACCTTTAATTGCTCATCAATAAAAACAAAACTTATAACTGCTGGAGGTAGCTGGTGCAACCCATTATCATGCAATAGGACGATGACTGTTTAACTGACTAAACTTCTTAATAATGGTTCCTAACTGTCCTGGTTGTGCTTAGGAGAAATGTCAAATATTGACTGAGTATAGTTTCAATTATTTACTTACTTAGAAAAGCTGTTCTGCTCAAATATAGCAACATACCGCCAACAAGAAACTAACTAATTCAATGGTGCTTTTCCAGTTTTTTTTAAAAAATCATTAAGTTATAAATTCTGGATGGCTACAAGATTAACATCTTCAAATAAAATGTCCCAATAAAAAAAAAAAACATGAAATGGATAAAGAGAATGTAATTACATGATTGTCTTTTGCGGTCTTGATCAGTTGCTGCACAGAGGACTTCAGTTCATTTCCAGACATTGTGGACAACACTACAGAATACAACAGTGCTGCCAGCTCACGCATCTCTTCCTTGTTTGTATTCATCAGACTCTAAGTTAAAAAAAAACACAACAACAAAAAAACGACAAAGATGGAACATACAGTACTTCACTGATGTTCTACCTTTAATACAGTAGCACACGGTTCAGATGCAACTACCCACCTACACTCCATATTTTACTCTAAAGTCTTTTCTACCCGTGGACTATTATCATCACCACTAAGTAACTTGCTTAGGACCCAGTTCAGCAAAGCACTCATGTGCTTAGGGTTAAGCATGAATAGTCCTATTGCCCTCAAGGGGACTACTCACCTGTTTCAGCAAAGCATTTAAGCACCATGCTAACTGTAATCAGGTATTTAATGAAGAAATTTCATGTTCTCCAGCCATAGGGAGCTAAAAACTCCATGGAATTGTACAAGACAAAATTCTTGTCTTGTACAATTCCATAGCGTCACATAGTAAGTTTTCCTTTCGTTTGCTCTTTCCTCTTCACTTGATAAGAGATTAAACCTACTTAATGCGAAGGCTGCAAATCTCACAGACACAGAAGTCAAAAAATGGAAAAGTCACAGTTCTCACAGCAACATTAATTCACCCATGTTGTTTGTATGTAGTATTTTTTATTACCTAGGCCGTTAAAAAGGTCTGATTATTATGGCAACGTTAGCATAACAATAATAATGTGTTAGCATAACAAACATAATATTAACATTTGTTTCCTGACTTGTGTTTTTAAGTTTATAACCTTACTATTTGCATTTAACTCCACACACACAGGCTTGTGTGTGTGTAGAGAGAGAGATAAATGCAAAAAGTAGAGTTATAAACTTAACCATTCTCAGGTCACCTGAATACTTCCGTTTGAATTGTGTGTGTGTGTGTGTGTGTGTGTGTGTGTGTGTGTGTGTGTGTGTGTGTGTGTGTGTGTGTGTGTGTGTGTGTGTGTGTGTGTAGATATATTACACACACACAAAACTGAAGGATTCAGGTGACCTGTGTCAAAGTTAGAATCAAGACTCACAATTTGTCAGACCACTCTGTTTTTATTAGCAAAGCGCTCCGCCAATAACACTCAGATAATGTAAGTGGCCATGCAAGGCCCAAACAGTCTTATTTATACAGATAAAAGAGCAGAAATCAAACAAAGGGACAAAAGAGTAAAACAGCAAAATTCACCTGGGGGGGCATGCATATATCCCTACCTTACTAACTCCCTATCGATCTAATAATTCAACAAACACAATTGCCCTTTAAACGCAATTTTTTATGTTTGTTTTTTGTTTTCCTTTCACCTCACCACTTCAGCCAGCCAGCATTTTTCCTGGTACAGACAGCATTTCTTTAATCCTATCTATTTTGTAATATAATTCATTCTACTTTCACACCTGAGATCATCGGGAGGGGGAATGAAATTGATCACTACCAGAATACTGCCAATGGAGTTATATAGCGTGATTCAAAAAACTTACATCAGTATATTAGACTGCCCTCCACCTACCTACCTCAAGAGAGCGGCCAGAGCAGCTCCTCTCACTGGTAGATCCTTACAGGGTGAAGTCATACCCATGAACTACCAAAGAACGGAACTACCCTGACACATGGCTACACTGCACTAAGACACCGGCAGCTGACCCATGTCAGGTGACTTGGGCTTGCGGGGATCTGGCTATGGGGCTGTTTAATTGCTGTGCAGATGTTTGGCTTGGGCTTCAGGCTGGGATTTGGAACCCTTGAACTAATCCTGCAACAGACACAGAAAATAAAAATGCTGCAAAAAAGAATCTTTCACTCCTCAAGATCATGTAATCAGCTACCTGGAAAATTATTAGGTCTTGAAATGCCCGATTTTGCGCAGGTGAACAGAAAAAAAAAAAAAAAAGATCCACATATATGCAACATACCTTTATCCAATCTATTTTGTCAGCAAATCTGGTAGCTAGTTTTTCTGGATACACCGAAACAACTTCTAGAAGACAGTACATGACTGGCAAACCTAAAAAGAGTAATTAAAAAAATCAAGTTATGGAAAATGAAGTGCAATGTTTTCTATTTACAACTAATGGTAAAACAGGCAGATGATGCCCCATCAAGGAGTTTAATGCAAATTTAAAGATCCCAGATAATATGGAAAGTCAAAGTCATAACTTTATTTCCGAGTACTCTCGCTCTTATGGATGTCAGACAGGCAAATAGTTAGTATGTGAATGCATATTTCTAGTAAACTGTTTTAATGATACACAAGTAGTTTGTGATGAAACTTTAAATTGCCTCCGATATCTGATGAAGAGAGTGTCATTCTACAAGGGCACAGGCACGGACTTTTGTTTTTGCCCGGGGGTGCTCGCTCCTGTCCCCTCTCCTCCCATGTGAAAGGTGGGTGGGGCCTCGGAGGGAAGAGGCGGGGCAGGGCCTCGGTGGGCAGGGCCACAGTCCAGGCATCGGTGCACACAAAAGATTAATCTAGCCCTGTGGGTGCTGAGCACCCCCTACTTTTTTCAGTGGGTGCGTGAGCCCCGGAGCACCCACGGAGTTGGCATCTATATACAAGGGAACTGTTCAGGTGTGCAAAGACTGTAATAAACACTGACGATGGCCTGGAAATTCGGACACCCCAGCCTAACAGATAATGTTGTGGCGCTCGCTCTCCTTAACTCCTTTCACAATTGTGTACGAGGGAATAACTCTAAATCACAAACTGGGATAAAACAGTTTGAGTTAGTTCTCATTAGAGCCTATGGTCACTGAAGCGAAGTTCAGGGTATTGAGTATGCTTGGCCAACGCTCATTCATACGTTACAGAAAGAGTTTTTCTTCTTTCCTCAGCACCATGGCCTATGGTTCCTCACCTCCAACGCCAGACAACAGCTGCTGGAGAAGGCCAATATAGATTTGCACTGGGTTGGTTTCTCCACTTTTTGAGGAAGATGACGAGGAAGATATGAAGTTGCCAGACAGGAGGTTTCTGATATAGCGGCCAATAGCTGGAGCATGGTCTTGCATGTCAGCTAAGCTCTGAGAGGCTGGCACCACACCTGCGCTGTGAGCAAGACACATTCGCAGGTACAGGACTATCTAAACAAAGAGAACAAGATAGGGTTAAAGGTATTTCACAGGGAAGCAGGAGTCAGATCCAGCAGGCACCCCGGTCATCAGCCCCTCTAGGGGGGGTGCAACCAAAAACTGGAACTCAACTGGAACTCAAAGGGGGTGCTCAGCTCAAAAAAGTTTGAAAACTGCTGGATTAAAGTCATACAGGTCAAATAGAAAGGTGCTTCTAAACTGGTGTAACTTGCATCTTTTCTCAGCTAGTTCAGCACGTAGGTTACACCAATGTAGCATCCTTTAGCCCACGTTGTGTAAGTAACACATCACCTCTGAATTTGGTTCATTGAGTCTAAGGCTCATCATTGACATCAGGACCACCCTACCTGCTACCAAGCTACAAGAGCAATGTCTCGGGGGTGCAGTGTCGTCTGTCTTTCATTTCCCACTGTTGGGGGGAGAGAGACTGTCAGTGCCTTCTTTTGTGAGGTCAGGATGCCAGGTGTGTGCAAGGAGGCACTGCCAATACATCCTCCTCAGAAAGCCATCCCTTGACAGTGACACGCCAGCTACTGAGCTAACCCAAATCTCCCTTTCTAGGGAAGACTATTGAGGAAGACTATTGTGGCAAAGTCCCCAGAATTCCTTAAAGAACTGAACCCAGTTTGCCTGAGTCCCAGGTCAGTGCCTTACAGCCTATCACCACTGTTCTCCCAGTGTCTAAATAATGACGTGTAAGAATATATCACTATTGCCGTGAGACAGACACAATTACCTCTCCAAACGTAGCAGGATTGAAAGGCAGGACTGCAGTTCCGGTCATGTATTTAGCAGGAGTTTTCATTCGGTGAGAGGCCTAAACAACAAACACATACATTTAGCAGGGTACACGCCAGACTGTGAATGGCACACCTACTTAGTAATAATCTTTTCTGCTGCAACTAATTGTACCACTGTCTTCCATTCAGCAAATGTAATTATAAACAAAACACTCTGCATTTGCATAATGCAGCTAACCAGAAGATCTCAAAAGCACTTTAGAATCATTAATTAAAGCTCACAACTAGAGCTGGAATTTCCTTCCACAGGAAAACCTAGACATTTTAAAAACATATATTCAAAAAAACCATTTAATTTCCAAAATTTCAAACCAAATTCCAAAAAAGCTTCCAAGCTTGAAGACTGCCAGCTCAGGCTAGCAAGAAGCCAGGAAGCTTAGAAGCCAGCAGGAAACCAGCCTGGTTTCCCCTGGAAACTCATCAAAAAAATCAACACATTCCCACAGAATGTTTCAATTCTGACAAATCAATATCTTCCAAGAGTAAAAGGTTCCGTCAGACAGCTTCCAACCAGCCCTACTTTCAACACCCCAATAAGGTAGGCAGACATTACTTTATCAGCATGTACAATGGCTCTAGGCCTGGATTCAACAATTGTGGAGTCAATTATGTCCTCACATTCTTTGCTTAATTGGGGCCCTATTGAGGCACAGACAGCTTAAGCAAGCGTCCAAAGTCAAATGGGTGAATGAATGGAAGACTTTGGATCAGAGCCCATTACTCCAGGCTCTCAAAACACTGGATCTTACTCCTCCTTTAAATTTAGTTCTCTAGATTTTGAGGACAAGAGTTAACATGTAGGGAAGTCATTTTGCACACTGACCCTGGCTGTAACGTGTTCCTTATACGGACCGGCTCCAGCACACATTTATTATTCACCACTTGCATATGAAAAACAAACACTTAAAGGTGTCTCAGCAAAGGGGAAAAATTAGTCTTGTATCCTTTGATACGTATGTTTAAAAAAAAAGACCTGAATAATAGTGAGGGTGTGGACAGGGGGTTCTCCTGTTTGTTTTTCAGTAGAAATTCAGGTAGTGTCTAAGCTGAAGGACTCTGCGATCCCGAGTGTGTGTGTGTTTGGGGGGGGGGGGGGTTTGAACACCTGTTTAACTTGAACAACTCCTATTTTGGATAAAGGAAGATTTTGCTAGAGATTCAACACCATCTCTCCTCAGTTCAATGACATTTGCTGAGGACGCAAAGTTGGGGGGTATTATCCATACAGAGGCGGATCGGAGTATTATACAGCAGGACCTTGAAGACTGAGGAAACAGAAATGGGATGAAATTCAATAGCACAAAGTGCTTAGTGTCTAACAAGAATTTCTGCTACAAACTGGTGGTTCATCAGTTGGAAGTGACAGAGGAGGAGAGTGACCTAAGTGTACTGGTCAATTACAGGATGACTATGTGCAACCAATGTGATGCAGCTATGAAAAAAGCAAATGGGATTCTAGGATGAATCAGGAGAGGCATTTCCAGTGCGGATAGGGAAGCATGAATGCCATCGTACAAGGCACTGGTAGGACCTCATTTAAAATACAGGGTACAATTTTGTTCACCCATGTTCAAGAAAGATTAATTCAAACTGGAACAGGTGCAAAGAGCAAGTAGAATGATTAAGGCCAATGAAGGACCTATCTTATGAGATGAGACTGGAAGAGTTTGGCTTGTCTAGCTTAGCAAACAGTGCTGAGAGGGGATATGACTGCTCTCTAAAAATACATTAGGGAGAGTGAAGAGCTATTTAAGCTAAAAGACAATGCTCATACAAGAACAAATGTGTATAAACCAGTCATGAATTTATCTTATGTACCTAAATCTCATGCTTCAGGACTTCACCCAGTCACCTGCACGGGGTCAGGAAGGACTGTGGGCTGCAATACTTTTGTCTGGGTTTAGTGTGCTGGCGTTGATGGCCTGCAGTATGCAGAAGGTCAGACTAGATGACCTGGTGGTCCCTTCTGGCCTTAAACTCTATGACTATGACACTGAAGTATCATCTGTCAAAAAAACATCCCTGAGACCTCCCAGAGGTCCTGCTATAAAGGCAGTTAAGTCCCAATTTGACATCCCTGATATTCCTAATGAAGAAAAAAAAATGCAGAAAAAAACCCTTTTAAAACAAAAGTCATTTCAGACTTTATACTTCATAAGAAAAGCAAAGAAAGGAACAAGCCCATTATTTAAATCCGTACAGGTCACCTTTAAGCACATACGGAGGGGAACAAACTGCAAGAGCAGTAAGTCACATCAGGCCCTGGGGCATCTCACACTGTAGGACTCAGGATGTCACTCTCACGGTCATTATTTTCAGTTTTCCACTGAGTTACTATGACGATGATTAATTAAGCCTTTGAGTTGATAGCAACCTCCTTCATTTGTTCCATTTTCTCTCTCCATATATTGGAATGCTTTTACGTGCTGTACAATATATTCCTCCCTTTCTCTGGGCCAGCCAACACATGGTCTTTGTTCCTTTAAGAATTGTTTGTGTGGAGTAACTGCTTGTGTAAGGTGCTGGATGACCAGCCCTGGAAATTGAACTTCCCCCACACAACTGATTCAACACGCAGCAGCAGTGCAAGCTTTCCCCACTGACCTAAGGGTGATTATTTCAAAGGACCAGTTTCCATAGCCCTTCTTAACCCTTAGTTTCTTTGCCAAGGTTGCCAGTAATGGTGCCTATTAGGACCAACTGAGAGGGAGGTTCTTGCGATCTTAAAACTGCTCTTTCCTCAAACTTCAGCTAACAACACTGCCTTGGGGGTGAAAAAGCCTGTAATCACTACAAGCCTTGCTGCAGTGATCACCCGGGCTGCGGTGCTGTACCTTGTCTTGAATGTAATGGACCATTTCTGGGAAGGAAGGCATCTGTTTACCAGCACTCTCCTTTTCATTTTTACCAGGAAACATTCTCAGTACGCGCTGGGCTTCTCCATGCACCTCCTCCCGTCTTTCAAAGGGAAAAAATGAGAAAGGAAAGTCATTTGCACACGAGCACAGAGGCAATGTTATTTAACAAACAACAAGTGCATTTCTTGGGGAGAGAGCAGGCTTTTAAGGAAAGAAGCTTTTTTAAAACACTCCAGAGAAAGCAGCATTTTTAAACACTGCAGAGAACCAGCTGCAGGTTACAGAAAATAAATAGCCTTTGGATTCTGGAAGAAAGGAGATTGGATGATAAAAGACTTTCTTGGCTTACATATCACAGTGTTCTCAATCTATCCAGCACCATCCCCATCTTACCAGGCTAGTGTCTTAACCAATCTATACAAACTGCCTTCAGTTTCCAGTCTTTCTACTCCCCCACCCTAGAAGTTTTGTTTTCCTCTCTTCACCTCTTCTTTTTCACCATTTTATGGCCCTGCCCTTAGCTGACCCATTGCCAGTCCTCTCACAAAGTACTTATCTGAACCAGCAGCTCCCCGGGCATCACTAACCCAATGCCGTGCAAGACACGCTAGCAACTGATTTACTTAGCTTGATTTAATTATATGATGGCTTGGTAAATCAAAGCTTGAGCACTTCAAGTCCATCCTTACCAAGGTTACAGTGTTGCTTTCCCATCCTTCACCCCACTTTGTTTTTCTGGTTTAAACTAAAAGACATAAGTACCCTGTGAAAGATTTTGATTTCTCTTCTTCCTTCCTAGCTTGCCAAGATAAGGCAAAGCTACAGGTCTCTGCAAGTCTGCCATTACTGCTACAACACAATGGCCAATTTCCAAACAACTGCACTGAATTTTTTTTTTTTTATTTTAACCCAGACGCAAAGTTAACACCTCCTGAAACTTACGGATCTCCTGCAGCTAAAAGCAGTAAGTATCTGGAAGGGATGTGATCTGAAGGGAACACTGTGCTTGCAAATTTCACGGCCACCTGACGCACTTGGACTTCAGGCTTAAAAATAAATAAATAAAAATCATCACTAGCCCATCACAACAGAAAGATTTTTAAGCAAAAGCAATTGCATGAAAGAGAAACCTTAAGATGAACCTAAACAGTTGTTTCAACAATAAAAAAAGTTTATTTCAGTTGGAGAAGGAAATAATTATTTTGCCCCTTCAAGTTATGGATCCAGACAAATTAGACGTATGTGTCTGTACAGTATCTGCCACGGTGGGTCTTGATCTTGGTTGGGGCTAGTTTCTACTATAATGCAAACAATAATTTGCAGCCAAAACAAAGGATTTCCATGTGGTATGCATACAAACATATCTAAACCATCTTCATTTTAGATCTGACCCAATTAAGCCAAAAGTAATTATGGAGGTGCAAGGAAACATGGAAGTGCATTTGGAAACATATCTAGTGAGAGCATCCACCGTAAACATAATTAGCAACTTCCTTTTTCATAGACATTTTGTGACAATTCCTATGGAAAACAGTGGCTGTACTTGGGATTTAAAAATTTTCTTCAAGATAAGAAGAGGTCATAGTACTTCCTTCTATTATGTTACACACCATTCTGTGTTACTTCTGCCCCAGAGGAACACACACAGTCCTGTGAAGGTTCCAATCCTAAACTGGTACTGAAGTGAAAAGAACACAACACTGAAGTAGCTACTTAAATGAACACTGAAAAGGCTGTTGTACTTGAAATTGACTAGCCTTAACCGTATTCTTATCTGGTACACTACTGCATCTCAACCTCTACTTGGGCAACGCAAGGCCACCTCTCTAAACCAATTCTTGGAGCAGCAGGACACAGAAAAACCACCACCAGTTTTTGCAGTAAGCACAGCATGAATAGTTAAATGTGTAATTACACACACACACTATGGGGAATCATGGGCCATGATCTCAAACCCTTAATCATCTAAGGGGTTATAAAACAAGAATTTGCAGGATTAGACCATAATAAATAGAACAGGAGCCATAGATTAAAAAAAGAACTATTAGCTCAGTGAGTCCCAGCCTCTCTACAAGGTCTGGAGAGACTCTCCAGAGGTAGGACAGAGTCTCTCTTAAGAGAATACTGTCTGGAGGCCCAGATATCTAGACTTGCAAGGGCAAAACTGTCATGCATTTGTACACCTAGTTTTGCACAGGTGAATGTGTATGTCACAGGAAATGCGTGCACAACTATCCATACAATTGCAGAACCTCCAGGTGCATATTAAGCTGCACTACAAGCAATTCTGAAAAGGACAGGCCTGGATACAGGGAAATTTTGAAGAAAAAGAAAGGTGCACGGATATCATTATTCCAGTCACTAGAACATTTTCAAATCATTTTACTTCATGACATGGAAAGCCTCTGCATCGATGTAACAGTACAAGGAAAATGGAAGAGCAGAACATCTCTAACAAAACACAGTGGAGACAGTGTTAGAGATTAGAGCTGAGTGAATCATTGATTTTTTTCGTTCGTTTCAAGCCAAAAATAGAATTTGGGTGGGGGACGGGAGGGGGTTCCTTGATTAAATTAAAGAGTATTTGGGTCATACCAGGCGGATCTGTCTTCTTTAAAAAATTATGATATTTATCTGTAATAAAATACCTTTATTAAGTATGAAGCCACAAGAGCCTCCATAAGCGTTCGCTGTGCTCCTTCCAAACTACTATATGCTCCAACCATCATAGACAAGGCCTCCTGAATAGCAAGCCTGGTATCGGGCTCTTCCTGCAATATGAAAACAAGAGGATTCATTAATATCCAATGTGTCCCCCCAAACAGAGCATTAAATAATAACCTTCTCCCAAACCCATGTTATCACCTACCTTGCACAAAGCTTCAAAAAACTGCTGGACAAGAGCAATGTCCTTGGTAAACAGCTGAGGCATTCGACTGAAATAGAATCATTTGAGTAGGTTTTTTAAAAAGAATTTGAGAGCAAAGCCATATCCATACCCTGCATTTATTCCCATTAACAACCGCTCAGCCTGGCTCAGAAGTCAAGACATTCTACGAAACAGTCAATTTGATAACCAGTTTGGAGGTCTACTTTTGAACACACAGCTAACGGAGTCCATGCGTGCTAGCCTCCACTAAAAATCATAAGTTAAACCTGCAGCAATCTAGAGAAGAGAACCATGATTAGATCCGCTCTGCATGCTTCCATGAACTACCATCAGTCATTCCTAGCATAACGATCCACCACCATTATCTTTCATTTTACAGATGCAGAGATGACAGTGCTTCTCCACACACTATGCTCCATTGCAAATGGCCATGTGGCACGACACTAACTTGCCTGCCTGCTGACAGAGTTACGAACTGCCTTGGAAAAAATATCCAACATCCTATTACTTAAAATGAATTTTAGTTACCTGGAGAGTTTTCCAACAGCTGAATAGGCCATTGACAGCAGTTTGGGGTCCTTAAATTACAAAACAATGAAAAGCCAGGTCAGCAGAGAGAGCCAGGAGAGAGAGAGAGACACACACATACCTATCCCTTACAATTATGCTATTACTTTATATCCTGTCTCCTCACCTTTGAAACATGTCCGGGGACATAGAGCCCCAGAAAATAATCAAATCGCAGAGCAAAGCACCTTGTAAATGAAGAACAGATGCGGGGATTTGATAGCTGCTTTCAACTACCTGAAAGGGGGTTCCAAAGAGGATGGATCTAGACTGTTCTCAGTGGTAGAAGATGACAGAACAAGGAGTAATGGTCCAAGTTTGCAGGGGAGGAGGGGTTAGTTAGGAAAATTAAAAAACTTTTTTTTTGGGTGTGGTGGTGAAGAATGGGGGTTCCTAGGAGGGAGTGGTGGAATCTCCTTCTTTAGTTTTTAAGGTCAGGCAGGCCCTGGCTGAGCCCTGGCTGGGATGATTTAGTTGGTTTTGGTCCTGCTTTTGGTGGGTTCCTCTGAGGTGACCTCCTCCCTGACCTTCTATGATTCTATGCATTATGTTCTTCTCACAGAAACAGAAAATTATGCCAAAAATGCTGCTGTTATCTTTCAAGAAAGAAAAACTGCTGGGATTTGGTAGGTATGTGAAATGGCCAGCAAGTGACAGACACCTTCCACTGACCCCAACCAACTTCCAGCAAAGCCTGTCACCAGTCACACAACAGTGTCGGGGTCCCCAGGCTAACAATTATTTAAACTGACACTCCACAAACACTATCAATGCACCTGACATAAGGGAGAGAGATTGACATTATACACCCAGCCATTTGTCCCGATATTCAGGTGAGGCGGGAGGGTGAGCGGGGTGAGCAGCAGGCGTGGGGAGAGGCAAGAAGTCGCCTAGTGGACAGTGAGGAGACAAGCGGGGGGGGATGGTTTGTCCCAGACCCCGCACTCCCCTAGGGATGGCCCTGGATGAGGTAATACCTTCAGCAAAAGTTGATCCAATAAAAGGTATTACCTCACCACGTTGTCTCTCTAAGGGTATGTCTACACTACCTGTTGGATCGGCGGGCAGCGATCGATCCAGCGGGGATCGATTTATTGCGTCTCGTCTAGACGTGATAAATCGACCCCCAAGCCCTCTCCCGTCGACTCATGTACTCCAGTGCCGTGAGAAGCACAAGCAGAGTCGACAGGGGAGTGGCAGCAGTTGACTCACCGCGGTGAAGACACCACGGTAAGTCGATCTAAATACATCGACTTCAGCTACATTATTCACATAGCTGATGTTGCGTAACTTAGATTGATCCCCCTAGTGTAGACCAGGGCTAAATAAATAAATGTGACTCTACAACAAAGAATCTTTCAACTCACCTCTTTGTATTCATTAATCAGTTTCGTGAGTCCATTTAAAAGCATTGGGCCGAGTGGCTTTATTTTACTTTCTGGACAACTGGAATTTAAAAGAAAACGTGTTAAAATATATTATTTGCACCTCCTACAGTCCCTGATACCAAAAACCAATTGCTTTCTATAACTGCCATCATCATCATCATCTCTGTTCTGCCAGTATTACAGCTTAACATACAAAAAGATATACAATATTTTTAAAAAACCCATGTGCAATAGAATTAAAATATTCTTTGCCTTCAGCACAACTGCATATTTACTATACAAAGCTGTCTCTGTAAATTGCTTGAAATAGTTTTGCATCTATTACCATAAACCAGTTAAGTTGCTTACCTTATACAAATATGATGTACAAACTGCAGGGACAGAGTTCTCAGTTTCGTGTTTGTATTTGCACCAAAGAGTCCATCATACACCACCTGGTGGGAAGCATGAGAAGAGCTTATACAGGTGACTGGTTTAATTTTCGAATATTATTTGCATTCCTTTCCTTCCCTAGCTATCACATGCAGTAGTTAAGTTTCAACTCTTTCCTAGGCACTGGAGGAATGATACAATAATAGTAGATATGTTATTAATAGCTGCTGTGGAGTGAAAGTGTTACCTGAATATTAGCTGGGAATGTTTCTGCAGCTTGTCTGGAACGCAGAAGATGAGGAACAATCTTTAATTTAACCCGGGTGCTGACTGGATCTCGTTTCAGTTCTGGTTTCAGAACAACTCCCTATCAGGAACAAGATGGAAGATATTTCTTTGGATGTGGCTACTACTACTTGATTGTTAATAATTCATGAAAGTGTGTGTCTTTTTCAAAAAAGAAAAAAAAAATTTACTCAACAGCAACTGCTCGGCAAAAACAAAGATCAAAGGAAGTGACAAACTAAAAAATGGATGCTTTGTCCACCAAGGCAAATAAAATAAGATCCTCATGAATAAAGCAGGAACACAGTTCTGGAAGCAAGTCTTACCTCTTTAGTTTTCAGTGGTATATCCCCAAGGTACACTTTGTACATTTTGTTGACGATAGTAGGATTATTCCAGTCAATTAAGCTAAAGAATTGTTAAAGGAACAAGTTAAAATTATGCCTTAATTATTAAACATATATTTTACAGCACTGTGTAATGTTTTGAGGGGAAAAAACTAAATTGAATTAGCTTCAAGTGCAGCCTAATTTCACCCTCAGCCCACCTATAATCTGCAGTCATGAGGTAAAGAATTACAAGAAATTACAAGCAAGTCATCACAGCCAGGTACTCCACAGATGGATTTTTGCTTCCCAAATAAGCAATGAAAAAAAGCCAGAGTTGTTTCCTTCTCTTCCTTTCCCACTGAACGGGCAGGGGAGGGGAGGGGAGGGGAGGGGGGGAAAAAATCACTTTCAGCCCAAGTGACTGCCCTGGAAAACAAAGACTTCCGCTTATCCACAAAACTGGTCTGGCATGGGCACTAGGGACCACAAGCTTCTTACCACTGCGCCTTGACTCTGACCTGGCTGGGACACCCCTACAGGGGAGAAGATACTTCAAGCTCCAGGCCCATTCATCCTTGGCCTCTCCGATGAGACTGTCAACCGGGAGGGAAATCACTATGGTGGTTTTAGCAATAGAGACTCTTGTAAGCTGGGAAGTGGATTTAGTCCAAACCCGTTTCACACAGGTCAACAAATAGCCAGCTGATCAGAACAACTTTGTCACTATAGACCTGAGCTGGGCTTGAATCACTGACCGAGGACCTTTCAACCCAGTGTCCTATGTTGTCCTTTGAACAGTGGTGTCCACAGCCAAATGAGCCAAAAAAAGTGTGTGTGTGTGTGTGTGTGTGTGTGTGTGTGTGTGTGTGTGTGTGTGTGTGTGTGTGTGTGTGTGTATAATAAATAAAATCAAGGAGGAGGGCACACACACTTTTGCTTATAACAACTGAGCCCTAAACACGGGGTTAACATATGGGAATCTAGCAGCTGCATACATAATGTAAGATGTGTTTAAACAAACATGTCGAGGTAGTTCTTAGGGCTCACAATACCACCACACGGGGAGTGAACAACCAGGCTCTAAAGAATGGAGTCATTTCCTCAACCAAAGTATTCCAATGAATTAAAATAATCTCTCTGGCCATGACTGAGGTGCACTGGAGAAGACGTCACATCACTTGCTTATGCTGTGCTTGGCTCAAATCAATACTATTTAGCCCCACACTCTCAGCAGTACAGAATTCACCCACACATTCAAAAGGCTGACCAATCCAGCTCCAATAATAAGGAAACCAGTTTGTGTATGTGCCAACCACAAGCTGCATGAACACCAGGCTGCCTCCTGTGTGAACGGAGCAGCCTCTGCTTAGCAAGAGACTCAGCAAACAGCCGTAGCAACTACATCTGCCGGCCTGAGGTAAAAATCACAGATTTTCCTCCAGGAGGAGCATTATTTCCAGCCAGCACTGGCTGGGGAGGAGACAGTCATCCTGCAAGATGATGGGTTAACAGAAACCTTGCTGCTGCTGCTGTGGAAGATGACCAGCCTAAGGCAATGCTGAAGTGATTAACCAGCGGGATAATGTCCATTGCCAGAGAGCAGTGTGACGTTCCCATTTGATAAACTTGCTGTCCCCTCTCAGCCTGTACCCTTTCAGGATCACTACATCAGTTGCAATTATTATTATTAGAAATGCCAGTGCCCAATTCTTAAACAGAAGCCATTACCTTTGTTTGCTTTTCAGTTCCAGGTCTGCCGCAGTTGCTACACTGTGTCGTGTGTCGCTGGAGGCTATTACCAGGTGTATGACAGCTTCAAGCTCTGGTACCTGTTCAGCTTCAATGAACTTTACTATTCCCAGTTTACACTGCTCAGCAACGTAGAAGAGAAAGTAAAAATTACTGACCAGCCAACGTGCTATATTAATGTCAAGGTTTAGCAGACTGAAATCTGGGCCTTTTGTAATCCTAGAGAGAGAAACTCTCACTCTTTCCATCTGCTCGGCATGCCCTCAGCTGAGAAGCTAAGCTTTCTAGGTGGCAAAGAGTTATGTTAAACCTCCCCTGCAAATGAACTGAGAGAAGAGTTCAGAAACTCTATTACATCCAAGAGAAAGACACAGGCGAGGACAGAGCTCAGCTGGGCATTTACCAGCTAGTTCTGAAAATATGTTTTAAAGTTAGAAGGAAAAATGTGGCAGCCTCAGACCTCTGTCTCACGCTAATCATTTGTAGGTGCTTTAATGCATGAAGTGCAGGTTTCAAAATAACGTGCCCATAGACTACAGACACCTAGTCAAGCATCGTGTGCTTTACATACATGCTGGACAAGCCATTTTTTGGAGTGAATTCTACATTTACTTCCACACTGGGCATTCCTTGCATGTTGCAGCCATTGTACCCACCAAGTCGTTTTACTGAAGTTCCCGTTTCATACACCTGCCCAGCCCATGTGATTTGCATTACCTGTTCCAGCTGTTCAGGTGTCCATGGGCTATCTCCAATTACCCGTTTGGCTGCATAAAAGCTCATCCCTGGAGGAGGTTGAGGGATCCCCGAACTTCCAGCACTACTGGATGCAGAAGAGCCCTGTGCCGATGGCACGTTTTGGCGACTCTGGGATTCATTCAGTACATATCTGGAAGGGAAAAAGGAATACTTGAGTGGACTTATTAAACTACCCTATGAAGTGAAGTCAATTCCTCATTACAAGCACCTAAGAGATCAAAATAAATATCACTCCTCCCTTCCCCTCAAGTATTTTTTGACGATATTGTGACAGGTTCAGTCCGAGACCCCCTTGGGACTGTCACCTGATGTGCTGAAACTACCTCTGAGCCCGTCTTCCCTCCCAGCTTGGGACTTCAGAGTAATACTTCATATTTCTAGCTTCAGATACAAGAATGATACATTCATACAACTAGGATGAACACACTCAGGAGATTATAAGCTTTGTAATGATACCTTACAAGAGACCTTTTGCATAAAGCATATTCCAGTTACATTATATTTACACTTATAAACATATTTCCATAAAACATATGGAGTGCCAGGTCACATATATACCTAAGACAGACTATTTAAACACACAGCAGTGCCTTGCCAAGTTGCATTAGTGACAGGGAGAGCCATTGAAAGTTACAGGTTAGCCTGTAAGCGAAAACTACATTTTGTGATGCATTGTTGTAAACTCATCTGAGCTACTCGCTTATACTTCCCAGCATAACAGTTGGTCTGCTATCGTAAACGCTGCAAAAGGAACAAAGGCCCAGTAACTCCAGGCTTCCCAATAACGCTCTATTAAATGTTTGTTGAGAGAGGAGAGAGAGCAGGGTTTTTTGGTGAGCGTTAGCAGGTTAGTGGATCGGTGAATTAAGAATGAATGAGGTTCTGCGGTGTTAGAATTCAACACACATTAAAATACTGTATTTGATAAACTCTTATACAAGTACTAACTAGAGCCTGTATAAGGGGGGTTGGACTAGGTGACCTCCTGAGGTCTCTTCCAACCCTAATCTTCTATGATTCTATGATCCACTTAATCTCACAGAGGAGGCTGGGATGCATGAAAACACACAGAAGGCATAAAGCAGGCCTCCTACTGCTCAGGTGGCAACCCCGGATGTAAAGAGAGGGGAGAGCTGTGGTATAAAAAACAAATACCCCTTGGAAACAGCCCATCTCTGCAGTGTTGATAGAGGAGACAGGAAACAGAATTCAAATTCTCAGGCACTCAGAGGTTGGGGGCTCAGGCCCTGGTCTTCACAGGGTACATCGACACTGGAACTGGAGGTTTCGTTTCCAGCACGGGTAGGGGTATTGACACTAGCTCAGGTAAAAGTTCCTGCACTAGCCCAGATGGACCTCATATGCTGACAATAGCAGCGTAGCTGGCCAGCGAGTACAATCACACCTAGGACCTAGGTACTTACTCGTGCGGCTAGCCCATCCCACCGCCTGCGCTGCCATGGCTGCACTGCTATTGTATCATGCTAGCTCCATCAGTTAACACACACACACACACACACACACACACATCTACGTGCCCTGGAAGTTACACCTCCAGCTCCAGTGTTCACGTACTCTCAGAAAGTAACCAGCCATGTCTTTCCGCGAGCACCCACACGCATTCCTAGGGGCCAGGGTAACAGTCACTCCTCCCATGTGCTGGGGAGCCAGCTAAACCAATCAGAACATGAGAACTGTGGCACAGAGACCAAGGTGAACAATTTGCTATTGCTCTGAACAACCAGAATCTGCCGTGGCAGAAAACGATCTCAGCAGTGCAGGCGACTGCTCATCCCAACTCTAGAGAATGATCTTTGACGTACAGAGTTTAAACAACTGTGTGATTTGGGCCTTTAAGCTCTTTTTTAAAATCTTACTGCAACCTGGAGCCTCCAAGAAACATTTAGCACTAAAATTTAAGGAGACAAAACAATCAAGCAACTATGCAGTAGGCTACTGGGGACAGAGACCTGGTCGTTCACTCCAAAATTCAGTTCCAGCAGAAATTCAGATCAGAACATAGTAAAGGAAACAGCTTGTAACAAAATATCACCTATAGAACAGGAATACAGATCCTTCTACTGCCTGATCAATAGCCATAGCCTAATACTGGGATATTCCTTCCCCCTCCAGGCTGTACCACTAAATACAACAGAACGTAATAAGGGTCTATTTAGACAGCACTCATTCCTGATATGCTGATAAATCTAACGGCTTCAGTACACGTGGACCAAATCCGACCCATGAAGCATAATCACAGAGCAAGTTCCACTGAGCAATTTTATGTCAAGAAGGGTAAATCAAAAGTTACAACAGGCTATGCATAGTTTCCACACACAAGCCAAGATTTTCAAAGATGGCCAGTGATTCTGGATGCCCAAATTGAGATACCCTCTCAACACTTTCCAAAAATCAGCCCTCTTAAAGAGGGCTCAAGTTGGGCACCCAAAATCACTGGTCACTTTTGAAAATCTTGGCCAGAGCTCTTTGGAGCTTTTGAAAATCCCACCCAAAGTGCACCAGGAGCACTAGTCTCGCTGTAATACAAAAGGGTGCGTCCTCCTTTCTCACTCAGGTGCATTAGAACATCCCAGCTGTCACCTGCAGTCAAGTGACAATCAAGGGGGGTGGGGAGGGAGGAGTCCTTCCAAGTGAATTCTTCCGGAACAATATAAATGAGTGGCAAACACAGAGTCAAAGGGAAGTGGCTTTTGAAAAGTATTGATTAAATATGCAGAAGAGCAAGATCAGTAAAACCAAACTGCTCTGTAAATAATGAGTGTACACAAACTTGCTCTGGGAGCTGATGTGCACACCCACACCAGCTGCTAATCGGATGACAACAACATCTCTAATGAGCAGAAAGTCGTAACATCAATCTCATCGCTGCAGGGCCGATCCTGTGAGATATGAGCCCTCATTGCCCACTACTATCTAGTGCAGTTGGGAGTGCTCAGAACCGTCGATGGTAGGGCCCCAACAGACCAAGCATAGAAATGAGGAGGTGCAGGGGAGAGATGATGAAGCAGTTTGATTTTTATTTTATTGTAATCATGATTATTTAAAACCATAGTTTACCTCTCTAAGGGCTTGATCCTACTCCCAACAGAAGTCAATGAGAGATTTGTAAGACAGATTCAATAAAGCACTTATGCCCTCTGCTGAATAGGGATGGGATTACTCACAAACTTAAAATAAGGTGCCTGTTCAAGTACTTTCCTAAATCAGGGCCTCATCAACTTTATTGGAATGGGAGGTAAAGGAGCACACCTTTAAAAAAAAAAAAAAGTCTCTTTTGTGCACACTTCCGATCATCCATCATACAAGATACTCCAAGTGTTACAGGGTTTTGCTGCGCTCGCCCTCACTTACCCATAAGGCATAAGGAGCACATCCAACATAAAGTCCAAGAGCAGCTGTACAGTCTTTGGTTTTTCGGCAAGATTAAATGGAGAAGCTGCTTTCGATGGTTCAACAGGATATTTCATGTGAAAAAGGGTTGGTATTAGAAGATGCATTAGGCTGAAAAACAATTACATTTACTGCAACTATTTACAAAAACACCGTTTGATTCTTAGCATTAAACAGAAACTGTACAGCAGAGATTTAGGAAAGTCAACCGATTCCTATTCTGGCAGCTTTCATTTGATACCCAACATGTCTAACAATGGGAGGCAGGAAGAAAATTGGGGGGTTGTGTTTAAAAAAAAAACAAAACAACAAAAAATACAAACCCACAACCAATAAGAATTAATTATCTATGTCCACATTTTTAAGAACATTACTACATTGTACTTATGTGAATTCATGTAAAAACACACACACACAAGCTTCAGAAACTGCAACCAAAGAGAGACTCACACAGAACATCTCTTGTTCAAAACTTGGGCTCTGATCCTGCACAGGGCTGAGCACCCTCAAAATCCCATTGAAATTAACTGGAGTAGAGGGAGATTAGCACCTCATGGGATCAGACCCAGAGTTATGAAGCATACATACACCATGTCTATTTGCTGTACATGTTCAGCCAATTTCCAAAAGGCCTCAGCACCCAACAGTTCCCACTTACACGCCTATGTTGAAATCCTGGCCCCACTGTAGTTAACCGGAACTTTGCCATTGATTTCAAACAAGGCCAAGATTTTACCCGATTCTCGTTTATAATTAAACCACTTTTTACCACTCTGGCAGCATAAAGGCACTTTCAAGTAAGTGAAAATGTCATTTACACTCATTTTAGGGCCCCTTTACACTGCCAGAAGTGCTTGGCACACAGCAGCTCCTATACTTGGTCTGTAATAGTCAGTATCTTATCTATTATGATACATTTCCAAACGTGACACGAGTTTGAATGCCTCAATTTTCGGGTGCCCAACGTGACACACTTTAAAAGGGCCCAGCTCTCAGCGGGCCAGTGCTCTGCACTCTCTGAAGGTCAGGTTTCTTTAAGGTGTCTCAAGTTGGGCACCCCAAATCATCAGCTGCTTTTGAAAGTTTAGACATATCTGTACTATAATACCACCTAGAGACCCCACTCCCCTATCAAATTGAGGCCCTATTGTGCTGGGCATTATATAGATTCAACATGTGAGACAATCCCTGCCCTGATGCGTCCTCCATGCTAACTAATGGTCAGGAAGCAAAGCTGGATTTCTGAATATATTATCCAACATGCAAGTCTTTCTAGGTAATTAAATGATCACCAAGAAAAAGTGCATTTCATTTTATTCTAATGATATAGGCTTCTTTCACTCCAAGTGCAGATAATCATACCTGTCTTGCTGTGGTTGCGGTTTCCCTTCCATTGCAGTGAGGAGAGTAGGAGCCAATTCACACTGTTTTTCCACAGGCAAACGAGGGTAACCCATCTTAACATAAATTATAGTAAAATTCTGCAAAGGTAAAAAAATATTATAAACACATCAATGCAAAAGAAAAATGGATTTTGTTAAACTAGCCCCATATGGTACATTTCTGACATTGTTATATATAACAACTGAGGGTCTGAAAGATCAAGCAATTATTTCCAGCGCTAACGATGATTAACTGACAGTTTTCTACTGGCAGGTTCAGCACCTATTCAGCTCTTATCACGGCTGACTTCAATGGAAGGTTTCCTGAGTAAAGCACTCTGACAGAGTGTATTCCCCACACTGGCCCTGAGAGAGTAAATTAGGCCCAATTAACCCATAGGTGGCACCTGGAAGAGCCAGGGAGCAGAGATTGATTAATCAGACATGAAGCTCAGCTGGACAGGAACAGAAGGGTCCTATATAAATCCAGATAGCTGGCAACAGAAGGGGGCTGCAGGGAAGTAGGTGGCAGATACTCCCTGGGAGGAGGGAGGAGTGTTCAGCACTACAGAGGGTAGTCCACAATCACTCCTTGGGAGGAGGGAGTTGGGAGGCAGGAGGCTGGTAAACCAGGAGGGGGCAGGAAGGTAGGAGAAGGCTCAGGGAAGAGCAGCAAGGAATAGGAGACCAGACCTTGGTTGCTGAAGAGAGGGCCCCTGGGCTGGAACCCAAAGTAGAAGGCGGGCCCGGGTTCCCCTACCAGCCACTGGGGATACAGCACATACTAGGCAGAGGACAGTGGACCACCTGGAACTATTTGTTCCAGGACAGACTGTTACACCCCACAGAAGGGGGACCATGTAGTGACCTAGCCAGAGGGCTGAGTCACAAAGCCGAGGCTGCAGTTCCTGGGTCCGCAGGACGAGAGGACAATGGGAGAGACAGCACCAGAGGATGGCGTAATGCCTGGCCAGAGCTAATCTCCAGAGCAACCACGATGGCACACAAAGTTGCTTTTCAAGTTTACTGTCACACAAGATGTTTTTCTCAGTGTTCTACAGAATATGAACATCTTGTAAATCCTTAGCCTCATCCAAGGTAGAGCTCATGTACAATTTCTCCCATTGTTAGCTCTTGCTTTTGGACAATCAGCTGCTTCCAGGGCTCCAGCAGAAGTGAATGTTACTTAATGACAGTTTAACAGTCTAAACATTTCCATCTCTGCTCCCACAGTGTTATTTTCCATTAAGAACATGCATGGGTTAGCAGCAGAGCAATGAGGGGGAAGACAGGTCTTTTCCAATGTTCTGCAGTCTTTCCCATGAAATCACTATCAGTATTTGTAATACACACACTTCAGTTCAGCTAATAATGGTCTTCACTAGTTTCACAAACTGGTTAGTAGTTTTAGGGGGGTTTTTTTGTTTTGTTTTTTAAAGACTAAATGAATCTGATAAGTTTCCCTTCTGAAAAATGGGGATATTATTCCCTTTCTCCTGCTTTGCCTTATCTATCAAGGCCCTGATCCTGAAAACACTTACACATACTACTCATGTGCATAAAGACAAGCACATGTTTATATATTTGTAGGATCGTGGCCCTAAATTGTAACCTCTTCAGGGCAGAGATTCACTCAGAAGGTGCTGGTTCTGCACCTGGCACAATGGGGCCTCTAGGTGCGACTAATACAAACAACAAATCTGTCAATTTCAAGTACTCATGAAAGTTGGAAAATAATTGAAGTGGTCTCACAAAAAATTGTTAGCAATTGAGTGGTTTCATAAAACTACTAGTTTCACCCATACTAGTGGCATATAGTTGTTTATTTTAAGTCATCTCTCTCACCATAATAATATGTTTCTGAAGGGAACTGGCAGAGTTAAGCACCATGAGGAGCCTCTAAAGAATAGAAAGCTCACCTTTGTACAAATCCGGTAACATTCTTGGAAGAACAGTACTTACGGTGACAAAGGAAACTGCAGCGGGATCTTGGTATTGGACTAGTAAAGTCTCTACTGGAAGTTGAATTTTTGGACGACTTTTGATGCGTTTATTCAAGTGAACTAGGAGCTCCATGACCTGGGAGGGAGAAAAAATGATTAACCTCAGCTTTGCGTTCAATATGTTCCCAATACAATATGATCCATTAAACGCAGAACAGGCCAAAGAGTTCTGCATGACTTAGTTCCCAACTCTTTGACAAGATGGCTGCCATCATTTATCATATTATCCATTCGCCTGCATGAAATGCGTTGGCGGTCTCCAGACACTTTCTAGCAGACTCTCATCCACATCACAAAACCATCCACCACAAGTGATGCCCTTGTTAGCAGGATTGGAAGAGATATTATGGAGAGTTAACTTGTCTCTCTCTCTATATAGTTGGCTGCTGTATCTCAAGACGGAGGAATGCTGGCAGAGTGATGTGGGGAAGGTTGCAATGTGCCATCAGTGCTGTACCCTGTCGACAGAGGAGGATTCTAGTACCGAAAATCTAGCGCTTGTGGCGGTTGCCAAATCAGTCTGATAAAAGAAAAAGGGTTCCAATTAAACGAGACAGTAATTAAACTGAGCTAGAACATTTGTATACAGGGACGTCCCTAGAGGCGGAAGTGACTGATTCCTCTCTTTTGGGATTGACCATGCCAACCAATTGCGCAGGGTCCAGGGCAGGAGTGACGGATTTGTCTCTTCTGAGATCAACTGTGCCAGCCAATCGCACCGGCTCACGGGGCCCCCAAAGCACGGGGCCCAGAGCAGTCACCCCGATTCACCCTACTCAAGGGACAGCTCTGTTTGTATACCACCTTCTCCCCTGCCAAGTGCCTCAACTGGTCCAGCATGGTCAAACACTCCAGACTGCACACGGTCAACTCTGTTCCTGAAGCACCTGGGCATGATCTACCCAATATACACCATCAGCCTTCCTGGTGTCTAGCTGAGACTGGGCTTTGGATGAGAGTTAGCTAGCTGAAGTGCAGCATGGAGAACACAGAGTCAGTGTTGGCAGGCTAGGGGAAAATGACTGGAGGAAATAGCAGTGCTGACCTTTACTATCTCAGCCGGGAGAGTCTGCACATCTTGTGTTACCCAAGTTAGCAACTTGGATAACGTGTTCAAATCTCTGCTACTTCTGGAGCCGCAGATAGCAGCAGTGGCCATGAGTGCTTTTTCTCCCATCTAGACTGCATGAAAGTTGCAACCCCTTTCTTTTTGATGTAGCGCTCACCCTGGTTACCTACAACTTTGTTACCACCAGAGGGGGTTACTGCAATGTGCTGCTTTTGGGGCTACTCCTGAAGCCATAAGGGGTGTTTCTGCTGGTGAAGAAAGCAGTTGTCTGCCTGTATGCTTTCTGTGAGAAATACTAATACACCTATGCTTTAGAGACTGCACTGGCTAGCTGAGTGACCCCAAAGATCCACAGAAGTCAGCTGGAGCTGAGGACAATTAGCACTTCAGTTTATTTATAGGTGCAATTTAAACTGATTTTGATCTAACTTAGCCTCTCATTGTATGGGCTTGTAGGGAATACAATCTAGTTCCCTCTCCAAACTCACTGAGAGAAGGATCCAGCACAGTGCAAGAGGGAGCATAAAAAGCTTTCATACACAATTGAGCAACAACATGGAACTGAGGTGTTATGAGAGTCTGTAAACTGCTGCCTGGTCAGCTAAACCAGCAAAGACAACACATGTAGCAAACCTTAAAGCAGTTAATTGTGGGTATTTCACCTGTAACCACATATTATTGCTATTATACAGAGTGGGGGGAGGGAATTACACCCAAAACACATTATGCAGGAGAACAAAAGCACAACAGATTGTATATGGAAGTTCTTTTGCTGTGATTACAATGGCAGTTTGGGGCACCTGGTTAAACCATTCAGGATGGCAGTTGAGAAAGAAGCTGGTTCGAATCAGATGTGTCTGGGTTCGATTAAGGAGGTTTTCTAAGAAGGTATATGAGGGTTTCAAGGTAAGCGGTCGGCCTCAACCTCTTACTCAGTCTACATGTCTATGACCCATCCTAGAGACACCCAACCAGTGCAGTGACACCTGGCACTGTGCTAGCAGTCAAAGAATTCAGGATGAGAGCAAGGGAAATGAAGTAACATGCTAGCTGGAAGAAATCAAAGGGAGGGGAGGGAAGCCTGAGGAGGAAAAGTACTGATTGTCAGAGAAACCCTATGTATGGTGGAAAAACTGGTTGAGAACTGAACAAACTACTCCTGCTCTTCTAAAACTATGTTAAGACCAACAATGACATTTAGGGCTAGTCTACACTTGAAAGTTTTACCAGTATAACCAGGAGGTGGGATTATTTTTGCCAACATCATTATACTGGTAAAAGACCCAGTGTAGATGCAATTATCCCAGTATAAAGTATGCCTTACACTGCTAGAGATTATTTAAACTCCCAAATCAAAACAAGCTATGCCGCAATTGCACTTTTATATCCTATAACTATGTCTATGTTGCAGAGGTTTTGCCACTTAGATTATGCCAGCATCTTTCCATTTCCGATTTCATTCATCTGGCTTATTGGCCTTTGTTTTCTAAGACCACAATTCAGCAAGCGCTTAGGCATGTGCTTAAAGTTAAGCTTGAGCTTAGCTCCCATTGTCTTCAAATGTGTTTAAGTGCTTTGCTGAATAGGGATGGGGGGGCAACGTTCTTTGCTGAATCAGAGCCAACGTTAGCACAGACCATTTGGTATATTTTGAAAAGTTGTCGGTGTCTGAAAACATGCCATATTTCGCAGTTTAGAAGAGATACTAAAGTGAGCCAGCAGATTGAAAAGCAAGGCCTTGAGGTAAATAATGTATCAAAAGCCGAGCAGGTTTCTCTGCACAAATGCATAGTGCACATTAGATCCTTGCTGAGATTTACAAGCGGTCAGTTAGGTTTTTAATCACCTTTGATTGGCTGCTAAACACTTAATTTAGAATAATTCTCTTGTATATTTGTTTAAGATGAAAACCGTAAACATACTTAAAAACCAACAATAGAATAACCTGTAAATCGGGATTTAAAATAATTTTCAAAACAAAAATACTGGAAGAGTCAATTCCTCCCCCACCCCATTTTGTCAAGAACAACATTCAGGATTCTGTATTTCCCTGCTGAGAGTGGACCTTACAAACACTTGGGAGCACAGAAAAATGATCGGTTATGTTCGTGATATCTTTTGCATAGAAAATATCAAACTTTGGTCTAGACAGGAAAGTAAAGTGAGTAATATTTTTTGGTTTACAATTCAATGTTAAGCCCACACCGAAACAAAAATATTTGTCATTTCATAAGATTTTTAAATTTTAAAAATTGCAGTCTTTGGCCTTTTCCTACGCATAATCATTCAGCTGAACCAGGTTAACAAATTCCAACTTGAAAGAAGAAAACACATCACACTAAGGAACTTCACCAGCTAGCCGGATGCTTTCGCTCACAACAGTCCTTCAGCATGTTGACAACAATACACATCTAGTGCCAGATTTTCAAGTGTTTGGCACCCACAGTTGGGACCAGTTTTTGGTGCTTAAATGGGAGCTGAGCTCTTTTGAAAATCTGGCCCCAACTGTAGGTGTTGAGCTTTTTAGAAAAAAAACTTTGGCCATAGTGGCACAATAGTTTCCCCACTTGCACATGATTTAATAACCTTGGGGTGGAGAGAGAGGGGGTTGGCAGATTCAAAAAAAAAAAAAAAACCCTGAATCTCCGTGGTAGCCCATCTCTCAGTTGCTATTCCCAGATTTCTAGTGCACCCTGTAACAGATATGGCAGTTTCCTGCAATATCTTTGGGAGATATTGAATTAAGTTTAAGTATCTTTGGAGTCCAGGGTATTAAATGCAAAGGTTATGTATTAGTGGGGGCCTTGATGATCAAAGGACTATAATGCACAATGTGGCAGATAAGAATGAACTTTTGGGACAACACATGTGAAGTGGATTTCCCAGGAGGGCCGCTGAATGCCAATTGCCCCACCCACAATTATGCAAAAACCCAGCCTTTGCCCTGAAGGGGGGTGAATGTCCCCGCAAGATCAAAGGCTCAAACCATATAAAGGAGTGACTTTATACAGACACTTGGGGGAGCCTATTCTGAGCTACCGGCTGTTAGGAACTTGTAACCACAGAAGAATCCCTTGGTGGGGTTTGAAGGACTGACTCCTACCGGAGCCCTTGCTGACGTTGGGAATGATTTCCAACAAGCTTATTAGCATGGGTGCAGCTTCTTTTGTTTTTAATGTTTTCTCTGTATTGCTTTCATCTGAAGAACAAACGTGCTTTCTTAGAAAGGGCTGTGTGATATCACTGAGGGCAATTACACTGGCGATAGCCTCCAAGGAGAAAGCAAAGTGCCGGTGCAGGCCATTAAGACCATCTGACTTACTGGCGGACTCACAGTGTAAGGCAGGGAGTTGTGCAGCCTGGAAAAACCCCAGTCAGGAGGGGAGAGACGTGGGAGCTGGGAGCCTATGAGCAAGTGCCCTTGCTGGACCAGCAGGTTGCCTTAACTGACACACAACCAGTTAAGTGAATGATAGCCATGACTATTGCAAGTGTCCTGGTCTGACAGCAAACAGGAGTGACTCTATACATCACATTACACAGAATATTCTCTCTTATTGAAAGCAGCCAGTAACACCAAATCATCGATACATCATGGATGTCTACATCTCCACTGACTGGAAATCTTACAGTAACTGCACCCTTACCTTTTTACGCACTCCTTCCTGCGTGCTGGACAGTTTGAGCAGGACAGGGGGTAGGAATTTCGATATAATATTCTGTAACTGCTCATCTGTTTCTGCATGGCCAAGACGCAAGAATACACGTTCAAGTTGATCTGTAGTTTAAAAAAAAAAAAAAAAAAAAGGTTCATTGGGAGTTAGAAAGCCAAACAGCAGACAAATCTTTTCCTACTTATGGGTTAGTAATACAGCAGCTGGGATGAAAGTACGGTAAGGATTGAGCATCTTCAATCAAAGCGCTCAACAAAGCATGATCTTCTATTTTTAAAACTGCAAACTTTCCGTTGCTGAAAGATACTGGATTGATGGCTTAAATCCTCGATTATCCACAGATCGGGTTCAGCATGGACAGAAGCAGTGGAAACTTCCACACACTGCCCCACTTATCGGCCTCAGCCCTAATCTAGAATACCGCCAGGCGGAGACAGTACTTCAGCCTCCTTTGGCCTCGCTGCTCTGACCACCAACCAACGTGTCAATTGTGGTGGTCGTTTTTGAGATACGGACATCTGTCTGCGGGACTCTGGACTAAGACCATAACAAAGGCCACCAGACAGCCACTGAATGGCAATAACTTTTGGTCTATTATTATTTATATTGCTGGAGAGCCTAAGAACCCCTGTCCTGGACCAGGACCCCCTGGTGCTATACATTGCACAAACAGAAGGTCCCGGCACCAAGAGCTTACAATGTAGTGAGGGATGGATTTGATCCAGCAACCAAGAGAGGAAAGGCTCTATGCTCTGTTACCAAGCCACTGAGCCACCATTAGAAAAACATTTATGAAGCTGAACAAACTATCTGGATTTGCTATTATTTGTTAACCCAATTTTCAAGCAAGACTGTCATAATCAATAGGAATTAAATGTGGGTGCCAGAAAAGTAATGATATTTTGACATAACTTAAAACGCAAAAGACTTTGAAGGTCCTATCACCCACATGAACGTGTTGGAGTGTTCTGACAATCTCATTTCTCTATCCCTCTCACCGCCTCTCAGTACCAGCCAACCCAGGAAGGAGTATAAAATAACAGTATGAATGTCAGTAAGGACATAGGAGTCACAAATGATACAAGATCAGGAAGAGAAGAGACAAAAAACATGCATCTGTTCCCTGTATGAACTAGGAAAGGATCCTCTTAGGAACACTGACAAGACCAAAATCCTCTGTTGGCAACTCAAGCAATTGGCTTGAAAACCACCTGTCTTTTGGCTAATAAATGGGAAAGTCACTGTTTTAAGCACTAGGATCTAGCTGACCTGATGGCTAAACTAGAAGAAAAGCAGACTGCCATATGGGCAGCAAGACACCGAAGCAGCACTTTTACAGCGTGGGATGGGGGCAGGATGGTTCTGATACACAAGGGCGGGAGTGTTCCCTTCTATAATAATAGGAGATATACCAATCTCCTAGAACTGGAAGGGACCTTGAAAGGTCATCGAGTCCAGCCCCCTGTCTTCACTAGCAGGACCAATTTTTGCCCCAGATCCCTAAGTGGCCCCCTCAAGGGCTGAGCTCACAACCCTGGGTTTAGCAGGCCAATGCTCAAACCACTGAGCTATCCCTCCCCCCCCCCCTTTTTTTTTTTAATTAAAGAAATTTATATCGCCGGGCGCTTGGCGCCAGAAACAAGAGCCCCTCGGGGCTCGCCCCCCCGCCTCACCGGGTAAGTGAAAAAACGATAAGAGTAGTGTTATTTCACCGGCGGCCCGGAGGCCTCCCACTTATTCTACACCTCTCATGTCTCTTCACAGTGCCAGACTAGAGTCAAGCTCAACAGGGTCTTCTTTCCCCGCTGATTCTGCCAAGCCTGTTCCCTTGGCTGTGGTTTCGCTAGATAGTAGGTAGGGACAGTGGGAATCTCGTTCATCCATTCATGCGCGTCACTAATTAGATGACGAGGCATTTGGCTATTTTTCACACACCCACGCGGGTGGTCTGTTTTGGGTTATTTGGAGCGTCAGTACGCTCGCGGGTGGCCCATCCAACCCGGTTGTCGGCTCAGGTGACAGCGAGCATGAGTTATATAATCATTACGAGAATCCCATGAATAGGGAAAGGTAAGAATGGAAAAAGAATAGTAGGAAAGTAAGAGAGAGACATCGCATGGGGGAAAGGACCCCATGGCACGGTGGTCATCAGAACCTTCTTAAGCAACAGCGTCCGAAGACTTAGGCTGATCTTTTCAAGGTCTGGTTTCTCCCGGTTCCAGTCCTTTACTTCCGAAAAGCGACTGCCACCTCCAGTCCTGGAGTGGTTTGGTTGGCGTAGGTGGTCGCTTATGAGAATCCCCGTAATTCTCAACGCAATAGAGGGCGGTTTGCCGCGAACCCGAAGGCTCATCTATGTGGTTGTTTTTCAACACCGGAGTGTTAGCTACTCCCACAGGGTGTTTCGCCGCCCAGTCACCCTGTGGGGCGGGGCAGCAGATCCTCTTGGTCACCACCATATAGGTGGCATCCGGCGGGCACCACGGGGAGGTTAAGGATCTGATGGTTGTGCTGCCCCCAGCAACTAGACCCAGTTAGGAGAATCAGTGGCGAAACACGTCTTTTCCCCCTAAAAGGATGCAGACTAGTGAGAGAATCAGCAAGCCTCCAGAGGAGAGGTGCAACCTCCTTATCCAGCCGGAGCCCCGGCCGCTCGGGAGGAGTCAACCCCCCCTCCTCAACGAAGCTGCTTCTTCGTGCCTCAAGAGCCCGACTCCCCACGTAGAACACGTTAAGAGAGTCATAGTTAAGAGAGTCATAGTTACTCCCGCCGTTTACCCGCGCTTCATTGAATTTCTTCACTTTGACATTCAGAGCACTGGGCAGAAATCACATCGCGTCAACACCCACCGCGGGCCTTCTCTTCTCTGCTTCTTCACTATGCACACCTGATCTACAACAGATTGCTAACAGGGTCAATGCAATTGGGAGATTACAGGCAAAAAGGCAGCCTACAACAAGGGCAAGCTAAAACCCTTACAGATCCAACATGGACTGCCCCACACTGGTTTGCTTTTAATTTAAATGGAGGGGAAATGCTCTTTGCCCTGTCCCTAAACTGTGATGCCTGCGGGACGAAAGTATGTTGTTGGGGGCTCCAGGATGCCCTGATACAGGAGAAGGAAAATCCCTTGTTAGAGGACCCATACTGCTCGTTAAAGGATGTGACAGAGTGTACTCCCTGGAGACCCACGTAGAGCCAAGAGTCAGTCCTCCATCAGCTCTACAGAGTAATGGTCCACACGCAGTTGGTCTTGACAATCTATCAAGCCCTATTGCTACCTATCAGAGGAAGCAGCAGCAAAGAGGGACCAGTCTAATGCAGTCAAGTAAGAAGGAAGCAGTGCTCTTCTGCTTGAAACACCCAAAAGGAGAGAACATTTGTTTGAACTTTAGTTATACTCTAAAAGAGAGAGGATTTGATGGGTTGAGGGATGGGATGCTTAGACTTGGGGGAGGGAGAGGCCCTCCTGTCACAAAGGTTTAACCCAAAGCTCCCACAGAAGTCAATGAGTTTTGGATGGATACACAAGGGATGGAGGGAATCAGGCCCTCAACGGGCAACACGGAGGTTTAAGTACAAATACTGCACCTGCAGATTTGAAGTGACTTTTGAACTCACTCTTCAGATAGGAAGGCCTTTGGAAATGATGCTCTATTGTCTCTAACTTTCCCCATCCCTTTGTTAAAGCCCTCACAGGGCTTGTACACACTTACAGAGGTGCAGCAGCGCCGCTGTGCCACTTTAGCACTTAGTGAAGATGCCAATGGGAGATATTCTCCTGTGGGCAGAGGTACTCCATCACCCCTGAGCGGCGTAGTTATACCGACATAAGGCGGTCATGTAGGCACACTATCATCTCTCTGCAGGCAGCAGACCAAGCATACACACGTCCCTCCCAACATTTTGTTTCTGGTTGAACTAAACAGGGTAAGCCGTTGAAAAGACAAATGACTAAGATTTTAATGCCAGCTGAATTACAAGTCAAGATTCAGCAGTTCCTTCCAATGCAAATTGTATTTGTCAGTGAATCTCTCGTCTCATGGGGATTTTTCTTGCTTTCTCATGCTATCAGCTGCCTCAGGGAACCAAGATACATTCTTCCCACCTAATTTAAAAAAAAGCTTCTCTCTTGTCCTGCCTTTCTCTGTCATATTTCATTTCCCTAAAGTATCTGCCTTCTGAGAACTCTCTGATGCTCCATGAATTGAGCAACCTGGGGTAATAAGAGCCTGATCCTGAGAGCCAGTGGGCACACACAACTCTGACTGCATTCTGTAACCTTAACAAAGTCATCAACAATATCTGCAGTGTCTGTGCTCACCACTGGCTGCAGTGCACCCAAACTCCACATCTGGGAGGCCTTCCCAATGTCATGTTCCTTGTGGTAGAGAATAAATAGGACTTGATTGCAGTGAATGCAAAGAAGGTAAATTTATTTATTATAACCTTCTGCTAAAAAGATATATAATTTTCAAAAGCAGAGATATAGAGTAGAAGCCACAGGAAATATAGGAATTCTGTGAAGCAGCAGTCAAGCAAAACGTATGTTAAAAGGGAAAGTCCACTAACAAAAAGTATACTGCTTTTCCAATTTTTTCCTCTGCTATTGTTATAAGTAGCACCCAAGACTACTACGATAAGATGAAAGAGAGTGGAGAAAGAACAATTTCCTCTCTGTCCAATGTATTTACTTTGTGTGTTTGACATGTACATTATTTTCCACAGGTTTCCTCTGTATAGTCAGTTAAGTGCCAGTCTCGCAAATGCGGACTTGTGTGCTTAACTTTAAACCTGGAGTAATCCCACAGATTGCAATGGAACTACTCACATGCTTGAAGTTAAGCACCTGGGTGTTTGCAGGATTATGGACTAAATCAGTTTCCTCTGTGGTTGGTGTGGGCTTGTCACATGGCAACAGGGAAGAGGAAAAACGTTTTAATAAAAACAAGAAAATATGACTGTAAACCCACAAACCCTGACAGCTGTATCACCTGAAACTACTTTTAATTATCTAAATTGACCACTTCTCAAGTTATCTGCTGTGTTGGTGTAGCCGTGTTGGTCCCAGGGTATTAGAGAGACACGGTGCTGAGGTATTATCTTTTGTTGGACCAACTGCTGTTGTTGAATGAGATGAGCTTTCGAGCTACACAGAGCTCTGAAGCAGCAGTTCTGTGTAATTTGAAAGCTTCTCTCTCACCAACAGCAGTTGGTCCAATAAAAGATATTACGTGCCCACCTTGTCTCTGTCATTTCTCAAGCTGACAGTGTACTTTAGAGCAGGGGTCCCCAACCTTTTTAGGACCAGGGACCGGTCATGCCTGCGGGCGGTCCAGCTGAGCCGCGCGACCAGCGAACCGTCCGCGGTCATGCCTGCGGGAGGTCCATTGGCTCTGGTTGAGCTGCCGCAGGCATGACTGCGGACGGTTCGCTGGTCGCGCGGCTCAGCTGGACCACCCGCAGGCATGCCTGCAGCAGCTCAACCGGAGCCGGTGGACCTCCCGCAGGCATGACCGCGGAGGGAGCGCTCGTCCCGCGGCTCGGGTAGACCTCCCCCAGGCACGCCTGCGGAAGCTCCACTGGGTCGGTTCGCGGCCCGGTTTGTAAGAGGCCGCGGACCGGTACCGGGCCGCGGACCGGGGGTTGGGGACCCCTGCTTTAGAGGACAGCATTCCCAAAGAACCAAAGAAAAGAACACATTTGGATCCATCTGGTCCACCGGAGATGGCATCAAGCTGGGACTCAGGGGACCTTAGATCTGTTCCCAGCTATGACTGACCTGATTGTGTGATGTCTGGCAAGTCATCTCACCTCTTGGCACCTTTGTCTCCTTTCATATCCTTTATCTGTCGTCTATTTAGTCTGTAATCTCTTTAGAGCATGATTCTTCTCTCACTATGAATTTGTCCAGCACCCAGCCCAACGAAGTCCTGATCTCAGTAGGGGCCTCTCGGTGCTACTAGAATACAAATGATTAACAACTCTCCGACTTGCTTTCCTGGCTACCAAATTCCAAAGAAAGGTAATCAGTGCGGCTGTCAATTAATCACAGTTAACTCACACAGTTAACTCAAAAAAATTAATCGCAATTAATCTCAGTTTCAATCGCACTGTTAAACAATAGAATACCAATTGAAATTTTTTAAATATTTTGGATGTTTTTCTACATTTTCATATATATTGTATTCTGTGTTGTAACTGAAATCAAAGTGTATATTATTTTTTATTACAAATATTTGCACTGTAAAAATGATAAACAAAAGATGCTGGTGGCATCTGATAATGAAAATGAATATGCGTCGGTCCACACTGCTTTGGATTGTTATCGAGCAGAACCTGCCATCAGCATGTCCCGTGGAATGGTGGCTGAAGCATGAAGGGACATATGAATCTTTAGTGCATCTGGCACGTAAATCTCTTGCGACGCTGGCTACAACAGTGCCATGAGCATGCCTGTTCTTACTTTCAGGTGACATTGTAAATAAGAAGCAGGCAGCATTATCTCCTGCAAATGTAAACAAACTTGTTTGTCTGAGTGATTGGCTGAACAAGAAGTAGGACTGAGTGGACTTGCAGGCTCTAAAATTTTACATTATTTTATTTTTGAATGTAGGTTTTTTTGTACATAATTCTACATTTGTCAGTTCAACTTTCACGATAAAGAGATTGCACTACAGTACTTGTATTAGGTGAACTGAAAAATGCGATTTCTTTTGTTTTTTTACAGTACAAATACTTAAAGTCATTGCAGAGAAACTAAATGAATTCTTTGCTTCAGTCTTCACGACTGAGGATGTTAGGGAGATTCCCAAACCTGAGCCGTCCTTTGTAGATGACAAATCTGAGGAATTGTCACAGATTGAAGGGTCATTAGAGGAGGTTTTGGAATTAATTGATAAACTTAACAGTAACAAGTCACTGGGACCAGATGGCATTCACCCAAGAGTTCTAAAAGAACTCAAATGTGAAACTGCGGAATTATTAACTATGTTTGTAACCTGTCCTTTAAACCAGCTTCTGTACCCAATGAATGGAAGTTAGCTAATGTAACGCCAATATTTAAAAAGGGTTCTAGAGGTGATCCTGGCAATTACAGACCGGTAAGTCTAACGTCAGTACCAGGCAAAACAATAGTAAAGAATAAAATTGTCAGACACGTAGAAGGACATAAATTGTTGGGCAAAAGTCAACATGGTTTCTGTAAAGGGAAATCATGTTTTACTAATCTATTAGAGTTCTATGAAGGGGTCCACATGTTTGTTGACGGTGGATCCAGTGGACATAGTGTACTCAGATTTCCAGAAAGCCTTTGACAAGGTCCCTCACCAAAGGCTATGTAAATTAAGTTGTCATGGGATAAGAGGGAAGATCCTTTCATGGCTTGAGAACTGGTTAAAAGACTGGGAACAAAGGAGTAAATGGTAAATTTTCAGGATGGAGAGGGGTAACTAGTGGTGCTCCCCAATGGTCAGTCCTAGGACCAATCCGATTCAACTTATTCATAAATGATCTGGAGAAAGGAAAACAGTGAGGTGGCAAAGTTTGCAGACGATACTAAACTGCTCAAGACCGTTAAGACCAAAGCAGACTGTGAAGAACTTCAAAAAGATCTCACAAAACTAAGTGATTGGGCAACAAAATGGCAAATGAAATTTAATGTGGATACATGTAAAGTAATGCACATTGGAAAAAATAACCCCAACTATATACACAATATGATGGGGGCTAATTTAGCTACAATTAGTCAGGAAAAAGATCTTGGAGTCATCATGGATTGTTCTCTGAAGACATCCACGCAGTGTGCAGCGGCAGTCAAAAAAGCAGACAGGATGTTAGGAATCATTAAAAAAGGGATAGAGAATAAGACGGAGAATATCTTATTGCCCTTATATAAATCCATGGTACACCCACATAGAATCATAGACTTTAAGGTCAGAAGGGACCATTATGATCATCTAGTCTGACCGCCTGCACAACGCAGGCCACAGAGTCTCACCCACTCACTCCTGTATCAAACCTATGTCTGAGCCACTGAAGTCCTCAAATCATGGTTTAAAGACTTCAAGGTGCAGAGACTCTTTCAGCAAGTGACCCGTGCCCCACGCTGCAGATAGGCAAAAAATCCCCAGGGCCTCTGCCAATCTGTCCTGGAGGAAAATTTCTTCCCGACCCCAAATATGGCAATCAGCTAAACCCTGAGCAGGTGGGCAAGACTCACCAGCCAGACACCCAGGAAAGAATTCTCTGTACTATCTCAGATCCCACCCCATCTAGTGTCTCATCACAGGCCATTAGGCACATTTACCACTAATAGTAAAACACCAATTAATTGCCAAAAATAGGCTATCCCATCATATCATCCCCTTCATAAACTTATCAAGCTTAGTCTTGAAGCCAGATGTCTTTTGCCCCCACTGCTCCCCTTGGAAGGCTGTTCCAGAACTTCATTCCTCTGATGGTTAGAAAATTTTGTCTAATTTCAAGTCTAAACTTCCTGATGGCCAGTTTATATCTATTTGTTCTTGTGTCCAAATTGGTATTTATCCCTCTGATACATTTAAAGAGAGCAATCATATCGCCCTTCAGCCTTCTTTTGGTTAGGCTAAACAAGCCAAGCTCTTTCAGTCTCCTTTCATAAGACAGGTTTTCCATTCCTCGGATCATCCTAGTAGCCCTTCTCTGTACCTGTTCCAGTTTGAATTCATCCTTCTTAAACATGGGAGACCAGACCAGCACACAGTACTCCAGATGAGGTCTCACCAGTGCCTTGTATAACAGTACTAACACCTCTTTATCTCTACTGGCAATACCTCGCCTGATGCATCCCAAGACTACATTAGCTTTTTTCATGGCCATATCACATTGGCGGCTCATAGTCATCCTATGATCAACCAATACTCCGAGGTCTTTCTCCTCCCCTGTTACATCCAACTGATGCATCCCCAGCTTATAACAATAATTCTTGTTATTAATCCCTAAATGCATGACCTTGCACTTTTCACTATTAAATTTCATCCTATTACTATTACTCCAGTTTACAAGGTCATCCAGATCTTCCTGTATGATATCCCGGTCCTTCTCTATGTTAGCAATACCTCCCAGCTTTGTGTCATCCACAAACTTTATTAGCACATTCCCACTTTTTGTGCCAAGGTCAGTAATAAAAAGATTAAATAAGATTGGCCCCAAAACCGATCCCTGAGGAACTCCACTAGTAACCTCCCTCCAGCCTTGAATATTGCCTACAGATGTGATTTCCTCAAAAAAGATATACTGGCATTAGAAAAGGCTCAGAGAAGGGCAACTAAAATGATTACGGGTTTGGAACGGGTCCCATATGAGAAGAGGCTAGGACTTTTCAGCTTGGAAAAGAGGAGACTAAGGGGGGAAATGATAGAGGTCTATAAAATCATGAGTGATGTGGAGAAAGTGGATAAGGAAAAGTTATTTACTTGTTCCCATAATACAAGAACTAGAGGCCACCAAATGAAGTTAACGGGCAGCAGGTTTAAAACAAATAAAAGGAAGTTCTTCTTCACGCAGCGCACAGTCAACCTGTGGAACTCCTTGCCTGAGGAGGTTGCAAAGGCTAGGACTATAACAGGGTTTAAAAGAGAAGTAGATAACCTCCATGAATTTAAGTTCATAAATGGCTATTAGCCAGGATGGGTAAGGAATGGTGTCCCTAGCCTCTGTTTGTCAGAGGGTGGAGATGGATGGCAGGAGAGAGATCACTTGATCATTACCTGTTAGGTTCACTCCTTCTGGGGCACCTGGCATTGGCCACTGTCAGCAGACAGTATACCGGGCTGGGTGGACCTTTGGTCTGACCCATTATGGCCGTTCTTGTGTGTTGTAACTGAAATCAGTATATTTGAAAATATAGAAAACATCCAAAAATATTTAAATAAATGGTAGTCTGTTATTGTTTAACAGTGTGATTAATCGTGTGATTAATCACAATTTATTTAATCGTGTGATTAATTGCGATTCATTCTTTTAATCGCTTGATAGCCCTAGTAATCAGATCCATTTTGGATTAGCCCTGGCATTTCCATACTGCTGTGATCTGCTCCACAAAGTGTCTTTTCACAACTGGACTGTAACTGTAGCAAATTAAAAACAAAAAGCCCACCAGCCAAAAATAATAAATAAATAAAAAGTAAAAGCCTTTGACGTGCAATCTGCTAACCAAGACTGAAGCTTTTAATTCAATCTATTGACATATACGCTTTCTGTAATATGCTATTTTGATGGGTTGGTTAAATCAGTGTTTTATTAGTATTAATTTGTAAAGCATTTTGCAATCCTTGGATGAAGATTACAATGATTGTATGAACGTTAATTAAGCATCATTTCATCCGTCACTGAAATGCAAGTTACATCTGGAGAACTCTTTTGAGATTCTACACCAGACTATTTCCTAGGTCTCAAATCCAGGCTCACATTCCAGATTTAGGACCATAAAATATGCTGCTCTCTTAGCCCCATGTTCCCAATTATAACACCCATTATATTAGCTGGTTAACATAAAGGACTGACTTCTATATGTCTAACATCTGTACTTCTTTGGTGAACATAGTGACACAGGAAAGAGAAAGTTGATCGAGGTCTGGGATTAAATTTAACTCGACCAAGTGACTAAAATGAACTGTCCTTTTCAAGAGGGTAATACGATCAATTTTTTTTTATTTTTTTTAGGAGGATAGGAAACAAGAGAGGGATTCATAGGAGATGCAGCTAGAATAGCTTAACAGAGCCAGATCATATATTAAATCAGTCTGAGAAATAACTTCTCTCTTCTATAGCTTTTAACCATCCTATCAAATATAAGTCCGCCCAAATTATTAACCAAGGCACTCTGGGTTGCTAGGTTCACTCCATGGCCCCTGTTTGGAGTGAAGTGGCAAGAGGTCTCCTGCACAAGAGCTGTCTGTTTGGCTGGCAGGGGACTCCACCACCAATCCTCTTTGAGAAGGTTGGGCCTTCCCTCTCTATGGGCCATCTCTTCCCTGTCTTCAGATGGGCTGGAGTCCATCCTAGAGAAGGGATGTCTCAGCCCCACCCCTCCTGAGCAAAGGAGTGTGTGCGTGAGAGCTCTGCCACCACCACCCTGGCACAGCCACAATGGTATCATGGCAATGAGGGGACACACACAATCCTCTGCTGGGGTGGTATCAGCTGGGCCTCCCACAGCAGTTGGTTTCAGAATTAACAGCTCACTAGGATTAATGGCACAGTTCACCAATCAGAGCTATTGTTTAGGATGCTCGGCAGATATCACGGCATTAGTTACCCTTGGGACACTTTTTTAAGCTTTTCTTCCCAACCATGAGGACTAGAAACAGCTTGTTTTTTCAAATGAAATCTAGTCACCATGTAACTGAGAAGTTGGGCCCAATGTGTGTGACCTTTTCCAATTGTGCTCCAGTTATGATAACCACTGTCTACTTATCAAGAATAAATTAAAAACATAAGCATAAACAGTAGCATGACAAGATTAAAACAGGCTTCATTATTTGAAAGTAGTAAAACATAGAATCATTAAATGAACTGTTCATTTTCAAACAAATCAGTCTGAAAATGTTTTACTGTTACTGTAAGAAACGGTGCGTACGATTCTCTCTCTTATTGCGGTTTGTATACTGTGTAAAATTGACATAGTTTTTTATAGTCAGTTCTACTCTGTCCCCCCGTATAGTAAGTTAGGTCTCGATGCTGCTAACACTCACGCATAACTCAATGGCGCTACTGATGCGTGTAGGTGTTTGCAAGATTGTGACTTTGTTTTTTCCTACTATTGTAGGGTCTTTCACTCAGTAACAGGGGGAGAGTTTTAAGAAAATGTGTTTGTAAAACTATAAAGATTGAGTGGGGGACTTGGGAACAGATACAATATCTGAAACTACTTTAGAACTAATTTTACAAAACTGATCACATTTCAAGTGTCTTTTCATATTCATTCATTTTGCACGAAAGAATCAGGAAAGTAGAGAAGCCGAAGAAATCTTTAGACCATTGCTTATAGCGCCAGGGTCAATTTGTGTATCTAGATAGATGATATTTTTAGAAGCAGAAATATTATTTCTCACAAGTAGGTAACAGCATTTCCATGGTAACTTAAGGATTTCTAATGTCATTTCTAACCCCTTCTGGTTCTTTCCCAATCTATATGATAAAAGTATGTGCAAGAATATTGGTTTCAGAATTGATGGAAATACTTCATCTCACTAGGAGACAGAATAATACATTTCAGATTGCAGACAATACTTGTGGTTTTATACAATATGTAGTGTCTTTCTTTTTAAAGCATCAAGGGAGTATAAATACACCTCTACCTCGATATAATGCTGTCCTTGGGAGCCAAAAAAAAAAAATCTTACCACATTATAGGTGAAACCGCGTTATATTGAACTTGATTTCATCCGCTGGAGTGCGCAGCCCCGCCCCCCTGGAGCGCTGCTTTACCGCGTTATATGTGAATTCGTGTTATAATGGGTGGCGTTATATAGGGGTAGCAGTGTATTTTTATAAAGCAAAGCCAGATCAATGGCAAGGCCCCGAACGGCAAAGTGTAAATGACTAGGGAAGTTATAGGAGCTCCTTCACTGGAGGTTTTCAAAAGGAGGCTGGATAGCCATCTGTCTCGGACAGTTTAGATGCAACAAATCTTGCATCTTGGCAGGGAGTTAGACTAGATGATCCTTGCAGTCCCTTCTAACCCTATGATTCTATGACTCCCTCCGTCTCCCATATTTACCGCAGTGATCTCTGATCAGACATTACATCATGTTATTTAGGAGCCCCTAAATCTCGGTAGCCTTAGAGCTGGATCCTTCAGACACGAAAGTTAATGGCAAAAATCCAATAGATTGATTGGGCCTTTGCTCTGGTTCTGTTATATGGTCATTTGCCATAAGAAGTAGTGGAAAGGGAGGCACAGGGAAGACGTTTAATATACTGCACCTTTTAAAAGACAGTTTTGCCACCCATCTCTTACCATTTCTTCAATTAAAACAACAAAATAAACCCTTCTGGATGTTCGGCCTCATCAGTGTAGTTCACTGTTTATCCATCTGTTCAAAGAAGTCAGCTCTCAGTTCAAATGCTATTTTTTGTGTGTCCAGTTTCTCCTCCCTTCCTCTTATACTAAAGAATTAGCTCCCAGTGGCATTTACAGCCATTGTAAAGAGCAAGTCAGCTGTTCTTTACAGAACGCTGTGATGTGTATTCGGTTAGGAAGAGAATATCAAGTATGAAGTGCATACATCTATTTATGAAAGCAGATTTGAGGGACTAACTAGGACTGAGACATGTCAAACCAGATGTACTTCACAATTGATCTAGTTAGCATAACAGTATCCGAGGAATCCAGCCATACAGTCTGAGCCTGGAGTTGTGACAGAACTCCAGGAGTTGTGACAGTAACTTTCTGTGAGAGGATGCAGGCAGCTACCTTCTTCACCTTCCCCAACCTAAACTCCATTTTATAGCAAAATCCCTGTGACCACACTATTAAAGCCATTCTGGAGGATGTACACGTCCTTAAAAACAGCTTATTGTTACTGCACTAAGACCGTTTTATAAAAGTTATTTTGTGCATATATCCTGGAATTTTCCTCCAAAAGCCCCTATGTCAATTAAGTGCTTACTTCTACCTGGATACAGTCAGACAACTTCATTCCCAGGATGACTAGGGGGAAAAGAAGAGGAGACTGAAGCAAACGTTAAAAGAACAGAATGAAAAATGAGGTTTTCACTTCTCCAGAAGCTAAACAACTGATTCTGCAACACTCTGAACTGGAGGAGCAAGATACCCAGTTTGGGAGTCCAGCTCTGATCTACTTGTATTATGCTTCCATTAAAACACTAGGAAAATTCTTGCTGGAATTGTATTAGGCCTTGGGGAACGTACATCTAGAGTGGTTATAGCCAGGGCCGGCTCCAGTGTTTTTGCTACTCCAAGCAGTGGAAAAAACAAACAAACAAACAAACAAACAAAAAAACCCGTGATCGGCTTCATTCTTCGGCAGCAGGTCCTTCCCTCTGAGAGGGACTGGGGGACCCGCTGCCGAAGAGCTGGACATGCCGCCCCTTTCCGTTGGCCACCCCAAGCGCCTGCTTGCTGCGCTGGTGCCCGGCCCTGGTTATAGCAGCATACTGGGAGTTAGGGTCTGGAGGTACTGTTCATGGCTCTATCGCAATCTCAAATGACTTTAAGGGAGCACCACAAGGGACCTGTCCTAGTCACTACTCAAGTTTATAAAACATGATCTTTTACTGTGGGAATGTATTTTTCTATTTTCATCATATTCCTCCATAGCAGAGAAATGTTTAGATACAGATTTGAAATGCCAAAATTTGGATTTCCGTGTGCATGTCATGTTTAGACTCCCTTTAGATTACTACCCATGCTCTTTGAAAATGGCTTTTCTTTCTTTCTGAATACGCACAGCTCTAGGCCCAATTTACTGATTTTATATTAGGATTCAAGCTATCACTGTTTAAATTATTCATCCACCAAATCATAAGCATCCTCATAAAAAGTTTAAGCAAGTACTCTTTTCTCAACACAAAAAAAGGAATAACAGCTCATCTATTTGATTGCTGCTACAGATCAAAGTTTCCTATCGCTACACGCCTACAGAACAGGGACAAATTGGTTTTCTGATCTAAAAGAAAATTTTGGTTACTCCTTCAGGAGGCTCATTATCCTACAGATCGGGTTCCTTTCACAATACAATTTGATGCATTTAATTTTAGTCTCTCACATACTTCTACCTGCGAAGTCTGCCCAATTTTCCCCACTCTGTGCTACCTGAATTTCTTATGCTTCCTGTTAAAGTCCACCTTTGACTGCACAACTTTTCCATTTATTCATAGAGGCGGCATTGGAAAAATCACCATCCTCCCTCTCCACAAAAAAACCCACCACCCTCAAGTCAGAAGGGTGGTACCATACATACTCTAGTGGTACAGCTGACAGATAAGTCATAGGCTTTGGCTACACTTGCATTTCAAAGCGCTGCCCAGCGCTGGGAGAAACTCTCCCAGCGCTGTCTGACTACACTGGCGCGCTGCAGCGCTGCAACATAGTTTCTCATCAGATGTCTCAAACTATGTAGTGACATCAAACTGCTAAACTGGATTGTACCCTATAAGACATTCATCTCTCCCCTCTTCCAGGCTTGGATTAAATTAAAGAGTGACTGCAAATCCAGTGACAATAGCCACAGGACACCTTGCCAAAAACAGGAAACAGTTATATTCAGTTTGTAGGTGGAGCAAACTAGCACTCCATAGATTGAATAAAGCTGTGTCTGCAAGCAGGAACTCTTCCACTAAAGGCATGTCTACGCTAGACTTAAAATCGACTTATGTTAGGTCGACTTACAGTCACTGCAGTAATTACTGTGGTGGCTGATGTCCACACTACCCTTCTTCTGTCGCTGGTGCATGTCCTCAGCAGGAGTGCTTCCACCGACTGAAGAGGGGCAGCATGGGGGACAAGGCTCTCAGCTCTGCTCCCGGGCAGGCTTCTCGCCTCCCAGCTCCCTGCTGGGGCCAGACACCTGAGCAGGGAGCCAGACAGGGGAAGCACAGCTGGGAACCGGGAACCAGGCGGATGCAGCCTGGCTGGGATTGGGAAGCCAGTGTCAGCCAGGCTCTAGCTGCCCTGCTTTCTTGTCAATTTCAAGGCTCCAGCAGGTAGCCTTGAAATTGACAAGACAGCCAACAGCAGATGTAAGTAACTCAGTGTCTGAGACTGCATCACCCTAACTACATTAAGTTAAGTCCTAAGCCTCTCCTGGAGGTGGAGTTATGTGCAGTAGGGCACTTACATCAGGGGGACAAAGCTGTACTGTGTACTCTGATATAAGTAGGTCTACATAAGCTGCCTTACGTCAACCTAACTATGTAGCGTAGACCAGGCCCCGAGTTGTTTTACAAGGTCTGCAAGTGAAGGAAACACTGGCAATATATAGTTGACTGTATAGGAAGAATTTAATGGCTGATGGTGACCATGGAGTCTGTGATCAATTTTTCTAGACTACAGTGGTCATGACAATGATTCATCCCAACAGTCACTGGAATAAGTATGTTGAGATGTGTCAGACCTGAGAATCAATGAATTCTGTAGGTTTTTCTTATTCCTACATGAAATTATGGTTCTTTGCTGGCATCAGGGACACCACCAGTATTTTGATGTTCCGTAGTCTATTCACCTCATCCAATAGTTCAGTGGTTCTCAAACTGTGGGTCAGAATCCCAAAGTGGGTCACAACCCCATTTTAATGGGGTCGCCAGGGCTGGTTTAGAGTTGCTGGGCTCTGGGGCCGAAGTCAAAGCCTGAGGCCTTCAATCCTGGACAGCAAGGCTCAGGTTGTGCTTCAACTTTGGTCCCCACGCCTGAGGTGGTGGGGTCGGGCTTGGGCTCCCACACCTGGGGCAGCAGGGCTCAAGGGTTGTGTAGTAACCCCTCCTGGGGTTGTGTAGTAATTTTTATTGTCAGAATGACACAGTCGAATGAAGTTTGAGAACTGCTGCAATAGTTTGTAGAAACTAAGCAGGCTAAAGGGGTTTTCTCTAAAGAGAGAGCAGAAGAATCAAGTTATACATCAAGCAGCAATGCATGGTTTAAATCTGACAGCCTGGAGCTTGAAAGTCTGCATTAAAACCTTTCTTCCTTCTGCTGAGTTTCTGGAAGTGAAATCAATTCCAGAGTCAAGCCAAGTCTAAAACACCACTTTCCTCAGCCCACTGATTTCTCCCATGGATCAGAATCACAGTTCCTCCAGCTGGGTTATACATCACACTGTTATTAATTCATCAAGGTTGTCTGAAAACTAGTTTTGTTATATCTCAGGAGATGCAGCAACAAGACAAGAAAACACTCGCTTAACATTTTATACTTCTTCAGAGACAGATCTATCATTACTGCACCAGATTCAGCAGTAGATTTGAAGGTTAAAAAACACCCCAAACTGGGTGTCCTTTCCCTCTAAATAAAAAAATATCTAAATTTGAACTATGTCACTCAGATTCTAACTACTATCCTGATCAGCACTGAGAACTGCATGGGCACAGGACCTGCCATGGAGTTTTAATGCTGGATCAGGGGCATCATTTGCAGAATAGAAGAAAAATGAAGTGGATAAAATTTATTTTCCAATATATTTTATTTTTAGGGTCCTACTTTAAATTCATACAAAACATCTCAAGCTCTGGAAGGGGAGAGTTTGTATATATGCACTTATTATAAGAAAAAAATATGAAATGAGCAAAGGATTATTCACATCTATTGTGTGCTGTCAGAGCTACTCTGGAGAGGAATATCAGCAACCAAAACTTTAAAAATACTTTGCACCTCCGTAGCACTTCGGATCCAAGCATCTCTGCGCACTCTGCAAACATTAAGCTTCACAATACTCTAGTCTGATAAGGGAGCATAACTAATTGGAGTTCACAGATGGAGAAACTGAGTCAGGAAGGGCCTTGCCCAAGGCCACACAGAGAGCATGTTGGAGAGATGAGCCTGAGACCCCCTGCAATCACTGAGCGGGGAAGGCATCTGCTCTAACCACTCAGCCAGTCTCAGCTGACGCCCACCAGTAACTTGCTAGGACCGAGAACTACATTTCCCAGCCAGCATCAGTGTCACGGGCTGCTGACAGTTCCTGCTCCGGGGCCCCAGGCCCAGACACTCACCCCTCCCCAAGCAGGGCCCAGGCCCCTTGCAGGGCGAGCGACCCCCCGGGGGGGGGGCGCCCTGATCAGCCTGCAACACCCTCCCCTCGCCCTGTCCCCGCCGGGCCAAGCGCCCAGGGCCGGCCCCACTGCTGGGGGGGCTCCCCGGGGCTCCCCCGCCGCCCAAAGCGGAGTCACTGCGGCCTATCCCCGGGGGGAGACGTTCAGCTTCTGCCCCCAGGCGCCGCTGGCTGAGGCTCGCGCCCCCAAGCCCGGCCTGGCAGAGCCCCCCCGCCCGGGGACCCTGACCCGGGGGTGGGGCGGGGCGGGCGGGCTGAGACCTGCGGGGAAGCCCCGGCCCCAGGCTTTAGTTTCCATGTCACACCGTGACTGCGCACAGCCGAGGCCTAGCCCCGGCCCCGGCTCCCTCCCGCCCCTCGCCCCGGCCAGCCCCGGCCACACGGGGCGATGAAACCAGCTCCCCCCCCGCCGCACCCCGTCCCCGCTCCCCGCCCCCTCAGACAGAGGGGACCCGGCCCCGCCCCAAGGACAGGCGCACACCGGGGGGGGGGGTCCTGCCAACCAAGAGCCCCCCCGCCGCCCGAGTCCGTGTCACTTACTCAGCTCATCCTGGGCGGCGGAGGCGGCCGCAGCCATGTTGCCTGCCGCGGCGGGAGGAGGTGGGGGCGAGCGGTGGCTCCGGAGCAAGCCCGCCACGCGGGTCCCTCCTCTCCTCTCCTCTCCCCTTCGCCGGGCCGCGGGGCTGCTGCGGGGCAGGGCCCTGCCTGGCTTCGCCTCTCCCCAGCGCCGGCCCCCGGGCGAGAGCTGCGGCTCCCTCTGGGCGCGAGCGAGTGCGGCTCCGGCTCCCGCACCCTCCCCCGGTCCAGCCTCCCTCGCTTCACTTCAGTTTTATATTTAGAAAGAGCTGAGCCATCGTCCCCACCCCCCTCTCCAGTGTCTCTTTCCCCCTCCTCTGCCTGCTCCCGAGGCGCGACCTAACCCCACCCAGGTGCTAACCCCGACCCAGCAGCCCTCGCCTGCTGCCCATGTGCTCGGGCTCCTGCCCTTGGGGCTTTCCTCTTTCAGCCTTGGGAGAGGGCAACTGACCTGAGTCCATGCTGACCTCCATGGCTGCTGAGGCACTTGCTTTTCTCCACTTAGAGAGGGGGTCGGGGCGGTGGAGAGAAACAGGTCAATCAGCAGCAAAACGGCCGCCTTTCTCCCCCTATCTGTGGTAGGTGCTTGTAGCAGTCTGGAGGGTTTCTAACTGGGAAAGGTGCTGCCTGGGACTTGGAGCCACTGCCGGCCAGGCACAGATTTAGAGGAAGTGTGAAACACTCCCAGGGGGTGCCACTTCCTCCCATCTGTCCTTCCACTGCTACTAGGCTCCTGTCCATACCCTCAAACTGCTCCCTTACTTCAGTGTTTCTTTTACAATCTAATTTAGGGCTTGTTTACATGGAGAGTTATTCCCTAATAGCTAATCCTGAAAACTCCATGTGTAAATGTTTTTATTCCAGAATAAGAGTGCTTTATTCTGAATTAGCTTAATCCACTCAGTTCGACTAAGGCACTCATATAGGAATAAGCGTGTCCACACATGGACTTAATCAGGAATAGTTAAGCAGCTTTAAATTCACATCCTACCATATTCCAGATTACTTTTCATGTGTGGACACTCATATTCCAAAATAAGAATACCTTATTCCAATAGTGTATTCCAGTGGGTTAAACTATAGGGAATAAAGCACTCTCAATAAGGCTTCCACTCCTCTCAGTACTTCTAATTTATAAATGCTCTTTTAAAGAAAGACATTGTCACCACTCCTTATTTAGTGCTTTGGTCTCAGTGGGTATCAGCATCAAGGTGTGTCAGGTATAACTGCACCACAAGAATCCTCCAAGGAATAAGTCTGTCTCCAACCCTCCTGTGGCCATATTTAAAAAAAACTCTGCAAATAAATATTTGGGAAGGAACTGAAGTTTCATATTGAAAGCCTTTTTTTTAGCCTGAGGTTATTCTCACTGAGATACTATTTTCAAACCCTGCTAATAGAGGAGGCAAGCGTTAATTCTAAGCAAATGTAAACATAAAGTTGAATTGCTATAATAGAAAACCAAAGACCTAGCAAAAATATTAGCCCTCCATGCTTCTCCAAACACCCCTCCCTCACCTAACTTAGTCACACGATGGGATGGTATTGACGGAGGATTCCAAAAAATGGAGCAATACCTTTTGAATCTCTCTCCATAGCATAATTTACAGCAGACCCTATAGTGCCCAATTGTCAGCTTTTTTATAATAACTGCAGCTTGTCTGATTCTTTAAAGTTGGGGTAGCTGTTTTCTTACTGACTGAAGAACAAATGCATTGGAAATATCCAGGCATTGACCCATTACCTATCTACTTGTTCTGATTTTCTTTGTCAGGGTTGCCAATGTTAGCAGAAATTGCAGTTTGCTTTACGTGAGTCCATTTGGGAGTGGCGAGTGAGTGGGTGGAACACCAGATACTGATCCCATCCCCGGAAGAGTCGGGTGGGTTAGTGAGTGTGTATGCACAATCAGCTGGCCTGCTGCCACCAAAAAGATAACATGGACACCATACTGCTTCAAGTCCTAATCAGAATGGCTACAGGACAGGAGTTCAAACTGAGGTTGGGTAAAACCTATTCACAATGATAACAGTGATTTCCTCCTGCACAAAGTGACTAAAGGTGATAAAGAATTGAAGGAGAAGATTCCAGCTAGGATTGGAAAAGCCAGATGACAAGTGAGCTATTTGGTTTTCGTAGCAAGGTGCAACAAATTAAACTAGTGAAACATCATCACCCTGTGGTGAGAGTCAGGTCTATCAAAGAGCTGGTTATGTTCATCTGTCAAGAAAAGGATTTAAGGATATGGGAAGAAGCAAGCAAGAGTATCTGCTAATGCAGAAAGGAGACAAAGAAATCTGTAGGAAGCATAAGTGAGAAAAACCATGGTGGGGCTACAGTTTCGGTGGATAAAGCCTCACAGCTCAAATGAATGTGGAGGGTATTTTTATGACATAATTTCCTGCATAGGGTGACTAGATCCCAATTTACTGGAAATGGCCTGATTTTGAGAAAATGCCCCTGCCAATTCTATCGAAATCAAGGGTTAGTCTCTATCAATTTAAATCTGCTGGGTGGCAAACCCTTTTGCTGTAAAGCACAGTGGATTGTAAAGGGCTACAAATCCCACAAGACCAGGTGTATATCGGATACAAGGACATACGCAGGGATAATTTAAAGAGGCCTTATGTTGCCAAGAGAGTGGTGATTAGCTGGAATGGAATTACTGAGAAGGCATCGACAAAAATGTTCATGCTTTACATATTTTTCAGAAATTCAAGAAGATAAAAGGATATTAGCCAGTTTTATGCTTGGAAGCAGCTAACCACCTTTCTGGGGCTCAGGAGGCCATTTTTCACTGATCAGGCATTTTTTTATTCCAGATCAACACTATTTTGTGGAATTTGGAGGGGGGGGTAATTTTAAATGATTTTTTCCCACCAGTATTTTAGCCGTGTTCTGACACCACAAACTTTATAAAAACTTTTGAGAGTTCAGAGTTTTAAGGAATCAGAAAAGCAGATTGGAAATGACAGGAAGTGCTCCAGCCCTGCCTCTGTTTCATTAGCAAATGAAATCCATAAACCACACAACTGAAAGTGAGGGGAAAGTTTACCTAAGTGACTGGATAGTGAAAGCACAAAGAAAGCAAGCCTAAGGGCCTCGGGTAGAGTCCTTCTCTACCCTAGTCAATTAGGTGAGCATGTGCAGGGGAGTGCCTCTCCCCCTAGTGGAGACTAAAGAAAATAGCAGGGGAGTGAAAACTGACAAGATCCTAGGAAGCCAAGTTGCAAAAAAAGGAGGGGGTTGAATAGCAGATTTGTTGGCTGGGTCTGATATGCAAGTAGCTGGAATTGGGGAGGTTAAGGACTGCAGCTAAGAAAAAAGTGGCTAGCCAGCTGTCACTGTTCCAGAGGCCTTCATGGCCTCCTTGAGGGCACCCTCTCTCAGGCCTCCTAGCCATCATCTTTCTTGGGGCAGTGACCTATGTTTCTCTCCTTGTACACCAAGGATTTCAGGCTGCAATTGCTTCCTGAAACTCATTGTGATCACCTTAGCAAGTCTGGTTTTAGTTCAGCACCTGCCACACTGTTCTCTCCCCAGGGCTATGACAGGGTTTACCAGTGACCGGCCAACCTTCATAAAGCAAAGTATTTATTTAGAACAAAAGCATTGCAGAGAAAACATAGCTTGAAAACAATGAACAGTTTATGTGCATGACTGACTTACCAGGTATCATCTTCCACATGGAGACCCTGGTAGGTTTCAAAGTCCTTCAAACCCTTTCTGCAGGGTCAGGGTCTCTCGGTCACAGTGTAATTTCAGTTCTTGCATCTAGTGCAGGGGTAGGCAACCTATGGCATGGGTGCCGAAGGTGGCACGTGAGCTGATTTTTAGTGGCACTCACACTGCCCAGGTCCTGGCCTGTGGTCCGGGGGGCTCTGCATTTTAATTTAGTTTTAAATGAAGCTTCTTAAACATTTTAAAAACCTTATTTACTTTAAATACAACAATAGTTTAGTTATATATTATAGACTTATAGAGAGACCTTCTAAAAATGTTAAAATGTATTACTGGCGTGCGAAACCTTAAATTAGAGTGAATAAATGAAGACTCGGCACAGCACTTCTGAAAGGTTGCCGACCCCTGATCTAGTGAGAGTGGCATTCCCTCACACCCTCTCTATATCAGGCTGGAATCTTTAAACAATTCTTAGGTCATTGTTTGCTGGGCTTCTTGAACCCTGTCAAAACACACAATTTTCCCCAAGGAAGTGGTACTTCTACAGACTTGTATATCTGTTTTCTAGGGAATTGCATTAATCCCCCCCCCCCACTCCCACAGTGATTTGAGTGCTTGATTGTTCATGCATGCTTAGCGACATCCCCCCAGTCACTTCTTTGCTTGCTCTGTTTCAACAAAGAAATTACACCCAGCAGGTAACAACGATACAAGGTGAGAGAGGAAACTGAGTCACATATATTCTTTCATTAAAAAAAATCAGAAGTTTCCCAGTTCTCCACACCGGGTTAATCCCAATCAAAGAAGTGTGTTCTTCAGATCTTCAGGGTATGGACAGCGCACTGTCATGGCCACATTTGCGGCATCTGCAGTGGCATTGGGAGTGGTGCATTATAGGCAGCTATCCCAGCGTTCAAGTGGTTGCAACGTGCTTTTCAAAAGGGTGGAGTGGAGTGTGACAGGGAGTGTGGGGGAGAGAGAGAGTGGATTTTTGGAGCCGACACTCTGTCAGCAGCTGCCTTGCAAGTTCCGACCCCCTCCCCCACCCCCTCTCACTCACTGAAAGCAAACAGCTGTTTGTTTTTTTCCTCACAGACCAGATAAGCAGCTGCTCTGAAATGCACCCCCTCCCACGCTGCTTCTCTCCTCAAGCCCCTTCACTCCCCCTCTCTTCAAGCAAACACTAGCTGTGCACGTTCCAAAGGGAGCCCCCCTGCCTCTGCTCATTCACAGCAAACAGGAGCTGTGTTTATTTTTTTGATAAGCAGCTCCAGAAGCCTGGAGTTCACAACAAAACAAAGAGCGGAACCTTTACTTAAAAGGTTTATGGGAAGCTTCCAGAGGCAGTTACAGCGTAGTAAGATTATTCCCTGTTTACACTGGCGCTCCAGCACAGCAGCAGCAGCGCTATTCTCTTTATTCCTCTCGGGGAGGTGGAGTACAAGCAGCACTGTAGCCAGGGAGATACAGCGTTGTATGTGCCTTGCCAGTGTGGATGGGGAGTGAGTTACAGCGCTATAAAGCCACCAACAGCGCTATAACTCTCAAGTGTAGCCAAGGCCTCAGTATGGAAAATGAGTGTAGATGTTAGCATTACCCCCTACACAACCAGTAGATCCGAATAATTAGGAACATAAATTTTAAAGTGAAATTTCCATTGCTTTGAAGTCAGAAAGTGTAGGAAGGACTGAAAATTCATTTCTGGTTTCAAACCCCTAAAGAAACCCTACAGTTGAGACAACAGCCCAGCAAGGTCCTTGCTGTCATGGGGAATGAAATAAGCAATCTTCTTAATCAGGAGGTGTTTATTAAAGAAAACAACTATTATTACAAAGAAACAATGGGTTTCTACACAGTTTGAGCACCAGCTTTGTTACCCTTGTATACAAGGGACCACACCCTGGCTGGAATTTATACAGCATACGAGACATCTAGTGGCTGAATAATATATTTCAGCTAAAGATGTTGTGACTCCTGCCTTTCCCTCCCATCATGACTGTTAGGTTGGGCACAAAGGCTCTACAGACACCTAAGAGCTGTAACTCAATTTGGTTTTCCTTGATCATGCCCCTCCCCTGTATTCCACTCAGTATATCACATTTCTTAAAGGGGGGGGTGGATACTTACTGACGTCTTTCAATAAGCATCAGAGGGGTAGCCGTGTTAGTCTGGATCTGTAAAAGCAGCAAAGAATCCTGTGGCACCTTATAGACTAACGGACGTATTGGAGCATGAGCTTTCGTGGGTGAATACCCACTTCGTAGGATGCATGTAGTGGAAATTTCCAGGGGCAGGTATATATATGCAAGCAAGAAGCAAGCTAGAGATAACGAGGTTAGTTCAATCAGGGAGGATGAGGCCCTGTTCTAGCAGTAGAGGTGTGAAAACCAAGGGAGGAGAAACTGGTTCTGTAGTTGGCAAGCCATTCACAGTCTTTGTTTAATCCTGAGCTGATGGTGTCAAATTTGCAGATGAACTGGAGCTCAGCAGTTTATCTTTGAAGTCTGGTCCTGACGTTTTTTTGCTGCAGGATGGTCACCTTAAGATCTGCTATTGTGTGGCCAGGGAGGTTGAAGTGTTCTCCTACAGGTTTTTGTATATTGCCATTCCTAATATCTGATTTGTGTCCATTTATCCTTTTCCTTAGAGACTGTCCAGTTTGGCCAATGTACATAGCAGAGGGGCATTGCTGGCATATGATGGCATATATTACATTGGTGGACATGCAGATGAATGAGCCGGTGATGGTGTGGCTGATCTGGTTAGGTCCTGTGATGGTGTTGCTGGTGTAGATATGTGGGCAGAGTTGGCATCGAGGTTTGTTGCATGGGTTGGTTCCTGAGCTAGAGTTACTATGGTGCGGTGTGCAGTTACTGGTGAGAATATGCTTCAGGTTAGCAGGTTGTCTGTGGGCGAGGACTGGCCTGCCACCCAAGGCCTGTGAAAGTGTGGGATCATTGTCCAGGATGGGTTGTAGATCCCTGATGATGCGCTGGAGGGGTTTTAGCTGGGGACTGTATGTGATGGCCAGTGGAGTCCTGTTGGTTTCTTTCTTGGGTTTGTCTTGCAGTAGGAGGCTTCTGGGTACACGTCTGGCTCTGTTGATCTGTTTCCTTATTTCCTCGTGCGGGTACTGTAGTTTTGAGAATGCTCATGCTGCAAAACGTCTGCTAGTCTATAAGGTGCCACACAGTGGTGAGCTCCAGCCGGTTCGCAGTGGTTCGCGCGAACCGGTTGTTAAATTTAGAAACCTTTTTAGAACCGGTTGTTCCAGGACAACCGATTCTAAAAAGCTTTTAAATTTAACAAAGGCTCGGGCAGCTGTCCACCCAGCCCCCGGCCCCAGCTCACCTCCCCCTCTCCCCTGAACGCTCCGCCCTCCTTCTCCTCCCCTTCCCCTGCTTCCTGCGAATCAAATGTTCCCGGGAAGCCGTGTGGGGGAGGGGGCGGGACGGCTCCTCCTGGCCCTGGCCGAGTGCCCCAGCCCGGTCCCAGCCAAGCACCCCCGGCTCGGGCTGGTCTGGTCCTGCCTGTGCGGCTCGGACCCGGCCCAGCTCGGGCCCCGCAGCTGCGGCTCCGGCGCCGGCCCGGCCCGGGAAGTCAGGCCCCGCGGCTCGCCCGCCCGTCCCGGTGCCGGCCCGGGGAGTCGGGCCCCGCGGCTGCGGCTCCGGCGCCAGTGCCAGCCCGGCCTGGGGAGTCGGGCCCCGCGGCTGCGGCTCCGGCTCCGGTGCCGGCCCGGGGAGTCGGGCCCCGCGGCTCTGGCTGCGGCTCCGGTCCCGGTGCCGGCGCCGGCCCGGCCCGGGGAGTCGGGCCCCGTGGCTGCGGCTCCGGCTCCGGTCCTGGTGCCTGCCCGGCCTGGCCCGGGGAGTCGGCTCCCGCGGGTGCGACTGCGGCTCCGGCCCCGGTGCTGGCCCGGCCAGGCAGAGCGGCCCCAGCTCCGGCCCCGGGCAGTGTGGTAAGGGGGCAGGGGGCAGGGAGGGGGTGTTCGGTGGGTTGTGGAGGGGTGGATAGGGGTTAGGGCGGTCAGAGGGCAGGGAACAGGTGATTGAATGGGTGCAAGGATCCTGGGGGGCAATCAGGAAGGGGCAGGGGTTGGATGAGGTGGTGGGGGCACTCAGGGGCAGAGAGAAGGGGTGGTTGGATGGGGCAGAGGTCCCAGGGGCCATCAAGAATGAGAGGAGGGGTTGGATGGGGCTGCAAAGGGCAGTCAGGGGACAGGGAAGAGGGTGGGTGGGTCAGGGGTCCAGGGGGGGTGTCAAAAACATGGGGGGGTGGATGGGGCACGACCCCCGGGTGGGGGCACGACCCCCTTGTGAGGTGAGGAGGAGGGAACCGGTTGTTAATATTTTGGCAGCTCATCACAGGTGTCACAGGATTCTTTGCTGCTTTCAATAAGCAGCTTTCTTATAAATTCTGCTGCGCCTTGCATCTAATTGTGGCTGCGGCTGTCTCTAAACAATGCCCTTGTAATTTTCTCCATATCTCTGTGCATTCCAACTTCCTGATTTACGGTTCCAAGTGTCTCCTCAACATAATCCTAATCCAACAGCAATTCCAAAATATGAGAGACTGCCCCACGCAAGGTTAACATAGAATGGTAGCAAAGACTTCCTCTCAGTCCTCTCCCTGGGGACTAGTGCTTCTGAACCCTCCTCCCAGACGTTAAATTCCCCCACACAACACCAATGACAAGCTCTCCAATACCAAGAGAGGGAAAATTGCTTTTGCAGTGAGCCGGCCACTCCCAGTCCCTGTTCAAGCCCAAATTAAAGGTGTTAAATTTGCAAATGAATTGTAGCTCTGCAGTTTCTCTTTGAAGTCTGTTTTTGAAGTTTTTTTGTTGAAGTATGGAAGGGGTCAGCAACCTATGGCACGCGTGCCAAAGAGGGCATGCAAGCTGATTTTCAGTGGCACTCTGCTGCCAACCTGGGATCCTGGCTGCTGGCCCTGCTCAGCCCACTGCTGGCCTCAGATACCAGCCCCCAGCCCCGCTCAGCCAACGGCTGGTCTGGGGTCCTGGCCACCAGCCCCCTGCCAGCCGGGCTCCTGGCCCCGTTCAGCCCTCTGCCGGCCTGGGATACCAGCAGCCAGCCCCATGCCAGGTGGGGTCCCCTCTGCCAGCCCCAGTCAGCCCGCTGCTGGCCTGGGATACTGGCTGCCGGCCCGGGGCTCTGCTCCTGGCCTCGGACTGGCGCTCTGCAGCCACCCCCAGGTGTGGCCCACTGGCCCCAGCCTGGGGCAGTGAGGGGTGCAGACAGGGGAAAGTGGGGGTGCAGCTCAGCACCCCTACCTTAAAATTGTTCCTGCACCACTGGGATATTTTTAAGTCCTGATTTGCTGCTTACATCAAGACAAGTGGAACCGCGCACTGCGTTTGACGTTGTGCGTGCCCTCTGTCGCCATTTTTTCCCCCCACTATGTGTTGAGGGGAACATTTGACAAAATGTCAGCTCCTAAGAAAGCAAAGTTAGATGTCCGTTCATTTCAGCCTTCTTGGACAGACACATTTGGAGTTATTCAAAAGAAGGACCGTGCGGTTTGTGCTTTGTGTTGTGAAAGTGTTTGACGATGATTTGAAACGAAGCACAAGAAAACTTTTCTTGACAAAGCAGACAAGACTGGATCAATCAAGAAGGCAGTAGCAGGATCTGAGACGAAAAGCAGTGTTTTTAAATGCTTAAGTGTAAGTAAAAATAAAGCTACAGGAGGAAGTTACAAGATGGCACAGTGCACTGCAAAAAACGGAAAGCTGTTTACAGATGGGGCATAGGTGTAGTTTGACTTTTACTTGGGGGTGGGGGACAAGGGCTGGTGGGCCTTTGGCCAGCTCCACATAGTGGGGTCCAGGGAGGGAGCTCCACCTTCACCCCCCGACTCACCTCAGCAGGTCACCCACAGGGGACTCAACCAAAAATTATAACTCAAAGGGGGGACTCGGTTCAAAAAGTTTGCAGGGAGAGGGGTAGCTAGGGGCTGTGTGGGGGCAGGGAAGTAGCTCAGGGTGCAGGCAGCAAGTAGCTAGGGGCTGTGTGGGCAGGGGAGGGAAGCTCAGCATGCAAGGAAGGAGGTAGCTAGGGGCTGTGTGTGGGCAGGGGAGGCGTCAAGAAAGGCTCAAGGACTGTATGGTGAAGACCAGGGGTTGGAGGCAGACAGAAATTGTAACCTGCCCAAGGCCACACAAGAAGTTTGTGGCAGAGCCTGGTCACATTAACAACTTTGAATTTCTCCCAGTCTGTTGTGATACTGCTGTGAACTAAGAGCAGAATTGCATCATTACAGGGGAATTGATCCCTCTGCTGGCACAGAGCTCTCACACGGGGACCTAGAGGAGAGATTTTGCACCTACCCAGTGCTGGGGCTGCAGGAGCCCTCAGAGCAGGTTGGGGAAGCTGGAGAGCTGTGCCCCCTCCGGCCAGAATTCATCTGGGCATTGGAGCAGCAGGGATTCACCGGGGCATAGTGATGTCCCTTGTGACCCATCCCCAACATGTCCATTACACCCGGGGCTCCTGCTGCAGAAGAGCAAAGCTCATATACCTGGTACTATGCCTGCCTTGTGCCTGGGCAAATTCACCATGGGGGACCTGTAGTTGCCTTGTAGCTACTTGATGCCAACAGAGCACTTGTCTGCTGATCACACATTGATTGTCCTTGGACATCAGGCTAGTCACGTAGTGCTGACTCTGCTCTTTGTTTCCACCTATTTAAGGCAACTAAAATACTTAATATTTCATGTAAATAGTTACTGTAGCTGTGTCAAGAATGTTACACGGCTATGAACAGGAGGAGAGGTAGTCCGTATGGTTGTGTATTGGAGAGAAGGCCACCCACAAACCCCTCTCTCTTCACTCAGATACAGTCCACACTATGAAAAAGTTTGAGAACCTTTGCTCTAGGGGAGGTGCAGGGAACTGTTACATTGTTCTGATTGTAAATTGGGTAAGTGTTGTAGCTATATATGTGGATGACTATGGAACTAATTTTATTATGCAGCGATTTGGAGGATGGAGTTTAATAGCTGGACCTGTTTGGTCAATGTAATATCTTAAAGCTCTGGCTCTTCAAAACAACACTGAATGTGTGCCAAGGCCATATTTGCAAACAGACTTAGACATATTTTGTAGCTCACTCTTTGTTTTTGCAAGCACATGATTATTATTGCTTTATACCATACTTACACATTCAAACTGATCCAAAGCTCACAGAAGTCAATGGAGACTCCCATTGACCTCAGTAGGCATTGGATCAGACTCCAGCATTGAAAAATCTTGGGAGATATCGTCTTGACTTACAAGATAGATATTTCAACATTTTTTTTATTTCTTTGAGAAATTCCATAGGACTGTGAAGTACTGATGCAGGAATGTTTCTTTTCAAAGCAGATGCTACTGATCCTGTGGTAATTTTCTATTTCACCTGGTAGATTTATCAAGTGTGCTTATGAACAAGGGGGAAAAATAACTGATTCCAACTCTGTAAGTATCTCTTTCCGTAATATAAAAATATACTCTTACTTGAATTCCAAGGCCAGATCCAGCTTACACTGACTTCCGTAGAAGTTAGTATTTTCCATTTATACCCAGAGCCCCCTCCCCTGCTACCAGTCTCTAATCAAATCATCCCATCCTTTCCCTTAGCCTGAGCACCTCAAGCCTGAATCAGCTGGCACAGGCCAGCCACAGGTGTCTAATTGCAGCATAGACATACCCTGACGGCAAAATCACCTGTAGCTCCCCGTGCTGTTTGTCTCCAGTCTCACCCATTCATCAGATGAGGCACCATTGCTCTTCAGGATTCGCTGCTTCCTCCTCCCATCTCATCCCCACTCCCCAGGGTGGATAAAAATCAATGATTTAAAAAAAAAAATCAGATTTTTTTGATAAAATGCTTTTTGAGGAAAAAACCTATCTAAAGATAGTTTTAATTAAGACACATTATAGCTCAAAGATATCTCATCATGGAATAGTGATTATAAATTCTAATTCTATAGTATAAGACAATATAGTCATGTAATGTTTAAGAAAAGTTTTGTAACTGAGTTCCAATCATTCATGGATTAGGGACCCAATCTTATGGGGGTTCCAGTATAGATTATTCATGTTAATCTTTCCATCCCCCCAATGGGACTCAGTGCTCAGTCTAGAAGATACCATCAGAGATGCTTAGTTTTGCAGTTCTCAAACTGTGGATTTGTGTCTCCAGAGATAATATGCTTGTTAAAAGCAAAAATGTTTTTAAATAAATATACAGAGGTGAGAAATAACAGACCTCAACCCTATTGTCCCTCTGCAAATTTGTGTACACAGTGCCAATCCCTTACCTCTCTCCAGGGGCGGCTCTAGCCATTTCGCCGCCCCAAGCAGGGCGGCATGCCGCGGGGGGGTGCTCTGCCGGTCGCCGGTCCCACGGCTCCTGTGGACCTCCCGCAGGCGTGCCTGCGGATGCTCCACCGAAGCCGCGGGACCAGTGGACCCTCCGCAGGGACACCTGCGGGTGGTCCACCGGAGCCGCCTGCCACCCTCCCGGCAACCGGCAGAGCGCCCCCCGCGGCATGCCACCCCAAGCACGCTCTTGGCGTGCTGGGGCCTGGAGCCGCCCCTGCCTCTCTCTAGAAGTGCAAAGTTTCAAAAAGTTCAATGACTAGAAGATTGTTGGCGGCAGAATAGATTTGGACAAGGAGAAGTCTGGAGATGGATGTAAGAAGGGAGGGACAGGCAGTAAAAACAAAAGTGAAACTGTTTGAGCAGCATATTCCAGAAGTCTTGAGGTCTTTTGTGTGTAGCCTTCATTGATTTGATTTCTCCTAACTGAAAATGAAAACATTAACATGGATAAATGTTACCATACCATACCATTCTCTCACTAGAAGGGAAAACCTAGAATGGTAGCAGGCCATAAAAGAAGGCCCAGTTTGGGAATAAGAACCATTCAAGAAATATATGTTTGCTGATGAAGAAAGTCACACCAGTGAACTGGTGGAAGTCACTTAAGCAGTTGGATTCAGAGACTGTTGAAGTGATAATCTCACTTTTAACAGCAGTAGCTTCTTCTGCCCGTGTAGAAAGAATATTTTCTTCCTTTGGACTAATTCATTCCAAATTGAGAAATCGTTTGGGACCTGAAAAGCTTGTTTTTCTTTTCCAGATTATGAATAAACAGGAAAATGAAGGTGAAGACAACGGAGTTAGCTGCACAAGCCAATATTTTAAGTTTCTCTTGTTGACCTGGCTGACATAGTCAATTTAATTTTTGTTGTTTGGGTTTTTTTTAAATATTTCATTTAACTATTTTAGTTAAAAACAATTTTAACAAAAACACAACTGATTTTAAAAAACTTGAATGTTGAAATTCAAAAATTCATATGCTTGTTTTGTTAAAATAGTATGTTTGTTGAAGAAACAAATCCAGAATACATAATGTAGTTGGTTTAGTTAAATCAAACAATTTAAATGTCGGTCTGGTGATGTTCTCCTCCTAATACAGCATGGCAAGAAAATCCTCCAAATATGAATGATTAACCTGTTGAACTGGAGATAGTTCACCTCCCAATGACTTCATAAATATCTGCTTCAATTACCTTTTGGTAAATAAAATAACCAATCATTCATTTTCTGATATAGCTGTAAAGCTAATCTGAAAAATTTTCAAAATAAATCACTTTAAAAATGTATAGTGTGTCCCTTCTAAAAATGAAACCTACATCTCTGAGTTGTGAAGAATATGTATTAAGGTTTTAACAACCAACAAGAATGCACTTTTATGTAAAAACCATGACTGAGTCTTCCTGATTTAAATCAAATCCACCCTGCCACTCCCACTGCTTCATGAGTGAGGAAGGCAGAAGCTTCACTTTTCCTGCCTCCGTTCCATCGCCCTCACAGCAGCTATAGCTCTTTTTTCGCAGGGGGAGAGGCTGCGCTGCCTCCTGCAAGCTCTTGCCTCCCTGCCCCACTCCCTGGAGTTCCAGACTCCTGGAACGGCTCCTCCCACCCCCATACTTGAACAGCTTTACTCGGCAGTCATCCTGGTTCCTTCTAGGAACTCTAAGAATGATGTCTGCAGCGTTCCTTCATAGGAGCACAGACCAGCTCACTCTGGGGCCCCCAAGATTTTATGTTAAAAGGTTCCTGACAAAGTGAGGGTCAGGTTTATAGCAGCACTGTCCAGCGGCAAAGCAAGTTTCTAGCAATTCTTTTGAAGTTAACAAATGTAAATTAAATTGTTAATGGGTTAACATAAGAGTCCAAATTTACACTTATTAATACCTTTACACTTGACAGGAGGTACTTCTAAAAGTGGTCTTCAATGGATTTTAAATAGTAATTAGTAACTATATACTGGCAGTAGAAAAGGTTCAGAAAAGGGCAACTAAAATGATTAGGGATTTGGAGAGGGTCCCATACGAGGAAAGATTAAAGAGGCTAGGACTTTTCAGCTTGGAAAAGAGGAGACTAAGGGGGGATATGATAGAGGTCTATAAAATCATGAGTGATGTGGAGAAAGTGAATAAGGAAAAGTTAGTTACTTATTCCCATAATACAAGAACTAGGGGTCACCAAATGAAATTAATAGGCAGCAGGTTTAAAACAAATAAAAGGAAGCTCTTCTTCACGCAGCGCACAGTCAACTTGTGGAACTCCTTGCCTGAGGAGGTTGTGAAGGCTAGGACTATAACAGAGTTTAAAAGAGAACTGGATAAATTCATGGAGGTGAAGTCCATAAATGGCTATTAGCCAGGATGGGTAAGGAATAGTGTCCCTAGCCTCTGTTTGTCAGAGGATGGAGATGGATGGCAGGAGAGAGATCACTTGATCATTGCCTGTGAGGTTCACTCCCTCTGGAGCACCTGGCATTGGCCACTGTCGGTAGACAGATACTGGGCTAGATGGACCTTTGGTCTGACCCAGTACGGCCGTTCTTATGTTAACCATTTTATTGTTTTATTACGTGTAAAGGCAAAAAAAAAATCAAGTTGTTCCCCTCCACTCCACACCATTTTTAAACCTTTGAAATATCAAGCACGATCTTCCCTGGTTGTCCTGGCAAGACCTGCTACATGTCTCAGACAGAGCTGTATCATAACTGAAGTGTGGATGATGCTAAATCTGTAATACAGTTCAATTCTCCATAATACTGGACAGCTATTGGAGTTAAATAGCTATTAGCAGATTTTACCAGTTCGACTGAACCCCTTTCCCCTCTCAATTGTTCAAGCTTTCACTCCCGCTCTTGGTCTGTCATTTCACTAGCTTTCTAGCCATCCAAAGCCTCAATTGCATGAAGAAATTTAAAAAAAGTCCCCAACAGATTCCATCAGCTGAACAGACACTGGTATAAGTGGGAGCCATAGCACACACGTGACTAACATCATCTGTTTTGTGCACTGTATTAAATGGTGGAAGCAGCCTGAGCCTTGACCACACTAGGTCTTTCCATCAGTAAGGTTCCTTAACAGAGAGATGGCCACAGTACCTTGCCAAGCAGACGAGAGATGAATTCCTACTGAACACTTCTCACTTAAGGCGGCATGGGAGAAGTTAAGAGGGAAACATATTCCATTTTTTCCCTTCACAGATGACTTGTGAAGTAGCTACGTTCAAAAGAGTCAGACAAGAGCTAAAGAGAATATTTTATTTATAAATGTTAATTTGGTTTTAGAATTTGGAACGGATTGGGGTCATAATATAATCAACTTTTTTTTAATTTACATAAGGCATCAAATTGCTCCTTTTAAACAAAGGATTAGTTTCCCTTATACCAATACTATGGTGCAAGTAATATGGCACATTTAGTAGAATACTGGTACACTTGTTCCAAACAAGTATCTACAGTTCAAGGTACAAAGATTAAAACCCAAACCTAAGATTCTAGCAAAATCTGCTTAACGTATCATTCTGCAGAACAAAGACAAAGATTAAGGCCTGTTTGTGCTGAACAATCATGCACCACTTGTTACCAGAATTAATAAAGACTATGATTCCAACTGGACTGGGCATGGGAAAAGGCAAATATAAGCCCATTATGCTTAGTCTGCATCAAATATACTATTCTGGCAAGATCACTCGGATTTTGGAAGCTTTTGCGTGGGGACAGAGAGGAAAAATGAAGAGCCATAAAATTGTCCTGCCTATAGAATTTTACATGAGCGTTTACACACCCCTAACAACCAAATGTACAAAGCTTATGGTTTTAAAGAGGGGACAAAACAAAAATACAGCTAGGAGACGTCCAAAACTTTCTTGATGAAGGGTGTAAGGTATAGTTGGATTGGCATTTGTTCTTACAGCTTTCCTGTGAAACACTTCTTTAAACAATGAACTCCAGCTCCACAAGCAAGTAGAATATAAACAATGAACTAAGTCTCTGTTTAACAGATTCACTTTTATTTATAAAAATGGTAAACTTGTACTAATTTTCTGCCTGATGAAATTATTCCTGAGTTTTAGATCACTGCCGAGGCACAGCAGATAAAACTCTGAAAATTTAGTTACGAAAATTTTTTGCAAGTCAGGTTTATCAGTACTGTACATTGTTCAGCAGCCTTCAGTCATCAATAAATGTTAATCTTCCAGGTCCTTCATTCCTCATCCACCGCCTATATCTCTTCCATCGAGGGTCCATGGCCATCTTCTTCTTTAGCTCTTCCTCTTGTTCTTGCTTGTAGACCTGGATAGAAGAAAGAAAAAGTGACTTTAAATAAAGTCCAAGAAAAAGTCTGCCCTCAAGGCGAGCTATTCCAGCTATTACAACGAATCAAACTGCAGACTTTTTTTTTTTTTTTTAAAACCACACACTCCAGGTTGCTATACAGAGTCAGGTCAGACTCAGATTGCTGGTGGAATACAGAATTTGGTCCAGAGCTCCATTAACTTCGGTTGAGTTACTTTGGATTTAAGGTCTATGGTGGTGTAAGAGCAGAATTTGGCTTTATCTCGAATTTATTAAGCCCTTAAAGAATGCATTGTAAAACACACAGGAACGTCAACTAAAGCCGTATGCTTGTGCAGGAGACAATACTATTCACAGCAACAAAGGGTACGTCTACACTACGGGATTATTCCGATTTTACATAAACCGGTTTTGTAAAACAGATTGTATAAAGTCGAGTGCACGCGGCCACACTAAGCACATTAATTCGGCGGTGTGCGTCCATGGTCCATAGCGTTGATTTCTGGAGCGTTGCACTGTGGGTAGCTATCCCGTAGCGATCCCATAGTTCCCGCAGTCTCCCCCCCTTGGAATTCTGGGTTGAGATCCCAGTGCCTGATGGGGCAAAAATCATTGTCACGGGTGGTTCTGAGTAAATGTCATCAGTCACTCCTTCCTCCGGGAAAGCAATGGCAGACAATCATTTCACGCCCTTTTTCCCTGGATTGCCCTGGCAGACGTCATAGCATGGCAACCATGGAGCCTGTTTTGCCTTTTGTCACTGTCACCATGTGTGTACTGGATGCCACTGACAGAGGCGATACAGCAGCATTCATTTGCTTTTGCATGATAGCAGAGACGGTTATCTGTCGTTCTGTACTGTCTGCTGCTGTCATGGGTGCCCCTGGCTGAGGTCGGCCGGGGGCGCAAAGACAAAAATGGGAATGACTTCCCGAGTCAATCCCTCCTTTATGGTATCTAAAAATAGAATCAGTCCTGCCTAGAATATGGGGCTAGTGTACTAGAGAACCAGTGTATCAGAGAACCAGAGAGCACAGCTGCTCTGTGTCAGATCCTGCAGAAATTATGAGCTGTATGCCATTCACGGGGGGTACCCCTGCAACAACCCCACCCGTTGCTTCCCTCCTTCCCCAACCTTCCTGGGCTAGCGTGGCAGTGTCCCCCCATTTGTGTGATGAAGTAATAAAGAATGCAGGAATAAGAAACAGTGACTTGTTAGTGAGATAAAATGAGGGTGAGGCAGCCTCCAGCTGCTATGATAGTCCAGGCAGGACATTAAATGATGCGGGGGATAGGAGCCCATCATCCCGCTGCTATGATAGTCCAGGCAGTACAGAAGCTTTTTTTTTTTTTTTAAAACACACATGAAAGGGAGGTGGCTGATGAAGCTCAGCCCCCAGTTGCTATGATGAGGACGGTTATCAGCTGTTCTGTACCATCTACTGGGAATGACCGGGAATCATTCCTATTTTTACCCAGGCGCCCCCGGCCAGCCTCACCTGAGGCCAGCCAGGAGCACTCACGGGCTGATGACGAGAACGGATACCAGTCCTACTGTACTGTACCGTCTGACATCGGGGAGAGGATGCTGCTGTTTAGCTCTCCAGCACCCCGTCTACCAGCAGCATGCAGTAGACATAGGGTGACATTGAAAAAAGGCGAGAAACGATTTTTTTCCCTTTTCTTTCGGGGGAGGGAGGGGGGTGAAGGGTGTAAATTGACAACATACACCCTGAAACACCCGGGAAAATGTTTTTGACCCTTCAGGCACTTGGAGCCCAGCCAAGAATGCAAATGCTTTTCGGAGACTGCGGGGACTGTGGGATAGCTGGAGTCCTCAGTACCCCCTCCCTCTCTCCATGAGCGTCCATTTGATTCTTTGGCTTTCCGTTACGCTTGTCATGCAGCACTGTGCTGAGTCCTTGTTGTGGCCTCTGGAGATTTTTTCAAGTGCTTTATCATTTCGTCTTCTGTAACGGAGCTGTGATAGAACAGATGTGCCTCCCCATACAGCGATCAGATCCAGTATCTCCCGTACGGTCCATGCTGGAGCTCTTTTTGGATTTGGGACTGCATCGCCACCTGTGCTGATCAGAGCTCCACACTGGGCAAACAGGAAATGAAATTCAAAAGTTCGCGGAGCTTTTCCTGTCTACCTGGCCAGTGCATCTGAGTTCAGATTGCTGTCCAGAGCAGTCACAATGCACTGTGGGATACCGCCCGGAGGCCAATACCGTCGATTTGCGGCCACACTAACCCTAATCGGATATGGTAATACTGATTTCAGCACTACTCCTCTCGTCGGGGAGAAGTACAGAAACTGGTTTAAAGAGCTCTTTATATTGATATAAAGGGCCTCGTTATGTGGACGGGTGCAGCGTTAAATCGGTTTAACGCTGCTAAAATCGGTTTAAACGCGTAGTGTAGACCAGGCCAAAGACAGGCAATACTCAGGACACTAAGCAAACCCTTTACTGTATAGGAAATATTCAATGTAGTAGCTAGACCCACTGGTTTAACAGTTTCCTCCAGTTGTTTTCATACTTGTGTCCTTCTGTAGTCAAGACTAATCAGACAAATTTTGGAACATGGGTATACCCAATCTGTCTAGCTCTGGAAGTAAATGCTTTTATCACCACATTTGATGCATTAGGATTAGAATTATAACTGGATATTTTAATTGCCAGGAAATTCTAAGCAAATGCTGATAGCTACTTTCGGGTGGGGGTGGGGGGCACCAATTCAACAATCTAATCTTTAAAATATAACATCCTCAGGGGGATACAACAGTACTAAACACACCGGTTTCAAAGGATCAGTAAATCTCGGGGTCTTGACTGCAATTTTTCCCTCCATTACGTTATGAAAAAGCCACCATGCCATGTGGAAGTCACGTGTACAGTTAACTTCCCCATGATCAAGACTTCAGAAACTTTTTCAAGCCTGTTTATCTAGGTCTGAAATTTGGCACTGCTGCTACTGTGATTCTTTCAGTTCCTAGCATTTTTTCCACCTGCTGCTGAACTAGCTAGCCTCTTTCTAGTAACAGTCAGTAGGGTTGATCTCCAACAGTGGATAACTGCATGGTGTCTCAATGGTAACTGAAGTTTTTCTGCACAAGAGATTTGAAGAACTCTGCACCCTAGACTGGCTAACTGTAGACACTATGTGGCACAGTTACAAAATATGAAGTACTGCTCTCAATAGTCATAAAATCACCACAGCAACACAGTAAGGCAGAAAACGTTTAAATATAGATCTACTGTGCTAAAGAGCTATGAGGGCTCCTAATGTGTTCTCACTTACAAATTCCTTGGTACAAGGATAATCCTTCACTTGGGTCTTGTACAACAAGAAGCAGAGTCAGTACTTAAATCAAAGTAATAGGTTCTGGAATATCCCCAGGACCAGGGCACGGAGCTTGTGTATTGTGTGGAGTCTCTGATCTGGAACAATGGACCACTATATTTGAATAAAACAGCCACGCCCTGCAAGAAGTATGTCAGACCCTGGATCACTGCAAGTCAGAGGAACTACTGAAGGGTAAAGAGGGCAGAGTCAGGAACTAGCTGAATTGGTAGAGTGATAAAAAACAAACACTTACTTTGGAGCAGGGGTTCTCAAACTGGGGGTTGGGACCCTTCAGGGGGTTGCGAGGTTTTTACATGGGGCATTGCAAGCTGTCAGCCTCCAACCCACACCCCGTTTTGCCCCCAGCATTTATAATGGTTGTGTTAAAAAAGTGTTTTTAATTTATAAGGGTGATATTCTAGCATATTGATAGATGAGCAAAGACTGTCTTTGATCAGAAAACCTGAACCCATTGCCAAAAATCTCCAGCTTAATGAGCGATATCTAGAAATGAATCATAGTCTTACATGCAGTACAACCACAATAGACACCCTGGGAGAACACCAGTTTTTAAGCTGGGTAAATTGGGCATTTAACGTTCATTTTCACAACATGCCACAACTACTCACCTCATAGTTCTCTCTTATCCATAGCTGCCGTTCCAGGAACGTCTCTTTCTGATTATCTTCCAGACTGTCAAACTGAGACTGCGACATTTTCATGTACCGGCGTATGATATACAGCTTCTCTTCCTCACCATATTCTCGCCCTTTAATATTAAAACAATAAATCCACCAACAATACCAAGCTATATACTTGCATAAGTAAAAAGGAGCTAAGAGGATTTGGAATAGAAGGATATCATATATTTTAGGCTTCTGATAGCCGCCTTTTATATCTATTTTATTTTTGATAATGTCTTTGATTACTTCTTCCTCTTCCTCACGGATTTCTTCCTTAGACCGTCTGTTTTTGCCTTTTTCTTTAGCCCTATTCAGTAGGCCCTGTTGCTTGGCAATCTCAAATGCTTGTATACGATATTTTGGCACTGTAGCTAGGTAGTTGATGGCCTCGTTGTAGCTACTCCACCAGCTGAAGAACTAGAATAGAAAAAAGTAATAGCTTGTTAGTTCCAGCAGTAGCTTTAACAAAGAAAACAGAAGAAAAACATAAGATAATCCACGACCTCTGGTACATCATAATCATATTTAGTAAAAGTGGTAGTATCCCCATTTGATAGATGCAGAGGGGTGAACGGACGTGCCCATGGTCTTACAGCAAGTCAGTAGCAACGGCAGTGTAAAAACATCCCTGCCCGGAAAGGGTCTTCTGTGGGGCCTGAAAAGTGTGATTGTCCTACCTAAGCTGAAGGACCAGATCCCCTTGGCTTAACACCAATCGCAGACTCAAATCTTTTTGTGGGCCAGCTACTGGATGGGGAACAAATGCCACAATGTGTTAGCATTGTTAAACCCAGGATTAGAACTCTTTACGTCTTGGGCTCCAACCCTGTGCTCATTCTGCTAAAGAAAACATTTCACAATCTAGAATGTACAAGGAAAAGAAGAATCTGATAACATTTAATTTCATTCTTTTTAATGACAGGTAGAACAAGTTTACAACAGTAGTAAGATAGTGAAAGATTAATTTTCATAATATCCATGTATTACGGTATATCAGATAGAAGTTATTTTCATACTGAAGGATTATCCTGTGGATTACATTAGCAACCTTTCCTGCTGATTTTCTCTGCCTCAGTGACAGGTTTTTAACCCCACATTATTAATGAAACCCAGTATACTAGCAACTGCTATGTTTATTCTTACAGAGATGCAAAGAAATTACAGAGCAATGGGGGGAAGCTTGCAGGGCATATTCTAGAAACTAATTTACCAGAAGCATCATGTCTTGCTACAGAATACGACAACAGTTAAGAAAATGCTTCTCTTCCATACTAAAACACTGTGGCTCAGCTGCTTATACATTTGTTTGATGAGTATGCAGAATTTCTTCACTCATTGCATACTACCACAAGCAATGATGGCACAATAGGGGTCATATTTTGAGTTTGCTGCTTGACAGAAATTCTATTCTTGTCCAGTACCGTGGAACCCTATTTTGGTGAGATCATTTCTCCCACATACAAACATCACTTTCAGCAGAAGTTTGATACAAATGGAATTATGGTTTGCAAACTTCAATGCATTAAATAATTTGGGACCTTAATTCTAATTCTCCAGTTCAGTATCAGAGGATTTACCCACTGTAGCTAGTCCATATTATGGTATTACAGGACTACGAGTCACTGTTTAGATTGGCACACAATACATCTTCGCTTAAAATGTCACGTTAAACTGTTTCACTGTTTTCTACTGGACAAAAAAGGTTTTAAAGATTTTTAATTATCTTGGATTTGCAACTAAAGCAGTAGAACAGTACATCATAAGTGGCGCTAACCATTTTAAATGGTTAATTAAACAGTTTATGTAAGGGCAATCTTATTAGCTTGACAGGATTTGCTTTACAAGACTCAATCCCCCTCCATCTCTTGCTTCATTCTTGAGTTAGGAGAGGACAGACAAAACAAGGATAGAAAGATGAGGAAAAAAAACAGCCTTTTCTCTGCCTAATTCACCCAAATAGTTACCAAAGTCTTACTGGGGCAACACTTCCTTAGTGAAAGATGTGAAGTGCAACTTATGGAAAGATCAACTCTTGCATTAAGGCAATAGCTATAGCAAAGAGCAAACGAAAGCCAAATAGATTTAGATGTGAGGTTATGTTGGCTTTGCAATCATCAAAACCCCAGTAACTGACTAATGGTAAAGGAATCTAGACTTCAGTTTTTACTATTTTCCAGTTTAGAAAATTTCAGGCAAAAACGAATCTCCCCATTTATACCCAAAGAAAAGAAGGAGAGATGGGTGCTATTTCACCATCAGAACCAAGTGGGCTTGAGGAGAAGTAGGATATGTAGCTGTATAAGCCTTTAGGGATCTACCAGTTCAAGTGAACATTGCTTGGAGGGTGAGAACTCTAGGACAGCTACTGATCTGTAGATGGTGCCATAAGCATTAAGGAATCAAAAGCTCCTAGTTGGGTTATTTGGGGGGGAAATGCTGACACACACATCTGGACCATCAGTTAGCAAGGGTCAATCATTTCTTCAGCTACAGCATATTAACTATCGGACATTTTATCTTTTATAGACGTCTTGAGCAAGTAACTCCAATATATGTAATGTTAAGTGTTAAAGAAAAGAGTTAAGAAATTTATTCTATTTAAACAATTGCTCAAAGATGTATACAGAGTTATTTCCTTATCCAAAACAAAATATTTACAAATTTCTACACAGCAAAATACATGCATTTTAAGAGCAAGACTTCACTGATTGAAGCTAATTCTTATTTTAATGGCTACTATGAAATCAGGAGCATAATTTTTTTAAATACATCAGTCATTATGAACATTCTTTCAAGAAGAATTTCAAAACTAGTTTCTTAAAACACTGATATAAAAATGAGAAATTAGCTCAGTCTAACATTGAGCAATAATCTAGCTCCTACTATTGAGATAGACTGTTCAGCCTTTAATTTTTTTGAACTATCGAATTAGATTATTTCTCCAGCAGTGCAAGTTTCTTATCCTTTAAATATATGGTACCAAAAAAACCCCCAAACAAACAAGTTAATACCACTAACTGCCCAGCCTTGGTCCAGGATACAGATTTCTATGACTGGACAAATATCTGTCTAGCACATCAACGATAGTAGACAACACTTAAGCAGAAACAATGGAGCCTTCTATTTGTACAATTAAAGAAAAAAACCTCAGTAACTGACTCATGGTAAAGGAATCTAGATTTCAGCTTTTACTATTCTCCAGTTTAGAAATTCAATATAATAGTCATAATAAACATAAATATATTTCACCTGAAACACGGAGATAGCACATACAGTGACTAGAATCACTATCCTGACGTCCACTTTAGGTGCCAATCTCCTGCTGTAGTAGTGATAATAATGGCTGTAATACTCTTCAGGATGATCCAACATGTAATCATAATCTTTACGTGTTTCTTCATCCTGGCAAGAAAACAGTTAAAACAAAATTTTGTAGGTTTGTATCCTTAAGCTTTTAATCAGTGTCACATAGAATATTTCATAAGATGGCTTGGTAGCAAAGTGATTTTTAGTTACCAAAATTACTTTAGTGTTACAACATCGTTAGCCACAAAACTGTTGTAAAACCTGTGTTAGCCTGATTTCTATATGGAAGACAGGGAAAAACTTTTTTAAAAAAATTCAATTTTTAATATTCAATAAGAAGCTACTGCTTTCCAGGTATTATGAAAATTCTTCAGATCTTTTCCTGTACTCTGGTAACCTAAACGAGTTTATTCTAAAACACATATGTAGCCCTGACTGAGTAATGCATACTTGGCCCTGTCTCAAGAAATTTCATTATGAAACAGTTAAGCATTTGACAGCCACATACTAAGCACATGGTTTGTATTAATTGGTTCTAACCCATCTCAGAGTCAATGCAAGGTGAGGGTTTTTGTTTTGTTTTAAAATACTCTGTATTTTAAGAGTGTGTGTATGTTTTTCAGTTTTTTGGGGGCAGTCTAATATTAAATACACCAAGTGACAGGACTGCTACCATTTCCTTTGGGAGATTTCCACGGCCTAACGGATCTCACTTTCTCAACTTTTTCCTGGTATTTAGCCTAAGCATCTCATCTCTTATTTACATTTAATTAGTCTTAATTATACCCTTTGTACCATCCAGCATAATTCTCTTCTTTCTCCCATAAAATATCTGTAGATTACACGCTCCATTCCTTAGCTGGTTTCAGCAGTAGCCGTGTTAGTCTGGATCAGCCAAAAAAAAAACAACAACAACAAAAAACGAGGAGTCCTTGTGGCACCTCAAAGACTAACAAATTTATCTGGGCATAAGCTTTTGTGGGCTATAACCCACTTCATTGGATGTATGAAGTAAAAGATACAGGAGCAGGTATAAATACATGAAAGGATGGGTGTTGCTTTACCAAGTGTTAGATCAGTGTAACGCAGACATGGGCAAACTACGGCCCGGCCTGGCCCGGCCCCTGAGCTCCCAGCCAGTTAGCCTAGTCCCCAGCCTCTCCCCCACTGCCATGCCACCGCATGGGCCATGCTCTGGCCTGCTGCTCCCGCTGGGCAGTGTGGGGAGCACAGCTGGCTCTGGCTGGGTGTCGTGGCTGCGAGCTCCTGTTGGTAAGGGGGTGGGGAGCGGGGGGTTTTGGTAAAGGAGCAGGTGGGTCGTGGGGGCAGTCAGGGAGGAGGGGGCGGTTGGATGGGGCGGAGGTTCTGCGGGAGCAGGAAGGGGATGGGGAACAGGGAGGGTTGGTAGTCCTGGGAGGCCTGTCAGGGGGCGAGGATGTGGATAGTGGTTGGGAGGGCAGTTAGGGAACAGGAAGCCGAGAGGGGGTTGGATAAGGGGGTGGGATCCCGGAGGCAGTTGGGGCAGGGGTGTGGATAGGGGTCAGGGCAGTCGGGGGGGGGTTGGATAGTGGGCGGGGGTCCTGGGAGGGGACAGTCGGGGACAAGGAGCAGTGGGGTTTGGATGGGTTGGGGGTTCTGAGGGGGGCAGTCAGGGGGTGGGAACTGGGAGGGGGCAGATAGGGGTCAGGGGCTGGCTGTTTGGGGAGGCACAGCCTTCCCTACCCACCCTCCATACAGTTGCCAACCCTGATGTGGCCCTTGGGCCAAAAAGTTTGCCCACCCCTGGTCTAATGAGATAAAATAATTAACAGCAGGATACCAAGGGAGGAAAAATAACTTTTGAAGCGGTAAGAGAGTGGCCCATTACAGACAAGAAGGTGTGAGTAACAGTAGGTAGAAATTAGTATTGGGGAAATTAAGTTTAGGTTTTGTAATGACCCAACCATTCCCAGCAGAGAGTGTCCGGTTGGGCCAATGTACATGGCAGAGGAGCATTGCTGGCAATGATGGCATATATCACATTGGTAGATGTGCAGGTGAATGAGCCCTCTACGCAAAAGAATAAATGGACACAAATCTGACATCAGGAATCATAACATTCAAAAACCAGTAGGAGAACACTTCAATTTCTCTGGCCACTCAATAACAGACCTCAAAGTGGCAATTCTTCAACAACAAAAAACCCTTCAAAAACAGGCTCCAACGTGAAGCTGCAGAACTGGAATTAATTTGAAAACTAGATACCATCAGACCTGAATAAAGGCCTGAATAAAGACTGGGAGTGGCTGGGTCACTACAAAACCTAAACAATTTCCCCAATGCTAATTTCTCCCTACTGTTACTCACACCTTCTTGTCAACGGTCTGTAATGGGCCACTCTCTTACCACTTCAAAAGTTATTTTTTCCTCCCTTGGTATCCTGCTGTTAATTATTTTATCTCGTTACACTGACCTAACACTAGGTAAAGCAACCCCCATCCTTTCATGTATTTATACCTGCTCCTGTATCTTTTACTTCATCCCTTAGCTGTGGCTTAGCCAAGCTACACCTATCTGGCCATTATAATCTTTCCTCAGAAATCCCTTCAGCCATTCTGATCCTGAATTCATTACTTTTCTCACCATTTTAAAGGAACATGTTTAACTTGAAAAGTCTGGAACATTACTTTTAAAAATTGTTGGGTCATTTCACATACTATGCTTATCCTCCACAACACCCGCTGCTAATTTATGAATGATTACATTTTACTTTTTTTGTTTTTTTAAACTATCTTCCTCCTCCCTACTGCTGGGTAGGGAAGCCAAACAGGGGGAAGCAGTGTTTCCAAAAGCACAAAGTAAACAAACTGTAAAAAGTAGATTTTTCTCTCATCTTTCTTCCAGTTATAAGAATCTCAGACACTACTTGTAACATTAGTATTAAAAAAATTCAGAACTGTGATTTTTAAATTGAGAGGATACCTGGATGAACATATCAAATGCAATGCTCTAAGTGTCTGGAAGTTGGGTACAGGGGATTAATGTGACTCCAGTGAATGTACTTTGCTACAATTGGAGATGGGGACTATTTCCAGATGAAATACAAGATGTTTATATACCCTTTAGAGTGCTTACACATTTTACTTGACTTTGTTCATATTTTTTTCCTTCAGCGACTTTTTACCTTGCCACTCAGTTAGTAGCTTAAAAACTTTAAAGCTAACTCAAATATTGATATAGCAAATGTATCCATAATATATCTAGGGATTACTACATTACGAGAGTTATGGGAAGTTTCAACTGAAAGACAATACAGTAGAACCTCAGAGTTATGGACACCTCAGGAATAGAGGCTGTCCGTAACTCTGAAATGTTCCATAACTCTGAAGAGGTTAGACTTCTGACCCTTGGGGGCTTCAGCCCTGCAGCTCTGCTCCTGGCTTCAGCGGGGCGTGAGGGGGTAGGTGGGGGGCTTCAGCTACAGGGGGAGCATCAGTGCTGAAACCGGCACTCCCCTCGCAGATAAAGCCCCAAGCCGCAGCGCACCCTGCAGGGCTGAAGCCCCAAGCTCCAGCACTCCTCCCCCAGTCTAAAGCCACAAGCTCCAGTGCTCCCGAGGGTCTGAAGCCCCAAGCACCTCCCCCCCCCCCCCGCCCTGACATGCCCTCACCGACAGCTGCAGCCCCAACCCTCTGTGCAGCTGAAGCCCTGAGCTCCATGGCTAAAGTCCAGAGGCAGTACAGTATTTGCTGTTTGTTTGGTTTTTTGGTCTGCGCTGCTGCCTGATTGATGACTTCCAGTTCCACAGGGTGTCCAGTTGACCGGTAAGTCTGCAACTCTGGTGTTTGTATCTTAAAGGTTCTACTGTAGTTTGTTTGCAAAATCAGAGCTACCAGTCTGAATATGCCTAATTTTATTGGTAATGGAATGAAGAAGCCTTCCAAAGGAAAAAAGGAAAGGTGTGGAAGAGACTGTACAGTTTGCATGCAGGTCTCAAGTAGCACTATTTTTGAGAGAAAACCCATTGCTTTTGAGCTTAATAGGTAGCCCTAATTGCTTTCGCAAGCAAAGGTCCTTGAATTTCTCCAGTAAGGGACTCTTCACAAATAAATAATGCCCCTGATGCTTGCTTATTTGGATACCCTTCTGTAGTCTGCAGTGTCAATATTGGCAGGAATAAACAAAAACGAAAATTACAAAGTACCCTTTCAGTCACAACTGAAAGGGCACTTCCATTCTACCCTCCTATTTCTGGTTTGTTTCAATTTGTTTCATTTTTGGAACACTTCCCCTTTGGATTGACATTTCGTATAGTCAATTTCTTACAGAATACTTAATGAAATATTTTTAAGTATATAGAACATGGAAATGACGTTAAATTACATTGATTTTCCTGAAGCTTGCTCATGACAGTTATGGTTATATCACAATTTTAACTCTATACTGCTGAATGCTAGCATTGTATGAGGATCATTAGATGGTCACGTGGCATATGGCAAAGTGACAATCTGGAAAATACAGCGGAAATAAAGGTCATTTTTACATAAGAACGGCCATAATGGGTCAGACCAATTCTCCAGTTAGCTCAGTATCCTGTCTTCCAACAGTGGCCAGTGCCAGATGCTTCAGAGGGAATAAACAGAACAGGGCAGTTTATCGAGTGATCCATTCCTTGTCGTCCAGTCCCTGCTTCTAGCAGCCAGAGGTTTAGCGACACTCAGAACGTAGGGTTGGCAACCCTGACTGTCTTGGATAATAGCCATATCGTCTATGAATTTCTCTCTTTTTTTTTTAACCCAGTTCTACTTTTGGCCTTCACAACACATCCTCTGGCAACAAGTTCTACAGGTTCACTGTGCATTGTGAGTAGTACTTCCTTATGTTTTAAATCTGCTGCTTAATAATTTCTCTGGGTGGCCCCTGGGTCTTCTATTATGTGAAAGGGTAAACACCACTCCCTTATTCACTTTCTCTACACCATTCATGATTTTATAGACCTCTATCATATCTCTTCCCCCCCACCCCCAATCTGTCTCTTTTCCAGGATGAACAGTCCCAGTCTCTAATCTCCCCTCATATGGAAGCTGTTCCATACCCCTAATAATGTATTTTTTCCAATTCTAATATATATTTTTTGGGATGGAGCAACCAAAACTGCATGCAGTATTCAAGGTGTGGGCACGCCACAAATTTATATAGTGGCATTATGGTATTTTCTGTCTTATCTATCCCTTTCCTAATGGTTCCTAACATTGTTGCTGTTGCATTTATCAACATTCAATTTCATCTTTTATTTTGTCACCTAGTCTTGTGAGGTCCTTTTTAACTCTTCAGTCTGCTTTGGACTTAGGTGTCTTGGGTAATTTTGTATCATCTGCAAATTTTGCCACCTCACTGTTTACCCTTTTTTCCAGATCATTTATGAATATGAAGAACAGCACTGGTCCCAGTACAGATCCTTGGGGAACCCCACTATTCACCTCTGTTCACTGCGAAAACTGACCATTTATTCCAACCCTTTGTTTTCTGTTAACCAGTTACTGATCCATGAGGACGACCTTCCCTCTTAACCTATGACTCCTTACTTTGCTTAAGAACCTTTGGTGAGGGACCCTGTCAAAGGCTTCTGAAAGTCCAAGTATACTACATCCACTGGATTACTCTTGTCCATACATTTGTTGAACCCTCAAAGAATTCTAACAGCTTGGTGAGGCAGGATTTCCCTTTTACAAAAAGCGGTGTTGACTCTTCCCGAACATATTGTGTTAATCTATGTGTTTGATATTCTATTATTTGCTATAGTTTCAACCGATTTGCCAGGTACTGCAGTTGGGTTTACCAGCATCGCCTCTGGAGCCTTTTTTTTTTTTTTTTTTAAACTGGCATCACATTAGCTATCTGCTAGTCATCAGGTACAGAGGCTGATTTAAGTGATAGGTTACGTACCACAGTTAGTAGTTCTCCATTTTCATATTTGAGCTCCTTCAGAAATCTTGGGTGAATACTATCTGGTCTTGGGGACTTATTACTGTTTAATCTATCAATTTGTTACAAAACCTCCTCTTACTGACTCCTCAACCTGGGACAGTTCCTCAGATGTGTTACCTAAAAAGAATGTCTCAGGTGTGGGAATCTCCCTCACATCCTCTGCAGTGAAGACCAAAGCAATCATTTAGCTTCTTCCCAATGATCTTGTCTTCGAGTACTCATTTAGCACCTTGACCATCCAATGGCCCCACTGACTGGCAGATTTCCTGCCTCCAATGTACTTTTAAAATTGTTACTGTCAGTTTTTGTCTTTTGCTAGCTGCTCTTCAAATTCTTTTTCGGGCTGCCTAATTATACTTTTACACTTCACTTGCCAGAGTTTATGTTCGTTCCATTTTCATCAGTTGGGTGGATTTCCAATTTTTAAAGGATGTCTTTTGTCTCTAACTGTCTCTTTTACTCTGTTGTTTAGCAATGCTGGCATTTTTTTGGTCCTCTTACTTTTTTTCTTCCCTATTTGTGGTACATATATACCTTGAATATCCATTATGGTATTTTTTTAAAAAAATCATGCAGCTTGCAAGCATTTCACTCATGACTGATCCTTTTAATTTCTATTTAATTAGCCTCCTTGCTTTTATGTAGTTCCCCTTTTGAAGTTAAATGCTACTGTGGGAGGTTTCTTTGGTATTTCACACTCACACACACCAGTACATTAAATTTATTTTCTCTCTCCGGGGTTCCTCCAGTAAGATTATAAAATGACAGCTATATTGGAATCTCTAAAATGCACCTTTTTCTATAGCCTTCAGATACAAAATGTTATACTATGCACTACAGCACAACCCCATTTATCCAAAGTGTTTAGGGGGCATCCAAATAGATTGTTACTTATTTGGTCTTTTGTGTGGAGCTGATATGGGCTAGGGGGGGAAAAAGAGAAAAAGGAGAGCGTCTCCATTCCCAGATGCACAAATCAATCATTTATTGAGAAATAAAACAGTGTACAAGTACTTATGATGAATCTCCTATTATAAAAAACTATATGGATAGGCAGCTGTAAATAAGATCCAGACAAATGCAGCACAAATCACACCCTAAAAGAAAAATACCACAATGCATTCTTCACACATGTACCCTTTCATCCACTATGTGAGACTATCCCGCCCAGGGAAAAAGAAAAGCATAACTTCTGTAGGAGCTGTACTTCTAGGGATTTCTTCTCACTATGGCTGTCACACAGGTACAAGACAGTCATGTATGAAGTTTTCTTCTATAGATTTTTTTGGGGGGGGAGAGGAGGGAAAGGAGTGATATCTGGATTAATCCAGCTGGCTTCCTCCCCCTAGCCCCTCATATTCTGCAGAAGCCAAAATGGGAACCCTACAGAGGGGAGAGGGAGAAGCAGCACTCATCTTTTATCTACCCTCCCGAAGGCTCTCATCAGCCCAGAGATGTGGAGGGGACCATGAAGCTTTAAAAGTACTAACCTCCTGTGAGACCATGTCATCTAGGAGGTAATATCTGCACCAGACATGTACCTGCCTCCTTATTTTACACCCGAGTTTAACTATACTACACAAAGCTGTGGGTCCCATTTTTTCATCACTCTAAGTTAGTTAAGTAACAAATGCTGAATTGTAAAATGCATGTTTTGAAAACAGTTAGGAAGCAAGTGACCTTTACTTTACACAGTTGTGATGTGGTCCCCATGCTAACAGCTAGTTTTAATCACACTTTTAAAGTAACAAAATGATTCCTCTCTTATTTTACCTTAACTACACTTACTTTTCTGTTTCCTCCCAGCCAAGCCGTTTACATTAATTTACTCTAGTGGAGCCCTAGTCTTCTATCCACAAAACGGGGCAGCTGCTCTGTCTGCTTCCACCATGCTGCCCTATCAGCTTCTCAGCCCTGACCTGCTGTGACCACAGCTAGGGGACAGTGGCTCATCCCCTCTCTGCTGAGGGTGCCTACAAAGATGTGAGTTAGTGCCAACTGCAGAGGTTGGATTTTGATACCTGGCCATTGCCCCAGGACCTGCTGATGGGAACAGGATCCCAGTGGCAACCAATCTGGGCCAGACCTCAGCTGTGAACCAAGTCCCAGAGCCAGCCAGTCATCATCCCCATACACCTCACTGAGACCCCTGGCATCACCCGGGCCCCTGACCGGGGTGGGCACCTCCAGCTTGAAACAGACCCCATCTTCTGCAGCTCCCCAGCCTGTGCTCTTATTGCCCTCCTCTCCCTCAGCCCAGCCCCCTACTTCCTCAGTGTGGGGAGCCCCCCAGCAAGTGTCACCCTCCCACCTATCCCCCCCAGCACCCCTATTCCCACAAGCTAGTCCTGCTCGCTCGGCTTTCCCCAGACACCCCCCGCCCAGCCTGACCTCTGGGCTGGAAGCCCCTCTCCCCTCAGGGGAACCCCTAGTGCCCACGCCAACCTGCCCGAGGGCGCCCCCTCTCCCCCAGGGGAACCCCTAGTGCCCACGCCAGCCTGCCCGCCCGAGGGCGTCCCCTCTCCCCCAGGGGAACCCCTAGTGCCCACGCCAGCCTGCCCGCCCGAGGGCGCCCCCTCTCCCCCAGGGGAACCCCTAGTGCCCACGCCAGCCCGCCCGAGGGCGCCCCCTCTCCCCTCAGGGGAACCCCTAGTGCCCACGCCAGCCCGCCCGAGGGCACCCCCTCTCCCCCAGGGGAACCCTAGTGCCCACGCCAGCCCGCCCGCCCGAGGGCGCCTCTCCTCAGGGGAACCCCTAGTGCCCACGCCATCCCGCCCGAGGGCTCCCCCTCTCCCCCAGGGGAACCCCTAGTGCCCACGCCAACCCGCCCGCCGAGGACGCCTCTCCTCAGGGGAACCCCAGTGCCCACGCCAGCCCGCCCGCCCGAGGACACCTCTCCCCCAGGGGAACCCCTAGTGCCCCCGCCCGCCCGCCCGCCCAAGGCGCCCCTCCCAGGGGAACCCCTAGTGCCCACGCCAGCCCGCCCGCCCGAGGACGCCCCCTCCCCTCAGGGAACCCCTAGTGCCCACGCCAGCCCGCCCGAGGGCACCCCCTCTCCCCCAGGGGAACCCCTAGTGCCCACGCCAGCCCGCCCGCCCAAGGGCGCCCCCTCTCCCCTCAGGGGAACCCTAGTGCCCACGCCAGCCCGCCCGCCCGAGGGCACCCCCTCTCCCCTCAGGGGAACCCCTAGTACCCCCGCCAGCCCGCCCGCCCGAGGGCGCCCCCCCTCTCCCAGGGGAACCCTAGTGCCCACGCCAGCCCGCCCGCCCGAGGCGCCCCCTCCTCAGGGGAACCCCTAGTACCCACGCCAGCCCGCCCGCCCGAGGGCGCCCCTCTCCTCAGGGAACCCCTAGTGCCCACGCCAGCCAGCCCGCCCGAGGGCGTCCCCACTCCCCCGGGGGAACCCCTCGTGCCCACGCCAGCCCGCCCGCCCGAGGGCGTCCCCTCTCCCCCAGGGGAACCCCTAGTGCCCACGCCAGCCCGCCCGCCCGAGGGCGCCCCCCCTCCCCCCGGGGAACCCCAAGTGCCCACGCCAGCCCGCCCGCCCGAGGGCGCCCCCTCTCCCCTCAGGGGAACCCCTAGTGCCCACGCCAGCCCGCCCGCCCAAGGGCGCCCCCACTCCCCCAGGGGAACCCCTAGTGGCCCCGCCCGCCCGCCCGAGGGCACCCCCTCCCAGGGGAACCCCTAGTGCCCACGCCAGCACGCCCGCCCGAGGGCGCCCCCTCTCCCCTCAGGGGAACTCCTAGTGCCCACGCCAGCCCGCCCGCCCGAGGGCGCCCCCTCTCCCCCAGGGGAACCCCTAGTGCCCACGCCAGCCCGCCCGCCCGAGGGCGCCCCCTCTGCCCTCAGGGGAACCCCTCAGCTCCAGCCGCCCCGCTCGCCCCCCCGCGGTGTCTCTTACCGGAGCGGCTCCGGCCGGGGCAGCGGTCCCGCTCTCTCACCTTGAGGGTCTCGTAGGCGGTGGCGATGAGCAGGAACTTCTCGTGCGCCGTCTGCAGGGTCTCCCCGCCGGGCCCGGCCGGCTCCCCGCGGTGCCGGTCCGGATGGTACTGGCGGGCGAGCTGCCGGTAGGCGCGGGCGATCTCGGCCTTGCCCGCGGCCCGGCTCACGCCCAGCACGTCGTAGCACACCTGCCGCCCGCAGTACAGGCCCTCGATCAGGGCCCGGGCCGGCCGCGGGGCCAGCGCCGCGGCCGCCAGCAGCCACCACAGCAGCTGGCCCCGCGCGCCGCCACACAGCGCCGCCGCCATGTCCGCCCGAGCGCCGCGCATGCGCACGCGCCGCCGCTGGGTGGGGCCAAGCCAACGAACGTGGCCATGAGGCGGAGCTGCGGGCGGGAGGAGCTAGGGCGGGGGCGGGGCCAGAGGAGAGGAGCCAGTAAAGGGGCGTGGTTTGATGAAAGGGGCGGGGCCATAAGTCTGCCGGGTCCTGCGGTAGGGCGCAGCAGAGGGAGGGTTGTAGGCGGGGCTATCAGAGGGAGGTGGGGCCAGGAGCGAGCGCTGCAACAGGACCAAGCGAGGGGGTGGAGCCAGGGGAATCACAACGTGGCTTACCTATGTAGATACACGCCGGCCTCCCGTCTGACGCCTTAACTCTGCCAGGTGCCCAAGTGGGCAAAATTCTTCCTCCACCCCACTGGGAACTAGGAAGCCTGGTTCCATTCCAGGATCTGAAGGGTCTGTCCACAAAAGGAGGCAACACATTTTTTGGTGGTTTGCAAGATCCTGCGGGCCACCCCTTGTAACACTTCATAACACTGAAAGAAACCACACAAAATTAAGGACCCACCCAGCATCTGATGAAGTGGGTATTCACCCACAAAAGCTCATGCTCCAATATGTCTGTTAGTCTACAAGGTGCCACAGGATTCTTTGTCATGTAATTTATGGGCAGTCCCATGCCGAAGAGAATTTTTTGGGAAATAGGGGACAGCTCCCCACAATGCTCTAGTTCTGTACAGTCATATATTTTTATTACAGCATAGGAGCCCTTTCAGCATGGTTGCCTGAAAAGAATGTTTTTAGCAGAACAGATACTTCTTAAGACCCTTATATTGGATATATATAACAGACATTAGGTACTTAATAAAGGAAACAGGAGTGTTTACCCTCCTGGGCAATTTTATTAAAGTGACGGTGTCTTACAGCTGTTCTCTAGTAAAAGGAAAGTAAATCTCTGACAAATGGAACACCCCTTCACAGGCGTCGGCATAGGAAAAATGTACACAAGCAGCTTCAGAAGCTATGCCCAAATCCAAATGCATCCACCACACCTCAATTATTTCTAGTACGTGGTATTTCGCTGGTGAACGGTTCTATCATCCTGGATATATCTGCCCTGCAGAGTTAGCTTGAGTCAGAACAGCCACACTGCAAAATTACACTCAAGTTACACAGAGTGAGCTGATCAGCAGCACCAAGTGGCTGCATTTCTACTTCATTATTAGCTCGACTATCAGTGGCACTCAAGCTTCCACCCACACCCCTGATGGGCCTGCTAGCTGGAGTTTAAAGCACTGACTTAAGCTAGATACTTTTGTGTGTGGACAGGAGTCAGGGTAAGGACCACACTCAAGTTATACCTCCAGCTAACACTGCAGTGAAGGTGAGCCCTAAGACTATGTCTACACTTCCATGGTAAATTGACCTAAGCTACGCAACTCCAGCTATGTTATTCATGTAGCTGGAGTCAATGTAGCTTAGGTCGACTTACTGCAGAGTCCACACTACGCTGGGTTGACGGGAGATATTCTCCCCTTGACTTACCTTACAGTAACTCCTCACTTAACGTTATAGTTATATTCCTGAAAAATGTGACTTTAAGCAAAACCATGTTAAGCAAATCCAATTTCCCCATGAGAATTAATGTAAATGAGGGGGTTAGGTTCCAGGGAATTTTTTTTCACCAGACAAAAGACTATATTATATATGTATACATACACACAGTATAAGTTCTAAAGAAACACTTTAATACTGGTACACAGTGATGATGATTGTGAAGCTTGGTTGAGGTGGAGGAGTCAGAGGGTGGGATATTTCCCTTACTGCTAAATGATGAACTAGCAATTGGCTGAGCCCTCAAAGGTTAACTCTCTCACTCTGCAAGGCAGCAGGAATGGAGGGAGATATGCACATTTCCCCTTTAAGTACACTGCCTTGTTAATTAGATCAGCTTGCTGAGACCCACAGCTGCTGCAAGCTCCCTCCGTCCTGAGCCCTGGTGTGTCCCCCCTGCTCTACGGAAGATGGGGTAAGTGGGGTGCAGGAGCAGGGGGACACCCTGACATTAGCCCCACTCTTTGTTCCCTCCCCACCCACCGCACAGCAAGCAGGAGTCTTGGGGAACAGCTCCAAGGCAGAGGAGTAGCACGTGGCAGTGAGGGGAGGGACAGCTGCAATTGATAGCCTGCTGGGCGGCTGCTGAACAGGGAACTTAGGGGAGTGGGGAGCTGATAGGGGGGCTGCTGGTCCACCCTGGTTCCCCCACCAGCTAGGTGCAAGGGGCTGCTCTTCCTGCAAGCAGTACACAAAGCAGGCGGCTGCCAAATGATGTTAGAAAGGAGCATTGCACAACTTGAAACTAGCATGTTCCCTAATTGATCAGCAACGTAACAATGAAACATTAACTGGGACGACTTTAAGTGAGGAGTTACTGTACTCTTCTCATTCGGGGTAGAGAATTGGGGTGACTGGAGAGTGATCTGTGGTCAATTTGGCGGGTCTTCACTAGACCCACTAAATCAACCCTGGTGCATTGATCCCTGGAGTGTCGATCCGGGGGGTAGTGTAGACATAGCCTAAGAGTTAGCAAGATGGTTATTGTGCAAGGTGCTTTCCAAATGCAGACGAAAACAGTCATTGGCTTAAAGAGCAGACAACCTTAGGCTAGGTCTACACTACAGAGTTTTGTTGACAAAAGTTGTGTCACTTTAATTAAATCACTTTATTTAAACTGCTGTTGCCTGTCCACACTACGCTCGTGTCAGCAGAGCACATCCAACACTAGCAGCTCTTGCATCAACACCAAGAGCAGTGCACTATGGGTAGCTATCCCACTGTGCAACTGGCCGCAGGGTGCTTTGGGAAGGGTTTGCAATGCCTCATGGGGCAGATACAGCATCACGTGATGCAGGTTTCTCAATCCCATCTTCCATGGGCATCCTACTAGATTGCCAGCTGCTTTTCACCTAAAGGGTTGGGGGTGAGTGTGTGTGACAGGGAGTGTGTATGTGTGTGTCGGAGGGTGAGACAAAGACTAGTTTGTGTTGGGGGAGTGTGTATGTGAGACAGTGTGTGTGTTGGGGAAGAGTGAGTGTGTCGGCAGCATGCTGTCTCTTTAAGTTCAGACAGAGGCCAGAAGCAACCAGTTCTGAGGCAGGGGAACACCCCCTCCATTAGCCATCGCCTCCCTCCCTGGCTCTCCACAGAACAGCAGTCCTTCCACCCCATCAGCAGCAGCCTGCCTGCCTGCCGCTCCTATTACCCAGGGGGAGCAGGATTTCAAGTTAATGATTTGCTGTTTTGCGACCACATACTCAGCTGTCAGAATTTCCTGGAGCTTTGAAAGGGGAGGGGCGCATGCTTGCATAGCTGTATGCAGTGCAGTCAAGTTCAAAGCAGTGAGCAGAGCAGTCACGGTGGACATTGTGGGATACTAGGGAAGGCCAGTTATGGCAACATAGCGAAATGGCAGCGTCTACACTGACACTGTCGCTTTAACTTTGCTGCAAAAAGCTCTATGCCTACTGTCAAGGAGGTTTTATTTTGTCGGCACTGTTTTGTCAGCAAAAGTTGCCTTTTTTGCCAACAAAACGGTGTATTGTAGTCCAGGCTTTAGGCTAGCACTATACTAGAAACACTACAGCAGCACACCTGCAGCTGTGCCGCTGTAGTGTAGACACTCATCACAGCAACAGAAGGGTTTCTTCTGTCACTATGGTAAATCCACCTCTGTGAGAGGTGGTACTTCCTTTGATGGAAGAATTCTTCTATTGCCCTAGTGGTGTCTCTATTGCATCAGAGTTTAGTTTGACTTAAGGCATTATACAGGGCGTGACATTTCTCTGTGCGGAGCAATGTAGTTAAACTGGCCTCACTTTCTAGTGTAGACCAGCCCTAAGTCTCTGATCCTGCATTTGGATTAGTGTAGACAAACCCTTTCACTTGACTTCAATGGGGTTCTGTACAGACACCAGTGTCTATGCATGTAGATCCAGGCCTAAAAATGGGTAGTAGTGCAGAATTGGATGCCTTTCCGTGGTTTGATTTTTCTTCATATATTGGGATAGTTTGTAACTTTTGAGCACTAGTACCTGCAAGAAGGGATGCTGGATGGGGTGGGATCTGAGTTACTACAGAGAATTCTTTCCTGGGTGCTGGCTGGTGAGTCTTGCCCACATGCTCAGGGTTTAACTTATTGCCATATTTGAGGTCGGGAAGGGATTTTCCTCGGGCAGATTGGCAGAGGCTCTGGAGGTTTTTCGCCTTCCTCTGCAGCATGGGGCATGGGTCACTTGCTGGAGGATTCTCTGCAGCTTGAGGTCTTCAAACCACAATTTGAGGACTTCAATAACTCAGACATAGGTTAGAGGTTTGTTATAGAAGTGGGTGGGTGAGATTCTGTGGCCTGCATTATGCAGGTCAGACTAGATGATCATAATGGTCCCTTCTGACCTTAAAAGTCTATGGTCTATAAGTTCTAGATGTAGGTGACAATTTGTAACTACTGTGTGGCTAGGTTTTTTTTTTATGTTTATTAATCTAAAGACTTTGCAGGTTTGGTCACTGAGTAGGGCCAATATTTATATTTTTGTTTATCTGTTGTCTGGAGAATTTAGCTAATTCTAGAGGTTGCAGTACAACTGTTCTACACCAAATGTACTTAAGCCCAGATCCTGAAAAGATCCATGTGAGCAAACCTCTGTGAGGTTAGTTATACACAGTCAAAAAAAAAGTCTAATCCAAAACCCTGAAGCTAACTCCAAGACTCCTATTTAACCGGCTTTCAATCAATGGCAACTATTCACGTGTATGGCTGGATCCCTTTACAGGCCTAAGGATTGCAGCTGTAAGATCTTCAGGCCAGGGACCCTGTTTTCCTGATTTTATTTCAAACAGTTCCATGAACACTATTGGTTCATAGCAAATAAGGAGAATGTTTTTACACTCATATTAATGAAAACATCCCAGTGCAACCACGGCACGTGAATGCACAAGGAATCCTACAACACTTCTAACAAGCCACTGCTACATTGTTCTTCCGATAAACCCATTTAAGGCAGGGCCGCTGTCCTGCGTTTGCAGGCAGCTAGAACAAAGAGGAGCCTCCCATTTTCTGGGCATTGGTTAATTAAGGAGGCCTTTTGTTTTCCTCCCTCAAGAGCAGCCAGCATTTAACTATGAGCAGGAGTCCGGACCTTTGGCAGACAGGCGGCAGTACAGAAAGCGGGCTGCCCAAGCAATGCAATATTAATCCGTGTAATAACTTCGCGACCCGGCTGCCGACCCTCGCAAGGGCCCCGCAGGTTGATAACGTTGCACGCCCACAAAACCTTCCGGGGTAGTTACAATCCGAACTGCAGGGCGAGCGCTGACGCCCCGGGGCCAGGCGTAGCAAGGCGCCGCGGGTTGCCACGCATGAGCAGGGGCACGCGTGGCTCCGCCGGATCGGGCCCTCCGCCACGTCGCGGCGGGCTCGGTGGCCTCTAGATGGTGCTCTGGGCAGCGCCTGCTCCTCGCGAGCCCGTGGCGGGGCCGCCTCCTCCCCCTCTGAGCTCAGTTCCTGCTGCCCCGCGTCTCTCGGGGCTGCCGAGCTCGCCGCCAGCATGTCTTCCAACGCCAGCCTGAGCAGCATGCAGCGGCTGGTGGAGCAGCTCAAGCTGGAGGCGGGGGTGGAGAGGATCAAGGTGAGAGCCCCGGGCAGGGCGCTGCTGGTCCGCAAAGGGGCGGGGAGGGGACGGCTGGGCTGGGCTGGGCTGGGGTCTGGTGGCCCGCTGCGAAGTCGGAGGCCAGTGGCAAGAAAAGTGGGCGAGCAGTGTGGCTGTGGTCGGGGGAGCGCGAGGGTAAAGGCACTTGGCTGGGGGTCCAGCCACCACTACTAGCTCCGACCACCCAGTCTAGGGTGACCGGCTGTCCCCACCTTAGGGGCTTTATCTTACCTAAGAAACTGTACCCTCCCTCCCCCCAGAAAAAAGTGTCCCGATTTTTCACACTTGCTACCTGGTCACCCTGTGCCAAGCTCCCACAGCAGCGGCCCATGCATGCAGAGGCCCATGCACCCAGAGGAGCGGAAAGGGCTTTGACTACTAAATCTGCAGAGATGGGGGGGGGGGGGGAGCCACTGATGGAAGCAGCTGTGAGGGTTTGGAACCCAGGGATGCTGTTTGGTCTAGGCCGATGGTTCAGTTCTGTCCTGTTCTGTAACTGGCTTGTCTGCGTTGGGCAGCACAAACTGAGCAGCTGCTCTCTTCAGCTGACCTGGGCATGGGGAGATCAGTGCTCCCCAGCCTGGCTGCGCTGCAAGGATCAGTAGGTTGGGACAGGGCTGGAGTTCTGTGACCAGGCTTTCGTTACCTGGCTGGGTCAAAAAAGTGTCTTCTTACAGCGATTGTAGGCAGGAGCGGCTCTAGGTATTTTGCCGCCCCACGCACGGCAGGCAGGCTGCCTTCGGCGGCTTGCCTGCGGGAGGTCCCCGGTCCCGCGGATTTGGCGGCACGCCTGTGGGAGGTCTGCCGAAGCCGCGGGACCAGCGGATCCTCCACAGGCATGCCGCGGAAGGCAATCTGCCTGCCGCCCTTGCGGCGACCAGCAGAGCGCCCCCCGTGGCTTGTTGCCCCAGGCACGCGCTTGGCGTGCTGGTGCCTGGAGCCACCCCTGATTGTAGGTTCAACAAGGCTGTCGGGGCGGGGGCTGGTGGTTCTGGGCACAACTTGGTACCCGGGTAGGGGTCTGCTGATCTGGCATCCAGGGAACTACCTTCAGCTGTGGTGGCTTCTGTTTATGTTAGGAGTAGAATGTAGCAAACAGCTGGCATGGAAGTCTCATCAAACCAATGGCTGAGTAGCCCCCCAGGTCTGTGGTGGTTTGCAAGGGGAAAAGGCCATTAGTTGATTGCGTTTTTTAACATTGGCTTATTTTCTGTTGTTCTGTAGGGTTTGGTGTTAAATACCATGAGCTGCCCCTTCCTGAGCTAGCTCCGTAGGACAGAAGTAGGCAAGGACTTGGCCCAGCCCCAGGCTGGTGGGAAGAGCAAACATGGAGAAGGCTGTGGGGAGGAGAGATGCTTAAGCAGTCCCTGCCGACTAACCTGTGTTTATCTCCATGGGGCACGGGGGGGGGGTTACTTGTCTTCAGTCTGAAGTATTTTGATAAAGGACTGGGAGAGAGTGACTGAATGATGTACTTTTGGGGACAGGTTCTGAGCCTTGGATGCAGCATGTGGCGTGCCTGCCAATCCAACTCATCAGTGTGGCAGGAGAGCATTTCCCAGGAAAAAAGGCTATAATGAATAATATAGCAGAACCTCATTAATTCTTTTTCCTGATCCACAAACATGATAACCTTTAGACCCCAAATCTGCTGATCTCACCCACTTCCAGTTAGACTTGAATAGAGAGGCTGTAATGATGCCTGCCAATTCCTAGATGTGTGTATGTTTGTTTTTATCATTATTTCTTTTATAAAATCCTGCCAACAGAAAGCCTCGTTTTATAGCTGGTGATCATTTTAGAATTCCATGTTCCATAGTTGCTTTGATAAAGGAACTCTTTCTAGCTATGTGCAAAGTCCAACCCTGTTTCAGGCTGTAAAACAATGAAAGTAAAATTAATTTGCATTCAGTATTTTCCTCCTCTCTCATCACCCCAAGTGTGCACACAGCCTTACTCTGCCGACTTCAATAAAACACAGGCTTATCTTGAAATCAGATTTGAATACAGCTCCAGTACTTTAAACTGTGGCCATTTAGGCAGCTATTTTATAACTAAAAAAATCTAGTCTGAGCTGTTTCTCAATTTGTGCTCATCTGCTTCGCAGTGAAAGTGGCAAGTGCATAACTCCCTGACTTGTACAATTACATGATGAAAGTAAGATGGTATTTTAACATCAACACATCATTCTCTCCAGTACATTTACTAATAGAACCAAGAAGGCTCATCAGTAATTAAAACTAAACAATATTAGTTAAAATGACTGATTCAGTAACAGATATTATAGTTTCTCATTTGTTCATTCATTACATTTGGGAATCTGCAACAAATAGCCTGGTCAATAGTACAAATATGCACAGTTCTTCTGTATTTTAGCAGTGCAGTATTGTCTATTACAGTTGAGGGTGCCTAATCATTTCCATTCCAATGTTCTGTTTTCAACTCTCGATAACATTCACCCGTCAGGCAGAAATTTCCACTCTTGTTCTTTGTTGGAAGGATGTTTGGTTTGTTTATTGGGCTCTCTGGTTTTATTTGTTGGACTTTTCAAAAAAAAAAAGTCAGATTAAAAAAAATTTCTCTTAGCAAGATATTGATCACAGACAAGTAAAATAGGCATAAAAAGAGAAAACACCAAGGAATAGAATATAATGCTGAAACGACATGCAGGTGGATTTTAAAAGATGCTGAGGTGGACGCTGTGTTGGGGGAAAGGAGAGCTCTCTTTTGGCTGTTCAGAGTATGTGATGAATTATCAGAGGGAAATCCACCCTCACGGTTGCACGCTCTGGTAGGGTTTTTGCCCTTCTCTCCAGATGAGTGTCCAGGGAGCAAGACTCTCCCAAAGGAGGAGCCTGGTCTGAAAGTGATACCTACACACAGGGACATGCACAAAGGGGGGTTGCTGGGCTGAGCGCACTTATTGCCATATGCTGAAATATGATAGATTAGGGAGTGAGGGGGAAAACGTACATTTGGCTTGCATGGAGCGCGCACAAGCAATAATGACAGATGGCCCTGCTACTGCACAGTACTAACCTGTGGCACATAGACTGCTACTGCACAGCTGCCGCATGCAAGGTGTGCACCTCCTTCAGACATAGTTATCAACAGCAGTAGGATACATATGGCTCCTTGCTCATCGGCTGGCTGCAAAGTTTGCCCGTGTCAGCAAAGCTAGGCAGAAGAGGGCTGCAGAGTGGTGCTGAGCACCGTACAACATGGCATATCGAGGACACACTCTGCTAATTACTCCATAGCAGAGCATTGTGTAGCCCTGCCCTTATCTTCTGCACTTTGGTATTGGCATAGGGCACTCAAATACACTAATTAGCTCTTTGGGTGCAAGGTCACACAACAGGAAAGGGTTCAGTTTTCAGGCTCCTCAGTAGCGATTGGTGCTGTGGTCCAGAGAATGGTGTGGTTCGGAAATGATGAATCCAGTCCCAGAAAGGGACCAAGGAAGAATAAGAAACCTTTCAGGCATTCCAGAAGGGGAGGCTCCATGGTCAGGGAGAATGGCACAGTCAGTCAGTCTACTTCTGCTGAGATGCAGAGTCCCTTCTACCATTGCCTCTTGGGTGAGGCTGCCTCAAGCATCTCTGAGGCTCTGAACACAGCATGGTGGGACGAGATACTCAGAAAAATTAATATTGTAGGGGGTGGTGGCTGGCAATGAATAGAACAGACCCCAAAAAGGGAACTCAGTAAGAGGGCAGAGAGAAGCCACACCGTGTGCTTGGGAATGCTGCTGGATCTGGCAGTCAGAGAATGGCAGCAAGCTCACTAGGCCCTAGGGATTAATGGTCAGGGCCGTCCTTAGGCATATGCAGTACAGGTGGCTGTGTAGGGCACCTAAAAATTTGGGGCACCTGTGGGTCTGAGTGTTCACCCTCCTGCCTCTTCCTATCCCTGTTCTGACCCTTCCTGCAGGCACCCACCACAGCTGGCTGCTGCAGCCTAGTGAGTCTTCCTCTGGAGGGGATCTAGTACTTTAAAAGTGAAAAACCTTCCAGCTTGTCAGACCTATTAGCTCAACACTGAAACTGTTAGAGCCATTCAAGTGGTAATGAAGCCATTTAACAGGCTTTTGGCAACACCCAGGTATTACTGTCAGTTTCTGAATTTCCTGACCAAGACAGTTGTGCATTACTGTAATAAAATTTGCTGTAAAAATATTTCATTAGTGTGTTGCTGAAGATTATAAAATCACATCTCTAAAAATCCTTGCATAGATATTTAGATGCACAGTCTGAGAATTCATCTTTAGCCTTAAATGCTTGGATCTTCAGACATATAGTTTTTTAAATAAATCCTTCAAAAGACCACCCTTAACTAAAATACACATGCGAGCCCTGGCTGACGGGCATGGTGCACCAGTTTAATAATACTGAATAGAGCCTCATAAATCCTAAGGATGGCCCTGTAGATGGCCCATTCATGGCAACGGGGACGTTGGGGTCACTGTCCCAATCCAGCAAGTAAAACCCTACAGTCCCCTCTTCTGGGAGTGCTGGGGTGCTGCACAGGGAGGGAGAGCTATATTCCCTGAGCTGAGAAAAAGGCCTGGTGTGTGGCTTCAGGTGAGGACGTCACACTTGGTGATTGGGGATTCCAGTTAGTGTTCTCCAGTAGTGCCCTTTGGCTGACTAAAATCCTACCATGTTGGTAGACAGACGCCCCATCTTTAAACGTTTCCTGGATCCACACTGCTGTCTGCATCCTCGCTGTCTGATTCCTGGATCTCTCTCTGTCCAGCTCCAAAAGTTGCATATGCTAACCAGCCTGCTATCTGGCATGGCTGGGGAGCATGGTTGCCTCAGGCTCCTCAATACCTTCTGTCTCCTGAGCTTGCTTCAGACCTATCAGGCCACTCCTCTTCAGGTGCCTATATCTAGATCTAGATTAACTTTAGGCACCCCATCTTGATAATTTTGACCTAAATTACATTTTTTAAGGGAGGTTCACATTTTAAGCCCTTCACTCTGCCCCTGCTGCTATCCTATGTCTCACCTGATTTGTCTTCTCTTATTTAGCATGTAAGCTCTTTGGGATGAGAACAATGTTTTCCATGGTGGGAAGCACTGCGTACGTTGCTATGTGCAGGGCTGACGAGGTGTGGGGGGAAGCCGGTACAAATTACCAGGGCCTAGTGGTCCGGAAGGGGGCCCAGGGCCCAGCTTCCCCGGCCCTGTTTATCTGGTCCGTCCTTGCTGGGGGGCCCAAAACATTTTTTTTTAACGGGGCCCGAAACCGCTCTCGGCGGCCCTGGCTATGTACCTATTTTGTAATAAACTACACAAGAAAATTGAATTGCTCTGTGGCACAATGGAACCGAATTCCGTGGCACCAACACCTACATTCCACATGCTGCTGAGGCTGAGAATTGAAAATACTCATTGATGCTACCTCTGTCTTGTCAGAGCTTTGTGTGTTTGAATCTGCGTTATTTTAATCAACACTTTTTGCTTTGGGAGCTAGCTTGGCTGCTTTCCCACTCTCTGATAATAGTTCCTCTTTTTAGTAACCATCTACTAGACGCCAGGGAATGAACTGGTTTCCCCTGTGTATATGAGTGTTTCTTTTTCTTTGTACAGGTCTCTCAGGCAGCTGCAGAACTTCAGCAGTATTGTATGCAGAACGCCTGCAAAGATGCCCTGCTAATAGGTGTTCCTGCTGGGAGCAATCCTTTCCGGGAGCCTAGATCCTGTGCTTTACTCTGAAGTCAGGTAGGGTAGCGACAGAAGTCATATATGCTATCTGCTGTAAACCCCAAGCCCTAGAAATGACCAGTTTCCATTGGGTTTTCTTTTTGTCTCTTACATACATACATACCAACAATACCTCTTCTGTAGCAAAGTGCTTACTTTTTTTCTACCCTGGCCCTCCAAATGGATTCCTAGTCCCTCTGGGCACTAGAGTTAAAACACGTTTCTCCCTCCGGACGTCCCTCCTCTCTTTTTTTGCTTGTTGGCGGATACGGTGTCTGTAGCTATTTTTAAAATGAGTCTTCAGAAACAGCAGGATGTTGGGTGCGTAATCAGTTTGATACTCTGCACTTCAAATAAGACCCTTCTTCATTTTGGAGTCTAGGAAGGGTTTAGAGATCAAAGGCAACAGGCGTTGATGGCACACTTCCAAGTTAACTTTTATCTTCTCCCGCTGTAACTGTAGATTGTTTCTATTCAGCCGTGCTCTCAATCCCCATTCCTCCATTGGCGGTGACCAGGGAAAAGGCAGCTACCTCCACTTGAGAGCAGGAAACTGTCCCTCCAGAGGAGCACGGCATACTACCCAAAATGGCCAGTAAGGGACCCGGTTCCCCTTCACCCAAAGTTGAGTCATCTCCCTATGCTTGCATCTCCAGATGGCCTTCACATTACATTCACAGTGGTTTACGAATGAATATTGTCTAAGAAGTGATTTCCAGGGGTGCTTTCTTCCAGCAGATATTGCATTCATGCTAAGGTACCATTTTAGAAGATCAGTTATCTGGGGAAAGGAAGGAAATTTAGAGGAAGGATTGACTGTGCAGTAAACTTAAGCATACATGGTTGATTCTGTTGACCCAGTAATAGATCATCCAGTTTTTAATTAACTTAAGCACAGCATTTAACATGTTCAATGCCATTTGCAGTCTCTTACAATGCATTTCAAACATACCATTTTTCCTGTTACTTCACACCCGTTAACTCTCTTCAGCTCTTGATGATTGAAATGCATCAAATGGAACTGCATTCTTGGTTAGTGTCTTTGTTAACTAACGCAGTCCCAAAAGAGGCTGCAGGCAGCTTGAAAGAAACAAATGAGGCTGCAGCATTTGCACTGATTTAAATAACTCTCTGCTTGTTAGAACACTTCAACTTGCATGTTGTATTGCAGTTCACTTAGGCTGTGTCTACACTAGGCTTTTCCCCACCATTGTTACAACTGGCACAGCTCCATGAGAGACGGCAGCAACAGAGGGCCTAGTGTAGACTGATAACCACTGTCATCGTTGACCTGCTCTGAGCAAGTCTAAACAATGTGGTTCACACACCAGCAGCCACCTGAACGCTGTCTACACTAGTGCTCCCTGCATTGCTGGTAGTAACAGTGGGGAAAATTAAGAAAAAAACGAGTGTAGACAAATCATTAGGGTTCAGTCCTGCCAAGGCATTCTCACCTATGTGTTTATTCCCATCCGTAGTCATAAGGACAGGCCTGGTACTTCAAGGGTGTGAGTAATTCTTTGCAGGCTCAAGCCCCTAGGTCTGGCCTAAAAATCTTACCTAGCACAGTCAGCATGTGTAATGTAGGAGCAACCAATTCTCATAATTCTTTAAAAGTGACAAATAAGGTAATAACTCCTGATAGGGAGGGTGGGTAAATTACCACGACAGGAGGAACGATGAGAGTCCCATTTACTTGCTCTTTGTTAGAGGATGCTGTCAACTTGACATCGATTCAGTTTAATTGGTATTTTTGTCCCTCTGCCAAATTTTGCGGTTTTAAAAATCACATTTTCCTATTATTATTTTTTTTAAATGTTTCTCTTCTGGAGCTGTGTCAAAGTAAAAGCTCCTGCAGCCAATGGTTCATCGGGCTGACGTGGTTAAGGCACGTCCGTTTCATAGCCAGTGGTACACAAGGGAGTGGTGTGGTCAGCATCCTCTCTGACCATCTTTGGCTACTCTAACCCTATGGATCAGGCACTGTTTTCACCTCTGCGGAGCTGGGTGAAAAAGGGGAAATTGACTGGGGGAAAAGTGCAACTGATGGTTCAAAATGCTGTCAAATGCACAAACAGAAAAAATATTTTCTTTCAGTAATCGTAGGTGTCTCGGCAAATGTGATATTTAGGATGACAGTGACTCTTCCATATTCTGTTCCTTTTATGAAGCTGCCATTCTAGTTGTGTATATGTGTTTCTAGGACTTGACTCCACCTGAGTTAAGAAATAAAGTATCATGTGGTTATATTGGCCTGTCAAGATGCAGGATTTTTCCTCCTGTTTGAGGAATAAGAGCCCAGTAGATGATTTATTGCAAGCATTCCAGAAGTCCATAAACGGGTACTGGGGTTTATGTTTTTCTTCTTTTGCTAATAGACCAATATTTCATAGCACTTTTGCTACTGCTTTATGAGGATAAAATGGTGGGGACAAATTTTACAGAATTCCAGGAAGTTAGCATCCATCAGTGGCACGTTTAACCTAACCCACAGTGAAGAGGCTTCTGTGTTACAGCTTGTGAGAAGACTTTATTAAAGAAGAAAGGTGAAGACAGCCTTTAATAAAACTCTTTTTCCTTTTGTAGAGAACGTCGGTGGAGAGTTCTCTTCAAGCATGAAATGAATAACAGCTGCCTTTCCTTCTCAAGAAAACACTAGCTCTGTGCCCTACTTTTCCTGTGGCCAAAACAATCTCCTAGATATTTATCAGTCTGTTCTGGTGTATCAGTAGTTGACTAGATCTTTTGCTAATATGTGTAAAGTATTTTATACGAGAAAGCACTCTTAATAACTGAGTTAACATTGTTTCCATAGTTACTACGCAAGGCTATTTAATTATGAGGTTGTTTACATTTTAGAAAGGAAAAAATATTTTAATTTTACCAGATAACTTTTTCCCCTCTTAATAATTGTGATGCCTGGATTAAGGATTTTTCTACACATTTAAATTGCTTCTTCCTCTCACCCACACTTGGGATTTACATTTTCTAAACAGACACCCACTGAGTGCATGTTAAAATACACAAGAACCCAGTTTTAATAAGAGACAGTGTTGCCAAATGGAAAGGTTTTTTGTTTTGTTTTTAAATTTTTAAGACTTGGGAGCTAACTCAGACTGCTTTGCAGCTGCCTTTAAATCAGTATGTGATGTCTTTTATAGAAATTGCCTGACAGTATGTAGCACAGACTTGATTCTTATGACACATTCACTACAGAATGTCCAACTTGTTTACTGTCTTTCTTATTTGTGCTTCTCAAGATACTGCTTTGTTGGAATTTTCTTAACATGTTTAAAATCTGATTAACAATATTCACAGAACACTAGAAAAACATGAATGCAAAATGAGTTCACACTCAGAATTATCAAGGCTTGAAATACACTCATAGAGGCTTAATGAGTTGTGTATAATGTTGGTTGTGTGCCTTTGTTTTTTTACAGAGCACTTTTACAAGACACTGCTTATTTTTGTAATAGTTTTTCATTTTGTTTATTCTCCAGTGTTTGTATTAATCTTTTAGAAGCTTGGAAATAAAATGTCTTTCCCTACTGCCTTTGACCTTTGTTTTATTATAAGGAGGAGGAGACTTGTTTGTTCATAGGAGGATTTTCTGATTTAGACATGGGAAGGAGGGCTCATGAATTACATGGCATTTAGGGCTGCATAGGTTACTGCAGGAATCCAGAAAAGTTTGTCTCCTGTTAATAGAAAAGCAGTAGTTATAGATGTTTAACTTCTTTGTGTGAATAAGGGAAGGCATCAAAACCCAACTTATAGGAAGAAATGTGCACAGAGCATTTCATATGAAAGGTGTGTATGATTCCTTAGAGTGAGATTTTCAAAGGGGACTCAGGGATTTGAACATTCATTTCCAATTAATGTCACTGGGAACTGGGCATCCAAATCCCATAGGCAGCTTGGAAAATCTCACCCTGAATCTTTCACAAATACCTTCATTCTGATGAGGTACAGAGAAGGAGCGTACTAGTTTAGTGCCTATGAATATGCCCTGCCAATGTGAACTCTGCCTCCTTCCACAGGAAAGAATTTATGCCCTTCCTAGGCATTACTTCTTTCCACTCCCAGCCACCATGCTCCTTTCTGTTCTTACCTATTTTAGGTCACCTGAACATCTCACAATTATTAGTCAGTACCTCACAATGCTGCTGCAATGCAGGGAAATACTGCGATCCCCATTGTGCACACGGATATCTGAGGCCCAGAGGGAAAAAGTGACTTGCCCAAATTTAGGGAGCTTGTGACGGAGCAGGTCCATCACAAGACCATCCTTCCTTATCAGTGCCTCCCTTTTGTATGATACAACTCAATAGAAAGATAGGGAATTTGCCAGTCCTCAGGTGTATTTCACCCGAGAAGTAAGCAAATTACCAATAACTTGGGTCTATCATTTAACTGTGACCATTCGACTTGGTTGAGGGTTAGTGGTGTTGGCTGCAAGGTGATGGGCTCAGACAAAAAGGTGCAGTGTGGTGCCTGGAGGTAGGTGTTTTCTGCATGAGTGGGAGAAAAATAGGGACAGAGTCATCAAGGATGAGTTGGACAGCATGGGTTGCCCAAAAAATCACTAGTGAATTCTGTATTAATATTCTGGGATTTTTAAAAAAAATGCATCTCTCTTAGAAGCTAAAAGCATTTAATATTTCTTAATATTAAATGAATGGGGAAAGTCATCTTTTTTTGTAATACCGCCTCTGTGTGGGCCATTGTGAGGGGGGAGAAAGAGCCAAAGACTAATAGTTTAACACTGGATGTTGGGGTTTTTCTTTTTTATTTAAGATGTTGCAGCAGCGAGCTTTGTAATTCCCCTTTTTCTGAACCAGCATAAAAGGAATACAGATAGCAAGTTACGTTCCCTTCACACCTAGCCTGCTGAAGGCAGTGTATCCCTGTATCTGTTTTTAAAGTTACCCACTGTAGGCTCTCTGTCAATGTTCTGTACTGTCTAACTTTTCTTGTATGGTCACATTAAAGTTTTGTATGTGTGAAAGACAAATAAAGGCTAGGGAGTAGAAGCTGTATTTTTTCCCTCCCCGTGGTTATCTACGACAGTTTTTGCAGAGCTGTAGTCTTACACTGAAGCAACAGATTCCTGAGCTTAGTAGTTTGGGGGAGAGTTTTCAAAAACACTACCAAATCTAGGATGCAAATAGAAAGAGAGTGGTTTGGTCAAGTGACCACAAAAATGGCTAGAAATAGCGAATGGACTGCAATGTCTATTTCAATCCACCTCCTATTCTGGGTAAAGTAGGGGGGAGGGTGGTTTGTTTGCAGTTCTACAGAAGATAATGATTTTGAATGTTGCATTTGAAAGCTCTTTTCTAAACCCTCCTTCCCAGGCAACTTGCATGACAACAATTTTGGATCCTACTTTAAGTTAAAAGCTGCTGGTAGCATTGTCGCTGTTGTGGCAGGACTTCTGCAAGGGGAAATCGTTCAGCATATTTACTTCTAGGAATTCTTGCTTTAAAGCCAGGATCCCATTTTCCTTTTGAAAACAAAACCGCTGTCTCTGGTGATCTATTTATTTTGCTCAGATACAGAATATGCACTCGGTGAAAGCTTAAGGTCAAGATGATTTTTAACTGCAAGTATAAGCATCCTGCGACATCTGTTCCTCCCCCCCAATTATTACATTAAATTTCAAATATTTTAGGGTCTGAAAAATTAAATCATCAAAACCAGAGGCCACAAAACAAGCTCTGACATTCTGGAGCTGAAACACATTCCTCTGCAAACCATATATTGCTACACCCATTCCTGCAGAAGGGAATTACATCCCACAGCCTGATCCATATGTCTCTCCAGCATTATAGCTGTTTTAATCACCAAGTGCTCACAGAGGTCAACTTTTCAGATGAAGAATGGGGGCCAGGTCTCTTCGTCGTCTTCTCCTGGAGCCAACTATGTCAGCTAGTGCCTCTGCTGGAAACCTCTCCTCACCCAAATGTATTCTGAGGCCAGAAAGGTCTGTATTCTACAGGCTTCCTGTAGAACGCAGGGCAGAGAACTTCCCTCCAGATAATTCCTGTTTGAACTGGAACAGATTTTTTTTTAGAGAACCAGCCTTGATTTAAAAATTGGCTCCTGGTGGATTCTCCAGCACTGGCACTCAAAATATTAGGAGAGTGATACTGGTGGGTGCTGAAGGATCTCAGTGGCTGTCAAGGACTCAGGATAACTTTAAGGAAAAAGCTGTCATTGTTGGCAGTTGGTTTACATTTTGATGATTCTTTCCAAAATGAAAACTGGGAGTAGCCTTGACAAGAAAAGTAACAAGATGTCTGTTAAATTTCACAGATTAATCACTTGCTTTTTTTGTCTATCTTCCTTTCATAATTTCATAATCCACTTAGATTTGTAATTCCTTGGGACAGGGACCTCTGTCTTCCTTCTTACTTGTACAGCACTTGAGGGTACATTTGATGTTACAATTTCTTTACTATTTGTTTAGCAGTGACATTAGGCTGAGCGCTAAAAAGTCCACAAAAATAAAAGCAGTCCTTGTTCCAGAGTGTCCTTAGTGTAGAAGACTGACAAGTGGAAGACCTGGCATAGTGGGGCATGCAGCAGTAGGAAAAAGGGAAAATTACTTACCTTATATTCTGCGCTGGATGTCTTGCGGGATTCTGACTCTTGAGTTTCAAACCTCCAGTGTGAGCCTATCCCAGACTTCTGAACCTAGACTTCTGGAAGATTGTGCCGCCCCATGTTGATAGGTAGAACATTTCAACCTTACTGCGAATTGACTGAGGGACTAAAAACAAAATAAGATGTACTGGATTAGGAAAAAGTGTCTAATGTTTTACCCACAGGCATCTGTGCTGAGCCAGGTCTGCTTTGACCTCTTCATTAATATCTAGAAAAGGGAGTAAAAATGTAAATATAATTTGTTGGTAATATGAAAATGGGACTTTCTGGAAACACTAGAGGAAACAGTAGAATCTGATCTAAAGATATTAGAAACCTGGACAGAAAAAAATAGAACAGTACAAAAGTGGAGAAACTTGTAAGTTAATATGTTAGTCTGGGGAAGAGAATTTATGATGGAGAACCTTGGAACACAAGTAATGCAAGAAATAATTTGTGGCACTAATATTAAACAGGCACATGTTCCCCCTCTAAGAATAATCATGGCACTAATATGTTTGTAAACAATCACAGTCTGGGCCTGGAAAGCCCCATTTGACTGCAGTGGACTTTGGATCAGGCCATCTGCTTGTATATCCCTTTACCTTATCTTTTGGCTGACTTATCTGCTTAGATGATAAGCTCCTTGGGACAGGGACTCAACCCTGTGCAGTGCCTAGCACAATGAGGCCGTGTTCTGGTGGTTAACAGGCACGACTGCAATACAAATACATGAATTTGTAATGTGATATAGCAGAAGAACGGCCAGTGCAAATGTGTAGAGGCAGTAATAATAGTGCCCCTTTCTATGCCTCTAGGCCACCGACACCTGGAATACCGTGTTCATGCTGGGGTGCTTATTAGAGACAAATTGGAAGAAGTATATCCTATATGATGTAAGTGGGCATTGCTAGGAGCAGTGATATGAAATTGAGAAAGGGGCAGTTAGGCTGAATATGTTTTAGGCAGGGCAGGAAGAAAATGTGAAAGTCCCATTGCTTGGTCCATTAAAAACTCAACTGAGTTCCCTGTTCAATGAGCTCTAGAGTCTGTCTCTTTCCTCCTGTCCTCCCCAACCTCCAAGGAAGCGCAGGTGGTTGTTGCTACTCCTGAGCATCCTTACTACTCACAAGGACCCTGCTCCAGAAAAGGATTTAGGCACGTGCTTAGAGTTACAGACATGTTTAAGCTGCTTTGCCGGATCAGGAGGACACTGAAGGACTAGAGGAAGCTGGTGGAGTGGGCGGAGCAGTGTAGCCTATAGTGTTGTTTGGGTTAAGAAATAGGCTAACTTAAGTAGAAGTTATGTTTTGGGCTGAAGTGTAGAGGAGTCTGGGAAATTGAAGTAGCTAGTGTGAGAAAAGTCAAAGATAAGTTGGAGACAGAGTGTTATGGGAAAGTAAGAGTTAGCAAGGACATGAGCCAAGGTTATGGTATTGTGATGTTTTGGTTATAACTATTTTGAGCAAGGCTTTAAAAGTGTTTTTGAGAACTGTAAATGTTTTATTAAAATGCTGTCTATATTGATGGAATGGGAAAGACTTTGGGGCACATGTTAATTTAAATAATGTAATGTAAAAAGCCAATGAGAAATGGTGGAAATGTAATTGTGGAAAAGGACAGTTTAATATTAATTAGTATTATGGGTTATAAAAAGAATAGTTTTGTTAAACTGGAGAAAACTTCAGTTAATATCCACAGGGTATAGGTCGATCCCAGGATGTACTTTACTCTGTTGTCAGTGGACTGATCACCCATTGACACATCATTTCATCATCTAGTGTCAGTGTAATTGCAGTATTAGTAATTGTATGCCTGTTTGCTGAACTAATCATAATTTTTAATAAAGTTTGGTTGTGTCATGTATAGTGTCACCGAGTCATCCTCTACTAAATAAATTTTCCTGTGACCAATCTAGAGGCTCGACCCTGAAAACTAAGTTACTTTTTACTGCACCCTCATCTTTAACAACTTAATATTAGGTGGGAATATTTCAACCTAAAGGTTACAGCAGCAGGCTGCTGCAGCAATTTTTGTTGCCATCCAATATCTCGGGTAAGCGCTGCCAGCAGCAGCCTCCGCTCAAAGAGTTGTATAGGCCTTGGACTGGCTGCATTTGAAGTGTTGAGAGGCCTCAGGGGTCTTGTGGGAAATTTCCTTGGAATGGTGTAGATCATTCCAAACCTGGTTGCAGCTTGCTTACTTTTAAAACACAAACATATGGCCTGATGCTCCATTTCAGTGATTCTGGAACAGAGGCACTAATTGGGAAGTATTTCTGCTTAGAGTAACAAACAGCCATGAGAAGAGCTTCTCCCTTATAATTCCATGGAAAATGTGGGGCTGGGACTCCAGGCTTGTCAACATGAGGAATTTTTTGCACTACATTGTAGCTACACTGGGGTTAGTTCTCAGGTATGGATGTTCTGCACTGGTGTTAAGGGGATGGGGGAGGATACTGGTGTTAATTACCTTGGTTTCAAGCCCTGATTTACACTGATGCAAAAATGCCTAGACAAGCTCACTGTAGGGGTATGACTAGGCTGGAAGGAGGCAGGACCAGGGCACGATTGGCTTCATCAGCATTCTCCCTGCTGAATTCTGAGAGATAGATAACCTGTCAGCATTCTCTTGCACTGCATCACTCTCCACATGTTGTCTTATAGAGCCAGGGGCAGTGGGGAGAAGGGGCTGAGGCATTTTACAAAAGTTGACTCTTCCCCAATATAGCATGTTTATCGGTCTGACAATTCTGTTCTTTTCTATAGTTTCAACCAATTTGCCTGGTACTGAAGTTAGGCTTATTGGCCCAGAATTGCCTCTGGATCTTTTTTCCTGCAAGTTCAAAAGCCCAGCACCCTACCCTCACAAGCAAACCCAGATCCCCGCACTGAAATGGTCAAGGAAGCTCCAACAGTTTAAATGTATAGCTTCCAGGCCCTTATTTGCCTTTTTGTTTGTGTGTAAAGGACAATATGTTTCTTTAAAATTAATTCATGAGATATGGAAACAAATTATAAAAAGGCTGTATGTGAAAGTGGAAATGTTTTTATTTATCTTAATTTACATCTAAGAATAGACATTTTTCCTAGTAATTCTCCAGATTTAAGTAACTAACTTGTTTGGTAAAATGTTTAAAAAACCAAACTCCAAACCTTTTAATAAAGATGCAATAACTTAAACCCAATAACTTCTCAATATATGAAAATGACCAGAGAATTGGGTCAGAAATAATTATATAATTTAAAATGGCTCCCCTGAAACATTTCACACATTTAAAAAGTGTCTGTAGTAAGACTCTACATTTAATTCAAAAGAATTTAAGACGAGTTTGCCCATCACTTCTTCCAGGGTTTTTTTCAAATGTTAGTCGCCTTTTTTTGAGCTGTGGAACTTGTGCAAAGCCTAAACCTATGAAAGAAAGCGGGGAAATAAGAAAAGAGTGAGTGATTAAGTACAAAACAATGCCATAGTTGTGCCAACTTGGCAATGCTTTTTCTCAGTAGTAATAACAGGCCGTAGCTTTTCAAAGCGTGCTACTGTACAAAGAATGACAAGATTGTAACCAGACTGAGATTTGTACAGATTACTATTTTTAGAATAAATTCCATTAATAGAAGTAGCTGCACAAACATCTTGTGACTTTAAACTGAGAATTAATTTACAAAAGCAAGCTGTGATATACTTAAGGACTGCAACACTTTGGCATGCTTTTAATGTTTCTTTATATTAGGTGAGTAATACATTTGAGACTCTCCAATAAATATGTAATTAGAAATTTTTCATCAGGGACACACTGTTAATGTTCTCAAGTAAGTAAAAAATGTCTACACTTAAAAATTACAAATAATTTTAAAAGCAAAATATTCGAAAATTTGTTCCTTAATCTTGCATAAGTCCTTCGTACAGGATTCTGTTTGTCCCTAGCAATACATAATATAGAAAAACATAAAACGTAGCTAGGAACTTCATCTGCTACAGAAGAAAAAATAACTGGATGCATTCACCCTAAGTGTTTTTAGATTTAATAAAACTTTTTCTTCCCACGCTGTTTTTTTAAGGCCTATTTTGACTTTGTAGAAGCTTCTGAAACATGGAAGTTGCATAACATATTTCTTTAATGGGGCTATGCTTTGTGAACATGCACAAGTGCCTTGTGCATGAGCTAGTCTTTGTTTTATTTCTGCTCCTGAATAGTGAATTAAAAATAACTTTTTTTGCCAAGAGCCAAGACAAAACCACTGCTCATCACCTCCTCTTGCTTTAATTAAGCTTCATCATTTTATATATGGTTTTGATATGACAGTTCTCGATATTACAGAAACCTGTTCAATTGGAGATCAGTGCTTTTCAGGACAGTGGGATATCTGGCGGCAGGCCATTGGTTCCTACAGAACTGGTTTATTGGCGTTAAAACTTTCTCTTCCAACTAGACAATTTCCTTTACAGTTATTGAAGAACTGCTAACCACAGAGCTGCACCTCAGACTTATCCGAGGAAGAGAGGGGTAGCAGCAGGTTTGTTTACAATTTCTTTATAATCACCTTAATTCCCAAAGGTTGAGAAATAAAAGCAGTGTACCACATTTCAAATAATGTTTCCTCTGTTCACTGCCAGCTTGCCTTAAGCAGCCCATGAACAAGATATCAGTTAGTTACTCAGGTTTTCATAAATGATTTTGGTGTAATTACTTAGGTATCTCATCAGCTTCACTGGACAATGAAGAGATCAAAATGTAAAATAATTGTAATCAGTTATTACATTAATGTATACAGCAGGACCTCTCCTTGCCCTTGAATGTATTAGTAATATGGCATTGACTAAATTTTCAAAAATTAGGGGTTAATAAAGAAAGTCACATGCATGTGTGCATCCATATTTAAACATACATTGGTCTCATTTGCATACACAAAGCTGCCAATTCACATATAACAAAACTGATTTAGCTAGTGATTAGTTTGCATAAGGAATTAACCAGGTTTGTCCAAGAATCTCAGCTTTGTTTTTTTTTTAATTTGGCCCATAATATCAAAATATTAGATTGTAATTATTATAAATGGGCCAGATTTTGCCACCCTTCCTACCTGAGACTCAGGGCTTGGCTACACTTACAAATTTGCAGCGCTGCAGCAGGGTGTGAAAACACACCCTCTGCAGCGCTGCAAAAGCGCCAGTGTAGTCAAAGCCCCAGTCCAGCGCTGTCGTTATTCCCCACAGGAGGTGGAGTGCGGACAGCGCTGGGAGAGTTTTCTCCCAGCGCTGGCGCTGACTACAGCGCTGCGGCAGCGCTTTGAAATGCAAGTGTAGCCACAGCCTTACTTTGCAAGTCATCTTATTGATTTCACTCTCTGAGTAAGGGTGGCAGAGAGAATATCTGAAGAGGAGAGGCATGATTTTTAAAAGGTTCTGTGGCACATGGTATAACGAGAGTTACTGATAGAGATCAGTAATTACTATTATTTATTACTTTTAAAATGTCATAGATATGTATTACACTTTACCAGAGAGAGAGACCATGCCTTAAAGAACTTATAATCTAAAATGAGAAAATAAACAGGAAAAGATGGCACACTCAAGGAGGAAGAACAGAGTGAAGACAATAAGGATATGAATCTCTTCCGTGAGTAATGTATGTCTTCAGGGTTAACAGGGTATTTTAATATTAATACATGCATTAAATTTCATTGAAGAAGTGGGTTTTCAAAAGCACTCGAGCAGAGAAGGGGTAGGCGTAGGAGGCAGAGCTAAGAAGGGAGCTCCACGCATAGGATGCTGCATAAAATAGATGCCTTAACAAATATATGTCAGAGAACACAAAGTGTCTGGGTGAAATCCTGACCCCATTGAAGTCAGTGGGAAAACTCCAATTCACTTTAATGGGCTCAGGATTTTGCCTTCTGTGGCTGCTAAATCTAATACTACCGGTGAAAATAATTTCAGCCCCATGGTTGCCTTTGTCCTAGGTCTCTGTTTATTAAAAATACTTGTCAACACTTCTAAAAATAAATTCTGGTAAGTTTATTAAATGAATTTCAAACACAGGTTGTGGGAATAAGTAGAAGTTTTGTGAAATCTGAGCGCTAGTGCTCTTTCAATATTTCGTCAAAAGAAAAAAAATGTGATAATTTAAAAAACAAAAACAAAAAATGATTCCCCATTAGAGTCCAAAATGCACATATTTAAAATGCTAGGAACTCCTGCTTGCATTAAAAACACAAATAATATTTTAGAATTTTCTACATATTAGCTAATTAAAATGATCTGTTCATCTGAAAACTATTTTAAAGAAAATCTGTGACCTAGCCTTCCAGGTATTCTGATTTTTAGTTTAATTAGAGATTAATGTGTGTGATTTTACCATACCTGTTAAAACGTCTTCTTCTGTTAAGTTTGATAATGATGTACTGGGCCTTCTCTTTCCTGAAAACTCTCCAGCTATTTGGTGAAAATTCAGACTACTGTATTCATCTGGATTTGCAACTGAATCACAGAGTCTGAGGTCAGGTGCAAATGAATCCAATGCATGGCTGGATGGATATTCACTCCAAAGTGTCTCTTCAACCTGAGCTTCTGGACAGCTATATGCCAAGCCTCCAAATTCTCCTTGAAAATTCTTAGAGCTTTGCTGGAATGGAAAGTCATTAAAGGTTGCAAAGAAATCTTTTTTAGAGACAAGATACTGTGCATGTTTGGAAGCCTAATCAGAGTTATAATGCAGCATGAGAGGTGGTCTTTGTACATCAAGTAAATTCTTCTTAATACCTTGATGCAAGGGGTTCTCAAACATTTTTTGCTGGGACCCCCTTTGAAAATATTTCAGGCTGTGACAACCCCCTCCAATAAAGTGTAGACCTAACACCCTCCTCCCCAATACCATGCCACACTTACCTCTGCACTGCTGCTGGCAGCGGCGCTGCCTTCAGAGCTGGGCACCTGGGCAGGAGCTGCCAGTCTCCAGTCGCTCAGCTCTGAAGGCAGCACAGAAGTAAGGGTGGCAATACTGTGACCCGCACCCCCTACGATAGCCTTGTGACACCCTTTTGGGTCAGGACCCCCAGTTTGAGAAATGCTGCATTAGATAATACTCCTTCCTTCCCACAGAGAATGTATCTAATAGAAAGGCTTATATTTCTCCATGTATATACTGTACATCTTTGTGTTCCCTTCATGCATTAAAGTAGAGCCTAGACCCTACTCCTGACTATATCAGGAGCAGAATCAGCCCCTTGATCCCTGAGAATTCACTATAACTGAGCACTTGAGGCTTCAAAATATAAAACAAACATATGGTACCCTAAAATGGTAAATGAGGATTTAACTGCATCTTTCTGAATGATCAGCTGTAACATTTTCTGAACAGTCATCTTAACTGAGCAATAAAGCTAGGTTTCATTTGCAATTTCACTTAAGTACATTCAAGTATTATAAGGAGCTGATTGATTTTGATCTTGTTCTTTTTTGAAAAAGAATCCTTCTTAATTCCATCCAGGTTCTTGTAAATGTCTAATACCTTAAGATTCCTTCAGATTCTCTTTACCTTGAGAACACGAAGCCCAGCTTTTTCAAACTGTTTTTCTCGATCCTTGAATTCCTGACAGTATAAGTCTGCTTCTGAGATCTGGTAATGCATTTTGGTATCCCTTGTCTCGTCTCGGAGTTTTTCTGGAGGATAATTAGTTTCCAGTCGGCCTGGACACAAGTAACAGGATATATAATAATAATAATGTAAGATTTTCAGATTGTTAAACTCACCCTAAATGCAGCAAAGTCAGTGGAGGAGGAAGTTAATATTTTATTTTAGTTGCTTAGTTAAGAGACAGGAGTGTTACATCTTCTCCAAAGCAAGCTGTGTGGGTCATCTCGGTCCAGGCTTCTCCTTTACAGGGTCTTTTGATGAGGGCAGTGATGACTTTGGAAGGTTGGGATATTCTTTTCTTTTGTGCTGTAAGGATTAACTGGCTATTGCCAGTAAGTAGTGAGCTTACTGTTACATTAGATTTACCTTTAAGATTTCTGTTTTAAAAAATCATCAAGGCACTTGGGGCCTGATACAGAGCTCACTGAAGTCATTGGAAAGGCTTCTGTTGAACTTTGGATATGGACACTACAGCAGGGGTTCTCAACTTTTTTCCTTCTGAGGCCCCCCCCAACATGCTATAAAAACTCCATGGACCACCTGTGTTACAGTAACTGTTTGTTTGCATATAAAAGCCAGGGCCGGCGATAGGGGGTAGCAAGCAGGGCAATTGCCTGGGGTCCCTGCCACAGGCGCACTGCAAAGCTACATTGCTCAGGCTTCAGCGCTTCAACCCTCATGTGGTGGGGCTTCGGCTTTCTGCCCTGGGCCCTGCTTGGCGGACCCCCTGAAACCTGCTCGCAGCCCCGAGGGGGACCCTGGACCCCTGGTTGAAAAACACCTTTCTACACTCTTGTAATTTAAATAAAGTAACTATCTGTCCAGATCTAGACATTCTTTAACTGATTCAAATTTGCTAAGGACTTTACACTTACATTTACATTTGCTGAATATACTATGCCTGTTAAATCAAGTTCTACCAAAGGAACTAATTTAAAAAGTCAGAAACAGAAGAGACACAGGATGTATCATCTTCATTGTGTATCTATCTTTTATACCATGGAACCCATTTTAAATGACCAACCAAATGACCAGGAAAAATGGTTGCTTAGTAAGAGTGGCTTTTAACTACAAGTCAAATAAAACTGACCTGGAAAACAGGGATATTTCAAAGACAGGAAGTTGCCCATTGAGGTGGTCTTTGGTACTTGTTTCAAATTAATTCTTGTAACTCCACTGAAATCAATTAATTGACTTAATTGACTTCAGTAATTTTTTTTATTGAAGTCACAGCGTTTGATACACTCCCACCAGAGCAAGTCTCTCTGTGGAACTCTGATAGCAGTAGGTGTGCCAGGATGGGAGTTGCAACAAGCTAGATATAAAATATGCAGGACCAGTTCAGAAAGGATATGCACTGATTCCACACATCTTCCAGAGAGCCTCAGCTGTCTGGGCTTTCAGGCTGCCTTTCCTAGTGGAACCTGCAGAGTGAGGGCTGGCAGCACAATCACGTCTGCCTCCAACAGCATGGCTACCCCAGTAGGATAAACTGCAACCCCTTGGAATCTTGCACAGTGAATCAACTGAAGTCAACAAACTAACACACAGTCTTTCAAGGCTTTGCATGGCGTCCATTACCATAGTATCTAAGCACAGGGATTAATCTGACCTTACTGTATATTCTTCATACATACAAACTGAAAAGGACAGTTACCTGTTCCGTAACTGGCGTTCTTCGAGATGTGTTGCTCAGGTGTATTCCACAGTAGGTGTGTGTGCTCGCCACGTGCACCGGTGCCAGAAATTTTTCCCTTAGCAGTACCCGTACAGGGGGAGCACCACTGCAAACCCTGGAGTGGTGCCAACATATCGCGCCATAAAGGGGGCTGCACGCTCCCCCCACGTTCGGTTTCTTCTTGCCAGACAACTCCGACAGAGGGGAAGGAGGGCGGAATGTGGAATACACCTGAGCAACATGTCTTGAAGAACGCCAGTTACGGAACAGGTAACTGTCCTTTCTTCTTGGAGTGATTGCTCATGTGTATTCCACAGTAGGTGACTCCAAGCTATATCTGATGCAGGTGGGTACGAGTTTAAGGGTTGCCGGGACGGTGTACCGCCCTACCAAACCTGACGTCATACCATGTTTGGGAGACGATTGCATAATGCGAAGAAAAGGTGTGGACAGAGGACCACGTGGCAGCTCTACATATGTCCTAGATAGGGATGTGAGCTACATAGGCGGCCGACGAGGCCTGAGCTCTCGTAGAATGCCCCTTAACAATAGGCGGTGGGGGAATGCCTGCCAGGTCGTAACACGTGCGTATGCACGAAGTGATCCAGTGGGAAAGGCGCTGGGTTGAAATTGGTTGCCCCCTCATATGTTCGGCCGACGCAACAAACAGCTGTGAGGATTTCCGGAATGGCCTGGTATGGTCCAAGTAAAAGGCCAGTGCCCTACGCACATCCAGCGTGTGTAGGCGGCACTCCTCGTTGGAGGAATGGGGCTTAGAACAGAGTACCGATAGGAAGATGTCCTGATCCATATGGAAGGCGGAGACCACCTTTGGGAGAAAAGCAGGGTGTGGGTGAAACTGGACCTTATCCTTGTGGAAGACCATATACGGGGGTTCCGAGGTCAAGGCCCTAAGCTCCGAGACACGACGAGCTGATGTGATAGCCACAAGAATGCTACCTTCCATGACAGGTGGGACCAGGAACATGTGGCCAAGGGTTCAAAGGGAGGTCTAGGGCCGTGATCCAATCCCCCGGGTCCAGGGAGGGAACCATAAAGGCCAGGGATACCATCCGGAACCAGTAGTGGACCATAAAACTGTTGAGATCCCGTAGGTCTAGGATGGGTCTGAGCCCCAGTTTCACCTTTGAGATCAGGAAATACCGGGAGTAGAAACCTTTGCCCTGGAATTCTACCGGTACGCTTTCCACCACCCCCAGGCAGAGGTGGCGTGCCACCTCCTGGTCTAGGAGGTGGGTGTGCTCTGGGTTCCTGAGGCTCACCTGGGGCAGGGAGGTGAAATGTAACATGTAGCCCTTGGAGATAGTGTTGAGGATCCACTGGTCGAACATTATACGGGACCACTCCACACGGAAGGCAGATAAATGGCTGCAGAACACAAACTTTATTAACTGGGGGGCTTCCCTGGCAACAGACTCGGTGGCACCCCGCAAAGAGTCAAAACTGCCTCTTTCCCTGCCTTTTGCCCTTCGAGGGGCCTGGCCGTGGGGCCGAGCGGGACTGATGTTGGGACCTACGCCTCTGTTCCCTCGGTCTCTTGGGCGGGTGTTTGTATCTGCTCCCAGCAGGGGGCGCCGAAGCCTGCGGCCTGGGCTTGTCCTTCGCCAGAGGGACGTACAGGCCCAAGGTTTGCAGGGTGGTGCAGGAGTCTTTCATCCCACGCAGGCGGACATCAGTTTGGTCCGTGAACAACACTTTCCCGTCGAAGGGAAGGTCCTGCATCAAGGACTGGGACTCTGCAGACAGTCTGGATAGGAGAAGCCACGATGCCCTGCACATGGATATGGCGGAGGCCATCGAGCGGGCTGCCATGTCAGCCGCATCCGACGCCACCTGGAAGGCTGCTTTAGCCGCTGCCACTCCTTCCTCTACCAGAGCCCTGAACTCCTTTTTGTCCTGCTCCAGGAGGAGAGGTTCAAACTTTGGTAGAAGCCCCATAGGCTGAAGTCATACAGGCTCAGTAGGGCTTGATGGTTGGCCACCCTGAGCTGGAAACTTGCCGAGGAATAAACCTTCCTGCCAAATGTATCCAGTCTCCTAGCATCCTTGTCTTTGGGGGTGGGTGCGGATTGACCATGATGTTCCCGGTGGTTCACTGATTCCACCACCAGGGAGTTAGGTGCCGGGTGGGAATACAGGTACTCATGGTCCTTAGGAGGCATGAAGTATTTTCTCTCCGCTTTCTTGGAGATGAGGGCCAAAGAAGCTGGGGTTTGCCACAGGGTAGTCGAGATATTGGCTACCCCCTGGTGGAGAGGCAGGGCCACCCGGCCAGGTGCCGAGGATGAGAGCACATTAAAAAGAGAGTCAGACAGATCCTCCATCTCCTCAGCCTGGAGCTGGAGATTGGATGCCACCCACTTAAGGAGCTCCTGGTGAGACCTGAAGTCCTCCTGTGGGACGGGGGGCGGTGCCGTTATGGCCTCCTCCGGTGCCGGCGAGGGGACTGGCACGGTGCCTAGGGTGTCGGGAGGTACCGGTGGGTCGATGCCCAGGTCAGAGTCCGGGTACGGTGCCGTCGGCTCGAGACCCGTTGACTTTTCCCTCCGCCGAGGAGGGGAGGCCAAAGGAGCCTGGGATGCTACGGCCACCAAGCGAGATCTTGCCTGGGCAGGCATCTGCGGCCATGGTACCCACTGACACCACTGCCCCTGCCACGGTGTGCCGTGCCAGTGACCAACTTGGGGTCTGGGTGGCGCAGTTTGTTCTTGCTGAGCCGCATGACTTGGAGATGGGCAGCTGGGTGCCGATGCTGAGGTCACCATCGACCATACGGTACTGTAGGAGCAGCAAGAGCGACAGTGCTGTCCACGTGACCGGGACCTCGACGACGAGGATCAGTACCCGTCCAAGGTGCTGCTCCTGTAGTCGTCCTGGCGGCTGGAGCTACAACGCTTCGGTGTCAGAGAATCTCGAGAGGAGCCCCATGTGTGATGTCTGGTAGAGCGGGAACTCGAATTGGAGTGTCTACGTTGGTGGCGTCGGGATCGGCTCCGGTAGCTGCAGTGTGAGGAGGAGCATTGACGCCACTTATCCCGGTGCCTGCCACCTCAGTTGCGGGGCATGGAGGAGCCCCTAGGCTCCTTCGCAGGTGGCGAGCCGGTCAGCCTGAGCAGGGTAGAGGGCTGGCGCGAGCTGTGGGAAGACCTCATTGAGCGGCGAGTGGTCCTCGGAGTGTGGACTGTGCCATGTAGAGGAGGGCTGTTGTGCTCCCAGTGGCAGCTTCCCTCGAGACTGGGGGCCTGTCTTAGGCCTGTGCAGCCTCCGGAGTCGATGGCATCCTCACCGGAGGGGAGGCACATGCGGACGGGACCGGGCTGCTCTGCTGAATGTGAGTTGGAGGCCTGGGTCCCGAGGGGGATCCTGGGCTGCCCAGCTTGGGTCCGGCCTCACCCCTATCTTTGTCTCGGTGCCGCTGAGTCTTCCCCTGCTTCTTGGAGGGGGAGTGGTGCCGGCTAGTGGAGGGGACTTCACTCCGTACTGAAGATGCGGTGCCGGGCGCCGAGTCCGTTCGGCGTGCCAGTGCTGGGGCCAGCACTGTTTCCATTAGGAGAGCACGAACTCTAAAGTCCCTCTCCTTCTTAGTTCGGGGCTTGAATGATCTGCAGATCTTACAGCGCTCACGTACGTGGGTCTCGCCCAAGCAAAAGAGACACTGAGTGTGCAGGTCGCTTCTTGGCATAGAACTGCGACAGGAGTTGCACGACTTGAAGCCTGGGGCACGGGGCATGCCCCGAGCCCAGACGACTAAACTGGAGAAAACTATTTAACTATTGGAAGAACTGTGCTACTAAGGCTAACTAAAGAAGCTGAAGCAAAGCTGGAGCACGAAGTTCCGACTACCTTCACTAGTGGCAAGAAGGAACTGAGAGTGGGGGGAGTGCGCAGCTCCCCTTATAGCGCGATATAGAGGCGCCACTCCAGTGGTTGCAGCGGTGCTCCCCCTGTATGGGTACTGCTAAGGGAAAAACACCCGGCACCAGCGCATGTGGTGAGCACGCACACCTACTGTGGAATACACATGAGCAATCACTCGAAGAAGAATACAAGCTCATCTAAATATGGATAACACACATACATAGAATCATAGGCCTGGAAGGGACCTCAAGAGGTCATCTAGTCCAGGCCCCTCCACTCATGGCAGGACTAAGTATTATCTAGACCAGGGGTCCCCAACGCGGTGCCCGCAGGGGCATCTAAATGCGCCCGCGTCCTGGCCGGCGGTCGAGCATCCGCCGAAATGCCACCAAAATTCGGCGGCGACGCCTCTTGATGACGCCGCTTGCCGCTGACAAAAAGGTTGCGGACCACTGATCTAGACCATCCCTGATAGGTGTTGGTCTAACCTGATCTTAAAAATCTCCAATGATGGAGGTTCCACAACCTCCCTAGGCAATTTATTCCAGTGCTTAATCACACTGACAGGAAGTTTTTCCTAATGTCCAACCTAAACCTCCTTTGCTGCAATTTAAGCCCATTGCTTCTTGTACTATCCTCAGAGATTAAGAAGGAAAATTTTTCTCTCTCCTTGTAACAACCTTTTATGTACTTGAAAACTGTTGTCATGCCCCCTTCTCAGTCTTCTACTTTCCAGACTAAACAAACAGATTGACTAAACTTCAATCTTCCCTCATAGGTCATGTTTTCTACACCTTTAATCATTTTTGTTGCTCTTCTCTGGATTTTCTCCAATTTGTCCACATCTTTTCTGAAATGTGGTGCCCAGAACTGGACTCAATACTCCAGCTGAGACCTAATCAGCACGGAGTAGAGTGAAAAATTACTTCTCGTGCCTTGCTTACAACACTCCTGCTAATGCATCCCAGAATGATGTTCGCTTTTTTTGCAACAGTGTTACACTGTTGATTGATATTTAGCTTATGGTCCACTATGATCCCCAAATCCCTTTCCGCAGTACTCCTTCCTAATTGGAGTACTTTGCATTTGTCCTTATTGAATTTCATCCTGTTTACTTCAGACCATTTCTCCAGTTTGTCCAGGTCATTTTGAATTTTAATCCTATCCTCCAAAGCACTTGCAACCCCTCCCAGCTTGGTATCGTCCGCAAACTTTATAAGTGTACTCTCTATGCCATTATCTAAGTCATTGATGAAGATATTGAACAGAACTGGACCCAAAACTGATCCCTGTGGGACCCCATTTGTTATGCCCTTCCAGCATGACTGTGAACCACTGATAACTACTCTCTGGGAATGGCTTTCCAACTAGTTATGCACCCACCTTATAGTAGCTCCATCTAGGTTGCAACAAAGAATCCTGTGGCACCTTATAGACTAACAGACGCAACTTGCATCTGAAGAAGTGGGTATTCACCCACGAAAGCTCATGCTGCAAAACGTCTGTTAGTCTATAAGGTGTCACAGGATTCTTTGTTGCTTTTACAGATCCAGACTAACACGGCTACCCCTCTGATACTTGACTCCATCTAGGTTGCATTTCCCTAGTTTGTTTATGAGAAGGTCATGAGAGACCGTATCAAGTTTTACTAAAGTCGAGATATACCTCATCTACTGCTTCCCCCCATCCACAGGGCTTGTTACCCTGTCAAGGAAAGCTATCAGGTTGATTTGACAGGATTTGTTCTTGACAAATCCATGCTGACTTTTACTTATCACCTTATTATTTTCTAGATGTTTGTAAATCGATTGATTAATTATTTGCTCCATTATCTTTCCGGGTACAGAAGTTAAGCTGACAGGTCTGTAATTCACTGGGTTGTCCTTATTTCCCTTTTTATAGATTGGCACTATATTCTCTGCTTCATATTTGTTCTTATTCCCTTAACTTCACTGACCCTCTAACTGCGGCAGTTCCTCTTGTTTGGTTCTATTATTCTCTTGCACATAACACAGTAAGTTTTCGATCACAAACACCGCATCAATTATGGCACCAGGAGGACCTTGAATCTCTAATTTTGCTTTTCCACCAACCACTTCTTCCAATATGGATACACCGAAACGCTGCAGATGAGAAAGTTCTGCATGCTCTCTTTTGCTAAGGTTAAAAATGTGATTGTTTTCTATAACGATAAGGTGACTTTCCTGGACTTGCATTATGTCTTCAATCCATATTTTTGCTGCTTCCAGTTTTTCATAGCAGTTGCCAATAAGTTCAATGGCTGGTCCAGTTTTTTTATTCTCTATTTCAGCTTGTCTGTCAGAGCGTGACCCTGTAAGAAGTACAGTTAATACAAGTGCAGTCTGTAGACTGAAAAGTTCACAAGTGCTGTTACAAATCTCTATATGCAGCCTTGAGACTCTGCAGCTCAAGGAACCTTACTGCCTTTCTGGTACGTTCAGAATGAGGATATTACGACAGGCACTAAGGGGTAGATTTTTAAAGATACAAATGGCAGTTGGGTGTCTAACTCTCATTAACTTTCTATTTTGCATTTGAAAGTCCTCCCGCAAGGGCCTAATTCTCATTGATTTAAGTGGGACCAGGATTTGCCCCTACTAATAATTAATAAATACAGTTCCAATCCAGATGTATAAACATCATTCTATTTGGAAGTCAAATTAAATGGTAGTTGTTCTTCTGGGAACCATTTAAAAACTTGTTCTTCATTTTCATGTTTCCCCACATTCCTCTAATGAGTGGTTTAAGCAGAAGTTGCTATTTCAGGAGATACTGGAGATAATGAAATTAAATATTTACACAGACTGAAAATGTTAATGTTGCTTTTAAGTCTCTAGTTGGATGGTTTTTGTGTTAAGAGAATACACTGTAGTTCTAGGGGGGAAATGGAGGCAAGGACACTGTCCTACTTACAAAGAAGCCCTTTTATTAAATCCCTTCTGGTGTTTGGCTCTGGATAAATGAAGTACTTTTTGTATTTTAGCTACATCTGTGTTCTCCCTGTTTTTTTTTTTTTTTAAGTAGGATGTAAATCAGTGCTAAAATCAATGTGTTTCACTCACACTGGCTTTGGACTGGCTAGCTAGCATATGTTTTAAATGACAACAATCTCAGCTTGATATAAAGAGTCCACTGATGGAAATGGTAGTGGAATAATTTGAACAAAGGAGACACAACGCAGATAAAACTCCCTGCCTACAAGGAGGGAAGGAATGTCACCCATGACACCATCCTCACCTTCCTTGAACTGAAATTTTACCCTTTGGCGCCAGGGGCCCAATCACATGAAGTACTTTGTGCCATCAACTCCCACTGATTGCAGTTGGTAGCGATGGCCCTAACCAAAGGTTGAACAAAACTGTACTGAAAATTTAAAGTGGTAACTAAAGACAGGGCACTGCCTTCTGCAGGTGCAGGTTTTTACTGTGTTAGTTAAACATATACAATAAGCTCTGGAACTCTGTAGTAGCTAAAATGCACTCAGCCAAGGTCCCCCAAAGGTTAAATTTTTTTTTTAAAGTTAAAGTCAGGTGCACTAAACTTCTGGGCCTGGTTCTAGGAAAACTCTGAGAAAAAACAACAACTTTGATCACCACCAGGCTGAATAGGGACAGCTGTGTTCATGTCCTCTCAGCAGCAGGCCTCTGATAAAGCTGTCTGTTATAACCTAGCCGGGTTTTCTCTCAAATCAACTAATGATGATGATTTTCACAGGACCCCTTTCTGATTAATTAGAAACCACAACACAGGGCACAGTTCAGCCCTGGATTATGTCTGCTTCCAACAGCATAACCCAGAGATATGTGCAGCAGGGGCACCTTCCCTCCCTCCCTCCGAGGTGGGGTGTCACAGGGGGTGAATCAAGCCCCACCATACGTAACAAAGGGTTCTGTTGGCCTGTCTCTTGATTTGAAATGTTTAAAGTTTATTTTTGTTCACTGGATCAGTGACAATTAACTAGGCTGAGAAGAGAACTGGTTAGATAATTTAATGGCCACTAACTAGACTTGTAGCCAGTTTACACAAGGGTGATGCTCAGAAAGGAACTCCTCTTGTCCCAGAAAAGGCACTGCACAATTACTGGAGCCCAGAAAGCTCATCTTCCTCTGAAGCATCAACTACCCAAAGATTGGTAGAGGGAGCAAGGACCTGAGCCTGGTATGACAAATCCTGTTTGCATAAGCTGGAAAAAAGGTGCCCAAGCACAACAGTTAGAACCTTCTATGTCAACAATTTATCATACCCATTAGCTCCTTAAATAGAAGGAACTGGGATGAAGATGATTGATTTGAGAGAATAATTGATAACTGTGATAGTTTAGCTTCCTCCAGTCTGTATTCACAGTTAAGAAATCCTCCTTTTGATCTACCAAACCCTAAGATCAGTTCTATTCTCAGCACTCACACATAACTCCTGATAACATTAAGGTGAATGACATGGGTCTTTCAAGGGGCAAAAGACTGCAAAGTGTCTGAAGAATAGTTAGCTCAACAGTTAGATTTTTGTTTACATGAATGAGAATCTGATAAAAGTCAAAAGCGGTCTAATTAAATATCAGAACACTAAAACAAGTTTTGCAAAACACAACTTTAGAAGAGGTAACACATTTTCCCCATTATACCCAAACCAGTCTTGTCGTTTTCTCCCTCTTATCACCCAGTTTGACACGCAATGAAACAGAATAAAAAATTAAATGCAGAGCTCCTGTGTGATAGTTTCACTCCCAGATAATAGATATTTATTAGGAGAATATAATTTTCAGAACCTTATTCACCCTTTGTGCTTCTTACTTACTCAAATCATCACTTTTGTTGCATTCCATGTCTCCTATCAGTTTGTTTTTTGCTGACTCAAACTTGGTTTGAAAAGCCTTGAAAAAGAAAGATTTAGAATCAGTTCACAGCCAGCTATGTATCAAACCACTAACAAGTGAACAGAGTCTGTCTCTCCAGATTTCTGTTAGGTAAGCAATTTTAGTCAGTCTTCTTTCACACAGGGCCTAATGCTGGTTTCTTGTGCCAAGCCTGGTTCCAGGGTTTTGTACAGGGACATGGATGGCATCCTCTCCAATTCCATCTGCAGGTAGTATGTGGGGAACTCAGGCAGCCAGGCTATGGCAGCTATTTCAGCTTATGGGCAGGAGTAGAAGCTGCCCACTGCTCTCTTTTGCTTGCGGTTTTATGCTGATGGATCCATGCTGTGCATAGATGCACTGACTATCCCCCTACCTAACTCACAGTCACAAAGTTCCTCTCCATAGCCTCATGTGGAAAGCCACTGAGGTGCACTGTTCTGTGCTGTGCAGTAGGTTTGGGCTTCCTGCAGATTGGCATCCCTGAGCAGTGAAAATACAACATTCATGTTGTTTTTTAGCCTTGAAGGCCTGTGGGGGGGGAGAGGACAGGCTTTGTGAAACAACTGGCAGTGTGAGCATGTGGTCCAGGGGAACAGAGAGACAAATGACAACCAAATATAATTTGTCAGAGTTCTGGCATATGGAAAAATGATAAAAATCATCTTCAGACAATACCAAGAAAAGTACATTGTAAATTAATACTACATTAGAAAATAAGATTTTACACTGAACTATACTGACAAAAAGGTGAAGAAACTGCACAGCAGGTCTACAGCATAGATGAAAAAAAGTAAATTAATTAAACTTGGAAATTCTTATTGTAAATACTTCTAAAACTGAGGGGCAACTTCAGAGTTTACATGCAAGGTGCTGTAAGTTACCTGTCAATAAGTGGGTGTAAGTTGATTTATTTGAACCTAGGAGTCAAAATTGATGTATTCTACATATCAATGGCATGGAAGAGATGGTGTATGGAAGGAGGAAGGAGTCAGGAGTGGCTACCCCTTTTTTCTATCCTTCAGCACGTAAGTTACACTCAGACTCCCTGACACCCAGTTACTGATACCACATTACACTTCACATCTGAATTTGGTCCTGAGTATGATTCAATTGTCCATGTTAGCCTTTCGGAGCAGAAACAAGAGAATAATGTTGCCTTTTTGCCAGTCCACACACTATTGCTCTGTATGTTTCTTTTGCTACAGTATACAGGCTCACTCCTCACCTGCTGAAGTCAGTGGGAGTTTTAGGTTCAATGAGAACAGGATCAAATCTTATATTTTTATAATATACGTTATATTTAGATTATATATACCTAAAACAGCCATATATAAATCACCTGGTCCAAATTCTCTGCTGGCATAAACTAATACAGTTCCATTGAAATCACCAACAGAGAATTTGGCCTCCTGTCTACAGCCTTTTCTACCATGGAAGGCCAAGCCCTTTGTGACAATATATTGCTACGGGAGATGATGTGACAGAATTTGCTAAATGTATTTCCTGTGGCATAACTTCAGTAGAAAGTCCGCACTAAGTGGGGAGCAGCACCTTCACTGTATACTCCCTACCAGCTCCAAGACATATACCAGAGGCTTGCTATCCATTTTTACAAATGTTATGTCTAGTTTGGTATATGAAGTACTTTAGCTTATAGCAATACACAGAAACTTTCTTCATGGATATTGTGGGTTCTTCTACTTATAGTTAATGCTAAATGTTTTACCTTATAGGCATAACTGTCATTTGGATGGATCACAAAATACACATCTGTCTTCTTCCAAGGATGTTCCTTTGCAAAGCTTAAAACTTCATCAATCATAATATCTGCCACTTCATCATTTGGCAAATTTAACACTCCAGTCCCAATTGCAGGGAAGGAAATTGAGGGAAGCTGATACTCCTGAATCTTAAGCAAACATCTTGACATTGCAGTTTTTAGTCCCTGCAGGAAAAAAAAGAGAGTTTTTAGACCTCACTTTACTTTTTGACCTGAAAAAGAGAAGTGAAAATCCACTGTAGCTGAATGTCACCTTGCGTGAATCACTGCTGCTTTCTGAGGACCATACTATGTGGAGCACAGACTTGCAAGCAAGATTGTATCCTTTTGTCAATATGAATTTCTCACAATATGGAGGAAGTTTTTGTAACTCAAACAGAAATTCCTTCTGAAGAGAGAGGCCTGCTTTTTCTAGAATTGCTCTTGAAAGGTTTCCTCTTGAGAGATCATCATTCATGACCACAGAATTAACAATGACTGCAGTCTGGAAGAAAAGAACACACGTTCTCAGTATGTTTTATTTCAGCTAAATGCATATTTTACCTGCACTGCAATCAGATCCCCACTTCAAATGTACCTGTGCAGCTGGTGAAGTTTTTCCTTATTAAAACCACCACCCCACCCAGACACTTCCCCTTTTAAGGTACATCTTCACTGCATGCTTCTTTCGGCAGCGTGTAGAACACATACCAGCATTACTCCCCTCCTCCCAGCCCATAACTTGCAGTGTAGCTGGTGAGGCGTGTAGACTAGTACAAAACATAGTTGAAGGGTGTGGATATGTACACAAGTACATCCCTTACATGCTTTCTACTCACCCAAGCTGTGCCTCCCCATCTACACTGGTATTTTTAGTTGCAGAAGCTTTTCCCCTCTGTCTCCGCCTGCCAGAGCCTTTCGTTGACAGGAGTAGCTACGCACTGCAGCAGGCGGTGGAGACAACAGGCTTTTCAGTGTGGCACACAGCTACACATAGCCTACATGCCACTGACAATGGTGCATAGTGTAGATGTAGCCTTAGAGCAGTAAGCACTGCCAGTCACACTAATAGTCCTCACCATCTTGTGTACTCAGGAGGAATTGCAAAATTATGTCTGCCTTCTGTGCAGGAGCACTATGGGAGGATGGAAATCCCTGAGCTTTCTCCTTCTGCCCATCACGTACTCCCTAGGGCTGCTGTAATTTGGAACTGAATTTGTGAAATGTAAAACTTTTGCTTATGGTATTTTGACCACAGAAATAATGAGTTGAACCTTAGCTTGATTGTTTAAGAGTAATTAAAAATACAAGGCTCTGGGCTACACCCATTCAGTTGCTCGGAAGGAATATAACTTTTTATAGTCAGCTGATAGAATTTCTTCCCCATTGAAGAAATTCCCTTTATTTCCACATCTATAAAAACAAACTTCGTAATGAGTCAAGATGTTTCTTTAACACACAAGGTATGGAACATTCTGTAAAATACAGTATTTGTTAGAAACAGACTATCATTAAAGCTGTGATGCAGCTTCCAGGCTAATCACTCTTTCTGGTTTGCCCAGAACTAGGATTGCGATATTTTTTACCAGATTTTCCAGTTATAATAAGTGAAATAAGTCTATTTAAATCACATTCTGGTTAAAGATGATATTTACATTGTTTTTAGAAAATATCTTCAACTGCTGCAGTATATGCTGAATGCCTCAATAGTGAGAGAGGAGCATTCGTCCCGTTCCAGAAATAAAAAAAAAGCAGGATCATAGAATCATAGGATTGGAAGGGACCTTGAGAGATCATCTAGTCCAGTCCCCTGCACTCATGGCAGAACTAAGTATTATCTAGACCATCCCTGGCAGGCGTTTGTCTAACCTGCTCTTAAAAATCTCCAATGAGGGAGATTCCACAACCTCCCTTGGCAATTTATTCCAGTGCTTAACCACCCTGACAGGAAGTTTTTCCTAATGTCCAACCTAAACCCCCTTTGCTGCAATTTAAGCCCATTGCTTCTTGTCCTAGACACAAAGGTTAAGAAGAACAATTCTTCTACCTCCTCCTTGTCACAATCTTTTATGTACTTGAAAACCGTTATGTCCCCTCTCAGTCTTCTCCTTTCCAGACTAAACAAACCCAATTTTTGCAATCTTCCCTCATAGGTCATATTTTCTAGACCAGGGGTTGGCAACCTTTCAGAAGTGCTGTGCCGAGTCTTCATTTATTCTCTCTAATTTAAGGTTTTGTGTGCCAGTAATACATTTTAACATTTTTAGAAGCTCTCTTTCTCTAAGCCTATAATATATAACTAAACTATTGTTGTATGTAAAGTAAATAAGGTTTTAAAAATGTTTAAGAGGCTTCATTTAAAATTAAATTAAAATGCAGAGCCCCCCGGACCGGTGGCCAGGACCCAGGCAGTGTGAGTGCCACTGAAAATCAACTTGCGTGCCGCCTTCGGCACCTGTGCCATAGGTTGCCTACCCCTGTTCTAGACCTTTAATCACTTTTGTTGTTCTTCTCTGGACTTTCTCCAATTTGTCCACATCTTTTCTGAAACGTGGTGTCCAGAACAGGACACAATATTCCAGTTGAGGCCTAATCAGTGCAGAGTAGAATGGAAGAATTACTTCTCGTGTCTTGCTTACAACATTCCTGCCTGATGCGATAGGAGCTAGGAGAGTAAACTTCTAGGGGATACATGAAAGAAAAAAAAGGTAACTATTAAAATATTACATTAAAAAAGTAAATGTTAATGCCCTGGTTCTAATGAAGGACTTCAATCACTTTGACATCTGCTGGGAGAGCAATACAGCGGTGCACAGACAATCCAGGAAGTTTTTGGAGAGTGTTGGGGACAACTTCCTGGTACAAGTACTGGAGGAATCAACCAGGGGCTGTTCTCCTCTTGACCTCTTGACCTGCTGCTTACAAACAGGGAAGAATTGGTAGGGGAAGTAGAAGTGGGTGGCAACCTGGGCAGCAGTGACCATGAGATGGTTGAGTTCAGGATCCTCACAAAAAGAAGAAAGGAGAGTAGCTAATATGAGTGGGGAAGGAGTTCAGGAAAGCTGGCTGTATTTTAAAGAAGCCTTATTGAGAGCACAGAAACAAATCATCCCGATGTGCAGAAAGAATAGCAAATATTGCAGGTAACCAGCTTGGTTCGGTGAGCTTAAACACAAAAAGGAAGCTTGCAAGAAGTGGAAACATGGTCAGATGACTAGGGAGAAGTATAAAAATATTTCTCGAGCATGCAGGGATGTAATCAGGAAGGCCAAAACACAACTGAAGTTGCAGCTAGCAAGGTATGTGAAGGGTAACAAGAAGGGTTTCTACAGGTATGTTAGCAACAAGAAAAAGGTCAGGGAAAGTGTGTGACCCTTACTGAATGGGGGAGGCAACCTAGTGACAGATGATGTGGAAAAAGCTGAAGTACTGAATGCTTTTTTTGCCTCAGTCTTCACAGACAAGGTCAGCTCCACACTGCTGTCCTGAGCAACACAGTATGGGGAGGAGGTGAGCAGCCTTCAATGGTGAACAAACAGGTTAAGGACTATTCAGAAAAGCTGGACATACACAAATCCATGGGTCCAGATCTAATGCATCCGAGGGTGCTAAAGGAGTTGGCTGATGTGATTGCAGAGCTATTGGCCATTATCTTTGAAAACTCATGGCAATCGGGGGAGGTGCCGGACGATTGGAAAAAGGCAAATATAGTGCCCATCTTTAAAAAAGGGAAGAAGGAGAATCCGGGGAACTACAGATCGGTCAGTGTCACCTCAGTTCCTGGAAAAATCATGGAGCAGGTCCTCAAGGAAACCATTTTGAAGCACTTGAAGGATAGGAAGGTGATCAGGAACAGTCAACATGGATTCACCAAGGGCAAGTCATGCCTGACCAACCTGATTGCCTTCTATGATGAGATAACTGGCTCTGTGGATATGGGGAAAGCAGTGGACATGAAATATCTTGACTTTAGCCAAGCTTTTGATACAGTCTCCCACAGTATTCTTGCCAGCAAGTTAAAAAAGTATGGCTTGGATGAATGGACTATAAGATGGATAGAAAGCTGGCTAGATTGTCGGGCTCAACGGGTAGTGTTCAATGGCTCGATGTCTAGTTGGCAGCCGGTATCAAGTAGAGTGCCCCATGTGGGGAGGGATAGCTCAGTGGTTTGAGCATTGGCCTGCTAAACCCAGGGTTGTGAGTTCAATCCTTGAGGAGGCCACTTAGGGATCTGGGAAAAAAATTGGTCCTGCTAGTGAAGGCAGGGGGCTGAACTCAATGACCTTTCAAGGTCCCTTCCAGTTCTAGGAGATTGGTATATCTCCAATTATTACCTTTTTTATGGGTTGGTCCTGGGGCCGGTTTTGTTCAACATCTTTTTTAATGATCTGTATGATGGGATAGATTGCACCCTCAGCAAGTTCTGACACTAAGCTGGGGGGAGAGGTAGATATGCTGGAGGACAGGGATAGGGTCCAGAGTGACCTAGACAAGTTGGAGGATTGGGCCAAAATAAATCTGATTAGGTTCAACAAGGACAAGTGCAGAGACCTGCACTTAGGATGGAAGAATCCCATGCACTGCTACAGCTGGGGACCAACTGGCTAAGCGGCAGTTCTGCAGAAAAGGACCTCAGGATTACAGTGGATGAGAAGCTGCATATGAGTCAGCAGTGTGCCCTTGTTGCAAAGAAGGCTAACGGCATATTGGGCTGCATTAGTAGAAGCATTGCCATCAGATTGAGGGAAGTGATTATTCCCCTCTATTCGGCACTGGTGAGGCCACATCTGTAGTATTGCATCCAGTTTTGGACCCCCCACTACAGAAAAGATGTGGACAAATTGGAGAGAATCCAGCGTAGGGCAATGAAAATGATTAGGGGGCTGGGGTACATGACTTATGAGTAGAGTCTGAGGGAACTGGGCTTGTTTAGTCTTCAGAAGAGAAGAGTGAGGGAGGATTTGATAGCAGCTTTCAACTACCTGAAGGGGGGTTCCAAAGAGGATGGAGCTCAACTGTTCTCAGTGGTGGCAGATGACAGAACAAGGAGCAATGGTCTCAAATTGCAATGGAGGAGGTCTAGATTGGATAGTAGGAAACACTATTTCACTAGGAGGGTGGTGAAGCACTGGAATGGGTTACCTAGGGAGCTGGTGGAATCTCCATCCTTAGAGGTTTTTAAGGCCCGGCTTGACAAAGCCCTGGCTGGGATGATTTAGTTGGTGTTGGTCCTGCTTTGAGCAGGGGATTGGACTAGATGACCTCCTGAGGTCTCTTCCAACCCTAATCTTCTATGATTCTATGATAACTTTATTCTATCGACTTTCCTGACTCTATCTGTTGTTTTCTCCTATTCTTTCATTACAGGGCTCACTCACACTTTTCATAACTAAAGAGTCATATTATAAGAAGATACCTGTGCATATAATGTATTGGCCCACTGATTCTAATGTTGGCTAGCTAAAGGCAAGAGGACAAGATGCACATTTACTGGATCAATACAACATGCCTTCTAATCTCTTACTGTCCAATCCTGCAAGGTGCTGGGATGCAACTCCATGCTCAGCACTTCACAAGATTAGGGCCTTCATGCTCCATCGTGAAGACTTACTTGCTGATCTTCAATGTGTCCTCTTATGATGTGTAGGCAAAGGCCATTGATTGTGATGGAATCTGGAAGACAGTTTGCTGAAGCTGGTGGAGTCTCCTGAAGTGAGTTGATGTCACTCCTGCCCAGCAACTCTTCACAGGCCTTTTTCACTGCAGCAACTGTGGGCTCAGCAATGTTCACCAAGTGGATTTCTTTCAACCAGCCAAATAATGGAGCTAGCTCAACAAAATTCTTTATAGTCCGTACGATCACATGAGCACATAAATCTAGTGGGAAGCCAAAAATTCCTGAGCTTACTGCAGGGATTGCAACAGACTTTATATTATTCTCCGGAGCATTAACATATTTCAGGACATTTATAATGGCTGTCTCAAGCATGTGACAACATCTCTCACTTTCATTTGCAGACCATCTTGGACCTACTGTGTGGATAACTTTCTTACACGAAAGCCTGCCTCCACCTGTCACTGCTATTTGGCCAGTGGTGAGTGTTCCATGGCGATCGATATAACATTTACTCTCTTGCTTAATTTCTGGCCCACCAACTTTCACCAGGGCAAGAGCAAGGCCTCCAATATGGTCCAGATGTTCATTAGCTGCATTCACCAAAGCATCAGCATTATGTATTGTCATATCATCCATCCAAACAGATATTTCAATTCCTTCCTTCAGGCTTTTCCTGTATACTTCAAGGGGACATCTTATACTCTTAAGGAGAGACGTGCAACCAAACTTCTTTTCAATGAGGTCACATAGACAGCTCTCTCTTCTCGTAAGGATTTCATAAACTTCCTTACTGATGGGAATTGTTAAGCTCTCCTCTGTATCCTTGCTGGACACTAGATAGAGAAATGCAGTAATCCAATGTAAAAAGCATTTTTAATGCAGACCATATTTTAAAGCTTTCAATCATTTTTAAAATTGAGTTGGGACAATAAAGGAAAATTACTTACTGACCATTCTTTTTGTCATAGTCTTCTCTTCTCCTATTCTACCTTAGAGACACAGCAAGGACAGACAGTTTTTGGCTCCCTTTACCAGTAAAGCAAGAAGGCAAAGGCCTTACAAGTGAGAGCTTCCTTATAGAAGTCCCAATTTGGGCCAATTCTTGCCCATGTCAGCTGCCATGACTAACTCTCCTCTCACCCAGCCAGGCCTTTGTCTCTTAAATCAATCTGCAGCCTATGAGGACTCTGTTGTATGGGCCAGGTTACACTTACACCCTCAGCTTTGTTCCAATCAGATGCCATTCCCTGACTTCCCAGGATGAACTCTTCTTCCTTCCTCTGTCCATGTGAACTTCCTGTCTGGACTGTGGGTCATCCCATATCCCATTCTTCCAGGCCTTTTCTCTTTCCCTCCCTCCCTCCTTCCAATCCAATCCACATCACCACTGATGTGAATTTCAGAGGCGTGGGGAGCCCATTTTGATTGTGAGGAACAGAAAAGGCTCAGCATCAATATTCTGGAGCTGCCGGATATCCACCTCATCCTACAAACCTGTAAACACTTGATTTTCCAGTCCCATGTTCTCACCCAATAAGCTCACTCTTTAGTTCTGCAGCTTCTCAGAGGCCATTCCTTTTGGCCCACAGCAGAGAGCCCACATTCTCCCTACACGTTTTAACTTTAAGTAGCACTGTAGGAGAAGAAAATGGGCCACCATCTCATTTCACATAAGCCACCAAATAGCTGTCAGATCAACAATATTTTTTTATCACAGCCCACTGGGAGTAAATCTCAACTAGCAACATAGAACTGCAAAGGTCTTTACAACATTACAAATCCCCTGAATTATATAATCCTCTGTATTGGTAGATTTCTATAGAACTACATACAGGAGATCTCTTGTTAACTTGTTTGTGGCAGTGTAAATCCTTACAATTTGCACCAGTTTGCCATACTTTTCAGCTGAGCTACTGTATCTATTTCTCCCCTCAGTTGTAGTCTAAAAATAGACTGTTCAGCACCTCATTGTTACTAAGGTGCACTGAATTTAAGCTGTTTTTCATCCAGGCACTTTTTCTTTAGCATACCTGTACTGTACTTTTACAGGTGTGGGGAAATAATGTAAAACTAATTAAACATAAAATTCAAGTATCAGAGGGGTAGCCGTGTTAGTCTGGATCTGTAAAAGCAGCAAAGAATCCTGTGGCACCTTATAGACTAACAGACGTATTGGAGCATGAGCTTTCATGGGTGAATACCTACTTCGTTGGATGCATGTGATGAAGTGGGTATTCACCCACAAAAGCTCATGCTCCAATACGTCTGTTAGTCTATAAGGTGCCACAGGACTCTTTGCTGCTTAAACATAAAATTGACATCCGCGTCCGGGTCATACATTTTGGTTTGCTTTCAACTAAACCACGTGCATGCTTTCAAGTGTACTTATTTTAGCTGCAGTGAAATTTCAGTTCAAAGAAGAAGGGAATAAATTCATAAATTCTTATCTGCTCCATAACGTGAAAAGAAAGCTTACCTGAATTGTAATACTCCTTAGGGGTCTCTGGTGGTGAGATTCTGGCTTCATAATTCACATGGCTTGATTCCAAAGAAAATACATCTGAATCACTCTGTTTTAAGAATGAGGAACTATCTGCACTCTCTGTTCCCACATTTTTCATAAAAGGAAGGTACTGCTGACCATTTATATCATGGTCTGTCTCATCAAAGCAACTGACCTGTCCACAATAAGACAGCGAAGATGTTAACATGCTCTGCCTCTCACTTGATCTCGAAGGAGAACAAGACTCATTTTTGTAATAATCCAAGCACTGACTTGTGCTGTTCTCTATGTTATCAAGCAATTCTGAATAGTGATAATCTCTTTGAATATTAGAGAGCAAAGACTTGGAAAACGAAGCCTGAGGAAAGGTCATGTTGAAGCAGCTCCATTGTTCTTGAGGTGATATGGTTTTCTTGGGTGATTTTGGAGGAGTGGAAGAATTTAGGTTGTACAAAGAAGTGATGTCACAAAAATGCTGAAATGAAAGAAACAGACTTAAGGAATGTTTACGGTACAATTGAACGCTATAAAATCCAAATATGAAAAAAAGTTAAATTAGTTTTCAAGATCCTAAGATATAGATATATTTTTCTGTCTGTCAAAAAGAAAAAGTTACCATAGCTGATATTTCTCTGGTGGCCTTCCTGAACTAATGGGGGCATGGAGCATTTCATGCTGTGAGAAGATTTAATGGAGAGGGGAGAATCAGATGAAAAGAAGAAAATTTAAAAGGAAAAACTTGAGGAAACATTTCGTTGTAAAAAGCCCCAAAATTAAGATTAACATTAAAGTAAACAAAGGCTCTAGGTAAAAGATACCTGGTTCTGAACACGCCAGAGAGAAAGTTGATGGCTGGGGTATACATTGCCCCTCTTGAGTAACGGTTTTAGAAGCCTCCAACACTGATGTAAAGGGGACCCAACTCAATGGTTAAGTATTAGTATATATGCCAGTTCAGATATGAATAAAAAATACTCTAAATCAGTAAGTACTAATGCAGCTGGCAAGCAATGAAAAAATATAACTTAGTTATCTGATTAGTTTTTAAAATTATATTAGGAAATATAAACATATAACCTCAGAAAGCATTCAGTAAAGCCTTATTTATTACACAGACAGCTGGACTGCTAATAAAATATATAAATTCACTATGCCCAACCTTTAAAACTTTTTCTGGAACCTCAGGCAGGAGTTCCTGAAGTTGGTCAAAAGTTGCCAACAACAGCCACTTCAGTGAAGACCCCTTCTTTAACAGGAGCTGAGCTACTAGAGGGTTTATACATGGAAAAGTAAGCAAGCACTTCTCTGCCTGGGGGGGAAAAAAGTCATTGTCAGCTTCCGAAATGATCCATTTGGGACATTCAGCTTGCTCTGTTATTAGAAGGTAAAGAGAGTACCATCTTTATATAATCTCTGGGCACAGAATCTGTCACAGAACCACAATTCTGAGCAGGTAGGCCTTGTATACACCACCTAAACATCTATAAATAGAATATCTTTCTAGAGGGGGGACAAATTATGCACAACTGTATGGGTATATAGGAAGATGAAAGTAACTGCTCTATACCTAAGGTTGACAAAAATGATCCATTTAATCTGGATTTTCAACACACACCCCAAACTTTTCTAAAAAACTTACTTTGGACCTAAAAAGTCACATGTTTACTCTCAGGTTAGAATAGATTCCCCCCCCACCCCAAGTTCAAGGGAAACTGCCCAAGCTGTGTATTGTACTCTACATAAGGCCCTTTGTTTTCAGGTTTTATTTGTCTTAAAAATTTCTGGGAATTTAGGGGGAAGCGAGGGATGCCTGGTACGCACGGGAGGCAGCAGTTGGGGGGTCTGGGCTGCCAGGATCCATCTGCCTGTCCATCTCACTCCCCAACTCAGCAGAAGTAGATGGACCACACTGAAGGGCTGGAGTCAGGAGGTGGCACTGCCCGGCAGGAAAGCAGATGGGGACTATTACCCAGCTCCCCTGCTCATCATGCTCCCCCACTACACACTGCACTACCTGGCAGGGAGCCACCTGATAGAAAAGCCCCCCTCAGCTGCAGGGTTTCAGCTCCCTTCCCATCTTGTCATCTCACTTCCCCATGCAGACAGGCTCATCCAGCATGTAAATATCTATGCATCAATTATCCAATGAGTAAATAAACAAACATTTACAATCTTGGGCTCAATACTGCAAGCACGTGACTAGTCCCATTGACTTTAATGGGATAAAGTACATACATACAGTTAAGCATGTGTTTAGCTGCTATGTTGGCTTGGAATCAAAGTGTTCAGAACCCTGCAGGATTCGGCCATTGTTCTGTAATCTGGCCCAGTTTATTTAGCTTTTAGAATTCGGTGCACAGGATTATAGTGTCACAATAAACAGAATAGGGTGACCAGACAGCAAATGTGAAAAATCGGGACAGGGGTGGGGGGTAATAGGAGCCTATATAAAAAAAAGACCCTAAAATCAGGGCATCTGGTCACCCTAAAACAGGATGAGTCTTTTCTAGCCGAGATATTCAGATTGATTTGCTCCCTGGGATATTCTACTGCTTCTTAACACTGAGGATGAATCCCTCTTCCAGCACAGCTGCCCCTGAAAGCACTCAGGAATGAAAATTCCATCGACTTGTGCCTGTATGGATGATTCAGGCCCATTGTGTTTATATTTGACAACAAAACAATAGAAAATGCGAATAATGAAAACAACCTAGCATTGTAAATATCTTAAAAACAGTAAGAGAACTGCTATAGGTAGCACAAAGACAAACAAACCTCAGATGGCAAGATAGAAAGCCAGGATTTGTCCAACCATTCACGAGGATTTGTTTTAGAAGACATCAAAATGTTGTCAGCAATCTGACGAATTAACAATGCTGTCTCTTCAACCCCTGGCACAAGAGCTACCTAAAATAATTTAAAATACTTTAGCTCAAAGGTTATACTTAAGAGTAAAAGGTTGTATTCACAATGGTCTGCAGCAGGAAAGAAACTAGAAAACTTAACGATGGTCCTGAAACCAAAGGCCTATAGTCATTAAAATTGTTACATGCAAGTGATATGGAGGGCGGTTGCCTCTATTTTCAGCCCCACACACTGGCTCTTGATTACTCAAACTCTGTCTAGGTAAAATTAATTCCACTACAACACCTTTTAGATATGATCAAATATGTAGCTATAACAATACTCCCTTTCAAAAAAGGTAATTCTTCTGAGCCTAAATTTGATATGTTATAGTAAAGGTGTAATAAGTTCCAGGAATTCAGGGTATTTAGCATTTTGAATGCCTAAGTAATTTCCTAGTGAATTACTGAACACACACATTGAACTGTGCAAGGATTGACCTTCAGATATGTCATTTCCCTACAGCTAATTTGACTAGGATAAATTTGCATGAGATTTTAATGTATATGTGACAGTAAATCACCTTATCTTTGCAATTTATTTTATGTATTTGTATCAGCTAGTCACACATACCAACTTGATGAATCACAAAAACTTCCCCTCTTTTTTAAATTTCTACTACTCCAAATATCAGTAAAATTTTTATAGAATTTTTTTTATAAACTTTCTTCTTAGTACACAATGGATAAAATTTCTTCGTAGTACACCCCTCTCCCCCAATTATAAAGTTTGCTGGTGAAATGACACCAGTAGAGAAAACTTTTTTCTTTTTTAAAACAATAGATTTGTCTCTTAAGAATCTTGCAAATCACCTTCTTTAGTATCTTTTTACAAATAGTGACATTAACTTTGACTTGTGAATCAAAATGCAGAAGCCACACACACCACACTACAAAAAAGGATAATACAGCTGGGTTCACATACACAATAATGGATTGATAAAATTATGATATTTTTTCAGTATTATGACCTCTAGTGGTAAAACACAGCTATTTCTGATTCTTAGTCTGAGTCCTATTCAAAGTCCATTGAAGTCAATCCAAGCCTCATTCAATGGCAATCATCAGGCTCCGACACCTCATTTTAATCAGGTATTTAAATTTCAACTATTTCATAAGTTTGATTTTGTGTACATGCTTTATCAAATGTTTTGGTAATGGCATGGAGGTGGTTTTATGATACTGAAGGTAAAAGTAGACTTATAGTCATCTTTACTAAAGAAATTACCTTCACTTCAAAGTCTTCTGATTTCTGTGAAAATGGAACCAAAGCAGCATAAATTAAGGATAGATGATGCAGAGTCTCTCCTGTGAGGCTGTACCTGAAACAGAGTTGCATTATACTCACTATAAATACACTATACAAGGGGCAGCTTAACTTGGGTTCAATTACAACTACAGAAATCATGAAACTAAGGGTGCCGAACCTGAGTGGCACTTTGACCTCATGTGCCAGGTCATAACACCTGGAGTGGGGCCCCAGGCCCAGACCTAGAGGACTGGGGCTGTTGCTGTGGGGTGAGTGAGGGGCAGGCTTGCTCGCCAGGCTATCGCCCCTACCTCTGGGGTTCTCACCTCTGCACTGGGCTGAGATTAGAGTTGTGGTGTTGCTGTGGGTGTTTATTGGATTATTATCCAATATTATGTTTCTTAATTTTGTTCTTACCAGTAGAGTATTGTTGAAATAATATATAAATGATAGATCATGCTCTCTTTGTATTTATTTTTTGTTTTGTTTCATACTGCAATTACACTAGAGTTATTGAATCAGGAGGTTGCATCCGCCACTGCACTATACATTAGAGATATTTGATAGCTGCATATAATATTTTCAAAACAGACAAATTCTTCTGTAACTATGTAGTTTACCTACCAGAATTCTGAATATTAACTAAAGCTCTGTGAACATTAATTAACAAATAGCTCTGCAAGGAGCAACTGGAATGCAGCTGAATCACTCAAACGGAGAGGCTGCATTGTGAGGGAGAAAAATGACGTCAGTCTTCAGTGCACAGTCAGTGCTATGAGGCAACAGCACTGGAAGGGAACCCAGTTAATAAGGGAAAGAGCGCAGAGAGGAGGTAGCCAGTGCAGGGAGAATTTACTGCTTACCATTAGCTTACAGGAGAAGGCTTATGGGAAGAAAATGGTGGTTACATGAGACAACAGAATCAGAGATTCAGGTACTACTTATGAACGAGGCAGAGCTTCTGGAGCAAAAGCAGAAGGGTCGCTGGCAATGACTGACAGATTTGGAGAATACATGCATAGCTGCCAGGCAGGATATAATACCGATTCCATGATTAACAGACATGCACTTGTAGGACATTAGTTTATTTTAGCCCATTACAATGAACGGTTCCAATGGTTATTGTTGTCAAGCCAGTATTGTCTCCAGTTATGTTGATTTTTACTTTTTTAATATCAAAGGATGTCTGATCTAAGTATTAACTGCTTAGAAAAGTAAATTTATTTTTAAAACTGAATGGTTTTTCTCTTGAACATGACCAAAAATAATTTAAAAACTCAAAATGCCCTGTTTTGACCCTTTAGGGTACCAAGAAATTAATTGCCATGTAAATCAGTCTACTGAGTCCCAAGATAAAAGTGTGGCAACATAGAAATTGAGTGAAAAGTCCAATGCAAATTGGAAACACACTGAAAGTTGTGTATGTACCTATTTATACTGTTGTAAAAAAGTGCATGACTTGCAATTAAATTTTAATATTTTGTTAAGTTACTTTGTTCTAGTAAATGATTTCACTCTGCTTTAGAACACCATGCTAGTAGAATGAATTTTTAACTTACTCTGAATTCAGTCTCTCTCTGGAATACAAAATGATCCAACAGCAACTGTATTGGAGTGATAGTGCCATCAGTCTTAATATGATATTATCAGAGGATTTCTCATAATTCAGTTCTTCCAAAGTCTACCGCAAAATTAGCACAAAAAAGGTAAAAATTTTTTAATATATTTACAAGGCTGCTGTAAGATTTAAAATGTGCATCACTGTAATGTAAACTTCACAATTGAGAAGGAACCTTATTAAGTGGATAAAGCTCACTGGACTGGAAGCCAGGAGACGCAGATTCTATTCTGACTTTTATTCTGTGTGAACTTTGGCAAATCATTTGACCTCACCATGCCTCAGTTTTCCCCTTTGTAAAATGGGAATATTTATGTACTGCACAGGTTTGTTCTTAGGCTTACTGAGAACTATAAAAGTGCAAATTATTATTATTAATCTTTACCTTAATCAACCTATATGTATTACACTATGGATGTATTGGATTTATAAAGTACAAAGTGGTTAAATACTACACTGTAGGAGGGTATAGATGTGTTCTGTTAATATGTGATTTTATACTCAATTTATCTTGCAATATCAGTTCTTCTAGCTGTAGCGTTTCAGTCGTACACTTATAGATGAATAAACATAAGGAATTTTAATAACAAAGTGCATACGATCATGTTCAGTTGTTCAAACCTTCTCTAAGCCAAATTCTTCTCTACATAAGTATGTATATCTTGTTGACATGAAAGAAATTAACATGGATATCAATGAGAGGATACAGTCATCTATAACTTGAATTGTTCACAAAATATTTTCAATTATACAACCCCTTTTTCAAGTGTGGGGTCTTTAATAATAAATATTCTACATTATCAAAATCACTTCAGGGATTTTAGAACAGAACTGACAACACGGATAATGCAGGTCAGCTTTGCAGGTATTCTGTTATCAAGCATAAGTGTAGAAAGAAGATACAATACAAGATCAATCAGTAAATACCTCAATGACATAAAGAGAATTTTGGATTCATTCAACTCTGGGATAACTTCTGGGATGAGAAGCTATTAGGATCTGAAATGGTCATCCTAAGGAGGGGGCTAAGAGGAACAACAAAAATGGCTAGAAGGCTGGAGAGACTGGTTTACAAGGAAAGATTAAGAGATGTAACTGAGTGCAGAATTTGACCATGTTGGTCTAATTTTGTACCTCAATAATTATGGCAGTGCGTTCATCTATTGTTATCACGACATAGCGTTCTGTACCTCCAAAGAGCTGTAATGATTCACTGCAACTTCTCTCAACAAAAGTAATATTGTACCTACAGAATTCACAAACTGTCAGTAAATTTCATTTAAGTGAAATGATGAAATCTTCCTAAAAGGAGAAGAATGTTGTTGTGAAGTCCTTTTATTTAATTCTTCAACTTCAATTATATGGATTTTTAATTTCTTGATCTCTTGTGAACCCCCAACTATACTTCAATTAAGACATATATTCAAAGGTCAAAAATCAATATAGTGAGACTTAAATATTTCAATATTTATTCTGTTAGGTTTAATTCCACATTCATTTAATATTACCTTGATGTACTGCCACAGTCTGCACAGAAGGTTGCAGTTCCATGAAGCAACATTATGTAAAGCAGAGACTGATATCAGCAAAACATTTTGATGTTGAAATTTGCAGTGTAGCAAAGTCAATCCTTTTAACTTCTTGTTGAGAAGCTATAGCTGTATTACATTGCTTCTGACAACTAAAAAAGATTTTAGCAACATGCTACCCTGATTATTAGCCAATCCTTCCTCATTTAGGGCCATATCCCTCTTCTCTATCACTGTGCAGCACAGAGAGACTGAAAGGAGTGAAATTCCTCTCTAATGGCCCTCAAATTGCCAGAGCGAGGGTCCAGATATTCTGTGTGTGACTGGTGACCTGCTGTGAAATTCCAGAATTCTTTGCTGATCCCTTTGATGGTTCCACAATTCCAGGGAAATTTAGGTAAAAAGCACTGACTGGGTCTCTGGCTACTCTGCCCACAGTCAGGCTGAGCACAAACCAGAGCTCAGGGCTAAGAAGAACTCATTAAGTAAATTATTAAATTTTTAAATACTGAAATTAAAAATGTTGTTTTGGGACTGTTAAATTGTTATTAAGAACAAGCTGGAAACTGTTTTGCCATTCTTCTTCATTGTGCCTCATAGTTAGTATCGAACCTGGCAGTGCTTTTCAGCAAGATGGCCACCACTAGCACTAGGCTTAAAAGGGCAAATTGTAATTAAACTCTTCACAGAAACACACTTCACAATTTTTTTCCATAATGAAGAGTGCTGTTTACTCTGTGAACTTTTAGATTGTTGGGGAAAACCAAAATGGATATTGTTTCTGTTAAGGAGAATAACAACACACCTGGGCCATGCATTATTTTCAAACCTTCAGAATTTTGTTATAGTTATAAAGGTATTTAAACAAATTGAAGGTGGTAGTACTCATTCAGGATTATGTAAATACCAAGTTGAGTCACAGGGTTTAAGAACTTAAGAATATAAGAACGGCCATGCTGGGTCAGACCAAAGGTCCATCTAGCCCAGTATCCTGTCTTCTGACAGTGGTCAATGCCAGAGGGAATGAACAGGCAGGTTATCATCAAGTGATCCATTCCCTGTCAAGTATCAGAGGGGTAGCCGTGTTAGTCTGGTTCTGTAGAAGCAGCAAAGAATCCTGTGGCACCTTATAGACTAACAGATTCCCTGTCACTCATTCCCAGCTTCTGGCAAACAGAGGCTAGGGATGCCATCCCTGACCATCCTGGCTAATAGCCATTGAAGGACCTATCCTTCATGAATGTATCTAGTTCTTTTTTGAGTTTAAAGTAGAAGGGACCACCAGATGACACAGTCTGATTTCCTGTTTATCACAGGCCACTAAACCAACCCCTCTTCCCCCCCTCCCAGTAATCACCCACCAAGACAACAACCAGAATTAGACCAAATTATAACAGCCCTAAGGAGACTAAACTCTTTGCATGCCACAGGGAGAGAATACAAAGTTTGAACATCCAAAGCAGTTTTTGACTTTGCTAACTTGTAAAATAGCATTAGAAAAATTGGTAGCATCAGAAAAATGGAACATTTTTGTCTTCTAATATTTAGGGTAGTCCTGGTAATTAAAAAAAAAAAAAGGCAAAATACTTTTATGAAAACTTTTTTTTTTTTAAAGTACTCCTGGGCAGCACCCAGGCATGACATATTTAAGCTCAAAGGTGATTTTCTGAGAAAGTTGTAGGATTGAAATAAGGATTTGGAATAAAAGCACTATTTCTCTATTAACATCTCTAATATTAATATCAGTAGGCCAAATTCTGCTCAGATTCACGGCCATGTAACACCATTGACTTCAATAAGCCATGAATGTGATTGCCAAATTTGTCTTGTAGTCTTCACTATAATGTTAACACTATAATTGCTAAGTGGAGAGATACTCTCATCAACCAACAAAGTGAAAAAACTAAAATAAATAGAATTGATTAAATTCAGGGGCCTCATTTCAGAAAAATTCTAGGGGAAGAAAAATTGTGTCAGCATATAGAACATTATATGTGATTATATTATATCCTGAAAAGTCAGTGGGGAGGGCCAAAGGGGAGCACATAGACCTATGAAAAATCAGGAGGCAAACACCAGTCTGGTGGAAGGGCAACTGCCCACATTCCCCCATAGCAAATGAGGCCCCTAATTAAACTGACAGTTAGATCCATCAGTAATCAGGTCAATTTTACTTACTTGGATTCTAGAAGCTGAAGGATTTCCGGTGCATTAAGAAGTCCTTCAGATGTCAGAAACACATACGGAATCTGCACCTCCAAAAGGAAGCAGCCAAAATTTTCACCTGAAACTTTTTCAGATTTAAAGATAAATAGCTTCACAAAACAGGAAATAGCAGAGGTGATAGTTTTAGGTATTCAAATGGATGGATCTTTTTGAAAATGTAGACTATATACATCCCCATTAAAATATTTTTGTTGAATTTTCTTCTTGTGTGAGTAATTTCAGATTCTAGAAGGCCCTTCCTAGAAGAAAAAAAAACACTCACTCCACTGACATTGCCAAAGTCCAGAATTCTGACTAAAATCTGAAGTACCATCTGATCTGTGGTCATGGAAACATATTTGGACACTTCTGGATGAAAGTGTGTACATTTCAGATGCTCCTTCCAAGCATATGGACCGGTTAGGTGGTGGGTGCTCACATACATAATCCTGCCTGCCGGGGGGGATGGATGGGATGGAATAAATTAAATTATTCACGAGGGAAATGGGAAATTAAACCATTATGCCTACCAGAATGACACTAGTTTTGTCTTGTATACCCCCAGCACTGAAGCAAGCCTCCCTCTGCCTGAAGAACACTGGATACAGCCTCTATCAATGCTGAACTACCAGGTAGTCAAAGAGGTTCTCTCAGGAGCTCAGTGCGATTCACTTCTAATCTTTGCCAGGATTGGGCTCAAGTCCAAAACTTCTTCCTATCTTACTCCTATTATATACATAATACAAGAGACGATCTAGCTCAGTATGCTTAGCTTTAGCCATTATTATTATTCTCTCTCTCTTTCATGGGCATACCTGTAAACATTTTAGAGAATACAAATCCCTTTTTCAGGTGCAAGACCAACCTTTCATTTGAATTCTAGGAGGCATTTACTTACCCACTCCAAGTGTTTCTGGAAGAGTGGTTTTAAAAGTTATGTAAGTAATATTCAAATTTTTGCACAGCTCGTCCCAGCAGGAGTTCTCTGTGTAATCATACTCCACCACTAATGAGAAAAGAGTCCATGGAAAGTCAGCTCCAATGTGCTGATTATGTACAATAACACAGGAACATCTACTCAGACTGAAAGAGAAATATCCAGAAAATTATCTTTTAGCGTGATTACTCGCAGTACAAAATAAAAACTTGTTAACTTGTATTCACTTGAATAGAAAATGTCAGTTGTTTAAAGGATAATTTAAAAACTGATTTTATCCTTTCTGTATTAGAAATGTTTTATTATTTTTATTAAATACTTCACCACCTCCAGTAATCTGCATTAGGTCTTCATATTTCCTGCTATTACCTTTCATTTCAGGCATGAGATAACAAGTTAGGAGAGTCTCTACAACCTCATCTGGAAAGTGTTGGGGGGGTCTTGTAAATTAGCTTTTCATGTTGCATTATCAGTATTATGACATTGCCCATTTATATCTCCTTTTTTCCCTGGGGATTCTTCACATCAGTGATTGCAGTAGGACTACTTACACTTAGATTACTACTTAACTACTATACTTAACTGTTGATTTGGATCAGTCCAGAATGTTTATCACCTTGCAGAATGAAGCACATAGGCCCAAACCATGAAATACTTACCCAAGCAGTCCGCAAAACTCACTTTGAAATTAACAGGAGTTTCTCTGATATTAATTTTGAATAAAGATTGTAAGGTTTGGGCCACAAAAATTATGAATTATACTCACCTGCTTATGACATTGTGCTCTAACAGAACTCCTCTTTTCTCAGGATTCAAAACCATGGCTTTGAAACCTGTTTAAAAAGAATTAAATATCAAGAGACTGGACCAGATCTTCTGCAGGTATAAATTGACATATAGTGATAAACAGCAAACATGGGCTGAATCAAGAAATTATAACCTCAGGGGTGCAGCCCTGGATGACAGTGCTGTACCTGAGGCAGTCATCAGTAATCTCGCATTTCACTAGGCTGACAAGCTGTGACCCTGCCCATACTGAAAGCCTTGTACATTTAGGTCCAGGATGGGGTAAATTCTGGAGTCCTGTTGGTAAGTCAAGAGCAGTCATGTTACTTAGCTAAGTAATGTTTCTAATCAGTGGTTTCCCCAGGAATTGAAATTGGGGGGAGAGGAGGGAGGTGTTCGAATTTACAGGGGGGGTGTCAGGACCAATGAGATATATAAAAGAGATATGAATAAAGTAAATGTTTTGTTAGGATTATGCAAATTTAACATAAGAATAATGCAAGTTACACCAAAACACATAACAGGTCTAGATTTCTAAAAAAAATACATTTAAAAAAAAAGTATTTCATTTAAATTGACTTTTGAAAAGTAAGCCATCATGGGGTAAGAGGAAAGTCCTCTCATGGATCAGTAACTGGTTAAAAGATGGGAAACAAAGGGTAGGAATAAATTATCAGTTTTCAGAATGGAGAGAGATAAATAGTGGTATCCTTGAGGGGTCAGTACTGGGACCAATCCTATTCAATATATTAATCTGGAAAAATGGGTAAACAGTGAGGTGGCAAAATTTGCAGATGACACAAAACTATTCAAGATAGTTAAGTCCCAGGCAGACTGCGAAGAGCTACAAAGGGATCTCACAAAACTGGGTGACTGGGCAACAAAATGGCAAATTAAATTCAATGTTGATAAATGCAAAGTAATGCACATTGGAAAGCAATCTCAACTATACATACAAAATGATGGCATCTGAATTAGCTGTTAACACTCAAAAGAGATCTTGGAGTCATTGTGGATAGATCTCTGAAAACATCCACTCCATGTGCAGCAACAGTCACAAAAGCAAACAATGTTGGGAATCATTAAGAAAGGGATAGATAATGAGACAGAAAATATCATATTGCCTCTATATAAATCCATGGTACGTGCACACCTTGAATACTGTGTGCAGATCTGGTCACCCATCCTAAAAAATATATATTGGAATTGGAAAAGGTACAGAGATGGGCAACTAAAATGATGAGGGGTATGAAACAGGAGGAGAGATTAAAGTGACTGGGAATTTTCAGCTTAGAAAAGAGATGACTAATGGGGATATGATAGAGGTCTACAAAATCTTGAATGGTGGGAAGAAAGTTAATAAGGAAATTTTATTTAATCCTTCACACAACACAAGAACTAGCAGTCACCCAATGAAATTAATAGGCAGCAGGTTTTAAAAAAACAAAAGGAAGCATTTCTTCACACAATATAAAGTCAACCCAGGGAACTCTTTGCCCGGGGATGCTGTGAAGACCAAAACTATAACAGGATTTTAAAAAGAACTAGATAAATTCCTGGAGAATAGGTCCATCTGTGGCTATTAGCCAGGATGGGAGGGATGCAACACCATGCTCTGAGTGTCCCTAGCCTGTTTGCTAGAAGCTGGGAATGGGCAACAGGGGATGGATCACTTGATGATTACCTGTTTTGTTCATTCCCTCTGAAGTACCTGGCCTTGACCACTGTTGTAAGACAGGGTACTGGGCTATATGGACCATTGGTCTGACCCAGTATGACCATTCTTATGTAAAAATTAATTATAATAAAAATGTTTAGTACAAGCAACAAAGAATCCTGTGGCACCTTATAGACTAACAGACGTTTTGCAGCATGAGCTTTCGTGGGTGAATACCCACTTCTTCGGATGCAATGAATACCCACTTCTTCACTTGCATCCGAAGAAGTGGGTATTCACCCACGAAAGCTCATGCTGCAAAACGTCTGTTAGTCTATAAGGTGTCACAGGATTCTTTGTTGCTTTTACAGATCCAGACTAACACGGCTACCCCTCTGATGTTTAGTACAGAAACTCCCCAACATAATGACCTCCCAAGATAGCAACAATGTGAGATAACAACCTTGGCAAATACTGCATTTTAAAAATCTTGGCCTACTGGGATTTATATAAGTTTCCATTCCCAGTCACAAATCTAGCATTCTGGAGCAAAGTGACTAAAATATAGTCCAACAAACAAATGTTTATTTAACATGTCCCTCACTTTTCCCTCCACCGCACTCCACTCACCGGTGTTGTCCTTGGTCAGTGGAGACTCAGAGTTCAGAGGTGCTTTCACGTGAGTACACCTTCCAGGTGGGGGACAAAAAGGCACAGTTCGCTCTGGCCATGGCTGTTCGTTGTGCCACCGTTCATTCCACCGCTCTGTTGCCAATGGCCCTGCACAGTCACCTTCTGCTGTCACCTACCACTGTGACCTCTGCGAGTTGGTCTCTTGAGGTTCCACCAGCTCTCAGTGATTTCAGCTGAGCTCTCAGTGCCAGGAACCTCGCTGCTAGTGCAGTCTGGGCTGTCTCTTACACAAAAACACTGTACCCACAGGAACACTCTCCCCACAACAGGACTAAGCACTTAGACCTGATTGTCAGTGATTTCAGCTGCAGTGGTCACTTAACAGAACAAAAGACTATCTATGGAGCCTAATCAGCTCTGTCTTTAAACAGTGGAGAGGGACAGGTCCCCACCCTCTCTCTTGATGCCTTCAAATCATCACAGGCTAAGTACAGTTCTACTGCCCTTTACTCATACAATAAGAACAACATTTCATCCCCCTCTTCCCCCCACATTCAAGTGGTTTGTAACCCAACCCCAGTCAAAATCTATCACTTGGACAACACAGCTCTGTTTGCTGGATACTTGGTAGATTAGGTGTGAATGTAAATATAATCTGGCCCTGAAGCCTTAGCCCCCAGCTCATCACTAGCTGTCTGGGAGAGCTCATTTAGACTTTGCTTACAAATCATCATTTGAAATTATTAGGTTGGCCAACATCACCGAAACGAATGCACTGACATCATAAAAAACAGCTGTATAAGGAAGCAAGGAAGCTAGTCTGTGTTCATACTTTTCAAATCTATAATACTTTTTCAGATACACGTATTTTATCATACACTGTATAAGTTTTTAAAGTGTGTATTAATGTTTCAGTTTAAATTCAGATTTCCAAACAGTCACTAAATTGGTATGTAACTAGCTCACAAAACTGGGGGGGGGGTGTTGGGAAAATTCAGGGGCGGGGGTAAGGAAATCACTGTTTCTAATTAACTAAAAATGAGTGAGGAACAATTAGTGGGAAAACAGTGGGGGGGGGCTTTCCCCTGGCATTTTTTAGTTTTATATATGACAGAAAATATGACAGAAAGAGATGTAGTTAACAGGTTGCAGAGGATGGAGAACATAATATAAATGTCCTCAGAAGGTGGATGAGACAATCAGATTGATCTGTGTTTCTAAGCCATTTAATAAATAGATATAAAAGAGAGAATATTTATTATCATTATTTATAGTGTTGCAAATACACCCACCATTTATAAAACACTTTATACACAGGGTCCCTGGTCCTAAAAAGTATGCAATCTCATCTTAATACAAAACACAAAAGAATCATTCAGCACAAGGTGGCGCAGATACGCAGTTGGTGAGGCGATGAACCAAGAAAGACATCAAGTGAAAAACAGGGATTTAAGGATGGATTTGAAGGAAGAGAGGGGTGTGCTTGACCGGTTGTTCTGATCATAAAAAGTATCAGGAATGAAGGCCTGGAGACAGGAGTGGCAGGAGATAATAGGAGCAAAAAGGGGACTTTATACAGAAGTATGGAAAGAGGGGCAGTATAAGATGAGATGCTCTGATAATTTGGAAATCTGTGTGTACAAACGTGAATTCTGGCTGATAGTATGAAGTGTTATGAAAGTGAAAGTGCGATGAAAACTGCATTTCTGTAGGTATCTTTACCAAGTAGCAAACTCCAGTTTGAAGGTGCAGCCTTTTGCTTTCTCCATTGTCTGTTTGCTTCCATGTTGGGCTGAAATTCTAAAGGTTGGGGGCAAAAGATTAACAAAGGAGAGTTGTTGATGTTACATAGAATAGGAATAATATCAAAATGGAATAGCTCTAACAAGAGACTGGCTTCCAACCAGATGAACTGGTTTAGCAGGGGAGAGGTTGCCTGAGAATGAATTTACCTGGAACAAGTTTGTGCTCACCTGTTGAAGTTGGCATGGTATAGGTCATCTGATAAAAGGGCTAACAGCTGTAAAAAGGGAGGTACTGATCAGTCTGGGTTTTTAGCCATTTTTTTCCAGCTCAAGAGGAGAGAGAAGCAGCTCAGCAAGTAAGGGCCTGAATGAGGCAGGAGCACCTATCTGATTTCTGAGTCCACCTGGTCACCCGGGTGAGCTAGTAAAGGGTATGGTGTGAGACTCTGGGCAAAGTGTCTGTGTGTGTTACCTCAGGCCTCCTGAGAGAGTTAAATGGTAAACCAGAAGGCTACATTTTAGGGTGGGATTCTAGAAGAGGGTGTGTTTCAGCTGGACTCAGCACTGAGCTTGGGGACTAGGCAGCTGGGTAGCGGGTTCCACTTCTCAGGAGAAGATGGTAGACAAAGGGTCTCTGCCCTGGAATAAGCCTAGGGACCCCAAAGATTGGGGCAGTGGCTGGACTCTATTCAGGCTCTGGGAGGCTTAAAAGACAGCTGGGTCCTTTCACAGCAATCTAGTGAGTGACCTTGAGGGAGAACTTGAGTGGGATCTGTGACAGATGCACACAAAGATATAAGCAAGCGGAGTGGAGCACAGGCTTGATGTTACCTTTCTCATCTTCTAAAGATTTGCACAAAAGAGCAGCATTTACCTTCTACTGCACTAAGGGTTTTAGTGATGGCAGCTTTTTCATGATCAAAGTCCATTCTTGTTATGATTAGTACCTGATGTAAGACAAGTAAAATAAATTAACATTTATGGAACAATACATGAAATATAGTATTCATTTTTTGCTGCCTGCTGAATCTATGTTTCCTAAAGGATAATTGTGTGCTTACTACTAAAAGATGATATTAGAAGAGCATTACTATGAAAGGAGATGCAGTATCAGGAATAAAGGTATTCTAGAAAAAAAATCTCACAGCTGAGTATTAACACACAGAAAGAAAATAAACTATTTAAAGGCAGTATTTAATCTGCTGTCACAGAACTGAATTCCTACTGCAGCACCAGATAGACCATCATGGGGAGATTTTCAGGCCAATCCCATACTCCATTCAAAGGTAAAACTCACATTGAAGATATTTGGAGTTTTGCTTTCGCTACAACAATGTGCTGGAGGGGGCTTTTAGGGGCTCCTGGTCGCTCCTTGTTAAAATTATGGGACCACCAAACTGAAAAGCTGTTTGGAAAGATTTTCATGACCATAATGGAACTCACTAAATAACTTATGTTGAGGCTCATTAAACACTGCTGCTAACCAAAGTCTTTTACTTTCAAATGGATCAGATTGCACCCAAGGGCAGGTATTTTTAAAAGATTCTCCCATGGGAGGAGATATTCAACCTTGTCTCTCAACCCAAATGAAACAAAATGAACCATGTGCTATACGTACTATCAATATGCTCAGAATAATTTTCAGGAATAAACTAAAAAGACTTGACAAGTACACAACCAGAGGAAACACTATAAATTCAGCTCTACACAGGATTATTTTAGTAGATGAATGCCATTAATCTACTAGGCACTGTCTGGGTACACTTTATGGACCTGATGTTTAAGAGGTCGTCAACTGCCTCCATTTTTGTGGGCCCAATTCTGCACCCAAAATTAAATGTGGGAGCAAGTGGTAGTATTTACAGGTCCAACTTTATGGGTCCAGTGAGGTAGTTGCATGTGTAAATGTTATCACTGTGCTAAATGCTGTCATAGCAGAAATATCAGAGGGGTAGCCGTGTTAGTCTGGATCTGTAAAAGCGGCAGAGTTCTGTGGCACCTTATAGACTAACAAATGTATTGGAGCATGAGATTTCGTGGGTGAATACCCATGTCTTCACCCACAAAAGCTCATGCTCCAATACGTTTGTTAGTCTATAAGGTGCCACAGAACTCTTTGCCGCTATAGCAGAAATAGTTTCTGAAAATTTGTCCCTTTTGCTAAAATTTAAAAAAATGGATGTTTAAAGTTAGATGCTTTAAATAGTGGCTTGGTTTCCAAACTCCACACAGCTTCCACTGACTGTAAAGGGAGCACCTAGAGGTTCAATACTGTTGTTGCGGGTTACTTAAATCTGTATTTAGAGGACTAAATAAATGGCCTAATTCTCAAAAGCTGAGCACCCAATAATTCCCATTAAGATCAAGGGGCCTAACTCTGGGCACACATTTAAAAAAATGTTGATCTGTTTTCTTCCTAGTTTTCCAATGTTGTCTCACTCATTACTACATCAAGTGCTGAACTACATGTTGTACTAATATACTGCTGTTCCTGTGTAATTGTGGATGCAAATGATGATGGAATAAGATGGTAAAGTTCATAAGGTTTTTTCCTATGAGGTCCATCATGTTCTATTTGTAACTTTTTGCTTGTAAAGGAAATTTCCTATTATATCTTGCATCAATAGCAATTCACTAATATGATATAAAAATATAACCAGATTATCATGCTTCACATCATATTAGCCAATGCTAATATAATACAACAGTAAATGGCTTATGCAATAGAACTTTCACATCTTATTAATACAAGAATACTCCTTCTGTCTGTCCTAGCTCACTCTAAAAACTGCCTCTGAATGTAAGTGAACTAGAGTCTTTACAAGTTTAAGTTCCACTCAAAATATTCTAAAATATTTTTTCACTCTTGTATCAGAGGGGTAGCCGGGTTAGTCTGGTTCTGTAAAAGCAGCAAAGAATCCTGTGGCACCTTATAGACTAACAGACGTCTTGCAGCATGAGCTTTCGTGGGTGAATACCCACTTCGTCGGATGCAATGGGTATTGCATCCGATTAAGTGGGTATTCACCCACGAAAGCTCATGCTGCAAGACGTCTGTTAGTCTATAAGGTGCCACAGGATTCTTTTTCACTCTTACTCACTTTTATTATGTATTATGCTGCTTATGCATTATGTAAATAAAATGATCTGGTGATTAACCTGGTTTTTGCTTCTGTTTTTTATGGGGGATTTAAACACAGGAATGATATCACCAAAAATATCCATACTGCCAGGAGAACACATTTTGGATATTTATGTCCAATTCCTCTGTTTACTCCCCACAAACCTATCCCACAGTGATCCCCAGCTGTTTTATGGCCATTTGCAACTGGTGTAAATTAGAGTAGCCTGAAGGCTGCTCTCACTTATGTCAGGCGATTGGCCTACTGCACAGGTGGCCAAGGAGTAAAGGAATGCAATGGTGGTCTAAAACCAATGTTGGCATAGGAGAAATCTGTGCCTAGTAACAAGCTTGTGTAGATTACTTCACCCTTGGAGCAAGTCGAGAGCCAGCAGAGAGTCCCTGGGCTACTCCTGAGGTGGTGCAGTTTCACACCACTCTTTACTCATAAGTATTCTCAAGCAAAGAGTCAAACATAGAATTTCCTGTCATAAGCCAACTCTTATTTAAGTAAGGTAGTCTTATAATTATTGCTCTAAAGTAGTTTTGATTGTTTAAAGAACTTGCTTAAATTGTTAACCTTATTATTCTGTTCATCTGTACTACTCTGCACCCACTTGAACATCTGACACTGAAGCTCTGTTAGTTTGGGACTGATTTCATTCTTCTTCTGCCTGCTATACTGTACAATCTCCAGCTGCCTCCAAATATTATCCAAACAGGAACCTAAGATGCTTGTATAGATATCCTTTGCCTTGGACAAATACCCTGTTTAAAAACCAAAGCAAGGAATAATTACTTAAATTTGACATTCCAAAAACTCAGCATTGACAAAAAGAGAAATCTTGAAAATTTTCTATTTGATCTGCACATACACTTTAGCTACATGTGAAGGCTACTCGCAAAGGAAAGCTGAAAATTTAGCCAAAGACAGAAATATGTGCAGAATGCTCCCATTAACCAGACTTTGGAACCAGTTGTCATATAAATAAATCTAAAATTGGAAGTAGCATTCTGGAACTTGAGATACCAGAAAATTGAGCTGTTACACTAAGCCAGCCAAGAAGCTTCCAGCTAAATCAGGCTTTTTCTTATATGCCACATTTTCCAAAATTTAATCTTTTAGTTATTTTTTTAAAAGTGGCTTACAAGATAAATGTGATGAATCTCAGTCCATACTAGTTGGCTCATATTATTTCAAATATTTCTGCTACCTGTAACATCCCTGTGTGATGCATACTGTGAATCAACAGTGAATCTAAAGCAGGCCAAGAAATTGAGAGTTACAAATAAAATATGTATGTATATATGACTAGTTTCCACTTATATGCTGAATGCTACTACAGCCTGACTGGTAGGGACATAATTCTGTGCTTGGCTCAGTTTTCAAATTTCTTGTGCAGTTCACCTTAGAATATGTTGACATCTCATAGAACTCTTGGAAAAACATTATGAGTATCCTCAATAATGTCACGGCAAACCTGGTGGCTGAACTTTGCGACTTTGTCCTCACCCACAATTATTTCACATTTGGGGACAATATATACCTTCAAGTCAGCAGCACTGCTATGGGTACTCGCATGGCCCCACAGTATGCCAACATTTTTATGGCTGACTTAGAACAACACTTCCTCAGCTCTCGTCCCCTAATGCCCCTACTCTACTTGCGCTACATTGATGACATCTTCATCATCTGGACCCATGGAAAATAAGCCCTTGAGAAATTCCACCATGATTTCAACAATTTCCATCCCACCATCAACCTCAGCCTAGACCAATCCACACAAGTGGTCCATTTCCTTGACACTACTGTGCTAATAAGCGATGGTCACATAAACACCACCCTATACTGGAAACCTACTCACCACTATACTTACCTACATGCCTCTAGCTTCCATCCAGGACACACCACACAATCCATTGTCTACAGCCAAACTCTAAGATACAACTGCATTTGCTCCAATCCCTCAGACAGACAAACACCTACAAGATCTTCCTCAACATTCTTAAAACTGCTCAAGGGAAAAAACAGATTGACTGAGCCAGAAGAGTACCCAGAAGTCACCTACTACAAGACAGGCCCAACAAAGAAAGTAACAGAACATCATTAGCCGTTATCTTCAGCCTCCAACTAAAACCTCTCCAGTGCATCATCAAAGATCTACAACCTATCTTGAAAGATGATCCCTCACTCTCACAGATCTTGGGAGACAGATCTGTCCTCGCTTACAGACAGCCCCCCAACCTGAAGCAAATACTCACCAGCAACTACACACCACCCAACAAAAACCCACTAACCCAGGAACCTATCCTTGCAACAAAACCCGATGCCAACTCTGTCCACATATCTATTCAAGTGACACCATCATAGGACCTAATCACATCAGCCACACCATCAGGGGCTCATTCACCTGCACATCTACTAACGTGATATATGCCATCATGTGCCAGCAATGCCCCTCTGCCATGTACATTGGCCAAACCGGACAGTCTCTATGCAAAAGAATAAATGGACACAAATCTGACATCAGGAATCATAATATTCAAAAACCAGTAGAAGAACACTTCAACCTCTCTGGCCATTCAGTAACAGATTTAAAGGTGGAAATTTTGCAACAGAAAAGCTTCAGAAACAGACTCCAAGGAGAAACTGCTGAACTTGAATTGATATGCAAACCAGATACAATCAATTTGGGCTTAAATAGAGACTGGGAATGACTGAGCCATTATACACATTGAATCTATTTCCCCATGTTAAGTATCCTCACAGCTTCTTGTCAAACTCTTAAATGGGCTATCTTGATTATCACAACAAAAGTTTTTTTCTCCCGCTGACAACAGTTCATCTTAATTAATTAGCCTCTTAGAGTTGGTTGGGCAACTCCCACCTTTTCATGTTCTCTGTATGTATATATATCTCCTCACTATATGTTCCATTCCATGCATCCGATGAAGTGGGCTGTAGCCCACGAAAGCTTATGCTCAAATAAATTTGTTAGTCTCTAAGGTGCCACAAGTACTCCTGTTCTTATTATGAGTAGAGATAGTTCTGTTTACATATTCTATTTTCTGCATTCCTCTTCCCCATAATTTATTACTAGAGGCATTTAAATGAAGACACAATCGCTTTTTAAAGAGTTAATCTGCTCCTGCTGTTATGCTCCACATGAAGTCATAACTTTGTAGAGTGTAAATTTTTCATAATAGAGATCATATATGCTCTAAATTCTGATAAACCTATGTGTGAAATTACAATAGATAGATGTGGAAATGAATGTGTGACAAACAGGGTATTATGACTTCAGGTGTGAGATTAAGAGCAGATGAACTGTTATATCCTAATCCTTATCTGCATATTACTAAAAAATGAAATAATCTCTGAGTTTAAGGGCTACAGTTCAGCCTTTAGTCTTTGATGTAGCTTTACACAGGATCCAAATGTGTTAAATAATATTCCACATTTGTGCTTGAACCTGCCTCACTCTTCGTATCTGAAACTCAAAGGAGTAGATGGGAAACTAATTTCTTAGGTATAAATTATTCCAAATGCACAGCATAATAAACAATGCACAAAGTCTCAGAAAGTCAGCAGGGAGTTATCTGCCTATATGTCCTTCTTATATGTTTGCCAGCCAACTCGAAGATTCACATGCAAAATTCAGTGTTCAGGGAGACTGAGCAAAATCCAGACATGATGTAAGTGGGTGCCACCCCCATGGAAGTTTCTTGGCCAAACTGGGCAGTGCCATAAATGGTGATATGAACTATGTGTCGGGTATTAAGGGTAAAGAAATACAATTTGCATTGAATTGACATTTAATGAGTAAAGGGTTGCCAGCTTTCTAATTGCACAAACCTAAACACCCTTGCCCTGTACCTTCTTTGAGGTCACGCCCCCACTCACTCCATCCCCCCTCCTTCTTTTGCTCACTCTCCCCCACCCTCACTCACTTTCACCAGGCTGGGTCAGTGGGCTGGGGTGTGGGAGGATCTCCGGCTGGGGATGTGGGCTCCAGGATGGGGCCAGAAATGAGAGGTTCAGAGTATGGGAAGGGGCTCTGGGCTGGGGCCAAGGAGTTCGAAGTGCAGGAGGGGGCTCAGGGCTGGGACAGCGGGTTGGGGTGCGGGAGGGGATGAGGGGTGCGAGCTCTGGGGGGGAGTTTGGGTGTGGGAGGGGGCTCAGGGCTGAGGGGTGGGACGCAGTGAGGGATGCTGGCTCCAGCCAGGTGGCACTTACCTCAGGAAACTCGTGGAAGCGGCTGGCATGTCTGGTTCCTAGGCTCAAGGGCAGCTAGGTGGCTCCGTGCGCTGCCCCTGCCTGCAGGCACTGGCCCCGCAGCTCCCATTGGCTGTGATTCCCAGCCAATGGGAGCTGTGGAGTCAGTACTTGGGGCAGGGCACAGGGTCAGCATGCGGAGACCCTTCACCGCCCCTGTGCCTAGGAACCGGACATGCCAGCTGCTTCCAGGAGCCACATGGAGCCAGGGCAGATAAGGAGCCTGCCTTAGCCCTACTGCATTGCCAACCGGACTTTTGGCCTATTGAAATCTCCCCAATTGCTTTTAATAGTCACCAGGAGATTGAGGCCAATTCCAGTAGACTCCCAGCCAATCCGGGAGGGTTGGCAACCCAAAATAAGTATGTAGAAATAGGCAGGCAGACGGGGGCAACTCTCGGAAGCTGTAAGTTAAGGCGTGATAAGTGTTTAGTTACACCACACAATCAAAAATTACAAAATATGAGCATGGGATTGTAGAATTTCATGGTATATTAATGGTCATCCAGTGGCAATGACAATAAAGAGAGAAAACATTTTTATTGTTAAAACTAACCTAATGCTGTGTCCAAGCTACACATTAATAGGAGGTCTCGAACTGTTACCAACAGGTGCACCAGAGCAGCATGTTTGAACAACAGTATCTCTTTCTCACTATTTTTACCTATACAAAGGAAAAGAAGATTTATATATATAGGCATCTCAGAACATTAGTCTCCCACAATGAAATATATACATAAATATAAACACGTCATTGCTGTGGATCTCAGCAAGGCAAACACTGACTGTACATGAAGAAAAGCAGAAATTTTGCCTACCTGTTTATTTTCTTTCTTTGAGCTCTTCTATACTAGTCTAAGTTATTTGGGTTATGTATCCTCTCATACAGCAGATGGAGACAGATTACTAAATCTTTTGATGACATCATGCTTCTATATAGAAAGGTCTAACCATCTTTCTGCAATTGACTATTTCAAAGCGGTTCCCAAGAAATCAAACTGACTCCATCCTTTGATAATCAGTAAATAACTTTAATACAGTGATAACCTGAACTTGAATTTTCCAAAGAAACTTTGCATTAAACTTTGAACCAGGGGTACTCAATTATTTTTTTGTCAAGGTCCAAATTTCTTGGTCAAGGTATAGTCAAGCTCCAGACTCCAGGAAAAAAAAAGATAATAAGTAAATAAAAAGATTTCAGGGTTTGTTCAAAAGCATCTGGTGGTCTGGATTTGGCCTGAGGTCTGCCTATTGACTACCCTTGCCTTGAACCATAAAGAAGACATTGTTTTTCACAGGAGAAATTATCTGGGCTAGTATATAATACCTTAAAGGAAGAAAATTAACAGAGAGGAAAAATGTCCTCTTTAGTCTTCTGTACTATGCTGGATACTTGCAGGGGCGGCTCTAGGCATTTTGCCGCCCCAAGCACGGCAGGCAGGCTGCCTTTGGTGGCTTGCCTGCAGAGGGTCCGCCAAAGCCGCGGGACCAGCAGACCCTCTGCAGGCAAGCCGCCGAAGGCAGCCGGCCTACCGCCCTCGCGGCAACCGGCAGAGCGCCCCCAGTGGCTTGTCACCCCAAGCATGCGTTTGGCGTGCTGGGGCCTGGAGCCGCCCCTGGATACTTGAAACCTCCCAAAGCAGCTCACATAAAGCTACAGGAGGGATGAGGATTTGACAGTCACCTACCACACTCTCCTGTCAAAGGCTGCCTCTATGGAAGCCTGCACATCTATCCTACAATGCTTGGCAAAGGTGTAAGCTGGTACCCAGGTGTCTGTCTGCCTTACAAATCTCTATTAAAAACAGATTCCTCACTTTCTGTCCATAACAATCGTACTAAGTGTGCTGTAAATGTTTCTGGTAACATCTTCCCTATAATAAAGTACGTTTTCCTGCTTAGGTTTCAGAGTCTCAGCTGTGTTAGTCTGTATCTGTAAAAAGAACAGGAGTACTTGTGGCACCTTAGAGACTAACAAATTTATTTGAGCATAAGCTTTCATGGGCTACAGCCCACCAGATGAAGTGGGCTGTAGCCCACGAAAGCTTATGCTCAAATAAATTTGTTAGTCTCTAAGGTGCCACAAGTACTCCTGTTCTTTTTTCCTGCTTAGTACCTTAGTCCACTTTGAGGCGGTAGCTTTGGAGTCTGATTGTTTTCTAATTTGACCCTTGGTTCAAAATAAATAGTCTCTGTGATCCATTGACCTCTGCAAGCTGCTCTATGTAAATTTGCAGGGACCTTTGAATGTCCTGGTAACGAAGTCTTCCTTCATTCAGATACTTTGGATTAGGGAAGATTGTGAATAAGATAAATCTGCTATGAAGAAAAAATGCCTGAGGAATCTAAGGCTTGAATTTAGGCAGAGCCCTTGTGAACAATCAATTACAGCTCTTTTCAAGAAAGCACTTGCAGTTTTCCCACTATTCTAGCCAAACATACTTCTGTAAGCGCCCATTGCTTGGGCACTGTCTGGGCCCAGTCAGGACTGTTGTTTCTCAGCCTTCCCCTCATGACAGGTTCTGGGCCTTGGCTCTCACAGCATCAGGCTCCCTTCTTAAAACTCGAAAGGGTACTCTGCCACTTGTTGCCTCTTCAGTGTGGGCAAGACGAGCTGTCTCAGGGACCAGTCTTGGGGCAGACTCTAGTTCTTTGGCGCAGACAGGGACTGCTGAATCTTCTCCAACTCTTCCCGAAAGAAGAGCCTGTCTTTAAAGGGAAGGACCGGCAGCTCCCGGGAAAGGGCGGTTAGGGGACAAGGAGTTGGGGGTTGGATGGGTCAGGGATTCTGAGGGGGGCAGTCAGGGAGCGGGAAGTGGGAGGCGTCAGATAGGGAGCGGGGGCCAGGCTGTTTAGGGAGGCACAACCTTCCCTGTCCAGCCCTCCATACAGTTGCAGAACCCCAACATGGCCCTCAGGCCAAAAAGTTTTCCCACCCCTGCTCTAAGTTGATGAGAGAAAGTTCTCCCATTGGCTTGGTTACTCTACCTCTGCCAGAAGTGGTAGCTATGTTGGTGGGAGAAGCTCTCACACTGACATAGCGCTGCCTACACAGGGGGTTACGGTCAGTATAACTATATCGCTCAGGGATGTGGATTATTTACCACCAAAGTAAGTGTGTAGTGTAGACCTATTGGTCTATAAAAATGAGGGGAGGGGGCTGAACTTCAAGTGATAAGCAATTGAATCAACTGAGGGCAAGTATACACTTAAAATGCACTGTAGTGCTTTAATGAAGATGATCTAAGCCGACAGGAGACAGCTCTCCCATCGGCGTAATTAGCCCCAAGAGGTGGTAGCTATGTTGGTGGGAGAAGCTCTCCCACCGACAAAGCGCTGTGCACACAGCGGGTTAGGTCAGTATAACTACGTTGTTCAGGGTTGTGCATTTTTCACACCTCTGAGCGATGTAGTTATATCAATATAGGTCTGTAATGTAGACCAGATTGTATACAATATTACTGTATTATAACAGGCTATTGCATGAGATCTTTTATTAATATCATTGTGAACTGTATGTATTAACGCCTTATAAGGAATTATGAATACTTATTAATATTATGCTTTACAGTCTGTGACCCAAACAAGCATTCATAATTCCTTATGTAGTGTTAAGACGTACAACTGAATTTCATATTTCTCTGATATGTCCAGGAGAGCACTGGACATTGCAGAACACAAGGTCTTGGGAAAATTCGGGACTGGGAGTGTGTTGGGGTCACCTTGCTCATTGTAATCAAGGCTGTGGAAGCCAGAGTAGGGCTGTAAGGCTGTAGACTGACAGCTGGTGTCAGAGTTTCTGAACCAGCGCTGGCTGTATAGCACACAGACACTCAGGCTGTGACCTGCATGTTTGTTGCTGACTGTGAGTGTCCCAGGCTGGGAGCTACAGTAGCAAAGTATTGTGAGGCACTCAGGGTTAAGAGGTGACCACCCCTTCTTGGACTGGAGTATACCCTGAACTCCGTGACAGGGATATGACAAAAATAGCCACTGACCACAAAGAAAAGAACAAAAACATACTTGTGTTTTTCTCTGTAAATTACATGTGAGAATGTTATTTAAACATTGCCTACAATGTATGATTAATCATGACCAACATTTCTGAAGCATGTGAAATTTAGATTTGGATTTGAATGCTTTTTAGTATTCTGATATTCAAGTTATTAAAAATAATGCACCTAACTAGGACTGTATTAATGGAGACCTTTTGGAAACAAAAAAGCAGGTCTGTTACCATCAGCCCTTAAGATGGGAAATGCTTGAAAGTTTGCGAATAATTTGCCAAACTTATTGAACCACATGTTACAAATAAAATCAAATCAATTTTATAGATGAAAAATACAATGTATTTTACCTTGTTTAAAAATATCACAGATCACTTTCTCCTGCTGTTTTAAGAAAAATCTAGTGTGATCAAATTTAACAGTGGCAAAGCTCCAATTCACTGCGGCGAGTATGCCAAGATGCATCAACTCTTTTAGAACGGGAGTGGCTGTTGCTTCTAATAGACGGTATGCCTGGCACTGGGTTTCTGGTTAATACAAACAAACACACACAAGATAACACGATTTGGTTAAATATGCCACTGTTGGATAAAAGTCATCAAGTGTCTTGCAAAACAAAAAAGCATTCTTTTCTTCAAGAGATCTGCAACATGAACTTCATTCTCTTCATGTTAGTAATTCTTAATAACTTCTGGATGGCTGTTTTGTAACCCCTTCTAAGGGCAGGCCTAAACTTAAAACTCTCCATTGATGCAGCTATGCCACTGCAGCACTTTAATGAAGATGCGCTAAGCCGACAGGAGACCGGTCTCCCGTCGGTGTAATTAATCCACCTCCCCGAGAGGCGGTAGCTATGTCTGACGGGAGAAGCTCTGTCTACACTGGAGGTTAGGTTGGTATAACTATGTTGCTCAGGAGGGTGAATATTTCACGCCCTTGAGCAACATAGTTATACTGATGTAAGTCTGGAGTGTAGACCAGACCTAAGGCTCTATCTACACGTAAAAGTTAAGTCAACATAGCTATGTTGGTGTAAAAAATCCACTCCTTGACCAATATAGCTATATCAACCCCACTGCCAGTGTAGATGCGGCTGTATTGACAAAAGAACGCTTTGGTCAATGTAGATACCATCATTTGGGGAGGTGGTATTCCGATATGAATAGAAAAAACCCTTTTGTTGGTGTAGGCTGTATCTACATTACATGGCTGTGGTGGCATAGTTGTGCCAGCAAGGTCTCCGTAACGTAGACATACCTTCAGATATAACTGAGTTTTCATGACATCCAACTAGGTGACAGCAACACAATAGTCTGAAGAACTCAAATATACTGCTGTTATTTAATTAACTGGAAGGCACGACCTATTTCTCGATGGGATACCTAAATCTCTTGAGTATCAATTTTTTTCTTTTATGTGCTTAACATTATAGTTGAGTTAATCACATCATCAAGGTTAAAACTCTATTATCCCCTATGTTCAAGGGTTTATCATTTCATTTTTAAAATATCTCAAGCTGACTGGTAAGGTTGCCAGACTGGGCTGCATTTCAGTTGCTGGTCTCACTACATTTGGTCATTTATGCCCTCATAATTATTAACTAATTAGTTAATATTTGTAAAGTACTTTGAAGATGTGGAGCACTATGTAAGTTCTCATCCTCATCATCTCCAGTTCTGCATTCTTTGTCAGAATAGATCATATGCTATATTGTTTTTGCTACTCAGTGTAATTTCATTCATTTATTGATGAATCATTTTCTTTTTAAAGTGCTTAATATTTCCAGTAAGGAATCATAACATATTGTTAATATTTCATTCTTGTTAAAATGTTTGTGTTTGTCTTTAAGTTCTCAATATTGGATATAGCTTATATCTGACTGAGAAACTCTTTTAATTCTTTCATATATGATGCTACCATGGTGAAATATAGGGATTGTTATATGACAGTCTGCATGGGCATTAGGGTTCCCATATTGAATTTTTGCAGGATAAGAGTCGTAGAGAGCAGAGAATAAAATGGATATTGGTTTTGTATGGATGGATATTATTTAATGTAAAATTGCAATATTACAAAAAAATAAACAGACGATTCAAAACAAAATTCTGTACCTGATGCTTGAATTTTGACTGAGATGCTGCCTTGATTCTCCTGTTCTATTTTCTCTGTCAATGTAGCCTTACAAACAGCAGGACTGTCTTCTTTAAGACCTTCTGGACACTCTTTAATTTCCAGTGCTAAAAAATTGGACATAGATTATATAAAATTATCACAAGACAAGTCCATGGAATAAGTAAATTCTCTATCACTTTCTTCCACTCGCTAATTAAACATTTCAAATTCAGGAGGCTCCTGTGCTACAGAACAATTATTGTATATTTTACTTTGGAAAAAGAAAGTGAAAATATTTGATTAGTTCTTTATTTCCTTCAAGTTCCCACACTTCCTCGCTGCAGCCACATGGTACATTGGTCAGATTATGTTTGCCAAAAAGTGGGGGTGCTGTCAGGTCTGAATGGAATCAGCCACCTCCCCTCTAAGATGGAGATCTATATCCTGGCAAAGTTGAGAAACTGCTGGGAGCTGCTTCTATAGCCCTATTGTTTGTATAAAGGGAATTCCTACATGAGTATTAAGGCAGGGAAACTGCTGATTGGAAGAGCATCTGAGAGCAGGAATCCAATTGGACTAAGAAAGAGAAACTGCTCAGGGAAAAGGGGTGGAGGCTCATGGGGTCACCAGTGAGCTGGAGAGATCAGGAACAGTGGAAATAGGGTAAGTAAGAGAAGGGCTGGAAATAGTTTACTTAAAAGAGGTCGTTCTCATTCCCTTCATCTTTACTTGTAGCTGCACCTCAGCATCTATCTCTTCTGTGGGTTTTTTTCTCCTTCTCCAATACAAATAAGAAGTCACAAGCTATCCTAAGGGTGCCCCAGCATCTCTCTTCCCCTCTTCCTGGCAGATTCCCTCCAGCTGCGCTGATCACATTTGGAGCTAACAGTCCCCACTTCTTGGCAAACTGGATTGATCCCTATGTCATACGGCTGCAGCTGTGAAAATGAGATACTTGGGAGAAATGAAGAGGGAAAAGTAAAAAAACTTTCCATCCCACAAAGTTAAAAGCCCAAGTTGGTATTTTACTGTCCAGGAGCCTACTGAATTTGAAAAGTTTATTAAGGTTCAAAATTATGCTAATCAATTACTTTTACTAGTTCTCTCCTAAATACTAATTGGGTTAAATAGTACATATAACTAGTGTCTATAAAAATAACCCACAGCAGCACTGTAATTTACTGGGAGACAATAGGCCTTCAGCTAAAATTGGAACCATACTTTAGAAGGAATTGACATAACATCTACATATGTTTGGATAGGTTAAGCATTTATCAATCATTGTCTACAGCCAAGCTCTAAGATACAACCACATTTGCTCCGATCCCTCTGGCAGAGATAAACACCTACAGAATCTCTATTAAGCGTTCTTAAAACTGCAATACCCACCTGGTGAAGTGAAGAAACAGATTGACAGAGCCAGAAGGGTACCGAGAAGTCACCTATTACAAGACAGGCCCAACAAAGAAAGTAACAGAGTGCCACTAGCCGTCACCTACAGCCCCCAACTAAAACCTCTCCAGCGCATTATAAAGGATCTACAACCTATCCTGAAGGACGATCCCTCACTCTCACAGACCTTGGGAGACAGACCAGTCCTCGCTTACAGACAGCCCCCCAACCTGAAGCAAATACTCACCAGCAACTACACACCACACAACAAAAACACCAACCCAGGAACGAAACCCTGCTATAAACCCCGGTACCAACTCTGTCCACATATCTATTCAAGGGACACCATCAGAGGATCTAACCACATCAGCCACACCATCAGAGGACCTAACCACATCAGACACACCAGAGGCTCGTTCACCTGCACATCTACCAATGTGATATATGCCATCATGTGCCAGCAATGCCCCTCTGCCATGCACATTGACCAAACCGGACAGTCTCTATGCAAAAGAATAAATGAACACAAATCTGACATCAGGAATCATAACATTAAAAAGCCCATAAGAGAACACTTCAATCTCTTTGGTCAGTCAATAATAGACCTCAAAGTGGCAATTCTTCAACAAAAAAAACCTTCAAAAACAAACTCCAACATGAAGCTGCAGAACTGGAATTAATTTGAAAACTAGATACCATCAGATTAGGCCTGATAAAGACTGGGAGTGATTGGGTCATTACAAAACCTAAACTTAATTTCCCCTAATTTCTCCCTATTGTTACTCACACTGTCAACTGTCTGTAATGGGCCACTCTCTTACCACTTCAAAAGTTATTTCTCCTCCCTTGATATCCTACTGTTAATTAATTTATCTTGTTAGACTGAACTAACCCTTGGTAAAGCATCTCCAGTCTTTCATGTATTTATACCTGCTCCTGTATTTTTTACTTCATACATCTGATGAAGTGAGTTCTAGCCCATGAAAGCTTATGCCCAAATATATTTGTTAGTCTCTACGGTGCCACAAGGACTCCTCATTTTTCTTGTATACATTTACTTGTTTACACAATATTTAACTATGCCTCTATCTATAGTACTACTCAGAGATGCAGTTCTACATAGAGTTCACTAGATGGTAACATAAGACCTTAGTTCACATGTCTTGAGTTTGTACTTTTAGAACTGGGGTTATCAATTTCTCAAGAGGTGCATGTGTATCAACATAAAACAATAATAATTGCTTTTATTTTTAAAATTTTATTAAAATGTCTTGCAAATAATTGTTGTTTTGAAATTATGTAAGGATACAATTAAAATCCATATTAATCTGTTACATAACACCACTTCATGCTATTATAATTAGTGCTGCAACAGTGTCTACATTACAAACTTATTTTCCAAGGTATATATAACTCATGCATAACCTGTGTTGAAGCTCTGCTAACCAGGGTCTGGGTTCTGCAGCATTTTATTTTTTAGCATGATTCTACTCTGAAAAGTGACTGAGCTAACATTTCACTGTCTCTCAATGATTTCTGTAGCAAAGGTGATTTTATAAGTAATTTTTTTTCTAAGTGTCAGTCCTGCATACTCAGTCTGTAAGCTAAGTTTTCTTCTCGCACATCATCAGCAGTGATAACATCTTCAAACCATATTCTGTCTTCACAGACAACTGTTCAGCCTCATTGCATCACTGGGTTTGCACAGGTGTAACTAATTGGAATGGTTCTGCTGGGATAAGAAGAAACAGACTGTAGTTCCCTCTTAACTGTGCTAGCTCTGCAGGACTAACAAGAGTAGTAAGCAATAGAAACTTACTTTCGTCACAAAAATCAGCAGACTAGACTCAGAACATGCCAGGGGAGCAAACAGTCTGAGTCAGAGGGTACCATTTTTACATTTTCCTTTCAGAGTGGAACCAAACTTTAATGCACACTGTCTAACAAAACAACTAAAAAGAAAAACAGAAAGTAAATACCATGGATGAAATACTGGATCCACTGAAGTCAATGGGACCAGGATTTCACCCCATGTAATTAATTCTATTGACTTGAATGGAGTTATACTTGATTTACAGCAGTGTAAGAGAGCAGAATTAGACCTAAAATTACAGGACAGGATGGTTCACCTACCATCTTTCTGCCTATCCACATTATTTTTTTCCTCATTTTGGATGAACACGTGTTTAGATCTTAGCATGATAAAACTGCTCAGAAGGTCAGAATCATCATTACATTGTCCAGACTGTTCGAATAGTGGAGTCTTCTGGCTTTTTGTTGAGCTGTTTGGTTCAAAAGATACTTCTTTACAGTTAAGTGAGTCATACAAATCTTTGTTTTTCTTTTCGTGATACAAGAAATGCATTGGTCCTTCTGTCTCACTGTGCTGTTTTTCCTGTCTTGTTAGCCATTCAACAGATGTATTTGTATCATGTATGTTAACATGAGGTGCAGCTCTCAAATGTAATGGAGAGAATGGGCTCTTCTTTTCAGGTGAGAAATGAGAATTTGTTGTTTTGTCCCAGTGATGTGCACTGACAGAAAGCAGTCCTGGGTTAGTAAGGGAACACTTCTCTTCAAGCCACCCTGAAAGATAAAATTAGTTTTCTCCATTGCAATTTTGATTACTCCTAGTAGAATCTACTGCTCTGGATAGAATATATATAACCCAAGAATGTTCTTGTCCAATCCAATTGATTAGAACTCTGCAGAATTCTTTTTTTATTTTTTAATTCCTTCCTTAGGGTGTTAGAATCCACTGCTGGCATGTTTGAGCTGATATCATATTCCCAGGTAAGAAATTCCAAAGTTGAGAAAACAGAAAGCTCCAAAACCATTATATCAACTCTGAAGTGAAGCTATACACAATTAACTTATAGATGGTGATAGATTTAATGCAACCTAGCATGATAGTTCTATCACCAATACAGTCTGCCGTAGTATCACTGACATTTTGAGAACTTGTTTGACTTTCCCTTTCAACCTTGCATGAAAGAATGTAAAAGACAAGCCTGTGACAAGCTCAGAAATTAATAAAACACTAAATAAGCACAAGGTGAGTCTGCCCAGAGCAGTGGCTCCATATCAGAAGAAATCAAAGTTAAAGGTAAGAAAACTCTTACTTTTTACCTATGTTGGATCCACTGTTCTGGACAAAAACCATAACTCATGGAAAGCAAGCAGGGACCATAATCCTCTTCACCAAGTAAGGAAGGTAATAAAATAGCAAACAAATGAAAAATTGGTCACTACAACAAAAGATCAGAGGTACCTGTGGATAAAGAATAAGGACTGAGGGTGGGATCCACAAAGATACCTAGAAATCCAAGACCCATTTTTAGGCACCACTGCAAAACTCCCACTAGGCTGCCACCTAACCGTGTAGGCACCTAAACTCACTAGGCACTTCTGGCCATGCACACTACAGCCTCACTCTCTTGGGTGCCCAGGTGCCTATCTCCTGTCTAAGCCCCAGAGCGATTAACAAATTGGGAAAAATAGATGTTTGGCTAGTTATGTGCAGAGTCCTGATCTGGAAGGTGGCTTCTTAGCACGCATATCAGATTGGGCCCATCAGGCAAGTTCACACAAAACAGCTGGAGGGGTGGGAAGGAGGAAGAGGATCTCCCTTATAATCTCACCCACAAAGAGGGAGCCTCCTATGTTCATTCCCACCTTCCTCCTGAGGGGGCAAAGGGATTATGAACAGGAATCTTCCACCTCTCAGATGATTGCCGTAGCAAGTAGACTATGGAATATTCTGATGTGAGGCTCCCTCAGTCTCTCCTTTTGAAGTTGTTCCACTTTAATTAAACAATGGAATACTTAAATATTATTTGGCTAGAGAAAGAGTTACTGACTCTATAGCTCAGTGGTTAGGACAATCACCTGAGAGGTGGCAGAAGGAAGGGAGACTTAAACTGGGGGTGTTCCACATCCTATCCACTTGGCTAAAGATTGTAAGGGAGGTCCTGCTCCTCCTCTTCCATTTTGTTTCAGGTCCTGCATGCATCTTAGGTGGGTGAGTGCCTATTTTCCTTCAGTTCGTGGCTTGCTAGCACAGTTAGGTGCCTCCATGCAGCCTGGATTTAAGAGCCTATCTCTGAGAGAGGGGCAGGGCTCAGTGCACACCTCTCTGATCAGTGTCTCCTATTGGCTAGCTTAGATGGCTCCCTGCCTTGTGTGCTGGCTTAGTGGACTGCAGTTTATGGTGCCTCTCTCTCCCAATCATTGTATAGGGACCGTAGGCACCTAACTCAGGCTTTAGGGATTGTGGTGTTCCTGTGATTTTTCTAGGATCCTGCTCCACAAAGGTGTTTAGGTTCCTAACTTCCATTGATTTGGTGTTAGAATTAGAACTATGCTCTATTAGGGGGATTTTCCCACTCACTTATGTTCTCTTCTCCTCACTTTTTCCTACTTTCTTCTGTTACTGATCCTATACTAGCAGGATTACTGCAAAAAAGATGGACCAGAGACATCTGCAGGCTGATGGTATGAACTGCTAGACCACTGTGTTGCACTATTTATGGGCCTACCAGCAGTCTTCCTCAAAAGGAGGCACACTGGGTTAGGTTGAACTTCTGTGCACACAGAAGGACCCTGGCAGAGAAAACCAGGTTTAACTATTCAGGTTTGAGTGAGAGGGAACAACTGATGGCTTGATGAGGGAAATGGTGCTCAACCTGGGTCCCCAATCCTGTAGTCTGCTTGAACAGACTGGTAGTAGAGTTGGGCCTGCAAAGAGTGTTAAACCTCTTTCCTGGGTACTGGGGACCAAAGAAGCTAGAAACTGTGGCTGTTGGAGAGGATCCAGAAAACCATTTCCTGCTCTTGTAAAGAGGATGAGGAAAATTGTGAAATGGGATCAGCACCGATGATGAGGGTCCCTTGGGGCTACAGGGCCATAGAAACCAGTTACTGTGACTCATGACCTCTTCTTAGCCTCTACTACTGACTGTATTTCCATGCTAGAAGGCTCCACAAGGTGCAAGCAGTCTGGCTACGCCTTGCTAAAAGATCTGCTGCTCTGGATTAATAAGGACCCAGATCACTGCTGCTGTCAATGGGTGGAAGGAGCGGACTCTTCCAAGTCTGACTGTAAGCTGCTCTCACCAATGTTGGCAAGGAGGCGCGCTGAGCAAGAGGAATCCCTTCCCAAGAGTTCTTCCTTCATGAATGAATGATTTAGTAGGAAGGAGAAGGGGCAGTTCTAACCTGAATCTGTTCTCCAAAAAGAGCTCCAACTGGTGGGAGCAGGCAGCAAGGTGGGTGCTACTAGGCTGCTGCTTCACATGATGCTAGACAGGGGAAGCCAGTGGAAGTAGTTCTTTAGTCTACCCAAAGCTGCTGTTGTAACAGGAGCATTCAGTAAAACTGCTGCTAAAGGAATCCTCAGCAAGCGCCACACTCCATATAAGAGAAGCTTTGCTGCAAGATGTTCGCCATTTCAAGAAGCCAAACAGAGACTAAAGAACCCAGGCTTATAGAGAGAAAAGAAAAGGGACTGCTGCTGTTCCAGCAGAGGTACAGAAATACTGGGGATAACATGATCAGTTCAGCACACACATAAACTAGGGGAGCTATCAACCTAAGGAAAAAAAATTCCAGTGAGATTCCTTAACCCCCCATTTCCTATCAACTGGATTGGGCAACAATACCTATAAGCTATGACTTTTGTACAGAACAGTGACTGCTGTGTAGAACACAAGAATAATCTAGAATGGATTCTATGGTACCTGTTACATGTTCTAGTTGAAGGGACATTGTAAGGTTATGAATGCATGAGAAATATAATATACTGTACTACCTATTCAGTACAAGTATATGACAGCTTCATTCTAAAAATCCCCATAAGGATAAACTGTGTGTGAAATAGCAAGGAATTTGACTATGAATGTGGGTAACTGTGTTTATTGCAAGTGTTTGTAATATAAGAAAATTAAAAGGATGTGATTTGATGCATTTTAGAGCTGCAATTTCCCAAAATCATAACCCTTTGTATTACTTCTATATATTCATGTTAACAATACTGTAGCTAAATGCACTGCAATATATTCTGTCTCTACAGAGCTGCCACAGTTAGGTGGTAGTGTTCTTCCATGTGAGTTGCATGCAAATAGCCTTGCAAATCTGCATAGTGAATGAATCCCTGCATAATATTGTATATTGATGAATCTTCACTATAATAGAAGCTGAGTTAACTACAACAGGACCTGCGCCACTGGCCTATCCTAGAAGAAGCTGGAACGATATAAGAGTCTGCTACATCAACATATTCACTATTATGGTGATATTAATTAATAATAGTAATTAATAATGCTTTGAAATTATTATATCCCTTTCAAAAGTTCTCCTGCCAGGTATTTTATTAGAAACATTAAGGGCCTGATGTGGCTAATTTGTGCTTGCAACTACCATAATTTGCATATGCAATCATGGTAACCACAAATTAAGTATGCAAGTGCACACATACTTTTATCCACACAACTGACAATCTTAGCTTTTTGTAAATCAGACTTTAGAGTAATAGTGCAGGCTAATTTATGCTTTTCCGAGTTCTTTTCTTTTTGAGAATGAGAATTTTTCTGATTCCTTTCTTAGTTGGTGCTATGCTACTATCCGTCACTGAACTGCATGATTGATCCTCTGTTAAAGATCTCCTTGCCATTTTTGTCACTGAACTTTTCTATCAAAAATAAATATACTTACTTTCTAACTGAAATTGTGTAATTTGTGAGAATACTTCCACTTTAGTGGTAAACATACTATTTGCACTACTCAAATCAGTGCTTAGTTGCTCCAAAGAATCTGGTAATACCAGATTTAGTCCTGAATGAATCCACCAGTCTGATTTCAATGGGCTAAACACTGGCGCTTCCACATGGATGGACAACATCTCTTTCAGTTCTGTAACTGAATGATGTTGAAATGTAGGTTCAATGGTCTGATTCTCTATAAAAAAACAAGACAAAAACTAGTATTAATGGACTGGAAACTTGAGAAAAGAACATTTTTGACAGCAAAATTACAAAAAAAATCATGACTTAGGTTATGTATATCCCTTGGTATATCTTTCCATTACTAATTCAGTATCATCACTTGCCTGAACAGCAAAGAAAGAAACATGTACATAGCTTAGTAAGATATACATTTTTTCACCTTGTTTTTTGTGTTCAATTCCCCAGCTGTAATTATATCTCTAGTCTGTTGATATAAACCTGTATTACCTGGGTTACAAATGAGCCGAGATTTATTCATTATCTATGAGTTTACTTTCCATGCTTACAAGCATCTATTATAATCATTATTTGAAAACTCTAAATAGTAAATAGACTATTTCACAAATGAGGATGTAACTCACTTATCTCACAGAAGTCTTTTGGTGTTATTTCTTAACACTAACCATTGGGGTCAGAAATAATTTATGACTTAGTTGTTTTTGGTTCCATATTCCACTTTCTAATGTGTGCGATTGGCATTGGAAACTTAGCTCTCCATGAATATGATTCCACTAAGGAATTTATTAGTATGGATTTAAAAAAATTATTTGAAGATAAGAACATACTCTATAATAAAAATTGATATTTCAACAGAGCATGTTATAAGTTGGGTTTTTGTTACTGAGTTTTAGAAATTACTATACCCATTAAAATAATTCTCAGGAGGTGAACTGAAGATTTTCAAACTGGGGGAAAGCTGTCATTTTATACAAACTAGCACTGGGGAAAGGCAAACTAGTTATCTGCCTTACAAGAAGATTGATATAAAGGAAAAAATCAAACATCCCACCTTAGATGCAATGGGATACATTTTTAGTGTGCAAACAGGAGCTGTATTCCTTGCATTCTACATTCATTTTATAAACTTTGAAAATGTATCCTCAAATATCTGCATATATTTCTTGAAGCACTTCCCAGATTAATTTCTATGTTGTTGTAATATTTCACATACAACTCTTCTATATCAATTCAGTATATCAGAATTCATACTTCCTTACCTTCAAGCAAAAGAGAGTTCACAGCATTTTGGTATTTTTCTGACTGCCACACCAGGCACTCTAAGTACTCCTTAGTTGACTCTGTAAACAGAATACTAAAACAAACAAAGAAAAAAGGAGACATGTGGTAAGAAGCTTAAATCATAGCTTTAGATTTTCAAATCAACTTTCTTCTGGTAATACATTTAAAGAAAGTAATTTTGCAAAAGTATTTACTTTCTCTCCAATCTTCTACTTTCTCTTATTGATTCATTTGGGACATCTTTCCTCCTCATCTGTGGGTGCAGTGGGCTCTCTGGCTGCAGGACCAATGTGGTTCCACTCCCCAAAGAGGGGAAAAGATGAGGGGTATATATTCCCCTTGAATGGGCTGGAGGCAAGCAAGAGGAAGCTAGTGTGGAACATGGTGGTAGGGAGGGAGACTGTCAAGAGAATGCTTTAATCCTTCCATATCTGTGGAGGGAGAATATTAAGACTATGAAGGCTACTCTAGCAAACAGCACAGAGAAGCAGCCATGGAACAGCCCTGCTGGTGCTTCTGTCGCCACATGGATATCCCCAGCACTCGGCCAAGGTATTCACCGGGTGCTTCTCTGCTGAGGACTTTGGAGGATTCACTGCCACAGAGGTATGAGTCCTCACCTTCCCCAAGGAGGAAGCTGGATCTTCAGGATATTAAACCTCCTTAAAGGAGGACAGCCTTAAAACAACTCTCTTGGTCTTTTCAAGCTCCATGCACTGAGACCATGCACAGGGTGTATTCCCTTTCTCTCCAAGGCAAAGTGCACAATGAACAAAACCATCGGCAATGAACATCTCACAGAATGAGGCCATAAATTAACAGAATCCAATTAAGCTAGTTTTGCACTAATTTGGAGGAGGTTGTACCAGTTGTATTCTCATTATACTTTGACTTACCTGTTACCAACAGGAGAAATAGGTTCTGCCTGAAGTCCTGCATGAAGTGAATTCACATGTGATCTTTGTGGTCTGCATGGCGGAGTTAGCGGTATTTCTACTTCATATTGAGGATATAAAGCGTAACGAACTGGGAATTGCAGAAAAATGACATCACATTTCACAAATATAAGTGAAAGAAATGTAAATATTTATGTATAACTGATACGAGTTACATTTTGTATTTCAAATTTATTATGAAGATTTTATGTTTTATCACTTGAGCAATAAAGACCAAATTGTGGTTCTTTAATATATAGACAACAGAGGTAACAGTAAAGCATAAGTCACACTTTTTTACTGCATTTCCTATGTGATTCTGGGAATCTCTGCACACCTAGCCAACCATTCAGAATTTAAAGTCACCAGCTATTATTTTGGGGCATTTTTTTTAATTAAATGTTGATCAGCCGTGGCCCAGTTATGTAGCTCTTACTTAGATGGAATGGCTCTTTCAAATTATATTTGTGATGGTTCTAATATCACTCACATTGACAGTGAAACCTGCAAGTGTGCAACTCAGATACCTCAGACTCTGAGGGAGTCAATTATTGTTTCATTTGCAAATAAAATTCAGTGCTACTTACAGTCCTAGCTTGTCACAGAAGACTCCCACTGAAATCAATTCAATTTCAATTGATGTTCCATATGCAGAGCACTTGCAAGATCAGACCCTATATTTTTAACCAGCTATACAAACAAGATTGGGGAATCAAAGCAATCTCTTGTATGTGACATTTACTGCCCTACTTTTGCCAGTAAAATGAATTTCAGACATGCTTATTGATTTTTCTAGCTTGCAAGGAACTTGTTTTTTGTTTTATTTTTTTCCCTGTAATTTTTTTTACTAAGCTACAAGCTAGTTACAAACAAAGCTAGCCAAATGTAAGAGGTAAGGATGTTGCATGCAGTTCTGTCTTGCAGTCATAGAATCATAGAATCTCAGGGTTGGAAGGGACCTCAGGAGGTCATCTAGTCCAACCCCCTGCTCAAAGCAGGACCAACCCCAACTAAATCATCCCATCCAGGGCTTTGTCAGGCCTGACCTTAAAGACCTCTAAGGAAGGAGATTCCACCACCTCCCTAGGTAACGCATTCCAGTTCCTCACCACCCTACTAGTGAAAAAGTTTTTCCTAATGTCCAACCTAAACCTCCCCCTCTGCAACTTGAGACCATTACTCCTTGTTCTGTCATCTTCTACCACTGAGAAGAGTCTAGATCCATTCTCCTTGGAACCCCCTTTCAGGTAGTTGAAAGCAGCTATCAAATCCCCCCTCATTCTTCTCTTCTGCAGGCTAAACAATCCCAGTTCCCTCAGCCTCTCCTCATAAGTCATGTGCTCCAGCCCCCTAATCATTTTTGTTGCCCTCCGCTGGACTCTCTCCAATTTATCCACATAAATATGGATATTTATATGGATATCTTCTTGTCCATATAAATATTGTAGTGTGGGGCCCAAAACTGGACACAGTACTCCAAATGAGGCCTCACCAGTGCTGAGTAGAGGGGAATGATCACATCCCTCGATCTGCTGGAAATGCCCCTACTTATACAAGCCAAAATGCCATTAGCCTTCTTGGCAACAAGGGCACACTGCTGACTCATATTCAGCTTTTTGTCCACCGTAACTCCTAGGTCCTTTTCCGCAGAACTGCTGCCCAGCCATTCGGTCCCTAGTCTGTAGCAGTGCATGGGATTCTTCCATCCTAAGTGCAGGACTCTGCACTTGTCCTTGTTGAACCTCATCATATTTCTTTTGGCCCAATCCTCTAATTTGTCTAGGTCCCTCTGTATCCTATCCCTATCCTCCAGCGTATCAACCACTCCTCCCAGTTTAGTGTCATCTGCAAACTTGCTGAGGGTGCAGTCCACACCATCCTCCAGATCGTTAATGAAGATATTGAATAAAACCAGCCCCAGCACCGACCCTTGGGGCACTCCACTTGATACCGGCTGCAAACTAGACATGGAACCATTTATCACTACCCGTTGAGCCCGACCATCTAGCCAGTTTTCTATCCACCTTACCGTCCATTCATCCAGCCCATACTTATTTAACTTGCTGGCAAGAATACTGTGGGAGACTGTATCAAAAGCTTTGCTAAAGTCCAGAAATAGCACATCCACTGCTTTCCCCTCATCCACAGACCCAGTTATCTCATCATAGAAGGCAATTAGGTTAGTCAGGCATGACTTGCCCTTGGTGAATCCATGCTGACTGTTCCTGATCACTTTCCCCTCCTTTAAGTGGTTCAAAATTGATTCCTTGAGGACCTGCTCCATGATTTTTCCAGGGACTGAGGTGAGACTGACTGGCCTGTAGTTCCCTGGATCTTCCTTCTTCCCTTTTTTAAAGATGGGCACTACATTAGCTTTTTTCCAGTCATCCGGGACCTCCCCTGATCGCCATGATTTTTCAAAGATAATGGCCAATGGCTCTGCAATCTCATTGGCCAACTCCTTTAGCACCCTCGGATGCAGCGCATCCGGCCCCATGGACTTGTCCTCATCCAGCTTTTCTAAATAGTCCTGAACTACTTCTTTCCCCACAGAGAGCTGGTCACCTCCTCCCCATACCGTGCTGCAGAGTGCAGCTGTCTGGGAGCTGACCTTGTCTGTGAAGACAGAGGCAAAAAAAGCATTGAGTACACTAGCTTTCTCCACATCCTCTGTCACTAGGTTCCCTCCCTCATTCAGCAAGGGGCCCACACTTTCCTTGACTTTCTTCTTGTTGCTAACATAGGTATTAAAAACCTGAAGAAGAATTGGCCTCACTCTGCCCTTTATGTACTCAGGAGGGGTGAAAGGCTAGGGTGCGAGCTCACTCTGGGCACAAGTGCAGCCCACCTGACACCTCTGGCCACAGATTCTGATCTCAAATGCACAGGACATGTGTGCATCAAATAATGGAATACATATGGATAATCAAAGAATCATAGTTCTTAAAAACCACCACTGGATTTGCTTATATAGCACTTCCTACCTGCCTCACTGCATTCCAGTGAATTTCTGCTCTGATTGAAACAAACCTCCTCCATTGTGGGACAGTATTTTGAAATCTCTATTTCGTTTGTAATATTTGCAGTAAGATCTGAAAGGAGATAAAAAGGTGCCACAAATGATAACCATTTATTTCCTTTTTTCCTCAACCTATTTCTTGAACAATGTTTTCTTTGTTTCTGTTTTTATTGATCCTGCATTATAATTTTGAATTTATCAATACAAAGTACTGCTGTTACCATAAATTACCAGGCAAACAGCAGAAGGTGTTCATAAGACCACAGCAATCACCATATGTGATCAGGCCAGTGCTCCATCTAGTCCCATATCCTGTCTCTTACCGTGATTAGTACCAGCTGCTTCAGAGGAAGATGCAAGAAACCCTGTATTAGCTAGATGTGAAATAACCTGTCCTTAAGGAAAGTTTCCCCCTAACTTATGAAACACCACTCCCATGGGTGGCTTGTCAGCAGCTGGGATCAAACAGATGACCCCTGGACCTAAAAGCATGAGCCTCTACTTCCTGAGCTAAAAAAAACCCTTTTTTAATTCTCTCATTTGCCAAAATGAATTAAATAGTCATTTTTTTCTGGCCAAGTTGAGACCACAGCCACAGTCTCCATGGCTGTACAGGTAAGATACTGCCACAAGCACTGATTTAAAAACTGAGCAGTGTCACTGAAGGTGTAACACTAATTCTGAAAAGCCACAGAGTTTCTGATGCTTCCAAAACTCTTCTTTTTAAATATTTACTATTATGACTTTGAATATTCTTGTTATACATATAAATATCTAATCCTTTTTGGAAACTTGCTAAGATCTTGGCCTAAATTATACCCCTTGACAATAAATATCACAGGTTAACTGTATTTTGTGTGAAAAATTATTTCTTTTATCAGCTTTGTATGTCACTTTTCAATTTCACTGAATGTCTATTTGTTCTTTTAATTAGAGTTAAAAGCTAATGCTTTAAAATGCCAATCCAAATTCTAGCCAGATGTTGTTGATTCCTGGTAAAGGGCTTTTTTTTTTTTTTTTTTTTGAGAGAGAGAGAGAGAGAGAGAGTTCCTCCCGTGTCCTGTCCTAGCTTCCCAGGGCTGAAAATAGCTGTACTGACCTTCCAAATCAGAGCAGATACATACCACCCCATCCAGGGATGTATGAAAGGCTGCTCTGCTCTGAGGAGGAAGAACATAAGATGTGCAGTGGGAATCCTGGGAAATAGCAGGTTCATGAAAGAGTTTTCCTCGATCTGCATTTAAATTGATAATCATGTCATTCAATTCATAGTAAACATTTGATAGACATATGGCAAGAATATTAGTCTATGGCAGGGTTGTAGTGTTTTTATCTGAGCCACTAGAAGCCTCAGAAATACAAACTGCAGAAGGGTATTTTACTAATTTTTGTTTTGTTTTTTTGCTTAGATGTGTTTTATGATGCTAATCTCAGGCCTTCCATAAGGTTTTGAAGGAGAACCCTAATATGCATACTAAGTAATAATAACAATACTTAGCACTCATGAAGTGTACAAGAATTGAGATTACGTTTTAACATGCATTGACAAAAGTTTGCTATATATATTTGTACTGTGAAAGTGCTGCCATCCTTATGTATTATTTTGTTTCTCTGGTCTAATGCTTTAGTTATTGATTTTTCTTTTACTTGCTTGTATGTACAATTGTGAAAATTACAATTAGTTTAAAAATATAGAAAATCAAATGTTTATAGTAATAAAATAGTTTATTTGTGTTTGGTAGATTATACAATGCACTATTACATACAAAAAAATTGCATTAAAACAATGTTGTTTAGGTTGCAAAGTCAAGGACTGAAAAGTTAGGAAATTTCAGATTTATGGTTGCTCGTACAACTATAATTCTATCCCTTTGTGAATCGATCCTTTGCACTGAATAAGGCAGTGATTCCATGGGGAAAAAACAGCATGAGATTATGTAATTTGACAGTACCATAATACATACACAAAATTAAATTGCACAGGTAACCTTAATTTTGGTATTTCCTAACTTTCAAGTTCTTGACTTTGCAACCTAAATAACTTTCTTTAAATGGCATATTTATACTAGTTTTTAACTTCATGCAGTTCTTTTTCATTTTTATGGGTTATTTCTTGGAGTTATTTTTTTAAAGGAAAAAGAAGAAAAATACTTGTATTTTTAGTTATTATTTGGCAGGCTGCCAAAATTTTCCTGAGGAACAAATGAGAACGAAGTATTTTTAAAAGTTTAATAGAAAAATGCAAATGGAGTTTCATGGGATAAAGAAAAGGCACTTCAACAGGGGAATAACTCTCAGGCTCCAATATCAAAGGTCTGCTGCTAACAATGGCGGTGGGAGAACTTCTCAAAGAAAAGGTCATAAGAATATTTTGAAATAGAGATGGTAGTCAAAGTAAATACAGAGGCTGTTACCAGCTCCCCTTATAATGTTGTAGACAACTTATATGGAGTGACTGTACTGCATGAATTATTGTAAACTACTCTGGGATTTCAAAAAAAAAATCATCTAAGCTTGGCTAACCTCTTCAGTTATTGTCATTAGAAACACTCTTCCACCTCAGTAACAATACCTGCTTCTGAAATAACATGGGCCTGAATTGAGGTGTAAAGTATGTAAGAGATCATTTCCTTTTGGCTGCTTACAGGAAACTTTAATACTTTGAAATTTGACATGCCAAATCTTTTCCATAATTTCATACACAGAATGGGCCTTATTCTCATCTGATTTATACTAGTCTAAATCAGTAGTAATTCAAGTGAAGATAATGGAGTTAAAAAGATAATGGTGTGAAATCTGTGCAAATGAGAGGAGAATTGGGCCCAACATATCAAGAAAACAATTCTCACCTTTGATTTTCTTTTCACTCCTGCTTTCATCTGCTATAATTTCTGGTGCTAATTTTAACAACTCTTTCAGTTCCAAGCACGATGGAATCTCAACTTTCTGTCTGAAGTTTGTTGTCTCATTGGATTCTAACTCAACAGGCAGCATTAATGACTGAAAAAATAATAAATACAGTAACACTGGGATAGGTAAGGTTTAAATTTATGAGTTTTTGCTTGTACTGTTTAATTTTGACTTTTTTTATTTGTAAATAGTTTGCAGAAATATAGACCAAGAATGGCTTAAGAGTAGAAGGAGGGTTGAATTCATGGTAAAAAGAAATCAGACTAAAATAAATAACTTTTATTCACAGAAAAAAAAGACCAAATCAAGTGTAGTACTGGTGTAAAAATAACTGAAGGAACTGATTAGTGCTACAGGCAGTGATGACATGTTGCCTGCTCTTATCGGTATGGTGTCAGAGAAGGACTATACCCTCACTTCCCCTTTGCTCCATGGTATGACTGTGCTGAAGAAGCACCAGATAAAAATACTTGAATTAGGTTTAATTAGTCCTGCTACTCAGCACGCTCCCTGAGTATTTCCTTCACCCCTTCAGTGATATATCTTCTCTGCCCTCCCCAGTGCCATTCTGCCTTTGTAGAGACATAATGTGCCTCAAATTGTAAGAAATATTATTTTTAAAGTGTTGCATAGTAAAAAAGGCACTTGCCTGAACCTTCCCTTCCCCTTCCACACACCCTCCCAAGACATACACACAAAGGCTAGATCCTTCTCCACTTGGTCTCCACTTTTGATCTGATGTCCCCAATCTAGCATGTGCTGGTGCATCTGATCATAGCAGAAACAGACACCCCAAGTGCGGCTTCCTATCACAGGCCTCCAAAAAAACAAAACCAAAAAACCTGGTTTAAACTAATACTCTTTTTTTTAATCTTAGCTAAGGGAGGCATTTGGCAGTTTGCAAAAATTAAGGAAATTCTGTTAAAGTGATTTACAGTCACTTTTAAGTCAGAAGACAGGTACATATATTGATAAGTGTATTAAGCAGCAGTCACTAAAATCACTGGGATGAAACTTATTTATAATACCTCCTCATCCTTTAAAGACATTCGACAAAAATCTTCCTTAACTGCATGTAGTTCTTTTTCATTTTCGTGTGTCTCTGCATTGCTTTGGAAAGTCAAACATTCTCTATTAAAAGATCAGCAAAATAGCACAAGTTTCAGAGTGGTAGCCGTGTTAGTCTGTATCACACTACTGTCTGTAGTGTGTGTTTGTTTGTGTTTGGGGGTTACTTGCTGTGTGCTGAGCTTGTGTTTGTCAGTCTGTTTGTTTGGTTGTTTGTTTGAGGGACCGTATGCTCTGGCTGGCAGTTGGAGGCAGGTTTGAAAGCTCGAAGCCTCTGGTAATTGGCTGAGCCTTAATCAGTGGGCGGGGCATTCACTCAGGCCAGGGCTTTATAAAGCCGCGCACAAGCGACCAGGGGCTGCTAACAGGGAGTTTCGCAAGGGAGTTTAGAAGGGGAGTGGGAAGGGAGTGGGAGCCCCTCGCCAGCCCTAACCCCTTCCCCGTGGCCCCCCACTAAAACCTATAAACCGAACCACAGTCCAAAACTACTTTCCATAAACCACCCTTTCACTAACTAGGAGACAATGCAGGCAGAAGCCCAGCAGCAGAGTGGGGGCTATCCAGTTTATTGCACTGACTGTCGCATGTATGATTACCTGCCCTGTGGGTGGGTGGCGTATGTGTGCAGTCGGTGCAAGGAGCTCCTGGCCCTCAGAGACCATGTACGGACTTTGGAGGCCAGGGTGGCGGAACTGGAGGAGCTGAGAGAGGCAGAGAGGTATGTTGATGAGGCTTTCCGGGACACTGTAGAATTGTCCCACCTCCGCTTAGACAGCTCCTGTGCTGTTGAGGAGGAAGAAGGGCCCAGGGAAGTAGAGCAGTCAATGGGAGCAGAGGGAAACCTTCCCGTAGTTGGGACCCTCCTTCCAGACGGTGCTGGGGTTGCCTCTCGCACTGAGGTTGCCTCTCCGGGGGAGGGAACTCCAGTTTCTAGGAAAAGGCAGGTGTTAGTAATGGGAGATTCGATTATTAGAAATGTAGATAGCTGGGTCTGTGATGACCGGGAGAACCGTATGGTGACTTGCCTGCCTGGTGCGAAGGTTGCGGATCTCTCGAGGCATCTAGATAGACTTATGTGTAGTGCTGGGGAGGAGCCGGTGGTCGTGGTACATGTAGGTACCAATGACATAGGGAAGGGTAGGAGAGATGTCCTGGAAGCCAAATTTAGGCTGCTAGGGAAGAGACTGAAATCCAGGACCTCTATGGTGGCATTTTCAGAAATGCTCCCAGTTCCACGCGCAGGGCCAGGTAGGCAGGCAGAGCTTCAGAGTCTCAATGCGTGGATGAGACGATGGTGTAGAGAGGAGGGGTTCACGTTCATTAGGAACTGGGGAAACTTCTGGGATGGGAGGAGCCTATACAGGAGAGATGGGCTCCACCTAAACCAAAGTGGAACCAGACTGCTGGCACTAAACATTAAAAAGGTTGTAGAGCAGTTTTTAAACTAGGAGATGGGGGAAAGCCGACTGCTGCAGAGGAGCGTGTGGATCGGACACAGACTTCTCTTAGGGGAGAGTCTGATGATAGAGAATCTCCAGGTTATAGTCAGGAGCAGAGGAATGGGAAGTATAATGTAAGGGCCGGATCAGATGATAAACAGTCACATAAAAAAGAATCTGGCACATCAGAAAAAGGCAGGCTAATAAACAGGGACAAGTTTTTAAAGTGCTTGTACACAAATGCCAGAAGTCTAAATAATAAGATGGGTGAACTAGAGTGCCTTGTGATAAAGGAGGATATAGATATAATAGGCATCACAGAAACCTGGTGGACTGAGAGCAATCAATGTGACACAATCATTCCGGGGTACAAAATATATCGGAAGGACAGAACAGGCCGTGCAGGGGGAGGAGTGGCACTATATGTGAAAGAAAGTGTAGATTCAAATGAAGTAAAAATCTTAAGTGAATCCACAGGTTCCATAGAGTCTCTATGGATAGAAATTTCATGCTCTAGTAAAAATATAACAGTAGGGATCTATTATCGACCACCTGACCAGGACAGTAATAGTGATGATGAAATGCTAAGGGAAATTAGAGAGGCTATCAAAATTAAGAACCCAATAATAGTGGGGGATTTCAATTATCCCCATATTGACTGGGAACATTTCACTTCAGGACGAAATGCAGAGATAAAATTTCTCGATACTTTAAATGACTGCTTCATGGAGAAGCTGGTACGGGAACCCACAAGGGGAGAGGCGACTCTAGATTTAATCCTGAGTGGAGTGCAGGAGCTGGTCCAAGAGGTAACTATAGCAGGACCGCTTGGAAATAGTGACCATAATACAATAGCATTCAACATCCCTGTGGTGGGAAGAACATCTCAACTGCCCAACACTGTGGCCTTTAATTTCAAAGGGGAACTATACAAAAATGAGGGGTTAGTTAGACAAAAGTTAAAAGGTACAGTGACTAAAGTGAAATCCCTGCAAGTTGCGTGGGCCCTTTTTAAAGACACCATAATAGAGGCCCAACTTCAATGTATACCCCAAATTAAGAAAAACAGTAAAAGAACTAAAAAAGAGCCACCGTGGCTTAACCACCATGTAAAAGAAGCAGTGAGAGATAAAGACTTCCTTTAAAAAGTGGAAGTCAAATCCCAGTGAGGCAAATAGAAAGGAGCACAAACACTGCCAACTTAAGTGCAAGAGTGTAATAAGAAAAGCCAAAGAGGAGTTTGAAGAACGGCTAGCCAAAAACTCCAAAGGTAATAACAAAATGTTTTTTAAGTACATCAGAAGCAGGAAGCCTGCTAAACAACCAGTGGGGCCCCTTGACGATGAAAATACAAAAGGAGCGCTTAAGGATGATAAAGTCATTGCGGAGAAACTAAATGGATTCTTTGCTTCAGTCTTCATGGCTGAGGATGTTAGGGAGATTCCCAAACCTGAGCTGGCTTTTGTAGGTGACAAATCTGAGGAACTGTCACAGATTGAAGTGTCACTAGAGGAGGTTTTGGAATTAATTGATAAACTCAACATTAACAAGTCACCGGGACCAGATGGCATTCACCCAAGAGTTCTGAAAGAACTCAAATGTGAAGTTGCGGAACTATTAACCAAGGTTTGTAACCTGTCCTTTAAATCGGCTTCGGTACCCAATGACTGGAAGTTAACTAATGTAACGCCAATATTTAAAAAGGGCTCTAGGGGTGATCCTGGCAATTACAGACCGGTAAGTCTAACGTCGGTACCGGGCAAATTAGATGAAACAATAGTAAAGAATAAAATTGTCAGACACATAGAAAAACACAAACTCTTGAGCAATAGTCAACATGGTTTTTGTAAAGGGAAATCGTGTCTTACTAATCTATTAGAGTTCTTTGAAGGGGTCAACAAACATGTGGACAAGGGGGATCCGGTGGATATAGTGTACTTAGATTTCCAGAAAGCCTTTGACAAGGTCCCTCACCAAAGGCTCTTACGTAAATTAAGCTGTCCTGGGATAAAAGGAAAGGTCCTTTCATGGATTGAGAACTGGTTAAAGGACAGGGAACAAAGGGTAGGAATTAAGGGTAAATTCTCAGAATGGAGAGGGGTAGTGGTGTTCCCCAAGGGTCAGTCCTAGGACCAATCCTATTCAATTTATTCATAAATGATCTGGAGAAAGGGGTAAACAGTGAGGTGGCAAAGTTTGCAGATGATACTAAACTACTCAAGATAGTTAAGACCAAAGCAGATTGTGAAGAACTTCAAAAAGATCTCACAAAACTAAGTGACTGGGCAACAAAATGGCAAATGAAATTTAATGTGGATAAATGTAAAGTAATGCACATTGGAAAAAATAACCCCAACTATACATACAACATGATGGGGGCTAATTTAGCTACAACGAGTCAGGAAAAAGATCTTGGCGTCATCGTGGATAGTTCTCTGAAGATGTCCACGCAGTGTGCAGAGGCGGTCAAAAAAGCAAACAGGATGTTAGGAATCATTAAAAAGGGGATAGAGAATAAGACTGAGAATATATTATTGCCCTTATATAAATCCATGGTACGCCCACATCTCGAATACTGTGTACAGATGTGGTCTCACCTCAAAAAAGATATTCTAGCACTAGAAAAGGTTCAGAAAAGAGCAACTAAAATGATTAGGGGTTTAGAGAGGGTCCCATATGAGGAAAGATTAAAGAGGCTAGGACTCTTCAGTTTGGAAAAGAGGAGACTAAGGGGGGACATGATAGAGGTATATAAAATCATGAGTGATGTTGAGAAAGTGGATAAGGAAAAGTTATTTACTTATTCCCATAATACAAGAACTAGGGGTCACCAAATGAAATTAATAGGCAGCAGGTTTAAAACAAATAAAAGGAAGTTCTTCTTCACGCAGCGCACAGTCAACTTGTGGAATTCCTTACCTGAGGAGGTTGTGAAGGCTAGGACTATAACAATGTTTAAAAGGGGACTGGATAAATTCATGGTGGCTAAGTCCATAAATGGCTATTAGCCAGGATGGGTAAGAATGGTGTCCCTAGCCTCTGTTTGTCAGAGGATGGAGATGGATGGCAGGAGAGAGATCACTTGATCATTGCCTGTTAGGTTCACTCCCTCAGGGGCACCTGGCATTGGCCACTGTCGGTAGACAGATACTGGGCTAGATGGACCTTTGGACCATAATAGAGGCCCAACTTCAATGTATACCCCAAATTAAGAAAAACAGTAAAAGAACTAAAAAAGAGCCACCGTGGCTTAACAACCATGTAAAAGAAGCAGTGAGAGATAAAAAGACTTCCTTTAAAAAGTGGAAGTCAAATCCTAGTGAGGCAAATAGAAAGGAGCACAAACACAGCCAACTTAAGTGCAAGAGTGTAATAAGAAAAGCCAAAGAGGAGTTTGAAGAACGGCTAGCCAAAAACTCTAAAGGTAATAACAAAATGTTTTTTAAGTACATCAGAAACAGGAAGCCTGCTAAACAACCAGTGGGGCCCATTGATGATCAAAATACAAAAGGAGCGCTTAAAGACGATAAAGTCATTGTGGAGAAACTAAATGGATTCTTTGCTTCAGTCTTCACGGCTGAGGATGTTAGGGAGTTTCCCAAACCTGAGCTGGCTTTTGTAGGTGACAAATCTGAGGAACTGTCACAGATTGAAGTGTCACTAGAGGAGGTTTTGGAATTAATTGATAAACTCAACATTAACAAGTCACCGGGACCAGATGGCATTCACCCAAGAGTTCTGAAAGAACTCAAATGTGAAGTTGCGGAACTATTAACTAAGGTTTGTAACCTGTCCTTTAAATCGGCTTCGGTACCCAATGACTGGAAGTTAGCTAACGTAACGCCAATATTTAAAAAGGGCTCTAGGGGTGATCCTGGCAATTACAGACCGGTAAGTCTAACGTCAGTACTGGGCAAATTAGTTGAAACAATAGTAAAGAATAAAATTGTCAGACACATAGAAAAACACAAACTCTTGAGCAATAGTCAACATGGTTTCTGTAAAGGGAAATCGTGTCTTACTAATCTATTAGAGTTCTTTGAAGGGGTCAACAAACATGTGGACCAGGGGGATCCAGTGGACATAGTGTACTTAGATTTCCAGAAAGCCTTTGACAAGGTCCCTCACCAAAGGCTCTTACGTAAACTAAGCTGTCATGGGATAAAAGGGAAGGTCCTTTCATGGATTGAGAACTGGTTAAAGGACAGGGAACAAAGGGTAGGAATTAATGGTAAATTCTCAGAATGGAGAGGGGTAACTAGTGGTGTTCCCCAAGGGTCAGTCCTTACATATCTTGTTTTTTCTTTTAATTCCATGAAACTTTCTCAAAGGGGTCTAACTCTGGCTTACATTTGTGCAAATACACCCATGGTTCATCAACAGGGTTGGAGCCTTTAGATCCACCCCTCAAACCTTTTCCATATTAGCATGATTAAGCTGCATGTGTGGACTGAGATTTTTCAAAGGCTTATAACTCAGCCAAAGTTGTGCAGATATTAATGGGGATGACAAAAGACACATCCCTGGCACAAAGGCAACCCCCCTGCCAAATTTCATATCCCTGAATTTTTCAGTGTGGACAAAAGAAAAAAACAAACAAACATTTTTCACTAGCCTTGTTCTCTGAAACAGGTGAACCATTCTGGCTGAAACATTTGCAAAAATAAACAGCCTCAGGCAGTAACTTGATATGGAATGTTTCAGCCCAAATGGTTGAAGTTTGACAAAGATACAAGCAACTGAAAACAGGGTCTTATAATGAGGAATATTGGAAAACCTTAATAATAGGCCCATAATATTTTCTTAATCATGGAGTATTTTAATTATTTGTTCAGTGCTTTGTCTCAGGAAAGCTGAGTATTTCATAAATAAAATTATTGTTTAAAAGGGTTAAAACATTAAACTAGCTAATGAACAATTTCAGATACTTTGGTGGGCAAATGAAGAGTATTTAATAGTCAACTGGATAAGTTTTGCATACTGTCCTACTTTTCTTTTTTCTTTTGTTTAAGTTAAACATCAAGTTAGGATCTCAATTCTGCAGTTAACTTTATGCAGGCACAAATCCTAATCCTGCCCGTTTAACTCAGTGGGAGTTTTGACTAAGGAGGAGTGGGTTCTTTTAAAGCTGAACATTATTTCAGCACTACAAGCTGTATTTAAAAAAAACTCCATAGAAACAATCAGACATGTAGGGCCCTAAAAATCATATCACCTCTCTTATTCTATTTTCTTTAACAATGCATTTAACCTCCATCCTACACATTCTTCTTTCCATTACAAAAAGATTAAGTTTTTTAAACCAATTACATACCTTATTTCATTGTAATTATAAAGAAATCACAGCTGAACAAAATCCATAATGAAATAACATGAGTTAAGATGTTAAAGTGGCAATATTAATCACACTTATGATCCACATACATACAAGAGGAGGAGGTGTTATGTTCAAAAGTATATAACAACTTTGCAAGTACCTGAAAAGGTTCTCTTCAGTCAAAATCTGTCCTTTAGAATTTAAGAGGGGATCCTTCACTAAGAACATTTTTAGTCTAGCCAGGAGGGTACGCAGAGTAGGTAGTTGTTTACGATATTTTTCCAAATTATCAAAAAAAACAAGGTCATCTGCAATATATAAATCTTGAAGGAGATAAGAAAATTAACAATACAATAGCAAGAAATTTAAAAAGGATAAGAAAAATCTAAACAGTTAAAATTGTGTAAGTATTTGCACTTTTTAAATTTATTTTAAATGTTCACTGTTTGTAAAGCTCGTTTCGAATCCTAAAGCGACCTTATTTATGTTTCTTTTGGCAAGCACTCATTTCCCAGCCCCCTGGCTTATTTTTAAAAAAGCATATACTAACAAGATTTCTTTCTATTCACTTCCTCATTTGTGTACTAGCATCTGTCAGATAAACTTTACAAATAGGGTTTTGTTGGGTAATTTACACATATAAATGAGACCAGTGTCCGGGTACTGTATTCCCTTTGCTGGGAATGAAGTACTCTTATGTCCTTCATCTCTACAATATAATGTGTATATATAAATACAACATAAAATTTACCCCTCCCACTCTTAAAATTTGGCAACAGCAGTGGATTTATTTAAAAATCAAGAAAACATTTAAAATGCTGAATTACAGAACATCAGACTGTAGCCATTTTAAGATGCTTCAAATTATGGGCCTTAGTTATTGGATAAGGTCCCTATTCATTTATACATTTACACTTTTTATCCTGATCAGTTAGCCAATATTCAGCACTATGAGTTGTTTCTGTTAGGAGGAGAAAATGGTGATGAAGTCAGGTATTTCTTTGATGCAATCCTGTTTATTTACAAATAATGCACACAAAGTCCTGTATCTAGGGTGGCCAGACAGCAAGTGTGAAAAATCAGGACGGGGTGGGGGGTAATAGGCACCTATAGTAGAAAATGCCCCAAATACCGTGACTGTCCCTATAAAATAAGGACATCTGGTCACCCTAACTGTATCCCTGACCACTGTATGAATCAAACAACTGGAGGCAATTTCCTTGCTTAGAATTCTAAGTCTCTTTCCAGTCAGCATGCTGTCCAGAAAGCTGTCTCTCTCTCAGTGTTGTGTCCAGCCTTGGCTGTCTGCCTCTTTCTGACTGCTTCAACTCACACAGGGTTTGTCTACACTGCAATAAAATAACCGCAGCCGGGCGGTGGTGCTATAAAACTTCACTGTAGATGTTTCGGCTCTGGCTGAAGCCCAGACTCTGAGATCCCATGACAGAGGAGGGTCCCAGAGCCCAGGTCCAACCCGAGTATCTACGCTGCAATTTTATAGCCCCACAGCTCAAGCCCCACAAGCCTCAGTCAGCTGACTTGGGCCAGCCATGGGTGTTTTATTGTAGTGTAGACATACCCACAGACACACACATAGCTGCAGTCAAATCAGTCCCCAGTCCCTGTCTTTGCATTCCGTCTAGTCTTTGGGCAGTGGCTTCCGTTGTTTCATCTATTACTAAACAAAGGGGCATGTCTGGTAATTTGCTTCCTCATAGCCTGAATGGAACGAAGGGGGCCAGCAGTTTGAATGAGGTTTGTGATTGCCCACAGATCAAAGACAAGCTTGCTGGGAGGTAGCCAACCAACCTTCAGCATAACAACACTACTTCTAAAGAAAGATGTGACAAGTTTAGGGCTGCTTTCCACTTGCAGAGAGGCACAAAGCAGCTGGAGTATGACCCGCAAGGGGAACATTTAACTCCAAATTTAGATATCTGTGGAACATAAAAAGGAAGCCACTTTCAGTAACTTTAAAGTTCTGAACATTTAAAAATATCAGTTTTGCACTTTCACATTAGAACTTTCCTAGACATTCTATTTTTCCTAAGGCCTTTTAAGGACACCCCATTTAGGGATACCATAGAGAGTTGCCAAAAGTTGCAGAGTTTGTAAGCTATACAGAACAAATAATTTCATATTAAGAAACCCACCAATTCAACAAGTAATGCCTTACTAAGAGACACCTCATTGAAAGCTGGCTCAGTTAAAAATGGCTATGAAAGCTGCTAGGGCTGCCTACAAAGTTTATAATATCTCCCAATCATGGAGCTTACAATCTCTGCTGTAAAGCTTGTAAGATCCCCAACAGAATGGCTCTATATTTATTTATTTATTCATTTATCAAACAAAGCAATTAAATGCAAAAAATCCCCCCAAACATCAATGCAAATTAAGGCTAAGAAATTAAGCACTAAAAAGTCATTCAGAAAGTTAAATTTGTTCCCCAAAAACATTAATTTGACTGTACTGCACCAATGCAATATTTTCTATTACTCTTTTCCTGGCTTAATATACAAATAGGGTATGAATTCAATGGAAAAATCCAGAGAACACCACATAGCCTAAAACAAGGCTATGTCAATAAGGCATAACTGAGCCCTCAATTTGCATAGCAATACTGCATTTATAATCCTGATGCAGTTATTCTTCAATGGTCTGTTTTCATCAAATGGTTCTAAAGGGCTTTAAAGGTATGAGAAATGGCTTAGTTTCCAATTAGTCTTACTATTTAAATACTTTAATGCATTTTAATCATTTTAATTAGCATATTTGCTTGTTAACTTCAATAACCTTGTTATCATTTAACAATTAAGCATGTGTTCAGCTACTTTACTGAACCGGGTGGATATAAGCACATTTTAAATTGCTTTATTGAGATGGGTCCTTATAGCTGGAGTAACCTGTAGTTAAGGACACGTAAGTGTCTGTTAAAAAATCCTATTTTAGCTTACAACTACTCAGTTTTTATCTAGGGAGTTGAAATTTTCAGGCTTTACTCTCTACCAAAGATTAATATTTTGAGAAAGTTTTTAGTGAGGTAGTTCATTTGTTTCCTCCATCTTTGAGTACTAGGCGAGTCGGGGGAAAACATACATTTGCCATTTAAAAAAATATTATTGCAATCAAATTATATTGCATTCCTTGAGACATAGTATAACTAAAAAGTATCATAATGCATATGCACAAGAGAACATGGTTAAGGTTACCCATGGAACTTTCAAAAAATGGCATGAACAATCGTAAAGTGTAACTGTGCAATCTTAATTGTAGTTGAACTATAATTCTGTAATTTATCTGCTGTGTTATCATACACACTTTGGTCTTGATTCAGCATTCCATTCCTATTGATCAAAATACTAAAACGTGTGGGTAAATCCACTGACTTCATTGGGACATAAGCATGGGCTCAAGTGCTTCGCTGATTAGTTATAGATTTAAGCACATATTTAAATTAGGGCTGTTGGTTAATTGCAGTTAACTCGCGCGACTAACCCAAAAAAATTCATCGTGATTAATCACACTGTTAAACAATAGAATGCCAACTGAAATTTATTAAATATTTTGGATGTTTGTCTACATTTTCAATATATCTATTTCAATTACAACACAGAATACAAGTGTTATTTTTTATTACAAATATTTGCACTGTAAAGATGATAAAATAGTATTTTTCAATTCACCTCAGACAAGTATTGTAGTGCAATCTCTTTCTCATGAAAGTGCAACTTACAAAGGTAGGTTTTTTTGTTACATAACTGCACTCAAAACCAAAACGATGTAAAACTTTAGAGCTACAAGTCCAATCAGTCCTACTTCTTGTTCAGCCAATTGCTAAGAGAAATAAGTTTGTTTACATTTATGGGAGATAATGCTGCCCACCTCTTAATTACAAAGTCACCAGAAAGTGAGAACAAGCATTTGCATGGCACTGTTGTAGCTGGCATTGCAAGATATTTATGTGCCAGATGCACTAAAGATTCATGTGCCCCTTCATGCTTCAACCACCATTCCAGAGGACATGCTTCCATGCTGATGACACTTGTTAAAAAAATAATGCTTTAATTAAATTTGTGACTGAACTCCTTGGGGGAGAATTGTATGTCTCCTGCTCTGTTTTACCCACATTCTGCCATATATTTCATGTTATAGCAGTCTCGGATGATGACCCAGCACATGTTGTTTGTTTTAAGAACACTTTCACTGCAAATTTGACAAAATGCAAAGAAGATACCAATGTGAAATTTCTAAAGATAGCTCCAGCACTCGAACCAAGATTTAAGAATCTGAAGTGCCTTCCAAAATCTGAGAGTGATATGGTGTGGAGCATGCTTTCAGAAGTCTTAAAAGAGCAACACTCTGATGCGGAAACTACAGAATCTGAACCACCAAAAAAGAAAATCAATCTTCTGCTGGCGGCATCTGACTCATGATGAAAATGAACAGGCGTTGGTCTACACTGCTTTGGATGGTTATCAAGCAGAACCCGTCATCAGCATGTCTGCTGGAATGGTGGTTGAAGCATGAAGGGACATATGAATCTTTAGTGCATCTGGCATGTAAATATCTTGTGACACTAGCTACAACTGTGCCATGCAAATGTGTGTTCTCACTTTCAGGTGACATTGTAAGCAAGAAGCAGGCAGCATTATCTTCTGCAAATGTAAACCAACTTGTCTGTCTCAGCAATTGGCTGAATAAGAAGTAGGACTGATTGGACTTGTAGGCTCTAAAGTTTGACATTGTTTTATTTTTGAATTCAGGTTATTTTTGTACATAATTCTACATTTGTAAGTTCAACTTTCATGATAAAGAGATAGCACTACAGTATTTGTATTAGGTGAATTGAAAAATACTATTTCTTTTGTTTTTTACAGGGAAAATAGTTGTAATCAAAAATAAAGTGAGCACTGTACACTTTGTATTCTGTGTTGTAATTTAAATCAATATATTTGCAAATGTAGAAAATGTCCATAAATATTTAATAAATGGTATTCTATTATTGTTTACCAGTGCGATTAATTGTACAATTAATATTTTTAATCGCACGATTAATCACGATTAATTTTTTTAATTGCTTAGCAGCTCTAATTTAAATGCTTTGTTGAACTGGGGCCTTTATGCTAGTACAATTCTCACTGAACGGGACACAGCTGGAGTGGCTACAAAACAATGTATAGTCATCCCAACAATGCTCAACAATGCTGAGAATAGACATTATAAATACAACAGAATGGCTATTCACATTTTAAACGAACAGGACCTGATTCTAATCTCACACAGAGATAAAATGGGAAAAATTCCACTGAAATCATTGGCTTTCTACATGTAAAGATGATATGTGAGCCCTGGTTTACACTACAAACTTATGTTGCAATAACTATATCATTCAGGGGTGTGGAAAATTGCAGTTATACTGACCTAACTCCCAGTGTAGACAGTGCTATGTTGATGGGTGGACTTCTCCCCTCAGTATAGCTACCGCCTCTTGGGGAGGTGTATTACCTATGCCAATGGCAGAAGCTCACCCATCAACATCGGTAGCATTTTCATTAAGTGCTGAAGTGGCGCAGACAAGTGGTGTAGACAAGTCCTGAAAGGTGAATCGGCCCAATTCTGTGATGCTAAAATGGAATACCGGACCCAAATTTGGTTTTCAGCACTTCCACTCACCCTCCAGTTATGCCAACAGAATTGTACATCTTTAATGATTGTCACAGGACTTCCCAAGTTTTAGTTTGTTTATATTTATTCATTGTTATAGAATGAACAATGCTTTGAGCAGGGGGTTGGACTAGATGACCTCCTGAGGTCCCTTCCAACCCTGATATTCTATGATTCTATGAATAATAATTCAGAAGTCAATGTGCATACACTTTCACATATTTGAGTAATTTGCTATGCCAAGCTTTATATTCTTCACATTGAAAACATTTCTGTTTTAAACATGTATCTTCAAAACATGCACATTGCTACATTTTTTATACTTGTCAAAGTAAAAAATGATTAATAAAAAACTCTGTGGGTCTGTGAAATGAAGTGTAGTATTAGAATCAGAAGGATAACCATAATAAATATTTAACATGCACAAACAGGCCTGGAAGGAATATTGCATTAATAAAATAAGTTCTTGAGGAATAAATCTTGGCCTTACTCTGTTCAAATTCAAATGGGCCATTCAGAATTCCATCTCAGGTTTTCATTAATTTGACACTATGCATCTTTTAAAGCCAAGATTACAATAACTATGTCATTAGAATTCCTAATTACTTCTACTTACCAGTACTTTTCTCTTTTTTTTTTTTGGCTTTCTCTATACAGATCTAAAACCTCAGAGAATGCAAGCTGGTATTGCACTGCACACTGAGCACTGTGCAACGCTTCCCAACATTAGCAGTCTCTCTAGTAAGCCATTGATGAATTAGTTTGAAGAACCAGGCCTCAGACTGTCACGAATACACCCAAATTCTTAAAGTATAGGCCTTTGCAGACAGGCCTGAATATCTATATCCTAACACTCTACCCCGTTTTTTCTTTTGAGATCCTCCTGCCATGGTAACCTTGGAAAAGCATAGGACATATGGCGACACATTTCCTGATAGGGCCAGGCATCAAGGTGGAAGGTGTCGATATTCCATGTGTCCCACTGCCCCTTGTGTAGTATAGTGCCCTGCACCTTCTCTCGTACGGGCATACCACACCTATTCCAATTAGTGTCCCAGACTTCCCATTATATTGGGCCCGAGAAGGTTGGGTCCGGGTTGTCTTGCACACTGCGGGGTGGGGAGGGCTTACTACATTACTTATAGGTTATTTCCATATGAAACGTAACACAAGTTCAGTTAACAATATACAATGCACAGCAACACTGAGTTCTGACCACTGCAGTATGGTCCAACGTCCGAGCCACGACCAAAACACTGCCTCTCCTCCTTCGACAGGATTAAGATTTTAATGTGCCCAGTTGCTGGCAGTTGCAACAAGCTGCCCCTGCAAGTTTTACGTGCTTTTGTCCACATTATAAGTCCATTGAATGTCCACAGAGAAATGGGTTATTGTTCAAACCAACTTAACCACTTGGTATGGAATCAGGCAGTATTGGTTTGATTATTCACAGCAATAAGATTTACAGATCCATTTGTTCACCAAAGTCCAGATAGCAGCATGTAGATGTGTGTAGCTTGGTTAGGGGCTCGTGTAATTGTGCCCCCAGTAATATGTACATTTTCAGCAAAACACCTCATACACAGTACATCCAATTGTCCACCCCTTGCCATAGGCCATTGATTCTGCTCCTGCATAGTCATAGGAGAGGGGCACAGCCAAACTAGATGGGGTGGGATCCGAGTTACTACAGAGAATTCTTTCCTGGGTGCTGGCTGGTGAGTCTTGCCCACATGCTCAGGGTTTAGCTGATCACCATATTTGGGGTCGGGAAGGAATTTTCCTCCAGGGCAGATTGGCAGAGGCCCTGGAGGTTTTTCGCCTTCCTCTGCAGCATGGGGCACGGGTCACTTGCTGGAGGATTCTCTGCAGCTTGAGGTCTTCAAACCACAATTTGAGGACTTCAATAACTCAGACATAGGTTAGGGGTTTGTTACAGGAGTGGGTGGGTGAGATTCTGTGGCCTGCATTGTGCAGGAGGTCAGACTAGATTATCATAATGGTCCCTTCTGACCTTAAAGTCTATGAGTCTATAAATACTCCAAAAGGGTACAGGAAGGGAGTTTATTAAAATGAGTCAGAAAAGAAGTTTTTCTTAATAATTAAATTGTTTTCTTTTTAAGTAAACTAAATTATTATTTTTAATTTGCAGTTAAATATAATTAAACATTTTTATTGTCCAAATTTCGTACTCTTCTTTTTCTCTTTCAGAGACAGTTATCTATGGAAATCTAGCTCTATTAAAGTTGTTTAAAGTGTCAAAGTAACAATTAGGTAATGTAAAACTTGTAAAGAGATTGACCAAACTACGGAGCAAGCAGTTAGCCTCTCTTTGAACTCCTATAATGTGTATAATATATACAAATATTCACGAGTAAATTAGACCTTGAACAGAAATAAATATCCTTGATGAAGTTTTCTGAGGTATGTAACATAACTTTAGGCATCTGATTTTTTGTGTGTGTACTTTTTTTAAAGTGCTTTTAATGTTATCAGGTGAATTAAGATTAGTGTACTTTCAACTATTAACCACAATATGCCTGCATTATTGATAGGAATGGTATCTTTACTAGTAAACATATCTTGTACAATGCTGTACCAAGAGCCACCCGGGTCCTCTATGTGGCTCTGGGACATAACGCCATTTAAGTGATCGGATAGTTTCACTTTCCCAAAGTGGTAAACTTCTAGCAACTGCTTTGGATGGTGTTTATATGCAAAAAACTGTGATGCAATCTGGAGCAATAAGTATATTGTGAATCATAATTTCAGATTAATGAATGAAGTCCTTATACATAATATCTGGGGTGTTCTAGGCACATTGTACTGTACACATTGAGGCCTCACTAATCTGAAAGTTTATGAGAAGACAAAGTATTATCAGGGAAGGAATTGCACTGTGTGAACCACCTTTCTTCCCAGTAGGGAAGCAGAAAAATAAACTTCTTGCTCCTTCTCTTCCTTTAGGGAGAAAATGTGGAAGGGGGGTGGAGGAAGAATGTACAGTAGACATCTCCTTTGTCTTGTACTCCAAAAGAACCTAAGTACTTTGAAGGGGCCCTAACAAGACCTATCAATTGCCATTCCTTTTTCCACAATGTGCAACTGGGCCAGTCAGCCTTCAGGTTTATCTTGATATGTATCTGGTAGACAGGCTCTGCTTCTCCAGAAATAAGGGATTCTCATGGCTTTATTATTCATATTTGTGCTCTTTGTTCCTCTTTGGCAGTTTTATATATGCCACCATTTCCCAGCTGTTGCTCACACTGAAATGTGGAGATGTTCCTGGGAATTTTGTGATTCAGGGCTGCAGTGACATTGCTGACTGCTAGGGTGCAGGCACTATGAGAGAATTAAGCAAGTTAATCCCAGTTATTTCAGGAAGAAAATTAAAGTATTTAGGGATGCCACATTTCTGTCTGGATATCTGTGTGCACAATACCAACGAGAATTGAACTGCAGAGATTGGGAGGCAGCTGCCTGAACAGAACATTAGAGAAATTAAAAACTGAGGGCCTCATTCTCCATTCAGTTACATCAGTTTTACATTGCTGAAACACTGTTGGTTTTGGTAGAGTTACACTTGTGTAAAACTGGTGAAGTGAGTGGAGAATCAAGCCCTGGATTTTTAGAAATTAAAATAATTAGAGAATTACCAGTTGAGATGTCTTTAATGGTAAGCTCCCTGCTAGACAAGACCTGGAAATTATATCAAGGAGGTTTTTTGTTTATGAATTCCCATTAGTACATTCACTGGACTATGTGGAGAGAAAGTTCCTTTAAGTAAATTTTCAACAGTAGGTCGTCCAAATAATGCAGATTTAAATGCTCTTTCTTCATTTGCGCTAACAAGACCTCATCAATTTGGACAACACTGTAGCAAAAGATAATATGCCAAATGACATGGACATAAATTGATATAGATTTCCCTTTAACTGCAAGCTATGGGAACAATTTGACATAGCTGGGAAAGGAAATGTAGTATTCTTGATCTTTTGAGACATTTCTTAAATAAGTCAAGGAATATATTCTGTACACTATCTTGTTTATATTATATAAACTCAAAAAGGTCTGAAACCACCTATCATTGCAGGCACTACATGAATAAACTATCTGGATGATGTTTTGAGTGTCATACTGGGGTTATGATCCTATGTCTGAATAAATTTATTCTTTATTTTTAATATACATAAATCTTTGGTTTTTCTGTCAGATACCACTTTTTTGTATAACACTTAGAATGCTATGGTCTGATACAGCAGGAGAAAGGGAAATGTTTAATGGCAAATTTTCTTTATTTGTTGCTTAAGTTGTTGAAGGAGGAAACGTGTTGTCCTCTGTTCTGCAATATTAGAAAAACATATACTGACTCTAGGACATCAAAATGCCCGAAGAATTGGATTGCGAACCCATCTATACTTTTGGTATAAGGGTTTTTTTTGTTCCTGATGAAAGAGCTGGACTGAGATGGCAGGTTGTTCCATTTGAATCAACCCTTAAGAGCTTTTTTCCAGGGATTGTCCAGATAACTTAGTCCCACTAAAAAGGGCATGATACTATCATTATCAAGATATTGTGACAGTTCAGGATCTTATATTTCAGATTTTTGTTGTTGGTGGTTTCTTTGGCTACAAGTAATAATGGCCTACATAGTATCAGTCAAAGTTATGTTGCCTGAATCCAATTTGGCCATGGAATCAAATTTGTTTTGATGTTTTTTGTTTTTATTGAAGGAATGCAATAGTATTTAAATATATCTTAATATTTTTTCCAAAGAAATTGGGAACTCCTGCTTCATACATTAAGATAATTTGGGGCTGATGGTGGCCCAGGCTAAGAAGGGGAGATTACTATTGAGAAGAGAGGAAAACAGAGGCATGAGATAATTGGGAGAAACGCCTACTTGTTTTGCCCATCGATGGAAGAGTTTGCAAATGAAAGCTGATGATAATCCTTTGGGTCCTGTTAGGTGGTTGGAAAAGGTCACCATTTCTACTGCTAGTCACTAATGACCCAGTCAATGACCACCTTGAAGGGACAAAAGAATGTCTTCTGCCAAAGCAGAAGTTACTTGTGGCAGACTAGAACAGCTGAGCAGCTGTGTGAGAAGCTTCTCTTGCTCTAAAATGAATTGCCCAGTTTGTAAAGTGCCTAGCACAATGAGTTCCTGTATTAATGGAGTGATCATATTCTAGAAACACATCATACTCCTTAGTTTGATATGTGTGTACACAGTATTACATTAGTATGCAGGTAATATTTTAATACTGCATTTGAGTGCTCTCTCTCTCTCTCTCTCTCTCTCTATATGTTTTAAATGACTGGTTGGCCTAAATTGTTTATTTTTTAAAAAGACACTTTAATGCAGATAAGTTGACAGCCTGGATCCCTGTAAGGGTGCGGACTCACCCCTGCGGTGCCTCCTGCTGGTCATCCTCAGGAATTAGCTCATTTTCCAGCCAGGAGCACCTTCTGCAGGCCGGTGATCTGCCTTACCTCACTCTGGCTCCCATGTCCCTCCCAGGACCTGGTGCCCCTTTACTGGGTTTCTGCCCCCCCTTGCAGAACACCCTCAGTCTCAGGGTCTCCCCATCCCAGGGGAACTCCCACCCACTATCCCCACTTTGCCTCAGTCTTAGGCTACTGCAAGTCCCCATCCAGCCCCCACTCACTGGTGTGGACTGTAGTGTATGCCACTCCTCATAGGCAAAGGGGGTTTTGAACCTACTGCCTTCTGCCTACTCCTGGGCTGTCCCCTGCAGCCCAGTACCTGCAGCCTGGGGCTTTCCAAGGCTGGAGCTCGGAGCTCCCAGCTCCTCTTGCTCTTCCCCAGCCCTGCTCCAGTCTAGGTGCCTTACTTAGCACCTTGCAGCCAGGCCCTTCTTCCTCTACAGCCAGAGAGAGACTCTTGGGCTCCTGGCTCCCAGACTCTTATATAGGGCCAGCTAAGGCCTGATTGGGGCATGGCCCAGCTGCAGCTGCTTCCCCAATCAGCCTAGTAGCTGCTTTCCCTGCCACAGCCCTCTCCCAGGGCTGTTTTAAGCCCTTCAGGGCAGGAGTGGGGTAACCACCCCGCTACAAGCCCCAAATCAGCAAAGCACTGAATTACATGAGTAATTTTAACCCCATGAGTAGTCCCACTAAACTCAAAAGGGCTACTCTTGTTTAAATGCTTTGCTGGACTGGGGCCATAATAGCAGTCTTCTTTTTATTCAAAGAGCACTGCAACATGGTGTGTCAACCTAGGGTTGCCAGTTTTGGTTTGATGTTTTCCTGGAGGTTTCATCATATGACATAATTTTTAATTAAAGATTAATCTTTAATTCCTGGAGGCTCCAGGACAATCTTGGAGGATTGGCAACCCTGCACCAGCAAGGTGAGGGTTAAGGAGCTTCTCTGGACATAGGTAGCTACCTGCCTGTGCCTCTGCTGGGCATGCTCCCAATGGCTGGAGCATTCAAAAGAGAGCAGCACAACTCTGTTTGGGCTGACTGTGGAGGACAGCAGTCAGGTGCAGCAGCCTCCCACCAGGAAGCCATCAGGACTCCAAGCTACCGGGATCGAGCTTCATAGGCAAACCACTGGAAGCCTGTTGACTGTGGTAGCTGAAGGTGAGGACTCACCATTGCCACCATAGGAGGTTCAGGACATGGATCAGAGCTGAACACAATAGGGACATCGGAGGGACTGGAACAAGGGGTAGGAAGTGACCCAGGGAGTGCACTTATGGGTATCAGGCCCTAGTCCATGTACAAGGACTACCGCTTCAAAGGGCCCTGGATAAGAACCCGATGAGGTAGTGTGGGCCTGGGTTTCCTACCTCCCCCCAACTCCCACCAGAGGGTGACACTATCCGAAATTATAGACACTAGGCAAGGCAACCTTTGGACCTAAACTGTGGTCCTAAACTGTAACTGCCAGGGAAATCGCCCATTGGAATCTTGCTGTGAGGTGTTACACTTTGTTGTATTGCCATTAGGCAGTACTGCTATCCCAGAGCACACCATCAACCCCCCAACAAGCAAGTACAACATAGACAATGTCAGTGCATGCTTCCTGATTCCAGCATGAGTCTGCCTGATTTGGGGACCACCACTTAAGATTGTAAGGTAGTTTGTTATCCATCGGCCATTCAGTTCTTGAATTGCTGAGGCTGCCAATTAATGTGAACTTTATAGTGGTTTCTGTTAAGTGGATACCAGTTCACTAAGAATTGAGCTGAAAATGTGACTACCAAGTCCTTTCATACAGGTCAACAAACAGGTATTATCTTTCAGTCGTGGCAGATAATCATTCTAATCCTGCAAGCATATTGGAGTGAAATTTGAGTGAAAGGGACCCATGTGTAAGGTTAAGCAAATACATGTGTTTGCAGAATCAGGGCCTTGATCTGTTTTCAAACCAGTAACCTACAGATGGAAAAACTACGAATGAATCACTATAAGTAAGGGAAATTAGTAAACTTGATTAGTTACCTTGATCTTGTGCTTTAAGTACTGGGACGTAGTCAGGCTTAACACAAATAACTTGGGTGAATTCTTCTTTGTAGTCATTCTTGATAAGTAAATAGGCTTCTTCTGTGTCAGTCTGTGAGTAGGGATTTGAACTTGGAACAACTTCTATTAGTTCATTATTAATATGGAATTCTGTGCATGAAATTGGTTTCCTAAAATCCAGAAAGTGAGTTTTTTCAATGCATTCTGATGCTTACGCAGCTCTTTGCAAAAACATTCTATGTAATATAAAGTTACTGCATACAGTCGTGATTCCTCAATCTATTAAACCCCATTATACAATAACTTATGTTTTTATAACAATATCTCTTTCAACATTGAAAATGATTGTCTGACAAAGACTGGCAATGATACAGTGCACTTATATTATGATTAGACACAATCTAATTATGCCTGGTCTGTGACCAAAAATATATACACCTCTATCCCGCTATAACGCGACCCAATAGAACACGGGCTTGTGTATAGTGCGGTAGCAGCGGGGCTCCGGCGGTGCTTTAAAGAGTCCGGGACTCTGGCTGCTGCGGGGAGCCCTGGGCCCTTTAAACCACCGCTGGAGCCCTGCCACTGCTACCCGCAGCAGCGGGAGCCTGGAGCTGGAGCCCGCAGCTCTTTATATCACCGCCAGAGCCCTGCTGCCCCTACCCTGATATAACGGGGTTTCAGCTATAATGTGGTAGGGATTTTTGGCTCCCCACGACCGTGTTATAGCGGGGTAGAGGTGTATAGGAAGGCTAAATTCAGATTTGGTGACTGTGTCCAGTTCTGCATGCCATGTTTTAAGAAAGTGTGGACAAACTGGAGGGATTCCAGAGGACAGCAACAAAAATGACCTGTGAGATTAAACTAATGGGGCATGTGCAGTCTTGAAAAAAGCAGACTGAGGGGGGATCTGATAACAGTCTTCCAATATGTTAAGGTCTGTTACAAAGAGGACAGCGATCAATTGTTCTCCATGTCCACTGAAGGTAGAACAAGGAATAATTAGCTTAGTCAATAGCAAGAGAGATCTAGGTTAAATATTAGAAAAATCTTTCTAACTACAAGGGTAGTTAAATAGTGGAATAGTTTACCGAGGAAGGTTGTGGAATTCCCATCACTGGAGGATTTTAAGAACAGGTTAAATGAATACCCGTTAGGGATAGCCTAGGTTTACTTGGCCCTGCCTCAGGGAAGGTGATGACCTCTTGAGGTCCCTTCCAGTCCTACATTTTCTATGATTCCATAAATCGGTGCATTGAACTGAGTTACATCTACCTGTACTGACCACAGGTCTGAATTTGGTTCAAGAATGGAAGTGTTCACATGAGACCTCACTATCACTGAATTTCAGTGTGTGGTACCTCAGATTTAGCTAGAAATATAAGAAAGAAGTGAGAAAGAAGACATCTTTACTATATACTTTTATATCTTTGAATTTTCTATATTGCAGAAAATAACACATACTACTAACACACTGCCAGGCAATTTGGTGTCCCAAGTAAGGACAATGCAATGATGCTAAGGCGAAGTTCAAACCTAATGTAAACAGGTGCAACACCATGGACATCAGCACAGTTGCACCAAGTGCTCAATTTCACCCTAAATTTACATGCAAATATGATTAGGGCCTTTTGCTGAGATTAAATTTTATATGAAACAAATTGGAAATCTTGAATTATATTCAAAATAGTCTGCCAAAGGAAAAAAAAATCAAAGCTGCATTCCATGGAGTTTATCAATGTGCACAGCCCTGATCAAAGTACTTCTCAGCAGAAACCACTATTAAAACAGAATCAGTCAAAAGCAAACTAATTAGGAGAGAAAATGCATCTGATCTATTTCTTTTTAATAATAAATTTTAACAAAGCTTTATTTCTGTGTAATACTGTAGAAGAAAGCAAAAAATAGGATCATTTGGAGTGAGAAAGGACATACCTTTAAATGCTATTGAAATACATTGGACTAGAACACCACTTTAGGTCTGAACCCTCAAGATGCTGTGCACGCTAGTCTTAAGCTAGCAAAGCACATGTTGAACTGCAAGCATGTAAGTAATCCCAATGCAGTCAATAGGACTACTCCCGTATTTACTGTTCAGCATATGCTTAAGTACTTTCTGGATCGAGGCTAGCATGCTCAGCACCTTGTAGAATTGAGCCTTTAGTAAGGGCAAATTGGAAAAGTGGTAAATATTTTGCCTTTAAAAATAGCCTGTTCTATATAGGTAACCTTATCATTTATTACTGTAGTTTGTGCTTTGAAAATAAAAAGCACTGTATAAACTACTATTATTACTTATGAATTTATTTAGTTCCTAATGATATGGAAAATTTTTCTAAAGGACCTAAGAGAATTAGGATCCTAAGTCTCATTGTAAAAAGCGAGTTAGGCTCTTAGGAGCCTAAGTCTCATTGGAAGTCAATGGGATTTAGGCATCACAGTCACTCATGATATTTTTGAAAATTTTACCCCCCAAAAAATTTTAAATTAGTCACAAATGAAAAATATTTACTCAAGTGTTTTGTTCTCATTTGTTGATACTTCGAAATCCAATCCAGCATGTCTTTACTAATAATTAATTACAAGTTTCCCAAATAGTATCAGCAGTATCCATAATACATTTTAGTTCATGCAGCACTTAAATATGGTGCCCTTGAAATTCCTAAGATAGACAAGTATCTTAACCATTTAATACTTTACTATTGCAAGCAACAATCCAATTTCACGTACACTATTGCAACCTCACCTCTGGAATTAGTCATTTAGGATCTTTTTATTTTAAATTCAAAAGAATTCACCTTACGGAAAACGGACAGGTTACAGTTCTCAGTAATATCTACACATGTTACACTCAAAAAACTTTGTTTAAAAAACATTATAGTGGCAAAATCAAGCATTCTAAAGTTAGGAAATGCCAGAATTAAGGTTGCCCGCACAACTTTAATTCATGCCCACTGTGTATACATTATGATACAGTTTTTAATTACACGATGGGGGTTCCAAAGAGGATGGATCTAGACTGTTCTAAGTGGTAGCAGATGACAGAACAAGGAGCAGTGGTCTCAAGTTGCAGTGCAGGAGGTTTAGGTTGGATATTAGGAAAAACTTTTTCACTTGGAAGATGGTGAAGCACTGGAATGCTAGGGAGGTGGTGGAATCTCCTTCCCTAGAGGTTTTTAAGGTCAGGCTTGACAAAGCCCTGGCCTGGGATGATTTAGTTGGGAATTGGTCCTGCTTTGAACAGGGGGTGGGACTAGATGACCTCTTGAGGTCCCTCCCAACCCTGATATTCTATGATTCTATGATCATAAGCTATTTTTCCCCACAGTACTGCTGCCTCATACAGTGCACAGGATGGATGGTGCTCAATTCATGAAAAGCTATTTAATATTTTGTTTTATCCTTATTGTTCAATGGGCAGCCCAAAGCCTTATATACTGTACACTATTCAAACCCTGCTCTGAATACAGAATTATTCATTTCCTCTTGGGTTCTTCTATGGTGCTCACTGCTATAGTATCTGAGTGCTTCACAAACTTAGTTAATTTATCTTCACAACATCCCTGTGAGGTGAGGGAGTGGTATTTCACCTTTTTACAGAGGGGGAGCTAAGGCACAGAAAGATTAAGGTAAAAAGTTTATAATAATTTTGAGTGCACAATTTGAGATGCTTAGAACATGATTGTTCAGAATACTTAGCATTACATAGCACTTTATATATTCAAAGCACATTTCCTCTGCACTTCATTTGCAATTGTAAGCCTGCAAATCAGACTAAGAGTTTCAAGTTGGACACCCAGAAAACAAGGAACAGAATTGTTAACTACCTATGAAAAATGTGGTTTTAAGTGACTTGCCTAGCATCAAACAGGAACTCAGTGGCAGAGGCAGAAATAGAATCCATTTCCTCGGGAGAGCATTCAACTACTTTAACCATGACACTGTCCTTTCTCTTCCTGAAATCCCATCCCTCATTCACTCACACCTTCCAACTTCGGCAACAAATTAGGCAAGGATCATATAGACAAAGTCCTCCTTCACTACATAATCCTGATTCCTTCCCAGAATAGATCCATCCCGTGCACTCTATGGGGTAGGGGTTCTGAGGAAAAATAGTATGGGATTATGTAATTAAACACAGTACATATGCACAAGGGGGCCAAATGAAGGTTGTATAGGCAACCTTAAACCTGGTATTTCCTAACTTTTGCATGCTTGACTTTGCAAACTTAATAATGTTTAAATATAGGTTTTGTGTATAATTTCCAAGGGTTTTTTAAAAATCAAACTGAAAAAACAGAAATTCCATCACGTGGCACCCTATTGACACCCTTGTGGTTCATCAGCAGGGTTGGAACTTTTAGATCCACTGCCACTTGAACTAATAAAGTAACTGATAGCATTAGTGGGTTGCCATCCTTCCGTAGATCAGCACTAGAGGATGAAGAGACAGAGTTTGACAGTGGGGTTCGAAGATATTTACTGGCAACAAAGGAATGGTGAGAAAAAGAAATCTTGAGTTCCATTCCAGGCTCTAGAGGGCACTGCTCTCTTGTGGACACAGACCTTCTGCCTGTTTTCCCCAAGCTTGACTCTGTCTGCCCCACTGAAATCTGTCCCTGTCAAAGTAGGCTCTTCTCCACCCTTGGTTCCTCCTCCCAGTCCCATTCTCCTTGTTGATCCAGTCCCAGTCTCGATTCTCAGGCTTCATATCCCAATCCCCAAGCCTCGTCAGTCCTAGTTTCCTCCTCCAGACTTTCCACCCAAGTCCCAGTCTATCCCCACAAATTCTCAGTCCCAGTTCCTTGCAAGCCAGCCCCATTTCTTCCCTCTTATCGTCTTGTCTGATCTGTTATGTCCCTCCCCTAGCAGTTCTCAGTCTCAATCTAGTCTCTCTCTCTAGGCCACTTATCCAATATCAGTCGCTATCCCATCCCCTCCTTGGCTCATTGTCCCAGTTTCTTTGCCCAGCCAGTCCCTCTTCTATTCCCACATTCTGGTTCCTCATAAGATCGGTCTCTTCTGCTCACTACTATTTGCCAGTTCCAGTCTCCTTGTCCAGACAATCCCAATCTATCCCCCCACCACCCTTGACCCAATCTACACATTTCCCTCCCCTCCCAGTCCACCTCTTGTCCCTTCTGTGCTTGCATCAGGTATCTTCCTCTTGACCACTGTTCGCATGAGAGAGAGAGAGAGAGAGACTCCCTGCTCTCTGTTCTGGTGCCCAACCACTCCTTGGCCCAGAGCAGGTGAGGGCAGCAATTGTAGAGAGTGTCCATCTTCACCCCTGCAGTGCTGAGCTGCAGCATGCTCAGTCATTCTGTGAGAATGGTGCATGTGATTCAGGCCGTCTACACTACCACTTATGTTGGCAAAACTTATGTCGCTTAGGGATGTGAAAAAAAACCCCAAACCCGAGTGACATAAGTTTTGCCACATAAGTGGTAGTATGCAACATAGCTACCACTGCTTGTGGAGGTGGTTTTATTATGTCAACAGGAGAGCTGTCTCCCATCGGCACAGAGCAGCTACACAAGTAATCTTACAACAGCATAGCTGCATCAGTACAACTGTGCTGCTGTAAGCTAGCTAGTGTAGACATGGCCTTAGTCACAAATAGGAGCTGTGAGGGACTGGAACATGCTCACTGTGCTCTTCAGAGATTTTTAGCTACTAAATTAAAAGATGTCTCAGACTATTGAACATGTGCAAACAGATTGTTCAAATGCTTATAACTTTTCCAAATTTAAGCAGCTATTCCTAGCAATGGTAAAAGGCATATAGCTCAGTGGTTTGCGCATTGACCTGCTAAACTCAGGGTTGTGAGTTCAATTCTTGAGGGGGGCATTTAGGGATCTGAGGCAAAAATCTGTCTAGGGGTTGGACTAGATGACCTCCTAAGGGGCCCCTTCAACCCTCATATTCTGTGAAATTGACACATTTTTATGTGGGAAGGGATAGCTCAGTGGTTTGAGAATTGGCCTGTTAAACCCATGGTAATGAGCTCAGTCCTTGAGGGGGACACTTAGGGATCTGGGGCAAAATCAGTACTTAGTCCTGCTAGTAAAGGCAAGGGGCTGGACTCAATGACCTTTAAGGGTCCCTTCCAGCTCTATGAGACAGATATATCTCCATGCCAAAGCACTATAGCTTCTCAAAGAAAAGGTCACCTGAATGTTTTTAACATTGCAAAACAACTTTTTTCCAACCTTGTCCTCAGAAATGGCCGAACCGTTTTAACTGAAACTTTATAAAAAGATTCCGGAGGCAGACATTCAGCAAGGAAAATTTCAACTCCAGCGGCCAAAGTTTGGCAAGGTTATAGGCAACTGATATCAGGGTCTTATAATGGAAACCTTATGGGCAACCTTAATAATAGGCAGTGACCCAACTATAAGTAAAGATGCTGAATATCTAGTCACTCTTCTCTAGGTTAGAGTGGATGGGAACATATCAGTATATACTGCAGTATACTTTGACAATTTACTGTTCCGAACTATGATTAAAAAAAAACCCAAGTACAACTGTCCAGTAAAACAAGCATATTGTTGCTTAAATCCCTGAGCTATACTTCTTTACTGTTAGCCTAGCTCAAAATCAAACAGTATTCCAGGAGCAGGTCTATCACTTATTTTACATAAAGGCATCAGAACATTTTGAGTATTAGCTTTCATCCCATTCCTTACTAATTCTAATATTTGCTTCCTGCAGCTCAATGAACACAGATGTTCACTGAGCTGATTCCTGTAGCTATTCAGGAGAGAGACTTGGGCAGAACCCCAGTAATGTGAATGGATAATTTCAATTATTCTTTATAATGTGCATTATTTTGCATTTATCAACATTAAATTGTATCTGACATTGTGCTGCCCATTCATCTAGCTTTCCTGAAGTCTCTGGAATTTCCTCACAGTATTCTTTAGTTTTGACAATCTGAAATCATTTGATATTATCTGCCAGTTTACTCACCTCGTTATTCACTGACATCTCCACATCGTTAGTAAACATACTAAATAACACCAATTCTAGGACAGCCGTTAGATACTCAATGTTAACCTTTGCCATGTTGAAAATTCACATGTATTCCGGGTCCTTGTTTTCTGTCTATTAGCCAGTTTCTAATCCACGACAGCACTTTACCTCTCATACCATGACTACTTAGTTTCCTAAATAGCCTCTTGTGGGGGATGTTCAGTGTTACTGCTGCATGTAATCTTTTGCTCTGTAGAGGGTGCTACCTTAAAATACCAAAATGATTTAGGTCACCATTGTTATTTACACTAAACAACATTGCAAAGCGCTTAAATCACAAGTTGATCCTCTGTTCTTAATTATTGTGATGCCAATTAATCTTTCCAGTGGTATATAGGCCAAATCAAGATTTATTAAAAATTAGAAGAAGTGAAACTGTCAGAAACACTTCAAATTTGAAGACTAATAAAGGCACCGATTTCCTTAGCTTTATTGGGGCTGCATAAATAATTAATGCAAAAGTATAAACAGTTGCTGTGAATATATTTGGTGAAAAGTAAAGGCCATTTGGTCTAATAAGGCTTCTGCCTACTTAGTATTTAATTTCCCCTGAGATGGCATCTAACTGATTCTTAAATCACTCACTGCTGTTACCTCAACTGCCCTGTCTTTGTATTAAAACTGCTTTGAGAGTTTATTTTCTGATTATTTCTTTTTCAATTTGTGTTTATTGGTCTGTACAATAGTTTGGCTGGTAGCAGCACATGTTACCAAGTGAGGGGCATGGGGTCACTAAAACCTCATAAGAATTATCACTCACTGTGCAAGTAGAGATGAGCAACGGGTTATAGTGATGCTCTTGTCTTGGTAAAAAGCAGGATACAGTTTGCATTGCTTTTTTTGTGTTAAACTAGCCTTAGAACTGAAAGTATTCGTTCTAAAGCAGAACCGTTTTAATCACTATTCATTCCAGAATGACCTTTCTTCTCTGTACATTCTCAAATGCTATAAATTTTTCTTTAAAAATACATACAACAATCCAAACTGAAAAGGATAACTGAATATTTCAAGTGAAACTATATATATATATATATGCCAAAAAATAAAGAGTATAAACCTGTTGACTCAGAGAGCTTCTATCATTGCTTCATGCAGATGTTATAAATATATAAAAATTCTTAACCAGGTGACAATAGGCTATCTTAACAATACCGATTAAGCATATTTTCTTTCCCGTAAATGGGATATCAATAAATAAATTCATTCCCTAATTTATGTTTCCATCTAGCTCACTTTTGAGCAGACATGAACCACCTGTCAAATTGCAGAAGTTTAGGCAGGAATACAGTTATCCTCAACTAACGTGTCAAAAACAGCTGTTAATACATAGAGATGTTTTCTCATTCTAGGATCTTACAAACAAATTTTTAACTGTTGGTTATAATTAAGAAGGCTTCTCAAGGGTTGTATCTGAATCACAGAATAATAGAACAGCAGGACTGGAAAGGACCTCAAGAGGTCATTTAGTCCAGTCCTCTGCACACTTAGCAGGACTAAGTATTATCCAGATCAGGGGTCAGCAACCTTTCAGAAGTGGTGTGCCGAGTCTTCATTTATTCACTCTAATTTAAGGTTTCGCGTGCTGGTAATACATGTTAACATTTTTAGAAGCTCTCTCTCTATAAGTCTATAAACTATTGTTGTATGTAAAGTAAACAAGTTTTTTTAAATGTTTAAGAAAATTCATTTAAATTTAAATTAAATTGCAGATTTTATAAGTTTAGTGCAGTGGTTCTGGGGCACGCACCCCCCTGGGGCAGGGCTGGAGCAAGGATATCTCGACCCCTAGGTGAAACTTCCACCTTGCCCCCCACACGCACATCAGTTAATTGAGGGGCAAATCCCAACGAGCCTTTATAGACCCCAGGGGCCAGCCTGCCCAGGAGTTGCTCCCCAGGCCAGGTTCCCCCTCCCCACTCCCTGAACTCCTCTGGAGGGTGCACAGCCCCCCGCACGAGCCCTCTCCATCCCACCCTGGTGGCCCCCGCCCCGAGTCCACTCACTGGCTTTGCTGGGCTTGGGCTGCTGCAGCAGCTCGGCAGGGAGGGGCCGCCTTCCGGATGCACTGGAGAGCCAGAGTGTCCCGCTTACGGCAGCAGTGAGCCCCAGCCATGGAAGAGCCGGCGTGGTGCACGGGGGCAGCAGCTCTGCAAAGGCGGCGGCACTGCTAGCAGGGAGCAGCCGCGCCCCCCCGCCCCTCCTGCCCAGGCTGCGGCCCGGCGCCCCCCTGAGGGCTCCTGCAGGCTGCAGTGGATGTATGCAGGTGCCAGCCCCCATGTGCCCCCAGCTCCCACCTCGCCTAGGGTTACCATATTTCAACAATCAAAAAAGAGGGGAGAGCCCTGCCCTAGCCCCGCCCCCATCCACGCCTTCCCACCCCAACTGCCCCCGTCAGAACCCCCTGTCCTTGCTCCTTGTCCCCTGACTTCCCCCTCCTGGGACCTCTGCCCCTAACTGCCCCCCAGAACCCCACCCCCTACATAAGCCTCCTTGCTCCTTGTCCCATGACTGTCCCAACCCTTGTCCACACTCCTGCTCAGACAGACCCCAGGACTCCCATGCCCCATCCAACCACTCTCCGCCCCCTGACAGGACCCCCAGAACTCCTGACCCATCCAACCCTCCCCTGGTTCCCAGACTGCCCCCCGGGACTCCCCTTACCATGCCCGTGCTGGTTAGATGCTGGCTCCACGTGGAGCTGCGGGAAGGGCAGCGGCAGCCGCGGCTCACACTTCTGGGAGCTGCAGAACCCAAGTGCAGTGAGTGGGGAGCCGGGGGGCGCACCTGCCCAGGCCGCGGCCCGGTGCCCCCCCGGGGGGGCTCCTGCAGCAGATGCATGCGGGCGGCGGTCCCCATGCACCCTCCGGCTCCCACCTCACCACGCTTGGGCTCTGCGGCTCCCGGGAATGTGAGCCGCCACCCCTCCCGCAGCAGGCTCAGGCCCCCGCACCCCGGCGGCTCACACTCCCGGGAGCCGCAGAACCTGAGCACGGTGAGGGGGGAGCCGGGGGGTGTGCCTGCCGCCAGTCTGGGGTCCCGGCTGCCGGTCCCGCTCAGCCTCCTGCCAGCCTGGGGTTCCGTTCACTCAGCTGGCAGTGGGCTGAGTGGGTTGGCGGCCGGGACCCCAGCTGGCAGCCGCGTGCCAGGCAAAATCGGCTTGTGTGCCACCTTTGGCACGCATGCCGTAGGTTGCTGACCCCTGATCCAGACCATTCCTGACAGGTGTTGTCAAACCTGCTCTTAAAAATCTCCAGTGACAGAGATTCCACAATCTCCCTAGGCAATTTATTCAGTAGTTAACCACCCTGACAGTGAGGAATTATATTCCTAATGCCCAACCTAAACTGCCATGGCTGCAATTTAAGCCCATTGCTTCTTGTCCTATCCTCAGAGGTAAAAGAGAACAATTTTTCTCCCTCCTCCTTGCAACAACCTTTTATGTACTTTAAACTGTTATCACGTCCCCCCTCAATCTTTTCTTCTCCAGACTAAACAAACCCATTTTTTTAAATCTTCCCATAGAGGTCATGTTTTCTAGACCTTTAATCATTTTTGTTGCTCTTCTCTGGACAGTCTCCAATTTGTCCACATCTTTCTTGAAATGTTGTGCCCAGAACTGGACACAATACTTCAGTTGAGGTCTAATCAGTGCGGAGTAGAGCGGAAAAATTACTTTTCATGTCTTGCTTACAACACTCCTGCTAATACATCCCAGAAGGATATTTGGGTTTTGGGTGTTTTTGTTTGTTTGTTTGCAGCAATGTTACACTGTTCACTCACTTGGCTTATGACCCACTATGACCCCCAGATCGCTTTCTGCCTATACAGTTATTTCCCATTTTGTATGTGTGCACTTGTTCCTTCTTAAGTGGAGTAATTTGCATTTATTCTTATTGAATTTCAGCCTATTTTCTTCAGACCATTTCTCCAGTTTGTCATAATACAGTTACCTACAGCTATCCAAGGTAACTGTATTATGATTTAGAAACTGAATTAAAATATGCAACCAGATCTTCAAAACATGCCTGTTTTTCCTAAGGCATTTTAGCTGAATGTACCGTACAGAGCAGCGTACATTCTTTTACTCCACCTCTATTCATACAGTAGGTGATTCAATAAACCTTTTTAAAGTACTGTCAGACACTGCTACAAATGCACTAAGTGGAAACTATAAATAATAATTAAGTGTTGCTAAAAGCAATACCAAGTCCTTATTAAATAATAAACATACAAACTAACTAAATAAAAAATATATGTGCAAAGTATCAACTGAAAACAATATTCTGGCTAAATAATTATATACCAGCTCTGAAGTCATCACATAGGAAAATTCCCAGTGACTTTATTTAAAGTAAATTCAAGTATTACATCTGCTCCTATGTTCCCCTACCAATTTTACAAGCACATTTTCCTATATTTTTAATTGTTTTCCTCTCTCCTGTTACTGTGCAAAAGACCCCAAACAATAAACAAAGTAATGTAAATTGATTAACTAGCTATATAGAGGAAACAGGGAAGCTGACTATATATGAAGTGTTCTCAAGTACCCAAAGTAAACAAACTGAAAAACTGAGATATACTTTTTCCTCTAACTCTTTAATTACAGTAATCTTAAACATTACTCATAGCAATGTTCAGTAACTCATAATCAGGCAGAACTGTGATTTTAAGTTTGCCAGACCCTTTATTATGGGTGGTACAGGTAGTGGCACCTAAAGTTAAGGTTGCTTGACACTCCCATTATACGACCCTATTATCAGTTGCTTATAGCTTTGCCAAACTTAAACCATTTTACATTGGTGTAACTCCACTGGCTTCAATGCAGTCATTTCAAATTTATAATGCTGTGAGAGCAGAAAGAGGCACCATTTATCTGTTTATTACAAAACATACTTTCCCTTTCAAATCCTATGCAAACTAAAAAGGCCACATTTCCAAAAAAGGAAATCTTTTTTCAAAGAACATGTTTTTCATATCTGATTTGCTACGCCAGACATTTTTATTGCTATTTCATGACTAGTAGAATAATTTTTGTACATCTCTCTAAAATGCAAGCTGAGCTCCACCACCACCCCCTGACATATTTTTAAAGATTTACAGAAAGCCTTTTTTTGAATAGGCTCATTCCAGTTTTCTGAACTGTAACTTCCTCTTTTAAAAAAAAACAAAACCCCACAAATCCTGACTCTTCCCTTTTATGGTCATAAAAAGATTTCAAGGGTTTAGCTGAATGGCAGAAGGTATACTTTAGAGCTCATTATTCCACTATTTTTTCAAGTTAAGTAGGAAGCAGAAAATGCTCCATGTAAATGCAGTGCAAGGTTTACCAAAAGTCTCAGGTAAATAAAAGTAAACTGCAAGATGTTTGTTAATTAAGCCACAGATACTCTGTACTATTAACAACAAAACCTTTCTATACTCTTATTATAATTATTAATTTACAATTCAGGCATTATTCAGATGAGCATCAAGAAAACTAATTTTGATTGTAAATAAAGGGTACCGACTTCTCCAGGAAATCCTCTACATATAAACTTTGCTTCCATTGATCCAGGACTGAAAGATCCATCATTTTTTGTGTGGAAACAACTGAAACTAAAACAGAGAAACAAATACAAATAGTTCAGAGAAAAGTCATGTTAAAATTAGTTTAATTTTTACAAATAAGCCAAGCCCCTTCAGAGCCCAGCAATATTGTAGCTAGTAGGCAATGAAGAAGCAATGCTCTCAGGCCATGTCTCTACTACACAGCTAATTTGGCGCTGCTGTGATAGATGTAGCGGCATTGATTTAGCGGGCCTGGTGAAGACATGCTAAGTCAATGGGAGAGCACTCTCCTGTCAATATCTGTAATCCACCTCAACGAGAGACAGAAACTATTTCACTAGCAGAGTGTCTCCCATCAACATAGCATAGCATGGACACCACTGTAAATCAATCTAAGATACTTCGACTTAAGTTACGTTATTTATGTAACTTAACTAGCGCAACTTAGATCAATTTACAGCATTAGTGTAGACCAGGCCTCAGTCTCCCTTGAGGGACTGTAAGAGGAAGTTAACATGAAATTATAAACACTTTCACATTATCTACCTCTATGCTTGGAACATTCTCCTTCTTTGTGTGCATCAAACCTCTGTACCACCCTTTAAATCTCTCCACAAAACTTTTTCTTCACTTTATCTTCTATCACTACTCTACTTTACAAAAATGTCTGTGTCCTACTTGTACCTGATCCTTATCTGTTAAGCTGTATCTTCCTAATTCAATTTTAAGTTCCTCAGAGATTCTTAGAAGTTTGTAAAACAATATGCTCACCTATGGTGCTATATATACACACACATTTAATAAGAAATGTCCATTTACTTGTTACTTCAGCAGTGTATGCATATTATCTTTTAACAGCTGGTGTGAGTTAGCATACTGGAAGTAATTGTTGCAACCAGGATCATCAGTTTTTGTATCCCAGCTACCAGTTTTTCACTAGGTTCAAAATGAATCTGAACTGAAAATTAAAAATAAATAAAACACCTCTTTTCCATGGCCTCCTGTACTTATCATCAGCAAAGACTCCAGTATGATAGTAATTCTCATCTTGATGTAAACAGGGAGGAACACGAAATGATAACCGATCAATAGAAAACTTCTGTCTTGCCACATTCTGCACAAGAAAAATAGTAATATATAATTATCAGCTAGATTGTTCCACCTTTACTCCTGCTGAATAGTACCTTCCTTCTCAAACAGTCCTATTGGTTTTAATGGGCTATTCAATGATTAAGGTGCTACTTGCTGTGAGTAATGGTGGCACAATCTGGCCCTGACAGGGGCGGCTCCAGGCCCCAGCACGCCAAGCAGGACCAGCGGACCGTCCGCAGGCAAGCCGCGGAAGGCAGCCTGCATCCCTTGCTTGGGGCGGCAAAATTCCTAGAGCCACCCCTACTAACAGAGGATCTTAATTTTACTGAGCCAGATTTTTAGCCCTTGATCTCCACTTGGGCACAAGCAAACCTGCACTTATACCTAGGGGTACCTGCGCTTTTGCATGTGCAATTACCCATGAGTATATCAACACTTGTATATACCCACTGAACAATCTAACATGTGCACATCTGGAAGCTGAGTAGAGGCCACTGAAAATGAATCCTATTGTGTCTGTTGCAAATGCTTAGTTATTCATAAATGCCAGTTCACAAACAGGGCCGCTCAGAGGATTCCGGGGGCCCGGGGTCTTCGGCGGCGGAGGGGCCCTTCCGTTCCGGGACCCGCCGCCGAAGTGCCCCGAAGACCCACGGCGGGCCCCCCCGCCGCCGAATTACCGCCGAAGCCAGACCCGCCACCGAAGCGCAGCCCGGTCTTCGGCGGTAATTCGGAGGAGGGGGGCCCCCGCCGCGGGTCTTCGGGGCACTTCGGCGGCGGGTCCCGGAAGGGAAGGGCCCCCCGCCGCCGAATTACCGCCAAAGACCGGGCTGCACTTCGGCAGCGGGTCCCGCTCCTTCGGCGGTAATTTGCCAGCGGGGGGTCCTTCCGCCCCGGAGCGGAAGGACCCCCCGCCGGCGAAGACCGGGAGCAGAAGAAGCTCCTGCGCCCGGCCCTGCAAGAGTTTTCCGGGTCCCCCGGAGCGAGTGAAGGACCCCGCTCCAGGGGCCCCGAAAAACTCTGGTGGGGGCCCCTGTGGGGCTCGGGGCCTGGGGCAAATTGCCCCTCTTGCCCCCCCCTCTGGGCGGCCCTGTTCACAAATGCCAGCACGAGGTCACAAAAATTCCCCAACAAATCCTATTATTTTCATCAAAAATAACAAAGTAAAACAGTGTAAGATTTATATAAATGTTATTTATATAGACACAATTTAAAATATTTTGTAGATCTGCTACTAATTCTACTTAAAATCCTCTGAAAAAATTCTAATACTTAATGGTCAGCCTGGCATCTTCAGTAACTATTTAGCACCAGATTTGATAAAGTATCCTCACAAACACTGTGCCACAGAAGCCCAAAAAGGAAAGCACAAACTTAAGGGGGGCAGGAAAGGAAGATATGGGGAGTGTAGTGTGGATAGGGAGAATGGGAGGAAAGGGATTCTGTAAACTGGAGCTTGGAGTGATGAGCAGGTGAATCACTGATAATTTGGGAGGCATGGGGACACTGGCACATCCAGAGTTCTGAAGGTAAGAGAGTGGTATGGGAAAGAGAAAGAAGCTCTACATAGAAACATGGGAGCCAGAGCGGGGACATGCTGCTGCTTCCAGGAGCCACTGAGATAAGCGCCATCTGGAGCCTGCACCCCTGAGACCCCACCCCCACCCCACAACCTCCTGCCCCAGCCCTGATCCCCCTCCCGCTCTCTGAACCCCTTGATCCCAGCCTGAAGCACCCTTCTACACCCCAAATCCCTCATCCCCACCCCCACCCCAGAGCCCGCACCTCCAGCCAGAGCCCGCACCCTGAACTCCTAATTTCTGGCCCCATCCCAGACCTGCACCTCCCACACCTCAATCCCAATTTTGTGAGCATTCATGGCCTGCCATTCAATTTCTATACCCAGATGTGGCCCTTGGGCCAAAAAGTTTGCCCACTAACTGTACCAACACTAATGTGGGGAATCTGGCTAATATACAAAGCTTTAGTGTTCTGAACACCCAGCCTTCTCCAATAACTCAGCCAAACTAGACAGATCGAGAAATAATAGAAGGGAGTGAAAGGGACAAGAAATAAGTAAATTAAGAAAATAACCCTAACTGAAATTGAACCACTCGAGGGCATAGGAATCGAAGAAAGCTCAGCAAGAACTTGTCTTTGGCCTCTCTTGAGATCTGTATGCTTTTGGCAACAGTGTTCGATTCAATAGTGCATTAGATCAAGAGATCCTGGAAGAGCAGTTTAAGTCTCTGTGCATCAAACATTTTCAGGATGACGGAAATGAGGAGCAGCAATGGAACAAGTAATGGAACTTCAGTTCTGAAGCAGCAAATCACTGTATTGTCAGACCAGAACTGGTGCTGGGAGGCTCAAGCCAATATTCAGCACTGACATGCAAACATTCCTACCATAGTCCCTTGACTTGACCTTCTGTGGCTACTACTCTGGTGCCTGTGAAAGACTGTGCTATCTGTGAGAAAAACATAAAGAGAAAAGAGACTATTTTGGAAAAGAAAATATTGAACTAAATCCTGTTCTGTCTTGCCTGAGATAGGGAAGAAAGCATTGATGACAGCACACAGCAGGACAGCTTAAGGCAGGTGGGAGAGAAATACATGGTGGACACACCTGACTGCTGCTCCAAGAAGAAACAGTGTAAGTTCCATTTCAGCATGTGCTTTGCAGGGCCAGCAACCTAACCACATTCTAGGCCAGTTGGAGCTCTGAAGTTAGCTGCTAGTACTCAAGAAACTACTAGGAAGGTACCCTGCTGCATGGGTGTGCTAAGGAATACTTTCTGTCTGTGGAGAGAGGAATGTGGGTAGAGTATTCATGGACTGTGGCCTTTTGTGTACCTTCAAGCACCAGCAGGACTATACTGGATGCAATGCAAGCTACATCTTTTTAGAAGAGTAGCAAGAGCTTCTGCACACTGTACTCCCCCTGAACTCTTAAAGAGGGCCTCTCCCTACCACTCACACACTAGAACTGCTCCCTCTTTAGTTTTCTATGGGTGGGCACTCAATGGGTGGACAGATTCGTGATTTGGCCCACAGTTTTTAGACAGTCTAAAAAGAGAGAACTAAGTTACAGTGGGACAACATGCTTCAGCAATGAGCAACTGACACATTCAGTAACATTGCACAACTGAAGAGAGGAAGGAAAACAAGACTTCATAATGTTTCTATGTTGTAACTGATAAACAACTACAAAATTAAAATGGTCCTTGTAGATAAAATTATGTCAGCAAATGTGTATATTCCATGGGCCTGAATTTTATTGAAAACATTATACAGAAATACACACATTTCCTGTTATTAAAACATCAAGGGAGAATAACATATTGTGGACATGATATTCTACTGCATATTAAAGTTGAAAGAAAACTGGATTCTTCCTTGGAAAAAAAGTAATTAAGAGTTTTCGCTTTAAAAGACTCAGGATGCTCTCCAAAATGAGCTATGAGCAGGAAACAACCTCTAAAACAATATCATAAGTGCAGCAGACCATCAAAAGGTGGATGCTCTTGAGTTTTGGCAGTATTATATTTGGACTCTATTGTAAAATACCAGCAATCACTTCACCATAATATGCCAGAGAGAGAATTAAGGTCTTGTGTGCAGCAGCAGTGCAGTAAAAAGAGCTCATTTAAACTGAATCTTTAAGTAATTACACCTCTACCCCGATATAATGCTGTCCTTGGGAGCCAAAAAATCTTACTGCGTTATAGGTGAAACCGCGTTATATCGAACTTGCTTTGATCCGCCGGAGTGTGCAGCCCCGCCCGCTCTGAGCGCTGCTTTATCACGTTATACCAGGTTGTGTTATATCAGGGTAGAGGTGTAGTTGCTTTATGATTTCAAAAATGTATCGAATGCTGTGTGTAATTATTCCCATCACTTTTCCTATAGAGCAAGGGAAGTGCAACAGTAAACTGTACCTCATATAAATAGTCTACTGCATGATATTTAAGAGCTGCAAACATTATCTTCCTCGTTTGGCGATGTATTCAAAACTTCACTTGCCTGAAAGAGACATAAAATATAAATTACTCAAAAACCTTTTGCAGCACACAAAACCTTAAAACAGAAATGCTGTTACTCTAATTCAGTAGATTAATGTCTTAACTTCTGCACGCACATGTATATGGTGTAGCAGAAGTTTATATTATAATAGTGTTTCCCAAACTGTGGGGTAAGTCACCGGGGGGGGGGGGGGCAAGGAGCCTGGTGGGGCATGGACATTCAATTCTTTTAGTCTCATTTTTTTTGTTTTTGTTTTTGTTTTCGAGCAAAGCTCTAGCTGTTATGGTTTCAAAGATTACCTTTCAAAGCATGAAGCAAGTGTAATCCATGTAGAGGTAAAAAGAACAAGGAGTACTTGTTCTTCCCTAGTGCTGGAGGAACCAACTAGGGGAAAAGCTCTTCTTGACCTGCTGCTCACAAACAGGGAGCAGTGAACAGCAGAGAGGCAAACAGAAGGAGTTTGCCTGGGATCCCTCTGAGCAGAGGTACGCTAAGTGCTGCAATAGGGGGACTGCGCCGGTGAGTATCTGAGTGTCTGTTGGGGGGGGGGCAGTTTGGCAGTTTGACTGTGTGCTTGACTGTTTGATTGCTTGTTTGACCAGTGTGACCTGGGAGTGCTTTGTTCCAGCTGGGCCTGACTGTTATAAAAAGGCAGTCAGCTGCGGACCAGCTGAGCAGCGAACAGCAGAGAGGCAAACAGAAGGAGTTTGCCTGGGAGTTCGCCTGGAGAGAGCCTACTGAGGCCCCCCATCACAGGTTTCTCTGAGTAGCTTCTGCCACAAATAAGGAAGCTCTTAGAAGGAAGAGACCATGGATGCTGAGCGATCTGCCGTTGTGACCTGCACAGGATGCGCCATGTTTGTCTTCCTTCCACAGGATAGAAGCGACTTTGTCTGTACAAAGTGCAAGCTGATCTCCATCTTGGAAGAGAAGATTCAAGGTCTGGAGAAACGAATAACAACCCTGCGTTCCATAAAAGAAAATGAGGATTTCAGCTCCAGCGGGCACAATGTTCTGAAGATTCAGAGCAGGCTACGCAGCAGGGACAGAAGGCCAGCGAGGATAATTGGCGGCATGTGACTTCCAGAAGGGGAAAGAGTACCAGAAACATCCATGTACCAGAAACACAGATGCAGGTGAGCAACCGTTTTCATGTTCTCTCCGCAGGTACTAGTGCAGAGAGTGGAGTGGATGATACACCTGAGGGAACAGAGCAGAAGGAGACTCCACTGATTGGAAGGCATGAGATGCACCGTCCTAGGGATGGGGGTTCCACGACCACCACTCCCAAGAGGAGGAGGAGGAGGGTGGTGGTGGTCGGGGACTCTTTCCTCAGGGGGACTGAGTCATCTATCTGCCGCCCTGACCGGGAAAACCGAGAGGTGTGCTGCTTGCCAGGGGCTAGGATTCACGATGTGACGGAGAGACTGCCGAGACTCATCAAGCCCTCAGATCGCTACCCCCTTCCTGCTTCTCCACGTGGGCACCAATGATACTGCCAAGAATGACCTTGAGCGTATCACTGCAAACTATGTGGCTCTGGGAAGAAGGATAAAGGAGTTTGAGGCGCAAGTGGTGGTCTCGTCTATCCTCCCTGTGGCAGGAAAAGGCCAGGGTAGAGACCGTCGAATTGTGGAAATCAACGAATGGCTGCGCAGATGGTGTCGGAGAGAAAGGTTTGGATTCTTTGACCATGGGATGGTCTTCCAAGAAGAAGGATTGCTAGGCAGAGACGGGCTCCACCTCACGAAGAGAGGGAAGAGAATCTTTGCAAGCAGGCTGGCTAACCTAGTGAGGAGGGCTTTAAACTAGGTTCACCGGGGGAAGGAGACCAAAGCCCCGAGGTAAGTGGGGAAGTGGGATTCCAGGAGGAAGCACAAGCAGGAAACTGCAAGAGGGGAGGACTCCTGTCTCAGACCGAGAAAGCGGGACAATCAGGGAGTTATCTTAAGTGCCTATACACAAATGCAAGAAGCCTGGGGAACAAGCAGGGAGAACTAGAAGTCCTGGCACAGTCAAGGAATTATGATGTAATTGGAATAACAGAGACTTGGTGGGATAACTCACATGATTGGAGTACTGTCATGGATGGATATAAACTGTTCAGGAAGGATAGGCAGGGCAGAAAAGGTGGGGGAGTTGCGTTGTATGTAAGAGAGCAGTATGACTGCTCAGAGCTCCAGTATGAAACTGCAGAAAAACCCGAGAGTCTCTGGATTAAATTTAGAAGTATGAACAACAAGGATAATGTCATGGTGGGAGTCTGCTACAGACCACTGGACCAGGGGGATGAGGCGGACGAGGCTTTCTTCCAGCAACTAACAGAAGTTGCTAGATCACAGGCCCTGGTTCTCATGGGTGACTTTAATCACCCCGATATCTGCTGGGAGAGCAATACAGCAGTGCACAGGCAATCCAGGAAGTTTCTGGAAAGTGTAGGGGAAAATTTCCTGGTGCAAGTGCTGGAGGAACCAACTAGGGGAAAAGCTCTTCTTGACCTGCTGCTCACAAACAGGGAAGAAATAGTAGAGGAAGCAATAGTGGATGGGAACCTGGGAGGCAGTGACCATGAGATGGTCGAGTTCAGGATCCTGACACAAGGAAGAAAGGAGAGCAGTAGAATAGAGACCCTGGACTTCAGAAAAGCAGACTTCGACTCCCTCAGGGAACTGATGGGCAAGGTCCCCTGGGAGAATAACATGATGGGGAAAGGAGTCGAGGAAAGCTGGCTGTATTTTAAAGAAACCTTATTGAGGTTGCAGGAACAAACCATCCCGATGTGTAGGAAGAAAAGTAAATATGGCAGGCTTGGCTCAACAGTGAAATCCTTGCTCGTCTTAAACACAAAGAAACAGCTTATAAGAAGTGGAAGATTGGACAAATAACCAGGGAGGAGTATAAAAGTATTGCTCAGGCATGCAGGAGTGAAATTAGGAAGGCCAAATCACACTTGGAGTTACAGCTAGCCGGAGATGTTAGGAGTAACAAGAAGGGTTTCTTCAGGTATGTTAGCAACAAGAAGAAAGTCAAGGAAAGTGTGGGCCCCTTGCTGAATGAGGGAGGGAACCTAGTGACAGAGGATGTGGAGAAAGCTAGTGTACTCAATGCTTTTTTTGCCTCTGTCTTCACAGACAAGGTCAGCTCCCAGACAGCTGCACTCTGCAGCACGGTATGGGGAGGAGGTGACCAGCTCTCTGTGGAGAAAGAAGTAGTTCGGGACTATTTAGAAAAGCTGGATGAGGACAAGTCCATGGGGCCGGATGCGCTGCATCCGAGGGTGCTAAGGGAGTTGGCCGATGAGATTGCAGAGCCATTGGCCATTATCTTTGAAAAATCATGGCGATCGGGGGAGGTCCCGGATGACTGGAAAAAGGCTAATGTAGTGCCCATCTTTAAAAAAGGGAAGAAGGAAGATCCAGGGAACTACAGGCCAGTCAGTCTCACCTCAGTCCCTGGAAAAATCATGGAACAGGTCCTCAAGGAATCAATTCTGAACCACTTAAAGGAGGGGAAAGTGATCAGGAACAGTCAGCATGGATTCACCAAGGGCAAGTCATGCCTGACTAATCTAATTGCCTTCTATGATGAGATAACCGGCTCTGTGGATGAGGGGAAAGCAGTGGATGTGCTATTTCTGGACTTTAGCAAAGCTTTTGATACAGTCTCCCACAGTATTCTTGCCAGCAAGTTAAATAAGTATGGGCTGGATGAATGGACGGTAAGGTGGATAGAAAACTGGCTAGATGGTCGGGCTCAACGGGTAGTGATAAATGGTTCCATGTCTAGTTGGCAGCCGGTATCAAGTGGAGTGCCCCAAGGGTCGGTGCTGGGGCCGGTTTTATTCAATATCTTCATTAACGATCTGGAGGATGGTGTGGACTGCACCCTTAGCAAGTTTGCAGATGACACTAAACTGGGAGGAGGGGTTGATACGCTGGAGGGTAGGGATAGGATACAGAGGGACCTAGACAAATTAGAGGATTGGGCCAAAAGAAATATGATGAGGTTCAACAAGGACAAGTGCAGAGTCCTGCACTTAGGACGGAAGAATCCCATGCACTGCTACAGACTAGGGACCGAATGGCTGGGCAGCAGTTCTGCAGAAAAGGACCTAGGGGTTACGGTGGATGAAAAGCTGAATATGAGTCAACAGTGTGCCCTTGTTGCCAAGAAGGCTAATGGCATTTTGGCTTGTATAAGTAAGGGCATTTCCAGCAGATCGAGGGATGTGATCATTCCCCTCTACTCAGCACTGGTGAGGCCTCATTTGGAGTACTGTGTCCAGTTTTGGGCCCCACACTACAAGAAGGATGTGGATAAATTGGAGAGAGTCCAGCGGAGGGCAACAAAAATGATTAGGGAGCTGGAGCACATGACTTATGAGGAGAGGCTGAGGGAACTGGGATTGTTTAGTCTGCAGAAGAGAAGAATGAGGGGGGATTTGATAGCTGCTTTCAACTACCTGAAGGGGTTCCAAAGAGGATGGATCTAGACTGTTCTCAGTGGTAGAAGATGACAGAACAAGGAGCAATGGTCTCAAGTTGCAGAGGGTGAGGTTTAGGTTGGATATTAGGAAAAACTTTTTCACTAGTAGGGTGGTGAAGAACTGGAATGGGTTACCTAGGGAGGCGGTGGAATCTCCTTCCTTAGAGGTTTTTAAGGTCAGGCTTGACAAAGTTCTGGCTGGAATGATTTAGTTGGGTTTGGTCCTGCTTTGAGCAGGGGGTTGGACTAGATGACCTCCTGAGGTCCCTTCCAACCCTGAGATTCTATGATTCTATGATACTTGTGGCACCTTAGAGACGAACAAATATATTTGGGCATAAGATTTCGTGAGCTAAAACCCACTTCATCGGATGCATGCAGTGGAAAATACAGTAGGAAGATACATATACACAGAGAACATGAAAAAATGGTTGTTGTCATACCAACTATAACAAGACTAATCAATTAAGGTGGGCTATTATCAGCAGGAGAAAAAAACTTTTGTAGTGATAATCAGGATAGCCCATTTCAAACAGTTGACAAGGTGTGACTAACAGTAGGGGGAAAATTAGCATGGGGAAATAGTTTTTACTCTGTGTAATGACCCATCCACTCCCAGTCTTTATTCAAACCTAATTTAATGGTGTCCAGTTTGCAAATTAATTCCAGTTCTGCAGTTTCTCATTGGAGTCTGTTTTTGAAGTTTTTGTTGTTGTTGAAGAACTGCGTCATTTGGGTCTGTAATTGAGTGACCAGGGAGACTGAAGAGTTCTCCAACTGGTTTTTGAATGTTATCATTCTTGTCGTCTGATTTGTGTCCATTTATTCTTTTGCGTAGAGACTGTCCAGTTTGGCCAATGTACATGGCAGAGGGGCATTGCTGGCACATGATGACATATATTACATTGGTAGATGTGCAGGTGAACGAGCCTCTGATGGTGTGGCTGATGTGATTAGGTCCTATGATGGTGTCCCTTGAATAGCTATATGGACAGAGTTGGCAACGGGCTTTGTTTTAAGGATAGGTTCCTGGGTTAGTGTTTTTGTTGTGCGGTGTATGGTTGCTAGTGAGTATTTGTTTCAGGTTGGGGGGTTGTCTATAAGCAAGGACTGGCCTGTCTCCCAAGATCTGTGAGAGTGAGCGATCGTCCTTCAGGATAGGTTGTAGATCCTTGATGATGCGTTGGAGAGGTTTTAGTTGTGGGCTGAAGGTGACTGCTAGTTGCATTCTGTTACTTTCTTTGTTGGGCCTGTCCTGGAGTAGGTGACTTTGGGTATTCTGACTCTCTCAATCTGTTTCTTCATTTCAACAGGTGGGTACCGTAGTTTTAAGAATGCTTGATAGAGCTCTTGGAGGTGTTTGTCTCTGTCTGAGGGATTGGAGCAAATGCGGTTGTATCTTAGAGCTTGGCTGTAGACAGTGGATCGTATGATGTAGTCAGGATGAAAGCTGGAGGCATGCAGGTAAGTATAGCAGTGAGTTGGTTTTCCGGTATAGGGTGGTGTTTATGTGACCATCACTTTTTAGCACTGTAGTGTCCAGGAAGTGGATCTCTTGTATGGACAGGTCCAAACTGAGGATGATGGAGGGATGGAAATTGTTGAAATCATGGTGGAATTCCTCAAGGGCTTCTTTTCCATGGGTCCAGATGATGAAGATGTCATCAACGTGGAGCAAGTAGAGTAGGGGCTTTAGGTGATGAGAGGTGAGGAAGCGTTGTTCTAAGTCAGCCATAAAAAAGTTAACATACTGTAGGGCCATGCGGGTACCCACAGCAGTGCCACTGACTTGAAGGTATACATTGTCCCCAAATGTGAAATAGTTGTGGATGAGGATAAAGTCACAAAGTTCAGCCACCATGTTTGCCGTGACAACTTGTAGTCCATCTTTGTGTGGAATACTGGTGTAGAGGGCTTCTACATCCATAGTGGCCAGGATGATGTTGTAGTGAGGCGGCCTGGCTCCCGACGGCCCCTGAGAGAGAGGAACCAGAACAGCCACCTCAGTGGGCGGAGCCACCTCAGTGGGCGGAGCCACCGCCGCCTGTTCCCGCCCCCCGGAAGTCAAGGGGCGGGACAGGAAGTATAAAAGCCCGGCCTCAACCCTCAGTTGGAGCCCAGCGGCCGGAGAGGACGGACGCTCCTGTTCAGGCTCCTGACTGGCCGAGCCTGCCCAGAGCCAGGTACCCTGACGTGGACGGACCAAGCCTCCCTCGAGCCAGGTACCCTGACGCGGACGGACCGAGCCTCCCTCGAGCAAGGTACCCGGACGCGGACGGACCAAGCCTCCCTCGAGCCAGGTACCCCGAGGTGGACTGGCCGAGCCTGCCCCGAGCCTGGTACCCCGAGGAGCTGCCCGAGCGTTCCCGTGACCCGAGTCCAGAGGAGCAGCCCGACCTAGAGAGCCCTCAGCACGACGAGGAGCCCATGGTATGGGACCCCGCTGCAGAGCCCAGCGAGGAGCAGGTACCCATGGAGGGGGAGATGGAGTGTAGCCCGGGGGTAGCCGACCCCTGTCCGGCTGAGGGCACTGACGTGCCCATGTCAGTGTGTTGTGGCCAGGATCCCCACTGACTGCAGGGGATCCACGCCGCTGTTAGGGCCCCGGGCTGGGACACAGTGGAGTGGGTGGGCCTGTGTCCCCCCTGCCACCCCACTCACAGGTGGCAGCCTCCCCCTCCTGTCAACACTCAGGCAGAGAAGCCTGCACTTACCTGGGCTTCCTGAGACTGATGCCGCTGCTCTGCTCCTGCTACAAGGACCTGAGCCTTGGACTATTGTTTGTTGCCCCACCCTGCCCTAGGGCTGGGGCTTACTGACTCTTGCTGCTCTGCTCCTGCTACAAGGACCTGAGCCTTGGACTATTGTTTGTTGCCCCACCCTGACCTAGGGCTGGGGCTTACTGACTCTTGCTGCTCTGCTCCTGGGACAAGGACCTGAGCCCCTGGGACTATTGTTTGTTGGCCCACCCTGACCTAGGGCTGGGGCGTACTGACTATTGTGGCTCAGCTCCTGATGCAAGGACCTGCGCCCTGAACTCTTATTGTTGCTCAGCCCCTGCTGTGAGGAGCTGAGCCTAGACTGCTGTGTTTGGTGCCCCGCCCTGATCGAGGGCTTGGGCTTCTTGACTTGGTTACTGCTCAGCTCCTGCTTGAAGGACCTGAGCCCTGAACTATTAGTACTGCTCAGCCCCTGCCTGAGGGTCTGAGCTAGAACTGCTGTGTTGCTGCCCCGCCCTGACCTAGGGCTTGGGGCTTACTGACTTTGTAACTGCTCAGCTCCGGCTGCCAGGACCGGAGCTTAGAACTGGTTCGCTGGCCCACCCTGAACGAGGGCCGTGGCTTATTGACTTTGTGGGTGCTCAGCCTGCGGAAAGGGTCTGAGCCTAGACTTAGTGTCTGCTGTCCCGCCCTGACTGAGGGCTGGGACTCCTTGCATTAACCGTGTTCCTTCTGTTCCGCCCCTGCTTGAGGGGCAGAACCCCAAAACCTTCAGAACCCGGAGACTGATTGGGACCGTGTAGTGAGGCGGCCTGGCTCCCGACGGCCCCTGAGACGGCACGGCCCCTACCTCGGACTATTACAGATGTTTTCTGGAAGATCATCAATGGACTGTAGTTTCCTCAGGAAGTCAGTGGTGTCTCGAAGATAGCTAGGAAAGCTGGTAGCGTAGGGCCTGAGGAGTGAGTCTACATAGCCAGATAATCCTGCTGTCAGGGTACCAATGCCTGAGATCATGGGGCATCCAGGATTTCCAGGTTTATGGATCTTAGATAGCAGATACAATACTCGTGGTCGGGGAACTAAGGGTGTGTCTGTGCAGATTTGTTCCTGTGCTTTCTCAGGGGGTTTCTTGAGAAAATGGTATAGTTTCTTTCGGTAACCCTCAGTGGGATCATAGGGTAATGGCCTGTAGAATGTGGTGTTAGAGAACTGCATAGCAGCCTCTCGTTCATATTCCAACCTATTCATGATGACGATAGCACCTCCTTTGTCAGCCTTTTTGATTATGATGTCAGAGTTGTTCCTGAGGCTGCGGATGGCATTGTGTTCTGCACAGCTAAGGTTATGAGGCAAGTGATGCTGCTTTTCCACAATTTCAGCCCATGCACGTTGGCGGAAGCACTCTATGTAGAAGTCCAGTCTGTTGTTTCGACCTTGAGGAGAAGTCCACACAGAATCCTTCTTTTTCTAGTGTTGGTAGGAAGGTTTCTATGGATTAGTGTACTGTTCAGATGTGTGTTGGAAATATTCCCTTGAGTCGGAGACGTCGAAAGTAGGGTTCCAGGTCACCGCAGAACTGTATCATGTTCATGGGGTGGAGGGGCAGAAGGAGAGGCCCCGAGATAGGACAGACTCTTCTGATGGCTAAGAGTATAGCTGGATAGATTAACAATATTGTTGGGTGAGTTAAGGGAACCACTTTTGCAGCCCCTTGTGGCATGTAGTAGTTTAGTGTCCTTTTTCCTTTGTAGAGAAGCAAAGTGTGTGTTGTAAATGGCTTGTCTAGATTTTGTAAAGTCTTGCCACGAGGTGTAGAGGTGTCCTCCTGTCTTTATAGACAGCCTGAATAATAACTCTGAGGTTTAAACCGCCTCATTAATTTCAAAAGATGCTAACTCTATTATCAATGATGATACTTTAAATGTCTACATTGTTAAATATTTCATTGATCATCAAAGCATACAAGGAAGGACAGCAAGTCATCGTATTCTGAAGCTCTGTGACAGATGCTGCAACCCCACGCAATATCTGAGGACCACATGCAATATCTTTGAGGACCACATTATGTATCACTGTGGGCCAGGGATTGTATGCAGTGCCAAAGCAGGAGGATTACCCCAGCTCTTCCAGGAACCAAAAACAGTAGGGGCTAGTTATGGTGAATCATTCAGGGACCACCTCTTGGTGACGCCTGCATATACTAATTGAAGCTGGGTTTTCCCAAGGCCAGCAGACAAAGAATGGGCTTTTGATATAAAAAGGGTAGGCTTAAACTGATTTAGGGCCTTCTTTTGTTCCAGCAAATTGACATGACTCTTCTCCAAGGGGGGGCCCAACAGTACAGAAGAGTTGGAAAGGGGGGCGCCATAAGACAGATGGGTGATTCCTGGTATATTATGTGTTTAAATCCATGTATTGTTTTATTATGTTTTCTCTAGAATGCTTTTACCTTAAGAGTAAATGTGCTTGATTAGAAAGAGCTGTGTGGATACTTGTAACTGCTGGCAATATACTACTCACAGCCCTCAGAGAGAAGCGGGGGTTATCACAGTGTAAGGTAAGAGGCTATGTAGCCTTAAAACTCCCCAGTCAGAATGCCCAGAAATAGATGAGAAGCTGGAGACATGAGACCTGACTGGGCACTGCTGGAGTGAATCCCAGAGGGGGAATACAAGTGCAGTTACAGTATTTCTCAAGGTGGAGGGAAGAGGAGTGGAGGAGGAAGCAGAAGGTGCAGAAATTAAGATGTGTAGGCCTTTAACAATACATGATGGGATTGCAGGGGAGTATGATTGGTTTTGTTTTACCTGAAGGGGACTCAGGTTTCAAAAGTTTGGGAAACTCTGCTTTACAATGTCCTTTCAAGTGAATGAAACATCAATATATACAGTACCAACAGTGTCCACCAACACAAGAATGTTTTCAGTAGGGCTGTCAAGCGATTAAAAAAATTAATCAGATGATTTATAAAATGAATAGCAATTAATCGTGCTGTTAAACAACTATAGAATACCATTTATTTTAAATATTTTTGGAGGTTTGCTACATTTTAAAATATATTAATTTCAGCTACAACACAGAATACAAAGTGTACAGTGCTCACTTTATTTATTACAAATATTTGCACTGTAAAAATAACAAAAAATGTATTTTTCAATTCACATCATACAAGTACTGTATTGCAGTCTCTTTATCATGAAAGCTGAACTTAGAAATGTAGAATTATGTACAAAAAAATGCATTCAAAAATGAAACAATGTAAAACTTTAGAGCCTATAAGTCCACTCAGTCCTACTTCTTGGTCAGCCAATCTACTCAGACAAACAAGGTTGGTTACAATTTGCAGGCGATAATTCTGCCTGCTTCTTGTTTACAATGTCACCTGAAAGTGAGAACAGGTGATCACATGGCACTGTTGTAGCTGGTATTGCAAGATATTTACATGCCAGGTACGCTAAAGATTCATATGTCCCTTCATGCTTCAACCACCATTCCAGAGGACATGCTTCCATGCTGATGATGGGTTCTGTTTGATAACGATCCAAAGCAGTGCAGACTGATGCATGTTCATTTTCATCATCTGAGTCAGATGCTACCAGCAGGCTGATTTTCTTTTTTGGTGTAATAACCTCGCGACCCCCTGAGGGGTCCTGACCCCCAGTTTGAGAACCCCTGCACTACTAAGTACTACACAAAACAATAAGCGTTTGCAGGATAGTTTACATATTTTGTAAAGTAACTTATGTACCTTTTTGGTTAAATATCTTATATAGTTATCTAAAATTTACATTTCCAAATCATCCCTTCTTAACCCCAAACAACTAATGCAGAAATTACGAATAAGAGGAATGTGTGTATCAAAACCTGACCTTAAAAGATTTGCACCTTTAAATAAAACAACTACACATTGAGAAAAATGCTGCCTTAAGTCTGCCAAGCATAGGAGTTTTTGTGTGGGTCTTCATTTTACTGTAACCTTTCATGCAAACAGCAACCCCAGAACTAACCACTTCTCCCACACTGCAACTTCCCCTCTTGCTGGACCAGACATTGCAGCCGGGGGCGTGCAAAGCATTTCCTCCCTCTCCTTTTTGTGTCACTCTACCTCTCCCTGTGTCAATCACTGCAGCACAACTCTCCTTCCCTGTATCAATGTCACTGCAGCCCCATTCCCTGTCAAATACACTGCAGCTGCCCCTCTGTGTCAGTATTACTGCAGCCCCCCTTCCCTGCCAGTACCACTGCAGCTTCCCTTCCCTGTGTCAGGACCTGCAGCACAACTCTCCTTCCCTGTATCAATGTCACTGCAGTCCCATTCCCTGTCAGCGTCACTGCAGCCCCCTCCCTGTGTGACACTGCAGCCCCCCATCCCTGCCAAAACCACTGCAGCCCCCCTCCCTGCCAATCACACTGCAGGCCCCCCCCGTCACTATCACTGCAGCTCCGCTCCCCCGTCACCGCCTCTCCTCGCCCCTCCACGCACCGCCTCGTTCCGCCTCTTGCTCCCGCCACTGGTGATCTCACGCACCCCCCTGGATCCCAGAGCGGGAAGCTGAGCTGGGCCCTGATTGGTCCCTAGAGCCTCGCGGCACCAGCGCCCGCCATTAGTCGGAGTCACGTGGGACCGCCTGTCGCGCTCGCGCGGGGGCCGGCGAAGCCAGCGAAGTTGAGGGGAGCTGATCGCGGGAGTGGCGGGACGGGGCGACGTGATGCGCGCGAGACCCACCTAACGGGCTAGAATGGGGAGGGGGGGCGCCCCACGGAGCTGATTCAAACCCCGCCCAGTCGCGGGGGTGTTTGACCCCCTGCCACAGCGCCCCTATCTGCTCAGACCAGCCCACCTGCCGGGGGACCCCCTCTCTCCCCCCCAGGGTGTTCCCATGTGCCCCCCCCATGTTAACCTGGTGCAGTGCAGCTGCTAAGAAACAGCAGCTGGGGACATCCCCCCCACCCCCAGCAGGCTGTGCCCAGTCTGCCCTCTCCGGCCAGGGGGTACTCAGGGCAGGAGCTCCCCCTCCACCTGCACAGCACTGGGAGGGGTGAATAGGGCAGACACTTGGTCCCCTCCCAGACCTCTGCTGGTACAGCTGCGCGCCTACTTCCCAAGTTGCACCAGGGAAACTGACGGCTCTTAACAAATACAGATTATGATAGCACAATACTTAGGGTGCCCAGATAGCAAGTGTGAAAAATTGGGAGATGGTGTGTGTGTGTGTGTGGGGGGGGGGGGTAATAGGAGCCCACATACCCTCCCCCCCTAAATATCAGGAATGTCCCTATAAAATTGGGACATCTGGTCACTCTAACAATAGTGGTGAGGTGGCTGGATGAATAACACAGAAAATGGGGAGCCAGCCCCTTCCTAGTGCCTAGTTTTCTACACAAGTAATGGAAGCAGCTGCTCGGGCCTGGGCCTTAAGAGCAAACTGCAGCACTGGGCAACAGCTGCACCATTTCCCATATTTTTCCTGAAGAAGCAGTAAACTTATCAATACACATTTGCATGCATGCACACTTCCACAGCTCATCACCACACACAACTCACACCTCATAATCACCCATTCACATACACAAAATTCATTGCACACACAACTCTTCACTTACATGCACACACACAAAAAACATCATCACACATGCACACACAAAAAACTCATCACCATGCAGCTCGTCACCACAGACATGCGCCACCACATGCACACAGAGTTCATCACCGCACACAACTCATCCACACACCCACACCAGGCATAAGGCAGGAGGAAACCACAATCATCCTGGTATCAATGGAACTTGAATAGGAGAGAAATCATGGAACCTTGACAGCAACTTGGAATCTCTACTTGGATTGTTAGGGTTTGCCTAGCTGGATTTCAAGTGGAAGGTATTTGTTATTTGTTCTGGGCTACTTGAAGCTTCTTTTGTAATTCAGGTACTAAAATCTGAATCTCACGAGCAAGAGGGAAAGGGGATTAATTCTCCAACCTTCCCTCCCTCCCCCCCGATATGTTTCAGGAATGAGCTATTTACCTTAGTTCAAAGGTACAGATAGAAAGCACTAGTTTCTCCGGTACGCCCGTAGGTTGTTCTGAATCAGACAGCGTCATGAAGAACAACAAAGAAAAGGCATAACAAATCTAGATATTACATGGAGGCAGACAAAAAGGCTTCTCAGGCCACTGTGACCTTAGGGTGAAGGAAGAAGAGTATCTTTATTTCACTATGAGCTCCATTGTCTATGCAGGGATTGAAAAGGGAGAAAATGAAACAGGAGACCGAAGGATGGAGAAATTGAAGTAAAGGAGAGTGAGAAATAGGTGAATGAGGGTTAGATTTGTGGTGCAGGGACAAGGAGTCTGAGAGGGGTGTAAGAGGAACGGATCAGGAGAAAGAGGTTTAACCAAAGGCAGCAGAGAAAAAACTAGAATAAATGGGAAAAAATTATAAAGTAATACTAAATATTAGGAAAAAGACTATAATAAATGGAAGAGTAGAAAGGGAGAGGGATGAGAATTCAAAACTGAAGAGAAAAGAAATCCCTTAAAGATAGTGGGCAGCAAAGATTGCACAATATGAGACTTTAAAGTTAAAAATAAACTCAACATTTTATGAAGTATTGTGACAGGAAAATTAGTCTAAAGAAAATGCATTCAAGAGAGTTGGGGCCACATTAAAATCTACTGTAAATCTGGAATAAGTCCAATGAAGTCAATGGATTTATTTCTAATTTACAGCAGTGCACATCCAACCAGAATCTGGCCTTTGGAGTTTAAAAGAGACAAGAGACAAGGAAAGAAGAGGGAAAGAAGATGAGCAAAAAATAGTGGTCAATACTGTAAATTTACTCTTTTATTGGAAGTTTGCTGCAAGTATTTTATATGATAAAGTACATCCACAAATAATGATGTGTGTTTGTATATAGACATTTTCATTTAATTATATATTTCGTAACATCACAAGACACATCCATCTGGCATTTTGTCCTATCTTACATTTTAAAACTACCTAAAAGAAAAGTGAAGAATTTGCTACCTGTCATGAATAAAAAGACTTTTTATCCACAACTCATCTATATCTAAGACTGCAAATGTCCTCTTGGTTTTATTGTTGGTGCTATTGTAACCCCCTTTTCTTTTTTCTTATTTCATGGTATTCAGCCGAAAAAAATGTATTGCTATAACTGCAGCTGCTGTTTCTACTTGTTCTCAGACAAGGTGGCAGTAGTACACTTAAATGTTTTTATTTAATTGTCAATGTAGTACCAAGGGTGAGCCTACAGGATAGTAGATAATCTCTGATTGTTAGAAGTCCCAATCCCTGTATTGATTTTGTAAGGTATTTCAAATATATAATGTGTTTGTGTGTATATATATGGGGGAGGGGGGTTTGGCAAGCTCCGTGTTCTTCATATTAAAGGAAAATAACAAATTTCTAATTAGTGATGTTAGTCTAGTTAGGGTGCATTGTAACTGCTGTGTTGTAACAGTTTGTTTTGGAGTGTTAGTCATAAATAGGAATTTGAAATTATTAACTGTGTGTATGCGTAACTGTCTTATGGTAAGGACTGGTACTGGATTCCTAAGGAAAGAAAGAAAGTGAATCCTAAGTCACCACAAGAGGGAAAGGAGTCAAGGGCATGACCAAACCCCACTTTCTCATTGGCCTTCAGATTTGGAGAGCTGCAGAGGGAAGCATTCACCCACTGCAACAGCCTAGGAGATGCCTGTGGCAGCAAGTATATTCCCCCTGTACACTGGAGCACCAGGAGACACATTTCCTCACAAAACTCTGGGGTGGTGCAGCTGCAGTTGGAACCAGTGGCTAAAAGCTACAATTGAGTCTCTTGCAAGAACAGATTTTACGGGGAGGAGGAGGGGATATTAGATAAAGGATATGGCCCAATCTGCCATTACTACTACTGAAGTACTACTCATTGTGAGTAAGAATAGCAGATTCAGGCCTATAATGATTGAAGGTCAAGCAAATGAATACATTCCGATGTATGGGTTTACCAAGCAGCTGCACATTCCAGATGTTTGCTAGCCAGTCATATTCTTCCTTTCATAATGCCTATCTTATAGCCAACTTGATGTTGCACTGAAGGCAGGGGATGGCCCATTCGGGACTAATGCCCACACTGAATCATTCGTAGCACTACAGAAACCTGCTTCGAACCAAGCAAAATGATATTCTGGTGGGAGTCTGTTTTAGCAGCAGTTGAACAGTTCTAGGGACACAGAGAGGGAAGAGAAATGCCACCCACCTGCATCAACGTGTGGAGGAAATTGATGAGGCCAGCAGTGAAATGGGGACAATCCCAGTAGGAGGGACAATATCTAGTTCCTTCCACGGGAGTCTCTAGCACTCATTGGCCAGCTGGAGGAGAGGGCTGCTGATTGACCCGCATTCCCCAGCTCCTAGGATTTAGCTCAGTGCAAGGGGCCATGTGGAGCCTCTTTCGGCTCCATTCCAGCAGCCCACTCTACCTGCCCAAACTAGGAATGAGAACTTGGCCTGAGAGATGCTGTGGGTCTAGCTGATCACCTCTTTAGGAGGTCAGGCAGGAATGTTTTCTCCCCTGGGCCAATTGGTGGAGGACCAGGACGTTTTTTTGCCTTCTTCGCAGCACTTCCAAGCAACAGGAGGAATGTGCACGGTTTCCAGTGTGGTGAAGAGAATAAAACGAATGGTTTCCAGAGATAAAAGACTGAGAATTTGGTGATGGGCCTTGGGCTCATGTGACAGGGTGAGACTTGTGACCTTTCTGGGTCGAGGTCAGACCTTGTGGACTGAGGTCCCCACCCTGAGGCACCCACTGTCCCTTTCACAGGAGGGAGAGGATGCTAGGACTCAGCTCTGAGCCCTGGGGACTCGGCTGAGAAGAGCCCATCCCACACTATGGTTTATATGGTAAGGAGCCCTGTAGCCCCTGCACTGGAACCAATTAAATGCCTGGTATAGGAGAGTATGGGTGATGGGCAGGTAGTGCCCCATCCTTGTGTTAAAAGTTTAATAAAGTTGTGGCCTGCTGCTTAATTCCATGCATATGTCTATCCTCCTTTTGCTGCTGTGTCCACATCAATTTAATCCGCTGCTTGAGAGCTATACAGGCAGAAGACCATATAGTAAGTAGTAGCGATTATATATTTATCTAGTTTTTTTTAAAATGTAAGTTGTACCAAAAGAGAGAGAGGTGTTTTACAGACAAAGTCCATGCTCCAAGCAGCTCAAAATCTCAAGAGGCAAGATGCAGGTAACATAGAGTAGGATGACAAAAATGTTTATGGTTTTGACACATTTTATTTGTCAAAACCACTTTTATTTGTATTTTTTGGTGTGTTGCTTTTATTTTTGCAAACACTTCACGGAGGGAGCAGTAGCATTTTAATCTCTTCATTCCACTAACAGTTTAGATTTTGTTTAGTTTCTTTTCTACTCTAAATCCATAAATTTTACACAGGTTTTGTACCGCTATAACTAATCTTTGCAGGATCAGGACCTTACAACATAAGGATGATAATTTATCAATACATTTTACACACCTGTTTACCTGGAAATAAAATTTGAGTACAGAAGTGTTGATGTTACAGAAGAAAATCTTTTATTGAAAGTTAATTATTTCTCTGCCTTCTGGCCAGAAGGATTAGCATGCTGATATTTGCAAAATGTATCCTTTTCTAAGCACTCTTGATCAACTGGCTATTTTCAACTTTGAGGTTTATACTAAGTTTCTAAACAAATTCTATCCTCCTCCCTCCACCCCTCTCTTTGTCACCAAACTAATTAACACCATTACTTTGATCAGGAAAAGTGTATTAAAACAAGTCTACATATTCCTGTGGAATAGTGATCTCTCTCTCTCTCTTTTCTCTTTGTAGATTATGGCATCAGTGGCTGAAAAGTCTTCAATGGATAGAAGTTCTTCACTGAGAGCTAGCACTAGAAATTCACAGGAGAAGAGGTTGGTAAATGTATGTTGATAATATGTCTGTCTTAACTCCCTGTTTGCATAAATTTTATGTTGCCTATGTACAGAAGTGATCAGAAAACAAAAGTAAGTGTGCACTCTGCAAGCAGCCTTTTCACTCTTCCCTCCCCAGTATAAAAGCTGATTGTGGTTTTAAAGGAGTATTTCTTTACACCTTTGCAGAATGACTTTTGTTGTTGTTGTTGTTGTTGTTGCCACTCTTAAAAAACCGGGAGTTTGGGTGTCATACATCCTTTGGGAAGGCCAGTTCACCAACAGACAATAAAATATTGTATGACAGCAGATTTTCAGGTCAGCCAGCACAGCTGAGACTGAAGAATTTGTGGGATGATGAGAGAGAACTTTTGATAAGGAGAAAGTCTAATCCTCAGAAAATATCTCAGGAGCAAAATCAACAACATGACCTCCAGAAGAACTCTGCATCAACCTGCAGCACATGCAGGAAATGTTCAAAATGTTGGCAGCTATGGAGATATTTTAGCTGAATTTTTCAGCAGAAGCATGGCACTTCTTCACTGAATTGTGAAGCACAGTGAAAGCATAAATTGACAGTCTTGTGTGGTGCTGACTGGCTAAGAGCCAATGATTAGCCAAACAGCCACTTCAGTGTTGTGACTGAACATAATCTGTAGTGTCACATCTTTGTTGATGAGTCAAAATCTTCCTTGCTCCATTACACTGACAATTTTTGTAACTGAATTCATCACTGTCATCCAATTTCCCTCTAATGTACAATCACATGATCAATTTGCTGCTTATGATTATGCCTTTCCTTCAAATGAAAACAGAAGCCATCTGTACTCAGTTATTACAATAACTCCAAATAAAGCAGATTCAGAACAAGCATATGCCAGTGCCTCCACATCAAGTATTAATGAGGCACCTTTTATTTATGAAACTCCAGGGCCATCATATTACAGTTCAGAGCAGGGTCATGATATTGTGTGTTCTTTGGACACTGCTGTTAGTTCAGCTGAAGAAACTATTAGAAGTGGAGCTAATTTTCAAATGCTGTTACAGACTGACTAAGGACCAAAGGATGATGATAGTGGATCTTTTTCCTATAACAATTTAATTATGGCAATTTGATGTAAATTTTATTCAATTATGTAAGTAAAAACCCCTGTACGGTTTTTAGTCAGTTTAAGAAAAAGAGAAATAAAAAGCAAAGCTCAAATCCTTGAACAGCAAAATTAAATGTTTCTTGCTTTTTAAAATACTAATAGACTCAAATATGTCTTCTTTCAGAAATTCACACAGGGGAATTTTTATGTGTATGTGTGTTTTTTTTTTAAAATCATACTGGTCCCTACTGTTTTTTTTTTAATCATACTGGTCCCTACTGTGATTTTTAAGTGGAACTCTTTATTGGCCTGAATAGGAAATTCTACTTAAAAAATTGATGGCATGAACGGGGCCACTATATTTTATTTAAATAATTTTCATAAAATGTTTCTCCAAACCGTGGCACTTGCTTGCATGTGTTATAATGATTAGTTTTTAATGTTTACATTCAATAAACATAAAAGTCAAAATACCCTGCAAATAATAAGTGTCTGTGTTACAAGCTGGCCAGGTCCTCTCTTTTGGATAGTCAGCAGTCTGTTGTAAGTGGGCCCAATCTGGGGTGCTATGTGCTTCTAAATCCTCTGGGTCTGACTGGGTCTACTCTCAGGGGCACATTCCCAGGCACAGATCTCTTGTACAAGTTCTTCCTTGGGTTGTGTGGTTCTGCAGCCTGGCTGCCAAGGTTCTGAAACCAGTGTCTCAGACCTCCTAAATCCCTACTTACGTTTATGCACTCCCTCAATGTTCCACCTGGATGTGGGTACTCTCTTTCCTAGTTTATCTCCTTTGAAGACAACATGCCATGAAAGCAATCCAAGACAGGCTTAGCAAAGGAATTTCTTAACCATCAGTCACTTTACTCTTAAAAGCACAAGAGAGTTACACATTTTTGAAAACAGCAAAAGTCCTAAGATGCACCTCCTTTGCCATTACTTAGTCTGATCTTGCTCCTTTGGTGAGTCCGAGGTCTGGTCCACTGTTCAGGCTAGGCAGAGTCTCCCTCCAGCCTTTTCTTCTGGCATATAGGACTAGACTCACCACCCCTTCCACAGAGTGCATCCTTCCTTAAAAACAGCCTGATCCTTGTTGCCATGTGTCTAGGCAGAGAAACTCTAATCCAGGTGTATCAAACTCATTTCACAGGACAGGCCTGATCCAATACTCTGCCACTTGGCATGAGCCAGATTCAACAAAAGTTAATAAACTAGAAATAAAGATAAAAATGTTGGTAATTGCTTACATTCACACTTTGATTTATTTGAAGTCTCCTTTTCTTTGACTTGCCAGCTTGGGGTATCTATTCTCCAGCCAGTGGGTAAGCGCTCTTCAGTGCCTTTTTCCCTCAGCCAGACACATACTAGCTTCCACCAGATTTATGCCCTTCCAGCGCCTCTTAAACACAACCAAGTGATTCCATAAAAAGTTTTGCTGGAGTCTTGAAACAAAATGGTGATCACAAAATTAAATGGAGTTCACAATTTGATGCAGACATAACCCACTCTGTCACAGTATGTACAACTTATAGAGAAATATAATAATATTTTTACAGTGGAATCACTCATGAGAGACTGGCCATAGTCTGTAATACAGTTTTTACTTCACCGTGAAGCTAAACATCCACTTCACATTCGTTTGCAACTGTTACTGAAAGAAAAAAACCTTTAAAAAATGCAGTATACTTGCCAAATACAAGGTGTGTCTTTGACATGTTTTATCAGCCAGCTGCAGCTTCAGATTTCTGAGTATTTGTTAGCACTTGGCTTTATCATATCATGCACCAAAAGGATGTGCAGATGCTACCACTTCTGTTTGATCAGCACAAAGGAAATCACGATAGTAGCAAACCTAATGAATAAAATAAAATTCTCTGTGTCTTCCAGAATGGGACAATAGACGGATGAGCCCTATCATCCGTCTTTTTGTCACTAGCATAGAGCAATAAGGCCAATTGGTCCTGAGAATAAAATAAAATAATACCAGCCTCATTTGAGAAAAAGTATTAACTCATTAAACAAAGCAAACAATTCACTGACACTAGGTGAATTGCCCCTGATTCATTCTGTGTTGTGGTTCTCATGGTCTGTGAAAGACTTTCTAGACTGTCTTCCATATTGTTGCATTTCAGTAAATGGTCCATTTCCATTTCAGTAGAAGTCACTAAGGACTTGTGCTGCTTCTGGCTTGACCTTCCGGCCCCTTTAATAAATACTGTCAGCTGATCGCCTCCAAGAAAACATGTCTTCCCTTGAAATCTCACCCATCATTTGCTAGGAAACATGAGGGAAGATTCAGCCTATGATTAAGTATCTCTTGCTTATGTACATTAACAAATATTGGTGTTTTCAAGCTTGTGTAGATTGGAAGACATTAGGCTATATTAGCAGATCATCCAGAGTCACTGTGGCATTTTCAGTGGAAATTCAATTGAAAATACTTCCTTGCTAATGGTTGTTTGGGAACTATGTGAAATTAAATTGGTAGACTTCATTCAGTCCTCATTGGACAACTGCCAGCATTCCCCATATCCACCACCTTTAGCATCTTTGTTGCCATTTTCAGCAAAGAGGCTAAAGATTTTTAACAGCATGGAACTGCACTGTTCTGTCTCTAAGAGCTTGTCCTTTTAGGTGATGTTTGAAATACATGGATAGGGTAGGGTTTGTACAACCCCCCCCCCCCGACCAATGCAACAGTGTCTGTTCTGTGGATAAACGGAGTATGCCGTCCTTCAGAGCTCTCACGCTGGTATCTTTCACAATAACTAAATTCACATTTTTTTCCAAGGAGTAGTAAAATACAGTATAAGCTGAGATGCTATTTTTTGATGGCCTTAAATATTCTGAAAAGAAAAATGTTAAAATCTTTACTTCATATCTGTCCTATGGGGCCCATTGCTGTAGTCTTTATTCGGTTTTTAATGAAGCAAAACTCCCATTGAATTCAATGATATAAGATTGTAAAGGAGTGTGTATCCTGCACTGGCCCTGAAAGTGTTACGGGGAGCTAAAGACTCAATTAGAGCACCTGGTGGCAACTACAGGGCATGGCAGGCCCAACTAAGGATGAGACCCAGCTGGGTAGCTACTATAAAGGAAGAGCTTCAGGGCTAAAGGAGGAGGTGAGGTGTGGTGTTGCATTGCGTTGCCTGGCCAGGCCTGGCCAGAGGATGCTGGCAAGAGGACAGCAGAGAAGCCACTGGGGTGGAGCAAGCTCTGCTGGTGAGCCTTGATAAATGGGCATAATTTAGATCTCCTGGGGCGTGTTCAGCTGAGGTAGAGAGAAAAGGGGAAACTTAAGAAGGGTGAAAGTTCAAGGAGTAAGGCCAAAGTGATTTAAGTTTCTATTTTCCTGTGGGATTTGTTGGGGGATGCTAGGGCCCAGCTGCAAGTCCCTACCCTGGAAAAAAATCTTTGAACCTTGAGAGGCTGTGGAGCATGGGACAATAGAGAGATTGTGGGTTCTGAGGAAAAACACAGATACACAGTGAGCTCAGGAAGGAGCTGTGGGAATTGTCTGCAGACAGCTGATGTGGGAGGAAGCAGAATACTACTGGCCTGGAGTGTGTGTTGGCATGGGGACTGAAAGTTGGAGACCCTTCCAGACCTAGCCACGTGGGAGCATGCAGTCAGTGAGTTACGTGTCTGCAAAGACATTATCCTCTAGAACAGGCTTGACTGTAGGCTGGATTCTCAGCTGGTATAAATCAACACAACTCTGCTGAAGTCAGTAGAGCTATACCAGTTGACACCAGCCAAGGATTTGGCTCTGTGTATTCACAGTGTCACATTTGTTTTGTATCTCAAAAAATATTGACGCAAAAACACCCTTGAGGCCAGTTAAAAACAAGCATTCATGTATGCAAACACGTCACTGCGAGAAGACAAAATATTTTGTTTCAAATATTGGCTTTTAAAGTTGAAAGAAAACTCTCCTTTTGTGGAGTTTAGGGGTTGTTTTGCTTGCTGGAGGTATCAATTAATTTTGTAGCAGAACAGGATTTACTTCCTTAGACAACACATAATGGAGTTATCTGTTCACTCATTCCGTGTATTTTTCTAAAGCAAGTTGTTCAAAATCTCCATAGAAGCATAAAGCTATGTAAATATTTTGTTATTCATTATGCACATGTATAAACCAGCCTAAATGAACAAACTGAGTATACAGTAGACTAGAATTTTAAGACAGGTTTGCAGAGGCTGAACCAAGCCATGCAGAAAAGCAAGACAAGTGGAACAAAAAGAATTGCTACCCAATAACAAACTGTATTATATCCACCAATTCATGGATACAGCTTCCTATGGTGTCTTTCAATCAGCAAACGGCTGTTTTACATCAGTAGATGAAGATAAAACTCTCCAGCTTAACATGTAATTAAGTTTAGAAAGGAAATGCATGATGGAAAAGGGGATGCACCTTTTTGCTTTACCAATCCTGGAATAGATTATTGAAGTATGGAAGGTAGTCACAGTGGAGAAGTTGGAACTACTACTGAGAGAGAAAGCAGACAGAGCACAGATACACCTGAGGATCTAATACATGTATTTTTTTATTCCTTGTTGTTAGATTGTTGAAATTATTAAAAACTGCAAGAATCTAATGTGTTTCCCTAGAATCTAATGCTGTTCACATTTTGCATTTTACATTAGACTGATCCATGGGAGTAATTGCCCCCAGATAGTCATGTTCCCAGACACAACCTTAGGAACCTCCCTCTTGCAGTGTCCAGTTATGCCCACTGGATGCTGTAAGCTTATATGAGTTTGTCAATTTAACAAAGACATCGATATGTACCAGGCTTGTTATTGCAAGGGGAGACTCTGACGCGCTTCAAACCAAACACAGTGCTTCAGGTAGAACAAATAGATGTATTTACTACAAAGAGAAATTTTAAGTGATTATAAGTCAAAGCATAACAACTCAGATTTGGTCAAATGAAATAAAAGCAAAACACATTCTAAGCTGATCTTAACACTTTCAATGCCCTTACAAACGTAAATGCTTCTCACCACAGGCTGGTGGGTTGCTCTTCAGCCAGGCTCTCCCCTTTGATCACGCTTCAGTCACTTGGTGTGGTGGCTGTAGATGTAGGTGGAAGAGAGAGAGAGCTTGGCAAATGTCTCTCCCTTTTATCATGTCCTTTCTTCCCTCTTGGCTTCCCCCCCCCCCCCCTTCAGAGTCAGGTGAGCATCACCTCATTGCAGTTCCAAACTGACCACAGGAAGGGGGGTGACTCCCTGGAGAGTCCAACAGATTCTTTGTTCCTGTGAGGCTGGGCTGGGTTTGCCCCATACATGTCCCGACGAGGTGTGAACAGCCTCTCTGTCTTTGGAGAGTTTTTGCTTGGGCTTATTTTAAGCCATGATGATACATTTTCAGCCTCATAACTACGTACCTGAAATTATAACCTTACTATAACATTACTATAACCACAATGCTCAGTGCATCACGAGCCTTCCAAAGACATCCAACATGACAAACTTTGCAATGGATACCACACAGTCATTACACAAGGATGAACATGGGGGTGCTGGGTGTTCCCCTGAGGTACAGAGCGTCACAGCTACATTTAACTAAGTGGGCCCAGAGTTGCAAGTGAAGACTGATGGAAGACATTGTTACATTAGCGTGTCACCACATTTAAGAGTAGTAACCTCAACTCTTATAGTCCTGCAGGGAAATGACACACAAAAAAGCAATAGTACATGGGATGACCGGATCTTCTTATGAAATGACAATTTAGTGTCTGTAAAGCACTAGCTGACTCATAAGAATGGGCTGATGTGACGTGTGTGAGGGGAATACTGTCACTGAGCATGCAGAAGTGTTTGCAGGATCAGTACTATGGACAATAGCTGTGCCAAACTGGCCAATAATATTTTTGTAGCTGCTGTTGTGAAGTGTGTGTGGAGTGTACCCTCCACAGATCAGCAGCTCGAGGAAGACTGGCCCTACCCCCAGAGATCTGATTTGGCTGGGGAATGAGCAGATGGGGAGCTGGCTTGAAATCTTGCCCCTACTACATATTGCCGGCTCTGCTCACTCTAAATAGGGAGAATGGGATTGCCATATTGGAAAAGGGACTGCAGGCTTTAGGACGGGGCATGTGTTGCTACAGAGGTACTGCGGGCTTGGGTCTGTGCTCAGGTTGTAGGACAGACCCAGAGAGCAGTCTGAGCATGTGTCTCAGTGAGCCTGCCCCACACATGGGAATCAGCAAAGCCTAAAGAGAAAGAGGCCTCTGATCAGTGACTGTTGGATTCCAGGTGACACTGTCTGTTTGCTGATAGTGAGGAAGGGGTAGGAATGATTTCGGAGTGAATTCCTGCATCCTCAAGGCAACAACAGGGTGGGAATCTGGAACTGATTACCAGAGAGGGGAGTCCCCACTGCCACCTTACTCATACTGATTTGAATGACATTATTTTCCCTCATGCCCTTTCCTTCCACAGGCATGCTCTGTGCATCAGACTTGGCTTTTTGATCGCTTTTCTTGCTTTCTTTATGAATGCCTATAAAGAAATTTAAGAAAAAAAGAGTTAATAACTCTCCAGCTTCTCTTCACAGCCGCAGCTTCCCTTCTCACCCCAAACCCACCTCTGTGGCTTTTTTTTCTTGTTACTTTGTGGCAAGGAAGATCCCAGCTGCCAACTGTTAACTTCATTGTGTTAGCTTTGAAAAAGAAAACTAGGGCAAGAAGAAGTGTGTGTGTGTGTAGGGGGGAAATATATTTTATCAAACCAAAACAGTTATAAAATATGCACATGGGCCTGGGAAGCACATGGTGAGCTTATTAGACAACTGGCATTTCTTTTTAACTTAAAAAGTAACATATTCTGTGCACTCTGCATCTCAGATACCCATAGCGAGACCAAGTAATGTTGTTGTGGCAAGTGATTATCTTATACTGGATAGGGTATAGTAAATATCTATAACATATTCATGTGTTGATTTTAAGAGTCAGTAACAGTAGCTTCATCATCATCATCATCACTCCCATAACCTCATTGGTCGTTGGGGCACCATCATTGATGAGCAGTCAACCAATTGTCTCCACCCCTGACGATTGTGTGTCAGTGCTTGAGTCTCCGAAGTCCATTCCTGCCACTCTTTTATGTTGTCAGTCCATCTCTTCATTTGTCTACCTCTTCTTCTCTTCCCCTGTACTGTCCCTTGGAGGATGATCTTGGATAGGCCAGATGATCTTGTTGCATGGCCGTATCACTTCCGCTTGTGCTTCTTCACGGTCAGGAGGTCTTCATATGACCCAGCGCATTGGGTGATGAAGTTGCGGACTTCTTCATTAGTGATGTGGTCGAAGTAGGAGATGCCCAGGATTTTACGGAAGTATCTCATCTCTACTACCTGTATTTTCCGTTCAAGTTCTGCCATAAGGGTCCATGTCTCGCACACATACAGAAAAATGGAGATGACCAATGCATTCAGCAGTTTCAGTTTGGATTCCAGGGAGATGTTCTTATTCCTCCAAATTGGCTTTAGTTTTGCCACTGCTGCTGTTGTTTGCACAAAAAGAACATGAGTACTTGTGGCACCTTAGAGACTAACAAATTTATCTGAGCATAAGCTTTGTTGGGCTATAGCACACTTCATCAGATGCATAGAATGGAACATATAGTAAGAAGATATATATACATACCTAGAACATGAAAAAGTGGAAGTAGCCATACCAACTGTAAGAGGCTAATTAATTAAGATGAGCTATTATCAGCAGGAGAAAAAAAACTTTTGTAGTGATAATCAAGATAGCCCATTTTAGACAGTTGACAAGAAGGTGTAAGGATACTTAACATGGGGAAATAGATTCAATATGTGTAATGACCCAGCCACTTGCCCAAATTTCTTGCCCGAATTTCTACCTTGGATCCTTCATCGGTGACGATTGCCCCCAAATACTTGAACTGTTTCACTGTCTCCAGCTCTTGTCCACTGACAGTGATATGTGAGCTGATCCCATCACATTTGTTTGTCATCAGCTTGGTTTTCTGTGCACTGATTTCCATGCCGTATTTTGCGGAGGTTTCATCCAATTGTTTCACAAGGTTGGCAAGTTCATCTTTGCTGCTCGCCAGGCCATCAGTGTCATCAGCAAACCGAAGATTTGAGATTGTTTGCCCCCAAATGCTGACTGTGCATAGTGATCTTCTAGGGCATCAGTCATTATGTGCTCCAAGTTGATGTTGAACAGTGTGGGCGAAAAAAGGCAGCCTTGCCGGACTCCAACAGTGGTGCGAAACCACCCTCCTATTGTGCCATTGACGAGAACTGCACTGCTGGCCTTGGCATACAGTTGTTTAATGGTAAGAATAAGCTTATTACCACATTGTACTTCTTCATGGTTGCCCAGGGAGCTTCGTGCCGTACTCTGTCAAATGCCTTCTTGAAGTCAACAAAGATGTGGTAGATGTCCTGCTGGTGTTGTAAGTACTTCTCACATAGAACACGAAGGTTGAAAATCTGTTCTGTGGTACTTCTTCCAGCACGAAAGCCATCCTGTTCTTCAGCGATGATATTCTCCGCTTGTGGCTTCAATCTGTTCAATATGACTTTCAACATCACTTTGTTGGGATGGCTAATTAAGCTTATGGTCTGGTAATTTTGACACAATTGCAGGTTGCCTTTCTTTGGCAGAGTGATAATTAGTGATTGTGTCCACGTGGAGAGCCACTCACTGGTCTGCCAGATCTTGTTGCAGATCTTGGTGAGTACATCTATTACTATTTCTCCTCTGAATTTCATCAGTTAAGCTGGGATGTTGTCACTATGTGTAGCCTTTCCCTTCTTGAGTGATTTCACAGCTGTCTCCACTTCTTCACGTAGTATTGCAAAGTCATCCTTCTCTGTTGAATCTGGACTGTCTAAGACAGTATGATCTCCATTTGTCTGGTGGTTGTATAGATCAGAGCAGTAGTTTGTCCACCTATTGATGATGTCCCTTTCTTCTGTAAGACTATTCCGTTCTTTGTCTTGAATTGCATTAGCTTTGGTCTATCTTTCCTTCGTCAGATCTTTTACAACCTGGAAGGCTTGTTTGCTTTTTTTATTATTGATACACTCTTCAATTTTAGAGCATTGTTTTTCAATCCATATGCCCTTGGCCATCTTCATTCCTTTCTTGATCTGTATTTATCAGCTCCCTCAGTGCTGTTCTTGTCTCTCTCAAGTTCTCTTCTAATGTCACACATTTGTAGTATTTCATTTGTGACCCATGGTTTTGTCTTCTTATGATGTTTCTCAAGGATGTGCATTGCTGCCTCATTCATTACAGCGTTGAAATTGTTGGTCATTATTTCTATGTCTTCCTCTAGAGCAAGCAGCGGGGCAGATTTTCCACCGATCATTGCTTGGAATGGCTCTGCAGTGTTGCGGTCTCTGAGTCTTTCTAAGTCAAACTTGGTTCTGGTGAACTTTGGCCTGATGATTTTCCTTAGCCGCAGCCAAAAATTTTGCATCACAAGGTCATGATCACTTCCAGTATCAGCACTGGGGAAGCTCCTTGTTTTAGCTCTGTTAATCTCAGAACGAAATCTGTCCCCTGTGGATCCAGGGACAGAATAGGCCCACTGCTCCTCCTGCATGTCGTAAGAGGCAACTAAAAGGGCGCTGCCTAGAGAGGGATGGGCTCCACCAGGTTAGGAATTTGCCCAAGACACACTATATGATGAGCAAGTCAACAATGTCCATACCGGATTGATCGCAGTCCAGGTTAATAATGACCGCGCCATCCGTTTCCACCAGGGCAGACATGACAAGTATACTACTGGTGTAACCCCAACAAAGAGGATCCGTGGAAGAGATAACATCACCATAGCCACATGGAATGTAAGGACATTGAGACAAATAGGGAGGTTGAAAGAACTTTCATACAAAATGGAACAATACACCTGGCACCTCCTTGGAATCTCTGAGGTCAGATGGAAGAACTTTGGAGAGATACTAATCTCCATGAAGAAGGCCATGTACTCTATTACAGTGGAGAGGACAAACATATCAACGGCTTAAGATTTCTTGTGCATAAAGATATCAAGAATTCAGTATTAGGATGCCGCCCAATGTCCAGCAGGCTTATTTCCATCTGCCTAAAGGCAGTACTGTTTAATATCACAGTGGTACAAGTCTACACTCCTACAACAGACTATGACAATGAGCAAATTGAAGATTTTTACAATCAGCTTCGAGACATCATCGATAAGGTACACAAAGGTTTCAGAGTTGTAGCCTTGTTAGTCTATATCAGCAAAAAGAACGAGGAGTACTTGTGGCACTTTGTTAGTCTCTAAGGTGCCACAAGTACTCGTTCTTTGTACACAAGAAAGATATCCTGATTGTATGAGGAGATTGGAATGCTAAAGTGGATACTGATGCACAGGCAGATTGGTGAGATTATTGTGGCCCTTTCTGTAATGCGGTAACCAATGAGAGAGGATTGAGACTTTTGGAGTTTGCCAGCTATGACAATCTGGTTCTTGCAGACACATTAGGAGCACATAAAGCATCCAGATGATCAACATGGCACACACCTAATGATCCTCATCACAGTCAGATCGATTACATCATGGTGCAAAACCCATTTTGTTCTGGGATTAACAGAACAGTATCTTACATTTTCACAAAAGAAAAACCTAGTTAAATAACATCTAATGTAAAAGGACAAAAGCAGGAAAAACTCTAAGCTTAAAGGACACTTGCAACTTCCTGGGATGAAATATCTCTGTGTAGTGTCTAGGGTGTACCCTACTCAGGTCTATGACTAAAAAAGCCACCACAAATGAGCCCTTAATGAGCTACCAAGTTTGATGTGAAGCAATTGAGCTGAAGAAGGTGCTACTCAATTCAAGTTTGATGGAAGGGGGAGGGAAAGGCAGAGGAGAGGCAAAATCTGGCTCAAAGTAATTTGAGAATGTTTTAAAATTAGGTCCAATATGGCATCTTTTTTTGAAGGCTCAAACCCTTAAATTCTGCCCGTATACTTTTACACGTGTCTGAGTCCTATTTACTTCAGTGGAACTACTCATGTCACTACTCACCATGGTAGTGCACAGTTGTGTGAGCAGTCCAATAAGTACTCCCCTTATTGGAGCACACACCTGAATGACTAAGACTATTCCATGTTCGGCAGGACTTGCAGGACTGGGCTCTTAGTTGGGAGATTCATTTAATTTGGGTCAGAGGCCAACACTTGGGCATCCTGATGAAGAGGATTCTGTTGCACGTTCTGTTCACTTTAAATGAACCTGAATACATCACAGACCTGTGTTGGGACTGGGAGCCAGTCACTGAGTTAATACATTACTGTGGAGTTGCACTTGTCTTTGTGACTCTACACTGAATGAGTCAAATTCTGTACTCAGTCATTGGTGTTACTCTGGATTTACACTGGGGTAACTGAATGCAAGGAGGCTCAAGGCCTTTTGGTGTCTTGTAAAATTTCAGAGATATTGGAGGCAATTTAGAGAATGCAGTAGAGTAACTTTACTTTTTTTTCCTGTTCTGTAGAGAATCTTCAGCAGAAAACTGAATGTTAAAATTTTTCTGTTGAGCCTATGGAGAATGTAATAGAACAATAAATATTACCAATTATGAAACAGCCACTTAAGCATAGGCATTTAAATGGTCAAACTAATAAGACATTAGGCTAATTTGCTCCTCCTTTCCTAACTGAGAGCCCACGTGTGTGGATTTATGAATTAAACCCCTGTTGTGTTATGTTTTACTTGACCATTTCAATAGCCAGATTTTTTTTAAAACAAGACTGTTTTTATAGATAGCATTTGCTTGACTGAAATTAGCAATTGTAATGGCCACTGTCAAATTTTAGTGTCTTTGCATACCATGCCTGCTGATAAACGATACGGGGAAAAAATATTGAGGAAGACGTGACTCATGATCATTTTTCACTAGAGCACAGTAGTCTGGCAATAGCATTGCTGTCAATATTGATTGTCACTGACTTGGCTCCACCAGTTGGAACTGAAGATAACATGTCTAGAAAAATGTGCTTTGCTGATAAATGTGACTCTTAAAGCATCAGACTTGTCTTCTTGACCTTTGGTTAAGTTCTCCATAGGAAGTAAAACCAGTAGTTCTCTTTTCTGCAATAAAACCAAGTAACTTTGAATGAGTAATGTCAGATGCAGGATACCATCAGTCTATGTGGATAGTTAGCTGATAATGACTACCACCACAAAGTGGGGAAATGAATTATTGGAGCTGTTCAGCTCAGCATATGGAAATATTTTACCCATTTGGGAATGTGAATTCCTGGCAAGTGCTCTACTCTTGAAACTTTCATCCCTTGAAGGAACTCTCATTCTTAATACTGCAGCTTAGAAACATGTTAGCCTTGCTTCACTGAAAAGCTGGTAACTAGCATCTAAATCCTGACATCCTTATTCTGGCGAAACTCCCATTGAGCAATGGGAATCTTGCCCGAGTGAGGGCTGAAGCAGTGAATTGACACTATGGGAGTTTTACTACTAACTTCAGTGGGAATGGGATTTGATCTTAAATAAAGATTGCAGGGTTTGGATCTACAATAACTTAGGTCTATTAATTAACAGATCTAACAAATACTTATTTCTTCTGTGCCTGCTGAAGACGTTTATCTTAAAAGCAGAGGACTTTGTTATTCTAAAATCTGATACTGCCTGGATTGTGCTGCCACTGCTCATGCTCTTCACCATTTTTATTTAAGCTATCATTCTGGAAAGTATATCAGATAGCACTGTGAGTCACTTCATCTGATGAAGTGGGCTGTAGCCCATGGAAGCTTATGCTCAAATAACTTTGTTAGTCTCTAACGTGCCACAACTACTCCTGTTCTTTTTGTGGATACAGACTAACATGGCTGGTACTCTGAAGCCATTCACACTGCCAGACATGCTGAGTAAGTTCTGATGGTCAGCTGAATTCAGTGAAATGTCCATTTAAGACATCAGCCTGGTCATATGTCAGCTAGTGGAGATTTGGTGTGTGCCAAAGCTGGCAGCCTGTGTCAAGAAGTTATGTCTGCATTGTCTAGCTTCTGTACATTTGTGTCACCCCTCTATTATTTAACACTGGGATTTCTTTTGGTAATTGTTCTGCAGAGCTGCAATGTGTGTCAAACACCAGCAGTGAGGAAAAGAGGGAACAGGCAATAGATTGCTTCCTCCTTCCTTAGCAAAGAAATAGGGATGATTGTGCAAATAAACAATGGCTATTCCTAAACACCCTTTGCCAACAAGGGTAGGATTTCGACGGAACCAATTTCTGAGGCCAGCCAAGGCCAAAATGATCTTATCTAGCCAGGGCTGGCTCTAGGCACCAGCTAAGGAAGCAGGTGCCTGGGGTGGCAAATCTGAAGGGGCGGCACTCTGATTTTTTTTCTTCTTCGGCAGCAGTTCGGCGGCCGCTTTTTTTTTCTTCTTTGCTTCGCTGCTTGGGGTGGCAAAAAAGGTAGAGCTGGCAAAAAAGGTAGCACCTGGCCAAAAGGAGTCACAAATCGTCCCTGCTGATGTAGCTTTGGGTGCTCAGAGATGGCTATGCGTTAATCACCCTGCACGCCGCAGGGGCCCAAAGCGGCTCTCATATCAGTATGCTACCTTTCAATGACTATTTACTTGGCCTGATTGTCCTCTAACACCAGTTTGACACTACTGTATCTGCATTGACTTCCACAGGCTCACTCCTGATTTACTATGATGTAAGAGAAGAATCTGGCCCTGGCACACAGTCCTGAGAAGAAACAACCTAGAAATCTACATAATAGTGAGGGAAAATGCTCATGGCTTTTTTTTTTTTTGCACCCGGAAGCTCATTTGCAAAGAGAGCTAAAGGCAGAGGAAAAAGTGACCTGTTTCCTCCCCCTCTCCCCATACTGGGTATATTGCACCATCCTGTGAGAAAGCCCATCCATGCACTAACCAAGAATAGGCCATTATAATACAGATGTCTCACCCTGTGCACTCTTACAGTCCAGCGTGCCATCTGTTCCATACTGTAGTGAAGAGCCTGGTCAGCACTGTAGTATGGATGTAGGCTGATTGGATGATTTGTATTCTAGGTGTCAGCAGTGGTCATTTCATTGTATAGAAAGGTGTAACCAATATCTCATTACTCTGATTTAAATAACACATTCAGGTTGCTGATTGTGACGGGATTCGACTCACCACTGTGGCACCTCCTGCTGGCCGTCCTGAGAATTAGCTTGGGGTTGCCAGTGCACTTTTCTCAGGTGGTGTCTAGCCCGTCGTCACTCCCGTCTCCTCACCCAGGACCCGCGTCGCTCCCCGGCCCGTGTCACCCTCTTCTGGACACAGCCCTCCAGCTGTGCCCCACTTGGTTCTTTCCCACCTTCCAAGGGACCAACAGTCCTCAATCCAGCCACTTGCCTCAGTGGCAATCTGCAGTCCAGGTTCTTGCCACTCATCTCAGTGGCAGACTGCAGTACCTGCACTGGTCACTCCCTTCAGTGGCCAGTGGGGACAAAGGTTGGGAGCCCAGGCCCGCCCACTACTCCAGGCCCCAACCCAGGGACCCTGTAGCCAGCAGCCAAGTACTGCCCCTCCTCCAACTCCACCATCTCCTTCCTTGGGCTACTTCTCCCGCAGCCCTAGCACCTCCTCTGCCCTTGTAACAGAGCCTCAGTTTGGCAGTCGTCAGCCTGGAGCTTTCTCATACTGTGCTCTGCCCAGGGTGCTCCAGCCTTCTAAGCAGCCAGTCCTCCTCCCTCAAACTCCAGGGAGTGACTGCCTCTGCTCTGCTCTGCTCTGCTCAGCAGCCCCTTCTTATATGGGCTAGCCTGGCCCTGATTGGCTCCTCCAGTAAACCTTCCCCTAATTGGCTGGCACTACAAGCCTTTTCCTTATTGGCTGCCTCCTGCACAGCCTCCCCAGGTTGTTTTAACCCCTTACATACCAGTGAGGGGCAGCTCCCCATCACACTGATCCATATGAAATGTGTTGGTGATCTCAGTTTTCTAGAGGATAAGTGTCCACCTTACAAAAACAATCTTGTACAATCTCAGTAAAGAGGACTAGACCTCAGTGATTCTGGGCACTGAACTACTCTCTCATTCTCAGGTGGTGCTCCCATGATGTCATAGATAAGCCACATTAGTGGAGGTGGTGGAGTTAGTGTAAGGAACTGTGCACTGTTGCTGCCCGTGCTTTATTTGTCTGAGTAACCCTGTAGAGGATTTTGGCTTCTACAGCTGTTCTCCTGAAATAACGCTCAGCTTTTTGAATGAATCTGAAAAATGCAGCCCATTTTTTTCTGGTGTTTTAATTCTGCTCAGTGGCAGCTTTCAGTGGTCTCATGGCTGCTGTTACTTGAACAACTAGACATAATGCACTCTTTGAACTGACGCCACAATATAAAGAAATCCAGGTTATCCAGCATAGGATTATGTTTCCCACACAAGTGATCATGTTATCTGATTTAAAATTGTCATCTTTTTAATTTAAACTTTGTTTTGCAATACTGCCCATACCTCTAGTATTTCTCTGTTTGCTTTTCATCTGTGCCTAAGGAAAACTTTGGATTAGATTGTATCAGTGCTGAAAGAGTTATATGTTAGGAGATTATTTATTAAATGATCCTGTGGCATTGGAGCATCTCCAAGCAGAATTTCCAAGTTTCCTGAGTAATAATAATAACTTCTGCGTTAAGGTGAAGATTGTATAAGTTATTGCCATGGAGCACTAAGACATTGGCACACAGGTATTGCTTTATCAAGGAAAAAAAGATGAATAAAAATTCAGCCTTGAAACAAGAAGACTGAAGATTGCAAAGGAAAGCAAAGATCTCTGATAATAATTAATGAGAATGATGTAGCTCAAGTGAGAGTCAGTGCCAAATGCAAACATTTGACGAATAAATCGTTATATTGCTGAACCTGACTTCATAAGAGAAAGCAATAAAACTAACTACTTGTTTGCTTTAAACAAAATGCCTTAAAGTTCAATTGGTAAGATTAGAAATTATAAAGGAAGGTCAACAAATGGAAGGTTATAAGTAAGGCCTTACATCATTTGAAATACTGCGGAAATTGTGGATCCTACATTATTAGGCTTCCACCACAATTTTGATTTTAATTAGCTTTAGGGCTGTCAATGAATCTCAGTTAACTCATGCGATTAACTAAAAAAATTAATTGCAATTAAAAAAATTAATCATGATTAATCGCAGTGTTAAATAATAAAATACCAACTGAAATGTATTAAATATTTTTGGATGTTTTTCTACATTTTCAAATATATCAATTTCAATTACAACACAGAATACAAAGTGCACAGTGATCACTTTATATTATCTTAGATTACAAATATTTGCACTGTAAAAATGATAAACAAAAGAAATGTTTTTTTTCAGTTCACCTCATACAAGTACCGTAGTGCAATCTCATGAAAGTGCAACTTTCAAATATAGGTTGTTTTTTTTACATGACTGCACTCAAAAACAAAACAATGTAAAACTTTAGAGCCTATAAGTCTACTCAGTTCTACTTCTTGTTCAGCCAATCGCTAAGAGAAACAAGTTTGTTTACATTTATGGGAGATCATGCTGCACACTTCTTAATTACAGTATCACCTGAAAGTGAGAACAGGTATTCGCATGGCACTGTTGTAGCCGGCATCGCAAGATATTTACATGCCAGATGCACTAAAGACTCATATATCTCTACAAGGCTCCAACAGAGGAGACTGGCCCACGTTTGAACTGCAATATCCAGTGGGGTGAGAAAAACTGCTTCATATAGATGTTACCCTAACAGGATTGAGAGTTTAGATTGTGTGCTTACATTTTATTTTCTTTTGGTAACCACTCTGACTTTTTGTCTGTCACTTATAATCACTTAAAATCTATCTTTTGTAGTCAATAAACTTGTTTTACTGTTTATCTTTACCAGTGAGTTTGCCTGAAGTGTTTGGTAAAGCTGCTCAGATTTACAAAGGCTGGTGTATATCCACTTTCCATTGATGCAGTGATGAACCAATTAATAAACTTGCACTGCTCATCTTGAGCAGTGCAATACAGGTTATTGCTGGAGTACAGTGCTGGGGGGATTTGGCTTGTGTCTTTCTCTGTGTGATTCATGAGTGGCTCTGGGAGCATTCATGCAATCTAGCTGGATGTGGGGCTCCACACACGGTTGTGCTGAGTGATCACAGCGCCTGGAGGCGTTTGCTGCTTGTCACTAGCAAAGCATTGTGAGAGACACCCCAGACTGGAGAGTTAAGGGAACACAGTGGTCCCACAGTCCCAAGCTGCACCCCAGGGATCCCATCACAGCTCCCGCCATAGCCCAGGGGCTGGAGGAGCTGTTGCGCCCCCACCCCTTATGCTATAACAAGCCTTTGGGTATATCAAACAAATTTGAACCCTTGTTCAAATCATTTCTTCCTCTCTGGGTCTCCCATGTCCCAGGTGAGTGGTCTAACCTCTGGGCTAAAAGTTATAAGGTGGGCAGTGACCCTACCATAACCACCTTGAGTTTGATTACAACCTGCTGCTGTAGGTGGCCTGTGAGCAGCCTGCTGGCTCAGGTCCCCCGTGTGAGCTGGGTGGCCAAATCCCTCTTCTCCCATTTCATGAACCGCTCTGGGGCTTAGGCGGGAGATAGTCATTTGCACACCCAGAGGGAGGCAGAAGTGTGCCTGCCCAGAGGCAGAAACATAGGTGCCAAGGGAACTTTTATCTTGAAAATCCTTTGTGGATCCCACTGTTAATAATTAGTTAGGGTGTATGACGAAATTTTATTGTCTGATTCATTAGCAAACATCATGTATAATATAAGGTAATAATCTCATTCTTAAAGATAACAAACCCAACAAACCCTTGTAGAAAGGGTTTTGTGAAATGTTGTTGTTGATTCACATGTACTCCACTAGAGGCTGTCATTGTCACACATGTAAACAATCAGGTATATCATAGGACAACAGGTTTCAGAGTAGCAGCCGTGTTAGTCTGTATCCGCAAAAAAAAAAAACAGGAGTACTTGTGCAAAAGAAGACTAACAAATTTTATTTAGAGCTTGCTTTGTTTGCTAAGCTCACTTTTTTCATGCATAGAATAGAACACACACACAGAGAGGAGATACAGAGTACATAACATGAAGGGTGGAAGAAGAGTAGACCACCAGCAGAGTCTAATCAATTGAGAATGAGAGCTAGAGGAGGGAGGGAAAAAAAAAAAAAAAAAAGATTGAAGTGATAATTAAGATGGAGAAGGAGAACTGGTTAACAGGTTAACCATTTCACTGGGACATAGTGGGGATGACACAAGCTTCAGTCGACCCAAGCAAGGGTTCTTGCCACTGAGCTGACGAGGCGGCTTGGCTGTCAGAACATAAGAGGTTTTAGTTCCTGAAACTGCATAGGAGTTGAACAAAACAAATACTTGCTATGGCAACCAATTGGTGTTGTAATAGTGGACCATCCTTAGCTAATCACCAGCAAAGTCAGTTTCCCTGGTCACTGGGATAAAAGATGAGCATTTTTATGGAGTCTGATTTCTTCTTTGGAAAATACAGAGGGCAAATAATGCAAACTTAAGGCCAGGGGTGTTACTGTGCTACCATAGAAGCTCCATGAACTTTATTACACTCATCTGAACACTTCTTGGGTGCTGACAGTTACTAAGCTGCCAGCCTTATACCATAATGCCTCCAAGGCATGTGATAGTTATTGGTTGGTTATGAAGTGTCAGTGTGATCATCTTACTTATGCTTTGGTTTTGAATAATATTTTGATCACAAGTGCCTCTCATATGCCCTTAAAAATATAAACATTAACAGGCTAATCAACTAAATATTAAGGATGGGATTTTCAAAAGCACTCAGCATTGGCCTCTGTTCCCATAAAGCAGTGGTCCCCAAACTTTTGAGGTTCATGGCTCCCCTTACTCCTGTCTGTGCCCCCCTGCCTTCCTCCCAGAGCTGGGAGCAGGGCCGTGGCTCCAGGGGAGGTGGGGGGAGGAATGCAGATGGGGGTAAGAGGGCCAAGGCTGGGGCCTGAGGTGGGGCTGGGAGCGGGGCTGCAGCTGGGCTGCTGTGGGGGCAGACAGCTGGGCCTGGGGCCAGATGCGGCTCTGCTCCTGGCCTCGCCCCCAGCCTCAGCCCCAGGCCAGAAACGGAGCCACAGCCCGTAGCTGAGGCTAGAGGCGGGGCCAGGTGTGGAGCCAGGAGGCTGAGGACATAGGTAGGGGTGGGGAGGGGCTAGGTGGTGCTTCCTCCCCACCCCGTGGGGGCTGTCCCAGGCCCTGCCACGTGCCCCCAAAGGCTCCTCCATGCCCCCCAGGGGAGGTGCGCCCCACAGTTCAGGGATCTCTGTCATAAAGGGAGCACTTTTGAAAATCCCATCTTCCTTGTGCACTCAAAATTAAAAGCCATGGTGCCAATAGAAAATGGTTCCAATCCTGCATCATGTTCTCAGGTAAGGAGCCCTGTTTACTTTAATGGGACTACTCATATCAGCAAGGACTGCAGGATTGGCCCTGATATTACTATCACAGAATGAAATCTTTGCAGGGGGAATAAAGGAAAAATTATTTTTCTTCCACTAATATTTGTACAATTGGCGTTTTAGTATATTTCATTTTATAATTAATCTAAGGCCATCTGGGGCATGTTAATACAGTATGACAAGGTACACATAGCTATGGTGGCTATGACAACATAGCTAAACTATAAGAACTCAGATGATATTTGCACTACAGGCTAGGTTGGACCTGGTCTTTCTGTAGTTGTGAAAATAGATTCAGTTAAAAAGTAAGTGGCACATCAGGCTGGTAAATGTGAAACTCCAAATGTACTTTAGGAATATAATCAGGTGGGGGGTAAAAAAAACATAACAATATAAGAAGGGTCTTGGCCAAAGACCTCAGTTCAGTGACTCTCCTAAGTAAAGAAACAGTGCACAAAAACATCATCTTAAACATCAGTAGCCATGGTGATACCTCTTCCAAAGGTTCAAAGAATTGTTGTATAAGGGCTTTGAGTATTAATCTTAAAACCTGCTATTGCACAATACTGTACCTGCACATACGTAGTTACAAACTCAACCCCCTATGTGCCTTGGGTTAATCTCTATTTCACTGTCTTCTGATAGATTTCCTCCCTCGAGCTAAACACTCCATCACCTGAGATACACTCTCTCCTAGGAATCTACCCAGGCTGCAGGGCTACGGTAAAACAGTTCAAGTTTAGTTCTGCAAATGTGAAATGTTCATGTTTAAACAAAGTACAGATACTTTGAAAAGGGGATCCAGATGCAGAAGAGATGTATAAGGTGATTAGGTTACACATCACTAAGGGAGTGTAAATGAGTTGAAGGGACTCATTTGTAAGTTGATGCTACATACATACCAAAGGACCAGAAGAGAGCAATATAGTAGAAGAAAACCAGCTAAATGTGTGTGTGATAAGAGGTTAGCTAATTCAAGTCACCTGTTGGGCTGATGTGTAAATTACACCAAGTTGGACTCCTGTAGTCACTGACACTCACTCCCAGTGAAATGATAAGCTACCTGTTGATGGCAGTGTTTGCTTTCTATTTCTTTGGTGTTTGACTTGTGACATCTTCATTTACTTCCTTTCCCTACATACAGAGAGGTACTAAAAGCTGAGAATTAATGAAACCATCAGTAATAGACAGGAGGGAGGCTTTTCTTCTCAAGAGGCCTGAGTTCAAAACTGAGCTGAGCTTATAAATTAATTGGAGTTTTGGTGATCTCTCATCCATAATAGATATTTGTATACAATATAAAGTCACTGCGCATTTGGACCCAAGTGATAGTCCCTTCTCAAGAGAGGTCTAGGACTGGAATAGCAGGCATTTTGCAATTCAGGAACCTTGACAATACTGTATGGAGAAGCTAGCACAGTACTTGAGCACTAGCCAGTGCTATGAATCCAATGATCTGGCCTGTGCTTTCATGAGCAGTTGGTTGTGATTTATTATCCATCTCTTCAATGCAGTGGTCCCCAACCTTTTCCATGGGGCGGGCACCAGACGACTAGCCGCTGAGGACTGTGGCCACCGGACAAGCAGCCGCCGAAATGCCGCCGTGAAGCGGCAACGTCAAGAGGCGTCGCCGCCAAAATGCCACCAAATTTTGGCAGTAGCACTTCTTGACGTTGCCGCTTCTCGGCGGCATTTCGGCAGCTGCTTATCTAGTGGACAGTAGGTGGACGCACATGGATGCCCGGGTGGGTGCCATGGTGCCCACGGGCACCACGTTGGGGACCCCTGCTTCAATGGAACAACAAAAGAAAATCCTCCTCAGGGGACCTTAAATATTTCTTTTTGATGACCGGGGCAGTAAATGTGACCCTAAGCAAATCTATTAAACTTAAATATCGTATGTATCATTCTAGTCTAGTAAAAAGATTAGACTCTTTGCTTGTTGTTAATGTGAAGTTCTTTTCTCTCACCAAGCACTCTGGCACATAAAAGGAAGGCCCACATTTGGCTCTGTGGAGTCATATTTGGACAGCCTTCCCAATTGCGACCACATTTCTGTGTGTGCACATGGGCACAGATTCATTCAGCTATGTCATGAGTGCCACGTGCTTGTTTTGCATAGACAAAGAATGCACAAGCCAATTTGTCCCAAAGAGAAATATTTAAAACATATATTTAAATATTGTATTTAGTTTAGAAGCAGTGCACAGAAAACAGAACAGAACAACATACCCGCGCATTCATCTTCATCTCTGCTCACCTGCCATGGGTGTCAGCTTGTCAGTTCATAGAGTGCATCAACTTCTCAGCTTAGTTCTCACACACTACAACTATGCAACATTTCAGACAAGCGGGGAACTGTGAGTAGTGCATCCATTGAGGTGTAACTAAGTTGGGAGTTGCCCAGTGGATTCAAACTAGTGTTGTTTTAATCCAACCACTCAAATCCACTGAAAAAGGCTTGAGTGACATTTTGAACTGTGAGTTGATTTTAAATGCTTCGGAAGGTATTTGCGGGTCATGTACTGTACAAAGCCAATAACATAAGTAAAGCTAAGGGAGAAAGTTGCTGGGCCAACTTTTGTCCCTGGATATGTGCATTCAGCTCATACAATTCCCACTGAAATGAATGGATGCTCATCTAATGGTAGAATTTGATTGACTTTTTATGAATAAACAACAAGGCCAGCATTCCATTGATTACTGTTTTATCTCTAGAGCAGTGCTTGTCAAAATGGTGGTCCGCAGACCGGTGCCGGTCCGCGAGCCGTCGGCTGCCAGTCCGCGGCAAGTTTCCTCATAAGAGCGTTGAATAGGATAATAATATGGCACCGGTCCCCGGCACATTGGAAAAAAAATTGCTGGTCCCCCACATCAGATAGCTTGAGAAGCACTGCTCTAGAGCACCCTAGATGTTCATGGAACTTTACAATTGCCTGGGGGCTAAAGGAATAGAGGGGCAGGGTATTGACAGCAGACGTTAGAGGAAACTGAGTTAGCATCTATGGAAAAGCCTGGCTAAACAGGTTAGTCTTGCAGCACCTTCAAAAGGTGGGCAGGCTTGGCTTTAGGCAAATAGCTAGTGGAAGTGAGTTCCAAAGGTGAGGACCTGTCACTGAGAATTCCATCTCTTTGGAACGTGGGGGAGAACGTGGTTCTGTGTAGGTTGTGCAGTGATCAGAGACAGAAGTGATCCTTGAGGTGGGCTTTAGATAGCTTACTGGTAGGTAGTGCAGAGTTCAGGTGTAATATGTTCTTGTCAGCCAGCCCCATTCAGGAGGTGGAAAATGATGTTCTGCACTAGCTGAAATTTCCAGCTGACCCCCGCACTTATTCTTTGGTAAAACACTTTGCCACAGTCTATTTTTGATGTCACAGATGCATGGATGATGGAGGTGAGATTTTTCACAGAAAGAAAAAGGGTGGGGGGGAACAGTCTTTTGGCTAGCCCAAAGGAAAGAGAGGCACTTCTGGCTACTGCTGTTATCTGGGAGTCAGAGAGCACAGATCTAGTAAATCTCTGAGCTTGTGGACAGTTTTCATGATGGATGGACAGGTAACCTCTATAGTATTGCCAGTTCTTCAGGGTGCTTCCACCTCCTAATCAGAATCACCTTCAACTTGTTTGAGCAGATTTTAAGCCAACTGGCTTTTATCCAGGCTCCTCTTTCTGCCACTCAGTGGGACAGCCAGGAAATTGCTTCTCCAAGGTCAGATGAGAAGGAGCGGTTGAGGGGACTTCCACTACCCCGCTGACGATGTTGGAGCTTGTACTGCCTCATGCATTCCAGTGGTGGGATTACACAAACTGAAAAAGACAGGTGACGAGTTTGGATCTTGAAGGACTCCACAGCTGAGAGTGGAATTGCCCATTACTAACTTGGGAGATTGCTCAGACAGGAACGAGTAGAACCATTTTAGGAGAACTCTATCTGCTCCTGCTACATGCATCAGCAGCACCTCACGCCTGACAGTAAGGAAGGTTGCAGCTGGATTTGGCAGAATTACAAGGAAACGAGGGAAATAACTGGCTCAGAAGAAACCTGTGGTCTGAAAACCCTTTCCCGGAGAAGGAGAAGAGGGCTATGTACTTACCCTGCAGCCCAGAAGGATCCTATGATCCAGCACCCCCTCCATGGAACACAGGAAGGAGAAGGAGACTGGGCTTGGGTCCTGCAAGATGGCTGGACTTTGTAAGGTCAGTGCAGAACCTGACCTTCTGTGGGATCGCCTTCCCCAAATTAGAGCTTTAGCTATCAGTAAAAACTTCAGTTTGCCCAGTGCTTGAGCCAATAAGGAGACACACTGTAGCTGCGAAATCATGATCTCAGTGCCTCAGTCTGGGAACATCTGGTTGTAAATTCCTTTTAGTTTGCATGGGCCTGATCACACTGAACTGCTTCCAAAATGACACAATCTTGGCAGCCTGTCCTGGAGTCTGTAATCTAAGATCAATGCAGCTTTTGCAATGTATGTGACAAAAAGTATTAGGTAACACCCTAGGGGCTGAACTGTCAGTGCCCCAGCAGGGAACAGTGATTTCCACTTGCAGTGGCATATCCAGTGCTCCCCTGAGAGTCCTGCCCCGTAAGGCACCACCCTGATGGAGGTACTTGCTTTGATTAATACCTAGAAGTCAGGGCTCTGTAACCAAACATTCCAGGATCTGGATTATCAATGGTGACAACAATCAGTGTTGATCTACTGGAGTCATGTCCTGACCGCAGCTATTCTAAGTTACTATCTAGCCATTGGCCTGCCAACTTTGGATCAGGATCAGAACTTTGCTAAATGTAAGAGGGCTGTTGTCCCCTTCCTAAAACTCAGTGAGGGTGTCTTGGTTGGCTAGCTCGCAGTACCAAAAGAAAGGGGACCAGTAGATGGGAAATCAGGACCCTGAGACTGACAGTCCCCAGGAACAATGGGGAGAGGCCAGTGCTCTAGGTCATCCTGATTGACAGGGCAGGCAGGCTAATCAGGGAATCAGGAGGCCGGGGGGGGGGGGTCCCTTCTTGCCTTGAGTGGGAATTGCCTGGGCCAGACAGAGTGGGGCTGAGCTAAGGAGAAAGCAGGGGCCTGTGCTGAGCTGGGGAGCAGAGCTGAGCCAGAGGGGCCAGACAAGTAGCCCAGGGAGAAGGTCAGAGCTGGGAGCAGAGCCACAGAAGCAGCCCACAGAGCAGACCTGTCCTGGGAGCAGAGCTGCAGCAACCAGAGCCAGTGGGGCCAGAGAGGCAGCCCAGGGAGCTGGAGGCAGAGTAGCAGCAGCAGCCGTGCTGAGGCAGAGTGGTGGAGCTGGAGCTGGAGCCGGGTGCGGTGAGCAGATGGAGAGAGCGAGGGGGACCCTGGGCAGCAGACCCAGTGCAGGGAGACGCCCCCAGCTAAGAGGCCTTGCAGGGCAGACTTGGACAGGGATCGTAACCCTGACGGGGCAGGGGTGATGCTGGGAAGAAGGTCCTGCCACCTAGAGCTTGAGGGTGTGTGGCTGCTGCCAGAGCAAGTGTCCAACCCACAGCATCCCTGCAGTACAACCAGGGCCTGAGAAGGAGGCCTGGAACTTGTGAGGAACAGACTGTGAACTGCCCTTACATTCCAGAGATACTGGTTGTGATGTCCCTGTGCCACAGAGCGCGGTGATGTGTTTTCCTTTAACCTTTCCCATATTTTCCTTATTTTTTTAAATTGATTGCTGTTTAATAAATTGTATTTGCTTTGAACTGTATGTAATGATCAGTGGGTCAGGGAAGCATCTAGTGCAGAGAGACAGGGGCGGCTCTACAGTTTTGGCCGCCCCAAGCAGTCATGCGCGGGAGGCGCCCCGGAGCCGCGGGAGCAGCGGACCTCCCGCGGGCATGACTGCAGAGGGTCCGCTGGTCCCGCGTGGCCCGGCTGGACCCCCCGTGGCTGCGGACGGTTCGCGGATCCCGCGGCTCCGCTTGAGCTGCCGCAGTCATGCCTGCGGAAGGTCCAGCCGAGCTGCGGGACGAGCGCTCCCTCCGCAGTCATGCCTGCGGCAGGTCCGGTCATCCCGGGGCTCCGGTGGACCTCCCGCAGGCATGACTGCCGCCCCCTAGATTTGGCCGCCCTAGGCACCAGCTTGTTTTGCTGGTGCCTAGAGCCGCCCCTGCAGAGAGAGCACCCCAGAGTGGGGACACCCTGGTGCCTGCCCTAAGTGGCCATGACAAGGTTGGGGGTCGAGCCCCCCAGGAATCCTGGGCCCCGCCTTGTTGGGGTTACGAGGACTCTGCCACACAGAAGAGTGGAAGGGAAGCCCTTGACATCAGGCAGGCCGCTGGGTAAAGGAAGAGAGAGTGAGGACTCAGATCTTTTCTCTAGCCCATTTCACTGGGGTAGTGTGTAACCCAGAAAAGTTCCCCACAATAGCGAGACCATTCCCCCACTTACATAATGTTCAGGAGACGTTCATAGGTAAGTTCAGGTCTTCCCCTATTCCTAACCTTGCCTTTGCTACACTCTAACAGGCCATACTCTGTGTAGGGGAATGTGCAGTGAGAAAGCTTTACACACAGGGGTCAGGAAAGAATTTCTCTCTTCCCCTCCACCTTTCCCCCTCCATTGTCCAGCACTGCATTGCTAATCTAATGTATTACAGGCTTTTTCCTTGCCTTCCTCTGTAAGCATTAAGTATTGGTCCCTGCTGGAAGCAGAGCACCAGCCTAGATGGGTCAATGGGTTGATCCAGGATGCTATATCCCAAGTTTCACATAACTCTCCAGCTATGTGAAACTTTCAAACCCTCTGAAAGTGGATAGCTTGGATTATTATTCTATCTGAGTTTAGGTTGCCACACCCTTAATGCTATATGGAGGGATTCTGGTTTGGGATTGACATAAAACTGCTGTGAAAGGTTAATCACAGAAGGTCTGATCTCATTTGTTTACTAAATCACAGTATCACTGAAGCAGTAAATATTGTGGGTGAAACCCTGTCTTCAAGGAAGTCAATGGCAAAGCACCCGTTGACTTCAGCAGGGCCAGGATTTCACCCTATATGGGGGAATTAAATTTAGCGGCAAGATTATTTTTACAATGTTTTGAGTTAACACACAGGAAATAGCCCTGAAGCCCCGACAGAGGTTAGGACAATGACAGGTCTGAGGAAGCCTTTGGATTCTCATGACAAGCCTGTGACTCTTTCGCGCCCACACTGCTAAAATGACGCCTTATGCTCTTTGAGGAAGTAGCTTGTTTAATGCAATTAGAGGGACTGGTAATGTTAGCTAATGATCTTTGTTATTTGCCCAAGAGCCAGGGATGGTGCTAATGGTATAGAATGTGCTTTATTTTAGCCTTTCTTTCCTGTTGTCTTGTCTTCTGATTCTAATATCCACCACTAACTTACTGGGCGACCTTGGGCAAGTTGCTTGACCACTCAATGTTTCAGAAGCCCCTCTGTACATTGGGGGTACTATGCTCTGTGAAGTGCTTTGAGAGATATGGATGAAAAGCGCCATATCATTGCAAAGGTTTAGTAGTACTGAGTCAGGTTTCTGCCGTGACATTCTGATATCTTCCAAGGGCATTTCCCACTCAGTGCAGGTATTCTCTCTCTCCCTATCTTGCCTGCAGTTCTCGAGGGTGGTTGTTTGATCTTGTAGAAGTGAATGAAACTATGTGGTGCTTAGGTTCCTGTTAAAGCATTACACAATAGCGTGGCAGCTGGGAGTGGGGGTGGAAGCAACATGAGGTGACCGGTGTGTGTTTAAATATAACATGAAAAATCCCTGTTCAGCTCCCTCATCCCACCGCCCCCACACACTGCACATTTCTGTAGGAATTTGTAAGTGGTCCACATTATTTCTTGTTGTCTTCTAATTATATACGGGGGCCAGATTCTCAGCTGGTGTGAATAGGCAAAGCCACACTCATTTAAACAGAGTTACACCAATTTATGTTAATTTAGCATCTTGCCCTATATGTTACAATAATCCTTGCCAGATAGCTGAGAGAGGGGCATCTAGGAAAGTGTTTGTGGCATATATGGCATGGTCTGGGCCCACTTCCCTTTCATGGCTGGAGTCTCCTGTACTTTTTAGCTTAGTAGCACTGGGTCAGTTTGTAGTTGCCAAAGAGGAGAGTAATTCTCAGGCAGTAGGAGGGTAATGGACTGGCAGGAATTTCGAATGGCCCAAGGTGCTTGTGTTCATTTAGTACTATTACAGTCCCTATCACACTACAGAAGAACAAACACTACCGAGGAAAACAGTGTTAAAGGGAAGCAATGACCCTTGGATTCTTGCATTTTAATTCTTGCATTTTAAAATTTTCTTCCATGCCTGGAACTCTCTTCCTGACCCCCAATCTACCATTCTGTTCCTCTTTTGTTCAGCAAGGCCCTTCTCAGAAAAACCCACTTCCTCAAGGAGGCCTATAAACGCCAACCCTATTAACGAACTAGAAGGGCTAAAAACAAACACCATCCCTCCACAGTCCCCAAACACCAGCCACAGATCATTCTCCTATGCAACCACATGGCTGGACAGTCTGTCCTTCTCTTATCCCTCTCACTTACTCCTTGTGCATCCTCCTGTTTTTCTTCTCTTAACCGGAACTGAAAACCCTTCAGGGCAGAGACCTGTCCTGTAGCAGGTGATCTCTGGGTACCTGTCTTGCTCTGTCAGTCTGTTCCTTCACTTCCCCGGGTGGGTTTTAAGAATGCTTGATACAGATGTTGTAGGTGTTTGTCTCTGTCTGAGGGATTGGAGGAAATACAAATATTGCCTGAGGCTCAGCCTCTGTGCACACCTCTGATTTATACCCTTTTTGACATCATCACAGAGGCCAAGGACCAGATAGGTCTGGGGGGCTGAATGCCCCTCCCCTTCAAAAGAAGGTCCTTTCCAGTTAGGGATGAGGCATAGTGGCAAATCAGTGTGAGAAAGGATGCCCTGCTGCTGCCTAGGAGGTGTACCTGCTTTGGGAACAAAAGCCTTTATTCTCTAGAGTTATCGGTTGGGCGCCTTTCAGAAACAGTTAAATTCTTCTGATAAGAACAAATTATTTCTCAGTGCTGCGTTGTGTGCTTGGTACCAGTCTGTTCTCCAGAGCTTGGGACTGGAGAGCCAGCATTGTTCTTCGCAAACACAAAAGCTTTTAAGGGAAAAAACAAACCAAAACATGCTTCCTCTGTTTATAAAGGCCGAAGAAATACTTTAAGGTCCTGCCAATTATTGTAGTATGGTGCACCCTTTCTGGGACAGAGACATATTGTGCCTTTACTGGATCAGACTGCTGCAGACTGTGGATGAAAACTGAGCTGCAGACTTAATTATGAGGAGGCTGATTTTGACAATTAATATTTTGGTGAAATATTCAAAATGATGCAAACAGTCATTCCATGATGTACCTGTTGGGGCTTAGGTGTCCTGTCTGCTTTCTGTATTCTATTGCAGAGGGGTCAAGTCTGCCAGGAATGTGACTCAATAGCCCTGCACACATCATGGAGCTCACTTGTGTTATTTCTTCAAGAGCAATCTAGACCATTCCTGATTAGTGTGTCACACAGGAGGCCTTCTTATAAGGCTTGTTGCCAGTTGGCTTGAACTGTGATTCTGGTGCTGGTAACCATTTAGGGGGATAGGAAATCCAGGCCCAGATGAACTCAGTCATTGAGAACACTCTAGTCTAGGAGCTGGCATCAAAGCACCTATTGAACCCCAGCTGGGCATCACCCTGAGTGGCAAAGAATTCTGGGAAAAGGCAGTGGCTTTGAAATCCAATATAAGGCAGCCCAGGACTCTCTTTTGGAGCCTCTAAATGCAGCTTTTATGGCCTTCTTGGGGAGGGATGGCTCAGTGGTTTGAGTATTGGCCTGCTAAACCCAGGGTTGTGAGTTCAATCCTTGAGGAGGCCACTTAAAGATCTGGGGCAAAAATTGGTCCTGCTAGTGAAGGCAGGGGGCTGGACTCAATGACCTTTCGAGGTCCCTTCCAGTTCTAGGAGATTGGTATATCTCCAATTATTAGGACAATAGCAGCATCTAAGTATAGCAACTGATCCTTAGAGAGCGAATGCCCTTGTAGCTATGCCCCTGGTCATGTCATCTGTAGGGACTGACTCTGTGACCTCTGGATCTAAAAGCATGAGTATCTGTGTGAGCTAAAGAACCAGATACGATAGTTGGGAGGCAACAACAGAGCCATAAACCCTTTAAGTGGTTCGGCCACTATTGGGGACAAAGGCACAGTTGGCCAGCACATCACACCCTCAGCAGAAGGTGAATGTGAAGCCAGTGTCCTGGCTGTCTTCTAGAAGCTCCTCTTCTGACTAGCATCACTTCTCCCTCCCTCAGTCCCCATGTGTATATATTGTATGTTTATCCTCTCAAGGAGTCATTTGTCTGGCAGTCTGGAAGATATCCAAATTCTAAGGGTTAATATAATAAATAGGCCCCTTTAGAATTGTTCTTATGGTCTGAGTAGGTGGTGAGCTGCAAATGAGATAGATTGACATTTTGGTGGCATTCTATTAAAATTGTAATTGGCATCATAAGGACGATACATTGGTATCTGCTTGGATAAGGAGCAAGCCTTTGATATTTTCCTGTGTATTTTTACACATGCTTGCTTTCTTGCCAGACAATACTGTAACTTTCCATTGCATCTTTCACACTGTAAATTAGGGTGTTTGGGATTTTTTAGAGAGAGCAGTTATATAAAACCCCCTTAAAACTAATGCAATGACGCATGCATTGTTTCAGTGAATCTGCAGCACTTAAAAGTAGGGGGAAAAGTAACGCTGAATCCATCCTTAAACCGTGCTGGGTCTGAGTCTCAAGTACAGTAGGGCCATTTACACTACTCTGGCAATGTAAAGGAGCCTTAATGTGGGTGAAAATTTTGGTAGCACCTACACAGTGAAATTTAGCAGGCAGGAATTTAATAGCAAGAAGTGGTGTTAAGTGAGGGGATTGGAACCTTCGCAGGCATCAAGCTATAGGCAGGACTTGATATTTCTACTGCAGCTGACCTAGGCTACAAAGTTGGTGCTGGTGGGAGGAAAAAAAAATTTGAAAGGGTTTGGATTCAAATATCCTGTGTTCTCCCATGTTTGGCTCTCACTGCCAGCTCTCATAGACACTGACATCTGAACATGGGAAGAAGAGCATTTTTCTCTCCAAGACTCCTTTGCTTTTCCTGCTTTACACACCCATCCTCACATCACAGCCACTGTCTTTTTGCTGAGGTCTGAACAGACCTTCCTTGATGAGTCCACTGGCACTGTTTTACCAAAGGAGTTGCTGTTCCGTGGTGCAAAGCTTCTCTCTTTCACAGCCCCAAGACCTGCTGGCCCAGGCAATACGAAGCCAAAACTGGAAATCAAAACAGTTACAGTACACCCATCTTCAGTATGGCTGTGCAGAGCGCTGCCTCAGAGCCACTGGGTTGGCCAAAGAGTACTGTGTGCACCACTAAACTGAACAGGACTGATCCTTCTCCACTGAAGTCAAGGGGAGTTTTGCTATTGATGTTAATGGCAGCAGAAGCAGCCTGGATGCATATATACAAGATAATTGCAGTCTGTATGAAAGCTGGTTTCCAAAACAGAATGAATTGAAAGTATGGCTTATTATTTGTACAACAGTAGAATCTAGAGGCTGCAGCCAGGATCGGGACCCCGTTGTGTTATGTGCTGTACAATCCCATATAGGAGTCTACATTTTAAAACAATCTGAAATGATTTTTTTCTGGACTTTTCCCTCATGTTTCTCTTCTGCTTTAGTTTGTGAGAGGGGAGCAGCATTAAGAAACAGAAATAGCCAGGGTAAAGAATGTCGTGCTTAACTAAGAGAACAGGAAGATATCGAAGAGAAAATAAATCAGATGAGAAGTTCTGCTGGGTAAAACCAGCTCTTCTCCACCTATGCATCAGTTTGGCTAGTTCCCCTTCACAACAGGAAGGGGCTTTAAATCACTAGTGAAGTAAGAAACAATGTTGGAAACGAAAGAACAAGCGAAATGCGCACCCCCATGTTCTCAAGGAATCAGAGAGGATGAAATCACATTTTTAACACTGTAATTGTTAGCTTGTTTTCATGTGAACAAATTCTGCAGCTACATTACGTCCCTGCAACCCCTGAATGTTTTATAAGCCAGTCAAAAACCTGATTCTGAACAGTAGAATGAGATCCAGAGAAATAGGAAAGATTGAGCTGATAAGTGGGTATTTAGCCAAGTTATACCATGCAGGGGGAGAGGACATGCTAACGATCTTCAAGAAGGTCAAGATTTAAAAAAATAGGGGCCTTAAGTTAGTTTAGGTTCCTAAATCTTTACTTAGATGCTAAAATAACAAGCCTGATCTTCAAAAGCTCCAAGGGAGCCTAACTTTAAACATTTGTTTCCTGAGGCCCAAGGCCCCTTGCAGTTCCAGCATGTGCTAAAATCACTCTGATATCAGTGGGAATTTTGACAGCGTAAGGGCTGCAGGGTCAGGAAGGGAATGGAAATCTTCACTGTGGTCCCAGAAAGTGTAACTAGATGAAACAAGCAAAGGAAATTTAGGGTTACTGCTGGGAAACTGTTCCTGATAAGGAGGCCTGGTAGAATGGGGGGTAGTCACCCAAGGGAAGTGATGGAAATCCCATTGCTGGAATAATTCAAAACAGGACTCTGCAAAACACTAAGGAGTATTTTGCATTGGCAGCTACCCTTCACTGGCAGGGGCTTTTCAGCCTTAAACTTTTGTGAGACAAAGTGAGTTTGGTTAAAACAAAAAAGCCAGTGCTCCCCCTGCTGCCTCGGGTTCTGAGCTTGGCTATGGTTCACTGAAGTTTGAAGAGCCTGCTGAGATCCTCAGATGGAAGGTGCTGTTCGGGAGTCAGACAAAGTGAAGGGCCTCCGCAGTTCCAGCAGCTCATGGTAAAAGGATTTTCATTCATTTTGTTAGTTTAGGCTTTATTTCAATTTAGAGTATAAGCTCCTTGGGGCGGGGACTGCTTCTTGGTTTAGCACAGCGGGGTCCGGGCCATGACAAGGGCTTGTAGGCATTACAGCAGTACAAACAATAAATAGTAATAAGGAGAGGAAAATGTGTGTTAGTTGATCTCAAGCCTATACAAGGCAAAAGAGACACTGTGTAAGGTGTATAGATGCGGATTTCCAGATGAAATAAATGACTACAAAATGCCTGCCTGTCGTCTGGTTCGTGATAACGTATCTAGACAATGTCCAGAGAACAAGTGTAGTATTTAATAAAACTGGATGTACTATACAGCCATGTTCAAAGAACTGTTTCCTTTCATTCCACTGGGCTGCTAAAGTTAGCATAAATAGTATTGTCACTTTCTTTATGAGACCGTCCTGTATTTGGACGTGTCAGGTTGGCACCAGTTGTGCTCTCACATCGCTGACTGTGTTTTGGTTGTTTTTGAAACTTTTTGACGTCAAACTTTCCAGAACTGTCTCTTGACGTCTGTACATCTGCACTGCTTTACACCTGATGAGGAGCTGGCCCATTAGTTTTGCCTGCTGTTTTAGGTGTGCAGAAGTGGCTTTTTGCTAATACAGATGCCTGTGTGCTCGTAGAGGGCAAGTTTGAGGCTTCTTTGGAAATTTAGTCTTTCGAGGGTTAATTTGAAGTGATAAGTGAAGCAGAAAATCTCAAAGCAATTTATAGACATTAAGTTATCAAACCTTACAATGACCTCATCAGGGAGGTAAATTATAATTATCCCTCTTTTACATAACAGGATATAGACACACAGAGAGATTGTGATAGTGGTTTGCCGGAGGTGCCTCAGAAAGTCTGTTGCAGACCTAGGAAAAGTACCCAGATCTTCTGACATATAACTCTGTGCCTCAACTACAGGGCCATCTTTCCTCTCAAATGCAATACAGTCCGAAGGCAAAATAATAGAAATAAGCTACTTTGCTACAGTAGCTAGTGTTTCTTTTCCCAAAATGTGGGGCCCTTCCCCCTCCCTTTTCACTGCATAGCATACATGCACTCACAGAGAATCTTTCTAATTGCAAGAGAACCACACTCTGGACTTAATGTCAGTAGATTGCATTGTAGGGAATATCTGGCACCAAAGAGAGAGATTAGTTTTTGATATTGGCTTTCTTTGGCTTAGATAAAATGCGGCAAAGGCTAAAGAATTAACAAGTTGGCTGTCATCTTCTAAGTTGTTAAATGATGATTGTTATTGATTCTCTTTCTTCTTCATGTCAGCTCTGGCCAAAAAAAAAATATGTTAATTAAGACAGAGTATTTGTGGCTAAATCCCTTCTTCTAGTGTGTGGCTTGTGTCCATTTTAGGACCTCTGAGGATGCCCTAAAATGCACACTTGAGAGGTTCCTCACCCTTGACCTCCATGTCCTAAATTAATGAGTTGCCCAAGTGTTGCTGCTGGTAGTGCTGATCACTGCTGATACCTATAATCAAGCATTCCTAAGTATTTGCATGGTAAGACTCTGTTTTGCACAGCAGGGCAGTTTTCTCATGAATTTCTGCATAATTTGGTGTTGAGTGACTGCCTCTCCATAAGGAGGTTTTTATGGTCTGTAATCTTGACACAACCAACTACTGTACCAAACATCCTGGAGGGGAAGAACTTGATGAAGGTGTGTGTGTAGAAGGGCCTATACAAGGGTTTCACAGATTCAGAGATTTTTCAGGCCAGAAGGGACCATTAGGTCATGTAGGCTGATCTCCTGCACATCACCATAGAATTTCATCCAGTTACCCCTGTATTGAGTCCAGTAACAACTTGTGTTTTAACTAAAATATATCTTCTGGAATGGCATCCACTCTTGATCTGAAGACATCAAGAGACACAGAATCCACATTTCCCTTTGTAGTTTGTTCTAATGGCTCATCACCCTCGCTGTTAAATTTGTGTCTAATTTGAATTTGTCTCGCTTCAACTTCCAACCTTGTTTCTTGGTCTGCTTTTCTCTGCCCTTTAGTATCCAGTAATGTGTCCACATGAAAGTACTTACACACCATAATCAAGCCACAAACCAATCTTCTTTTTGATAGGCTAAACCAATTGAGCTCTGTAATTCTCTCACTGTAAGGCATTTTCTCCAGCCCTTAAAAAAATGTTGTGGCTGTTTTCTGAGCCCTTTCCAGTTTTTCAACATCCTTTTAAAAATGTGGACACTACAACTGGATACAGTTTTCCAGTGTCAGTCTTACCAATGCCAAAAACAGAGGTAAAATCACTTCCTGCTCTAACATCTTACTCCTGTTTACACATCCCAGGATCACATTAGCCCCTCTTGCAGAGCTTTGCACTGGGAGCTCATGTTCTATTGCTTGTCCACTTCATTTATTTACTTGGATAATGAAGTGGAGAGTTCGCTTATAGAATTTGCAGATGACACTGAGAGGAGTGCATTTACAAGCACATTGGAGGACAGGATTAGAATTCAAAATGACCTTGATACATTGGAGAATTGGTCTGACAGCAACAAAATGAAACTGAGTAAAGAAAAGTGCAAAGTTCTACACTTAAGGGGGAAAAATCAAACGCACAAGTACAAAATGGTGACTAAATGGCTAGGCAGCAGTACAGCAGAAAAGGATCTGGGGGTTATAGTGGATCACAAAATGAATATGAGCTAACAGTGTGATGTAGTGGCAAAATAAGCCAATATCATTCTGGGTTGTATTAATAGGAGTGTCATGTGTAAGGAATGGGAGGTAATTGTCCCGGGCCTCAGCTGGAGTATTGTGACCTGTTTTGAGTGCCAAACTTTTAGGAAACATGCATAAACTGGAGAGAGTCCAGAGGAGAGCAACAAAAATGATAAAAGATTTAGAAACTATGACCTTTGAGAAAAGGTTTAAAAACCTGGGCATGTTTAGAGTGAGAAAAGAAGACCGAAGGGGGACTTGATAACAGCCTTCGAACATGTTAATTGTTCTCTATGTCTGCTTATGGTAGGACAAGAAATAATGGTCTTAATCTGCAGCAAGGGAGATTTCGGTTAGATGTTAGGAAAAATATTCCAACCATAAAGATAGTTAAGCTATGGAATAGGTTACTAAGGGAGGTTGTGGAATCCCTGTCACTGGAGGTTTTTAAGAAGAGGTTAGATAAACACCTATCAGGGGTGGCATAGATTTACTTGGCCCTGCCTCAGCGCAGGGGCTGGACTAGATGGCTTCTTGAGGCCCCTTCCAATCCTACATTTCTGTGATTCACGTTGAAACATTGGACACATCAGTCCAATGAACTGTCAGCCTGCTCCTTCCTTAGAGTCATGAGGGTGACTCCCACTGACCACAGACGCTGTTTCTTAATCTATGCCCTTCTTGCCTCCTCTCTGTTGTTCGGTACTTGACTCAACTTCCTGTGTCACCCTGGGCAAGTCACTTAACCTCTTTGTGTCTCGGTTCCCAATCTGTAAAAACAGGGCTAATAGTGCTTTCCTATCTCACTGTAGTGTGATGAGGATAAATACATTACAGATTGTGAAGTGCTTTGAGATCTAGCATTGAAAAGTGCCATCTAAGAGCTAGGTATAACTGATTCCTAACAGACTTAAGCTAAATCAAAATAAATGTGTCCCCAGAGTCTTTAAACCCCCTTTAGTTAAGCCAGTGCAATTTAGGTGTAGGCAAGCCATTAAGCCCAGATCCACAAAAGTATTTTGGCTCCTAGCTTCTATTGACTTCAGTGACAGTTAGGAACTTAAATATCTTTGTGGATCTGGGTCGTAGTCTGTACAATAATTGTGTGAGCTTTACTCTCCCCCATCTCAGACTATGGATACATCCAGATCCCTCTTCAGCAAAGCATTACGCATGCGCTTAGCTTGAAGTGAATGGGATGTAAGCTCATCCTTAAAGGGAGGCACATGCTTAAGTGCTCTGCCGTATCTGAGCCCAAATGGTGCGATTCCTCCTCACTTGTTTAAATTATAAAAAATACAAATATCTATAGAATGAAATTAGAACATCTCCATGGGGAGGCTCTGAGGTCTTCTGTCTGTATTGAATGCGTGTCTTTGAACATGCACTGTTGCAGAAGATACTGAGTGAGTGTCTGGGGGGTAGCAGTTTTGTACCGATAGCTCTTGAAACCACTCGCGTGCTGGAGTGGGAGTATGTCGTACCATGCTGAGATAGTCCTAATGACAACATTAAATGTTGAGCAAAAGTACCAAGAGTGATGTAGGGAAAGGAGGTGACAGGGAAAGGAAAATGCTGAAGAAAGTGGTGAAGAGTTCAAAGAAAGTTAATTCCTTAGTTCACACTGGCCTCCATGTGCGTGTGTCAACAAGCCACTGGGCCGAGCTCTGCCACAGGAGGCCCCATTGGAGTCAAGCCAGCAAAGGTGAATAGCATGTCGCTCTTTACAGATTTGGTTACATCCGGGAGTGGCGGGGGGGAAATGTTACTGAAATGTTGATGTCAACAGTGCTCTGCAGACTAGAGCGGTGAGGATTCAGCCGTCGGTGTAACCCTGAGAGTCAGCCAGATACAGTGTACAGATGGATTTGAACACACACAGCTTTCTAAGCATCAGGCAGACCCCTCAATTCCTCGCTGCCACTGTCTTCAGGGGTACCATGGCCAGGCTGTGCCAGCCTGCTCCCAGGGCCAGACCAAATCCTGAAGTCCTGGGGAAGAGCAGGCTGCCTCTCCTCACTCTCTACACTGGCCCTAGCACCTAGGCAGGTTTGAATGTGCTGACGGGTCAGTGTTTGTACAGCGCCTAGCACATGTACAGGTCCTGGTACATGACTGAGGCTCCTAGACACTATAATACAAATAATAATATGATGATGGGGAAGTAGCTGGATCCCTTTACTGTTTATTTCCTGGCATTTGAAGGTCTGTTGGTTTTTTAATGGTGTGGAAAAAAGGAAGAGTCGTGTTAACTTTAACCACACTCTTTTCTGTGGGAGGACTGCAAAGCTGCTTTGCCTAATGTTCCTGCTTCAACCACTGTCCTTGCTTCCTGCAGCAGAAGTGAACCTCAGGGGCTATTTCTCAGTAGCTCTGTTCCTGTATTTGGGGCAGAGATGGAGGGAAAGGAAGCAGCGCTAGCGCCTTTAAGCCATCCTTATGCTCTCTATGATCTGGGGCCATGCAGCAGCCTTCCTGGCCCAGGTGTAATTTAGAGCAGCCTCGGTGCTTCTCTGACTTGCACTCAGCTTCCCAGGGCCTCCTATGGGAAGTGGATACTAGCTATAGTGCAGTGCCAGCACGGCCAGCTCTCATGATTTTAGCATGACTCTCATGATAGTTAGTGTTCTTCTTAAAGCCGCAACTCCTAGAATCATGTGATAACATCAAATCTCAGTGTTCATTTTAGAAAAGTCACTTTCTAGCCCACATGGCTGTAATGAGAAGCTTAAAAACATGACAAGAGGACACCCTACGGCCCAGGAACCAGAATGCAAAGAAAAAAACTCAAAATATTTTCAGAATCTCATGAACTGTAAGCCAGTCTCATGATTTTGGGAGGACTGACTCCTGATCTGTGAAGGCTTGGAGTTGGTGATACTGAGCGCAGTTCAGTCATGCCCCTGACACATCAAATCCACTTCTTAGGACAGGAGTGGGAGCAGGGCCATCATAGGGCCCTTACACCAGTTCCACACCCACTGCAGAGGCTCGCTGTTCAAGGGGTACATTGACAGCTGCCCTTCCAGTGCTCCTTTACAATGCCAGAGCAGCATAAAGGGGTCTTAGTGTAATTGAGAATCGGGCACTCAATTTATTTTCCCTTCCTGAATAGATGTTTAGTCTTGACAAAGCACAGAAAAGAGTTCAGTGAAATGCCTGGGTTTTTTTAAGCAGTTTTTTTTTCTAATTGCAGTGATCCGGCTTGCTAATAAATCCTGGCATTCCAGAAATCATAGAATCATAGAATATCAGGATTGGAAGGGACCTCAGGAGGTCATCTAGTCCAACCCCCTGCTCAAAGCAGGACCAATCCCCAACTAAATCATCCCAGCCAGGGCTTTGTCAAGCCTGACTTTAAAAACCTCTAAGGAAGAAGATTCCACCACCTCCCTAGTAACCCATTCCAGTGCTTCACCACCCTCTTAGTGCAATAGTTTTTCCTAATATCCAACCTAAAGCTCCCCCACTGCAACTTGAGACCATTACTCCTTGTTCTGTCATCTGGTATCACTGAGAACAGTCTAGATCCATCCTCTTTGGAACCCCCTTTCAGGTAGTTGAAAGCAGCTATCAAATCCCTCCTTATTCTTCTCTTCTGCAGACTAAATATCCCAGTTCCCTCAGCCTCTTCTCATAAGTCATGTGTTCCAGCCCCCTAATCATTTTTGTTGCCCTTTGCTGGACTCTTTCCAATTTTTTCACATCTTTCTTGTAGTGTGGGGCCCAAAACTGGACACCGTACTCCAGATGAGGCCTCACCAATGCCGAATAGAGGGGAATGATCATGTCCCTCAATCTGCTGGCAATGCTCCTACTTATACAGCCCAAAATGCTGTTAGCCTTCTTGGCAACAAGGGCACACTGTTGGCTCATATCCAGCTTCTCGTCCACTGTAACCCCTAGGTCCTTTTCTGCAGAACTGCTGCCCAGCCATTCGGTCCTTAGTCTGTAGCAGTGCATGGGATTCTTCCGTCCTAAGTGCAGGACTCTGCACTTGTCCTTGTTGAACTTCATCAGATTTCTTTTGGCCCAATCCTCTAATTTGTCTAGGTCCCTCTGTGTCCTATCCCTATCCTCCAGCGTATCTACCACTCCTCTCAGTTTAGTGTCATCTGAAAACTTGCTGAGGGTGCAATCCACACCATCCTCCAGATCATTAATTAGCCTTGTCAAAAGACCATCCAACAAAGGTTCCCTGATGGAGTGGAAATAGAGAACAAGGTGACAGGTTTTGCTACTGTATTTCAACTCTTACTGGGACAAGCCCTTCTGAAGGTGCAGCAGACAGCCCTCCGCCAAGTGGATTACAAAGGAAGGATGATCTGTGCTGGACAAGTGATTGCTGGATAGTTCCCAGTAGTGTTACTTAATAAAGTTGCAGCATAGTTAAATCATATGCCTTGTGTCTTGTCATTCTTCCTGTCCTCTCTTTTTATTCTGCATGTACACAAATACTTGACAAACACAGTATTTTAATACAAACATAACACAGTCTGGTAAACATAACCCCAATTAATGGAGTGGCAGAGTCCAATTCACCATTCTCTCTCTCTCCTTTAATCCTGCCCACTCCATTCAGATTCTTTCCAGTAAATGATTTGTACCCTGCCGGTCCCAGAAAGCACATAGCACTTATGCTCTATTTTGTACTTCCATAGAATCTTTCATCCATGGCTCTCACAGCAATTGGTAGCTCATTCACTAGCCCTTCCAACACATCCAGGAGGAAGGTAGCATCCTCCTCAATGTACAGATAGGGAAATGGAGGCAGAGAGAGGTCAAATGACTTCCCTGAGGTCACACAATCTCTGAGTAGCAGAGAAGGAAATAGAACCTAGTTCTGGTGACTCCCAGACCTGTGGTCTAATTGCATAACAATCCTTCCTATATTTTCCTATTGAAAATGACTTTGGGCCTGGTTCTCCACCGCTTTGCCCATTGCGTGGTCACTTACAGCTAGGCAAAGTGAGTGTGATGAGCGTGTCGAACGCCACCGAGTCAGGTTAGTAGCATTTTACGTGCATGTTGCACTGGTGGAACAGACTAAACAAGGTGCAGGGCAATGGAGTCATGTGCCAGCCCAGGGTGCTTGTATTTGCTCTGTTTTTAGGTGCACTCTCCACTTCTCCTGTAGGAAGGGAATGTCTCTTTTTAAATAGGAACTCTATGTCCATCAGTGGCATTCTCCCTGCAGTGCAAGAACTCCTCAGCAGGACAGGTGGGCTTGTGAGGCTCCCGAGGCTAAGAGAAGGGTTAGAGTTTTAGGTAGGAATTGCCATACTGGATCAGACCTGAGGTCCAGTCCAGTATCCTGTCTGACAGTGGCCAGGACCATGTGCGCTAGAGGAAGGTGTAAGAACTCCATAGTAGCAGCTCTCATCCTGGTCTCTAATAGTTAGAGATTGGCTTAAGCCCAGAAACACAAGGTTTAATATCTCTTCCAAAAATGCTGTGTTGATTATGATACCTCTGGGTATTCTTGTTATCCATGTAAATGTTCAGGAGTTTAATTGTATTCAAGAAGGGACCAGACTCCATGACTTTCTGGTTTTACACCCATTTTGCAATGACAACAAGGGTAAATAACTACAAAAGGTGCAGGTCAAAGGAAAAGGAGGCCCCTCATGCTTCTAAGTTAGAAGCAGGCAGGGCCAGCTTAGGCCTCCCGGTTTGAGAGGGGCTCAAACTGAGCGCCATTGCACTCTGATGCACAGGGTTGCAGTGCTTCTCAGGTTCAGACTGGCCACCCCTCCATCGTGGGCCAAACTGGAGGGGCACTGCAACCCCCTACACCAGGTCGCAACACCCGGAGTGGGGAGCTGGCTCCATCCCCATCTTCTCCCTTGGGCCTCCCCTAAGTGATAATTTTTGGAAGGGGATGGGGGGCTCAATATCAGATTTTGCCCCAGGCCTCCAGAAACCTCTGAAGGCAGATGCAAACATTAGTTCTCACAGTAATTACATGAGGCCAAATTTTGAAGGGGAAACTCTCACGGCTGCTAATGGGAATTTTACTTAAGTAAGGACGGAGGAAGGATTTCTGGGTTTGGCCGGTATTTTTTTTTTTAATTCCAAAGCTCCATATTAAACATGGAAATTCTCATTTTGCTGCAAGGACCTTCAACCTTTAGAACAAGGCCGCTGCAGAACTCCTTGCATCCTTTCCAACAGATCTTTATTCCTTTTAAAAACAGACATATAAGTGTAGCTCCTTGCAAACAGGACTCGGAGAGTGGGAGAACCACAATGGGATGTTTTAGTTCAGAGAAGCATCATCCAAAAGTTTAGATGCTTATCTAAGTGGCACTGAAATAAGACTGCAAATCTCACAATTATCTGTGAGATTTTTTTCCCCCTGGTTCTGGCTTGATTGGAAATACTGTGACACAAGCTTTTCTTCCCTTATATTGATACCGGTATTTACAGATGTGGTCCTTGATGAATCCAGGAAGTGGAGAAGCATATGAAAGTAGAATGAAAAATAGTTAAATGAGAAGATTGTAACTGGGGTCCTAGTTCATGAATGGGGCTTCTAGGAACTACTGTAACTGCAACAAATAAATAATAAAACAAGGAGTATTTTTATAGTTCTCAAAATGAGATTTGATTTCAAGTGTAGGGGAAGATTCAGATCAGTCTGTATTTTAGCCAAATCACTTTGCCCATCCTTACATGTTACCTATTGAAAGACTCATGCACTTCTCAATATTTTGTGGGTTTGGTTTACATGTTAGATTTCCCCATTTTGCTCCAGATGCAAAGCATATTTCCAGCTATTGGAAAGTGACTGGTGTTTGTTTACTATCAGCTTTGCCACCCCACTTTGAAATCGTCCCCAGTTTCCATTGACAGGAAGATGAGCTTTTAATAGTTAAATACATGCCTACATTCAAGGTAGTTGAATGTGTTTGCTGCCAAAGCCACCTGTGCCCCAAGGGAGGGTTAACCCAACTATATGTTGCAAATTGTGTGACTGGCTGACTACTTGGTACACAGAGTAATCTGCGGGCTTCATTAAGGGTATGTCTATACTTCTCGCTGGAAGGTGCAATTTCCAGCTTGAGGAGACAAATGCCAAGACTCCGGGTAGCTAATTCCGGTTGTTGCTCTTGTAGCCATGATTACACTCCATGGGCTTGTCCACTGATAGTGCTGCACTGGTGCAGCTGTACTGCTGTAGCGCTTAGTGAAGATGCTACCTGTGCTGAGGGGAGAGCTTCACCTCCCAAAGAGCAGGGGTGGATTAAAATTTATTGCGGCCCTGGGCACAAAGAACATTCTGGGCCATGATAAGAGCTACCCAGGGAGCCTGGGTCACTGTGGGAGCCCTGGACCCTCCACTTGTCCTGGGGGGCGCACCCTGGGGTGAAGGGAATGGGTTGGGGGCCGGTCTCGTGCCCCCCATTCCCCCACACAGAGCAGGAGGTGGCTCCCCACGGTGGCACGAACTTCCTGGGCGGCTCTTAGCACAACCTAGGGTGACCATACGATCCATTTTGGCCAGGACAGTCCCCTTTTTAAGCTCTGCTCTGGACATCCCGACCTTTTTGGCGAAACTGGGCATTTGTCCCATTTTGCCAAAAAAGGGTTGGGGGACGGGGTGGTGGTGAGTGGTGGGGCTCAGGCCAGCTCTGCATGGGGAGTTGGAGGTGGGGGAAAAGAGAGGCTCTGGCCAGCTCCACGTGTGTGTGTGTGTGGGGGGGGGTGCCTCAGGCCCGCTTTGTGTGAAGGGAGGGGGGGAGGGAGGAATATGGTCACCCTACCACAGCCGGCTTCCGGCCTCTGGCCTGGCCATGGGGCAGGGCCTCAGGGGGAAGAGGAGCGGGGCACAGGGGCCCCAGTGGAAGAGAGGAGGAGCAGGGGGCAGGACGGGGGCCCCCAAATTGCCTGGTTAATCCGCCTCTGCCCAAGAGGCAGTAGCTGCGTCGACAGGCGAAGCCCTCCTACTGACATCGCAATGTCTCCATGAGGAGTTAGGTCAGTATAACTACCACACTCAGGGGTGTGGATACAGTAGTTTTCCCGACATCGGTTGACAGTGTAGACCAAGCCTCTATTTAATGTGCTTGCTTGATTAGATCAAGCATGGGTATGTCTCCTCGCACCTCCACCTTGAAGTCTGGACATACCCTAAAATCAACAGCCATTACATGGGCCTAGATGTGTGTAACAAAAGGCTCCTGAGTCTTCTGTTCACAAAAAGTTAATGTCCAACTCCTTCCTGCTTCTGCTTTTCTGCGCTGCCGTTGCATTCTGCAGGGAGCGTAATCATTCCTATTCAGCATGTGCAGTTTTATTCACTTACCTTGTTCTTTCAACATCAAGTGATTATGGGAACTGGGAAACCAGCACTGCTGACCACCCTGGGGATGGAATGTTTCCAATTCACACAGCAAATGAGGAACTTTCAGCCTTCATGATAGACACTTAAAACACAGCCTGTACTTCTGCCCCTGCAAATGGTACAACCTAGCCTGGTTTTTCTATTCCTTTTTGTTAAATTTTAAAGTAAACTAGTATTGGACACTGTTCCTCTATAACATCTACTCCAATGTATATAGACACAGACTAACAACAGCCAGGCTCTGAGGGGACATTGGCAACAGTGCCTGAGAGTCAGATTTTTTAGGTATTCGGTGCCTAATGATGTAGGTAGGCATCAAGTGGGGTTTTCAAAAGTGCCTGGCACCTAACTCTCTTTGAAGTCAGTGGGAACTGGGCGCCTAGCTTGCTTGCGTGCTTTTGAAAATCCCCCTTGGTGCCTATCTACATCTTTAGGCACCTAAATATCATGAAAATACAGCCCTTAGACACTTCTGACTCCTTGAATCCAGAACGCTCCGGCTATGACTTCATGCTGCATATTTTAACTTAAATGTTCTTACCCACTTGCTCCACATACACACTGATTGACAAGCTGTGCTGAAAATGTGCACAACTTTTGCAGAAATTGGGGAAAAGGAGAGGTTCTCATAATACCTATTATTACACTTGTCCATTTTCTTGAAGGGGAGAAGAGGCAGAAAGACCAGCCACTTGAGTACATACATAACTTCAAGCCTGTGAATAATCCCATTGAAGTCAGTGGGATTACCCAGGTACTTAAGTGCTTTTCTGAACTGGTGGTCTATGTGAACAGAAAATTTTGTCAGGGAAACTGCTTTTTTGCTTTATTGGCTATAAGATGTAGCACAATGCAGATGGATCAGATGGTTAAAACCGGATCCTAGCCATAAAATCACTAGTACAAATGGGAGACTTTGGCAAGGAAAGAGTCTGCACAGAAAGAACAGTAATTATCAGGTTGTCAGTGTTGACAACACTCATGATTTTATTGTGTGTCTTGCAATACTTGGTGTTTTTTCTCAAAAGCCCGAGCTCCTAGAATCGTGTTATTTCATGAGAATCTCAGCTGTCATTTAAAAAAAAAAGTGTCTAGCTTTCATGGTTATTGAGTAAAACTTGAAAATGTGACCCGAGTCTGATCTAAAGCTTCAAAACCGGAAGGCAAATAAAAAGAACCCAACATATATATATATATATATATATATATATATATATCTATATATATATCTATATCTATATATATATATCTCTATATATATATATATATATCTATATCTATCTCAGGGACCTCATGATATTGGGGCCTCATGTATGGTCTCTTCTGACCTTAAAGTCTATGATTTTCGAATGCTTGGGGTTGACATTACTGGATAATATATTTATTAGTAGTAGTATTTTTATTATTTTTTTATTTGTATTGCTGTATAATAAAGGAAGGAAAGAAGAGTGATCGGCTGATGAGAGCCAAAATAACATTAAGCAGAATTACACACTGCAGGCTGGCTAAATAACAGAGGAGGAGGAAGAGTTCCCGATAGCGCTGGACCAAGTGATATGTGAAGTGGATTATTTGAGCAGATCTCAATGGACACGTGGACAACTGCCAGGGAGGAGAAGGCTTTGGAATCAGAAATAAAGCTGGTGAGGATAACTTACAATTAGCCAGAGCCCATGGGCTGATTGTTGCCTGTACATGCTTTGTAAAGAGGGAGGAGCACTTAATTACATACAAGAGCCATGCCAGCAGGTCCTTGATTGACTAACTCCTGACAAGAAGAAGAGATCTAAAAAATGTGAGAGACTGTAAAGTGATTTCTGGGATAGCACACAGATTGTTTGTAATGGACTTTGGGGTGAAAAGGGGTTAACGGGGACAAAAGATGTGTTGTAGAACAAAAGAGAAAGTGGTGAAGGCCTGCAGCTAGGGAAGTTAGTCTGACATTTAAGGATGAAGTTCTATGGAGGTTGGATAACAACCAAACCAACCACGAGGACACCAATGAGGCTTGCAGAAAAATACTCAAACATGTTACAGAAAATGCACACATTGCCTGTGGCCAAATGAAAGGAGAGAGAGTTCATGGTGAGGAGACATGGTGATGGTCTGAGGTAGGAGGCAGTAAAGAAGAAGGAAAGGCATAAGTGGTAGTAGAAAATAAGAATGTTAGAAAATTGTAAGACATACAAACTGATGAAGAAGAAGGAAAAAAGAGCAGTTGCGGAAGCCAAGAGTCAAGTACTTAAAGCCTTATATGCAGGGCTACTTACAAAGGAAAGGGAGAAAGGAATATACAGATTAGCTTAGATCAGGCAAAGAACCATGTACGACTTGGGAGCTATGAAGTATGTCAAAGAAAAAAATGGAAGAGTACTGGTGGAAGATGGCGAAATTGGTAGGAAATTGCAGTGGTTTTATGAGAAACTGCTTAATGAAGAGAATCTGAGGAAACCGTTGAGGTAGGTGTGCATAAGCAATAACATCACAAGACCTATCACTGCAGTGGAGACTCTGACGGTGCTCATGATGATGAAATATGAGAAGGCAGTGAGACTGGATGGTGTACTAATTGAAGCATTTAAAACATTAGGCCACGAGGGAGTGGTGGTCATGACAAACGTCTTCAGTTTAATCCTCTGTATTGGAAAAATGCCTAATGAGTGGAGGAAGAGTACATTAGTTCCTGTCTTCAGACGCAATGGAGATGTGCAAGAATGTAGTAATTAACAACCCTTCAAGTTAATGAGTCACACAATGAAATGGCAGGAGAAAATTATTGAGAGAAGTCTTTGTGAGGAACTTGAGCATGCAATAAGCAACAACCAATTCAGGTTTATCCCAGGAAGGTCAACAATGGATATGGTGTTTGTAGTCCAAATATTGCAGAAGAAATACAGGGATAACACAAAGAATTGCATTAAGTATTTGTGGACTTAGAGAAGACTTAAGACAGAGTTCCTAGAGAATTGATATTATGGTGCCTGTGGTCACCCAATCTGCCAGAGACATATGTTGAGGTTATTATGGACATGTAAACATGTACATGTAGTAGTTTAACAGTAGTGGAAAGCAGCTGCAGCGACAGTCATTCACTGTGAGGGTAGGTCTACATCATGGCTTAGTCTGAAAACCATTCCTATTTGTGATTGTAATGGACGGACATCTTGATGCAGAGGATTAGGGGAGAAACTCCAGAAAGCATGCTTTTTGCTGATGAAGTTATGTTGTGCCGCAAAGATAAATGTGAATGGGAAAGGGATCTAGAACTATGGAGGACTGCATTAGAAGAAAATGGTTTACGAATCAGCTGGCAAAGACAGAACACATGTGATGCATCATTGAGTGGGATAATGAGAAGCCAGTAAAACTAGACGGCATAGAGTTAAAATCTGTGCAGCCATTCAAATACCTTGATTCAGAGTTGAGCCATGATGGGAATGTGGATGAGGAGGTTGGACATTGCATGAAGAGTGTTTGGTGCAAATGGAGGGAGTTGACGGGAATTCTCTGTGATAAGAATATACCAAGTAAGCTAAAGAGTAAAGTGTATAAGACCATGATTAATTCAGTCATGACATATGGGTCGGAATGCTGGCCAGTGAGGAAGAGAGAACAACTACTACTACACACTGCTGAAATGAGTCTGTTCAGGTGGACACAGGGTAAGACAAGAGCGGACAGGCTATGCAATGAAACAGTACAAGCCACGATGAAGGAAGCCTCATCCTGGAAAAGCTGAGGGACTATCAACTGAGACAGTTGGATCATGGGAGATAGGATGCAGGACATGTTGACCAGAGAGTACAATTAATCACGGGAGAAAGACCATGAGGAAGATCCAGAAAAAGGTGGTTTGGGACACTGAAGGAGGACAGTATCCGTTTACGCACACAATAGGAATGGTTGGAGATGGAGAACAAGAGCCACAGACTCTGACTAATGGGACAAGGTGAAGGCGAAGAAGAATATCATTTGTATTACTGTAGAGCCTAGGGCAGGGGTGGCCAACCTGTGGCTCCGGAGACACATGCGGCTCTTCAGAAATTAATATAGGCACCGATTCCAGGGCTGGAGCTACAGGTGCCAACTTTCCAATGCTCCAGGGAGTGCTCACTGCTCAACTCCTGGCTCTGCCACTGGCTCTGAGTTTGGTACAGGGCTGAGCACGTTGTTTCTGCTAAACAACAAACAGTAACAGTAAGAGAGCAATGGTATCTCTGATTATTGTTGTTTGTAACCGGGCGCACTCCACTCCTGCGCCGACTCCACTGGCTGTGTATCCACCTGTGCCATTTATTTATCTTCCCTCCACCAACACCTGTACAGCCTGTTGCAGCAATACTGTTTAGAGTGTCCCCTGTGCTGCTGGCCCTTTCCCCAGGGCCTGAGAGGAGCAGAGGTCCCCCTTCTCTGAGATCTCTGTGAGACTGGGGTCAGCTAGTCCTCTCTCCCCACTTCCTTCCTGCACCCTTCTTATCAGCCTTGAGCTGATGGGCTAATTGGATCCTTATCTCCCCTAGGTCCCCCACATGATTAGATAATTAACTTCCATTACCCCAGTCAACCTTCTTGCGGGGGGAAGAGGATGAGGGGGGACTAACAGGGGCCAGACTAATCAGAGTGCAGGCTCATTGGTTAATTCCCAGCACTCTGTCACACTTACAAAGATGGGCTGGTGTCCGAAAAGAGGGGCAATGCTATTTGAATAATGACAGAATAATTCTATTCTACGTGGTTTCCCAGAGCTGCCTGAGAGGAGCGCAGCAGGTGGCTCTCTAGGTATGACATCTGTGATTATTTTGATAGTGCCCTAGGTGCATGTGGTGCTGCACAAACGTGCAAGAAGGCAGGTCCCCAGCAGAGCTCACTATCTAAATCAGCCCAGTACAGTCTGCACCTCTGGGCAAAGGTGGAGCAGTCAGCAAGTGGGAGGGTGTTGCCACATCTGTAGAGTTTAGAAAGGGAGGACAGGCTTGGGTGCCGGTGTGCTCCCTTTCCTCTTTTGGGGATCTCTTTAGTTTCCCGCTCCCTCTGCTGCACCTCTTCTCGGCACCTGCAACTTGCCTCCAAAGATCCTGCACGTGCTAATGGCCTGTCTGACCACTGATGCATGCACCCTAGCAGGCTTGGTGCTTGGGCACAGGAAATGGCTTTTGTGCTGTGACAGACAAGTACAAAACCAGCTGGGGAACGTTAGCTCAGCTAGAGAAGCTAGTGAATGGGAGCTGGTCAGTCACACAGGAGTTCCTTACAGATTCCATGAAGGGGCAGGAGTGGAGGGAAAGGCAGGGTAGGGACCTACACTCCGGATGAATGGACAGGCTGTGGGGACCTGGGCTCAGATTCTCATTTATCCCCTTCCTGCACATGGGGCAGCAATAGGTCTGGGGAAAGGTGGGGCTTTAAAGCATCTGTGCAACCTCTCTGTTCTGGGGCTACACCAAGGCCTGCCTGGCCTCCTCTATAAAGTTAGAACAGCCTCAAAGCTGTTCCAAGTCCAGCTTCAGTTCTGCTTCCCACTGTTTGCAGAGTGATGCCGAATGCTGGTTAACTTGAACAAGTAGAACTTTATTAAACCCTCTGCTCTGCTCTGTCCAGGTAGCAGAATTGCTTCCACCAGTTCTATTTCCCTGGTGTGCCTTCAATAACAGTCCCTCCAGAGCACATGGGCCTCTGACTCCTGTTCCCCCAATCATGATACACCCATGACCCTCTCTGGGCCCTGGGAAGCAGAGAATAGCTGTAATGCAATACACTCTGGCTATGCCCTGATCTGTTCCCTATGCCACAGTCTGGGATCAGGGCCAGTACAGAACCTTTAGCTAGCAAGGGAGGCCCCACTTGCAGAGGGTATCCTCAGAAGTCTAGTTCTGGCAGCGTGGTATGAAAGGCCCTTAGAGTGTGAGAGAATCAGGCCCTTACTATATAAGTTGGCAGCAGTGCAGAGGGGGTGGGTTTGGCTCGTTTTGTGGTAGGGATGGGCACATTGCAAAACTCTTTGTTAGGATAAGCTTTGGATTGTTATCTCACCAAGTCAAATATTTTCTGGTTTCAGTTCTCACTCCCTCTCCCCTTTCAGTGCTTCCTGCCTTTCTCACACCTTCCCTCCAGCTCAAACAAGTCCTTTTTCTTTTCCTAGGAGGGCACCCTCTCTTTGATCCCATGGCCTGCTCCCTGCTTGAGCAGCCTCACTGACAAGCCCCCACTTCGCCAACTACTCTATTCAAACCTTTCCTGCTGTGAGGCGTCTCTGGTCAGCTCTGCCTTAGAAGCTCTTGCCAGCCTTTGGCTGTGAATCACAGTGCCACAGAGATTTGAGTGCAGCAGTCAGCCTGTGGCTCAGCAGAGAGGTTATTTGGGTGGAAATCCCATTATGGGACCTTAGAAGTAGAGAAGCTGTCATATATAAAAGATCAGTGTGCTGTTAAAATAGGTAAGCAGTGTGGAGAACTGAGCCTGCTGGAAGGAAAAGATGTTTCCAGACACTTTTGACCCTTTCACATGACAGATGCTTTGTTAATCAAGTGTTGCACTCGTTTGACCCTGTCCACACCAGCAAGGAACAGAACTCCACTTGAGTCTGGACTCTAGAGCAAAGGGATCTAGAGAGAATACAATTGTCTCTATTTTCGTGTGTAGACAGGACCATAGCCGCATTGACCATAGCTTGTCCTTGGAGTTAAACCAGGGATGAACCCAGTTTCTTTGCCTGGGAAGGACATCCATTATTTTACACAGACATTCTGTTTGTACAGAGCTCTGTACTCTTTATCGCTTGTTTTAACAGTAGTTTCACATCCACAAATTACTGTAATAGGAAATGAAATTAAAAGACAGGTGCATGTCCTTCTTTGTTATGGTTTTAACAAGTGAAAGACAAACAGCATTTAGGCTGCTCTGCAGTTAACAGAATTAGTCTAGAGTCTCTTATGTACTGAATGTACAGAAAATGTTTTGTGATTTTCATAGGAAAAGGGGCCTTTGAAGTTCTTATGTCTGGACTGTTTTAATGTCTATTTGGAGAAATGTTGCTTCTCAAGAGACATTTCGAACAGCTACACTTCTGATTGTGAGAGTTTGACTTGAGTATGAAAAGAAATGCCGACATTTTAACAGCTTGTATGTGTTCTGAGGACAGTGGTCTCGATCCTGGGCTGATGGGTGTGTTACAAATGCAGAAGGCGACACATTGAGAGAGTGCTGTTTCTGGCAGGAGGCTTTATCAAAAAGGGGTGTCTATGGTCTGAACATCATCAGAGTTGGGTTCGGTTTGATTCCTTGTAGCAAGGAATTGTACAGGTGCCATATTGTTTCCAGAGGGTGATATTAGGAAGCAGAACCCTTAGTGGTGGTGGCAAATATCAGTTTGCAAACACACAGGACTGCTATAGCCATGGTACTTAATATAGGGAAAATACAAAATATGTCTACAATTGCCCCATCTTCTGTGTAAGCTAGTCCCTGCTAAATCGAAGGGGTGGAGAGCAGGGCCGCCCAGAGGATTCCGGGGGCCCGGGGTCTTCGGCGGCGGGGGGCCCTTCCGTCCCGGGACCCGCCGCCGAAGTGGCCCGAAGACCCGCGGCGGGAGCCCCCCGCCGCCGAATTACCGCCGAAGCGGGACGCGCAGCCCGGTCTTCGGTGGTAATTCGGTGGCGGGAGTCCCCGCCGCGGGCCTTCGGGGCACTTCGGCGGCGGGTCCCGGAACAGAAGGGGCCCCCCGCCGCCGAAGACCGGGCTGCGCTTCGGCGGCGGGTCCCGCTTCCCGCCCCGCCCCCTTACCCGAGCGGGGGGCGGGGCCTGAGCTCCGTCCCGCTCAGAGCCGCGTGGTGAGGGGGCGGGGCTGGGAACTCAGCCCGGACCTCGCAGCCCCGCCCCCTCCCTACGCCGCTCTGAGCGGGGTGGGGCTCAGGCTCCGGCCCCGTTGGAGCTCCCAGCCCCGCCCCCTCACCACGCGGCTCTGAGCGGGGCGGGGCTCAGGGCAGGGGCGGCTCTAGGCACCAGCAAACCAAGCTGCTGCCTAGGGCGGCCAAATCTAGGGGGCGGCAGGCTGGGCCGGTGGACCTGCCGCAGTCATGCCTGCGGGAGGTCCACCGGAGCCGCAGACGACCGGACCTGCCGCAGGCATGACTGCGGAGGGGGCGCTCGTCCCGCGGCTCGGCTGGACCTCCCGCAGGCATGACTGCGGCAGCTGAAGCGGAGCCGCCGGACCCGCGAACCGTCCGCAGCCGTGCCCGCGGGAGGTCCGCTGTTCCCGCGGCTCCGGTGGAGCTCCCGCAGTCATGCCTGCGGCAGGTCCGCTCCTCCCGGGGCTCCGGTGGACCTGCCGCGGGAGCTCAACCGGAGCCGCGGGAAGAGGGGACCCGCCGCGGGACCGAGGAAGGGCGGCGCAGCACACCGCGCTGCCTGGGGCAGCTTATTTTCTAGAGCCGCCCCTGGCTCAGGGGCTCGGCCGGAGACTCGGCGCTTGATGCGCTGAGGCTCCAGGAGAGGGGCGGAGGCGGGAGCTTCCGCTCTTCTCTTGGGGGCCCCTGCGGAGCCCGGGGCCCGGGGCAAATTGCCCCCTTTGCCCCCCCCTCTGGGCGGCCCTGCCAGGAGAGGGGCGGAGGCGGGAGCTTCCGCTCTTCTCTTGGGGGCCCCTGTGGAGCCCGGGGCCCGGGGCAAATTGCCCCCTTTGCCCCCCCCTCTGGGCGGCCCTGGTGGAGAGAGAGTTCACTAGCAATGTCAAACACTGTCTAGCTTGTCACTGAACCATAGGCTAGGATCATTATTATTTGTACAATTGTACTATGAAGTGTAAACTGAAATTGCTGCAGTCTGTTGTCGTCAGCATCTTGCTATGTGCATGTGAGGCATGGACACCGAGGAAACAGGACATGAAGAGACAATCTGCCTTCAAATTGAAATGCTACTGGCAATCGTGGCATGTTAGCTATACCTTACACATGACAAACGAAGAGGTAATTGCCCAAATTTACACCATAACCAGAGTGACACCTGACATCAGCAAGACAATCAGATGAACAAAACTTGAGTTTTCAGGTTAGATAAGCAGAGGAAGATTGCCAAAGCAAGTGTTGCAGGGACTGACACCAGGGGTAGGGGATGAGTGATGTGATGGTAGGGATGGCTGCCTGGATGGGATGCAGTATGGTGCACTTCTCAAGGCTGTGTGAAGACTGCCGAAAGCATAGGAAGATTGCTGCCAATGACTCCCAAGTGTTGTGTTTACTGTTTATTGCAACGTGACTTTACGGTGCGTTACACTACAAGAATAATCATATTACATCAATTTTGTGTTATGGTAACACCTAAAAGCCCCAGACCAATTGTGCTAAGAAGAGAGTCTATCAGTATGAAACTACCCATATTATGATCACATTTGCTTACTCAATGTTACCATTCCTGGAGAGATCTTCTGTGGATTATCATGGCCACATGCATTGCTGAGCGCACCAGCATACAGCGATGTGAAGGACTTATCAATAAGGCTTAACATGTCCTGTAAATGCAAATGTTGCAATTTCCAAGAAGTTGCTCCATCGCTGACCTGCATCTGGTGCCCCTCAACTCTGGAGTTCTGCAGCACTCACTCCTCTCTCCTACTCCTCCCAATATATCCATGGAGCTCTTGGGGGCGGTGGTGTAACAGCATGGGGTAGAATGCCAGCCACACCCAACTGACACCAGCTCTATCTATCCGTTGGCTAAAACACAAATGGCACCATCTCTGCGCTCCCCCAGTGTGTGGGAGCCTTCAGGAGCTGGTAAAGAATAACTGGCTAAAGCTGAACCTGGGCAAGATGGAGGAGATGCTGGTGTGAAGCTGGAAATTCTTTGAGGAACTCACCTGCTCCATAGCGTCGCCCTCCATCCAGGGTATCTGCACTCCAGTCTTCAAGATGGTCTGCAGCATAGGGGTCCCTCTGGACTGTTTGCTACTAGTGGATACCCCCACAGCTATACCTGTCTCTAAACATGGTCTCCCATCTAGCACAGTGCATTTTCCAGTCAAACTCAGATTTGGCCATGGTGACTCGTACACTTGTTATTCCATTTTCATTAAATGAAAGCTACAGGCTTCATTATCTCTCTTCTCGGTTCCCAGCAATGAAGCTGGCAGCCATAGAAAAGCGGCAGTTGGTTTAGAATCCAGCAGCCTGTTTTCTCAGCAAATCAGGCTGCTGAGAGCTCTCACCCAGAGCTCTGCTCACTGCACTGATCCCCATGGAAAACAGGATCCTGTCTTGGTTCTGATTTCATTAGATTTTGAGATTTTAAGGCCAGCAGGGACCATTATGACCCACAAGTCTGACCTATCACAGGCCATAGACCCTCACCCAGTGAGTGCTGCTTCAAGTCCTTAACTTTTGCTTGCTATTACAAAGCCCTCCAGGCAATTAACACATGCTATTCGAGGGTCATTCCTGACACCTTGGCCTCCCACAATAGGTACGTTCCACTGAACAACTGAACTGAACTGTCAGCATCTTCAGAACAGAAAACCAAACTGCCTTTGACCCAGCCTGTGGTCAGCAACAACAGAAGATTCTGCCACCAACAGGGGAAGGAGAGAGACAAAGATAAGAATGTGAAATATGTATTTTTGTAAGATGCTCGGATACTGTGGGGATGAAGAGAGAGTCAGTCTAGATCTTTGAATAGAAAAAACCTTCCTCTGCTTTGGTCTCCTAATTGAATACCAGTATTTATTTAAACTTTATTTATCCAGTCCAGAGACTCAGATCCCAGGATGAGTTTGCAGGACTGGTGGTTAGAAAATCATCTTCTCACTTGCAAAGGGGACAGGTTTAAACTGGAAATCCCTGAGAGATAATAAACATATAAGTTCGGGCTGCCGCTTTTATGCAGTGACTCTTCAGGATAGGATCACACATTAAGGCTCCCCTACCTCTGAAAATCCCTGAATAGGAAAGCAGGTCTGACTCCCCCTGTCTTCGTGGGGCTGAGTCCCACCTTGAATGTGAGAGCCCTTAGCTGGCTCAGGGAGTCTAAGGGTGGCATGGAATCAACCAATTTTAGGGTATGTCTACACTACCCACCGGATTGGCAGGCAGCAATTGATCCAGCGGGGGTCGAATTATCGTATTTAGTCTAGACATGATCAATCGATCCCTGAGCGCTCTCCTGTTGACTCCTGTACTCCACTGCTGCGAGAGGCACAGGCGGAGTCAATGGGGGAGTGGCAGCAGTTGACTCTGAAGACACCACGGTAAGTCGATCTAAGTACGTCGACTTCAGCTACGTTATTCACGTAGCTGAAGTTGCGTAACTTAGATCGATTTTCCCCCTTCCTCCCCCTCCCCCCCCAGTGTAGACCAGGCCTTACTTTAACATCAGTCTGAATCAATCTTCCCTTTATACTCCCTAAGGTGGAGAGCATAGTTTAGTGGTCTCGAAATCACTTGAAATTCTCACAATCCTTCCAACCAAACCTCAGCAGGGTCTATTCAGCCTTTGCTCCTCCTCCTAGATTGCATTCCAGGCAGCTGATTGCATTGGGGTCTCTCACTATGGTCTGAAAAACTGAGGTCCTGTTGTCCCACATACACTTTAAAGTCCCCATAAAATTAAAATCTGGGGATTTGGCCCACTGTCCTTGGCCCACACTGTTGTGCAGCACTCCTGATTGTAAGTTTCTTGGGGCAAGGACCATCATCTTATACAGCAGCTACCATGGTGGAGTCCTCCATCGTGACTGGGGTTCTTACATGCTACCAAACTGCAAATAATAAATAGTAACACTGTGTTCTAGTTGTCCATCTGGGTTGCTGCCCTGCACTCTAGGGAGCTGCATTTCAAGGAGTCGTTTTTATGTCTTTCTGGAATCCTTGTGCTACGTAAATGGGAGATCTGACATCAGGATTTTGCCTATACAGTAACATTTTATTGTTTTAATTATTTATTTTTACAGACATCTATGTGCGTTTGTAAATGGCAGTGCTTTGCCCAGATCAAATTTGGGAATAAAACTCCACAAAAGCATCAGTTCCCCCCTCCGAATGCTTGGGGATAGAATATGGTAGTTCTACACAGCTCCAGTGTTAGCTGACTCCTGTCGTGGCACTGATGACGTTCAAGCCCTGACAATGTTCATGAGACACACTTGATGAAAGAGACTGCGCCAGCAATGCTTCCCAAGACACTACTGGACCCTGCAGCCACAGCTCCTAAGAAGCCCCTTAGTGGCAGTCATTTTCTGATTTCACAATCAGAGGGGAGGCGGGGGGAGGTTGAGAGTGTTAGTCCCCTATTTAAATGTTCGCCCAGTGCTCCATGAACTTGACCCAAAGCCCACTAAAGGCAGAGGAAAGACTCACACTGACTGATGGGCTGTGAATCAGGTCCTCTATGACTCTGGCCCAGCTCCACCACGGCAGGAAGCAAAGTATTATTCAGGGATGCAGATCGAGTTCAATGCGGCTACTGTTATGTGTTAAATCTACTCATGTGAGTCAGTGTTTGCAAGGTTGGGGCCTACGGGTGGAACAGATTTGCAGTGAACTGGAATCTGCACAAATCCCTAGTATTGAGTTTACGGCGTGTTAATGCGAGACACAAGTAATGAGGGTAAATGAGGATTAAATTTATTATTTTTAAAAGACAAGATTGTGAAACTTTAGGTATTTCAGTGGTTCTGATAAAGTTAATGTAATGGTTGGGAACAGAAGGTCATTTTACCTAATCTTTATGTTCCCATCATATAGGCAGCACAAAAACGTGGGTTGGAGACAAGATCCCCTTTACATCTTCGCTTCAAAAAATTTTTTTGCTTGAATTCTGCAGCAATAAAGAATGAAGTTGATCAGTTCTGCCTCACTAGCAGATGTTGCTATGGAGATGGGTAAAATATAATAGCTCTTAAGGATTACAAGGATGCACTGAACAATAGTGGAAAAAAAGTAACACGTAACTCGCCTTGAACAATGCCAAACAATAATGTGGATGCACAGCTAATTTAGAGGGGCCAGTCTGTTACCATTTATTTGTTGCACTATAGTTCTTTAGTTATGGCTATTCAAAGCATTTAGAGGAAGAAAAGGGGAAGTGATCTCTTTTATTGGACCAACTTCTGTTAGAGTGAGAGACCAGCTTTCAAGCTACACAGAGCTCTTCTTCAGGTCTGGAAGCTTGTCTCTTTCACACTAACAGAAGTTGGTTCAATAAAAGATATTACCTCACCCACCATGTCTCTCTAATATCCTGGGTCCAACATGCTACAACAGCACTGCATACAGTAGTTCAAAGCATTAGCCATTAAACAACTACAAAACAAAGGCTTCCATTCAGTAGTGCTCAGTCTGTAAATCCTTCACAGCCTGAAGTTTCTGTGTGAGCTATGTCTCTCAGATGCATAGACAAGGGAAAAGACAAGATTTACAGAGCGTGGCTGAGCAGATGTGGTTCATGGCAGTGACTGAGGGGCTGCAAGCTGCTAACTTGGCTGAGTGAGGCCAGACCCAGGGTAGCTTTAGCAGGAGATAGGATGGATGAAGATAATGAGGTGTTACCAAACAAATCTGCATACAGTAAACCACACAGCAGGAGATGGGGATGAGTTAGGGCTGTTAGCATACTGGTTCTTTGAGGGCAAAATTCACTCCAGGGTGAAAGGCACATGCAATGACCCCATGTATCACTAAAAGCGAAATTAAGGACATTTACTTCACTGCATAAAGAACATGAGTTAAGGCTCTGTGTGGGTAGAGTGCTGCTGTCTAGGAGGTAAAATCCATGCCTAGTCCCTGGCCAGAGTGTGGGGCTGCAGCCACTACTCCAGCCTACATCTTAGGCTCTCCCCCATCACACTCCCTTTTGTCAGCCTATGTGGTGCCCAGGCAGACTGCCTTCTGCATCACACAGGGACTACTGTCCCCACAGTCCATGGCAGCTTTGCTCCTGCTCTCCCGCCATGGCACAGCAGTAGGGCTGGGCCTTCATAAATTTTCACCCTGAGGGAACTAAAGTATCGCACAGAACCTTGCAAGGCCCTCTGCACTGGAGTGAATTTCCCTCCTAGTTAAGCTGTGACTCCAAGGGTATGTCCACACTGCAATCAGAGGTGTGAGTGCATCACATGCAGACATATCCCTGCTTAAAAAATAATAGCAGCAAATCTGGCCTGCAGCAGCATGGCCTAGCTGCTTGAGTATGTACCCAGGCTCCCAGGCAGGGTTTTACAGTCCACGCTGCCGTGGCTTCACTTCTATTGTTGTTAGAACTAGCCAGATCAAAGTTAGCTTGGGTATATCTACACATGCTGCAGTCACACCTCGGACTGCAGCATACACAACCTCAAAAAGAAACAGGGCCACTAATGTATAGCTAGTACAGAGAAGATAATGTCATGAATAGATAATAAATAGAAACAAAAGGCACTCCAAGTATAGTCCATAAACAACTCCATGGACTGAATCTGTTTTCATTTAAAGAAAAAAAAATTACTCGAGCACTGAGATCATTCATTACTGTAGAGTATGTCTAATGGGCTCTAATGATTGGATCCTGGAAATTTATAAGGCAGTAATTATTCTACTTGGAAATTAGAGACCACAGTAAGTACTGATGACACCGTTCCCTCAGTGTGCCTGCCACACTCCCATTAGCGTTAATGGAAATTACACCAAGAGGGTATCCAGTGTGTTGATGTTTTCTTAACTGTATTGCCAGGTCCTTAGGTATATGAAAATTCAAGGTTAGTACCCTGACCCCTTATAATAATAGGAGATATACCTATCTCCTAGAACTGGAGGGGACCTTGAAAGGTCATTGAGTCCAGCCCCCTCCTTCACTAGGAGAACCATGTGCTGATTTTTGCCTCAGATCCCTAAGTGGCCCCCTCAAGGATTGAACTCACAACCCTGGGTTTAGCAGGCCAATGCTCAAACCACTGAGCTATCCCTTCCCTGATAAAGACTTGAGTTTTCCCCTTTGATCCACCACAACAGAATAAAATCTGTTTAATCTAGTGTTTTTCATACTGGCTGTATCTCAAACAGCTTTAGCAAGAAATATGTTTGGTAGTGATATTGCAATGCCTTTACTGGCACCAGGAGCACCTTTGGGTGCAATTTCTCACACAGAGGTTTGGCCAGGACATCAGAGCTATACCCTCCTCTAATGGTTGTCACGATCCTGATTAGGCGATTTCTATAATCAAAGTTGCACCGGTTTAGCTAAAGGTGTCATTTTTAGACTGGTTTAGTTAAAACAGTGCAAACTCCTTTAATTGATTTAAATCTGGCTAGTATCCCTTTAAGTCAATTCCTTATCAAGTTCAAGTGAATAGATATAAACCAGGTTTAAATCAAGTGAAGATAATCCCATGGGATTTTGCACTGGTTTCATTAACTTGTTTTCAAAATCCATTTAAATTTTAAATTAAGCCTTTGTTAAGTTAACGTAAGTGCAACTTTGAATATAGACAAGGTCTTATTTGCTGCATGGCTTTGCATGGCACTTAATCACTTTATCAATTATACCACCTATAAAATGGGCCTAATTGTACTACTTTTCCACACAAGAGTGTTGTGAAATGAATTAGTTATTGTTTGCCTTGAGGCTGAAAAGTGCTAATCCTTATTATCATTCAAAAAGATCTTGGGAAACTTTAAGGCCTTATCTACACTACCAAGTTTTGTCGCCAAAAACTGCCTTTTGTCAACCAAACAGTGCGTGCATACACAGTGTGATGCAACTTTTGTCGGGAAAAATGCCCGGTTTTGGCGACTAAATACATCCACCCCGATGTGAAACTTACGTCTTTTTCCTCTACATTTTTCTGGACAAAGTGCCAATGCAGACACCACGCTTGATTTCATTGCTTTTATTGGCGTCTAGGAGGTGTCCCACAATGCCCATTGTAACCACTCTGGTCAGCAGTTTGAACTCCGCTGCCCTGCAGCCAGGTAAACAACCATCCACCCCTCCCCCTTAGAAGTCCTGGTAATTTTTGAAATTCCACTTCCTGCTGGCTCCATGTGAAGAGGTCTCCTCGCATCTTCCCAGGTTACCATGGCAGGTTATCACACCAAACACTCTCCCACTTGCACCGCTGTGGAGCTGTTGGATCTGATCAGTATATGGGGAGAGGAGGCTGTGCAATCCCAGCTGCGCTTGAGCTGTAGGAATTGGGATACCTACAGGCACATTTCTTGAGGCTTGTGCGAAAAGGGCTATGATCGGGACACGCTGCATGCAGAGCAAAGTTAAAGGAGATGAGGCAGACTAATCATAAGGCAAGGGAGGCAAACCGTCGCTCCGGTGCTTCACCTAAGACCTGCCAGTTCTATAAGGAGCTGGACGCTATCCTTGGTGGCGATCCCAATCCATTGCTAAGAGCCCCCTGGATACTTCGGAGGGAACGGAGGCGGCGGAGGGAGGACCTAACCCAGAGGACAAAGTTATTGAAGATGAGGATGTGCAGCTTCTGGCGGGGTCGCCCGGTGGGGCAGGCAGCCAGGAACTGTGCACCACACCAGAAGCGGCTAGCCAGTCACAGCAGTCACTCTCCAGGGAGCAAGAAGCAGGAAATGAGACGCCTGGCAAGTGGCTGTGGTTTGTGTAGCACGGAGGTGGGTTCAGAGTATAGAAATGTGGGCGGCTGGCTGTGTTTCTGTGAGCTGGACACTTCCCTGTGTAGCTAATCAGTACAGCGGAACAGGGTGTTGATGCACGCCAAGATCTCCCGCCGGGCATCCTGCAGAGAGATCTCCAGGAAAGTTTCCTGGAGGTACTCGGTAATCCTCTGCCACAGGTTGAGCAGCTTTATTCCTTCCCCCATTGTAGGAAACTTTCCCGCACCATTCGGCAATCACTTGTGCGGGGACCAATGCGGCACATAGGCGAGCAGCATAGGAGCAGGGTGGAAGTCACAAGTGTGGAGTAGATGTACCCTTGCTTCCCTGCTTATCCTTAGCAGTGAGATGTCTGCTAGAATGACCCCTGCCTGTGGAAAAGTGTGGGAAAATTTTAGAGTTTTTTCCATAGAATGCTGCACCACAACCCTTTCAGAGAGTGTGTGCTCTTTTCCCCATGTGGAGCACCCCAGCCCCACCCTGCCAACACTCACCATGCTTTGGCTGTTCGCGGAGATGTGTGCCTGGTTCTGCATGGAACACAGGAATGTGAAGGCTCCCACTGAAGACTTTTTTTCAATCAGTTCTTCACATCTATTTTTTTCTCAAAGTGTTTACAACCTTCCTTGATAGTTACTCTCCACTCAGGTCTGTCCTCAGCCATGTCTGCGAAGTTATCATTATTTATGCTGCATGGTGTGGGATTCTGCATAAGAGTGTTTCTAAAGCGTTTTCATTGACCACCCCTCCTGCGCTCTCTGAGTTTCAGCTCACCACAGAGAACTTTTTTCTGGCATCTATCACCACCCATATTGATAACACGACCTGTACACCTAAGCTGAGTTTTGATGATTATTGCCTTGATGCTGGTTGCTTTTGTTCTTTCAGAGATGTTAATGTTTGAGACTTTGTCTCACCAGTGGACCTTCAGAACAGAACGGAGACAGAGCTTGTGAAGTTTTTCAAGTTGCTTAATGTGTCTGCTGTAAATTGTCCATATTTCACACCCATGTAAAAGGGATGCTATCACCACTGTGTTGTATATCATCATTTTTGTTGACTGTTTGATAGTACGCTAGTTGAGGATCCTACGGTAACATTTTCAGAAGGCCTGGTTTGCCTTTCGTATTCTGTTTGATATTTCTTGGTCCAGAGAACTGTCACTCAAGATAGTACTATCAAGGAATGTAAAGTGATTGATGCTCTTTAATTCTACACCACTGATGGCGACGTTTGGCTCAGTGGTAGTGGTTGAGGGAGCTGGCTGGCAGTGGACTTTGGTTTTTTTCCATGCTGATGGTAAGTCCAAACTGTTTAGGTGTCTCTGAGACTGTCAAGGATGAGCTGTAGGTCACTTTCATTATGACTAAGTAGAGACAATTATCTGCAGAAAGTTCCTCAGACATTTTGGAGACACCTCTAATGGTATACATTCTGCCAATCCAATACAGCAGTTTCCTCAGGATAGAAAAAACAAGGCACATGAAATTGATGTTATGACACTCGCTGACAGAACTTTCAGCACCCACCGTCACCACCACACCGGATGCTTCATCGACTTGTCAAGAACAATCTATGCAAAATAAAGAGACGTTTTTATAGGAGCTCAAAAGTTTGGATCCTGAAACAGAGAGAAGCGAATGCAACTCATTTATTTACAATTGCATAGCAGTGTAGGCTTGTGCAGGATCTCTCCTATGCTTCCTTGAATACGCCATGGCACCTGTGTGTTTTTATATGGAGCAGTCACAAGATGCTGTAGTCAGTACATACTTCTTGGTGAGCTGTAGGAACAGATAAGACTCCAAAGGTATATGTATAGCTTCACACGTTATCAGGTGAAGGGGCACGATTGCTTCAGATGTATGAATAGTAAGCAGGGCATGTTGCTGCATCTCCACAGGCACTGATTCATTCAAGAACTGGATGGTGATTCTAACGCCACAGTTAAAATCCACTTGTACTCATTCACCAAGTACAAGAATGTAATAAGGAATAGATTTACAAAATGTCCCCGTCAACATGTTAAGGACACTATACAACATAAAGACAATATAACATTCAATGGACATATTATAATAAGAAACAACCCTCTGAGAATTCAGTCCCATTCAATACTAGTATCGGCAATGCTGTGCTGTAGGTACTTACGATTTCAGCTCAAGGAGCTAACATATCCCACTGCTAGGACTCAAATCATGGGCAAGGATTAGGAAAGACTCTTGTTGGGATGACAGCAACCAGGTCTGGAGTAGGTTCCATATCCCCTGGTACAGTTCTGGAGCCAGGGGATATATTAAGGCTCCAGGAGTGTAGGGCTGTTTCGTTACTGTACATACATTTACTATGATATGTATAATATTGGTGAAATATTTCAGAGATTGGCCGCTTGTTTTCTTGGTATTGTCAGAGCAGAGTTATGCTCCTGTGTAATAAATAAAGTGGGGGGATAGCTCCCTTTGATGGACACTCAGCCTGCCAGTTAGGTGTAAAATCCCTCCTGCTAGCTGTTCTTTACTTGCTTTACCTGTAAAGGGTTAAAAAGTCCCCCAGGTAAAGAAAAAAAGTGGGCACCTGACAAAAAGAGCCAATGGGAAGGTAGAACTTTTTAAAATTGGGAAAGAAACTGTCCCTTTTGTCTGTTCTCTCTGGGCTGGAGGATCAGAGCAGCCATGCTATAAGCTGCCAAGCCAGGTATGATTATAAGTTATCAGATCATGCCTAGAACTACTTATCTGAACTCCAATGTGTAAATAGATCAGAATGTTAACTAGATGCGATTAGTGTTATTTCTTATTGGCTTACAGACTCCTCTGGGCTAACCCCAGATGCTTTTGTTTGCTTGTAACCTTTAAGTTGAACCCCCAAGCAAGCTATTTTGGGTGCTTGATTTTTGGAATTGCTCTTTTAAAATCTAGCAAAAGTCTAAGTTCCAGATGTATTTTCTTTTTTTTTTTGGTTTTTAATAAAATTCACTTTCTTTTTTTAAAGAAAAGGATTGGATTTTTGGTGTCCTAAGAGGCTTGTGCATGTTTTTTGATTAGCTGGTAGCCACGGCTAATTTCCTTTGTTTCCTTTCTCAGTTCTTCCCTGGAGGGGGGGTGAAAGGGCTTGAGGGGACCCCACAGGGAGGAATTCCCAAGTGCTCCTTCCTGGGTTCAGAGGGGGTTTTGTTGCATTTGAGCGGTGGCAGCGTTTACCAAGCCAAGGTCAGAGACAAAAGCTGTAACCTTGGGAGTTTAATACAAGCCTGGAGTGACAAGTACAGTGAAACCCGCTATAACGCGATGTTTGGGGTCCAAAAAATTCCATTGCGATAAATGCGGGGACGCGGTATAGTGGGGTTTCAAGCCGGTCAGTTTAAGTCAGCGGTCCCCAATGCGGTGCATTGATGTGCACAGCCTGGTGCCTAGCGCCGCTAGTGCCTAGCAGGAGAGAGAAGCCGCGGCCCCGCACCTGCCGGGGACAGAGAACTCCAAGGCTGCGGGCGCCGGGGCTCTCTGTCCCCGGCAGGCACGGGGCCGCGGCTTCTCTCCGGCTTCAAGAGGAGCCGCGGCCCTGCACCTGCCGGGGACAGAGAGCCCCGGCGCCCGCAGCCCTGGAGACTTCTGTCCCTGGCAGGCACGGGGCCGCAGCTTCTCTCCCCTGCTGGGCACTAAGCGGGGGCACATCAATGTCCCGGCGGGCGCCATGGCGTTGGGGACCACTGGTATTAGACCTTAAAGGGGAGCCAACTTATGATTGCGTTATATGCGATTTCGCGTTATGGCGGGGCGCGTTATTGTGAGGTTTGACTCTATTAATTTTTAAAATCCTTGCGGGCCCCACCTTCTGCACTTGGAGTGACAGAGTGGGGATTCAGCCTTGACACTCTGTTTCAGTCTTATATTCATCCTGCCCAGAGTACAGCAGCAAAATCAATGGACAAGTGGTACATTTGATATAACCCCAACACTAGGCCTTAGCATGTGGATGGGGAGTAGATAGTCTAGTGCACACTGGACTGGGAGCATCTCAACCTTGTCTTACTTCTGCAAGCTATTGTCTCTGTAGAAACTGGGCTATTTAGGAGCATACAGCTGGAAGAGGAAAAGGAACATATGTTGCTATGAACAAGAGGAAACACATGCAGGTAGTGTCCTAGTGGAAGGTTGTTTAGATACTAAGCTATTTGAGGGTGGGGTATTGGACGGTATTTTATGTCTTTTACAGCACTGAACATGTTGTTGCTCAGCAAATGAATGATAATTAATAATACTTACAGATATGTCAGTGTACACTGCAGATAGTCTCATCTCAGTAAAACACTGTGGACTTGCAGCACTGCAGGTTGTTACATATCAGCTGAAATTTATAAATCAGTGAGCCACAAACTCTGAATTCAGATGTGTAGCTTTATTGTCGTTCAAAAAGGGCAACAGAATCTTTAAACTTTCACGTCAGCATTCCCCAAAACCTGGGAGCGACGGGTCAGAACGTTGATAACACAATGACATTCTTGAGCCAGCATGAGCAGAGAAAACCAAGGAGGAAGGAGAGGCACAGCTCTCATAAGTGTACCCACCTGCATGCCCTAAAGCAGAACATGGCTCAACGTGTTGCATATCTGTGTGGCAAGCAGCAAGCGCAGAGCTTATCACAAACAGAACACATACATACCCCTTTGCTTTGTAAAAATGCCTGCATGCCAGTGCCTTCTGATCCATGCAGCAAACAGTGGTCAAGGTTTCCAACAAATTTTCCTCGTTTTTTTTCCCCTGTGACACAGTCATCCTGTTTATTCTGGCCACTGCCACAGCTTAGGAGTAGTGGTGCTCTCACTATGGTCTACCCATGCTGGCTCTCTAATATCAGTGTGCTATCAGCATTCTGAGGTGAGCCAGGAACGGAGGCACTGGAGCTCGGCCTGCCTGTGTGCTTGGACCATAAGGTTAAGGGAGGTTTATAGAGTGGATTGAGCCAGCCAGCCAAACCAGCATCTCTCTGCTTTCAAAAGCACCTCAGGCTTTCCAAAGCTGCTTTTTATTAATTATTATGACCTCTGCTCTCTGTATGTTTATTGTACTCCCCCCTCCATTTTATCATCTGGTTGTACTGGGACCCCTCCTGTCCTTTTATCTCTCTGGGATGAGATTGTCACTCTACAGGGGCTCTAAAAGGGCCTCTCCAAGGACCCTCTCACAAGCTGTCATGGTGTGGGCCGGGCCAGTGACGGGAGGGCAGTTTTGGGACTCCAGCATCCAGTACTGTGGCCCATAGGGCAGCCCAGGGAGGCTGCTGTCACTTATATAAACCCCCAGGATTGTCTAGGCCCTCGGAGCTGCCCAAGCTTTAAAACCACCAGACTTCCCCATCTCCCAGGGCTGCAAGTTCTGGGCTATCCCTGAGGCTCAGAATCTCACCCCTGGATTTTAAGCAGGAGTTTAAATGTATGTCACAAGAGCCAGAGTGTCTTGGCTGGCTATTTTAAAAATGAGTTAATATCATTATAACTGTTATTAGTCAGTAAGAATAGGCCATTGTTATTTCACTTTGGGATTCACAGTTAAGCTGGGGAAGACTGTATCCAGTCGTAGTATAAGTGCCTATGAGGAGTACCTGCCCTGTTTACCCCACCAGGAGTACCGAGGCCATGTGTCCAGCGCAGCATAGGACTACATGGCTGAGGTTCAGTAATGCTTTGTTTACTCATGTAAGGCCCGATCCAGCTTCCACTGACTTCAATGGGAATTAAAACAGAGGATAAGCCTAGAGGTCTCTCTGTTTCTTCTCTGGGGCTTGGTCTACACTAGAAAATTAGGTTGGCTTAACAACATCAGTCAGAGGGTGTGAAAGTTGAGCTGGGCTTATTCCCCATGTAGACAGTGCAAGGTCAACGGAAGAATTCTTCCATTGACCTAGCTACTGCCTCTCTAGCATCTTAAGTGTAGATGAGCCCTTTCATAGAAAATTTTAAGGATCGTCATCTCTCCTGTGTGTCGTGTCTCTGTGCAGTTTAGTGGTTGTAAGAATTAGTAATGATTTGGATACCCTATGGAACCATTGACTCTGTGTGTGGGAGTATGTATTGTGGGGACAGTCCGGGATCAGCTTTGGGAGAGGAAGCTTATACAAAGAGAAGGTGGAGTGCAGGGCAGCAGTTGTAGCCTTCCTCTGTCCTTGCCTACAATACACTTCGAAAAATGTCAAAGAAAAGTACCAATTCGCTTGGTACTTTGTGGGTACCAAATTTCAAGTAAAGGTGGCTTTTTGTCTTTCTGGCAATTTTCACACACACAATAACCATTTGCGCCTGAAATGTTGCAGAAAGAGGCAATTTCAGGAAGCCCAAATAACTTGACAACATCTCCTCTAGGTCTAGTTAGTGTTGTAATTTCCTCATCAGATGTCATCCTCAAGTAAAGTCATTTCATTTCTTGCACTGCTGCTCTGAGGAGCAGTTGTCACTGAAAAACAAGGCCTTAGCTCATCTACACAGTAAGGACGATACATCAATAGGATGGCATGCAGTGCTACAGGGTTGCACAGATCTAGGGCCCTGAACCACAGTCCATTGAAGTCTATGGGAGTTTTTCCATTGACTGTGCTGGGCTTTGGATTAGGCTTTGAGAGAATGCCCCTGTTGAAAGCAGTGCTTAGCCTTTAGCATATTTTAGATTTTTGTTTCTCTTTTTCTATTCAAGTTTTAAAACATTTATGGCTGGATGTTGAAAGGATTATGAACAAGTCCTTTTGCCTGACAAACCTGCGTGTGGAGAAACATTATGTATATGACTGAAAAACTTGCTATATCATCACAGGATGTATCTGGCACAAATAGAACGATTGCAAATCTGGCTTTCTGCTTATGCAAATTTGCAGGTTACAGTAACACAAGGCACTTCCTATATGCACAGAGCCAGACTTTAGCTCATGGTCAGTAGCACTTATTCACTTGTGAGGGATCTTGCTGAAATCATGTTATCTTCCCACTCTTTGAAATTTCCCGTTTATAGACTAAGGGCCCATCTGAAGCATATACTCAGCCTAAGTAGCACTTACTATTGCAAATAGTTCCACTGGCATTTTAGTATTCATGGGTGTGACGGGCGGGACCCTCTGGGATGTCTCCTGATGTGCTGGGATGCCACTGAGTCAGACTGTTCTGCCAGCCTGGGCCCCCTTTTACCTGGTCTTGCTGGGGTAGGCTCCTCAGCCTTTTCCAGCCAAGCACACAGGCAGGGCCACACCCAGCTGCACAGATCGACAGAGATCCATTCTGGGAAGACTCAGCTTAAGGGGCTTGCCACAGCACCCAGATGGCCACCCTCGCTTGGAGTACAAACCCAAAATTATATGAAATTCACTTCTTCCCTTAATGTGGAGGAGGGTATGCACACTTCTTCCCCCTCCCCCCCACCAGTTAGAAATCACATAAACTGGGTTATATTGTAAATCAGAAATAAATATATTAACTATAACTATAATTTTAAGTAGTTAAGGAAGTAGCAGACAGAACAAGGCAGATTACTAAGAGAATAAAACAGAGCATGCAAACTAAGCTTAATACACTAAAAAAACTGGTTACATGTAACTTCTCACCCTAAATGTGGTTCTAATAATCTTCACAGGCCAGATGCTCTTCCAGCCTGGGTCCAGTTCTTTCCCACAGTTCAGTCTTAGTTGTTTCCAGCAGTCATCTTGGGTGGGGGTAGCCGGGGAGAACTGACGACCTGTATTACCTCACCCCCCGCCCTTAAATAGGATCTGCATAAGGCGGGAGTCCTCTGTTTCCTAGTTTGACCCCTCCATCCCCCCCCCAGCTTCTCGTGGAAAAGTACAGAATTCAAGATGGGTTCCAGTATCAGGTGACATGGTCACCTGCCCCCGTAGGGCCCCTGTAGTCATTCTTCACAGGCTGACCCACATGTTCACAGGAAGACTAAGCTCTTTTACAGTCCATTGTCTCTTGCTGATGAGCCATAAGCACTGTCCGGCTTTTTCATTGTTGTACATTAAGTGTTAGCAAGCGGGGGTCACCCAAAGTAGCATAGTTGAAATACAGATACAGAGTCAATATTCCTAACTTCAGCTACAGAAATGATACAGGCATACACACTGGATAATCACATTCAGTAAATTATAACCTTTCCAATGATACCTTACAAAACCCATCTTATGTAAAGTACATCTCAGTTATGTCATATTCATATCATAAGCATATTTTCATAAAGAATATGGAGCGAAGCGCCACAGTGAGATATTTCAGATTTCTATGGGGCGAGTTTATCAAACCTCCTCTTAGCTTTCAGGTCCAGGCTCCACATACAGAGCTGGAGACCAAACCACCAACAATGCCAGCAGTATCTCCCTGTTAGCTTGTCACATGACCACCTCTGTGTCTTATTCCCCATTGCCCAGAAGTGAGCTGTAAGGTTACTATTCTCGTCTCCTTCAAATCCCTCTTCAAGACCCACTTCTGCAGGGATGCTTATAAGAAATCAGCTTACAAATGATGGTTTGGTTGAGGGGCAGTTGGAGATAATTGACACTTGCTTTATCTAGTTATAATAATGATAATGAAAATGTACATATGTATGTAAAGATTGTATATATTTTACCCGTCTTCTCTTCCCTCTCCCCCACATCCTCTGCATGTTGATTGTCTTCTTAAATCAGCAAGGCCTGTATGTTTGTACAACACAGTGTGGTCCAGATTCTGACTTGGGCCTCTGAGTGCAACTGCAATGTAAGTGCTAAGTAACACTGATGCATACTCAGCAGTCTCTTTTTATTGTGTAATACACTGCGTACTCAGTGTGGTCAAGTAACTAATAAAGGGAGGACAGGCTGTCTAGGAGGGGGAAATGATCAAGAGTACTGAAAATGGCAGAGAGGTTGAGGAGGATTAGGGTGGAGGATGAGAACAGTATTGCCTATTTTGGCCGGCGTCCATGCTTCTTTTTCTTGCCAGGCAAAATGACTGGGGAAATCCCTGGCAAGATCAGGACCAAGCTATGAACAGTAACAGGAACAAAAGGATCCAGACAGTGGTGGGAAGTGAGCAGAGGAGTTTCCGGGATTGAGTGCTAGAAACTAGATACAGGTTTAGACAAGAAAGGTGTAGGTAAAAGGACTGGAACACAAGTGTTGTAGTTAGAACCCTGAAGGTGGAATTGGTTCTGTGGAGCTTTGCTGCTGTTTATGCTGTCTCTGTTCAAGATAAGCAGGGCTTGTCTGCATAGCGTGTGTTTCATGCACCATGTGTTGGGTAATAACATTAAAGGACTCCATGCTTGTAAAACAAAATTGGCTCTTTAATATGAGAGCGATTTGCAGAGATTATGCAAGAGCAGCTAGCGTTCTAGCTATGTGCATACAGACTGACTTTCTGATGCTGCTTCCGAACTCTTCCCTCCTGCAACCGGGGTTCTCTGCTCGGTGTCCCCATCAGGCTCCCTCCTTATGACCCTTTGACCTCACTCCTGTCCCCTGTCTGTTCTTTATTAGTTGTTCCCCCGCACTTAGGGTTTTTCCGCCCTCCTCCTCCCCTCCCTGGGGGAGGGGAGGCCGGGGCCGGTGGCCGCCGCCGCCCCCCCCTCCCCTCTATACCTGTAGTCCTCCCTCCAAATCCCATGCAGGGTGTAAATTGAACAGACTAGGAGGATTATGCAAAATCTCTTTTGTGAATTTCTCTCCCACTGAGGAACTGATAGACCCTGAAGTCCCACACTTTAATATAGGACTCCCCACCTTCTTTCTTTGATCAAGCTTACTGATGTCCATTGGCCCTGTGATAGAGCTCCTTCAGCCTCAAGGTGAGCATTGAACCTGTGATCATGGCTGTAAGGTAGCATGGTGACCGAGGAGATGGATTTGCAGTGTGCTCAACCAGAATTGGCAAGTAACAATTAGTTTTGGGGCAGTATCAGCCTGAGGAGACAGAATGGGAAGTCACTTCCAAGATGAAAGGATCTCGTTCTGCATCCTGGAACCAATAAATGTATGGGAATGAGCTTCACGAAGAAGGTAACAGAAAAGAGCACAAAGACACTAGGAAGAGTGAAATTTTTAGGGAGAGATGATTGCTGTAGAGAACATCAAAAGTTTCTTAGGTGGTCCAACCAAAACCTGGATCAATACATAACATACAGTGTGAGGTACAGAAGAGGATGATTGTTATTAGCATCAATTCACAAAGGATGACTCTTGGGAAGAAATTACATTGCCACTTAATGATATGTGTTCTTCTGTTTGCCCTTTTGCTTTTGAATACAAGTTCAACCTTTGCATGGCAGTGGTCTTTTAGCTGCTGTTTTTCAAGTGAGACCTCAAAGACAATGCGCTCTGCCAAATACATGGGGCAGCACTGGAGATACATTTTGGTCTCCGTTGCTGGTACAATAGGCAGAACTCAAGTGGTCAAAGACGGCAATGAAAAGTTGGCTTTCAGAGAAATGGGCATGTTCAAAGAGACAGCAAAGAATAACATGCATTGGAAACACAGAAGAAAAGACTTAAAAGATCATAAGCACTCCATAGGATAAAAATGGTGTGAGTAAGCAGGGAAAAGCTAAGCTGACAACAATCCGTAGGTTACTAGCAAAAACTAAAAGGTTCTAAATATCCATTTCTTTCAAATAATGTACAGTTCACTGGTGCCTGAAGATGTGAACCTTAGAAGCTTTCTTGGAAAGTCTGAGGGACAGCTCTGACAACGAAATGCATTGTTAGAATACCCAATGGAGAGCCAGAACCGGGAAGTCACCCTACATCTACTGTTACAGAATTTTACATTTCATGTACCCAGAAACTTGTGTTTCAACAATCTAAACAAAATACAAAACCCAAAAAGCTGGCAATAATGCAATAGCGACCTGATTCAAAGCCTATCAAAGTCAATGGGAGATTTTCAACTGTTAGGAAGTGCAAATGAGGATGCAGTCCCTTGAGGTTTTTTTTTTTATAAGAAGAAGAAGAAAATAAAAAAGCAATGATGTATCTAATCCAAATGGACAGTGAGTGAAGAATAAAGTTGTTTTCTTAAGAAGGAGACCTACATGTATTAGTTGTTTGCTGAATTGTCTAATCATACCACATGTGCTGAAATAAAACAACCCTACACTACTGATGTGTTGGAAAGGACGGAAGTTTGATTTTATATTGTAAGTACCTTGGGGCACAGACTACCTTTGGGTGTGTCTTCGTGTGATGCTGAGCACATCCTCAGCTCTTAACAAATAATAATTATGATGGGATTGGGCCCTTTGGGGTGTCACCGGATGTGCTGGGGTTTAACTGAGCCTCCCCTGCTCAATCAGCCTGGGCTCCCCCTCCCTGCTTTGCTGGATTAGGCTCTCCGGCCTCTTGCAGCACACACATAGGTAGGGCCTTCCCTTCAGGTGGCTTTAGCAGTCTTACTTCTTGGGCAAACAAGGCACAGAGAGGAGGAGTCACGTTTGCCTTCCTCCCCACCCTTAAATAGGATTTACGTAAGGTGGACCTAGTAGTTTCACAGCTATGTCCCCGGATGCCTCAGGAGGGAGAGAGATTAGTATCTTCATGGTTTTGTTGTTCTTTCCCGATGGCTCATTAAATTTGATAGCCTGTCCTCTGGTAGGTGTCTTCCCAATACACACCCAGTTGTAATTGTTACATAGTCCATATTTCTAACTTTAGATATAGAAATGATACATGCATACAAATTGGATAATCACATTAAGTAAATCATAACCTTTCCAATGATACCTTACAAGACCCATCTTGCATCAGTTATGTCATATTAATATCATACGCATATTTTCATCAAGAATATGGAGTGAAATGTCAATAATCATATTTAAGGGACTACAGGAATTCCTGGAACTAGAATTATCAAGATATTCAGTGTAGGTATCTGCATAACTGGGTATTTCCTATATGTTTCCAGAGTATTTAGCAAACCGGATACTCTATTGGGGCCTCTAAGCACTAATGTAATATAAAAAAATAATACTTTTGTAATAATCTATATCCTACCTCTCCCTTTAAGACTCCTTTTCTTTGTTGTCCTCCCATGTTGTGCCATATCTAAAATCTAGCCTGGAAGTTCTTTGAGGCATGGAGCAGTCTGACTTGTTCTGCAAAGTGTGTGATACAGTTTTGAGTAGACTCAAAATACATAATAATTACAACGAACCCAGAAGATTTGTATACTATTAGCATATTTGTTGCAATAAAGAAAATTTTAGTAGATCACATTTATCAAATATTGGTTATTGTATGGACTTGGGAATTAGTTTCCTTATAGTCCACAAAAACTACAAATAAATGAAATTCATACATGAAAAGCTGGAAGTGTTCACTGTCAATAAGGAAATGACGTGATCTGTTAAGTGAAAGGTCATTGTTCAATTACATTTGTATGGGAAATTGATTTATAATTATTAATATAGCTGAAGTGGGAAGGGATCACAGAAAAGCCATAATGATCAGTGCTAGATAAAGATGAGGACCAGTTCCTGCAGTTCAGATACTGACATCAGTGGGAGCTCAAAAGCAGGTTATGGATCTGCTGTGCTTTAAATGTATCCATAGAGCATATCTACTGAAGCTTTTTTAAAACTTGAGAGGATGAAACCAGAAAATTTCAAAGGGATGCTCTGGGGCAGTGGTTCTCAAACTTTTTTTTTCACGGACCACTTGAAAATTGTTGAGGGTCGTGGCGGACCACTTCATGATCTTTCTAAATGTTGTTTGTACCATTAGCTAACTAGCGTAAAGCGCTTTGGATAAAAGCGCTATATTAAAATAAAAATAACTTTTTTTTTGTTCTGCAAATAAAAGCACACAACTCATATTTTAATATCGGTAGTCTTACCTTTCTAACAGGATGTATGTGCCCTCTCTCCCATGCCGCGACAGCCCCCTGAGCTGGGGCTGGGAAGGACTGGGGTCTCTCCCAGGCAGCCTCGTCCCTGAAGCTGGGGAAAGTCGCCTCTTTCTCTGGCCACCGCAGCCCTGCACGTCCCAAATTCCCCCACTCCTCACCCCACTGCGCCCTCCCACCTACCTCCTATTCCCCCCAAGGCCACTACTTCACCTTACATGTACGTCTTCTCAGAGGCCAGGCACCTAATTAGTGGAGCCATGCCTGTGCGACTTCACTAATTAGGTGGGTGGGCCTTCATTCTCTTGTTTGCAGTCGCCCAGGCATGCACCTTAGAGGGAACTTTCCGCAGACCACCTGAATGGAGCTCGCAGACCACTGGCGGTCCACAGACCACAGTTTGAGAGCCTCTGCTCTAGGTGCATGGCTTGGGAATGCTTTTTTCATATCAATTTTTTTTTAAATTTTGGGCCAGATCCTTAGCTGATATAATATGACATAGCTGCATTGGAGAAAATGAACCAAATTTTCTTTGACTGTTCACATCCCTTTCCCGTTTGCTGTCCGTTAATATTTTAGTGAGCAGGTTTATGAGCCAATCAGCAAATTGTATTCAAATATGATTGAATTACTGTGGACACAAGTTTCAAATGTGTAGCTAAGAATCACACTGGAAACTTGTTTCTAATAGTTACACTCTTCCAGTTAGGGAGGAGATCCATACCATGTGTCCAATCCAAACAGCGCCCTGGGCGCAGACCTGTCTGGGTCCCCAGAGAGAATGCAAGCTTTCTGCATTGCAACCCCCATTCCTAGACTCACTGAGCAACAGCTAAGTTAGAATCAGAGCTTCTGCAGTTTGGTTCCATGCTATGATCCCATCCCACTTTTTTCTGCTCCACCCCTGGGGGAACCTGCACCAGGTCCCTGTTCACTGGGGAGCCATGGGAGGCACTGTGGACAATCATTTCTGGAGCTACCTTAAGCACACTGCCACCTGTGTGTAAGTCAGTGGTCAAATGCCTGAATCTGGCCAGACAGCTTTGGGGTTTTGTTGCCTGTTGAGAAAGCCCATTGCTTCATTCTGTTCTCAGCAATATCGCCCAATGACAGTCAGTTTACTGTTCCACTTTCAGGATGTAGCTTACTCTGTAAGCAATCCCATTTTCGTCAGTGGAAACACCTGCAGATTAAAGTACATGATTAAGGGTGGCCATATCTGACCCTGAGTTTGCAAAGCACTTCAAATAGAGCAGTGAGGTGTAAATGTGAAGTAGAACCAGGGGCTCAGAAATATTGTGGCTGGTTATTTTTAGAATTTTGCATGTCTAGACAGGGGTGGCTCCTGGCACCAGCACGCCAAGTGCGTGCCCTGGGGTGGCAAGCCATGGGGGGCACTCTGCCAGTCGCCACAAGGGCAGCAGGCAGGTTGCCTTTGGCGGCATGCCTGCGGAGGGTCCGCTGGTCCCGCAGCTTCGGCGGACCTCCCGCAGGTGTGCTGCTGAATCCGCGGGACCGGGGACCTCCCGCAGGCAAGCCGCCGAAGGCAGCCTGCCTGCCGTGCTTGGGGCAGCAAAATTTGGTCTAGAGCCGCCCCTGTGTCTAGACCAAATGCTTACTTGTTTCCTTCTAAGCCATTTCACCCTTGCCCGTAATACACAGTAATTGTACATTCGCATGAATAAGGAAATTTGTTCTATTACATAAAATTGAGTTAGTTTCAAGATACCACAGGGAGTCTCAGTAGTTCACTGAAACTTCCTATGATCATTAGGCCAGAGAAGTCACACCAGCTCTAGGCAGTAGGACGTATTTAGGTGAAATTGACATCCAGTGCAAAGTCAGAGCAAACAGCTGCTGGAAGGGCCGGTCTTAGGCATGAGCCAACGCAGTGGCTGCCCAGGGTGCCCGGTGGTCAAGGGGGCGCCCTGCGGCAGGACAGAGGTGTGAGGTTCTAGTGTAGTGTCAGAAACTGCTCTCTGGGGCACGCCACTTGGAGAGGAACCCAGATTTTTCCCTGCTTCTTCCCGGTGGAGGAACATGGGGCGGGAGCGGTGACACTTGGTGACAGATACTGCTCCCCCCCCCCACATTCCTCTGCACCCCACTCAGGGGCTGGGAGGGGGCAGAGCGAGGAGCAACACCAAATGCTCCGTGCATCCAGGTCATTTTCCCCACCTAGGCTGGGCTGGGCTGTGAAGTGAGCATCAGGAGCTGCTGCCCTGCCCTCCCCTTACACAGCCCAGGTGGGGAAAGTGACCTGGGTGCAGGGAGCCCTGATGTCGCTCCTCGCTCCCCCATCACTGTCCCCTAGGACTGCGGGGAGGAGCAGTGTTCTGGGGGCGTGGGGGAGCGAGCAGCACTGCTGGTCAGTCTCCCCACATGGGCTCAGGAGGGGGTTCACGGCTTGGGGATGCAGGAGAGAGGTGCAGGGGTTGGGGGCAGGAGGGGGCAGGAAGGTGGTGCAGGACTTGGGGGCTCAGGAAGCGGTGCATGGGTTGGGGGCAGGAGGGAGGTGCAAGAGTTGAGGGGGCAGGAGGGAGGTGCAGGACTGGGAACTCAGGAGGGGGTACATGGGTAGAGGGGCAGGAGGAAGGTGCAGGGATTGGGGTGCAGGAGAGGGACAGGAGGGAGGTGCAGGACTTGGGGGCTCAGGAGGGGGTGTATGGGTTGGGGGCAGAAGGGGGTACATGGGTTAGGGGGCAGGAGGGAGGTGCAGGGGTTGGGGTGCAGGAGAGGGGCAGGAGGGCTCAGGAGGGGGGTACATAGATGGGGGGAGGAGGGATGCAGGGGTTAAGGGGGGAGTGCAGGGGTTAGTGGCAAAGGGAGCTCAGTTCAGGGGTTAGGGGGCAGGGTTGCAGGAGGGGAGTGCAGGGGTTGGGGCAAAAGAGGAATGAGAAGCCCACAGGGGCCCAGGGCAAAGGGGTGGTGCTGCACCCACAGGGGCCAGGGGTACCAAAATACAAGTTCACCCAGGGCACCATTTTCCCTAAGGCTGGCCCTATAGCAGCCCCCGCCCACACTGTGTCCTCTGTGGGGTAGGGGACAGTGTTTTCGCTAACAGAGCCACCAGTAGAGCCCAGTGGCTATGTTCCTGCCCCTCTTCTTGCTTAATCTCCCCATTGTCCATGCTCCCCCAGAGAGCTGCGGTGGAGTTTATCTCCAAGGCCCCGGGCCTGTGCAGCATCCCTGCTTCCCACCCAAGCGTGGGAAACTACCCCAGTGCTGCTGCATTGTGGCCCTTCTTCAGTCAAAGAGCTGGTGTCCCCCAGCAGATGGAAAGTATAGACTGCCTCAGCACCCAGCAGCGGCTCCTAAATAATAGCGCTTTAAAAAAATGGAAAAGAAGGAACGTTGAATGGACCCAACAGTCGTAAATGCCAACGTTTAAATCCTGCCCAAGGTGTCTGGAGGGAACACGGGGGGCTGTGTGTGGGGGGTGCAAGCTGCCAGTAAATTCTCAGACATCCTGCTGCTGTAGGACAGAATAGCACAGGGTGCTCCTGGGGAAAATGTGTTTGGGCTTGATCCAAAGCTCATTGAAGTCAGTGGAAGGACTCCCATTCACTTCAGTGGACCATGGATCAGACTCTTAGTGAACAAGCTGACATTCCTTTAAGAAGGAGCATCTTCCATCCCAGCTTAACACATGCTGCAGTGTACATGGTGAGAGGCTGACCAAGCCTCCCAGATAGCAACCCACAAGCCCTGGGGCTGTGGAGCAAAGTGGGTGCAGTAGCCCCTTACTTGCTTCTCCTTTGAACATAGGAACATAGGAATTGCTGGTCTGGATCAGACCCAAGGTCCATCCAGTCTCCTGTCTCTGACCCTGGCCAGCACCAGATGCTGCAGAGGAAGATGCAAGAAACCTCTCATTAGGCAGATGTGGGATAATCTGGCCCCACACTAGGTTTTATTCTGATCCCTGATAGTTAGAGATTGGTGTAAAGCCTGAAGCATGAGGTTTAATATCCCTTCCAGAATTTACATTAGCATTAACAATCGTAACCTTGGGTGTTCTTGTTATCCATAGCTCTAGCCAATGCCTTTTTGAATCTCACTAAGTTTTGGCTTCAACAACATCCTGCAGCAATGAGTTCCACAGCAGAATTACGTGTTGTGTGGAAAAAGTATTTCCTCACCAGGTGAGAATTGTGCTGTGGTGTTAATTGAGGTGCACTGGGTGGTAGTGGTAGGTGGAGGGAGAAAGGATCTCAAGGCTTGATTGGACCCTGAAGATATCCATACTTCAGACCGTAACACATGCATTGCCACTATGAGGGAGTGAGAGAGGCCAGTGAAATTCTCTTTACTTTTTAAATAAAATTTTGAAGGGGGGAGATTGTTTTATTACATTTTATCTTTGGGGGCGGAGGGAGTTGGGTCCTGCTCCTGGAAAGTGGGAGGCCCTGGGTCCATATCTGGTCCTGCCATGGAGGGGTGAGCTGGAGACTCAGTCTGCTCTATTCCAGTGAAGAGAGGAGGGTAGAATTCACCCCTGTGGAAAGACCCAGCACAAGGTCTATGCACCACTTCAAGTCCCACGTAAACCCTCAAAACAGTCCTTAAGTGGTGCACAGGTTTTGTGCTAACCCTTGGCCCAGGGATGAATTTCTCCCTTATTAAGGTTTTGTTGAGGAAGGTTCATGTGAAGGAAAACCTATGTTTGCTTTAAAACCATATTATCACTTTATGTGGTGGTAGAAAAGTGTGCAAATCACCAATCATTTTTAAATTGTTAAGCATAATGAAAATGGAAAGTTGCTCAAGAAGGAGGAAGCTGCCATCTTGACTTTCAGCCGGCAGTTTGGAACAAAGGAATGTCAGTGCGGGATTGAAGCTAGAGAATTTCACAGATGTTTTCAGGTAAGTTCTGTCATTTAATGCATTTTTTTAAAAAAAGTTTAATATAAATATTTTCTGTGGGTGCTTTTCTAGTAAATAATACTTTGCATTTCAGTCGGGGCAGCTCTAGCCATTTCGTCGCCCCAAGCACAGCGGCATGCCGCAGGGGGCGCTCTGCCGGTCACGCGGCTCTGGTGGACCTCCCGCAGGCGTGCCTGCGGATGCTCCACTGAAGCCGCGGGACCAGCGGACCCTCCACAGGGACGCCTGCGGGAGGTCCACCGGAGCCGCCTGCCACCATCCCAGCGACCAGCAGAGCACCCCCCGCGGCATGCCGCCCCAAGCACACGCTTGGCGTGCTGGGGCCTGGAGCCGCCCCTGATTTCAGTGGCATCTTCCAAGAGAGAAAGTGCTTTGCAATTAATTTACTCTCATGAATTCTCCTGTGAGGTATGGCAGTATATTATTAGCCCAATTGTGCCAACAAGGAAACTGAAGCACAGAGACGTTAAGAGCTTAAGTGGAATTCCTGCTTGAAAGCAGCTTAAAATGGCCTCACTCATTGAGAGACACTAGAACCATTCATGCTTTATTAAAATATGACAGTAGCTCTGGTGTTTTTACAAATATTTTTAAAACATATATTTAGATGGATTTTTTTGGTGTAACAAATATAATACCTTGGACAGCCAAATGAATACTGCAGCTTTCCTCTCACAACCATGACAGTGTCCTTTTACTTCAGGCTATGTTATAAATTGTCTTTATATTTTAATTAATGTAGGAAAAGCAAAGATTGGAAAATATGAATATAGAAATTTCACAGTGGAGAAAAAAAAGAACCAAACAACTGAACACACTTATTTTGTATGCAATATTCTGTCATTACCTGCAGCTGATGCATAATGTCCCTGTAATTCTAGGAGACTATTATTCAGTAACTGAACTATTTAAAACCCTTAGCAATAACAATTAATAGCACATGTATTTAGAAAACACATTCTGGAATGCCCATCTCAGAACTTACAAAGGTGGATAGTCATGGAGACAAAGTCAGTGCACACACATCTGCAGAATTTTAAGAAAGATATTTAGCACGTGACTGTTTATGCTCATGAAGGGTGCATAGGTTAACAGCGCTAAGAAATGGCAAATCACAATGACAGGATGATAAAATATTGATTGCTATAAAAGATAATGATGTTAAATCCAATGAGGCCATGTCCAGCCATATATCACCACTTCTCTGGACCCACACCTGATCCTCCCCTTTCAGTCCTTGGCCTTTCCCTTCAATTCACCCTTTCCCCTGCTGGTGCGTGGCCTCAGCCCCTGCCCTCTTTGTCCTAAGCCAAACCCGTATTGCCTCTCGTTCCAGCCCTTACTATACCCCTTTAGTTCCTGCCCCCATGACCAACCAGAAGACCTTCTTCATTATAAGGCGAAAGTCAGTAGATTTTGAGGTAAGGTTCTTGACTGGGAATTCAATTGGTTAACCTCAGTGGGATAGGTTCAAATCCTGGGCAGAAAAGGCTCAGAGGGCCCAAGAGCCAGGAGAGCTGGGATCAGGAGTGGGCCGCCAATGAATTTGAGTGAAACCCATGAATTTGCTCTGTCAGTGTTAGCAACCCTTTTAATTTGTTTTCTGCAAAAGTTTATGTGTGTGATGTTCTGTGCAGAAATGTTTGCAATAAGTGAAAATCTCACACATGGATATTTGAGTCATCCAGCTAGGGAGTTGAAACAATATCATGTGACTTATGTGATCAGTCACATGGCACAAATAACAAAAAGCCAATGGTCAAAGTAAATAATTCATGGATAATCCATATTAGGCAGGACAGTGAATAGTTTCAGGTAACAAACAAACGTGTTAAAAAAAATGAAAGACTGTTCTTTGGCTAATTCATGAACAGAAAAAAAGAGCTAATATTGAATATATTATGTGCTATGAATAATCCCCCATCTACAGCAATTGCAGCAAGGTTCAGCTGCCCTCACTTCCCCTCCCCCATCTCTCTTTTTGGTTTCACAGCTTTCCCTATAATCAATGTAAATGCTTTGTAATCACAAAAGGAAATAAAATAGAATTACATTTTCTCATAGCCTCTTCTCAGCATTCAGACTTCTATGGATACACCTGCAAATGGACCTGGCTATTAAAGGGACTGTTTGCTTTATAAGAGCCTTAAATGGACAAGGGTCAACTTTTCAAACTTGGGGAGCAAGGGAATGTTTTTTAAAACTTATTCCATTAACCAAAAGGCGAGAGAAGGAATAGTACATAATGTTCTCCTATTCACCTTAGCCTTCATCTCCCATCCAGCTGCATACTTCCGGTCTCATTCTTTACCTGTGAAGCATTCATGTGAAACTCATGGGGAAAAAACAAACAAACAAACAACCGTCTCCCATGGAAAAGATTAGGTCTCTCCAGCAGTCTCTACCATGTGATTTCAATTACTACGTGGACAGCCCTGGCCCAGCCTCTGCTTCACCTCTTTTGTCATTGTGCTGACTAATGAACAAGTTATGCTGGCAATAAGCTGAGGCTGCAGCCAGGTGTTCTGTTTTCTCCCAGGCTGGGTTTTGTGTGGGGTCGTTGTTTGCTGCAGATGATGAAATGATTTAATAAGAACGTTTGTTCCTTACATTGAGCTTAAGAGCACAAGGAAACTCATTTTATTTAGTCTACATCTTTGAGATGATAGTGAAGTAGTTACCGCATCTGTCTGGGAAGGAAAACGCTGATTTCTTTTCAGCTGTTCTTGGAAATGGGGAATGAAACAAGGTGACGTGTAGGTACAGCAGCTATTTATGGATGCTAATGTTCAGAGGGCAGTGTTTTAACAAAGGTCCTGCCTATCACAAGAAAATGACTCACAGGGCTGCTCCTGTTCCCCCATGAACAGAAGTTGGAAGTAGCTTGGCTGCTGTCAACAGAACTAAACTGTGTAAGACCCTTTAATAATAGTATTAATAATATACATGTATTTAGTGCAATACTGGCAGTACTTCACATAGATTTAAAAAGAAGCCATGGTCCCTGCCCAAAAGACCTTACAGATTTTAGAAAAGCAAAGCAAAAGGAGTAGGGAAAGGTGAGATGAAGGTTAAATAGATGTGTATGCACATCACATTACTTAGAATGCAAAGCATAAACTTTGTGATGATCTTTTAAAGCAGAAACTGCGGTCGGGTAAGGAGAAGACAGCACAAGAGGAATAGTCAGCAGTGGGCAACAATTATATTTAGGACAAAATTCTACCTCTCTTTGCTCCCCCTGTTGCCTTCAAAAAGAGAAATCAACATGACACAATGTTAATTGATGTCTGTATTCTGGCTCCCCACAACTCTATGCACAACTCCTTCTGCACATTATTCCCACCACAAGAAGTAGTAATATGTGGAAGCAGTTGTGGAAACACAAGGAGTATGGTATGTTCCAAAATGGCACCCTGAAACAACCCTCTACAACCAGAGGTATGGAGAAGCTGTGGAATGGTATTTCCCCAAGTGTGAAAGGGAGCCAAAATGGACCAGGAGGATGTTGGGGACCATTCTGCCCCACCCACAATTCTTCATGTGGCAACAGATTTACAGACATATGTGAAAGTGTAGCCCCAAACAAGAATATGACTCACTGTGATAGGTGAAAAGGAACCTGGACGGTCCAAAATTCTGAGCATCCCACAGAAAGGTTAGCGAGGGATGTCAGTCACCCTTGTCATTTAATATATGTGTATATTCACCTACACATACATGATGTTCTTTTTGCTGTGTTCTAAGAATAGTTTTCTTATGAATTCAAAGTCCTGCAAGTTTGTTTAGGGTCTGTAATTTGCTTGCTCCCGTACATGCACAATCCACCATTAGGATGGCTGTGTGGGGGACTACCACTGGATTTAATATCGGCCTTCTGGCTAAGAGAGGTGAAAACATTATCTAGTTTCTTTAGGCCCCAACAAAGCTATATTCAAACATTTCTATATTTAATTAGCAATAGGACACCAAAACAATAAACAATATAGAGCAGGGACAATATGGGTGAGATAATATCTTTTATTGGGTCAACATCTGTTGGGGGGAGGGAGAGACTTTTGAGGTTTCACAGACCTCTTCAACAAAGATACAAGCCAGGAGTGGCAGCTGTGTCCCAAGAGCTGCTAACAAAATGGAATTAACATTCCATCATAGTACATACATTAGGACAAACCCAAAGCATCTGACTCACACCAAGGTGTATTTTGCCTCTAGGTCAGCTTGATGAGCCACCACCCTGTGTGAAGGAGGCAATCTTGGCAGGTATGCAACAGAGGAAGTACTGTGTTTTACAAAATGTAATATTTACATTTCACACTAACAATGGACCTTGGGGCAGATCTTCAGTTTCTGTGAGCTGTCATAGTTCCAAATGATTCAGCAACTGAGAATCTGATGCCTTGTTTGAGAAAATATATCCTGCTACTACTGCTAAATCCAGTGGTCATGCATTCTTAATAGAATCCATGTTGCAGAGGCCAGGAGCAGTGGCTAGTAAAGAATGTATACAGAAAAGATGTCCTGCATATAACATTACCATTTATTGTTAGCCATGCTCCCAAAGAATCAATTAAAAAGTGTATTGGAGTTACATATTGATACCAATCCAGACCATCCCTGAGAAATATTAGGTCCCCATTAAATGGTTCAAATATTTTAAATCAATCTTCTCTGTAGAAATCATGCATCAGGAGGTGGCCCTTTTGTTCCCCTCTAACGCACAGTAGGGTGGCTAGATCTCTGTTGGGTAGTAAAAACACAGGAGAATTTGGCTCCTTTGCTAACCTGAAGTTATTTGTACCAACTGTGTATTGACCATACATTTTGATATCTTTTGGTCAGAAGAACAGAAATTCGTGGTGGTGGTGGTGTTTATTAATGGCATGAAATTTGATTTCTGTGGGAATGGAGTTAGATTTCTATTTCATCAGGTTTAGTCTGCTTAAATGAAATAAGAGATATAGTGTTAGGATGAACCAATAAAGGGTATTTTATTTAAACACAGTCAATTCTTAAACATGGCCCTCAGTTAATAGAAAAAAACACCTAAGGGCTTGTCTACATGGGAAAATTGACTGGAATCAGCTATTGCAGACTAGCTATTCTAGAATAACTCTCCCTCTAGATATTGATTCCAGAATAAAAATGCCTTTTCCCTATTAACTTAATCCACTTTGGAAATAAAAAAAGGCACTTATATTTTAGAACAAGTGTCCACGCATGGAGCTATTCTCGAATGGCTATAGTGGAATATCTTATTCTGCAGTAGCTATTCTGGTCAATTCCCCTGTTTTAGCAAGCCCTCAAACATCCTAAATCCACCATATTATCTTATTTTCTTTTCTTCTGCAGGGTAAGGGTGGGTAATACAGAAAGCTATTTCCCATTCCCTCTAATTAAGGAAGGAAAACATTTCATTAAATATTTCACTAAGGTCATAATCCTGTTTTCATGACAATCCTTTGCAGCAGAAAATATTGCAGATTTAAAAATACAACATTATGCACCAAATTCACCACTAGCGTTGTAAATTGCCACGGGCACACAGGGGCGAAAGAAAAATGCAGGCCTGTTATTTACCAGGCTGCACGTGGCAATAGACTATATTGGTAAGGGATGCAAGGAGAGTATGGGTCACGATGCAAACTGCAGACACACACACGACTAAAATTAATCAATTTAAAGTTTTATTGGGGATAATTACAAGGGGTAAGGGAGCAGCGTATGATTAGCTAATAGAGTTAATGAAACTTAAAACACACAATGACTAAAATATCTATTAACAATGTTTATATACAAAGATGCAGCATTTAGTAATAACCGATACTTACAAATACAAACCAACACATAACGACCGGCAAACGTAGAAGCTCTGTTTGAAACACGTGAGCTGAGAGAGAGGCTTCGAGGTGATCAGGCTTGGTTACGGGTGTACACAGGATACACAGGATTCATTTTTCTTTCTCCTCTCCCTGCCTGCACATGGCAGGCAGGCCTAAAGTACCAACTATGACATCATAGAAGTGTCATAGGGGACGGGGCCCAAAACCTGTTTGTGTTCGTTTCTGATTGGCACAAGCAAAGTTTACACCAAGTAGGGGAGCAGGTGCCTTAAAGTCTGGCTTTGCCCCCAAAAGGTGAGGAAATGCATATTGTCTTAGAATGCGTTCAACACTGAATGACAAAAGAAGAGGCCAGGGCAATACCGGTATGGGCAAGTTTTACAGGATGCAGACAGGAACTCATCTCAACAGCGTATGCGAGTGTAGTGCGTTGATCTAAATAGAGCTAAAGTTTCTTACACCAACGTAAGTTTTTGTTTTGTGACTCTAAATGCAGGATCAAACAGAAGACCACTTAAGCAAAAAGCAGCTTCCACTAGCAAATGAAGTAAGAATAATTACAAAAGACATGTGAAAGGTAAAACTGATAATTTAAAGTTATTTGCTTTAATTGAAAATGTTTCCTATCATAACAAAGTTTCTGTAAGAAAATACCATGGTTGGTTTGAGGATGGGTTTCTGCACATTAAACTGCCACCATGACATGAGATACAATTACAGTATACTTCCAGTCATCCAAAACTCTATAATCCAAACCTCTGCATTATCCAAGTCCCTTCCTTGTCCCCCACCATGATACACATGCCCTCTGCAGCATATATTTCATACTGGAGGATAATCAAGGGATTTGGATAATGCAGAGACCCCCAGCCAGGACTGTGAGGTTAAGCAGGAGGAGGGAAATGCTGCGCCACTGCTGAATGGCTCCTGCTCTTTCAATTATCTGAACTTCCAATTATGCAAATCAAATCCTCCATTCTATTCAGATAATCGGAAGTATACTATAGTGCTGTTGGCTCCATGAACAACTGATTCTTCACCCATTCTTATGTCTGGAGTTAACAGCTTTTAATTCTTTTAAAAATAAATTCAGCCAACCAACCTTTCTCCTGTCAACAACACATGAGATCCCAGTTGTTGTTTTTTTAATATGTAATAACTGTGAAATCTCTATTTCCTACTTCTCATTAATGATGAGAACACCTTTAAGTTTCATTCATGCTAAATTTCAAAGTGTTATGGTGCCTAGCTTGAAAAAAAAACACCTTTGAAATAAATAAAGTATATTCTTAAACCTAGCTGAGCTCTTATGCAGTATTTATAGGTACTCTTTAATCTAAATTAATAATTGAGGTTCCTGAGATGACAAAGGAAAAATACACCTAGAGAAGTGGAAGTCAAAAAAAAAATCTCATAACTTTTAGTTTGTGGTTCTGGACCGGAGTGTATAATTGGTAAATACAACTCTCTTCGGGCTCAGATTGTAGAAATTTCAAACCTAAAGTACTAAAGGGTGGTTCCGCTCTGACAAGTATCTATGTACAAACAAGAGGAACAAGGTGGGTGAGGTAATATCTTTTATTGGACCAATTCCTGTTGGTGAAAGAAACAAGCTATTGAGCTACACAGAGCTCTTCTTCAGGTCACAAAGAGGGGTACCGACTTCCTAATTCCAGAAAACTGAACATCCTTGCCCACTGCCCCCTGCCTTCCCTGAGGCCCCGCCCCCGCTCCCTCCCTCCCTCGCTCTCTCCCACCCTCGCTCATGGACTAATTTTCACTGCAAGGCCCAAACAGGCATATTTATTGTTTTGGCAGATATATTATGCTAAGTTCAGGTTTTATTTGTTACAGGACACTTGAGCTGGCAGCAAAATAGTCAAAAAGGGTAATTTTAAAAAAATGAAATTTCAAAATGGTTTTCATGATTCTTTCCCTCCCTTCTTCCCATTTTTCGTAACCAGCTCCATCGTTTTTGTTCACTAAAGTTATTGTAATTTTATGTGTGGAATTAGGACCACACATTATCATAGCTGCAGTGGGTCCATTAAAGGCCATTCCTGAAGCCCAAGTACAAATCCATAGAGTACAGCCACAGAAATGCACCTGTCCAGATACCTATATAAATAGATCTGTAGAAACTGACTCTCACCCCTACGTGCAGATACACACGTGTATTCATGTGTACACCTCTAGCATGCACTAACACATGTACTTCCACATTAGGCACTAAACAACAATTGTAATATTAAATAGAGTCCCCAAATAAGATCAGGGCAATCAGGGCTCCAGGGTGGTAGGTGCTGGACATACACATAAAAAGAGAGAGGCTGCAACAAAGAGTTTGTAATGTAGCTAGACAAAGGTGGGGAGAAATGTCTGATCCATCGGCTCTTCTGCAATTACTAGTCAACAACATTCACTTTCTAAAAAATAATACATTTCTTTTAGAGTTCCCGTCTCTTTTAAAAACTTGTTATGAAATGAAAATATGCATATTTTATGTCATCAATTTTTTGTGTGCACAAGCCAGCAAAGGGAATAAAAGTCAAAGAGTTAGGCTGCAAATTTTATTCACACAGGTACACACACATGTGGCAATACAAACACCTCCCTACACAAAGAGACAGTCTCTTACACACATACAATGCATGCACACACTTGCCTACACAGAGACGGACACTTTTTCATACACTTTTCCAGGGGCTGCCTAAATCACCCGACCAGGAACAGAGGAGGGTGGGCTGGAAGGGAAAAGATGGGGGCTGGAATGGAGGAGAGAGGCTGTGGAGGGAAAGAGGCCAAGGATGAGAACAGGGTGGGGGTAAGAAGAGGCAGTGAAGGAGCGTGGTGGGGGGGGGTTGGAACAGGGAGAGATGCATGAGAGGGGTGGAGGTGCGGGGGTTGGGAGAAGGACAGATGCAGTGAGGGGGCGGGGTTGGGGCGGGGACAGGGGATGGGGGCGGGAGGGTTGGGGCAGGTAGGGATGCAGTGAGGGGTAGGGGTGCGGGAGTTGGGACAGGGACAGATGCAGTGAGGGGTGGGGGTTGGGACGGGAGGGATGCAGTGACTGGGTTTGGGATGGGGAGGGATGCAATGGGGAGGGCATGGGGGCGGGGTTGCGGCAGGAGAGATGCAGTGGGAGGTGGGGTGCTAGAGGTTGGGACAGGGACAGATGCAGTGAGGGGTGGGGTTGGGGCGGGGAGGAATGCAGTGACGGGGATGGGGGTTGGGGCGGGAGGGATGTGGTGATGGGGATGGGGAGTTGGGGCAGGGAGGAGGAAGCAGTGACAGGGATGGGGATGCAGGGGTTGCGGCAGGGAGAGATGCATTGAGGGGTGGGGGTTGGGGCAGGAGGGATGCAGTGATGGGGATGGAGGCGCAGGAGGTTGCAGCAGGGAGAGATGCAGTGGGAGGTGGGGTGCTAGAGGGTTGGGACAGGGACAGATGCAATGAGGGGTAGGGGTTGGGGCGGGAGGATGCAGTGATGGGGAATGGGGCGGGGTTGCAGCAGGGAGAGATGCAGTGACAGGGGGATGAGGGTGCGGGGGGTTGGGGTGGGGAGGGATGCAGTGAAGAGGTGGGGGTACTAGAGGGTTGGGACAGGGAGAGATGCATTGAGAGGGTGGGGGGGTTGGGGCGGGGAGGGATGCAGTGATGGGGACTGGGGGGCGGGGGGGTTGCAGCAGGGAGAGATGCAGTGACAGGGGGATGGGGGTGCGGGGGGTTGGGGCGGGGAGGGATGCAGTGACAGGGGGATGGGGATGCGGGGGGGGGGGGTGCAGCCCCATTCCCAGTATTCAGAGACACGTATACACATACCTTGAACTCCTGGGTGCCGGCAATGGGGTGACAGACGGTGGTTCGCCACAGGGCACACGCCGCAGCTTGAGCCCAGCCACGCAAGGAGAAGATGGCTGGGCAGTAGTGGGAGAGGCGCATGCCACACGACCCCTCAACAGCTGCCTGCTTGTGAGTCACGCTCATTCCTCCCCTGCCCTGAGCCAGCCAATGGGAGCTGTGCCTGGGCAGGGAAGCACACAGATCCCCCTGGGCGCCCCTATGGCTAGGAGCCGGACATGCCGGCTGCTTCCCAACCCGGAAGCCATGCGGCGCGGCAGCTAGCAGGCAGCCTGCCAGCCCTGCTGTATGGCATCGCCAACTGGACAGTCAACGGCCCCGTCTGCGGTGGTGATTGGAGCTGCCAAGATCCCTTTTTGACTGGGTGTTCCGGTCCAAAACCGGCCACCTGGTCACCCACGATACCTTCTTAGTCAACAGACCTGTTCCCTAGATGTATCACTGTCATCTTTCAAATTTAGTGACAAAAATAAATATTTACTGCTTTTTACTTCTGTGAACCCTTTAGGACTAACACAGGTAAAGGAACGCAAACTGAAGTCTGTTCCTATTTGTGCATCATGTTTATTAGATTTGAATCCGTTTGAAGACAATGAGGGTGAGATTCTGTGCTGCATCTCCAAAAATCCTTGCAGACCCAGGGCTGCCCAGAGGATTCAGGGGATCTTCTATAAAAAAAAGTTGCAATACTATAGAATACTATATTCTCGTGGGGGCCCCTATGGGACCCAGGGCAAATTGCCCCACTTGCCCCCCCCCCCACCCCGGGCAGCCCTGTGCAGACCCAGAGAAGGAAGTGTACCCTCCTTATCATGGGATAACAGGGAAGGTCCTTTCATGGATTGAGAACTGGTTAAAGGACAGGGAACAAAGGGAAGGAATTAATGGTAAATTCTCAGAATGGAGAGGGGTAACTAGTGGTGTTCCCCAACGGTCAGTCCTCGGACCAATCCTATTCAATTTATTCATAAATGATCTGGAGAAAGGGGTAAACAGTGAGGTGGCAAAGTTTGCAGATGATACTAAACTACTCAAGATAGTTAAGACCAAAGCAGATTGTGAAGAACTTCAAAAAGATCTCACAAAACTAAGTGATTGGGCAACAAAATGGCAAATGAAATTTAATGTGGATAAATGTAAAGTAATGCACATTGGAAAAAATAACCCCAACTATACATACAACATGATGGGGGCTAATTTAGCTACAACGAGTCAGGAAAAAGATCTTGGTGTCATCGTGGATAGTTCTCTGAAGATGTCCACGCAGTGTGCAGAGGCGGTCAAAAAAGCAAACAGGATGTTAGGAATCATTAAAAAGGGGATAGAGAATAAGACTGAGAATATATTATTGCCCTTATATAAATCCATGGTACGCCCACATCTCGAATACTGTGTACAGATGTGGTCTCCTCACCTCAAAAAAGATATTCTAGCACTAGAAAAGGTTCAGAAAAGGGCAACTAAAATGATTAGGGGTTTAGAGAGGGTCCCATACGAGGAAAGATTAAAGAGGCTAGGACTCTTCAGCTTGGAAAAGAGGAGACTAAGGAGGATATGATAGAGGTATATAAAATCATGAGTGATGTTGAGAAAGTGGATAAGGAAAAGTTATTTACTTATTCCCATAATACAAGAACTAGGGGTCACCAAATGAAATTAATAGGCAGCAGGTTTAAAACAAATAAAAGGAAGTTCTTCTTCACGCAGCGCACAGTCAACTTGTGGAACTCCTTACCTGAGGAGGTTGTGAAGGCTAGGACTATAACAATGTTTAAAAGGGGACTGGATAGATTCATGGTGGCTAAGTCCATAAATGGCTATTAGCCAGGATGGGTAAGAATGGTGTCCCTAGCCTCTGTTTGTCAGAGGATGGAGATGGATGGCAGGAGAGAGATCACTTGATCATTGCCTGTTAGGTTCACTCCCTCTGGGGCACCTGGCATTGGCCACTGTCGGTAGACAGATACTGGGCTAGATGGACCTTTGGTCTGACCCGGTACGGCCTTTCTTATGTTCTTATGTTCTCCTGATTCCAGGCTGCTCTGGCAGCTGCAAAGGCCCCCAGTGTAAATTATGGCAGCCGGTGTTGGACTGCAAATAAGTAGCAGTGCCAGTACCACCCACAGTCCTCCAGTGCTATTCACAACATGTCCCTGGGCAGGGTTTGTTTGCAGTGGAGCCTATGAAGGACTGATAAGCCTGTGTCAGGAGAATTATTTCTGGTTCGCTGCAGGGGTTTTACAGCCCCAGCACTAGTATTCAGGGGCTGTCACAGGACTCACAATCTCACCCTGGGATTCTACAGGTGTATGTAAATGCTTAGTTCAGCCTGAACCATTATTACTGGTGATGATGTGTGAGAGGGAAAGAATCCATCCTGAATCATTCTGAGTTTCTGGGGCTGGTAGGTAGAAAAAAAAGTTACTTTTAAATTGAGTATGTTTGATGTAGAAATAACTGAGAAACAATAACCATGGAAACCAACACTAACATTTTTACATTGTTACTTTGCAGAGTAATACTACCTATTTATCTATATAGTCCTTACCACCATGGTAGCTGAGTGTCTCACCAAAATGAACCAATTTATCTTCACAAATATCCATGTGACGCTGGGGTGTACTATTATCCCCATTTCATAGATAGATTTGGAACTGGGAGAAAGGGAGACTGAGTGAGTTGCCAAAAATCACAGAGGAAGTCTATGCCAGAACCAGAAATTAAACCCTAATCTCCTAACTCACAGTTCAAAAGCCCATCCTTCCCCATTTTGCATTTTCTAAGGTTTCATGTTGTAGAAATTATACTAAATAGGGCTGTAGCTCTGCCCCTGCTCATTCAGTGCTCCACGTTCAGTTTATCTCCCAAGGGCCCTCTCCGACCTCAGGACCAGGAAGTGAATAAAGCTTCCATTGTCACTGTATCCATCATGTATAAATATAAGTATATGATATAGATCAGTGGTCCCCAACCTTTTTGTGACCAGTAGCACATTCATGTTTTCAGAAGAGCGGGGCGGGCGCCAACAGTTTTTCAAAGCTTATTTTGTATTTGTACATTAAATAATTCAATAAAACATATTTAATATTACATAATATGTGAATCCAGAGAGAAGAGAGGAGCTGGAGAGAAGCCGCGAGGACAGAGAACACCGGTGCCCGCAGCCCTGGAGTGCTCTGTCCCCAGCAGGCGCGGGGCCCAGATTCTCTTCTCTGCTGGGCACTAGGTGGGCCCCGCACCTGCCAGGGACCAAGAACACCAGCGCCTGCAGCCCCAGAGTTCTCTGTCCCCGGCAGGCGTGGGGCCACAGCTTCTCTCCAGCTTAAGCTGTGGCCCCGCACCTGCCAGGGACCGAGAACACCGGTGCCCGCAGCCTGCAGCCCCAGAGTTCTCTGTCCTGGCAGGCGTGGGGCCGCGGCTTCTCTCCCCTGCTGGGAAGTAGGCAGGCCCCGCGCCTGCCGGGAACAGAGAACACCGCGCCCGCAGCCTGGGTTCTCTATCCCCGGCAGGTCCCCTGCTGGGCACTAGGTGGGCACACATAAATGCCCTGGCGGGCGCCATGGCACCCATGGGCACCACGTTGGGGACCACTGATATACATACTGATTAGCTGCTGGATGCAGAATAAAGACCCCTTGAAAAAGATATAAATTACAACAAAAGAGGGAGCAAATATAAATACCATATAACAGGAGAGACTGGATGGGCCAGAGGATTAGTATGGTGCTAAAGTGCCTTTTTACCTACAGGGCATCAGTTCAAATCTAGCTAGGCTGGTAACAGCCATGTGTTGTGACTAGGCCTGTCAATTAATCACAGTTAACATCTGCGATTAACTGAAAAGAAAATTAATGCGTTAATTTCATACTTCTGGGAGGCATCTGGGCGGAGAGGGACGCATTGGTGGCAAGGGGGCTGAAGAAGCTCACAGCTCTGCAGCAGGGCTTTGGATCGGAGCGTGGACCAGTAGGTTTTTGCCCAGAGCTGGAATGGAGCAATTCAAAAATGTGATTGCTCCAAATCCCTGCTCTGCAGGGTGCAGGAGGAGGGAACAAAGTCCAAGCCTGCAGCTCCGTGGGTAGGGCTGGAGCCCTCTGTGCCAAGGGAGGCTGGAGCCCAAGTCCTTGAGCCCCATACCCTATATCCTGAGCGGGGCTGGAGCCTGGAGCCCCACAGAGCACACCCCTAGGGCTCTGAAGTCCAGCTCCCCAAGGAGGGCTGAAGCCCAGCCCACGAGCCTATATTTAAATAAATGGTATTCTATTGTTGTTTAACAGGGCAATTAAAACTGGGATTTTAATTGCGTCACAGCCTTAGTTGTGACTCTATAAATTAATAGTGTAAATGCAGTTCTTATTTGTCTACATTATAACTGACATTTATTTTCACCCTTCTTAGAAAACCCAGCATATTTGAAGACTAAGTTACCCTGCAGAACAAGGATGAGACATATTGACAGACTCATAGACTTTAAGGTCAGAAGGGACCATTATGATCATCTAGTCTGACCCTCCTGCACAATGCAGGCCACACAATCTCATCCATCCACTCCTGTAGCAAACCCTTAGCCTATGTCTGAGTTATTGAAGAACTCAAATTGTTGTTTGAAGACCTCAAGCTGCAGAGAATCCTCCAGCAAGTGACCCATGCCCCATGCTGCAGAGGAAGGCGAAAAACCTCCAGGGCCTCTGCCAATCTGCCCTGGAGGAAAATTCCTTCCCAACCCCAAATATGGCGATCAGCTAAACCCTGAGCATGTAGGCAAGACTCACCAGCCAGCACCCAGGAAAGAATTCTCTGTAGTAACTCAGATCCCACCCCATCTAACATCCCATCACAGACCACTGGGCATACTTACCTGTTGATAATCAAATATCAATTGCCAAATGAATTGCCAAAATTAGGCTATCCCATCATACCATAAACTTATCAAGCTTAGTCTTAAAGCCAGATATGTCTTTTCCCCCACTACTCCCCTTGGAAGGCTGTTCCAGAACTTCACTCCTCTGATGGTTAGAAACCTTCATCTAATTTCAAGTCTAAACTTCCTAGTGTCCAGTTTATATCCATTTGTTCTTGTGTCCACATTGGTACTAAGCTTAAATAATTCCTCTCCCTCCCTAATATTTATCCCTGTGATATATTTATAAAGAACAATCATATCCCTCCTCAGCCTTCTTTTGGTTAGGCTAAACAAGCCAAGCTCTTTGAGTCTCCTTTCATAAGATAGGTTTTCCATTCCTTGGATCATCCTAGTAGCCCTTCTCTGTACCTGTTCCAGTTTGAATTCATCCTTCTTAAACATGGCAGATCAGAACTGCACACAGTACTCCAGATGAGGCCTCACCAGTGCCTTGTATAATGGTACTAACACCTCTTTATCTTTGCTGGAAATACCTCGCCTGATGCATCCTAAAACTGCATTAGCTTTTTTAACGGCCATATCACATTGGCGGCTCATAGTCATCCTATGATCAACCAATACTCCGAGGTCCTTCTCCTCCTCTGTTACTTCTAACTGATGTGTTCCCTATTTATAACTAAAATTCTTGTTGTTAATCCCTAAATGCATGACCTTGCACTTTTCACTATTAAATTTCATCCTATTACTATTACTCCAATTTACAAGGTCATCCAGATCTTCCTGTATGATATCCCGGTCCTTCTCTGTGTTAGCAATACCTCCCAGCTTTGTGTCATCCGCAAACTTTATTAGCACATTCCCACTTTTTGTGCCAAGGTCAGTAATAAAGAGATTAAATAAGATTGGTCCCAAAACTGATTCCTGAGGAACTCCACTAGTAACCTCCTACCAGCCTTTCAGTACGACCTGTTGTAGTCTCCCCTTTAACCAGTTCCTTATCCACTTTTCAATTTTCATATTGATCCCCATCTTTTCCAATTTAACTAGTAATTCCCCATGTGGAACCATATCAAATGCCTTACTGAAATCAAGGTAAATTAGATCCACTGCGTTTCCTTTGTCTAAAAAAATCTGTTACCTTCTCAAAGAAGGAGATCAGGTTGGTTTGGCACGATCTACCTTTTGTAAAACCATGTTGTATTTTGTCCCAATTACCATTGACCTCAATGTCCTTAATTACTTTCTCCTTCAAAATTTTTTCCAAGACCTTACATACTACAGATGTCAAACTAACAGGCCTATAGTTACTAGGATCGCTTTTTTTCCCTTTCTTAAAAATAGGAACTATGTTAGCAATTCTCCAATCATACAGTACAACCCCTGAGTTTACTGATTCATTAAAAATTCTTGCTAATGGGCTTGCAATTTCATGTGCCAGTTCCTTTAATATTCTTGGATGAAGATGATCTGGGCCCTCCGATTTAGTCCCATTAAGCTGTTCGAGTTTGGCTTCTACCTCGGATGTGGTAATATCTACCTCCATATCCTCATTCCCATTTGTCATCCTACCATTATCCCTAAGCGCCTCATTAAAGACTGAGGCAAAGTATTGGTTTAGATATTGGGCCATGCCTAGATTATCCTTAACCTCCATTCCATCCTCAATGTTTAGCGGTCCCACTTCTTCTTTCTTTGTTTTCTTCTTATTTATATGGCTAGAGAACCTTTTACTATTGGTTTTAATTCCCTTTGCAAGGTCCAACTCTCCTTGGCTTTTGGCCTTTCTCACTTTATCTCTACATGTTCTGACCTCAATAAAGTAGCTTTCCTTGCTAATCCCTCCTATCTTCCACTCTTTGTAGGCTTTCTGCTTTTTCTTAATCACCTCTCTAAGATGCTTGCACATCCAGCTTGGTCTACAACTCCTGCCTATGAGTTTTTTCCCCCTTCTTGGGATGCAGGCTTCTGATAGTTTCTGCAACTTTGACTTGAAGTAATTCCAGGCCTCCTCCGCCTTTAGATCCACAAGTTCTTCAGCCCAATCTACTTCCCTAACTAATTTCCTTAATTCTTTAAAGTTAGCCCTTTTGAAATAAAAAACCCTAGTCCCAGATCTATTTTTGTTTATCCTTCCATCTAATTTGAACTGAATTAGCTCATGATCGCTTGAACCAAGGTTGTCCCCTACAACGATTTCTTCTATGAGGTCCTCACTACTCACCAAAACCAAATCTAAAATGGCATCCCCTCTTGTTGGTTCTTCAACTACTTGGTGAAGAAATCCATCAGCTCTCACATCCAGAAAAATCTGAGCCCTATTATTACTACTAGCACTTGTCCTCCAGTCTATATCGGGGAAGTTAAAGTCTCCCATAATCACACAATTCCCATTAGTGTTTACTTCATTCAGGATGGCATAGGTTAGCGAATATCTATTTATTTTCAGGTGTATTTTGTTTGAATAATCTAATAAGCAGTGTTCAAAATTTGCTTTCAAATAAAAATCTGTCATGTGATCTGATGACATCAACGATCATCCCATTCACTGGGCAAACTCAAAACCCTAGTGCTTGCGTTGCACCTGTTCTATGCGTAGAAGCCTTCGCTCTCCTCAGCTGCCAAGCCAGCACCCTTCGCTTGCAATAAATGTCATTTTAAAACCTCCCATAAAGATTTTTAAAAGGTCACTTTAGAAATGATTAACATGCTGTAACTACCTGCTTGAATATCCTTCACAGTCACACCTACCCAGCTCCCACTCTGTCTCTCCTTTCTCACTCTCTAGCTTCCCACAGCCTGTGACCCCTGCCTCCCCCTTCCATTCCTCTAGTTAATTCTGGTTTGTTCAAAGGCTTTGCCATCCGTCCCCGCATATTAGAGCACCACACAGACACCGATGAGTGCAGCCTCGTGACCCGTGCCCCACGGACTGCCAAGTACCATTAAGCCCACTGTAAAGGTGGGGAAACTGAGACCCGGTGCCATTCAGTGACTTGCCCAAGGTCACACAGGGAGTCAGTGGCAGAGGAAGAAGTGGGACACAGACCATCTCCCCCCACTCCAGTCTAGGGCCTCGGCCATATACCCTTCCCTCCCTCTCTACACCCAACCATCCCTTCCCAGCTCCCCCTCCCTTGCTTCCTCCATCCCCTCTCTTCCCAGCTCCCACCACCCGTGCCTTCCCAGTTCCACCTCCTCTGCCCCTTGCCTCCACCCCTCTTCCCAGCTCCCTCTCCTTTGCTTCCTCTGCCCCCTCTCTTCCCCTACCCAGCTTCCCCTACCCATGCCTTCCCAGTTCCACCTCCTCCGCTCACTCTGCTCCTTGCCTCCACCCCTCTTCCCAGTTCCTGTTCCTCTGTCCCTCCCTTCCCAGCTCTCCCTTTCTCAGCTAGGATTGCTGACTTCCTACTTGCACAAAACCAAACATCCTTGCCCTGCCCCCTGCCCTTCCCCTCCTCCAAGGCCCCAACCCCTGCTCACTCCATCCCCCCTCCCTCTGTCGCATGCTCTCCCCACCCACACTCGCTTATTTTTACTAGGCTGGCTCAGGGGGTTGGAGTGCAAGAGGAGGTGCGGGCTCCGACTGTGGGTGTGGGCTCTAGGGTGGGGCTAGGGATGAGGGGTTTGGGGTGCAAGAGGGAAATCAGGGCTGACGGATGGGGTCCAGGAGGGGGTCAGGGTGCAGGCTCTGGGTGGTGCTTACCTCAGGCAGCTTCGGAAAGTAGCGGCTCCTACACAGTGGCGCGGCCAGGAGGGTCTACACACCTCCCTGTCCGCAGGCGCTGCCCCCGCAGATCCTATTGACCGTGATTCCCAGCCAGTGAGAGCGGTGAAACCGGCACTTGGGGCAGGGGCAGCACACGGACGCCCCTGGCTTCCCCTGTGCGCAGGAGCCGGAGGGGGGTCATGCCACTACTTCCAGGAGCTGCACAGAGCCACAGCAGGCAGGAGGCCTGCCTTAGTCCTGCTGCGCCAGTGACTGGACTTTTAAGAGCCCAGTCAGTGATGCTGTCCAGACTCGCCAGAGTTCCTTTTCGACCAGGTGTTCTGGTCGAAAACCAGACACCTGGCAGCCCTATTCTCAACCCCTCCCTTCCCAGCTCCCCCTCCTCTCCTTCCTCTGTTCTCTCCCTTCCCAGCTCCCCCTCCCCAACCCTCCCTTCCCACCTCCCCCTCCTCTCCTTCCTCTGTTCTCTCCCTTCCCAGCTCCCCCTCCCCAACCCTCCCTCCCCAGCTCCCCCTCCTCTGCTTCCTCTGTTCTCTCCCTTCCCAGCTCCCCCTCCCGAACCCTCCCTTCCCACCTCCCCCTCCCGAACCCTCCCTTCCCACCTCCCCCTCCTCTCCTTCCTCTGTTCTCTCCCTTCCCAACTCCCCTTCCCCAACCCTCCCTCCCCTGCTCCCCCTCCTCTGCTTCCTCTGTTCTCTCCCTTCCCACCTCCCCCTCCCCAACCCTCCCTTCCCACCTCCCCTCCTCTCCTTCCTCTGTTCTCTCCCTTCCCTGCTCCCCTCCCCAACCCTTCCTTCCCACCTCCCCTCCTCTCCTTCCTCTGTTCTCTCCTTCCCAGCTCCCTTCCCCAACCCTCCCTTCCCTGCTCCCCCTCCCCAACCCTCCCTTCCCAGCTCCCCTCCTCTCCTTCCTCTGTTCTCTCCCTTCCCAGCTCCCCCTCCCCAACCCTTCCTTCCCAGCTCCCTCCCCAACCCTTCCTTCCCACCTCCCCCTCCTCTCCTTCCTCTGTTCTCTCCCTTCCCACCTCCCCCTCCCCAACCCTTCCTTCCCACCTCCCCTCTTCTCCTTCCTCTGTTCTCTCCCTTCCCTGCTCCCCCTCCCCAACCCTTCCTTCCCACCTCCCCCTCCTCTCCTTCCTCTGTTCTCTCCCTTCCCAGCTCCCCTTCCCCAACCCTCCCTTCCCAGCTCCCCCTCCCCAACCCTTCCTTCCCAGCTCCCCCTCCCCAACCCTCCCTTCCCACCTCCCCTCCTCTCCTTCCTCTGTTCTCTCCCTTCCTGCTCCCCCTCCCAAACCCTCCCTTCCCTGCTCCCCTCCTCTCCTTCCTCTGTTCTCTCCCTTCCCTGCTCCCCTCCCCAACCCTCCCTTCCCTGCTCCCCTCCCCAACCCTCCCTTCCCACCTCCCCTCCTCTCCTTCCTCTGTTCTCTCCCTTCCCAGCTCTCCCTCCCCAACCCTCCCTTCCCAGCTCCCCTCCTCTCCTTCCTCTGTTCTCTCCTTCCCAGCTCCCCTCCCCAACCCTCCCTTCCCACCTCCCCTCCTCTCCTTCCTCTGTTCTCTCCCTTCCCAGCTCCCCTGCCCAACCCTCCCTTCCCTGCTCCCTCCCCAACCCTCCCTTCCCACCTCCCCTCCTCTCCTTCCTCTGTTCTCTCCCTTCCCACCTCCCCTCCTCTGTTCTCTCCCTTCCCACCTCCCCTCCTCGCCTTCCTGTCCCAGCTCCCGCCCCAACCTCCTCCCTCCCCAGTTCCCCCTCCTCTCCTTCCTGGCCCCTCCCAGCTCTCCGCCCCCAATCCCCCTTCACCCCTCCCAGCAGGGAGGAGCTTCTCCTGCCAGCGGCTGCCTCTGGCGGGGCCGTGACATCACTCACGCCCTCGCCGTGACTCACCCCTCCCCCGCAGGAATCCTGCCCCCTCATTCCCGCCCTTCCCTCCTCCCAGCGACACCCCGCGGCAGGCGAGAGACAGGAGGGCGGCACGGGGCTGCCAAGCGGATGGCGTCACTGCGGGGAAGGGGAGGGGCGAGGGGGCGTGGCTAGCGGCTGAGAGAGGGGCGGGGCGAGGCGAGGCGTCCCAGGGTTGTCAGCGCGCGGCGAGCCGTTTCGCTTAGTGCGCGAGCAGCGGCAGGGCGGAGCGCGGCGCGTCCGGCAGGGACGGACCGAGGAGGGGACTGCGGGCAGAGCCGCCAGCGGGGGTCGGAGCGGCCCGGCCAGCGCCTCTCGCTGCGTGCGCGGCCCCGGGGAGGGGATGGCGGTGCTGGCCCTGGCCTTGGACGGACTCGCCATCTTCGGGCTCATCCTCTTCGTCGTGCTGTGGTTCATGCACTTCATGTCCATCATCTACACGTAAGTGCGGCCGCTTCCCCCTGGGCGGCGCCGCCCCGCAGCGAGCGGGCTTGGCCCGACTGCAGCCCCGGGCGCTGAGGTGGACTCGCCGCAGCTCCCTCCGCGCCCCGGCCCTGTACAGAAGGGGGGCGGCATTGCTGGATGATTCACGTCCCACCGGGGAGCTTCGTTTGCCTAGCGCCTGGGCAGCCTCACTCCCCGGGGCCGGGGGGAACCGTTCTGCCCCTCCCCCCCGACACATGGACCCCCCCCCCCCGAGCCGGACCCGCCCCCCACTCAGCCTCCCCCCGACACATCGACCCTCCCTGATACATGGATCCCCGAGCCGGACCTGCCCCCACTCAGCCTCCCCGACACATTGACCCTCCCTGACACATGGATCCCCTGATCTGGACCCGCCCCCCACTCAGCCTCCCCCTGACACATGGGCCCCCTGAGCCAGACCCGCCGCCCCCTTAGCCCGCTCCTGACATATCGACCCTCCCCGACACATGCCCCCCTCGAGCTGGACCCCCCCCACTCAGCCTCCCCCCGACACATGGTCCCCCTGAGCCAGACCCGCTGCCCACTTAGCCCTCACCTGACACATCGACCCTCCCCGACACATGAGCCAGACTGGACCCCTTGAGACATGGATCCCCATGAGCTGGATCCCCCCCACACTTAACCTTCCCGACACATGGACACTGGACACATGGATCCTCACAAGCCAGACCCACCTCCCCATGTAGTCTCCTTTCCCCCCCATGAGCTGGACACCCCCCCCCCCACATGTGACATGGATCCCCCGAGCTGTTCCACCCCAAGCCTACTCCCTCTTGGCACATGAACCCCCTGCCAGCCTGCCCTCAACACATGAATCCCCTTGAACCCGATCACCCCCCACATGCCCCACGGGGATCCCCACGCTTTCTGCCTGTTGACACCCAACACATTCACACCTGTCATATATGCACACCCATAACCCTGCTGCTACATCGCATATACCTGCACACTCCCATAAACCTTCCCTTTCATAACATATAGGCACCAGTGAGCCTGCCCTCATTGTTTTTACACACACGTACACACATTAGCCTGCACCCCCAGAATACACACACCCCTACCTCCCTCTTCCTGCCCTAACACATCTCAATTGTTAAATATGTGAGTTTGCCTTTTGTTTGGGGCTCTATTACCTCCTGGCCTTCGCCACCATACCTTCCTTTCTTATGTACTGATTTGCAGTGATAGGTGTGTGCTTTTCATTCTCTTGTTGTTGTTGTTGTTGTTATTGTTAGATTTAAAATGTTTGCTTGGAGGCATAGCCTTGGGGGAGGGACTTTAGGTTTCTTGCGAGGGTCTCTTGGGGACAGCAGTCATAAAATGTTACGTTGAGCATTCTTTAGAAGGCTGCAGACAACAGCTCAGTCTTAAATAGTACACAACTTTGAACAGTCTTAATTTTAGTGATATTTACACTGATAAGTTTTCTCAAGATAACTTATAATGGCAGGGGGAATGAATTCTGGTCTGGATCTGCCTAGATAATTAGCTCTGAAGACAGGTTTCAGAGAGGTAGCTGTGTTAGTCTGTATCAGCAAAAACAATTAAGAGTCCTTGTGGCACCTTAGAGACTAAAATTTATTTGGGCATAAGCTTTTGTGGGCTATGACCCACCTTATCAGATGCATGGAGTGAAAATACAGTAGGCAGGTATAAATATGTGCTGTATATTTATTGTTCTAGCTCTGAAGAGAAGAGGTGCTTAAAAATAGCTCCCTGCAACTGTTTATTTCCTTTTTTTATTACTAGGATTGACCAAGCATTTCTGCTTGGGCTGTGTGCAGGAATTGATGTGTGTATGTAAAATGGGAGAGAATATTAAGAGAGAGGTTACTTTTGAATGCAATCAGTATTGTTCAAATAACAGTCTAAATTTACCTTATAATGACTACAGCAATGTATTGGTTACTGCAAATGGGTTTTCCTGTAGCTGTTGCAGAATATACTGTAACAGAGTATCAAAGGTTCTACTGTTAGTAAATGATGCAAGTCTTCGTTTCGTGTTTTTCGTTTCATGTTATGTGGTGTTTGTGCCATAAAGGTTTCCTGTCTTGCTGTTCACTCAGCCACACCACAATTAGTTGTCTGTGAAATCCTGGCCTCAGTGAAATCAATGGCAAAACTCTCATTGACTGTAGTGTGGCCAGCACGCCAGAATTTCATTTCTGGAATTTGTGGCTATGACTGAATTATGAAAACCCACATATGAGCATTAATAATTTTATTGTAATTCAATTGTATTTAGCTTCCGTATTCACTCAAGAAACCATACCTTCCTTCCTTGAAAGTTAACTGTACAGGAATGGTATGGCACTCCCCTTCGTGTACTGTTCTCTGAAGTTCCTGTAGGAGCCAGATACTTTCCTGCAAGACTCCCATCAAAGTCAATGGGAGTTCTGAAAGCAAGGGATTGTAGGACTGCAGCCTTAAACATCAAACACCAGATGGTTTCAGTCTATCCAACTGAAAGTTACTTAAATATAACCTGGGAGATTGTGGAATGCTCATAGTCTTGTTTGGAAAGAGTTACATTTCTGCTAAATGTATCTTTGATTGAAGCACTCTACTGTGTTTCTCTCCTCTTCCCCCCCTTCAAAAAACAACAAAAACAAACCAACCCACAACAGCCCTTCATCCTGTAATTCTGTAGTTGTAGTCAATTGGACAAGTCTTTCACTCTGATTCAACAAGGTACTTAAGTACATGCCTAACTTCCAGCATGTGAATAGTCCCATTCCCATCTTTGAAGTTGCATACATGCTTAAGTACCTTACTGAATTGGGGCCTCTTCTCTTAGTGCCTTCAGGAATTGCCAATGTAAAAGTCCTGTCAGCAGGTTTCTATTACAGGGGTTTTTGATGTGGCTTCTTTGGGCTTGGCTACACTTACAAATTTGCAGCGCTGCAACAGGGTGTGAAAACACACCCTCTGCAGCGCTGCAAATTGCGGCGCTACAAAGCGCCAGTGTAGTCAAAGCCCCAGCGCTGGGAGCCGCGCTCCCAGCGCTGTCCGTTATTCCCCACAGGGAGGTGGAGTACGGACAGCGCTGGGAGAGTTTTCTCCCAGTGCTGGCGCTTTGACTACACTTAGCGCTTCAAAGCGCTGCCGCGGCAGCGCTTTGAAGTTTAAGTGTAGCCATAGCCTTTAAAAACATGTACGTGTGTGTATGTGATATCCACAGGGATGAATTTTGGCATATAGGATTTGAGTCAGGGAACAGCTCTAATGCACAATATTTGGTGAAGTGAAACTGTCACTATTTTCTCAAATTTGAGTGGCTTTGATTTAAAAAAAAAAATTGGGTCACAGTGTGGCCTTTATAGCTCTTGAAATTAAATAAACCATCAAAGATAAAAATCTTAAGTAGCTACTGCTGTTGTCATGGCAAATGTCCATTTTATAAATCTACTTAATACATGTGATTATAAAACAATAATGGTTTTGCTAGGATCATTGAGGTAAGCCCAGTCCCCAGGAAGACTCCCAAAGTTTGGCCCCCTAACAGTAAAGGTTGAATATAGTCTGCATGTATTATTTTTAGGCAGGTTTAAAGATCTTAGCCATTTCAGTCAAGCCCCATGCAGAGTTATCTGCCATGAATCCCTTGTGCCTACCTGGAGTCTATTTGAAGTCAATAAGGACTGCATATAGGGGCACAGGTCCGTCTACCGATCTAATGGCAGGATTGTGGCCTACCACTGTAGACTATCTAAATATGTTAATTTGAGAACCTAAAACATGTTGTTTTTGAAATAACTTTTTAAATTCATGAAGCTTTGTGATGCTATAAGTAGCTAAGGTGGACATATTTAACAGAAAATGAGTGCATGGCAAAGGAGAAGTTAGATTCTGCAGTATGTATGATGTACCGAGGAAAAATGTGATTGAATGAAAATATTGGCTGAAATAATACATTCTTAAGTTATAGGAAACCATGGAAAAAACAAGGACTAGTTCTTGATTTCTTCCCCCCCCCCGCAATCTATTTACATATAACGATTTTTAGTGAAGTAACGTTTTCCAATGGTATCCATTCACAATTCTTCCAGAGTGTAGTGCAAATGACTCTCTAAAATTAAAAAGAAACATTTAAAATGGTATATTAAAATTTATAGCATTCCAAGATGTATGCTTAAAAAAGAACTTTTGAACCAATGAGTGAGAGTCTGAGTAACACTGGATTTATGGTTGTACTATTTTAATGTTAATTACTTACATTGATCTTGATAGAAATTGTGTATCCATAAATAATGTTCTTTTAACATAGATTTATTTATTTATAAACATATAGTTAAGAAATGCCTGAATTAAGATTGCCTGTGTTACCTTAATTTGCCCCTCTTTGTCACCGTGTATTTGCATGATGATAGTCTTTAATTACATGATGACATACTTTTTTTTTTTTTAAATTCATTCCTTCTGTCAGTGTTGTTGGTAAGACGCCTGCCTCATTTGCTGCAGAAGTTGGAAGATGTGTGGTGAATGAGGCAGGGGATTGCAGGAAGAGATTGAATGGTCTTGTGGTTAAGGAAATTGAATGCCACCCTGGAGAATTGGATTTTATCCTTGCCTTAGCCGTAGAGTACCTGTGTGGTGCTTGGCAAATCACTTACATGAAAATGTCCACAGTTGGCCGCTCCTTTTCTGTGTACCCAACTTGAGATACCTGCATTTACAGTTTTGAGTTCTCAGTTCTCCTGCAACGGAGCACAGTAGGAGCTCTGATCTGAACATACATAGTGCCATAATATGCTGCATATTCTGAAAAATTGGGTCCTAGTCTTCTAAAATTGGGCACCCAAAATAAATTTGGCACTTTCAGCTTTAAACTCCCCACATGTTTCATTAGTGAGGTTGGAATCTTTAGCTGCATGGCACAGTCCTCAAGCATGTGAGCTAGAGAGTAAGTGGTAAAAGGCTATCATCTTCTGTGTGGACCTGCCTCTAGAGGGAGCTGGAGACCCACTTTGCCTTTGGCTTTCACAGCTGTTTTGCTACACACCAAAGGAATGTTGAAATTCAAGAATAATGGTTTTGATTCCAGATTATGTTGGGGAGTGATCTCTAGTGGTTACAGCCCTTCAGCTCCTAGCTTCCCCCACTCCTGTCTGACTCATGCACCTGCTCCACTCTGACCTAGCTCCCACCCCTTCTCCTCATCTTGATCTGTTCTTAACCCTCTCCCCTCCCTGCCTTGCATCTCTTCCCCCTCACCCTTCTGAATCTGACTCAGGCCACTTTACTCCTTCTCCATGTTGCCTGGGCACCAGCAAGGAAAGCATTGGCAGCACAGGGGAGAGAGTCTTTCAGCTCAGTTCTGGTGCCGCAACAGTCTGGCAAGGAAAATCCATCTTATCCTCTTGTGCTCTGGGATGGTGCACACTCTGTTGCTTTGTGTGGATGGTGTATGTGCAGGTTGGTTGCCGACAGAAGCTGTGAAAGGGTGGAACATTCTTAAAGGAGATGCAATCTTTGGATAATTTCACTGCCAGACTCCAAAATCTCTGTGGAGCATGTGTAATTTGAGACCCCCCCCCCCCAGGTTTTATAATTTGGTGAAATCTGGACAGATTTTCTTGAGGAAGGAGAGAGACTCATTTCTATCACCCAGATGACCCCCTACTAAATTTCAGGTCCTTGTTTCAGGGTAGGGAGGCAATTGAGCATCTCAGGGAAATGGCTGAATTTTGAGTTTTGTCTTTTTAATGACTGAAACAATGTATCTTTCCCTAAAGTCATTCTTGGATACAGCTGATTTTCTTCCAAATTTAGACTGTTTAGCTTTTACTATAGATGTTGTCACCTGTAGTTTTTTCTTGCATGCTGCAGAAATTTCGAGAGAGGTGAAAACAAGGTAGAAAGGATGGATTTACGGTTAAGGCACTGGACCAGGGCTTTAAAGACTTGCATTCAGTTCCCAGCCCTTCTACAGACTCCTTGTGTGATCTTGGGCAAGTCATTTAATATCTGCACCTCAATTTCCTATCTATAAAATGAGACTGATACTAAATAGAGGTATTGCAAAGATAAATTCAGTAATGTTTATAAGGTGCTCAGATAAAACAGCATTGTGGTCATAGAAACTGATACTACTGTTGGTGTGTATACCTAAAATAACGGGGGAAGATTTCCCTACCACTGGAATTTGATTGAAGTAGTTATCCTACTCTTAGAGTAGTTAGTATAGGTATGAAACCTGGTTTATTAGTTCACCAGGCTACTGTGCAATATTAAAATATAATGGAAATATATTTAAGGCCAAATCGTGCTCCCATTGACTTCTGTAGGAGTTTTTGCCTCTGATTTCAGTGGAAACAGGATTTGTCCCACTGTATCTAACTCTATGTACACGCTAGAGCTTAAGTCAGTGTAAGTTATGTTGCTCAGGGGTGTGAATAAGCCACCCCCTAATGTAAGTTACACCGGCCTAGGTGCAATTTACAGCGCTGCAACTTTCTCGCTCAAGGGTATGAAAAAACACCCCCTGAGCGCAGCAAGTTTCAGCGCTGTAAAGTGCCAGTGTAGACAGTGCACCAGCGCTGGGAGCCACGCCCCTTGTGGAGGTGGTTTTTTTTGCCGTGACCACACAAGCCACGTTAAAGAACTGCTATGGCTGCGCTTTAGCATTGCCAGTGTAGACTAGCCCTAAGATTTGACTCTAAACATGGCTTTGTCATAAATAACACTTTTCAGTAGTGTTGTTGCTCTGATGTTGAGGCTCAGGAATACCAAATTTGAGTATCTTTCAAATGTAATTATATGTGTCAAGAAGTTCCTTACTATGAGAATTTTTATTCTTTTGGATTGAGCTAAATTAATACCGTTTTCTGTTAAATAGCTAATGATGTTCAGTGGCAGCATAAGTTAGGTACCCCCTCCCCATCTGTTTTGTTCGAAAGTAATGCCTATCTTAAGTTAGGTTAGTGAGTTGTCTTTCGCGTACCCAGAGCAACTAGCAATATATCTGCTAATTCCTTTTTGTGAGTAACACTAAATGTTTCTGTTGGACAACGTAGATCATGAAATGGTGTTTTGCTTAATTTTGGACTCCCCAATAATGATTTAGAATACATTGGCAACACAGTGTTAAACTAACTCCAAAACAAACTGTTTCCAGAAATTGCTGTAATGAACATAACTCTTCCTAGAAGACCAGATTGCTACTGAATTTTTCCTTCTGTTAAAACTACCATATTGCAGCTGGACTGTTAGATCAGTTAACAATATTTCTATTATTGTTGCATAGTATTTTAGGTCATTTTCTTCCGTATTTAATATTTTCCCTTTCAGAGGTACCAGTATGAAAATTAAAGGCTGATTTCTGCCCCGCATCATAAAACAAACACAAAACTAAACCAATCTATCTTTCAGGTTTATCATGCCTCTTTGCCAGGCAATAGTGTGTACAGGGTGCTGAGTAGGGATTGGTTGAAGAAGGAAGTGATATCAAATCAAACAATTGTTATATACTTCAGAATAGCATTTGATAATGGCTTCCTATTTTTGTTTAATGTAAATATTGCTGCAGTGTGACAATTTTATAGCAAAGAACTTGCAGCTGACCTTTTATTCAACTAAATGTGATTATATAATCATGTTTTTGTTGTTGTTGTTTTTTTGAATGGAACACTTCATTTTCTGGACATCTAGAATCATTTGTGCTTCCTAGACTCATGTGTCCTCTGATTCTAGGGGTTTATTAAAGAAGATTATAATCTTGAGACTTGTTCTACAGAAATTTTATTAAATTGCCTCCTTTCTTTCCATGTCATGATTCTATTTCAATTTCAGCTGTCTGTGCTCTTGTACCTCCTGCTCTATTTTAGGTGTATTTGCAGATTTTGCAGGGGCTAGGCTGGGGTTAGTTTGTCTTGAATGTGGCTGTGAAGTCTTTGTGATTTGGTTTTTATGACAAATTAAATAACTTGAATGTTCTAGGACCAGTAGTTAAAATTGTGCAGATAGTTTTTAATAGTTTGTGCTAGCCTGGACATTGCACGTTGAATAGTCTGTGCTTTTGGAGGTGTTGGTGTCTTGCTCAGTCTCTCTCAGAAACTGGCTTCTGGATTCTAGACTACAGTTCCACACCCAAGACAGAGAAATAATTTGCTGGCCCAAAATACTGTGGGATCACTGTCAAGGACAAACTTAGGCCTTTATCCTGCATTGGTAGTGTATGCGGACAGGCAGACTGCCAAACCCAATCATTTGCAGAATTAGCGCCTTAACTATTTTTCTGTGGAAAGAAGAATATGTAATGTCAACCTTTCCTGTTCCTTCAGAAATCTTTGAAATGTCATAAATTTAGCTGAAGGAGTGATATTCCAGGATAAAACAAAAAGATGAGTCAGATGGTGTCACAGCATCTCCTGTCTAAGACCATGGGTGTCATGCAAATAACTGATTTATAAGCACAATTATAGCTTCTCCAAAGGGAGAATGCTTTCTTTTTACAATAATCTTTGGAGTCTTAAGCTTTCTGCCTCCATGTTGTGGAAAACCTGGTTGTTTTTCACAGGCTGTTCAACAGACTTTTCTTAGGTAGATTAATTGCATAGAATTAGTGTTCTTCACATCTCTGTGGTTGAAGTGTAATGTGTGGCAGAAAGATAGCATGTATGAACTTCCTGAAATTTTAAGTCTTAAAATCAATAATAATTTTCAAAAACTATTCAAAGAGATAATCACGTGGTTTAGATTTTGTAAAGAAAAATGGAAATATTGTCATGATGTTTAAATTTGGTGAGGGGGGGATGTCAAATGGTGGTGGATTTAAACGTTCTTTGTAGGGTTTGCAGTGTAAACTGTGCTTTGTTGTATTGGGATTTAAGAACTAGCAAGTAAAGCTAAGTCTAGTTTTCTGTCCATACTGAGTAAATGCAAAAACAAACCAATAATAATGAAGAGTGAAAGTTCTGAAACTTCGAGTTTAATAATACGTTAGCAAGGAAACACTTTAACCTGACACGGTTTCCATTGGCTTATACTTTCTAATATGCAGCCACAAAGACAATGTTCCATAATCCATAAGGAAAGGTTAACGTGCATCCTGTCCATAAGACATCAGAAATTAAAGCAGAAATCTAGCAATTTGTGGCTACAGAATAGAGTTGAGAGAGATGTTCCAATTAAGACGGTCTCATTCACTCAGTTTAGTAAGACCATGAAAGAGCTCCCAATCTAAAATCCTCTTGAATTAAGAGCAAGGTCTGAACCTAAATTGCAGCTAAGTTTCTCGGTTCTATGGAACTATAATGCAGCACGCTGGAAATATTGTAGCAGCTATATTAAATATAAAAATTGAGTGTCCTTCATTAAAAGTGTATAGCACAGTCAGTATAGTAGTGTCTGTCTATTTTTGATGCTCGGTTCACCAGGTCCCCATGTTTACAATTTTCAGTATGGCAAAGATATTTGTACTGATAATCCTTACCTACTTTATGGAAGTTGTCAGGGGGATGAAGTAGAAGGCTTTGACAGTTGAGTAGGAGGCAGATGGCACCAAGGGAGTACTAAGAGACAACTTTAGACTGTGAGATAAACACATTGGCTAGCTAGAGTTTTTGCTAGAGCGGTGAACAGTAGAATAATTGAATTGTCATTTAAATTGTCATCTTTATTAGTTCATTAAGATGAAAGGGGCAGTTCATATTTTTCAGATCTCTTATTTCAGGTTTTCCGCAGAATTGGAGAACACTGCATTGGCTTACTATTTCTGTTTTAAAGTTTTGTGTCTAACGGTAAGCGTTAGATACAATTCTGATTTTTAAATGAAAGTTGGAGATTCTGTATGCACAGATCTGTTGCAAGGGGTAGATTCTGCAGCCACAGAACACATGGGGCCCTGTATTGTCCTCTGGGGATTTCCTCTTAAGTAGATTAAAAAACAACAACATTATTTTCAGTATATTGAGACAACTCTCTGAAGACACACAGGACTTTCCTACAATCAGAAAATGTGCAAGTAAATTCCCTCTAGTTTTGCACATTCTGATCTGGTGAGAGCTCTAGGGTACACAAGCCTTCTGGTTCAGCCACTCTGGGTGGGTGGGGTGTCTTTTTTGTTTTTTGTTTTTAACCTCCCTGTTTTACATGCTGTAAAATACACTTAATTAACATGATAAAAGTGCTGGGGCTCCCACTAGTTTTAATACTGGTACAGCTTATTATATGCAACCTTACTTGTTTCTCCTGTGTCTGTATATCATACTTGATTGAACAGGGAAGAGATTTCTCAATTAAAAATCTCTGCATAAATTGTAGGGGGGGGGAGTGTACAGTGTTAACTTTTTTTGGAATGGAATATTATTAAATTGTATAGCAATTTTTGTATGCTAAGCAATACTTGGTAATAAAAAGAGAACTCAAAATAAGATCAGATCTCTCTGTGCCAAGTCTCAGGTTGACTTAGAACCAGAATGCCCAGCATATGTTGAGTTGTTCTGGAACAGTCTCCTTTAAAGAATATCAGCCCTATCTGAGGATTTAAAATTAAGAAATCTCTCTTCACTAAAATCCTGTTTAATGGGATTTTCTATTCTCTCTGTCACATCCCCCTGTTTCCATTTATCTTTGCACACAAGTCAGTGGTTAGGTCATAGGCCTAGGAGTCAGGAAATTTGGGTTTGATTCTCATCTGTGCTTTGACGCTTTGGGGAAATCGCTTTGGGGAATAATAGCTACTTTTTGAAAAACACTTTCAGTTATCAGAGTAGCAGCCGTGTTAGTCTGTATACTTTCAGTTATGTGGATGATAGGAATTGTTCCAGCTATATATTAAATGTTAAGTAGTCTTTCCACTCTTTTCTGTTCTCATGTTTTTCCACCTTAATTCTGTATCTCATCTATTTCATGGCATTTGTCTTTTCCATGTGTTGATTTCTTGCATTTTATTTCCAGTCTTGGCTTTAGTGCATTCCATTCAGATATTACCTCTTCGTTTTATACCTGGGTATGTAACATGTGGCAGAGGAGAATGTCGTCATAGTGGAATCATAAAATGTGACTCTGGGCCACCCTTTCTTTGTAACTGCTATGTGAGGAGGTGTTGATCAACTGTAGGATGCTTTCGTTAAACAGGAACTTCTAGTTAGATTTCATCTAAGAGCCTGTTTATTTTTGAAAAAACAACCACCCTCACTCCCTTAAAAATAATCTGGTTGTGGCCATTTGATCCTGGAAAGTAGCCAGAGCAACTGTTTGTGCTTTGTGTTGCAGAAGTTGGATTCCTTGATGCTGTCCTCTACTTCTGTCTTTCTAACACTTCTGTAGTCATCTCTGTAGGATGGGATACAATAGGGAAAGTTTGCCTCCTTCTCTTCAGCCCCCCCTTCCCCCTCAATCCTAACTATCCATTTGAAGCAATTGAAAAGAAAACTATGGAATGAAGACCAGAGATCTGGGAACTTCACAACTCTTGGAAAATATTGTAGGTTAAATCATCACTTTGGATTTGAGACATCATGTGATAGAATAATGGCCTCTGCATATGTTTTTGCCTTAGTTGCTCTTTATCACTAGTACTAATCTTACGTCTGAGGGAATTCTGCACCATAAAAATAAAAATTTTGCACGCTATTGTAAAATGCTGCATATTTTATTTGTCAGTAAATAAATACGGAGGCTCCAGCGTGACAGTGGGGAGCACAGGCCACTGGCTGCATGGAGGTGGGAGATCACCCTGCAGCCCACCCCCCGGGACATGGACTCAGTGATGAGGCTGCACCTGACCCTGATATAGTGCAAGGGCTGGGCCCACCCCAGAAACTCTCCAGGGCCCTTCCTGCTCCTCTGCGCCAGGCACACCAAGATAGCAAGCAAGAGGGAAAGAGGCTTGCACGCACGCCCAGCCCTGGCCCCCAATTCAGGTAGACTCAGCCCAGCAGGATCCAAGTGTGGAGGGGCTTAGTGTGGGGTGAGAGGGTTCTGTGTGGGGCATTCCGAATGCTGGCGGTTTGGTGGAGGATCTGGTGCAGGAGGGATCTGGATGCACAGGGGCTTGTTATGGGGTTCTGGGTGCAGAGGGGAATAGAACTCTGTAGGAGGGGGTCTAGGTATTGGGGGATGGGGCTCAGGAAGGGGTGCTGAGGGAGTGGGGCTCTGGGGTGGGGTTTGAGTGGGGGGCTCAGTGGGTGGTAGTCTGTGTACAGGGGATGAGGCTTGGTGGGGATGCTAGGTGCAGGGGTTGGATGCAGGGGGGTCTGTGTGGGGGGGGGGTCCGAATGCTTAGGGTTTGGGTGGAAGGGGAAGCAGCTCCCTGTACAGAGAGGCCTCCCCCTGTGGCTGAGGAGTGATGGGGGGGGGGGGCAGGAAGGGTGGGGGTGCAAAGCTTCCTGTAGCCAAAAGAAGTTTCTGAGGGTGGATCTAATCTGGCCCAGCTGCTCCTTATAGGGAAAGAGGAGCTGAGGAGGGGCACATCACCACTCTTGTGGCTTCCCTTTTGTTTCCCCATCAGAAAGTCATTTTTCTGCAGGGACACAAAGAAATCTGCAGAGGATATGAATTCTGCATAGGCGCAGTGACACAGAATTCCCCCAGGAGTAATTTAATCTAGGTACATTTAAAATGAGCTGATGTAGCCACAGTAGTGTACTCTGAGAATTGTTCCTTGTACTGATAGGGGAGTGACCAGATCGGTTTGAAAACAGCAAACAGCTGGTTTGAGGGTGTTCTAAAGTTCAGCAAGCAGCTTTGTAAAAGTGATATGTTCTAAACACTTAGTTTGCAATTTACAGTGGAGTTTCCTGGAATCTAGAAATTGAAGGTCTGCCATGCTCTTTTTCTTATAGCAAAGTAGCATGACTCAGCATTGCTATGCCAACAGAATTTGTTGGAAAGCACGGTGTAGCAAAATGAAAATTAGCAAAGTTGAAAAGGAAATAACTGGTAGTGTAACTGTGTCATTGCAAATAGTCTTTCTCTGCTTGGGAAGCAAAGCTAGATTATCATTATTAGCATGAGTGCCAATACATAAGGCGTTGATGCAGATGTTGCCAACCTCTTCTGCCCTTCCCCCTTTCAGTGAAAACCAGCCAACTAAACAAACCCTTTGTAGTGCAGCTACCAAGTGTACTGAGCGATTGATTACTGTATTTTGGATCCAGTGGACTTCAAATAGAATTAGATATAAAGGCTATTAGGCAATTTACTACAAAACAGTCACATGTATAGGTTATTAAGGCAGAGTTAATGTGGGATATTGAAACGTAGAATTAGTAACCATCTACATTCCCAAGTGCAGAACTATTTTGCATAATCAGTTCATTGATGAAATTCTGAATTCTTTACAAATAAGTCTTCTACTGTTCCCACTTTTCACTGTGAAAAGCAGCTATTGCAGTTAAGCAAAGGATTCTACCGAAAAGCCATCCTTAAGCAAATTCCAAAGTTAATTTCAAGTTATGGTATTGAATGTGCATTCCCAATTCAGTGCTCTTTATTCCCTGGCCCTGTGACATAGTGCATTTTATGAGTGAGGTATGTTAGAAGTACTACTTATGTAACTCTGGAAAGACATCACTTTGTTGTTAGGTGCCTTAGAGATACTTAAGAATCAATGTCTGTAAAACTTCCAGACCTTATGCTAGTAGTGTTGATATCTTGACATTAGTCGACAGATGCTTTTAACTGTTCTTTAAAGATTATTTGCGAAGCATGATGAAACCATCTGTATTTTGGATAGTTTCTGAAGGAATAGCATAATCTTGTAATGAAAACTCTCAAACATTTTTAAAGTATCATTATTAAGTGCATGTGGGTTACTGCTCCAGCTGAAAGACTTAGTAGCCATTGTGCTATGGCAAGTTTCTTATATTTGCCCCAACAATTTTTTCCATTTTTATGGAAAGAATGTTCTGTTAGACTTAAAATGGGGATGTTAATTTTAGACTTTTTTGTTGGGGTGGCTTGAGTAACATTTAGAAAGAGAACGAGGAGTCCTTGTGGCGCCTTATAGACGAACGAATTGATTTGGGCATAAGCTTTCATGGGCTAAAACCCACTTCATCGTATCCAATGAAGTGGGTTTTAGCCCATGAAAGCTTATGCCCAAATAAATTTGTTGGTCTCTAAGGTGCCACAAGGACTCCTCGTTCTTTTTGCTGATACAGACTAACACGGCTACCACTCTGAAACCATTTAGAAAGAGGGAATTCATTGTGTCTTGGACTGGACAGTGGTATCTTATTACCCAGAAATCTGCCCTCTAAAGCATTTGTCCTTTTTCACTCTCAGAAAACTAAAGCTACTTTGGAGTCAGCAAGATGAATAGTGGTTCCTTCCATGGGCTAAGACAGGGGTTAGGCTAAATGTTGCAGATGTCATTACAATAACATACCCAGTAGTGGGGTTTTGACGCTGCTAAATGTTTCAAGTCTCCTGGCTCTTAATCAGAAAATAACATAACAAACCAAGAGGAATTTCAGTACTCAGTGCAAATGACTATAAAGTGTTAGGTACACCATGCAAGCTTCATGAGAGGATTGTTTTCTATTCAACTGGTTTTGAACCGTACTTGTCAAAAACTTGAGTTATCATGAGAACTGTTGCTGAAGAATGAATTTGCTTAAGTTGGAGAAAAAAAACAATTACAGAAGATCTATTGTTCTTGTTTTCTTGGATGGCTTAAAGGTCTTTCCCATCCCTTGGTTTTTCTTTCTGAACTAAGTTACCCATTGAGAAAGGGATAACATGCTTGTTTGAAACACTGTCTTCTCATGTGTTGCACTACAGTGAAAGTGATTAGAAAACAACAAATTAAGGAAAAGTTGCAGGTTTTGTGTGCAAAGATGCTATGGAAAACAGCAGATGTCCTCAGATTCAATTCTGTGGTCACCTGATTGACTCAGACAGTTGTACTCATTCTGTGACTGAAATTTAGATAACCGCAAGCAGGTCAGGCCATTGCTGCAGCTTGGCAGGAGTTACTTGATGCTCCCCTCCCCCCAAAGCAATGAATGGTATTGGGGAGGATGGGTTTACTGGACACCTGTTGGCAGCAAATGCTGCTCCAGTAAGTTACCACTTCATGGGATTGACAGTGTGACTTACACAAAAAATTAGACACTAGAAAAGATCTATCTTTCAAACACTGTGAAACTGTTGTTGAGCAGTCAGCAAAAGGAAATGAAGTTCACCATGGGTGCTTCCAGGCATACAGAGCAAACAGTGTATTACGTTTTTGACTGTGGCTTTTTTAATATGGAGTCATGCCAAGCCTTTGGCTTTGCAAATAAGCTGTCCCGGAGAATTTGTAGATGTGGTATAGACATTTGTCAAAGATCTGTGACGTCTATTTCAACTGAATGCTTTAGAGACTGATTATACAGATATCAGTAAAGTACTGTATATTGGCTCTGGAGAAAAGAAATGACAATTACCTTTGGCGGAGGGGAAGGCTATTCGTTGACATAGAAAAATGATGAAAAGCCAAGCTGTTCTTCCAAAGCACTCACTTCACACTGAGGAAAATATCTAATTCATAAAAAGAAAACTAGTAACCATTGAAGTTAAAGCTTAAAACCTAAATTCCCAGAGAATTACAGTAATGTGTGCACACAGTGTTCTTGGAACGAAACCATTATTGTTTATTCCCAGATAATAATATTCCACAATAGGCACCTAGGAAATACTCCATTGTGGAAGGAGAGCAAACTTGGTACAGCCCTTGGCACAGGCTCTGAGAGTTGAGGAAGGTGGAAGAAGGTAAATACTTACTTTAGGTATCCTATCTAAAGAGAGAAGAATGATTAGCTTTGTGCGCACTAATTTAAAAAAAAAATAGCAAGCTTAAAGAATTTTGTCAACTTTACCCTTACAACAGCAGTTCACCACTACATATCACAAGGAAATGTTGGCCCTTAAATTTGATTAAAAATAACTGGCTATACAGCTAGTTGTTCTTGTGATATAGTGCCCAAAATGCAGCAGCCATGTTCTCAAACTATTAAGAAAAACACCACTCTGGTCTCAAAGAGCTTAAAGTTTTAGACATAGAACTTCATAGCTTTTGACAGTTAGCAACTTCCCCCCCTTGTAAATCTCAATGTCTTTCTTTCATTCATTGCAGTCAAAGGCAATGGGTAGCTCTATTATGGCTAACTTAATAGATGTCAGTTCTCATAATTATAGCCTAGTGGGTAAAAGTGTCTTTTTCATATTTTAGAGAAAGCACGTTCAAATCCAGTTAAGTTTCTACTGGCACTCTTTTCTATAAATGTGACTTAAGTTTAAATCTTGTTAACATTCTAAAATGCACAAAACCAGATCCAAAATACTTTTAAAAATGTAAATATTGCCTAATCACCCCAATTGTCTTCACTCTTCTCTTTCAATGGCTACTCTTTAACAAGCCTGTTCTTATATCTCCTAGAGTGTGTTTATGCCATATTTCCAATAAAAAATAATACCTTTTAATTGTTTTTATCATTGCCAATTCAAGCACATTACTACATTCTGAAAATGACAAGCTTTCCCCAGGACGAGCAGTTCAAATCTGTTGTATAAAACATTTCTTAAACAAACAAACAAACAAATCTGTCTCTCTATTCTTGTGCTACATAACTGGGAAAACCTGTCTGTGTGGTTATTGGCTTGGAAGTCGTCATGGCATTTTAAAATCTCCTGTAGTACTGTAATAGGGCTGTCTGTACATTCACAACACTAACATGGCACTGACAGCCATGAGGCTTATGCTAGTACAGTGTGCTCCAGTCTCTTTATCATCCAGAGTGCACATGCATGCTTTTTACAGTAATATTAGCAATAGAGTAACTTTAGCTTCCACGAAAGAAGAAGCTGCCTCTACAAATGCCTTCTGTCTCTGTTGCTCTGATGAGGACCCTATCAACACTGCAAGCCTCATGCCCCCACAGATATGATATCCTCCATCTACTATTATATCAGGAACTTACTTCCGTAATTATCACAGGGATCTGTAATTTATCATGTACTTTGGACCACCTCGTGTCCACTCTGCTGTAATCTATCCTGCTACTCATTCTAATAGTCCAAACCACCACCACTTTGTTTTAAATTAATCTGCCCCAAAAGTATTTCTTCCTTCTCCCCAAAATGTGTAATTTCCCCTGAAAGTACCCTTCCCTTTGCCCCCACAGGCCAGGTCAGCCAAGATTGAGTCCTGGGCCACTGTTGACATTTTTTGTCCTTAAAAATAACTACCTCAAAGCTAGGTATCTCGTGGTCCTGTAGGGCTAAACGTTTGAAATGTATCTCGGTGGAAAAAAGAGTAATCTGCAGTTTTTAAAAGGAGACACAGCACTTTTTTCTAGCTGTGGAAGAACATGAGACACAGGAATTCAGACTCATAACAGTTTTATGTACAAAAAGGTGACACAGGCCTAAGATTGAATCCTGCCTGTTTTGGGCCTCGGGTAGAAATAGTTTTCTGGGGACGGGTAGAAGTCTGTGTTTGAGGTGCAGAGGAAGAAATCTTATCTGGCTGGTTTGGGATGATGACTGTTCAAAGCTGCTCTTGGGCTGGAATGTTGACATCCTGGGATATTAATTAGTGGGCAGGCAAAGATGCAGGATAATCTTTTTCACATGGCTATTTTCTCCATGTGTATGTGTGTAAGTTTCATGGGCAGCCACCTCCTGTGATCCCCCTCATGGCCAGAGGTCACTTAAAAGCACCCTTCCTCTATTTCCTGCCTCCCCCCCCCCCGGTACTTTAAAAACTCATTCAATTCAAAAGTGTTTCAAACAGTCTCCCCTTGGGGTCCGATTTGAGTCCTCAGATGCATACTGGCACTCTGGGCCTCTACCCCAGTTCACTGGCTTTCCTGATAATCCAAAATAACACCATGGTCTTTCAGAAATAGAACACAAACTCAGAGTCTTCATCCCAGTTTCAGATGGGCACAGTCCCACCTCCTTGAGGGACTGTCTTTCTGCTTCCCAGCATCTTCTGCCTTTAGTTTGCCCTTCTCCACAGGCCTTTCCAGTCTCACCCCTGCTTGGACAGGGTGGCTCTGTCCACCCTGTCCAATGCATGCAGCTGGCTCATATCAGCTGACTTGGGCTCATTGGGCTTGGGTTCTGGGCCTATAAATTTTCAGTATAGATGCTCAGGCTGGTGCCTGGGCTCTGTGACCACCTGGAGAACTGTCATCACTCTCTCCCAAGTTGTATGAGCCACTGCTTTCCTACCCCTAGTCCTTCTGTCTTGTTCTTGCTCTTTTGCCTTCCCCAAATTTCTTTCCACCTCATTGATGTTTTGTAAGCCCCACTGCCTTTCCAGTGCCACTCTCTCTCTAGACCCTTCTTTGAGGGCTTCTGTGCATTCCCACCTGTGGGATGTGATTGTCTTGGGGTCAAGCTGCACAACTGCCTTGAAAAGCTGCGTCTCTTGGCGTGTGCATTAGAGATCATATGTAAGGATGACATCAGCCTACTCTGTATAAGGGAGTGCACCCTCCAGCTACTTCAGCTTATGTATTGCTGCAGGGGGCTACCAGACTCTTCTTTGGTCTCTTCAGGCGAGGTCTTCCCTTACTCTAGATTATTAATAGTAGATACCTATAGTTGGTGTAGAATGGTATAAGATAGCTTTGTGTACATAGCTAGCCCTTAGTCCAGGAGCCTTTGATCCCGGACCAGGACCAACGGGGTTCTGAACTGCATACGGAATGTCTACAGCAGGAGTCCCCAACGCGGTGCCCGTGAGTGCCGTGGCGCCCACAGGGGCATCTAAATGTGCCCGATTCCTGACCAGCGGTCGAGCATCCGCCGAAATGCCACTGACAAGCGACGTTATTGAGAGGCGTCACCACTGAAATGCTGCCGAAATTCGACGGCATTTCGGCAGATGCTCGATCGCCGCCACAGTCCTTCGTCTGGCGCCTGCCAAACGAAAAGGTTGGGGACCACTGGTCTACAGTACAATAAAATGCTTGCAGCTGGCTCAGATCAGCTGACTTGGGCTCATTGGGCTTGGGTTCTGGGCCTATAAATTTTCAGTATAGATGCTCAGGCTGGTGCCTGGGCTCTGTGACCACCCCTTCCCCTCCACCCCCACCCCGGGGTCTCAGAACCTGGGCTCCCGCCTGAGACTGAAGATCTACACTGCAGTTTTATAGCCCTACAGCCTGAGCATGAATCAGATGACATGGCCAGCTGTGGGTGTTTTCTTGCAGTGTTGGCATTACCCATAATGGCTTCGAGATGAGACTCCTGGGACCCTCTTGATCATACTAGAGATTGACATCTGCAATTTCTGCAGTAAATGAAGCAAGAGATGACAGCCTTGCTTATTACACCAATCTGATTTGTCCCCTGAGCATCATCCATCTTGTGTACTGAATAAGGAGGCAGGGGCATTTGTGGGGGGAGGAATAGTATGTGATCAAGTATCTGAAGAGTGCATACACACACAGTGGCAGAATTAAAGTTATACCAGAAACCTTAATTTTGGCACTTACTGACTTTTGAGTGGTTGTCTATGCAACCATAATATTCTTTTAACATTGTTTTTCTATAATCTTCACAGTAGCACTATGAAGTCAGCCACTTCCTTCTAAAACTTTGAAGATGAGACTTTGGTTTTTGAACACCCACTTGAATTAGATTACTTTACCACTTTTGCCATTTACACACTAGCAGACTGTCACTGTCAACACTCTCTTGCTTATGGTGTAGATGTTTTTTTAAAAAAAAAAAAAGCAGGGGGAACAGGGTTGGGAGTGGGTCATACACCTAGGCTTTGTCTACACTGGTGTTTCATCATCAAAATTTTTGTCGTTCGGGGTGTTTAAATAAACTCACACCCCCAAACGACAAGTTTTACCGACTGAAAGCGCCGGTGTGAACAGCGTCTTTTAGCAGCACAGGCTCTGTCGCTAAACGCTGCGTAGTGTAGCCATAGCCCTAGTGTCTGAAAGGTAGGTGACCCCCAAGGGCACTAAACCCTATTGTGCAATCCTGTGCCATTTTCTGAAGCAATTCTGGTTTTTGGATTATTACTGTTCTTGGCATAATGTGCTAGTAGATTTCCAGAGGGGCTCATATACACAGCTTTTCAAAGGAATTTGGTCAAGCTAATTGAATACAGTAAAACTATAAAAACAACAATGAGTCCAGTGACAGCTTAAAGACTAAGATTTATTTGGGCATAAGCTTTCATGGGTAAAAAACCCACTTCTTCAGAGGCATGGAGTGAAAATTACAGATACAGGCATAAATATAGGCACATGAAGAGAAGGGAGTTACCATACAAGTGGAGAACCAGTGTTGACAAGTGGTTCTCCACTTGTATGGTAACTCCCTTCTCTTCATGTGCCTATATTTATGCCTGTATCTGTAATTTTCACTGCATGCCTCTGAAGAAGTGGTTTGTTGGGTTTTTTTGTTACCCAGGAAAGCTTATGCCAAAATAAATCACTTAGCCTTTAAGGTGCCACCGGACTCCTCATTGTTTTTGTGGATACAGACTAACACACTACCCCTCTGTTACTTGGCAGTAAAACTACAGTATCCTTGTTACCTGATGAAATAAAACTACTTAAAAAGCTTTCCCCCTACCCCATTGTGCTGTTTACGTTCTATATTTTTTGTCAGCTTGGACAGTGAAGTAAACAAGTCATTTTCACCCTTGTTTGTAGTCCGTTTCTCTTTCTGAGTCTTGTGCTGAAATACTGGTGGTCTCAGCGCTTTAAGGGAAAATGTAGATCTCAAAAACCTTTTTTCTTAACATTAAAAGGCTGTGTTGCTGTTCTAGTACACTTCTTACTAGAAGACAAACTGGTGGAAAATAGGTTTAGCTCTCCTGCAGAATTTCTGTGCTCGTTTTTCATGGTGTTTGCTACCTTTTTATTTAAAACATTAACTGGTAAGTTACACTATTACAGCTTTCAGGCTGTGAAATTTAGACATAGTGTCACCTATGTAGTTGAAATGTGTTTTGATGTAATTATTTCCCCTAGAATATGCCTACCCTTATGAAGTGCGTAGCTTGGTTGCCATGTGTCGTAGAACTTCATAGAAATACAGTTCAAATTATAACATTTTTAACTCCCATTAATAGCTCAGTCTGACATGCTTTGATCCTCATTTCACTATGTTGCTTTAAAGGGACACTGACTAGATTGTGATGACAATTTTTTTTAAAAAAGAGAAGTAGTTTCAAGTGCACACCAGCTGTAGAGCCCCTGCTTTTTTTTTAATTCTTAATTTATGACCTATTTATATACATAGCTTTTTTCCTCTCTCTCCTCTCTTGCTGTGTGAAAGACCCATACAAACAGGGGAAACTGACTACACAGAAGAGCAGAGAAACTGATTGGATAAAATCAAATGCACAAAATAAACTAGTTTCAATATTTTTCAGTGTGGCTTTTTTCTAAGTTAATATTGTGAACTACTTGGTGTTCAGGCTGATTGATTCAAGGGAGAATTGAAACTAACTAGATCAAATGTACAGTATGAGGTTTGGTGTGTAGTTTACTTGTAAGACCAGAAATACTTTCAAAGATAGCTATATATATCTCGACTTTTTTGCAGACGTCTCCACCTCAACAAGAAAGCAACAGACAAACAACCCTATAGCAAGCTTCCTGGTGTCTCACTTCTAAAGCCATTAAAAGGTGTAGATCCTAACCTCATCAACAATTTAGAGACCTTCTTTGAACTGGATTATCCAAAGGTATGTCTGAGTTTACTTTTTTTCAGAAGTCGAATTGGTGGCCTGTGCTAGAGCTATCAGAGTATAATGTGAATTTTTATTTTTACACTATAGATGGACACAAACAACTTACATACCTCCTTACGTATTTCATGACATCTGTTTGTTACCTCCCCTTGTTCCTGATATCTCGGACATAACATCCCTACTCATTATTCTGTCAAACCATCTTATCTTGTACTAGATTGGGGTGTATCTGTACTAGCCTTCTGCAATATATTTACATAACTATTTTGTGCGCACTAAACTAGCAACAACAGTGCCAAGTTTATGTACCAAACCGTGTACTTATAAGCATTTACTTTAATACATGGCCTGACTTTGATTTACAGTCTCTGGTTCAGGATTCAAATCTTGCACCATGCCCAGTGCTTCAGGCTCTCGCTCTACTACGTTCCCTGCAGCTTTTTTTTTTTCAAATGTGGAGGATGTTTACCCATCATTTTGGTGAAGCATAATGCAGTGGGCTAACCACTCTTTTATGGCCACCTTACGTTGCCATTTTTGTCCCATTTGTTCTTTGGTTTCCCCTTTTTTTCATACAACCAATAGACCTATCTTAGTTTTTAATTGTTTTTAGTTTTATATGGTGGGCCTGGGAATGTTAGGTTTGGGACTTTAATTGAGCGGTGTAGTCTTAGAGTTGTTCTGAAATACTGCGATAGGCATTATTACAGTGTGTTTTGCAATGCTATGTATATAAGAAGTAAAACAGAAATTTTGTAGTGACATTACAAATGAGGCTTTGCCAGGACTCCCAGTGGGCGTAAGAGGCTGTCTGAGGATTCCTTTCCAGGTTCAGGCCTTCAAACACTTTCTTCCGCAAGAACTTGGCAAAGTGCCTTAAGTTCTGCAGGAAAGGGACTAAATAGAGCATTGCTCCCGCAAGCTGCATTGTTGGGAACTCAAGTTTTTGGTGAAAGGCAGTATTGTGATAGGCACAATAGCTGGTTTCTGTCTTACTGTAGTAATAATTGAAAGAATATTTGATAACTTGTAGCCTTAAAAATATATTTAATATTTTGGGGTTCTTAAAATGTAATTGCAAAATAAATTTGGTTTTCTTCAGTGTATGGGGAGGAGGGAGGAAGAGGGAGAGAGAATCAAACATTTAACTTTTCCTGTACAAGAATGATGTTTGTTTCCTGCATAAAAATACCTTTCCAGTAAAACAAAAGAAAATTCTTTAATGTTTTACAAGTACAAAAATGTTCTCTGGGGCTGAGGCTATATGTTTTTTCAGAAGTACTGATGGTATACTCTAACCACAGCATTCTTCACTGATAATACAGTACTTGTAGCTATCGATCTGTAAAAGCAAATCCTTCAGTTCTGTAACACTGCTTCCTGTGTCAAGTTTTGGCAGAGTTTTGTGGACTGTAACAATTTTCCTTATTTTAATAAGTTGTACACCCATTTGCACCAAATCTTGTTTTACTAGTATGAAGTGCTCCTGTGTGTACAAGATCATGATGATCCAGCCATCGATGTGTGTAAAAAGCTCCTTGGCAAATACCCAAATGTTGATGCTAGATTGTTTATAGGTAAGTAATACAACTGCATGGCACAATTCATGCCTTTATAAATGGATCGTAAAGAAGCTAACAGCAAAAAAATGTATGGAGTTTTCTAAACTGGGAAACCTGTATTTGTCTGTGGATGCTGGTCCTGTAGTAGGACAGCCTATTCGAAGGAAATGTAAGCTTGTCATCGACATCCTGACACCCATTAAAAAAACAAACTCCAGGAGGATAGCTTGTGCGAATGAATATTTGCCACTCTCTTCTACTCCACAATCACTCCTCTCAGTGCTAGGGCTGTGCAACTTATCAATTACTTCAGCCTTAAGACTGCAAAAAACAATTGTGCATTGGACTTCGATGCCAGTTGGCTAGGCCTGAATGCCCAGTAATGATTTTAGAGTGTTCCCATGTATCTTCGTGATAGTAGGGCTGCTCCTAAGAAATGTTCCTGCTCCACACACTCCTAGAATAGGGCCACATCCTCTCCTCTATGTGCTTTGTGTTTAAAGGAGGGGAAAGGATCTTTAGTGCCCACAATCTTTATTGCTCTCCCTGACTAACTTTGAACAAACTGAATGATGTCAGCTAGGGACAAAAATGCTGAGGTGGTTATTTGTATTTGTATTACCATAGTGCCTAGCCTAGGCTCTCCAGTCATGGGCCTGGACCCCATTGTACTATCTGCTGTACAAACACAGAACAACAAATTGGTCCCTGCACCAAGGAACTTTTAATTCTACTCTCCCACCTAATCAAAAAAAAAAAAAAAGAGATCGTACCCAAGAGAGACATTGCCACGTATATCAGCTGAGTTGGCAAACTCAGGAGAAGGGGACTCTGACCCCTTAGAATGCAGTCTCTAAGCCCCAGCAGATAGCTGAGCTGCTTTTGTACGTACAGGGCCCTTCGTGTGATAAACAGTAATTTAGTGAGTTTATAATATTGTCTCTTCAATACAAAATTTAATAAAAATGTTCTTTGGAAAAACTACAGTATCTGTTAATGGGAGGAATGTATGTCACATGTAATACAGGCTTCAACTGTCGTCTTTGTTTGGCTAAGAAGACCAGAATAGATTTTCAGAGGTGAAGGTTAGCATTTACCTCTACCGCCCTATTTTTTTTTTATTTTTTTTTTTTGTGGAGGGGGAGGGGTATAGAGTCTGTATTCTATTACATATTTGTAAAATAGCTTCTGGATTTGGAAACATGCATGATGTGTGTAACTGTTTGTTTTTTATTTTTAAGGTGGAAAAAAGGTTGGCATCAACCCAAAAATTAACAATTTAATGCCAGGGTATGAAGTTGCCAAGTATGATCTCATATGGATCTGTGACAGTGGAATCAGAGGTAGGTGTATGGTGTGATGGTGGTGTTTGGAATGTTCTCTTGAAATAGTTTACTTTAAAAATACAGTTCTGCCTACTATAATAATTGGAGACATACCTATCTCCTAGAACTGGAAGGGCCCTCGAAAGGTCATTGAGTCCAGCCCTCTGCCTTCACTAGCAGGACCAAATACTGATTTTTGCCCCAGGTCCCTAAGTGGCCCCCTCAAGGATTGAGCTCACAACCCTGGGTTTAGTAGGCCAATACTCAAACCACTGAGCTATCCCTCCCCCCATACTAGTTGCTTCTCGGCTGTACCACTAGGCAGGCAATTTAGTTCTCATAAGACTATACATTAAGATTGATTTCCAATTGAGTTACAACTATTAAAGGACACGGTCTGCGTTAATTTGAGATCTTAAATGACATGGCTTCTGAATTCAAATACACCTCTACCCCGATATAACGCGACCCAATATAACACAAATTCAGATATAATGTGATAAAGCAGTGCTCTGGGGGCAGGGGGCTGCGCACTCTGGCGGATCAAAGCAAGTTTGATATAACGTGGTAAGATTTTTTTGGCTCCCAAGGACAGCGTTATATTGGGGTAGAGGTGTATATGAAATGTTGTCTGTACTTCAGTTTAGTGGATTTTTGTTGATCACTCCAAAGCTAAATTAAGATGCACCTGTGTGATTAATGCTCAGTGTATAGCTCTGCACAGACACAGGCAGTAAGTGCCATAGCATTGGTCTTGCTACTTGAATAATTGATTGGTGGTTTTGTACACACATACACTCTAAGATGAGGCATGTCTCTTGCTGTAATGTACAAGTTAAAAAATGAGATTTCAATCCTAAGTAATGTCTTTCAGTTAAAGTAGCACAGCCAATTTATAGATTTAGAGGATGTTTGCACTTCTAAAAATGAAACAAGTATTTTGATATTTCTAGTGATTGAGTTACTAGTACTCTAATTTCAGGTCTCAATGATAACTATTTCTCCTTTTGCAGAAAATCTAATTTTAAAAAATTGGTGTCAGTTTTTATTGTCCCACTGCTGCCAGTCTGCAAATTGTTAGAAACTTATGCTAGACTGTAAATGTTGACAGCTCCCAGTCTTAGTGGAATTTTTTGTTACACAAAAATATAGTTCACCAAATACGTGACTAACCTTTTCTGCACTTTTAGTAGTAGAATATAAGCTTGAATATATCTTTATAGAGTGAACTTACTACTAATAATGAACAAATGGTTTTACAGAACAAATGGCATACAGTGTTTGCATACTAATAATCTATTTATCATTTACATAGTAACACCAGACACCCTAACTGATATGGCCAATCAAATGACAGAGAAAGTTGGTTTGGTCCATGGTTTGCCCTATGTAGCAGACAGACAGGGCTTTGCTGCCACTTTAGAACAGGTGAGTGCAATATTACTTTCTTTTATTGTGGTTTCTTTCCAACAATATGTTTTACCTTTAATGAGCTTTTTATATGTAAATTAAAAAAAATATTTTATAACATTCGCATATGCGTTAAGCTTAGTTTACAGGAAATTGTAACAGTGTTGACAGCCTGTGGTTCAGTGTCTAAGATTACAACTTTATATAAAATAAAGGTTTTAGATTTATTATAAAGTTTGTAGAACTGACCAGGAAAGTCACTGCTTTTAGCACCGCACCCAATTGATTGAGCTTCCTCTGTGGTTTTATGGGGTGGGGGAAGCTTTTGACTTCATCTCTGTGCTGGCAGGGCAAGTTCTTTGCTGTGAACTAGAATTGAGACTGTTACTGCCCTTTGTTTAAGCGGTAGTTCTTGTCTATTGGATCCATGTATTACAGAACAAATAGCCCCTCCCTTGATGTCCCAGCAGCCTAGTCACAACTCTGCTGCCAAAAGGGCTTTCATGCTGGCCCTGAAGGCCCCTCTGCCCACCCGGTCCCACCCGGAGGGGTACTGTGGGTTAAAATTGTTTGGAGAGACTTGTGAGTATTTGCCCTTGGATCAGTTTCACCCTTCATAAATAGTTACTTTAATATAATTGTAAGCAGAAATATTATACGCCACCTCTTCTGAAGAACCATCCCTAGGGTAAAAACATTTAGTTTAGCTGTGAACAAAGGAACAGTAATGGCTTAAGGTAAGACACGGGTGCAGTCCGTGTGATCTGATAGTAAACACTTTATTTCTAGTAATTTTTTTGTAAAACCACTAATGGGCCATTTATAGGAACTGTGATAATGTGCATGTTTTATTCCTGAAGACTATTCTTCATTTAGAGTGGTTGGACACATTTATGATGTAAATAAAAAGGATCACATTAAAATGCTCTAGTTTGAATAAACAAAACTTGAAAATCTCAGGAAATCTAAAGTAAAGTTTCTATTTAAAAAAAACAGACAAACCAAAACCCTGAATTTTTTGCCTTGCCAAAGCACATCCTTTAGCTATTCACTAGATACCCGTTCATGACCAATCACCAGGCTTCCTTTACGCGTCCAGTACTGAACCATCTCATCCCCCCCAAACCACCACATAACTGAGAAATACCTCTGTGTAGTCCAGAAACGCTGCCCCGAATTCTCCATCATATAGTGAAATGAGTAGTCCTATGACTCAGTCCACTTTTCACACTATATATTATCTAGGATATCAACTGTCCTCTTTTCCTTACCCTCCTAATTCAATGTTACTAGTGATATTGTGCCATCAAGATAAACAAAGATCTAGCTTAACTCGTGTATGCTACCCTCTTCTAAAATCTGAATTTGTACTCAACAACTTTGCATATTTTTAAATTAAAGCCCAGGACCCTATTAAGTGCATTATTGCTAGGTATGAAACTCCAAATGTCCTGATTCTCAAACATTTCTGCTTGTTTTTACAGAATTCCAGTGGACAGTTCTTTAGGGTAGATTTCCAGCCTTAGTGCTATCTGATAACACACTTTGATTTCGTAACTTCCACAACTTAGTGTTTTGATTTTGGAGAACTGTAATTGCAATGTTAATATTTTGTCAAGTAACTTTAATGATGCCAGTTTTTTACATTGTAATTGATGCTGGCAGTTGGCAGAGCAAAGTTCAGTTTACAAACTGATAATTGCTTAGTCTCTCTGATGTGCTATTGATAAGCTTAGCAGAACTCAATTTTTATTTTTTTTATAATTTCAACAGATAATTTAGATGTTTTTTTAAGCATTTTCTATTTTTATTGATTTTGAATTTTCACAGTTATGGGAAATTTTTGTGGGGATCAGACAATAATTACTTAATGACAGACATTGAGGTGCAAAAAATTAAAGCTTTATAACCGTTTAAGCAGAATTGGTCAACATATGTCAAAATATACTGCATAAATATCCTTAAATCAAACTGTAAGTTTGCAAGCAACATTTTTCTTACTTGCCTATCTATACATTTCAATTATTATTGACAAATATTTTTGTTGGTTTGTGTGTACAGTGAATTTGACACTTACCACCTAAAAATCGAATCCTTCGAAGCCTAACTATTAACTACCGTGTGTGTGCCTGTCTGCAAATGAGCACAAATGGTGGATAGGGCTGGTGACACAAGCTCTGCTGGATTCCTCATAGGCCCTAGGAAGTTCTAAGCTGATTATGATGTTTATAGGTGAAACCTCAGCTTAATATTTTTATAATAAATAACTCCAAAATTCTCCATCTACACTTATTAAAATCAATACTGTACAGCATTCTGATTTGAGGACTCGTGAGACCACAGTTTTATTTTATTCTAGATCAAGTTGTTTTTGAGACAGTTCATCAAAATTGCTGTGTTTTGTGTTCTGCACCAGTGTTATAGATTCAAATGGATAGTTGCAGAATTCTAGAAGGGGTAATATGTTCTGGTCTCCTGTGTCATAAAACCTTGTTTTATCTAAGTCTGAGTTCTTGGACTATGTACTCGTAATAGGGCAGTGACATAACAAATATTAATACATTAACAAGTAAACCCATTGTGCCTAATACAAGATGGGAGATTGATATTTGCGTTTTTAAAGTGAAAAACTTTTCAAACAAAGCTGTTTTCTTCAGTTTAGGACAAGAAGTGAAAGTGTAGTTTTTGATTCTTTCTATGCTTTCTGTACTGTGCAGGCAGAGGAGTTTCAAAGCAAATAGATAGCACAACACAAAAACTGTAGCTGCTTGAAAGGTTTCTGCCAAGTTTCTTTTAGTGAAGTCAGCCGCTGCTAGCTAGCCATTGTCTTGTCAAAATCTTTTAGAGAAATAAATCTGATAGTAAAGATACCATAAGTGAAGTAGAAAGTCATTTGACTAGAAAAATAACTTGCACAAATTGCATAGTTTTAAAGCCCAATTTATTACTATTATCTTTTTGTAGGTATATTTTGGCACTTCACATCCCAGATCATATATTTCTGCCAATGTAACTGGCTTCAAATGTGTAACAGGAATGTCTTGCCTGATGAGAAAGGATGTATTAGACCAAGCTGGAGGACTGATTGCTTTTGCACAGTACATTGCTGAAGATTACTTTATGGCCAAAGCAATAGCTGACCGGTAAGATAACTTCCAGTGAGTCTTCTTTAGACAATATTAAGTTTACAGTGTGTTCTATACTTAGATCCTTTGTTTTTGTAAGATAAAACTAATGCCTCTTGGTTAAGTATTTGATCTGAGGCACATTCAATGTGTATGTTTAAAACTATGGTAGGTGTTCCCATGTAGTGCATAAGTAGCAGCATAAGTCCCGACTCTTCTGTGCATGAAATGTCCTCTCTGAATTAATCTGTAGGGCTACTACCCTCTACTCCTGCAAGTACCTCCTGAAGAGCCACTTCTTCTGGGACCTCTGCAAGGAGTTAGCAAACAAGTGATGGCCAGATTGTGCAGCATTGGGGATGTATGATTTTATTGTTTTTAAAAAAAACAACCTTTCAGTTGATTTGGAACCCCCAAGCTATGCACACACTAACCTATGGAATCATGGAAACTTATTTTCATTACCATGCTCATCCCTTTTCTCCTACTGTTTAGTCACATTCTTTGCATCTTATTTCAAATAAGAGTGCAAGCTCTTTTGTGGCAAGGTATGTGCCTGTGTGTTAGTGCCGTGTCGGCCCCAAAGAGGTTGTGAATGACTGGGGTTTCTAGACACTGCCACAGTGCAAATAACTAAGAACAATGGTGGAAATGTGTGTCCATCTATCCTATATGAATAGATCCTTTGAGAAGTAATTAAACTTGCATCTCACTTTCAGAAGTCTACAAGGGGTCAGTTTTTCTGTGAACACGGCACAGACATAATCTGTGTTGTTGCTGTTGTCTCAGGTTTTCTGAAATAGTAATGTGTGACTCCTTTTTCAATTACAACTCTCTTGTGTGTGGAGAGAGAAATTATTGCTTATATTAAGCATGGTAGTTTAACCATTTTATTACAGCATATATGGCAATGATAACATGTCCTTCAACACTTGAGTTGTTCTTTACTTATGTTATTTGGAAGTTACTTATGACGTGCATTCATTTTCAGAGGTTGGAAATTTGCAATGGCCACACAAGTTGCAATGCAAAACTCTGGTTCATATTCCATTTCACAGTTTCAATCCAGAATGATCAGGTAAAAATTCTAACTATATAGATTTTCCTCCTGTCTTTCTCTGTCATTGCCTCTAATCAGTTCACAATTATAAGGTATAATGCACTTTTCCGAACTCACTATTTGACCTAGTAGCCCAAATAGAACCGCTAAAGTATCAGTTTACATTCTGATGCAGCTTTCATGTGGGAGAGCTTTCTAATGTATTATTGAGAGAGAAATAAACACTGAAGAGCTTTTAATAGAACAAATATAAAAATGTAAGCAAGCATTTTTCTAAATACTTCAGTATACTCCAGTAGATAAGTTTTGGACTTTGTGTGCAGTAACCATATAACATTTATTGTTTATGCCAATATTTGCTGGAGTGGGTATTAAGCAAAAGATTAGAGGAGTGTTTCATTGAAAAGAAGCTTAAAGCACAACTTACTGAGGGAAAGGGGAGGAAATGAAAACAGAATTTTAACTATGTATTATGCAGCAAAGTTTGTCTGGCACTAAAAATAGACCTTATATTTTTAATTTTAGGTGGGCCAAGCTGCGAATTAACATGCTGCCTGCTACGATAATTTGTGAGCCAATCTCTGAATGTTTTGTTGCCAGTTTAATTATTGGATGGGCTGCTCATCATGTTTTCAGATGGGATATAATGGTATTTTTCATGTGTCACTGTTTGGCATGGTTTATATTTGACTACATTCAGCTAAGGGGCGTCCAGGTATGTAGTTGGAGTCCATATTGACCTGCGTCTTATACTGACAGATATTGCTAATGCCATTATTACAGTTAAAACTGACTTCACTTGAGAATCTTGTATAAAACACTATTCTGGGAGATAGGATAGAATTTGGCCTCATGCATTTTCTGCTATCTTACATTCATCCAGTTTAAATTGGAGTGTAAGGCAGGACAGAATTTTGCTTTCTGTTCTAGTTTTGTTCTTTGTAAACACTGCCTCTCTCTGCAAACTCAGGGAATTTTGAAATATGATACTTGAAAGACAAGCATCTTCTCGAGATGTTTGCTTTTGCGCCTTCCCTTTTCCCTTCAAGATATTATGCTCTCAAATGCCTAGGGAGGGAAAAGGTATGAACTACTCATGGCCTAAAACCTAGCTTATTCCTGGTGATGCAAGAGGAGATTGGTGTTTGTTTTTAACATGCTTTAGCTGCAAAGCCTCTGGGTATGTCTATGAGGTGAGCTGTGGTGGTGATTCTTAGCTTGAGGAGACACTAGCTCTGATTGAGCTAGCACACTAAAAATAGAGTGTAGCTGCCACGGCATGAGCTGGGGGAAGGACTAGCTACTCAAGTACAATCCTGTCTGAGGCCATAGGAACGAAATTAGGATGGCTAGCCCCTGCCACCTCTTGCTCGGCCATGGCTGCACTCTATTTTAACATGCTAGTTTGGTCAGATCTAGTGTGGTTACGTCTCCTTGAGCTGAGAGTCACGCCCTTAGCTCTAAGTGTAGGCATATCCTGTGACTTAAGAAAGCTGAGCTGTTTATACATTCACCCTAGCTTGAAAATGGTACAGAAAAATATAAAATCAGCAGCAGAAATGCAATGAGGGACTTATTACTGGGGGGGAGGGAGCAGCAAGAGGACTTCAACAGAATTTCAAATGTGGGAAACCACTGCATGGATCCTGGACATTTTTACCTCTCTTCAGCTTGCCATCTGACCTTTGTTCTGGTGATTCTGGTCCAAATCCTCAGGAGCATTTCACCCTCCGTGGACACACGATCAGTGTACTTCCACCCAGAGAGGAACATCTGGTATAAGGATGATCCTGCAGTAGCATATGGCTGACTATGGGGCTTATTCTCTACACACCTTCTTTGCTGTCGCTGTAGTGGGGAAGGAAGAAGCAGAACCACATGCCCCATTGCACTTCATAGACCTTGGTGTAGGTGCCTTGGCTCCATGTGGCCCTTATAGGCTGATATGACTGAGCCCAGGTCTACAGTAGCGGCGGGTTCGACCTAAGATACGCAGCTTCAGCTACATGAATAGCATAGCTGAAGTCAGCGTATCTTAGGTCGACTTACCTGGCCGTGAGGACGGCGGCGAGTTGACCGCTACTGCTCCCCCATCAACTCCGCTTCTGCCTCTCATGAGTTAGAGTTCCGGAGTCGACAGGGAGCACAGTCAGGGATCGATTTTATCACATCTACACTAGATGTGATAAATCGACCCCCAATAGATTGATCACTACCCGCTGATCCAGCAAGTTCTGAAGACCTGCCCTTAGAAACCTCCCTGGCTGTTCTCTCACTGCACCTGGTGGAATGCATGCACCATGAGCAAGGCTAGCATTGGGTAGTGCCAGTGGGAGCTTTGTGCCAGTTTTGCACTCCCCTCTCGCCCTCCATCCTCCTCATCTTATGTGCTTTTCATGTGGAATGAAATAAACCCCTGTGCAGAGGGACCACACAGGACCTGTGCACTATTTACATCCTCCTTGGGCCCTGTTCTGCAGGCCATACTCTCTGTATAGGATGGATTTCACTCTTTGGGAGTACCCAAACATCTGGCCCACTAACTACTACTTTAGTATGTGTGAGATACTTTTCCAACTCATCTCTGTTGCCTAAAATGGAATGTCTATTTGAAGGTCTCTTTTTATAGCTTTCATTTGAAGAGACAGTTAACTAATGAGAAACTTGAGCCATTATCCTTTCCCCCCCATCTCCTCCTTCTGTACACAACTGATTTCTCAGACCCTGCTAGTGATCATGCCATGAACCTATCATTTAATATGTAGTATTCATCACAGCAGGTGAATAGTTAACTTTTGTTCGAGAAGTACAACAATTTTCAGACTGTGTATTTGAAAATAATATAAGCTTTCTTTTGACCAAGAGTACTTTTGAAATTGTATCTTCTTGTTGTTACTGTGGTGTGTTTCTAAGTGTCTGATCATCTCCCAGTAAAGTTAATTAACTTCATTGGGTGTTGAATCAGGCCCCAAAGCATTCCACTGTGGCTGAAAGTACAGTATTGAAAATATTTACTAAATGGGTTGCTTTGAAATTGGGCAGGCTACAGTATGTTCGCAAAATGGATGCTGTTGTATATTTCGAGGATAATTGCTTAACCAAACACAATTTAATTGATAAAAGACTGTACACATGTGATAATACACTTCTATTTAGACAAGATGTGCCCATAAAATAAATATTTAATTTAGTAGTTGCATTAAATATTAATGTCTGTGTTTCATTCCCAGGGTGGTGCTCTGTGTTTTTCAAAACTTGATTATGCAGTAGCTTGGTTCATCAGAGAATCCATGACAATATACATTTTCCTATCTGCCTTATGGGACCCCACTATTAGTTGGAGGACAGGACGCTACAGATTACGCTGTGGAGGCACTGCAGAGGAAATCCTTGATGTATAGCCCCAGCTTTGTGACTGTATTTCAAAAAGAAAAAAAAAAGGAGGAAAAAAAAGTATTATAAATTATGTTTATATAAATGCTTTTAAAAAAATCTACCTTCAATAGTTTTATTACTTGTATGTTTTGGTATTTGTTCTTTAATTTATTTTTGCATGGCACTTGCATCTGTGAAAAAATACATCTGTAGTTTTGGCCAAATGGTACCTTCTTTTTTATGTACAAAAGGAAATCAAGAGAATTGGTCCCAGGATCCATTTTCTTTATGAATGTTCTGCAGTAAACTCTCTAAAGACAGTATCCTTCAGTACAGGAAAAGCTTCTTGCTCTGTGGTACGCTATCTCAGTACATTGAGAGGTAAAATGGCCTTTGTCCATTGGATTGCAGCACACTGGAGAGTAACATCACTACAGAAGTACAACAGGCTTCTGCAGCATTTGAAAGATGGCGCTAGTAGCGGAACACTAGGAGAGAAGTCCTTAGATGCTTCATGCCTACCTCTTGTAGTTGCTGCAGAGCAAATATAAATTAATAGATAACTAGGCCTTGCAAAAAACAAAAGCTGGAGTCTTGTATTTATATGTATATATTAAAACTATTTTTTTTGTCTCATTGCAATGAACCAAAAGTGGGCTGAGTTTGATAGCCATGTGTTGAGGGCATCTTTTGGCCAACTCTGATTGGTTCTGTCTTGAACCATTGTTATCACTGTGCTGTAATTAGCCTAGCTAAGCCCCTTCATCAATCCCGTCCTCTTTAAGGAGGTTTTTGTTTCTGTGGGTGAATGTTTTGATAATTGTGTGTGGTGGGGGGGGAAATGCATTTCAAAAACATTTCACACATGAGCTATTTTCTTACACAATGTCTTATTGTTAATAAGAATGTAATTTCATGATGCAGGTATTTAATATCTTTTTTTAAGTGAGCAGATAATATACCTATACTAGTCATGAATAAATATTAAATTGCAGTAGATATTGTGAGTATATTAACGGGCAGGATGAATTTGCTGTTACTGATTACATTGTAACCTTAATTTAACTAAGTCTACACTCTTGGCTTTTTGCCTTCTACTGTTAGTCTAGTCTTTAAATTGGATTTTTTTGTATTCCAATGGTATGATTAAGGACTAGATTATAACCAAGTTGTAAATGCATGCTGTACTCTTTCCCTCTCTGCTCCTATGAGCCTGTTTTTCACCCTCATTATGAGATTGTTCTTAACTTGTGGTGAACTGGACTTGTTTGGTTTTTTTGTTTTAAATATTTAAAAACAAATTTAAAACCGTACAAAGCAAAATTGGAGAGGGACATTGCATAAGCCTTATGGTTTTTTATAACTGTGTACTGCTTCTTCTTGAGAATGGGATGAATGTCTGCTGCTAAATGCAGGGCTAGCATTGTCACTATGGCAGCTTTAAATCCTAATTTATACGCCACGCCTATGTCAAAGCATAATGTGTAGCATATTAGCAATAATTATATGTATTTATAAAAAATGGACAATTTTTCACTTTACTGAGCCAATCCATTACTTGTCTATCTGATATACGTGTGTGTGTGTGTGTGTGTATATATATACATATTCTGGGGCAAAATGCTTCACCCAGCTTCATATTCTTTTGCCTTATGACATCACTGAATTTGTTTTTGAAGGGCATTTTTTCTACATGAAAACAAAGGCTTTTTGATGCATGTTCCATTCTTTACATGTGAATCAGGGAGAAACTCTTCCTGAGGAAAGGTGCACGCTGAAAACCAGTCTAGTTGTGACCCACTAAAAGGTTGCTTTTTTAAATCACTACTACACAGCTGAATTTTGCTGACAATGTGTATATTTTATTTGTTTCATGAAGTTTGGTTGACGCCATTCATTGCACTGCTAAAGTGAAGCCAAGCTTGTTACTTAGCTTTATGCTGTTCTCCATGTGGGCAGTGTTAAAGAAAAACCAAAAAGGCTGAACAGACTTCATTTTTTTAAAAGTTTGTAGGTGTGAAGAATAACTGTGTTGATGTGCTTTTTGCATTGGTGGAGCCTTCATCACTAAAAAAAGATGATGCTTCATTTAAGCAAACACTTGATTTCTTGTACTGTTAGAAAGTTGAGTTGATGAAATGGAAACCAATACTTTTGAGTACTGCAGAGGGCACCACAACAGAACTGCATAAAAGTTATGGTTAAATGTGGTTAGTTTTAAAAGTCTTGATCAACAGAATATACCATGTTTATTATTTAAAATCATTGTCTTGTTTTGTTTAAAAAAAATAAATTTTGAATAAATCAAATGTTTGGAATATAAATCTGTTTTTACTTTATTCAGCTGAACTAACATTGCCTTAAAAACACGCACACACAAAAAACTTGTGTTAATTACCAGTAGTTGTCTTGCTGTAAAATAAAAATATAACTTTAATTCATAGCATTTCTGTGGTGCTATTCTCTGTAGTAACTAGTATCAGAGGGGTAGCCGTGTTAGTCTGGATCTGTAAAAGCAACAAAGAATCCTGTGGCACCTTATAGACTAACAGACGTTCTGCAGCATGAGCTTTCGTGGGTGAATACCCACTTCTTCGGATGCAAGTGGTGGAAATTTCCAGGGGCAGGTTTATATATGCAAGCAAGAAGCAAGCTAGAGATAACGAGGTTTCTCTTTGAGCTGAGCTCCAGTTCATCTGCAAATTTGAAAGAGAAACTGCTGAGCTCCAGTTCATCTGCAAATTTGACACCATCAGCTCAGGATTAAACAAAGACTGTGAATGGCTTGCCAATTACAGAACCAGTTTCTCCTCCCTTGGTTTTCACACCTCAACTGCTAGAACAGGGCCTCATCCTCCCTGATTGAACTAACCTCGTTATCTCTAGCTTGCTTCTTGCTTGCATATATAAACCTGCCCCTGGAAATTTCCACCACTTGCATCTGAAGAAGTGGGTATTCACCCACGAAAGCTCATGCTGCAGAACGTCTGTTAGTCTATAAGGTGCCACAGGATTCTTTGTTGCTTCTGTAGTAACTGAATCCAGATTACTACAACAAATATGATCCAGTTAATTTTGGTAAATGTGCATAGCAGATCATTTCTAGAAATCTGTCCATACTACAACTTTGAACTACTTTAAAGAATTCCACGTGGCTTCTTAACAAAAGAACAAAATTTACAAAAAGTGTATTCTGAACTCTGCTAAGGAGTTTCTTCTGAACACATTTCAACCTAACAGTTCATTTGTGGAAGGTTTGTTGCAGAAACATGCTAGTTTTCTTAGAAGCAACTCAGTTCTACAACATGGTGTGAAAAAGGTACAGGGTTGTAAAGTGGGTACTTCCCAACCAGAAAGTAAACAGATTTAGTATGATCATGTATTAAAATAAGCAAGCCTGCAATTACTAAAATTAAATATTGACTTCAGAGCAGGGCCGGCGCTTCCATTAGGCGACCCTACGCGGTAGCCTATGGTGCCAGGATTTGGGGGGGGGGCAGCATTTTGTGCGCTCCCCATAGGGCGCACGGGAGCTTCCGGTTCCGGTCCCGTTGCGCCGCCAAAGAAGGACCTTCTGCCGACGTGCCGCAGAAAACAGCGACAGGCAGTTGAGCAGCTCAATGACTGACGTCGCCTGCGGCATTTTGACGGAGGATCCTTCAGCGGCGCGATGGGAGTGGAACTGGAAGCTCCCATGTGCCCTGTGGGGAGCGCACAAAATGCCACCCCCCGAATTCTGCCTAGGGCGCCAGAAACCCTGGCGCCGCTCCTGCTTCAGAGATACGCATCTGTGGTTTTGTGCTGTTGGACATTTGAAGCTTGCATACCTATGGGGTCTGTTTATGATGGCACTTTAATTAAAGTGCTCATTTATTTGAATATGATCATGTAATACACTTCTTAAAACATCATTGTCTTCCTTTAGTTATGGGGGTTTAGAACAAAGGTCACAAGTTATGGGACTGAATAATACCCATCATTTGTCCCATAACACCATGTGGAGATCTGTGCTGGTTCCTGGAGTGGTTTTGTGAATAGTTCTATTTTCATACATGTATTGAACTTGCTATAGTCTGATTACTGTATTGTACTAAGATGGGTATCATCCCCATAGAACATGTGGAAATCGAAGCAGAAACGGCTTCTCCCCCGCCCCTCCTAGTATTTTAACACAAAGGTATGTCTACTCTGCAGTTAGGAGTGAGCCTTCATTTCCAGGGAGGCAGAGTTGTGTTGGTGTGGCGGGTGCTAGCGTGCTAAAAATAGCTGTGAACGTTGTGGCCAGGGGCGGCTCTAGGCACCAGCAAAACAAGCTGGTGCCTAGGGCGGCCAAATCTAGGGGGCGTCCCCTGCGGCAGGGGTGAGCGGCAGGCTGGGCAGGCGGACCTGCCGCAGTCATGCCTGCGGGAGGTCCACCGGAGCCCCGGGATGACCGGACCGGCCGCAGGCATGACTGCGGAGGGGGCGCTCCTCCCGCGGCGCGGCTGGACCTCCCGCAGGCATGACTGCGGCAGCTCAAGCGGAGCCGCCGCGTCCGCGAACCATCCGCAGCCGCGGGGGGTCCAGCCGAGCCACGCGGGACCAGCGGACCCTCCGCAGTCATGCCCGCGGGAGGTCCGCTGCTCCCGCGGCTCCGGGGCGCCTCCCGCGCATGACTGCTTGGGGCGGCCAAAACGCTAGAGCCGCCCCTGGTTGTGGCACTGGCAGAGGCTCAGGATAGCCACCCAAGCTCAGACTCGGGGGTAGAGTATGCTTGAACTAGACACTATCCTAAGCGTCTGCTGGTGAACACGGCTATTTCAGAGAGCACAAGATCTGTTAGCAAAACTCTATCTGCCAGGGCTGGGAGGCTCACTTTCGGCTGCAGTGTAGACATAACTGTATAACAATGGCTCTTCTCTTTGGCAGGAGTGGAGGGAATTATTCACAGATCGAATAACAGGAACATTTTGCATGAAACTTTTTGCAAAAAAAAAGTCCCTTATTTTTAAATATATATTTTCTTTTTAATTTTCAACCAAGCCTATTCAGTCCCTTCAGGGGCATTCATCGCCTCACAGGATCAGATCCTGGAAGTAAGGAGGTAAAGTATTTCCTTCATTTCAGAAGTGGAAGGAATGCCCACCTATCCGCTACTGTATTGCAGCACATGGATAAAAAGTAGCGATATTACACTTTTAAGCTAGTTTGTTTTGAATCACCTACCTCTGACAGTTTAATACTGTTAGGAGCTTTTAAAGGTCAGCCAGCCCCTCACAATCCAGAGATGGCCAGTTTTAGCAGTGGCATGAATGCTGCAAAATACACGTTACCACAATTAAGGGTTGGTTTCCGGTTCATGGGAAATTGCATCTTATGAGAAGATGATACAGATTGTCAGCTTCATGACCACAGGGTAAAGTGTCACAATATGAGGGAAGAGCTTCCTGGACATTACAACCACCTCCTATGTTGTGTGCTCACTGTAACGCAAATCCTTCCAGCTGCTCAAAGATCCTGTAAACAGGCTTTGCACATGGGAAGGGGATGTGAGTGCGAAAGAGACAGGCAGACTTTGTCCCCACCCCACTTTCCTCCAGGCTCATGAACACCTGTGGAGCGTCTCCATGGCCATTACTGCAACCCAGGGGTTCTGGAACTAAGGATGTGGCAGAACACCACCCCCCCCCCGCCCCGCTTGCAGTGGTTTCCATCGAATGCAGGGTTTGTAGTTTTGTTCAATGGCTTTCTGCACCCCCACTATAAAAATCGTTCCAATGCCACTGCTGCAGTCCATGGGCAACAGCACCTTCTGTGGCCACTGTACGCTGCCTTAGAGATTGGCTACTTTCCACTAGCGGCCTTATGTCTGCGGTGAAGCAACAGTGGGAACCTTGCCAGTGATCCACCAGGATTACGGGTAGGCATAACAGCAGCCACCAGAGCCATTGACTATTGGTAGTTCGTAGCTTTGACTTGTCATGTGACTGGGGTCAGAAGGAAATGACGACCAGTTTTTTACCAGCATGTAAACAGCTTTATTAGGTGGTGGTGGAAGAAAACTGAATCACTGGGAAAGTGGAGCAAATGAATCTGCCTGAATCTCAGTCTGGCAGTGATCCTAGCAGAGAACTGCAGGAGGTGGCTGCTTCCAAATTTTCCTGGAAGTAAGTAGTACTGAAAAACCACCAAGGACAGAATCATCCACATTCAATGACAGTCTGAGCCAAGCCAGAATTTTAGTCAGGAATACCATGTTTTCTTTATTTTTAAAAAAAAAACAACAAAAACACCCAGCTGCCAGATGAGAGCATTGGGCCATATTATAGAGTTGCTCCATGAGAATAGTTGAGGTCATATTTAGACTTCAGAATGCAGGAGTGTTTTCCATAGTGATGCAATGAAAAATGTGGTTAGGTCTGATGTGATACAGAAGTTTCAAAATTCTGCACATTCAAATGCCCTTCCAGTAGATATATCTTTAAGCAACTTTCTTGTGAGATTGTCTCAAATCTGGAATATCCCATCCCAAGTGAAAACCCAGATCTGAACCCAGATCAAATTTTTGCAAATCCTCCCTATCTTTATCTGCTATGTATAGCTCTGTTTTCTATGTATTTATCTTTCCCTGTAAGAAGACTGCCCATCTGTCTCTGAAGTGCCCCTAGTCTCTATTTGCCAGAAGCTGGGAATGGGCAACAGGGGATGGATCACTTGATGATTGCCTGTTCTGCTCATTCTCTCTGAAGCACCTGGCATTTGCCACTGTCAGAAGACAGGATACTGGGCTAGATGGACTATTGGTCTGACCCAATATAGCCGTTCTTATTTTTGTAGTAAACGACCATCCACTTAACAGCTTAAAACCAGGTCCTAAGTTGGTGTGATCAGCATAGCTCCTTTGAAGTCAGTAGTGCTATCCTGATTTGAAGATGTGGCCCTTAGATTTGTAAGCAGTCTGCAAAGCAGGGATAGAACTCAGGTCCTTTGGCTCCAAAAAACACAGGATCCAACCACTTGAGTTAAGAGGCTCACTTTTAGGTGTGCCAGTATTAAGGCTTATAGTAACACTGACATCCCATAACAGTAGCTAATAACTGTATATGTGTATTCTCACACACCATTACAAGTTGCATCAGTGACTAGAGGTGTTTAGGAATCTATTCTGCCTTGCACAGTGGAATTTAGCCACCTACTCTACGTTCAGTTTTCATAAATCTGGGTTGCAACTCATCCTGAGCACAGCAAAAAATGAAAGAATTTGACCCAGATGGGATTCATTCAAGTACCTGTATCTTTTTGAGGTTGGTTTCCCCTGCTCAAGTTGCATCAGTGAACACAAATACGAGCTCAAGCAATGGAATATTTTCTACCTGCAGTGATTGGTCCGCATTACTGTTAAACAAAATGGTCTGGCACATCCACTAGCTTACACAGGCTAGCTGCCTCGAGTACCACTTTCTCCTGACCCGGCCCCACAGGTATGTAATCAGGGTAGCTAGTCCGTGCTGCCACTCACCACTGCCGCGGTTACCCTACTATTTGTTGCGTGTTAGCTCAATGAGAGCTAGCACAAGTATGATGACAAGCTCGGAATCACACCGCAGCTCCATGTGTAGATGTAGCCACCATGTGGCTTACCTTCTCCCTTTCCCTATGTGGTTAACCCTTGCCTACCTCAGAAGGATGTGGTGAGGATTAAATAGTTACAACATAAAGACTTCAGGATATAAATCTCTTCCTCTTAACAACCCCACACTGGGAAAAACATCATAATGGATGGGAAAGAAGAACAAACTTACACATGGAACAACTCCAACAGGTGCTCTTCACTTCTGTATAACTGTACTTCTGCCTCAGAAGAACACAGTTTAGCGGGGCCATTCTCTAGGGCTGTCAAGCAATGAAAAAAATTAATCGTGTGATAAAAAAATGAATGGTGATTAATCATGCTGTTAATAGAATACCATTTATTTAAATATTTTTGGGTGTTTTCTACTTTTTCAAATGTATTGATTTCAATTACAACACAGAATACAAAGTGTACAGGGCTCACTTTTTGATTACAAATATTTGCACTATAAAAAACAAGAAAGTATTTTTCAATTCACCTAATACAAGTACTGTAGTGCAATCTCTATCATGGAAGTTCAACTTACAAATATAGAATTGTGTACAAAAAATAACTGCATTCAAAATAAAACAATGTAAAACCTTCCAAAAAACTCAGTACTATTTCAGCCTGTTGCTCAGATAAACAAGTCTGGTTACAATTTGCAGGAGATAATGCTGCCTGCTTTTTGTTTACAATGTCACCTGAAAGTGAGAACGTGTTCTCATGGCACTTTTGTAGTGGGCATTGCAAGGTATTCACGTGCCAGATATGCTAAACATTCGTATGTCCCTTCATGCATCATCCACTATTCCAGAGGACATGCTTCCATGCTGATGATGCTCATTAAAAAATAATGTGTTAATATAAATTTGTGACTGAGCAACTTGGGGGAGAATTGTATGTCTCCTGTTCTGTTTTACCTGCATTCTGCCATATATTTCATGTTATAGCAATCTCGGATGATGACCCAACACATGTTCGTTTTAAGAACACTTTCACTGCAGATTTGACAAAACGTAAAGAAAGTACCAAGGTGAGATTTCTAAAAATAGCTACAGCACTTGACCCAAGGTTTAAGAATCTGAAGTGCCGTCCAAAATCTGAGAGGGATGAGGGGTAGACATACTTTCAGAAGTCTTAGAAGAGCAACACTCTGATGCGGAAACTACAGAACCTGAACCACCAAAAAAGAAAATCAACCTGCTGGTGGCATCTGACTCAGTAAAGGGCAGTGACACACATAGCTTATAGCTGAATTCTGATTCCGATTTAAATTTATATTACATACACAGAGACAGCATTTTTGTTGTTGGCTTGTTTCTGGTGCCAAGGCTGGGGAATGGCAGAGGCCTAACTCACTAACACACAAACTCACCTGCAGCAGATCCTCAGTTGGTGTAAATTTGTGATAGCTTCACTGAAGACAATGGAGCTAAAATAGCCTCATCTGGTGCAAATTCTGCCCAAATTATTTATCCCCTTAGAAATCTAAACTCATCTCTCCCTGTTCCCTTCTGCTCCCCTTATCTCTATCTGTTGTATCCGCCTCTTGTCTCTCTCATCATATGCATAGATTGTAGGCTTCTTGGGGCAGGAAATCATTTGTTCATTCAATAGCGCCTAGCACAATGGGGCCTCAGGCACCATCTCAACGCAAATAAGTGGTCACTGTGGGAGGGGATCATCTAGATCACTGTGCGGTGGTATTTTTCTGGCAAATGCTTTTTAATGGCAACCAAGTCCTTCCATGTGGGGCAGAAGAAATCAAGACTTCTCATGGTAAAACCCACCTATTGGATCGAGCTACCCGACCTGATCTTTGCCGAACAAAGAGCTGACTATAAGAAGGAAATCTGATGATTTAGGATTAGAAGGCATATAATACACATCTACCAATTTAATCCTTAATTATGGGGTTGTCTTCCTGGTCCCTCAAATATGTTTTAGTAATGTTTTCAGGTAGTCAGGTAGGACCCCTTCCCTTAATGTTTCTTAGATTTCTAAATAGATAACACCAGGTGACAGTAAAAAGAACAAGAAGTTATTCATAAATGTAATGAATATGATAGGGTAATTTTTTGTATGGGATTATCAGAAAGGGACCCAAACTATATTCTAAAGACGGAATCAAACCAGTATCTTGGGTCTGAACGATACTCAAAGTTTTGATCCAGAGATGAGCTTCCCAATTTCAGTCTGTCTCTGCTACAGTCAACAGGCACATTAGACCATAGTTATGGAGTGTGAACCACAGTATTATGCAGCAGTGACTCTGAAGTAATGTGTTATAGCCCCTACAGTTCCTTGTGTGTTTGTAGAACAAAAGGGCCTGAGTTTTCTTTCCTTTGCCAAATCATGAAGTCCATTCAGGTACTTAATCATTACCAGCAACAGGTCCTGAGTTCTATCCCCCCACACCACCTGATACGGTTCTGGTTTTGACCGGAATAACCTGTCGAAAAGGGATCCTGGCAGCTCCAGTCAGCACTGCTGATCGGGCCATTGACTGTCCAGGTGGTGGCGCCATGCAGCGGGGCTGGCCGGTTCCCTCCTAGCCTCCACGCCGTGTACCTCCCGGGAAGCAGCCAGCATGTCCCCCCCTCCAGCTCGTATGCATAGGGGTAGCCAGGGGGCTCTGCACGCTGCCCCTGCCTAGGGTGACCAGATGTCCCGATTTTATAGGGACAGTCCCGATTTTGGGGTATTTTCTTATATAGGCTCCTATTACTCCCACCCTCTGTCCCGATTTTTTACATTTGCTGTCAGGTCACCCTACCCCTGCCCCAAGGACCACGGCTGCTGCTCCCAGTGGCCAGGAACCTGCAGACAGGGCAGCGTGTCGAGCTGCTTGGCCACACACCTGCATAGGAGATGGATGGGGGACATGCCAGCTGCTTCCCAGGAGCTGCTTCAGGTAAGCGCTGCCCGGAGCCTCCACCCCTGACCTCCTTGGCCCCAACCCCTTGCCCAGCCCTGATCCCTCTCCCATCCTCCGAACCCCTCAGTCCCAGCCTGGAGCACCCTCCTGAACCCTAAACCTCTCATCCCCAGCCCACCCCAGAGTGGGGAGAGTGAGCAACAGAGGGAGGGGAGGACAGAGGGAGCAGTGAGCAGGGTCTCGGAGAAGGAGCGGGGCAAGGGGCGGGGCACGGCTGTTCGGATTTGAGCAAATAGAAAGTGGCAACCCTACCACCTGGGTGCAGCTTAGCTCATGTCTGAATATATACATCCACATGTGCTTCCAAGGGCCTTCCTTAGGCCGGGTATTCATTCTTTCCTTAACAATATCCAGAAGGTTCCATCCAAGCTCTTAAGCATGAACCACCTCTGTGCCCAGAGCCTGAGACTATACAGAGGAAGAGGCATGAAATTTTGCTCTCTTTGCTGGGCTGACACTGTGGCAAAATCGGTGAGTCCCAGGTACACATAAGCAGAGCTAAATCCAGAGAAGACTCTGGAAAAACATAAATCCCTGAGGAAACTGAATTTTGGTCTTAATGGGGCCATTAGTTAGGAAACAGCAGTTAAAACATTACCTGACTAATTTTAGTATTATTTTTAAAACTCGACATAGTGGGCCCAATTGTCCATTGCCCTGCACCTCACGAAGCCATCAACAGCAGTGCAAAGTAGATATAAAATGCAAGCAGATCAAAATGTTAGCATTTTGCACCCACTTTGTGCTAGGATAAATTAAGTCAATGGGGAATCCAGCCCTGTGACTTCTAGAAGAATAATGACCCTACTCAACTTGGAGGGACACAAGCCACTTTTTGTTTCTTTGAACACATCCCAGAATAAGGTCTCAATTTGCCTGTAGTTCTAAAACATCTGGCACACTGCTGAAGGAATAGTGTGTTTGAACAAAAGGTCTTTATACTGAATAGGGTGAATAAGATGTAGGCACTCAAACATCAATACAAGTTTCAGGTTTATAGAAGGTGAACATTTTCTGTCACACACACACACACACACACACACACACACACACACACACACACACACACACACACACACACACACACACACACACACACACACACACACACACACACACACACACACACACACACCCCTTGTATTTATAATGAAGAGCACCTAAAATAAACTTCTACTATTAAGGAAAAATTGGAGCATTTGAAAATTAATAGTGACTACTGTCCATGTGAACATAATAGGCTTCTCATTGTGAACTTTGCTTAACTTAAAGCTACACTTTAGTTCAATATATAACCCAAATTCAACAGCTTAAGTTATTACAGCTAAAATACATTCTCTAATCACAGCAGTGTAGGGATGGAAGGGACCTCCAGAGGTAGTCTACCCCTACTATGCTGAGAATAGCTGTGTGTGGCTCAAAAGCTTGTCTCCCTCACCAATTGAAGTTGGTTCAATAAAAGATATTACCTCACTCGCCTTGCTCTCAGACCATCCCTGACAGATTTATTTCTAAATCATTCTTAAAACCCTCAGTGAGGGGGATTCCATAACCTCCTCAAGTAACCTATTCCAGAACTTAACTCTGGGACAGATGTCACAAAAGATGACGGCCCAATCTGAGGACTGCAGGGAGGGACTCTCCTAAAGAATGGCCAAGTGTTTGAGATTTTGGTGACTGAACCAAACCAAACCAAGTGTGGGCAAATAGCTTGCTAGCTTAGATACCTTGAATTTGCTCTTGGTTGTTGTGTTTGAGCCTAGGGCTCCTATGCAACTGAACATATTTATTTTCCTGCCCTGAACTGCACTGTCAGGCCCTTTTGTTCAAACTAGCTATGCCTTGGCTCTAACAAAATGCCAGTAGATGAAACAATGGAGATCAGTGTGTCTGGTGTACCTGCTGTGACAGGCATGCTTTATCTAGCACCCTTTTCTTCGGCATGTTTCAGCTAACGGTTATAACTAATGCCCAGGCGACAGAGAAAACCAGGGTCACTCTCCTCTCCTCGGTGCAAGCCAGTCCCTATAGTCAAGGAAGTCTTTAAGAAATTTTCCTCTGATAAGGTCTGTGCTGCACTACGCGTTCCCAATTACGGTACCGAAGATCCCCATTGGGTACACAAGTAAGACAAAACAGAAAGGGACAATTCAGTGCATGATAGATCAGTTGTGGCTCTATTTGCTATTAAAGCTGTCATTGGAAGAGAGAGAGCAGGGTAGGTGAAAACATCACCTTCTTGCTCAGGACACTTCGCCTGCTCCTTGTGCATAGTAAGCACCCGCACAGAGGTGGGTACCCTGCTCTCCTCTGATAGCTGCTAGCATGCTGGGAGTATCACACACTCTCAGGCAAACGCTGGAGGGGCTCCAAGCACTAGACTCTTCAGGTTCTAGCCCTTGGTGGGTTCCCAGAAACACTCCCATTCAGAGGCAGCAAATGAGGATTCTTTTTCCAGGGCTGGCAGAAATGACACGTGGAAATGCAATAGGCACAATGGCATTAACGGGTACAAGAGATTAAAACAACAACTCCCAGCCCCCAAGTCTTATAACTTCTCTGCACCACTCTCCTGCCTGCAGGCCACTGTCCTGCAGTCACCTCCCCATCACAGCTGTCGTTGCCTCCCTGATGATAACAGGATGGGTCTGTGGCCAATTCCTGGGCTGCTGCCAGGGCTGGTGCAACCATTTAGGTGACCTAGGCAGTTACCTAAGACGCTAGGATTTGGGGAGAGCGGCATTTTCTTTGGCAGTGACTGTGGCGGCCAGATCTTTGGCCACCCCGGTCACCACCTGGCATTTAGGTGGAGGGAGCTGGGGCAGGGGAGCGCGGGGAGGGCTGCCTGCAGGAAGTAAGGGGGGTGGGGCGGCACACAGGGGAACTCCCCGCCCCAGCTCACCCCTGCTCCGCCTCCTCCTCGAGCACGTGTGGCTGCTTCACTTCTCCCAATCAGCTTAGGCGCCGCAAGCCTGGGAGGCGGGAGAAGTGAAGCAGCGACGGCATGCTCGGGGTGGAGGCGAAGCAGGGGTGAGTTGGGGTGGGGGGGATGCCTCGGGGTGGGGAGCTGCCACGGGGGGGGGGTGCCTCAGGGCTGAGGGTGGGAGCTGCCACGGGGAGGGGGCACTTCAGGGCAGGGGCTTGGGGATGGGGGAGGGCGCAAGGTGGAAGTTTCACCTAGGGCGCGAAACATCCTTGCACCGGCCCTGGCTGCTGCTCTTGCATATGCAGCTTCTGGCTCCCTGATGAGGCTGGCCCTCCTGCCCTCAGGATATCACTTTCCTTTTCCTGTACCATGGGGATTATGGAGACTGCTACTGGCTAGATACTGGACTGGGAGGTGAAGTAGCTAGTAATATTGTGAGTGAGCTATTCCACCCCCCATGATACTTTTTGTAATAAATATACTTCGTGTATTTATCCATTTCCATTTAGTCAACCAATTCAAATGGGAAATACGTCTGCTTTATGTAAAATAAACAGGTTTCAGCTGAGAGTACAAAATGGAGCCTAGGATCTAAACACCTCTCTCTAGACTGTACTAGAGGGAATGAAAAGCTGTTTCACTTTGGGATGCTGGAATACCATGCTCGCTGCTGTGGTGAGCATTTCCACCCAGCCTATAGATTCCTGCAAACGGCTCACTTTTTTTTTTTTAATGCCTTCTGAGATTCTCCATTTCATAACAGCTGGAGCATATTTTCTTCAGCAAGACCAGAGCATGCCACACATTTGTGTGTCCAAGACACAACACCTACTTCAGGTGCTGCAGAGGGATAACATACACCAACCTCAATCTGGGCCCCTCTGTAAGTATTCCTTAGAAATGCTGATTGGACTCCATACTGCCCATATCCTTCCTTTATATTAGAGACTGACAAGCTCATTCATTTATACACAAGTTACAGTATTAAAAACTATTGACATGGGTGCAACACAGAAGTTAAAAATGGCTGCAGCATACAGCTCAGGCAAAAGCATGTGAAGGCGCTCAGGGATCAGCACATGGCAGTGAAGTCATGGCACTGCACAGCAATGAATTCAAAACCTTTGACCCATAGAGGTTTAACCCCGTGATGCAGGAAGCCTGAATTTCCTAGCGGTATGACAAACCAAGGAAAAATGCATTCAAAACATTTCCTGTGAGAACTTCAACTTCCTGGCATGATACATATTTAAATAACTGGGAGAAAAAGAAAGGTCAGCTGCCTGAGGCATTGAACTAAGAATTCAGGAACTGCCTTTTATATAAAACCACAGTACATCTTTTTGGTTATAAAATATTTTGTCTTAAGATTTAATCAGTGTATATGCAGGACATCAGTATACCCAGGAAATTCCATTCACACGGAGTAAGACTGCCTAATTTTCTGGAGAAGCAAGCTGCTTTGGTGTGGTTCGGCAGGCGCTCCTGTTATGTTGAAAACAATTTGTTTCCTCATGGCAGCTGCAGCACTTTTGATCTGAGCACTCACTATCAAGACTCAGCACTGTAAGGCTGCCTGGGGGATTCCTTGCTAGACCTTGGTTTCAAATTCCAGTAAAGTCAGCCTCAAATGGATCCTGCATACATGATAGGCACCTTGTGCTTCAAGACACAAATTCCTTATCCTGTCAAAGAACTAGCATGCTGTTCGATAATGATAGACAACCTCAAGACAGAAAAGTACAGATTCTTGGGCCTGGGCTACACTGGGGAGTGGAGGAGGGAGGGTTTTGAACTAAGATACTCAACTTCAGCTACGCTATTTGGGTAGCAGAAGTCGAAGTATCTTAGTTCAATTTACCTAGGGCCGGCTCCAGGCACCAGCTAAAGAAGCGGGTGCTTGGGGCAGCCAATACCAAGGGGCGGCATTCTAGCCGCTACTGAGGCAGCACGTTGGGGTCTTCGGTGGCAATTCAGCAGTGGGCCCCTCGGTCCCTCTCAGAGTGAAGGACTTGCCGCTGAATTGCTGTTGAAGAGTGGAGCGACACGATCGTGCTGTTGCGGCTTTTTTTTTTTTTTTTTTTTTGCGCCGCTTGTGGCGGCAGAAAACCTGGAACCAGTCCTGGATTTACCTGGCCATCCTCACAGCGGTGAGCTGACTGCCACGGCTCCCCCATTGACTCTGCTTACTCCTCCTGCTGAGGTGGAGTACAGGCATCTATTTGGGGATCGATTTATTGCATCTAGACGAGACGTGATAAATCGATCCCCAATACATCGAACACTACCCGCTGATCCGGGGGGTAATATAGACATACCCTTAGATTCTGAGGCCAGAAGGGACCATTGTGATCAGCTAGTCTGACCCGTATAGCACAGGCCACAGAACTTCACCGAAATAATTCCTAGAGCAGATCTTTTAGAAATACTTCCCAATCTTGATTTTAAAATTGCCCGTGATGGAAAATCTATCATGACCCTTGGTAAATTATACCAATGGTTAAATAATTAGGCTCACCATTTTAAATGTATGCCTCGTTTCCAGTCTGAATTTGTCTAGCTTCAGCTTTCAGCCATTGGATATGTTAGACCTTTGTTAGCTAGGCTGAAAAGCCCATTATTAAATATTTGTTCCCCTGCCGTGTTGGTACTTAGACTGCGATCAAGTCACCCTGTCACAGGGTCCACTCACTATTGGTGGCCTCTCCCCCTTGCCGTCCTGGGGATTAGCTCTGCCAGGCTTTGCACTCTCTTCCCCTGTTCTGTCTTGCCCTGTGGCCCATCTCACTCCAGGGACCGCAGCCTCCTCTTCGTGACTCAGCCCTCTGGCCGAGTCAGTGTACGTGGTCCCCTCTTCAAGGGTAGCACAGTCCTGCACCACAAATGGGCTCAGGTAGTTTTCCCACTCACTGCCAGTGCCACTTCGCCGGTGGCTGGTATGGGGACCTGGGCCTGCCCTCTAATCATAGGTGGTGTGTGACTCTTGTGTTTGTGGAGGCTGGGCACAAGCACCGGAAGCTCTGTGAATGAGGGGGGGGGGCCCACAGGCACCCGGACTGTGGGCCCCCCCACTCCACCCAGAGGCCCTGCCCCAGCTTGGGCTCCTCCCCCAAAGCTCTACCCCCATTCCAGCTCACTCCTACGGTTCCTGACTTTCTAATCACACAAAACTGAACACCCCTGCCCAACCCCCACCCCACGCCCCTTCTCAGAGGCCCCACTCACTCCATCCCCCCTCCCTCCATCATTCACTCTTCCCCACCCTCACTCACTTTCACCAGGCTGGGGCAGGGGACAGGAGTGCGGGAGGGGGTATGGGCTATGGGATGGGGGTGCAGGCTTTGGGGTAGGGCTGGGCATGAGGGGTTTGCAGTGTAGGAGGGGGCTCTGGGCTGGGGATGAAGGGTTTGGGATGCGGAAGGGGACTCTGGGCTGGACCGGGGGTTAGGATGTGGGGGGTGAGGGTTCTGGCTGGGGTTGGGGCTGGAGTTGAGGGGTTTGGGGCACAGGAGGTGGCTCCAGGCTGGGGCAGGGGGTTGGGTGTGGGAGGGGGTGTGGGGTCTCGGCGGCGCTTACCGTGGCTCTGAGGAAGTGGCCACCAGGTCCCTGGGCCTCTAGGCACATAGGCGGCCAAGCAGCTCTACGCGGTGCGTGCTGCCTTTATACCCGCAGGCACTGCCCCGCCTCAGCTCCCACTGGTCACAGAGCCCCCAAGACCTTGCCTGGCCGCCCCAGCACCTAAGGGCTGAAGGGACCTGGCGGCTGCTTCCGGGAGCAGCGCGGACCCAGGGCAGGTAGAGAGCCTGCCTTAGTCCCGGGCCCCCACTGTGCCGCCGATGGGACTTTTAACGGCCCGGTCGGCGATGCCAACCGAAGCAGCCAGGGTCCACTTTCGACCAGGCGTTCTGACCTGGCAACCGGACACCTGGCAACCATACACACTTCTCTCTGCCTGTCCCCTCCCCGAATCCCACCGCCCGCGCCTCTCTGCCCCCTGCCCCAATTCCCTGACCAGCCGCTTGTTTCTCTCAGCCCGCGCACTCCCTCGAGCCCCCCCGCCTGCCGCTCGCTCCTCTCTGCCCACCCACTCCCTCGAGCCTCCCCCGCCTGCCGCTCGCTCCTCTCTGCCCACCCACTCCCTCGAGCCCCCCCGCCTGCCGCTCGCTCCTCTCTGCCCACCCACTCCCTCGAGCCCCCCCACCCGCCGCTCTTCTCTTCCTGCCTCCTCCCTTGAGCCCCCCCACCTGCCGCTCGCTACTCTCTGCCCTCGCACTCCCTCGAGCCCCCCCACCTGCCACTCTTCTCTTCCTGCCTCCTCCCTTGAGCCCCTCCACCTGCCGCTCGCTCCTCTCTGCTCACCCCTCCCCCGAGTCCCCCACTTGCCACTCGCTTCTCTCTGCCCACCTCCTCTCCCAAATCCCCATGCCCGCCGCTTGCTCCTCTCTGCCTGCCCCCTCCCCCAAATCCCCATGCCTGCTGCTTGCTCCTCTCTGCCTTGAGCCCCCCACCGCTGCTTGCTCCTCTCTGCCCGCCCCCTCCTCCAAGCCCTGCCACCTACTGCTCACTCTTCCCCCCCCTCCTGCCTTAAGGGTGAGCAACAGTGAGGAGAGGGTGGAGAACAAGTGGTGGGGCCTTGAGGGAAGAGGCTGAGATAGGGAGGGAAGAGGCGAAGTGAGAGCAGGGCCTTGGGGGGAGAGACTGACCAGGAGCAGGGCCTCGGGGTGAAGTGCAGGCAGGGACACGGGGGAAGAGGCCAAACGGTCACATGGGCAGGGCCGTGGTCCAGGTGCCGGTGGCCTCCACCCTTCTCGGGAACTTCTGACGGCAGCACTCCGAAGGGCGGCAGGCTGGCACACCTCCAAAGGGGGGTGAACTGCATCCGGCATTTCTGCCCCATTTGAGGAGGCTTAGCCTCCCCAAGCCTCTCTGGATCCCGGCTCAGGGTCCTCTCAACAGCAGCCAAGGTCTGAACTACCCTAGACCTCCCTGCTTTTCCCACCTTCCTGGGTTCACCAGCCTCCCAACTCCCTCCTCTCAGGGAGTCCGCTAGCCCCTAACGACCTCCCTCCTCACAGAGAGTGACTGCAGACCACCTCCCTGCAGCCCCCTTCTGCTCTCAGCTCCTCAGCTCCACACAGGCCCCTCCTCCTCCTGCCCAGCTGGTAGGGTTGCCAACTCTGACTGGAGCTATTCCAGGAGATTTTTTCCCGCAACATGACAATGTCATTTTCTTAAAATAGCCTATTAAAATCTCCCGGATTGCTTTTAATAGTGACCAGGAGATCGATGCCGATTCCGGGAAACTCCAGGCCAATCCTGGAAGGTTGGCAACCCTACCAACTGGGACTTATTTAATCAACCCCTGCTCCCTAGCTCCTCCTCTAGGTGCAGCCTGGGGAGATAATTAGCCTGCCTGGCCATCTTAACCCCTTCCAATCCTGTGTGGGAGGGACACCCCATCACACATCCCTGAACCTTCTCTTTAATAAGCACAGGGTACCTGCAGCAGAGCAGTGCTGGGGATGGGCAAGAGAAGCTGGGGAGCTCCAGCCTGGCAACTCCCCAGGCTGAGGCCTTGTTAAAGGCCTAAAGAGGCACTGGGGCTGCAGAGGTGGAGGCCGGGGATAGGCAGAGGCAGCTGGTCCAACCCCCTTGCCAATGATGAGTGGCCACGACAGACTGCAGTTTGCCCCACAGAAAGGGGGCTAGATGATGACTGGCAGTAGCCACTGAGGCAAGGTGGACATAGGGGGATGAGGTTCCCCTGGGAAGGGAGACCCAGAGTGTGGGGGCACTGCTGTGGGGCAGCACCCCAAAGTAAGGGGCACCTGAGTCCAGGAGGGACACGGGGGACCTGAAGCAGGAGAGACACCGGCCAGCAGGAGGTGCTCCGAGTGCTGCAATTGAGCTAATTCCCTGATGACCAGCAGGAGGTACTGCAGCGGTGAGTCAGCAACCTAATACAATGACATACAGAGAAATGCCATGAAGTTGAGTTCAGGGCCTCACTTTGCTTGGTGATAAATTCTCCTAACTGTAATCACATAAGAACCAGCTATCAACAAATGCTGGCGGTAACATATGGCTGTGCACTTCTGTCAGGATTCAAACCTCATTCTCACCAGCTGTAACATTTTCTTCTGTCCACACAGGCAATGAGATATCTATTTATCTAGGCACATACACACTCCAGCTATGGTCTGGCCACTGCCATGCTATTTGTTCAGCCATGATCATAACTGCAGTGTGGATGGTGCCTAGGATAACCCTAACATTTCTGGATGATAATGAGAAATTTTCCCTTCTAGTATCAGGAAGTAAACTTTATACACCACACAAACAGGATTAGATAGAGTCTGCTTTTAGGGCAAAATTTTCACTCCCATGCACACAGTGGATCTTCCCTCCCTGCACAGTTTTATGTACACTCTACATGTGTGGAGTTTGTGGGATCTCTGCGCACAGAGAGTAGGCTATCAGAGTTAAAAAATTATGAGTAAGGATTTGAGAAGAAAGTTTTGGCTTTAGTGTCCTTTGGCTGATGAAAACAATAGCTACTCTGTCAAAAATACTTGTATTAGTAACAAATTAAAGGATTACTAACCTCACCCTTCACAGAAAGCTACAAGACTAGAACTGCTAATATTTTGCTCTGAGGTAATGTCACTATCCAAACCAAATCCACAAATTCAAACTCCCAAACTTTGGGAAAAGTCAGAACTGACTCCAGACCCAAGCTGCAGCTCAGGCCTGTATTCTGGGGAAAAGGGGGTGCTATCTGAAATTTCTGGAGCTTTTCAAAATTTTCCAGAGACTTCATTAAAATATATAATTAGTCTCCCCTCCCCACTCTAAACAATAAACCTTACATACTTCTCAGAGCTCCCTTTTGTAGATACTATTTAGACAAATATATTTTCACACATTTTAGCAAGTCTGTTTTAGAAAATGATAAAACGTGCACAATAAATCCCCAACTATGGACATTGGAGCCTCTCGTGCTTCATGGATGGAATCAGTAGATGGGCAACAACCCAAACTCTACTCTATATGGACGTGTGTGGAGGGGAACCTACTGCTGCAGAAAGGCAGAAGTTCTGCCTCCGCGGCATGCTCCTGCCTTCTCTACAAAAGCCCCTGCATTGGCACTCCATGGAGTTGGAGATTGTGGAGTCACAGGAGTTAGCTGGGCTCTATCAGATTCTTCATCCATCCAGACACCAATAATATAAAACACAGGGGGATCTGAAGCTGTACGGACTTTGATTTTTTCCATCCACCTTTGCATTTTGGAAAACCGATGTAGAAGGGCATCTACCAGGGCAGCCAGTCAGGCCAACCCAGAGGAACACAGACTGTATAGGGTTGGAAGACAAGTGACAGCCACACAGATACTCGTTGCCTCCCACAGGGGGCTGCTGGCTAAGGAAGTGGAACCTCTAGATTCTTCCACAATGGGAGACTACCAGAATAGATCTTAGCCAAAAGGCCGAAATGATCAAGCGCTGGCTGTGTATGAACTCTTTATCTATAGTTATAAGAGGACACCATGCTAATAAAAAGGACAAAATTAGTTCAGCAATACAGTCTAGTTCTCAAGGCCAAAATATGTTATATAATTATTAACCACATGAAACTTACAGCCTTTCACTAGGCAAGTTACTTACAAAAATCAAGAAAGAGTTACACTAACAATGACAATCTATACGTAAACTTTCCATTGTTAACCTGCTGGAAGAAAGGGGTGGGGAAAAGAAACTTCTTAATACATGCAGTGTGAATATCCAACCTCAATAGCTTAAGACAGTGGAGGTAATTGCATGTAATACTTGTATGGCACAAACCCCCAACCCAACAGAATGGTTGTTTTAATAGGTTTTGTGCCTAAACACCAACACCACCTACCTCCTAAGTTCCCAGTATAGTGCAGGGCTCCCATGTCTCCTTCACATCTCTCCCGATTTTATATTGGTGCCTCTTTACAGTGTAAACCCCTCCAAATTAGTTACATTGACTTAGCCAGGTAGTCATTGGCTCTATCGAATCTTTAGATCTTCCCTCTTTTTAAGTTAAAGGAAGCTCTGCATGATGCATTTATTTATTTATACTGTGTTTCACTCTAGACATGAAATCTTTAAAGGCTTCTACTCCCTGGGCAGTTGCCAGCATTCTAGCTTCATGAGGGAAAAAGATATGCCGCTGCCACTGAAAGCAAACAGTGTTGGATATATGTAAAAGAAAGAACCATTTCCAAACAGCAGAGAGACATAAAACAGAGGGCAAGGCTGCTCGCCAGTCATTTTGTAAAAAGAAAACCAGCAAAGGTTTAATATTTCTTCCAAGGTCACTTAAGTACCATTAGCAATCCTAAGTTTAACTCAGTCCAAAGGACATAAAACCCAAGTCAGGAACAATATCTCGTTTCATGATAGCACCTGGAGAAAAACATTTCTTCTCACAGTTCCTACAACAAGCTTATCTGGTTTCCTGGAGGACCACAAAAAGATAGGCCTGCCCTCTGTCATTCACCTACAAGCTGGCTGGATATAAAATGGCCACAGAAAAACCTATTAATTCCAGCTGGCACATGGATTTAGCTAAATTTTTTCTGGCTTGTCAGCTGGAGGGAGAAGAGTCAGAAAGAAACCAATTGCTAGTTTTCTGGGCATGTTTCAGAATTTTGTTTCCATTTTGGACTATTTCTCAGTCCACTGGCACAGTTCTAGAGATGCTTTCCGAAGTCCATTGCCTGCTTTCCTAAGGTTATTTGAGTTCAGCACAACACTCTGGAATCAGCCAGGTTAGAGACTCTTTTCTTCTTTGTGTGGATCCATTTGTCTATCGGGTCCTGATGCTTCTGTGCAATGTTTAAACTTAGCTGCTGCTCCAATAAATGGTGTAGTTATAAGATTAAGTTCTAGTGGAACTACAGATTCCGCTCCCTCTAGCCTCTCTACAAGGGCACATTCTATGAGCGCTTTCAAAGAGCACAGCTCTCCCAAACATGGGCTTTCATAGTACAGGATGCCATTCACTGAAAAAGAAAAGGAAGCCTTTGTGAAGAGTATGTGTCCTCCAGGTCAGAGTCCTCCAAACAAGATAGAGGAATAAATTATGCCTTATTGAAACTACGTATGAGCTCAACATTTCTCTGCCATCTTTAAAAGCTATGATAACTTTTCCAGAACAGATCCTGACAAGACATTTTTGTTTCCCTTTTAACTTTCCACTGCATTAGGTTTTTGAAAGGGAAATAGACATATATTCATAGATTATAATTGTGATAATAATATAATTATTGTGATATAATTGTGATAATGTAGTGTGACCTCCTGTATAACAGGCATAGGCTTTTCTGAATTAATTCCTTTTTGAACATATCTTTTATAAAAATAGCCAATCTTGATTTTAAAATCACCAGTGATGGAGAATCCAGCACAACCCTTGGTCAGTTGTTTAAACAGACAATTACTCTAGCTGTTAAAAATGTGCCTCCTCTCCCTCCCCCCAAAAGTCCCATAAATGTTTGAGTTTTCACCCCTTTTAGGTTGGTTTTCTACAAAAATTCAAATGTTCCACTTTGTTGGCACAATTGGTTATGGCAGGTGAATAACCAAGCTTTGTGTTCTCACCAGAAGCAGCTGCATGCTCATCCAAGTAAATTGAAACATTGACTTCTGACCAATCACAATTAACAGCTCATTCATGATCAACTGGAAATTTAAAAAAAAAAAGATATAAAATTAAAAAATGCATCAAATAAGTTGGCTAGAAAGAGCCTTGGAACTGTGAGCAAAAACCATCTCCCACTGTTTGATTCCTACGTGTTCAGAAAATAGGTCTTCAGAAAATACACAGGATTGCATCAAAGAAATACCTGACTCTTTCATCAATTTCTCCCAGCAGAAAAATGGCCAACTGCTCAAGTCCAAAAGGGATAATACTTAGACCAGATTACTACAGTGTAGTTTTTATCTACGACTAACTTTGAAACCCTGAGTGTAGACCATTGCAGAAGTGACTTGCCAAAAGTTTGCAACTGTGGGAGCTAGTGATGCCTGTGCTCCATGTGTTGCACTGGTTAGTCTGTAATTCTGGTTAGTCTGATGCTATCTGAAGAATGAGAGGCAAAAGCTTCTGTCAAGAGTCTGTAATAGAGTTCATTTGCAGCATCCTTCTGTATGAAACAGAAGCTTGGAGATTGAGGTGGCTGGAAAGCCTGAAGGGCTGCATTAAGGGTCTAGTCTGCCCTGGAAACACAGATTTCACTCACAGCTACTAAAGGTGCTCAGATACCATGGTGATGGGCAGTATCAGAACCTACGTAGAATAAAATGCTTGGCAGTTGGCTGTGGGAGTTTGTTTTGGGATGCTGCAGAGTGATTTTCCCCCTTAAACCTACTTTGCAATAGTTCTACAATTTGAGGCCTTTTCTGTTAGTTACTGATTTTAAATGCAATTTGCTTAATATTCTATAAATGTCTAGAACATATATAAACCTATGTTACAAATTAAATGGGTAAACAGCACTCCCCCGCATTTTTTAAATTACACAACACAGACCAGCCTTAATATTCTGTTCTTTTGGCCTGAAACAAAGAGCAAACCTTCACTGCCTTTGAAGGTTAAAAATGGGGAAGAGCTGTCTGGAGCTGCTTCTGTCTGCCAAGGGGTGAAACATCCATTAGTAGAAGCTATTATAAAGCCTTAGATAAATACACTTCATTAAGTGCCTAGCACTCTGTATAAATAATCAGCAAGAGGAACACAGCACACAGCAACTTGGACCTTAATCTGATGTGCTAGAACTCTGCAATTTACCTTGCTTGTTAAATCTCACCTATCTTTGTATCTCTGGGAATCCATATGCTGAAGCTTGACTAGCGGAATGTTTATCTGGATTTCCACCTGTGACAGGTTGGATCACAGAACCCCCCTTGAGGACTGTCACCTGATGTGCCAAGACTACTTCTGTCCCTGCTTTCCTGCCCTGTTAGCGTAGGACTCCAGCACCCGGTCTTGTTGAGCCAGACACTCCCGTCTGCTCCAACACAGACCCAGGGTCTGAACCACGTGCCCCAAAGCTGCAGACTTAACTGAAAGCAGCTTACAGAAGCGTTCCTGTGTTTAGCACTCAGATGCCCAACTCCCAATGGGGTCTAAACCCCAAATAAATCCATTTTACCCTGTATAAAGCTTATACAGGGTAAACTCATAAATTGTTCACCCTCTAAAACACTGATAGAGAGATATGCACAGCTGTTTGCCTTCCCCCCATGTATTAATACATACTCTGGGTTAATTCATAAGTAAAAAGAGATTTTATTAAATACAGAAAGTAGGATTTAATTAGTTCCAAGTAGTAACAGTCAGAACAAAGTGAATTACCAAGTAAAATAAAATATAACACACAAGTCTATGTCTAAGAAAACTGAATACAGATATAACCTCACCAATTCCAGTAAGCTTCCTTTTACAGACCAGTCTCCTTCTAGTCTGGGTCCAGCAATCACTCAGACCCCCTGTAGTTACTGGCCTTTGTTCCGGTTTCTTTCAGGTATCCTTACGGGTGGAGAGGCTCTCTCTTGAGCCCGCTGAAGACAAAATGGAGGGGTCTCCCAGGGGTTTAAATAGACTTTTTCTTGTGGGTGGAGCAAAGTCCAGCTCCAAGATGGAGTTTTGGAGTCACATGGGCAAGCCACATGTCCCTGCATGACTCAGTTTTTACCAGCCAAGCCACATTCCTGGGAAGGCTCCGATGTGGATTGGCATCTTCAAATTCATTGTTGGCTTAAGTGGTTTTTGATTGGGCACTTAATTTGCACTTTTCTCAAGAAGCTGACCAAATGCTCTACTAGGGCTAGTTAAAATCAAGCCAGTACACAGCCAATATTCATAACTTCATATACAAAAATGACACATGCATACAAATAGGATGAATAAATTCAGTAGATCATAACCTTTACATAGATATATTACATGGCATATGTAGCCTAAAACAATATATACAATCATAAGCATATTCCATAAAACCTTATTGGGGGCACCATCATACCACCCTTCTAGCTAAGTGTGTATTTCTTAGATAAGCCTCAGTGGCACTAGTGTGTAAATCAGACTGAACTGGGGTTATACAATTGATTTGTTGTATTCTGAGACCTTTCTTTTGATTTAAGAGTGAGAGTTCTAATCTCATGGGCTCCAGTTATGGCTTTTGCAGGACCAGATTAACATCAAGTGCCCGGCGCCCAGATCCACCTTAACATGAGGTGATTAGAGAAAGGATTATTTGAGGATGGGTGCAATGGGGATAAGAACATGAGAAGCCATTGCTGGAAGAACTGGATTGTAAAAAGGGATAGGAAGGTGAAGATAATATTGGGCAGATAAGCACAAATTGCTCCAAGTGTAGAGGGCAGCATAGGAAGTAAGAAAGTTAGAATGGGAGGAGATGAAGGCAAAATAAGTCAAAAGTATTGGAAGAGAGAAGAGAGAAAGGAAGGAATGTGAAAATGAGAGCGGAGGTTGAAAGAGATTAAGAGGGTCTTGAGGGCAAGAGCAAAGAGTTTGGGCATTATTTGATAAAAGACAGGAAATAAATTAAAGGATTCAACAAAAGGAGGCAGGTTATAGAGTCAGACTTTTGAGTTGAGCACTTATGATACAGAAATGAAATTTTCTTACGTTTCTATAGCCAGACTTCAAATGGTTCCAGTGGTCATTTGTGTTAAAAATTCCATTAGTGGGAATCCTTATTCTACTCTATTGATAATTAAACTGCACAAAGTAGAAGAGAAAAAGCATCTCACTCCACAGACTCTTTTTTTCCTTTGTGCTTTTTAAAAAGCTTGTGTGGCAACTCTGGCACTGTTGCCCAGGAAAGCCCTAGAGACACTTCAGTGATGCTGATAATATCATGGGATTGCTCTGGTGGGATGTGGAAAGTCAAGGACGGTGGGATCGGCATGATAAACACCTCATGATGTGGGATGATGGGACTTTATTTTAATGGTTGTTCCCTGTTTGCACGAGGCCAGATGTAGACTAACAGGACCACAAGTCAGATTTGCATTCTATAAGCACAGTCCCAACAGACAATGCCTTCTCCTGCCCTTCCAGTCCTCAACTGCTTCTTTCCTACCGTTGGTACCCAACTGGCCTCTTCCACACACCCCAAAATTTCAAGTGGCTAAAGTAGGATGCAGCGCCATTCAGGCTGGGCCTGCCCACCCCTCCGTAGATGGAAGCAGAGGGGTGGCCGGGCCAAATTTGATTGGTGTGAGGCCCTGTGCACCAGATTGCAACAATTCCACTCAAATTTGGCCTGTCTGCTCCTTTTTAGCCAGACATGGGGGGTGGCAGGCCAAACCTGAGTGGCACTGCCTCCCAGTGTGCCAGGTCTCAAAGGCACTCAGTTTGGAGGCCTTCCCTCACACCCACCCTGGATGGCCCTGATTACATAAAATGAGTACTTCAATCAGGACTGGGGAGAGGAGTGGGGGTCGGGGAGGCAAGGCGGGACAGTCCTGTGGAACTCCGGACTGTTGGGATGCATGCTCTTCATCTGTCTCGTAAATGGTACCTATACTTTTGACTGGCTGGGCACATTTTTAAATTGTGCCCTGTGTATTTAGGCATCCCTTTAAGGCCACCATGTTGTAACCTGAGAATTCCTGCCCTCCTGGCAGTGACTCTAGTGCATGAGCTGTTAGGGTGTGGAGCAGACTGCTGGAGCTATACTAATAAAAAAGCATTGATCTCCCAGTTGTGTGTGCATGCAAGCATGGATTTGCTCCCCTGTGCATTGCACCCAGCCACCAAATATACAAGCTCTATGCTATAGAGGCCTGGACATGCTTAGCATCTGCAGGACCCTGGACCAGTCCACCACTGTGTTAAGCAGTGTGACCTAGCAAACAGTGATGTGTGTTGGAGGTGCCAGAGGAGAGAATTGTGATATTAGATGTCTGTTTGCCATTCTGAACTGATCTTATAGAACTCCTATTGTACAGCTACTGAAGAAGATATACTGGGTATGCAGCAGTGGGAGGCGCTCTCTAGATTTATGTTATTTCCGTGTGTGACGCATGGCTAGAAAGGGTTAAACATCCTGCAAAATAAATAACTCTCAAAAGACAAGTGGGGAAATAATGTTTGTGTTTTAGTATATTTACATATGTATGAGTAGGGTCAAGGATGTAATCAACAGTCCCTGTCTATGCTGTATTCTGATAATTCAGAGGTCAAAAGAACATCCTATCATTTAAATTAATTATAAACACGGAATATCTCTGTATTAATCTCTCTTTGAAATGTATAGCAAATAATCTATGAATGGTGGAGGAACAAGCTTTGTTAATTCTATAGCTAAGTACCGGTGATGGACCTCCTTCAAAGTCATGCTTCCTTTTGAACTCCAACTTGTCAAAAGACGTGAAATTATCTAAAAGGTCCTGATTCTGACATCTCAAATCAGCTTAGGCTTCATCAGGGTAAGTTTGAGTCACAAGACAGAGGTCCCAGTTATTCTGGTACACCCTGAATATGATATTTGGACATTGGACTATAACTTATGAATTATTTCTGAAAGAACTCTTTGCAGCTACAAAGCCTGAACCTCAATGAATTAAACTCATATCTATATGTATATTGATCCTTTAACCATACTCTCTCTCTCTCTCTCTGTTGTTTTTTTAACAAATTTTAGTTTAGTTAATAAGAATTGGCTGTAGTGTGTATTTGGGTAAGATCTGGAATATTCAATAACCTGGGAGGTGATGTGTCCAATCCTTTGGGATTGGTAGAAACTTTTCTTTTATATGATGAAATAAGATTTACAGAATTTTTCATCATATTTAATGTGGGTATGTGATAAATAAAGTGGGGGGATAGCTCCCTTTGATGGACACCCAGCAAGCCACTTAGCTGTAAAATCCCTCTTGGTATTTGCTTTACCTGTAAAGGGTTAAAAAGTCCCCCAGGTAAAGAAAAAAAAAAGTGGGCACCTGACCAAAAGAGCCAATGGGAAGGCTAGAACTTTTTTTAATGGGGAAAAAACTTTCCCTTTGTCCATTGTTCTCTGGGCTGGAGGGACAGAGCAGCCATGCTATAAGCAGCTTTAAGCCAGGTATGATAATAAATTATCAAATCATACCTAGATCTATTTATCTGAAATCCAAATGTGTAAGTAGGTCAGAATGTTTAGCTAGACGCCATCAGGTTTATTTCTGTTTATTTTTTAAGGCTTGTGGATCTCCTCAGTGCTAAACCCTGATGCTTTTGTTTGCTTGTAACCTTTAAGCTGAACCCCCAAGAAAACTGTTTTGGGTGCTTAATTTTTGTAATTGTTTCTTTTAAGATCTAGCAAAAAGCCTGAGTTCCAGATGTATTTTTTCCTTGTTTGTTTTTAATAAAATTCACCTTTTTAAAGAACAAGATTGGATTTTTGGTGTCCTAAAAGGTTTGTGCATGTTGTTTGATTAGCTGATAGCCACAGATGTTTTTTTTCTCAGCTCTTCCCTGGAGGAGGTGGGGGGGGTGAAAGGGCTTGAGGATACCCCACAGGGAGGAATTCCGCAAGTGCTCCTTCCTGGGTTCAAAAGGGTTTTTTTGCATTTGGGTGGAGGCAGCATTTACCAATCCAAGGTCAGAGAAAAGCTGTAACCTTGGGAGTTTAATACCAGCCTGGAGTGTCCAGTATTAATTTTTAGAATTCTTGCAGGCCCCCACCTTCTGCACTTGGAGTGACAGAGTGGGGATTCAGCCTTGACAGGGTACCTGGATGGATGATTGAGGCTGGATCACTTTAAGGGAACTGTGTTGTTTGGACATCTGAATAACCAGTAAGGTAATAAAGAAGCTGTTTTATGCTGGCTTGATAAATCTAAGTATTGGAATATCCACCAGCTTTATGGGGATTGCCCGCTCCAATCTTTGCAGTTCATCCTAATTGAGTGACCATAGCTGGCTCCCCACTAGGACCCTGGTCACACAGTGTTACACAAAATAGCAAGACTTTGGGGGGAAATAGCTGGCAATTGTAATAATGTGAGCCAATAACCGGCTGCATGGATGGCATAGCCTAACATTGATAAACTGGTTCATGTGCATGTCCGATATGACCTTCTGTGAAGTATTGATTCATACATTGCAAATCATACTAGAATTCCATGGGATTCATTTAGAACACCAATAAATCATTCCTGTGTCTGAGAGTTTGACCTGCTGATCACTTGAGAAATTTAGAAAATTACAGTTTCCGGCTGGATACTCCCACCTATCCATTATTTATATCACTCTCTTCCGATCTGTTATTTTTCTTTCCTTATCTTTTGTTTTCCTTCTTGGATTATAACATTTATTCTAGGTTTTAAGAGAGAACCGATCTGCTAACAATTTAAAATGCAAACTGCAAGGCTGGAAAAGGATATATTTTATGTCCTTATGTAATCCTGTATATAATAAGGCAATAACGCATTATACATATATATATATATATATACTCCCCATACAAAACAGCACTCAATTTAAGTGGTTTAGGTAGCAGCTCAGCAGTTGAATATAGAATTCATCACAAAAGTAGGTAACCTTCAAGCAATGGCTAGCATATCTTCGCACATGTGTAATGTGTGCATGAACCTAAATGACTGGGCATGCAAATATCTGGCGTGTGAGTGCAAACCAGATATTTGCAAGGACACCTAGCTGGCCATGTTCTCCCCACACAAAAACCTTGGACCAAAGTCTGCAGCCCTTAGACACTCTCATGTCAGCAGAGAAGAGTCTGCAGGATTGGCCTTCTGATTTGTTCTTGTCCACAGCAGTTTGGTGTATATAAATTGCTCAAAGATATGCATGCAATAGTGCATGACTTCTTTTGAAACTGGGTGGTTATGTGAAGTCCAGGTAATCATTGCAGAATCCAAGAGAATCGCTTCCTTTTGCTTCTTGTGCACACGTTGTTTACTTGTAATAAACAGAAGGGAAAAAATCAAAGTCCATAGCTGAGCCTAGCTTACATACAGGAGCTCACTCAACTACTGTTACATTCCTTTGGGCGCTGATTATAACACACCATCATGTCCTGGCTGGTGGAATCTTTTGAGTACAGACACTCCCCGACTTATGCGAGGCGTTCTGTTCCGGAACACCTTGCGTAAGTCAAATATTGCATACTTTGGGAACGTATGCCCAACAATTACACACACACAAAAAAAGCTCATGCAACTTACAGAACTTTTTCCATAAGTGTGGATTTGCATAAGTCAGGTTTGTGTAACCCAGGGAGCACCTGTAATTCTTTTGGCTTTCAAACTCCTTCCTTTTTTCTCCCCTTTGCACTTTCTGGAACAGCTTCTTTTCCCATGAAAGCTGCAGGAATGCATAGATTATATATTTCTTTTGACAGGCGCTGCCTGCTTACAATGATCTGTTGTATTGAGGCAGAATACAGAGTCTGTTTATCATCTTGTTCTGTGGCCATAAGCTTTACAATGCCAAAGACCATAAAAACATAATAAATATAAAATAACAAATGGTCACACTAAATTTAATTCCGGAAATTGCCTTCCATAAACATGTATTGCAAAATGCTTTTCAGACTCAAAGACAATAAATAAACAAGATATTACATTATTAATGATAAAATAACGATGAATAATTCACTGTCAGCCACGGCCTCCCATTGTCAAGCCTCTTATTTAGGTGCTGGAGTAGGGCTGCAGAAGCCTACTTATAGGCAGCCACTTTCTAAAAGAATCTCAGCCAGAGAAAGTAGAAAACATTCTGTGGTAATTGCCGTCGTGCCCTCCTAGGCGCTCTCTGCTTCACAGACCAGTGGAAGGATAGTGCAGTGGAAAGGAAAGTGGGTCTAGTGGTTTAGACACTACCTTAGGCATTGAGAAACAAGGTTTCCATTCTTGATTTTCCCACATACTTCCTGTGTGACCTTCAGCAAATCGTCTAAGTCACAGATAAGTGCCTCAGGTAGATCGAGACTAGAAGCTGGATGAAAGACTGTGATTCAGCTCAGGCAGGGGCCACCTAGCCTCTGACGGGATTCGTAAGGGCCCAATCCTGTGTGGTGCTGAGCACCTCCTTCAATTCGGCACCTCAAAGGACCAGGTGCTTGAGCTGCATCCGTGGCTCCTAGCTCATTTTCCCAAGCGTGGCTTGCCAAAAGGTGGCTGTCCTTCAAGGTAAGCCTTTAACTGGTTATGAGAATTAGTGTCGGCTCAGTCTGCTCTGCTTCAGCTGCTGCAGATTTCTGCTACCTACTTCCTGACTGAGGAGTTTGACAGCAAGCTCCTTAACACCAGTGTTCTGCACTGTCTATCCCTTTAGTTGTTGTGTGTGCAATCCATGGTTACAACAAGCCATGCATTCCTGAATGGTCCTGAGCCCATGCATATGACATGTTGCCTGTCACCCTATATTCTCCCCCCTTCTCCAAAGGCTGAACATGTTCAATTTCCACCAGAGTTACTGGGAGTTGCAAGGGTTTTGCACTTCTCAAATTTGGCCCTAAGACCAGGTGGCAGAGCATTTACATCACTTGCCCTCCCTTAGTGCTTTAGATCCAGTTTGGTGGCCTTCAGGGCACACTGCACGGTGCATTTTTTTCCCCAACAGGCTTTGAAATAGGGTTTTAAATGTAATCTTCCATGTGGCAGAGATGGGTCCTTAAAATTGCTGGGGATGCAGCTTTTGAGCATCAAGTAGTGAGGTTTGAGAGCCAAAGTCCTGATGGACTTCAGCTGAGCTCTGCGTAGGCCCAGGGTTGTGCCCATGGGGGAGGAACTACAGTATCAGGGGCCAGGCCACCATCTCTGACTGTAGCTAGGAAAGACAAGTTCACACCCCTATTCACTCACGCTCACACCACCCACGCTTACTCTCTCTTTCACTCACCATCACATGCTCACTCGCTCTCTTTCACCCACACCACACATACTCTCTTTTTTTCTCTCTCTCTCACACACACTCACTCTTGCTCTCACTCACACATGCATGGTTCTTTCTGATGCCTTTCTTGTCCCTTCATTCCCTGTTTCTTTGTTCTTTCCTGTTCATTCTTGTCACTCTCCGCTCTCAAGAAAGTGTTCTGTCTGCCTGTTTCAAAGCGCTGCCCCTCAAATTCCGATCAGAGGGCTGAAGCCGAGAGGAGCTCCTTTGTGAAATCCTGCTGGTTAGTGCTGGCCCTCACTGCCACCTCTGGTAGATGTCATCTAAACAGAAAGATGGCAAATTACCTAGAAGACTATAAAGGCCTGGACAGTTAAGATAGAATGCATTCCCCTCCTCCCCTATCCTCAACTCTATCTTTCTCTCACTGCATCAAGACCAAATAGCTGAGCTTGGAGCAGGGGCTTGCCGTTATTATGGGTTCTATTACAGTAGAGCACACTGAGCTCAGGGCCCCATTGTGCTAGGGGCTGTACATACACATGGTAGGAGACAGCCCCTACCCAGAAGAGTAACACTCTAAATAGACAAGCCACACGAAAGGAGAGGAGGCAGAAGCACAGTGAGATGATGCGATTGGCTCAATGTCACACAGCAGGTAGTGGCAGAGTCAGGGTAAACCCCAGGTCTCGAGTCCTGACCTAGGGTCCTATCCATGAATGAATGCTCCCTAAAATGACCAATCATTCCCTTAAATTATGACCATGCAGCTCCCATGGACTTCAGTGGGAGCTGTGCACAATTAATATTAACAAGGGGGAAGGAATACAAGTCCAAATAGGGAAAGAACAGAAAGAACAGGTTAAAGAATATTTAGGTAAGTCAGCTTATTCAAGTTGGCAAGGCCTGATGAAATTCATCCTTGAGTACTTGAGGAACTAGTTGAAGCAATCTTGGAACTGCTAGTGATTATCCGTGAGAACTCATGGAGGATAGATGAGGTTCCAGAGAACTGCAGGACAAATGGAGCCTATCTATAAAAAGGGGAACAAAAAGGACACAGGGAAATATAGACCAGTCAACCCAACTTCAAAATCTGAAAAGAACTGGAACAAATAATTAAACAATCAATTTGTAAGCACCTAGATGAGCATGGGGTTATAAGGAATATGGAATATATATGGATTTGTCAAGAACAAATCATGCCAAACCAACCTAAGTTCATTCTTTGACAAGGTTACTGGCCTAATCGATGGGGGAAGCGGTAGATGTGATTTGTCTTCATTTTAGTAAGACTTTTGACTCTGTTGCACAGGACATTTGCATGGGCAAACTAGGGAAATGTGGTCTGGATGAAACTACTGTAAAGTGAGAGCAAAGCTGGTTGAAAAACCGCACCCAAAGAATAGTTATCAATGGTTCGCTGTCAAACTGAGAGGACATATCTAGTGGGGTCCCGCAGGGGTCAATCATGGGTCTGGTACAATTCAATAGTTTCATTAATGACTCGGCTAATGAGGTGGAGAGTATGATTAGGAGATCTGCAGACGACTCCAAGCTGGGAGGGGTTGCTAGCACTTTGGAGGACAGAATTAGAATTCAAAAAATCTTGGTAAATTAGAGAATTGCACTGAAATCGACGCAATTCAGTAAAGACAAGTGCAAAGTACTACACTTAGGAAGGAAAAATCAAGGGCACAGCTACAAAATGAGGAATGACTGGGTACGTGGTAGTACTGCTGAAGTGATCTGGAGGTTACAGTGGATCGCAAATTGAATCTGAGGTGACAAAGTGATGCCGCTGCAAAAAAAGGGTGTATTCTAGGATGTATTAAAGGAGAGTCATATCTAAGACACAGGAAGTAATTGCTCTGCTCTACACAGCACTGCTGAGTCCAGTTTTTGGTGCCATACTTTAGGAAAGATGTGGACAAATTGGAGAGAGTCCAAAGGAGACCAACAGAAATGATACGTTTAGAAAACCTGACCTATGAGCAAAGGTTAAAAAAACTGGGCATGGTTAAGTCTTGAGAAAAGAAGACTGAGGGCAGGATCTGATAACAGTCTTCAACTGTGTCAAGGTCTGTTATAAAAAGGATGGTGATCAGTTGTTCTCCATGTCAGCTGAATTTAGGAAAAGAAGCAATGGGCTTAATCTGCAGCAAGGGAGATTTAGGTGAGATAATAGGAAAACATTCCCAACTATAAGGATAGTTGCATGCAGGCACAGGCTTCTAAGGGTAAGGGAGGTTGTGGAGTCCCCATCACGGGAAGTTTTTAAGAACAGGTTGGACAGACACCTGTCAGGGAAGGTCTAGGTACATTTGGTCTTGCCTTGTTGCAGAGGGTTGGACTAGATGCCCTCTTGAGGTTCCTTCTAGCCCTACATTTCTATAATTCGATGTTGCCCACAGAACAACCTGACCCCCTAGAAAAATAGCAGGGCAATGCATGGCTGCTACTGACCCTTAAGACTACTTTAGCCCCGGTTAATTCTGGTACCCCTATCTCCAGGGGGCAATGGTGGGTGAATCAACAGAGCTGCTATAGCTGCACTGCGTCCCTCCTAAAATGTGTGCTAATATGGGGAGAATAACCCCACCACCTATTAAAGATGTTATGATGCTGTAGTAGCTGAGAACCTCACAATCTCTTCTAATATGTTTACCCTCACCACACCCGTGGGGGCAAGGAGACTTGCCCAGGCTCCCTCTGGACGTCTATGGCAGAGTAGGGAATTAAACCCACATCTCTGATTAGTGTCCTAACTACTTGATCCTCCTTTCTGGCTGGGACTAGGTACTTCATTCTGTGCCCTTTAAAGTCATTGGGACTCTTTTAGTGACATCAGGGGCAATTGGATTGAGTTCCAGTTGTGCTGTGTCTGCGGCCCTCCCTGGTGGTGGAGAAGCAGTCAGGATTTGTCTCTGTCCTTCCATCCTCCCCACAGTTTGTGAAGATAAAGGTCCCTTTCTGTCTCTGGCTGCAGCACCCTGCACATTAAACCATTGGCCATGGTTTCAGCATTCACAGAGCCATGCGTAGCACTCTTCCTGTGTTTTGGAGCCACTCTCCAACCACGATCTATTTACAGGTTCATCTCCGCTTCCCGTCATTAGTCGCTCACATTCCTGGATTTCAGCAGGGAATTAACAAGAGTGGTGAAAGGTGGAACTCAGTCTCAGTCTGTTACATTACTTATGTAAAGTCATCATGCCACTACCTCGATCCTTCGGATTGCTCTGTAACGACAATGCATCATGATTATCTAGGCAACTGAACTGTGGCAAATGCTATTAGGGTTTCTCTTCTTAATGGGAGCTGTGTGTAATTAATTCCCCATGTGCCATCTGGGGAGAACACAATTTCCCCCTTCTATCTCATTTCATATTCAAAAGAAGGATGGTTATGTGCGTAGTGCATTGCATTGGGATTTAGGATATCTGGGTTTGTTTCATGTGGGGGGGGCAGATTTCTTATGTTGCCTTGTGTTAGTCATATAGAGCCAGATTTTCAAAACTATTTAGGTGCCTAAATATGCTCCACAGGTACCTAGTGGTTTTTTTAAAAGCACCTATGCAGGTTAAGTGCCTAACTCTCAAGAATTTCAGTGGGAAGCTATCTGCATCTTTAGGAATCTAAATAGCTTTGAAAATCTGGCCCTGAACCTCTCTGTGCCTCAGTTTTCCACCTATAAAATGGGGATAATAACACTCTCTTTGTTTGATTTACATTTACTATCCACAGCAGTAAGCCCTTTGTCTGAGAGGAAAGAACCCTCTACTCTTTCCATTGCTGAAAAGGGTAAAAGTGATGCCATAGAGATGGTCATTTGCATAAGCTACCTACCCACAATTCCACTAGTGACACTTGGAGGTCACCAGATCTAGACATGAACTTGGATTTTGGGTGACAGTGGGCTCCAAGAGAGGCTTGAAGGGGGCGTTGGGGGGGGACGGGGGACGACCGTATCTGTTGGTAAAGAGCTCATTTCCAAGTTGTCAGGATTCTGTTCAAGGGTCTGAAGCACTTTTGGTTCCCCTTCTAATAGAATTTTGCGGTGAGACAGCATAGACGACAGTAGCTGAGCTGAGTGGGCTCCACTGAGGCCCTACCTGCCCAGCACCTTAATGAAGTTGAATTGGTAATCTGGACTATGTGATGGTGTCTCTAGGTGGGACCAGGCAAGGAGCTCCCTTGGGACTCTGGGACTGCTGCTATGAACTGAGGGTAGGGTTTGGGGGAAGGGTGAGGCCAAGTGACATTGTCACTGGTGGGTGGGAACTCAGGGAGTTAGAGGGACTGCTGCCAAAGTTACTGGGGGGCGTGGGATATTTTACTCTTTATTTGCATACCTGTGCCATTGCTGGGTTTTCCCACGTTTATGGCCGTGTTCCCTTTCCCCTAGCAAAGATTCCCTTGTTTGTACACAGACTCGGAGTGCTTGTGAGTGGGGGAGTCCTGCCTATTAAGGGCACCCAGGGAGGGTGCATTAGCTCTCCCAGGTTTCTGGGTCAGGGCTTGAGCAGTGGTACCCTAGATATACTGAACCCGGCTGAGGTGATTAGTGGGAGGGACACAAAGGGGGCAACAGCTAAAGTGGGGCTTATGCTCTCCTCATGTGACTAGTCCCTGCCCCGCCCCCATCTTGGAGGCCCCGCCTTCTCCACGTCCCCTCCCCATCCCACGTTACCTAGTGTGGGGGTGGGGGGGAACTCTGCTCCAGTCCCCCTGGCATGCGTGGAGCACTAATGCTCTCTCCCAGACAGCCTGCGGCCACGCTGGCCACACTGCCCGTGGTGCAGCATGCAGCGGCTGCTCTCTCCCAGGGACCCTGCAGCCATGCTGGCCACACTGCCCGTGGTGCGGCACGCAGCAGCTGCTCTCTCCCAGGGACCCTGGAGCCACGCTGGCCACGCTGCCCGTGGTGCGGCACGCAACGGCTGCTCTCTCCCAGGGACCCTGGAGCCACGCTGGCCACGCTGCCCGTGGTGCGGCACGCAGCGGCTGCTCTCTCCCAGGGACCCTGCAGCCACGCTGCCCACGCTGCCCGTGGTGCGGCACGCAGCGGCTGCCCTCTCCTAGACAGCCTGTGGCCACGCTGGCCACGCTGCCCGTGGTGCGGCACGCAGCGGCTGCTCTCTCCCACGGACCCTGGAGCCACGCTGGCCACACTGCCCATGGTGCGGCACGCAGCGGCTGCTCTCTCCCAGGGACCCTGGAGCCACGCTGGCCACACTGCCCGTGGTGCGGCACGCAATGGCTGCTCTCTCCCAGGGACCCTGCAGCCACGCTGGCCACGCTGCCCGTGGTGCGGCACGCAGCGGCTGCTCTCTCCCAGGGACCCTGCAGCCACGCTGGCCACGCTGCCCGTGGTGCGGCACACAGCGGCTGCTCTCTCCCAGGGACCCTGGAGCCACGCTGGCCACGCTGCCCGTGGTGCGGCACGCAGCGGCTGCTCTCTCCCAGGGACCCTGGAGCCACGCTGGCCACGCTGCCCGTGGTGCGGCATGCAGCGGCTGCTCTCTACGGACTGTCCCAGGCAAGCAGTGTAGCCAGAGGTTGCCTGGGAGAGTGCAGCTGCTGCATGCTGCACCAGGCAGCGTGGCCAGAAGAGGAGGTTCTGGCCCTGCTCCTTCAACTCCCCGGCTGCCAGCTTTGCCCCTCTCCCCCGGGGTCACCACTGGCTGTCGTTAAAGCCCTGGCAAAAAGGTTACACTAGTAGAGACGGCCTTCTCCCAGGTGTAGGAACAGTGCCTGGCACAGTGGGGTCCCAGTCTGGGTAGGGATCTCTAGGTGCTACCATAACACAAATAATATCAGAAATGAATTTAGAGTTTGTCTACAAATGAAAGCAAATCCACAATTAAGTAGGGTATGAATTTAAAGCGGATTAAGTATTCCTGATTAACTCTGCATGCTCACTCTTATTCCAGAAAAGAGCATCCACATGTGGAGATAATCAGGAATAACTCCCCGTGTAGGCAAGCCCTTAAGCAGCAGGATTCCAGCCCACCTGCGAGGGTTATATAAATCCCATCTGGTATTCGTGTACCACTAGCTTATGGTAACTGCAGTGCACATACATGTGTTAATATGGGAAGTGTGAACAATGACTACTTAAGGTGAGGTGGATTTTGATCCAAGAAGCCAGAAACCATGAACTGGCTGATTGTCAGAAGCAGTGGTGGCAGGGAAGATGACATCTGAAAGTGGAGAGGCAAAACTTACTTGCAGGTGCTGAACTGATTTATAGCAGCAATAAAGAGCATCTTGGTTTGACTTAAACAGGGGCCTCCCCTGACGCGAAGCACATCTGATCTCTGGGGAATGCAGACTGTGTCATCCAGGGCTGTTGGTTTTGGTGGGGTAAACTAAAGCATCCATTGGCTGATCTAAATAAACAGCTACAGATCCTAATTCTTTGGTGCCCTGCACTTTGTATTGTCATTTACTCCAATGTAAAGTGTGTGTTAAACACTGTTATTCTGACTGCATAGCATTTTAGATTCTCTTTGCACTGATGCAATGGATAATTGCACCCACAGTCTCCTCCCTGCTTCTCCTAACTCTCTGACTATGCTACAAATACAGGGCTTGGCTACATGCGGACATTCAGGAAAATTAATCTGAATTAGCTTTCCAAGTGGATTAGTTAAACTGCATTAAGACCATTACCAGAGGGGTAGCCATGTTAGTCTATATCCACAAAAACAACAAGGAGTCTGGTGGCACCTTAAAGACTAACAGATTTATTTGGGCATAAGCTTTCGTGGGTAAAAACCCCACTTCTTCAGATGCATGTGTGTACACTCTTATTCAAAATTCATAAACTGGCCTTGTGAATTAAACTAAACTGAATTTAGGCCACTTTAATTCTGAATAAGTGTCCACATGGGTTTAATGAATCCATTTTAAATTCCCATCCTTTAGTTAATTTGAATTAACTTTCCTGAGTGTCCCCATGTAGACGAACCCAGTGGTTACAGCCATCTGGTTACAACATGGTTGCCTTAATGATAGGAAGCAGAAGGAGGGTCTTGGGGTTAAGGCACTGGACCTTGACTCAGGTGATCTGGATTCAACTTCTGACTTCGATACAGGCTTCCTCCAATTGGCCTCTATAAGAGCAGGATAGATCCAAACCGGGATCATGCTAACGCCTCATCAAATGAGCCAGAAATAAATTATGACTTGTCAATAAAACACGTTTCATCCAGCTGCCAGTGCAGCTGTTGGCTGGAATCAGGCTGACATGCTGACGATGCAGAACAGTCCTGTTTAAATGCCCCTGGCGGCACAGAAGAGGTGGCTAAGACCACACATCAATCTGCCTTGCAGTTGTTCGGAGTTGTTCAGTACTTGGGTGAATGACTGATTCAGAATGCCGTGTCTCCTAAGTCGTCTCCAACCTGTCAATTGAGCACATTCATTTAACAGCAGCCCACTTATGGGAAAGCCAAAGAATTCAAACAGGAAGGCTATTGCAAGAGTAAATAATATGAAATCAGTGATGAGAATTTTTGTCTTTCTCGCCAGGAAAAGGAGAGGCCGATTTTGCTGTCACCACAGTTAGGGCAAGGTTTGCCATTGAGCTCAGTGGTTACAGGCGTGGCCCCTATATGTGACTTTCCACCCCAAGTCAGCTTGGGGCTGAACTGATGTCACCTGATCTGTTTTGGGAGGTTTATTACCACCTGGACTGACTCATTTGCCAGCGCATTTCAGGGAGTGATTTTTCAGATGCCCTTCTGTATCTGCTTCAGCATCTGGTTACTTTAACATGACAGTGAATAAAGAACCAAATAAGCACTCTGGTCTGGGCAGGTTCTGGTCAGGGCGTGATAACTAAACCCACAAAAGACCATGTGTTTATTCAGTCTGGGACTGAAAAGAAAACCACAAGGGAGAATTGTCTCAGGATGGAACACAGGTAATTCTTTTCCAAAGGGGTTCAGAAAATACCCCACTGATGTAACATTTAATCTCTGCAAGATCATTTCAATGGGGATACCAATGACATTGGCCCAGTGAAAGCAGAGCAGCTGCTGCCTGAGGGGTCTCTAAGATACTCTGTCACTTGATGTATGTCCTGGAGTTTGCAGTGGGAGTGATGAAGGGGGATGACAGCATGACCAGTGCGGAAATGCTGCTGAAGCTCGGAGGTCTCATGGGTGGGAGTAGTCTGTTACACTGATGGACTATCTCGAGGTGTATGGGGATTGTTTCTTAACTGTACATTTTACAGGGTCTCCTCAGCAGCTCCCAGCTGATGGAGTGAGCAGGCAAAATAAAAATGCATTAATTGTGCCTTTAGGCACAGCCTTGAGCAAGGGTGGGTGTGAAAGCAGCATCGCTCCCCATCTCCAGTAGCCCTGAGAATCGCTGTGCCTCAGAGTCAGGGACACCCCATTGAGGAACAATTCCAGCCGTGCATCCTCCTTGCTCTGGCAGGGTAATTATGTGCAGCCAACTGCTGACTGAAACCAGCAGCAAATTACAACACCCCCCCTGCACGCACCAGCTCAGTTGTGCTGGCCTGAGAGTTGGGAGTGAGGGGAGCTGCCTAGGTCATCCATTCCCTGCCCACCCACTCCAGGGTGAGTGAGCAGGCATGCAACGCCTGTGTACTCCGACTCACCTAAACCCAAGCAGAGTAGCCTGCTCACGCGGGTGGGGGGGAGTTCTTATTGCCTGGCTGAGACCTGCAGTCCAACGCACAACCTGACCCAGTAGTTCTTAGGCCTCGGCTACACACAGTTCTTTTGCTAGTTGAACCGTGTGTGTTAGGGCTGTGATTTTTTAATTTACTAGTACATTTAAACGGGTACAGCCCCTAGTGCGGAAGCAGTCATACAGTCATACCAGGTGTAAGCACCTTCATTTCAGTACAACTGCCTCTTCACTGGAGGGGTTGCACCGATTTGACTGTTGTTTTTCTAAACTGACAGTCAAAGTGGTACATGTGTTACCCGTGGACCCCGACCCCTGCCATGCAGGGCCAGCCGGCTGCCTGCCCCAGACTCCCGCCGCGCAGCTGCCCCAGACCTCAGAGCTTGTGGGGGCCAGGTGGCTTCCCCATACCTCGCAGGGCAGGCTAGCAGCCCCAGACCCCATGGGGCAGGCTGGCTGCCCTGACCCTGGAGCTTGCGAGGCCAGGTGTAGGGTGACCAGATGAGAGGAAGAAAATATCGGGACACATGTGGGAGGTGGGGGCCCACCGGTGGTTAAAAAAAAAAAGTGGAGTGCCACAAAATATCGGGACAAACGCCTAAATATCAGGATGTCTGGTCACCCTAGCCAGATGGCTGCCCCAGACCCCAGGCCCCCAGCCCCACGGGGCGGGCTGGCAGCCCTGACCCGGGCCCCTCCATGCCAGGCAGCTGGGAACCTGGCAGACCCCGGCACGCAGGCCGGCCTTGAGCACACAACTGAGCTGGGCTGCAGCCGTGTGCTAATTGGGTCACATGCGGCCCGGGGGCCGTGGGTTGAGAACCGCTGCTGTACACCATTCCTTAGCCTGAAATACAAAGGCAGCTTAGGGCTTGATTGTAAGTTTATTTGACTCGAGCTTTGGTGTGACCCTGAAAGTCACTGGTCTTTCCCTGGCTCACGCTTGCTCCAGGGGAGAAGTGACCTATGGCTGGTCACAGATTACTTCCCTCTCTGCGCTGGCTTTGCTGCACAGGCTGGCACGAAGGCTCTGCCCATTCCCTACCCCCTTCCCACATGCTGATCACCTGCGTGGGAAGAGAAATGGCCCTGCTGAGGCTGCTTCCCTCCATGCGAAAACCTTCTGGGTGCATCGCTCACATGTAGCCCTTACTCCTCTGCTTGGGGAAAAGAGCCAATCTTGCCTTTAGGTTGTAACTGGGGCTGGGCGTAAACCAAAGTCCAAGATCAGAACACTCCCAGACCTTGTATTCAGAAAGAGCGCAAGTGAAAAACCTACTGCCGGAGCCTGAGGTTTGTGCTTCGGTATCACTGTCCTTACTCAGGCAAAACTGCCATCGAAGGGTTAAGTGAAAAGGGAGTGAGGGACTAAGCATTTCCCCTCTGATTGTATTACCCGAGTTAAGTAATTCAGAAGTTAGTCTGCAGCATACAAAATATAGACTGCAAAATATGTCATGCTATAAAACACGGCTTATATCAGTTTCAAGTTCAGTGGATATTAGCCAATGCATTTAAAAATCACACCTTTATTTAATCCAGTGGCAGTTTGAATAGAGACATGGCTTAGCTCTCCCAGAATAACAAACCAAAAGGGAATGGGGAGAAGGGGAGCAAAGATAAGGATCCATCTAACTAAATGTATAAGGTGCTCAGGCAGTTCAGTGATGGGTGTGGATATAAAGGCCTGAAATGGACTGGAAAATTCAGATTCCAAAAAGCACAGGCGCCGACTTTACAAAGTGCCGGGGCGGGGGGGTGTTTTACCCCCAGCTCTGCCCTAAGCTCTGTCCCCACTTCACCCCTCCCCCTAGGCCTCGCCCTTCACTCTTCAAATGGTAGACAGAGCATTTGCTGAGTCACAGTGAAAACAAAAATATCACACAGGCAGCTGCGGCCACAATCATTGCTAATATTAAATTTGCTGCTGGATTGCAAATAACAAAAATCTGCTTAAAAGCTAAAAAGCTGATCACTCATTTAGCTGTTAATATGATCATAATTTGCAGTCATGCGTGTGGGAATAGTGTGCACTAGTTACAGTAACTGCTGCTTTGGTGCCTGCAGAACAGTGGCTATTTCTCTGACTCTAATTTTCAAACCACACTTAGCTCATTACACGCAATTGCTCGCTCTGCACAATTTGCATTTGCTTTTACAATGATGGGGATTTACAGGGGCATTTTAGTTAATGGCTGCTTCAGACAGTAGAATAGTTAGTCTTTGTCTGGTTCAAGGGCGACTGTTTTATCTAAACAAAAGTTATGCATTTTAATGATGTCTCTTGATATGGTTCAATGTCGGAAAGAGGAGAATCTTCTTTTAGATCAAGGCTTTCTCTGTGTCACGGACCCATACACGTTTTTTTTAAATTAAATGTTAATTTAATTTATAGCAAAACCATCAACTTAAAAAAACCTCACATTTCTGTCTGAAATAGTTTTCCCTATGTTTTTTACAAGAAACACCTCACATCAGCATAATTGACAGTAGAGAAATAAAATAATTCCTCTAATTTTTCCAGTTTGTGTTCATTTGACAACTCTGTGTGTGTAGTCATTTTCACTCTTTACAGTTTATGGTCAATCAGTTGCCCCTGTTATCTGTGTGAAGCGTTCACACAGCAACAGAGGAGAGAAAACTATTATTAAAAATTGATTGGGCAGAGGACTCCAGGACAATTTATCAGCTGAAACTCTGAACTATTTTTATTTTTAAAAGAGTGACTGGATTTTAAGTTGGTGATGTCCCTTTAAATATGCAAGACCAGAAAAGTGTAGTGTCTCACTTTTTGATGTAGTGATTCTTTAACACTAGCCACAAACATGTGCCTAACTAGCTTTATAATAATTATTAAATAGGTGTGCATGGCTCTTTCCAGATAAATTAAAAGACAAGCCTTCTGGCCTTGCCATTGGACTTGGATAACATAATGAAAACTGACCATACACCAGAGTGGAAGGGAATCAGTATTTTAACACAAGGATTGGCAGAATTTTCCCTATACATCTTGTGATAAACCCTATAGTGAAAGCCTTGTCTATATACACACTTACACTGGTCTACCTAACTGTGTGTTTTTAAACCTATTAAATTAAACTGGTTCGAGTTTGTGTGTAGATACTCTTATTTTGGTTTAAGAGTGACTTATTTAAATTTAATTTAATCTGCTTTTAAAAAGTGGATGAAACTAAACTAAAAAAAATAAAAGCATTTCTTGAATCTAAATAAGAGTGTTTACATAGGGGGCTCTGCAGCACTTAAATCAATTTAAAAACAGATGTAAGGCCTTGTCTACACAAGTTGCACCAGTTTAACTTCAATCACTTTTTAAAAACCAATATAGTTAAATTGATGCAAACCCTTGTATTGTCATGGACAGGTCATAGACAGCAGCCAGACCTAGTAGTCAGAGCCAGAGTCAGAGCTTAAGTAGGGCCAGCAGGCCAATCAGACCTCAGGGGCGGAGCCTTACACTGGGGCTGGACTTCATGGGTCTCCAATCTCAGATCAACTGTTGCCAGCAGGCTACTAGGTGAAGGGTTGGAGCACGGCTGCTCCCATGAGCCTTGTTGGCCCAGGTTTGAGACAGGTGGGTCATGATCTGTACAGACACTCTTATTTTGGTGACAGGTTTCAGAGTGGTAGCCGTGTTAGTCTGTATCAGCAAAAAGAACAGGAGTACTTGTGGCACCTTAGAGACTAACAAATTTATTTGGGCATAAACTTTCGTGGGCTAAAAACTACTTCATCGGATGCATGCAGTGGAAAATACAGTAGGAAGATATACATACACAGAGAACATGAAAAAATGGGTGTTGCCATACCAACTATAACAAGACTAATCCATTAAGGTGGGCTATTATCAGCAGGAGGAAAAAAAACTTTTGTAGTGATAATCAGGATGGCCCATTTCCAACAGTTGACAAGAAGGTGTGTGTACCAGTAGGGGAAAATAATTAGCATGGGGAAACAGTTTACTTTGTGCAATGATTCATCCACTCCCAGTCTTTATTCAAGCCTAATTTAATGCTGTCCAGTTTGCAAATTAATTCCAATTTAGCAGTTTCTCATTTGAGTCTGTTTTTGAAGTTTTTTTGTTGGAGTATTGTGACTTTTAGGTGTGTAATTGAGTGACTAGGGAGGTTGAAGAGTTCTCCAACTGGTTTTTGAATGTTATAGTTATTGACGTCTGATTTGTGTCCATTTATTCTTTTGCGTAGAGACTGTCCGGTTTGGCCAATGTACATGGCAGAGGGGCACTGCTGGCACATGATGACATATATCACATTGGTAGATATGCAGGTGAAAGAGTCTCTGATGGTGTGGCTGATGTGATTAGGTCCTATGATGGTATCCCTTGAATAGATATGTGGACAGAGTTGGCAACGGGCTTTGTTGCAAGGATAGGTTCCTGGGTTTCTGTTTTTTTTGTGTGGTGTGTGGTTGCTGGTAAATATTTGCTTCAGGTTGGGGGGCTGTCTGTAAGCAAGGACTGGCCTGTCTCCCAAGATCTGTGAGAGTGAGGGATCGTCCTTCAGGATAGGTTGTAGATCCTTGATGATGCGCTGGAGAGATTTTAGTTGGAGGCTGAAGGTGACAGCTAGTGGCATTCTGTTACTTTCTTTGTTGGGTCTGTTCTGGAGTAGGTGAGTTCTGGGTATTCTTCTGGCTTTGTAAATCTGTTTCTTCACTTCAACAGGTGGGTATTGTAGTTTTAAGAATGCTTGATAGAGATCTTGTAGGTGTTTGTCTCTGTCTGAGAGATTGGAGCAAATGCGGTTGTATCTTACAGCTTGGCTGTAGACAATGGATTGTGTGATGTGGTCTGGATGAAAGCTGGAGGCACGTAGGTAAGTATAGTGGTCAGTAGGTTTCCGGTATAGGGTGGTGTTTATGTGACCATCGCTTATTAGCAATGTAGTGTCCAGGAAATGGATCTCTTGTGTGGAATGATCCAGGCTGAGGTTGATGGTGGGATGGAAATTGTTGAAATCATGGTGGAATTCCTCAAGAGCCTCCTTCCCATTGGTCCAGATGATGAAGATGTCAACAATGTAGCACAAGTAGAGTAGGGGCATTAGGAGATGAGAGCTGAGGAAGTGTTGTTCTAAGTCAGCCATAAAAATGTTGGCATAGTGTGGGGCCATGCAGATACCCATAGTATTTTGGTGTAAGAGTGGTTTATTTTGGTTTAACTTAAACCTATTCCTCATTCATTTAAGCTAAACCAAAATAAGCCATTCTTAAACTCATTTAATAGTGTCCACACAGGGATTTGCACTGGTTTAACTATATAGGTTTAAATTCACACCTTTGGTTACACCAATGCAACTTTCCTATATAGAGAGAGCCTAAAAATTAAACCTGTGCAACTTCTATGTACAGGTAAATCCCAAGAGGAGGTGAGAGCTGTACTGGATTTCATTGTTTTCTCATTTAAAACACCTCTCTCACAGCCATCCGCAAGGACAAAGGCAACAGACTTACATTAAGCTGCACTTTGCTAGATATGTTAATACTTTGACCCTGAAAGTAGTATAGTGGCAGTCTAACACAGGTTTGTAATTTGGCTGAAGGAGAAGAGGGAGGATGAATACTTTGTAAAGGGACAAAGAGGTAGCCTATCTTGGGAAATGGTTTTGAAGAGATTCGGTGCAAGATGGTTCATTCTAAAGATCTTCAAAGTATTTTTTATACTCCAGTCTTTCAACAGTGCCCAGGCCTTTTCACAGTAAAACAATAATGAGTTAAGTGGATGCAGCAGACCATGCTGTCAGCTGCATGATCGGGGCTTACATCACTTCTGGCTGGGATGACTTAGCAGTATTGGAGTGAAGCTTGGAGAAATAAGAGTCTATCAGAAGCAGGAAAACCACTCCAAGTTTTCCTTCTATTGGGGTAGCAGAAGAGTAACACATCAGTGGGAAGGAGGGAAACAGAAGGAATGGGAACATGGGAAATAGCTCTAGGAAGTGTAAAAGAGTAGTTCAATTCTTCTCTCATTTCCTCCAGATTCATGTGAGTGGAGTTAGTTCTAGTTTACACCAGCATAAGTGAGAGCAGAACTAGGTCCACCAGTATTCTGAACAATTTGTTACTCCCATATATAACAAATGGGAAAAAAGGGGAAGTTGATAGTAATGAATATAAATCAGAAGTTAGGAACTGTAGAAAACTGATATGGGAAGCCAAGGGACACAAGGAGAAATCTATGGCCAGAAGAGCTAAGGACCATAAGAAGAAGGGTTTTTAAAAATATATTAGGAAGAAAAAGAATCCTGACAATGGTATTGGTCAATTACTAGATAGAAATGGTAGAATTATCAATAATAATGCAGAAAAATCTGAAGTGTTCAATAAATACTGCTGTTCTGTATTGAGGAAAAACAGATGATAGAGTCTCATCATATGGTGATAACACTCTTTCCATTCCTCTAGTATCTATGGGGGATGGTAAACAGAAAAGCTACTAAAGTTAGACATTTTAAAATCAGCAGGTCTAGATAACTCGCATGCAAGAGTTTTAAAAGAGCTGGCCAAGGAGCTCATTTGACCATTAATGTTGATTTTCTTGGAGTAGTGGGGAAGTTCCAGAAGACTGGAAGAAAGCTAATGTTGTGCCAATTTTTGAAAAGGTAAACAGGATGATCCAGGTAGTTATAGGTCTGGCAGCCTGACATCAATCCTGGGCAAGATAGTGGAGCAGCTAATACAGGACTCAATTAGTCAAGAATAAAAGGAGGGAAATGTAACTATTAACATGAGTTAAGAGGTGACTTGATTACATTCTATAAGTATCTACATGAAGAACAAATATTTAATAATAGGCTCTTCAGGCTAGCAGAGAAAGGTATAACACAATTCAATGGCTGGAAGCTGAAGGTAGACAAATTCAGACAGGAAATAAGGTGTAAATTTTTGACAGTGAGAGTATTTAACCATTGGAACAATTTAGCAAAAGTTGTGGTCAATTCTCCATCATTAACCATTTTAAAATTAAGATTGGATGTTTTTCGAAAAGATCTGCTCTAGGAGTTATGTTGGGGAAGTTCTCTGGCCTGTGTTAGACAGGAGGTCAGACTAGATCAGGGGTTCTCAGACTTTTGTACTGGTGACTTCTTTTACACAGCAAGCCTCTGAATGCAACCCCCCCTTATACATTAAAACACTTTTTTATATATTTAACACCATTATAAATGCTGGGTGCAAAGCGGGGTTTAGGGTGGAGGCTGACAGCTCGCGACCCCCCATGTAATAACCTCACAACACCCTGAGGGGTCCCGACCCCCGGTTTGAGAACCCCTGGACTAGATGATCACAATGGTCCCATCTGGCCTTAGAATCTATGACTCAATGTGTGTTGTTTCGTGCTCACCTGGTTTTTCCTTTACACGTTGTATGTATTTTTAAATGTTGAATTTTTTTTATTATTGTTATTTAATTGCCATTAGTAATGACACAGAGAGATCAGATAGTGCCCAAGCTGGAATTAGCAGTGGACAGCAAGCTGAAAGAGGAACATTTTGAAGCAGAAGGTGGAATGTGGTTGGTACCTAAGAAGAAGGCAGCATCTCTTGGCACTGGGGTTGGGGTGAAAGAAAGTAAAAATGAAGGAAACATTACAGTGAAAGCAAAGTATATGGCCCAAGAAAGCAACTGGGAATTAACAAAAGCTGAGAGATAGTAGGCAGAGGTATATAATACTAGAATGTTAAAGATGGAGCTTGAATGTGATGCAGAAGCGGCGGGAGAGCCAGGTGCATCATCAGTGTGGTGGGAAATGACGGTACCCTAGGGATAACTTTGTGCCAAAGTCTTTGTTCAGTGAACGTAAAGTCCAACTGTTCATTGCGGGAGAAAAACTTGGGAGAGGAAATGACAGAGATGCCACGGGAAAGAATTTTATGCATATATAATGATACGCAAACAGAGGCTCATTTTATTATCTTTGTGGAATTCCACCACTCCTCAGCTGCATGCACTTTGCATTTTAATTAAACCCTATCTCCACCTTGAAAATCATTTATTTACATTTGTTTGATGGGGCAATGACAGCATCTGATATGAGTGGCTGCAATTAATAAACCTGATTGCCTCTCCTAACCTTTGTTGTGTTCCAAACAATCATTGAACCAGTGCTTTTCCCCACCCAGCATTTCTGTTTTGCAATGTTTCAGATGGTGATATCTTTGCAGGCTTTGCATTTGTATTGTCTGCATACACAATATTTCTGTGCTGGCAACAGCTTTTGTTTTCACCGTATTCTGGTCGGTACATTTCTGCCGTGCATTGTTTTTTCTTGCTAGGTATTGGCATGGAGCCCTCCAAGTCACCACCCACACATGCTTAGCTGAGCTCTCCTGTCACTCCTCCAGAACCTTACCCCAATTGAGAAATCCAGCAAAGGAAAGTGCATGGTGATGTGTTATCATCACTCCCTCCCCTTGCTGTGTTACAATGAGAGTGGCCTGCAAAGAAGCTGACAGTGCTGCAAAGAATACCTGGCTGTATTTCACAGCTGTATGGAAATAGACTCTAACCATAACAGAGATCAAGACTCCAAGTCAATTTCATTTTCCAACAGGCCACAAGTGAGGATATTATGAGAAGAGACATCACATTCTTTCTGCACCGGTTTTGTTTCTTTCTTCAATTCACCAGATGGGATTCCTGAACTGAAATGTTTAGCAATGGCATTAGCATGGTGACAACCCAGCAATGGCAACAATAATCAGCACAATTCAGACAATGACATTTTAAAAGCATGATTCTTTTCCTGCGGATTTCAAGTCTGGATGAATGCAAAATATGCAGGCTTACATATTGAATCCTTGCTCTGTGGTCTTCCATGAGTATTTGGTCCCTGGCAATTATATCCAAATACAGATCTAATCAAGGGGAAGGTGTGTACTTAAAACCAGTATGTGCTCCCATGGTCTCTGTTGTCATGAGTCTTGGTGATATTGTAAAGGCAACTCTGCTCCTCTTTTATCCCTGCCAGCTTTCAAAGGTGCTGCTTTGCCACAGCTGCCAGGGACTCCAGCTGGAGTTGTGGCTGCTCCATAACTTGTCTCCATGTACTTCTGTGCCGTTACCTCCTCCGGCTCCTCACACTCTGCCCAAGCTTCTTGCCTTAGGGCCCAAGCCAACTCCCATTGAAATCAATGACAGTCTCTTCACTTACTGAAAGGGAACTGGATTAGGTATTTTCCTCCTATTTGCACCCCCCTTGCCATGCCACCCCATATGAGTGGAGCAGCCCTCCTCCCACCCTCCACTAGTGCACACCGATCTCTTTCCATTCCCACCTTCTGGGCACTACTGACAACTCATCTCTTCCAGGACATGCTGGAGCTATGGGAGCCCCACTCCCACTTTGGGGTGATCTGTCTTGTTTGTTCGATAGGGGCCAAATTATGAGCTCAGTTGCACGGGCATAAATCCAGAATAACTCTGTTAGCTTCCATGGACGCTGCCTCATGCTAAGCCTGTTTGAAAATCAGGCCACTTATGAAGTTGCTCATATTTGGGGTTAGGAGCCTATCTTAATTCTCCCAAGTCTGAAAATCTTGCCCTTAGACTGTATGTCTTCTGAGTCAGGATCCTGGTGTTTCTTTGGCACTGACTAATCACTGTACAGGGATGCGTACATTTATGATGCTATAGAAATGATGAATAATCATATTTCATGTAACATCTTTCATATGCAGTTATTTCTTTGGACTTAATTCTCTTCAGCTACTTAATTCTTTCTTAAATGAAGGATTTCTGCAAAAATGAAGTATACTTTGTGCTCTCTATCAATCCTAACTGCATCCAATCCATCACAGAGAAAATGGTACCTACACCTACTTCAATTTCTTCTTATTTAGTTCTTCTCACCACTGCAGACAATTCCATATGATCGATTATTGTGTTTACTAACTAGAACTGGTAGAAAAATGTATCTTATTTTCCAAGAAAAAAATGGAAGGAAACAACTTTTTTTTGTTTTCCTCAAGATTTTTTAATGGGATGTTTCAGATTTTTGTCAAGAAAATCCCCCAAACTGAGCATTTTTCAGTTGTTGAAAACGTAAATAAACAAAAAAAAAGAAAAAATAAATAAGATTTTTTGGTGATCTCTCCCCCCCAGAATGAATCAAAAAGCCATTTGTTATTTAAAAAAAAAAGTTGAAAATGTTTCATCCAGCTCTATTCTTCTTCTTTAAGGTTTAACCATGTTTTCATTTATCAGAAAAGTGAGCCTGTACAACTGGTAAAGTTACATGTTGTTAAGCCAAAGTACAAGGTTTTTGTTTTATCTGCCCTCCTGTTATTCACACACCTTGTTACAGTATTACAGCATTACAAGAACAGATGGAAAGACCCGAAGAACTCTGTGTAGCTTGAAATCTTCTCTGTCACCAACAGAAGTTGGTCCAATAAAAGATATTACCTCACCCACCCTATCTCTCGAATATCCTGGGGCCAGCATGGCTACTACAACTCTTCAGGCAAGAACAGTTCCGTGAGAAGAATCACAACTGCTGTTTTTCTGACACTCATTAGAAATTTCCACTCTGTAATCTCAGCCTCTCAACACACAGATATCACTAAAGCACTGACTTTTGAACCCCAACAACAGTCCTCAGTGATTTTGCTGCCAGGACTGACAAACCAACCTTGATTAAGGGAAATCTGAGGATGCTGAAGAAGCCCATTGAGGAAATTAAAATCCTGAGACTCAGCATGGAGGCTACTTAAGCAACGCCTAGCTCTTAGCGAAGACAGGCATACCTCCGAAACAGGAAAGGAAGCAAGATGAGAAGTAACAAAATAAATAAAATGGTTAAATGGCAACGTTTGAGATGTTATTCAAGCCAAAGATACATCCTACAGAAATAAAGGCAAACACATAGTTGTGCTCCCAATTGCAATTGTGCATGCAAATTAGACATGTGATTGCACTCTGAGCTTTTTTCAAGTAAATGACTAAGCAACCAACTAAAAATTGAAGTGCAGAATTGGGAATCAGAGTCTTTTGGTTTTATTCCTGGCATTGCCATCGCCTCACTGTGCAATCATAGGCAAGTCTCTTAATCTCTCTCCGCCTCAATTCCCCCATCAGTAAAATGGAGATAACACTTTTACTTCATAGATGTGTTGCGCAGCTAAATTAGTCAGTGTTGGTAAGCGCTTTGGGATCCTCAGTCGGCGGGTGGCATAGAAGCGCAGAATGCTGTATTGTTATTAAATGGGAAGCTGTTCACCTTGCATGTATAGGAGCTTTGCAGAGATCGAGTGGGGGCGAAAGAAGAGAAAATGAACCATGGAAGAGCAGCAATGATGATGGACATTTAAAGGCACCAACAGGAACATCAAAGGAGCACTGAATTCAACAGGGCAGGTGTAGTCATTTCATGAAGCCCAAAGCCTCTAGATCTATGCTTATAGAGTTACAGTAGATTGTTCTTTTTATATGTACATGTTCTCAGCCAAATGCTCTGTTCAAACAGACTTTCAGCTGTAGGTATCCCTACAAGTTACCATACCTCTGACTGCATCCTCATCCCTAGCACCTAGAGGGAGCCCCCCCAATACAAATAACAATAATGAGCAGGGGTCCTGTGCAGTGGTAGGTTTTCTGCTACAGAGGCAAATGCGATCAGCAAGTGTAACCCCATGCAAGGAATGATGTCACGCTAACTTATGGTCAGTTCCCAGGGGTTGTGCCATTTGTGTTCTGCTTTTTGTCTTGGAACTTGGAGATATTAAAGCAGCTGTTTATAAACAATGGCATTGCAAATCCTAGATTTGTAGAGGAAAAGGTTGCAAGTAAATTCCCAGCTTCTAGCCCTGACCACCATCAAATCATTCAGCATTATCATCCCACTCAGCAACCCAACAGTCACCTTCTGTTTCTTATTCCTCCTGTGTCAGAAGATTCATCAGCATGAGTGAGCATAATAGGCCACAGACTTGCAGACTAACAATTGTACAGTCTTTGGACAGGTTTTTGGTCACAATCACCATGTTACTCAAAGATTTGTTACTGAATTTGATGGGATGGTGTCTCTTGTTGATCAGCCTTTTCCCCTGCTGCTTTCAGTAGTCCCTTGTCATGTGGGGTAGCCCCACAACCTTGGGATTCAATCTATAAGATAAGGAGGATTGCCCTGGTCAGTTCTTGGATGGGAGCCTTCCAAATTGATCTCAGGCTTCTCAGAAAGCAGTGCTGGTAATTCAGTATGTGCCCATCCTCTCCATTGAGTCAATACAGAACCATACTTCAGATGAGTGTCAGGGGTGTGGCATTTAGGAGGTTAGGTGCAGAACTCCCTGTGACAGAGTGCTGAGGCCTTACAGATGGGTCAGCAAGCCCAAGGAAGGTAGTGCTTTTCCTTCAGGAGCCCTGACAAATAGGGGCTGAAGGTAACAAGGTCATAGGTACTAGAATTGTTGTAGTGCACTCTACAGGTGTTGGGGCAGGGGACTTGAATAAATTATGTGAAGTGAACACTAAAAGAAGAGAGTCTCAGCAGTTTCTGTGGTGAACAAGGCTGTAGGGAGACTCCCACCCTGTGAAGTTCCTGTTTTAAATCAATGGGACTTAGGCACTTAGGTACTTTTGTAAATCCCGCAGGCACGTTTGCAAATCTGGCCCGTTGTATGTTTAGAGTTGTCCTCTTTTGGATAAGACATAGAACTAATCTCCTGTTCCCCACTTGTGACCATTAAAGATTCCATGTCACTTTTTGCAAGCGTGGAGGTGTTAGCCAAATTCTAGTTTGGGCAATTATATTCTCCCTCCTCAAATTTGCCCTGCAGTTTCAGTTAGATAGAGTGTTCTCCATTTCCTGCACTAGACTGTTGCATAGCAATGTTGTGTGCTGTTGAACAGCTGCCACATTCTGTCCTACACACGACTGTATTTCAGTTGTGAGCGAGCAGATACTCATCTCTGGAAAGGTCTTTGGGGCTGTATAAGTGTGAGATACTATTTCCATAAATGTTTGCCTAAGGGTATGTCTTCACTACCGGCCGGATCGGTGGGTAGCAATCGATTTCTCGGGGATCGATATATCGCGTCTCATCTAGACACAATATATCGATCCCCGAACGCGCTTCTGTCGACTCCGGAACTCCACCAACGCGAACGGTGGTAGCGGAGTTGACATGGGGAGCCGTGGATGTCGATCCCACGCCATAAGGATGGTAAGTAATTCAATCTAAGGTACTTCGACTTCAGCTACGCTATTCACATAGCTGAAGTTGCATATCTTAGATTGATCCCCCCCAGTGTAGACCTGCCCTAAGAGCAAAAAGTGAAGAATGACAGCAATCCAAAGAATATGCAAAACTGAGCACTCCCATTTATTATCCACACCAGCTATCTTAGCACAGATTACAGACACAAACCCAAACAGCCTCAGCTGGTATAGCCTTTCTCAGGAGACATTGGTTACTGCCTTCCCACTGTCAACTACATGCAGAGTCACAGAAGCATCCAATTATATTTAATGCGCAAAGCTATTAGAGCAGTCACTGCTAAAAGTAACATATGCAGCCACACTATTTTATCAAGCAATAAATACCATATAAAGAGACTCACATACATTTATTGGCCATTACAATGATGCATGGAGGATGTAGGCACCTTGCATTGACCAACCACAGTTTCAGAGCCTGTATTCATGTGCAGTCCCAGATCTAAAGCCCACTGAAGGCAGTGGAAAGATTCCAGACCACGAGCTGTGTGTGTGTGTGTGGGAGGGGGGTTGTTGTTTTTTTTAACAGAATTTGGCCCCTAAGGATGAATACCTTCATGTTACTCTTTTCCAGACTGGGGCCATTATGCCTGCAATTATAAGCATCTGTGTCCTCTGCAAGAGGGATTCTCACTCAAAGATTTGTCCCTGAAAGAGCACTAGTATAGAGAACAAATAGAGATGGGCTTGAGTCAAATATATACAAGCTCTGAAAATCTAGGGCCAGATTCTACTTCTAGCTAATCCTATCATCAGCTGAGGGGGTAAGTGAATGTGATCTTCAGTGTGGAATCTGTTGAAAAAAGAAAGTGAATCCAAATAACTGGTTGAAACCCAAAGCTTCAATTTCAGAAGTAATCTCTTAACCTTCACCATAAAGAGAAAACCTCAATATCATTCTGCTGGTACCTAACTCCCTTAGTTTAATCCATTGCTCCTTTTTAGCCAGGATTTATTCTAAAACAAGTGGCAAATTCATATACATGGCTGTTCCCAGGCAGCTCAGTGGCTTGAGCATGGGCCTGCTAAACCCACAGTTGTGAGTTCAATCCTTGAGGGGGCCATTTAGGGAGCTGGGGTAAAAATCTGTCTGGGGATTGGTCTTGCTTTGAGCAGGGGGTTGGACTAGATGACCTCCTGAGCTCCCTTCCAACCCTGGTATTCTATAATTCTTTGGGTGGTGAGCTGGATAAATCAATAGTCTGGGAAGAATACTTTATATTCTTCCTAAAAATACATAGCACACAGTCAAGTCTTCTGAAATGGTTATTGTAAACATTTCTAAGGTGCGTACTGATCACAGCTGTTATCCCTCTGAATGGAGCTTTGACAGAACAGCAAGCATGTATCCGTGTCTGTATGTACTGCAATCCTGTCATCACTCAAAGTTCAGCAGTAATAGGCCTGCTCAGTAATTGGGATAGAAAGGTGGGTGACTTCTGGAACATTCCTCTGTCAGTAGCTCATTGCTTCTGGGGGGGGGGACGAGACATTTTCTGCCCAGGCTGCTACTACAGAGATGCCCATTGCCTTTCTGCAAGAGTGTGTGCTGGAACGGACTCTACCTCTGGCATTAACATTTCATGGAAGAGCTTGGCTTAGGGAGCCAGCTCAATGGCAGTATAATCCTTCCTATGAAGTTCCTACCTCCAACACTGCCAAAGTAGCACACCGTGTTCACTCAAAACATTCCTATGGGGAACAGCCATTAAGCAAGAGGGAAAGTGTCTTCTAAAGCTCCTGGGCTAGTTTGGCATTTGCTCATCTCTTCTGTCAGAGATAAAACACGTGGCGTCAGAAATGGTGTGGCACTCTGGATCTAAAGCTTCCTAAAAGGCACATGCATAGGCATGAAAGGCAGCAACCTGGAGTGTGGTTCACCTCCATCACCCGTCCCTTCCCATTCTCTGCCCTGCTCTTTTCACAAAGTGGAGCACAAAATACCTGACTGGGAGGGATAGCCTAGCCCTACTGAGAGGCATCGGCATTGACTTTGCAGCTCTCTGGACCAGTGGAGATCCAGCACAGTGCATCCTTTAAAGGTGAACGGACCAGTTTTCAGACTCCAACATCAGTACGTGTCAGTAAGAGCTCAAATCAGTGCCCACGTACCCATTGCAGGTACCAAACTGCTGGTTTAGGGACCCTGAGTTAGGCTCTCCAAGTTTAAAAAAATTGGTCTGTAAGCACGGGATCGCTGGAGGGTGCTAACCCCATTGCTCTTTAGAACCCCTTAATGGGCAAGTCAGAGAAATCCATTTCTTCCTTGTGGCTGGAGAGCAAGTTTTGTGATGACACTCCACAGGGCATGGGGCCAATGATCCTGAAGTATGAAGCCTTCTCTATACCAGTGTTCTGATCATTGTTACCAGTGGTGGAGCTGAACAGTAGGAAATATGAGGGAAAAACCTGGCACAGAAAAAGCCAAAGAGAAGCAATTGGGATGAGGATTTTTAATCTCCTCCCTTACTGGTTTGCTTTGCATGCATGAGTTGCTATCCTTTATGACTTGTTCATAACCCTAGGCAGACAGGGTGCCCCGGACTGTACCTGCAGCTGCCTAGCCCCTGTCACATCTCCTGGCACTGGCCATGCAAGCAAACTCCTCTGGGAGGCAGTCAGAAACATTTCCCATGGATGAAAGCTGCATAAATATGCTGATGACCCATCTGTGATGTCTACACCATACCCTGGGACACAGGTCCATACTCTATCTTCATGGCAATGGATCACAGCAAATAAAGAATAGAAGCAGCATTATCCTTCTGCATGGGACTTTTCATTTCTCTGACTAGAATGCAGCTGTATTTTAATGTGCTTGTACTGGATTTACTTGTGAGGAGGGCTGTGCCCCAAGTATCCCAGTGTCAGAACTGTAATGATGTATTTACGTGCAATACGAGATTCAGTGACCAGATGTCTCTTTGTCATGCACAGAGATCCATGTGTGGTGTGTCTGGTAAATAACAGAGACAAAGCTGGAACTCAAGCTGAGTGGAAGCCTATTTGTTTGTGGCAGTTTTCTTTAATAAACGTCTATCTTTTAAGATGGCACTGATTCCACATATAATCAGAACCACTATCAAGGGAAGCATATGGCTTCAGGGGAAAGGTAAAGAGGCTCTTTGCCTACTCAGGCTTTATTCACTTCATTAGGGAATCTTTGGGCTAGTGCCACATATGTCATTATCATGTTCTCTGCACCAGGATAATTAACAACGAAGTCAGGCTGCTACTAAGTAAACTGACCACCACAGAGACACCCACTACTTGTGAAAGTTTCCAGGTCTCCCTTATCTTGACTCCTTGCCTCATGTGTTATAATGTTACTACCAGTGCCCAAACATGGCACAACCAGGAACTGTATCACGATACCATCTAATCTGCTATTATTGTTTTAAACTTGCTCAACGTTTCTCCTCTTGGCACCACTTTTAAGTGGAATTTGTACTGTCTGGAGCTTTGTGTTAACCACTGTTAACCAATAACAAAATATTCAGCCTGCCCGATGGGACCTTGAGTATCAGAGGTATCCAAATATCCAGTGTAACACAGCAGTGCAGTGATAGACAAAGCTTTATTTTCTTGCCATAGTTGACTGACCTGAGTCAGTGTTACAGAGATTAATGCCCCATCACATGGCAGAGGTCAGTAACCACTCACCCCAGTAATTAGTGTTATTTCTAGAACTTCTCCTCTTCCTTGGTCATGACGGAGAATATCAACTCTGGATGAGTTACTAAAGCAGACACTGTCTGTATCCCATTTGCAGTCTCCCAATATAGACTCACTCCCCACTTGTCTGAATTCTTCTGTGATTGGCTGGAATATTGACAGATTGGTGGCTGCTTTAGCACTCCTGACAAATTTTGGGGGGTGGAATTAACTTATCTCAGCACTTCATCAATGAAACACCTTGCCACAGCAGCCGCTGAAGCGGGAGATTGCAGCAGCCTAATAAGCCTCTACTGATTATGGTGTATGCTTGAGCGACTCATGAATTCCATATGTAGGCACGGACAAGGCAGACAAAGCAGGTTTACTAATCTCTGCATGTTAGAACCTGATCTCCAATTCTACTGCCACTCTATCCTTTTAAGATGCTAAACCATGATGACTACAGTCAGTGCTGAAACTGTGCAGACCTGATGAAAGCCAGTTGCTCCAGTATATTTAGGCAATTAAGAGCCCAGTTTCAACACACGGGAGAGCTGATGTAATTAGCCTTAACTGGTTCTACCCTCAGAAAGGCCTATGCAGATCCCACCAAAATCAATGGCAGCCGTGCATGAATTCTTGAGTGAAGAACCTCTGAAAGTGAAGGCTTGTGGGTCACATATTGTGCATAAACTCTTAATGACAACACAGTTTTATTTGATGATGCTCACAGTGTGTTAGGCACCACACGCACGATGCACAGAGGATAGGGCCCTCCCTCAAGGAGTTTACAGTCACAGGGCCTGTCATGGGCTGGGTGGCCCTTTGAGGCAAGCTGGACTCAGCCTTGCCTCTGACTAAGCAGCTAGCCCTCAGCCTCAGTGATCAGCTGGCAACATGTAGGCTAATTAGTGACCTCCACTGGGTGTAACAGGGCTTAATTAGAAACTGTCTCCAGCTGTGGTGGTGAAGCAGGGAGCACTGAAATAGAGCTGGGGAACTTAACAGAGAAAGACAGACCCTGGAAGGAGTAGGAAGGGGAGTGCTTTCTGCCACAGGCCCTAGGCAGGCAGAGACTCTCCGGGAGCAGCAATTTCTGGGGGGATGGGAGGCAGCAAGGGAAGCCTTCTGGAGAAGAAGCAAGATGCAACAAGCTCTGCAGGGGCCAGGGGAATGGGCCAAGGAATAGGAGGGCTTTGGTGGAGCCTGAGAAGAGCAGAAGGATTATTAGTTTGGGTATTTGATTTTGGACTTTTGGACAGTTACCCCAGAGGGGGGTTGAACTGCGTGTGACTTGTCTGGAGAGCTAAGCTGCAGAAGATTTGGAATCAGGGGTAGATGGCCAGCAGGAGGCCATGGATCTGAGGATACTAGCCACATCATGTACGGTGTTCCAAGGGTGAGTGGGCCCCATCACAGGGCTGATCCAACTCCCATTGAATCCTTCCATTGGCTTAATGGGAATTGGATCAGGCCCTAAGTATGAACTGGAGATGAAGTATGGACATATAACTAACCTCAGGAGTGGAGGGGCAATGGAGGACATGAGGTTACTAATGGAATTATTCCTTGTCGATAATATTTAACAGGGCTTGGTGGAGGATCAATTAGGTACTGTTTGTACCGTGCATTTAAAGGTGAAAGGGGCTAGGCATTGCTAAGGAGCAGTGCTCGCTGCCCTGACCCAGAATTATAAGTTTCTGGATTACTCTAACTTTAGAGCATCAAAAACTCTCTCTACTCGAACTGTACTGGGGCTGGGGAAAGGTTTGGAAACTCAAATCCCGACCGCTTCTGCAAAAAGGGATTCAATTCTACTTAAAAAATAGCTTCTCTCCCTTTCATTCTTATGCACCAAATTCAGTTCACTGAAATGTTTCCATCCTGCCCAGCTTTATGCTATTGTAATGGGCATTTTCCTTTTTACAGGTAAGTGAGTACATTGGCCTTTTAATTAACTACAGTGTGTCTTGGTAGTGATGGGCATGATTAGATTCTTCCCTGCTGCTGCATACAGTTCTATACAAACCTCGCTCTGTGTAAAGTGAAGTCCATGTGTTGTGTGTGGAGAACCCAAATAGCAACACAACAAACCCATGTTATCTGACTCTCCATTAATAAACATATTAGCCCTGCCTCAGAATCAGTCGTGTTTCTCCTATCACGGACCAAAGGTCAGCACCATTACCATGGTGTCTCAGAGAAACACAAGTGGTTCATCCTTTCCCACATGATTCAGCAACAAGGCGATCACCTGTATAAAAGGTGTCAAAGTCCATCATGACATTTGACAATATATGATCTCGGAAGTTTTAATCCTAGCCAGCATCCTGCAAGATGTCTCTGCTTCTATTATACAAGTCCCCCTCCAGTTCATCCCAGGCCAGTTCACATAAATACTCCCACATTGACACGAATTGTAAGCTCTAAATTCTGTGTTTATGCCAATGTAAATCCTCATGTTTATTAGAGTGCAGAGTCCGATGTCTGCAGTTATGGTTCATAGTAAAGGCCCGGAAGGGGGTATGGAGGTCAGTTTGTGGTTTATCAGTTGTGGGTTTGCAGTGGATGAGAAGGGGGATACGTTGCAGAGAGAATTTAATCTCTTACACACAGTAAGTCAATCCTGAAGTCTGGGCTTTGTTTTTAGTTAGGCAATCCTCTCCCCTCTTTGATTTTGGGCCTATGGTTATTATAAGGTGTTTTAATGACTTTTCTCTTTGTAGGTTTCAGGCCAGACCATTGGCCCTTCTCTGTCCTCTTTGCACAGCTCTGGAGGAAAAAATGGGTAGGGGTCTAATTAAATTATGGAGAAATCACACAATCTTTGTGGATGTTACACATCAGTGAAATTTGCTATTTATGCTGTGACCAACCCATGAAAAATGTGTGATTTCTCCAGCTAGGGGCTCAGACCCAAAAAGGGATTGCAAGCCTATTGGGGGGCGGGGGTCACGGGATAGCCACCCTTACTTCTGTGCTGCCTGAAGCTGAGTGGTGGAAGAGCAGCTCTGAAGGCAGCACTGCTGCAGCACAGAAATAAGGCTGGTAATACCATGTCATCATCTGCTCCTGGTCTTCTGAGCATAGTATGCATTCCAGGGCAGGCTGTGTCTATGGCTGAAGAGCACTGAACTCCAGCAATCTTGGGCCAGTGGAATGGCCCTATGGGGGTTGCCACTGTTAGCACAAGATAGAGCAACCATGAGGCTGCTCTGACTTGTTAGCATCCCAATGGTGCCTGAGATAGAGGACCAGAAAGGTGGTGGAAAGCCACCTACGTGCCTCACTCTCCCCAGCCAGGTGGGCTGAGCACAGCTGAACCTGCTCAGAGACATCATACTAGAGCCAGTTACAGATCTGTAGCCACTGTGCAGACATAAGGCCTCTGACCAGGCCTTGCCATGATGCATCTTGTCAAACAAGGAGATGATAGCATCTGGCAAAGTATGTAAAGAACACTGACACTTTCTGCTAAACCAAGGAATTACAGGAGCGACTCTCACCATGACTGTCTCTCAAGCCCATTCTGTCCGTCTCTTTTGCTCTGGCTGAAGTTTCTCCTCTTCACTGGGGCTGTCTGTACCCCTCTCTCACAATGCCTGCCTCCACTCTGGTGATCTTTGTCTCTGTCTCTGGAAAATCTGCCTGGAACAGCTTCTTGTGTGTCATCGTCATGTATTCCCCAGCAGACAAAAGAGCTGGACACGTCAGCAGCTGCAGGATGGGCATGACCTGAAGACCATACGTGCCATGAGAGCCTGGAACTCCCTTGGCGGTGCTTCTTTGAGACAACAGGTGCCCAGGACAATGCTGGGCCACAGGAAAGACTAGTATTGTTGAGCGATCTCAAGTTATGAAACAAGCACGTAGACAGGCCCAGAGCATCGTTTCAGAGGTGTGTAATAAATATACAAGCTGGAGCAGGTTCAAGTAAACCGTGATGTTGCATCACTGTGTATAAACATTTATCTTTAAGGAGCAAACACTCCGTGCTCGTTCCCTTAGTAATGTATGAATTTAATTACAGATGGGTGAACTCAGTGTGTGTGTTGGGGAGGGGGGGTAGCTGTCTTTGCTGGAACTTGGGGGTTGCAGTCTCCAAACTGGCAGGGGGGCTAATGTACATTTGCTTCTCATTTTGTCTAACCCCCAAACTTCAGGGGGTTCATGCACTCCAAGGCTTAAAGAGACCACTCTGATCATCTAATCTGACTGCCTCGTTAGCACAGGCCATAGAACTTCCCCAAAAGAATAGTGAGCAGATTTTTTTTTCTTAAAAAAAATCCAGTGGTGATTTAAAACCTGGCAGTGATGGAAAATCTACCACAACCCTTGGTTCTGCTTTGGGCAGTTAGCAAAGCTGATCAAAGGTGGGTTTGTTTGGCAAAGGCAAACCTTAGATAGCTCAGTTCTGGGTCTTCATTTCAGTTGAATCCTCCAGTTTCCTCCTTGCCCTTGGTTAATTTCCAGGAGAGAGGACTGGAATGCTGTAGGCTTCTTGCATGGGGCACAAGTGGGTTGGCCTCGTTGCATCTGTGATATAGGGGACAGTACACACTATGGCTACATGCAGCTTCCCTCCGCCTCTTATCTCTGTGTTGTCTTCCATGCCGTTGCCAAGGCCTGCAATACAATACTGTCCCCTCCCTGATGTGCCTGACGTCTGCCCTTCTCTTCATTCAAATGCCTCTTGAAAGCTGCTTTATCTGTGAGGTCCACAAGCGCTAGCTGGCCATGCCAGTAAAACGTGGCCACATGTAACAAAGAGTTAGCTCTCAGACCCTGACACTGCAATCGGCTGTGTGTGCAGAGACCCTTATTCCCACACAGAGTCCACTGAAATCCATGGGTCTCCACATGAGCACAGGGATTCACTAGTAGGTTTGGAGCCTACATTAGAATCATCCATTTAGTCTCCCAGTGTGTTCTTGCGTCGTTCATTTATTTAAAATGTAGGCTGTTCAGGGCAGAGACCATGGGTGCAATCCTATCTCCACTGAAGTCGATGCGAGTTTTGACATTTACTTAAAAGGGTGCAGGATTTCACCCCAAACTTTATGTATTAGATGGGGCCAAGCACAGTCACAGAACTTAATAAATAAATCGTAGGTATCATCATGATTTATAATAACACATAACAGACTCCAGAATTCTCTTTTGAGAACACTAGTGACTTTCTTTCATCTACCCTTGACTATGACACAGCAACCTGAAACACAAAAGAGAGACAATGGAGACCTTGTAAAAGTCCCACATAGCTTGACTTTATTGAAAAGGCAGCAAAAAATAAACAAGCGGGCTGCTGTGCACATAGGAGAGGCTTGTAGGATAGAGGAACTGAGCTCCGTGTACGAATCCTAAAGCTTCTGAACTGCCCATTTGTTTCAGTGTGCCATTTTTAATCTGATCCTTCTGTTAGTCACTTAGGGAATTTCCTACACATGGCAAAAATGTGTGTGTGTGTTTGTTCCTATGTGAGCAGCCTTTTAGATTCTGAACTCTTTCACCCCTCTGGCCTTTCCAAAGCGAGCAGAATTGACTTGTTTCCTCTGTTTGGTCACAGTCAGTTGTTTCTAAAACCAGCACAAATGCAGAGCTTGGTCTGAGACCCAGCCGCAGTGTTAGATCTAGATGGGGTTTAGATTGAGGAAAGCTGGCTGAATGATTCACTTCCCAAATCTCCACAAATATTACTTGTGTTTATATTTTCAAATAGTTTTGTCATTATTAAATCAGATCTTCTTTAAAAATAGACTTATACCAGATGAAATAAAATGTTAGATATCAAAATAATTACAGTGAAATATATCCAGGAGAACCATTAGGTCATTGTCCTATGGTTTGGTGCCTGCTCTGGGTTAGGTATCAGATACCCTTGAGTGATATTTCAAAAGCCAACGTTTGGCTGCTTTATCCAGCACGTGGATATTAGGGTGATGGTTGCTCTGGAAAGATGGATGGACAAATGTAAGGGCATTTTAAACTTACTTTTTAAAGTAACCTATTAAAATGACTTGTTAGTTGTTCTGAAAAGTTCAGTGCTCAGTTTCCATATCGCTTATTTTGTTCTCATGGATCGCCAGTTCCTTTCTGGTTACTTTTGTTTTGTGCATCTCTACCAGGTACTATAGCTACTGGGATACTGCACTTAGGAGAGCAGTGTTAGGTCATCAGTGAATCCAAAGAAGTGGACGATACCTCTTCTGATAATGGGAGCTGGCTGATGTAGCTCATCACATGATGTGGCAAATTCCAGTTTTCTCTCCCAGTACTGGGAGGCTGTGTTGATGGTGAGAGTGACCATCTCATCCCCTTATGATCTTTAGTCCTGTGTGGGGAGTGCCCCACAGGGTATCTGGTACCTGACCTAATCTGTGTGCTGTGTCTTGTGCCCATTCACTATGTGCCACCCTGTGAATGAGTGAGACACTGTGTGTAAGTGAGAGCATGAGAATCAAGGACAGAGAGTGTCTGTGCATGCAGAATGGAAACATGGAGAATCCCGGGGGCAGCACATGTTGCAACATTTCATAGGCAATGGTTTTTGTAATTGAAAAATGGCCTTTTGGGTGGCAGGGAGGGGGAAAGAATGGAAAATTCAATAACCATTTCACTAATGTTTTCAACAAAATGTATTTAAAAATAGAAAAAGATTGTGAATTCTTAAAAAAAATATTAAAAGTGGGTCCTTGTGAAATACTTAAAAAAAACCCTTCCACATTTAAAAAAAATTCGAAAATTGTTTTACATTTTTCGAATAATTCTCCTCTCGTGTAAATAACTTAAAGACAGCAAGTGTGTGTGTGTGGGGGGGGCGACTTCTCGGTGGGTGCAAATCAGTGTAACTCTATTGATTTCAGTGGAGCTGCACTGATTGACACCAGCTGAGGATCTGACCCAGAAACCTGAACGTGCGTGCACGTGAGGACATGCAGGCAGGAGGACGTGGGGGAAATCATGCCAGAAGTAATGACAGTGCTGCTTTTCTACTGGATCAGTGACTTGTGGCTTTTGATCATGCGGAGGCTGTGGAGTTATGTTACGATGAGGGAATCAAATGTGGGAAATGACGCTCCATGTGGATGGACAGATCATCTTTCATGAGGTGGTGTAATTTTATGCTTCTGAGTTATGAAGAAGGGGGAAGAGCAGTGTACCATAATGGGCTTTCTGCCACTGCCAGGATTTACAATCAGCTCCTTGTTTCATGGCAGGATTCCTGCAGCCTTCCCTGACTTAGCATACTCAGCTACACTTTAAATGACTTAGGAAAGGACCAGATGGCTGACAACGACCCATCACTTTCTCCTCTTGCAAAGAGAGCGGATCTCAGCAGAGTTTTTCTGTGCTATTCTCTATCTGAGCTGGGCTGAGACAAAGGGCACAATTATGGAACAGCAGAGAGCATTCTGGGAAAGGTCTGTCACAGAAGGTGTTCTTCTCTGATTCCTCAGCACTGCAGAGGGGCCACAGGGATGGGGCATCTTTGGGATGGAGTGTTCCAAAAGAACAGGACCATTTCTAGGGGGAGACACTCCACCCCTGCATCCCACTGAGATAAACCACCCTCTTCCCCACCCCCAAACAAATCAGCACAGTTTATCATAAAAGAGATGTGAAAATGGAGCTGCCCTCAAGAGCACTCAGAAATGAGCAGCCACATAGACAACCAGAACTGCACACAGCATCCGTGCGTACCCTCCATGAACAACCCTTTTATGTGAAAACCAGCCAGCCCCTGTCAGTACTAGTGCCTAAGCCCTTGACATGAGTTTCACACTGTGGTGATGGAGCTCTGGCCCTCTAAATCCCTAGTTGTAGTGGCTGGCACAGGGTGTTAACAACCTCTTTGCTCACTGGTATCACAGGAGCTTCTGCTGGGGCATCTGTTCTGTGAAGTCCTAATCTTTCAATTCATTGGTAAAAATCTTTCTTATGCCACCCAACGCTGTAGTTTACTCTTTCTCGGGGCACCAGATTGGCTGCTCCTTTGTTGAGAAGCGTCAGAGGAGCATGGAGATTTGGAATCCAAGTTATATTTATACAAAATGACAAATATTATGAAATGAAAATATTTGCCATTAAAACACACATGGGGGATTATTTAAGTCACTCTGGCGTGGTATGTAAATAATGCCCACAGAAGCTCAAGTAAATTAACTTGGTTCCCATGCATGGGGAACTCAAGAGAAAGCTGGGCTTTTGCCCAGAGCCAGATGTCTCCAGAGTGGCACTACAAAATAATAATAGTCTCACACACTTTATGTCCATAGCCTGGGCCCGTCATATTTTTGACATTACGTGGGGCTGCCTCAAACTGGAACTCATGTGGCCCAAGTAATGACTGATGGGCAATTCTTAGGGGAGGAGACTGGGTCATGTTACTACATGTATTTGTAATACGCTCACACAATGAGGCCCCAGTCCTGACAGGGGCCCTTTCTCGCTTCCACCTAACAAATAAACCAATATGTGATTATTATTCATTGATGATGACAGAGGTGTGGTGGTGAGTTGAGTCTCATTTACATATCAGTTAATTAATTGCACCTCTCACACAAATCAGAATGGATACTGACACACAAGCAGTGCCTGCTGCATGCAATACCCCGTGCACGTTTCTGGCCATTATCAGCCAAAATGCTTTCGGTCAGCCCAGCAACAACATTGCAGCAGAGGAGGTTGCAATTCAGGGCATGTCTACACAGCAAAGCTGTGCATTGGCTAGCGCAGGAAACAATAGCAGTGAAGACAGTACAGCATGGAGACAGGCTTCAGCGTGGGCTAGCGAGCAGAGTACACACCAGGGTCCATGCTGCGCTGTCTCAGTTCAAACTGGCTTGGGTGGGCTAACCCAGGCACAGCTTTTGCTATGTGGATATCTGCTCTGCTTCTTGATCTTAATGTACTGTTCCCTTTCTCCCCAAGCCTGCTGGGGCCAGGAGTGCCATGGAGGCAGTTTTCTCGGGCTCTGTGGGCAGAAAGGCGCACCCAAGGTGAGAGATTATGGCCGGCTGTCTCTTTCGGAAGGAGGAGTGTGCCAGCACATACGTTTTTTATTTTGTACTGCCCATCGTCCTGATAATGACGAAGGTTTCAGTTGTCAGCATTAGCACACCTGGCAGCCTTTGAGGTACGCTTTTCAGGGACTGTCTTTTAATCTGTGCTGGTACAGTTCCTAGAACATCTGGGCCCCAGTCTAGGTTGGGAACATCTTGGTACTACTGTAATATGAATACTTAATCTTTCAGACATGTTCCGAGACCTCTGCATGTCAAAATTCCCATAGACAAATTTTGGGAAACATCCATGTAACCAAGGAGAACTAAAGAAGTGATCAGTAACAGACTACATGAGCGGCACCCCAGCTTTCTTCCATTTCCTTGTGTGGTTAGTTGTACATACACTAATGGGCCTGATCCTGCTCTGTCAAGTCGTTCCATTGCTTGCTGTGGGAACATGAGCTGGCCATAATACTTTGCTCTGATATAACGCTTTTCATCTGAATATTTCACAGTACCTCTGTGACGCGCAAATTTTATTACCCACTTTTTAGAAAAGGGGAAACTGAAACAGAGAGGCAGCGTTAATCAATGAGAGCAGAGCAAACGGGCAGCAGACCTGAGAAAAGAATCCCAAACTCTTGACTTCAAGTCTAGTGCTCTAACCACTAATACAGCGTTCTTTCTGTATTTCACGTTATTGTAATAACTCCTCACACTGCTCCAGCACCTGTCACCCAAGTCATCAGGGAAAGGGACCGACGGTTATTCAGAGCTAATGCTTGCACAGTCTGCTCTGAATTCATCCGCAGAGGAATTTCTTATGTAATTGTAGAATGGCTGTCATGCCTCTGTGTAGAGCTAGTATTTGTCTTTCAAGATCAGTGTTAGTTTATCCTTGGTAGAACGTACCATTCTCTTTGTCTCATTTGGCTAGGTACTAAACTTGCAAGTGCTCATAATGTTGTGTTTCACTGCTCAGATTAATAACTAGGGAGCTGTGGAAACAGGCCCAAAAGAAAGCTAAATGTTGATAGAGGGAGGGAAAGACCAACAATCTTTGTAATGCTGTCAGGGGTCATTTTCCTTGCAATTCTTTCAGCAGTGAGTCAGCTGATTTGAATGTTTCTTACTCTATTCAGCCAATCATGTATCACGGGATAGAGATTCATCATGAGGACAAATCTGATCTGCATCACTCTGGCCAGGCCAATGACGCTAAATATTTAGACATATGTCTCCACATTCACACTAGATTAGAAAACAAATCCTGTTGCCATTAGTACACAGACTTACGATTTTCTTCCTGACAGAGATTTCTTAGTACTTTATGGGCCTCTTTTCCAGTCATGGGCATGATGGTACTTTCCTGTTAATAAAGTGGACTGGGCTGAAAAAACTCAGAGGCTTATTAATAGCAAAGAGGCTGAGGAGTTTATTAGCTCATGAAATGCTTAATACCAAGTTACCAGGAAGGACTTAACTTGATTTTACTAATCTATTTTAGTTTTTATTCCAAGGCTCTTGTTCCTGAGCTAAGGCCCTTCAGCTATTATTATGCTGAGATTTACAAATCATAAGTAAAAGGGGAAAAAACAGAAGAGGGAGGGTGAAAAGGAAAATGTTTTAAAACCCCTTTCGTCCCTTTTCCCCCACATCATCTTACTTTCTCTGCCTTCTCGTTTTCCTTCTACCTTCCCTATTTGCTTCTTTTCCTACCTTTTGCCATCCCGCCCACGTACACTCATCTTCTCTCCCAGAATAACTACAAGATATTTGTCATGATGTTGTGTTTCAAAATGGAATCAGGAGGGAGGGGACTTGCATTTTCCCAGGACAGTTACCCTAGGCTGGCCTCCAGGGAGTGATGAGAGGAAGCAGGGACATAAATCATTAGGGTTTTTTTAATTCTTTTTAGTGATTTCACAACCCCATTTTCTTTGCTTTTTGATCTTCTGGGTTTTTTTCCTTCCCTTTCATGTTCATTTGGGAGATTTTCTGCTTCCCCTGAAGAGCGTGAGAAGTGGAGGTTTTCAGAGGGCTGGAAAGCCCGAGGTATAGGAGTCAATCAGAGCAATGTGAGATGATGGTAGCTAGCCAGAATAGAGAGATCTGCACTGTTTAAAACTGGCAAAGAATCCTGTGGCACCTTATAGACTAACAGAAGTTTTGCAGCATGAGCTTTCGTGGGTGAATACCCACTTCTTCGGATGCAAGCAGTCACTGTTTAAAACGTGGTTATTGGGAAATAACTGTACAGTGATTGTGCCTTTCCCTGTTATCTGATTGGCTAACAAAGCTGTCAGTCATTTAGAGTACAGGGATCTGTAAACTATACAGTTACTTAGTAATAGCTGGAGTGCAACTAAGTAAATCAGTCCCCAAGAGAGGCTATATAAGGGGGGGAACCCAGTGACTGGGCAGTGTCCCTGCTCTCTGAGTGCCTAGAACAGAACACACATTTGCTGACAATCAAAGCATGCTTCAAGGCTTTAGGAGGTTATTTGAGAGGCTTTGAAGGTCTCTCTTTTCTGGGTGGGTTGAGTCCATCCTTGTTTGACACTCCGGTCATAGAATCATAGATTAGAGTTGGAAGAGACCTCAGGAGGTCATCTAGTCCCACCCCCTGCTCAAAGCAGGACTAACCCCAACTAAATCATCCCAGCCAGGGCTTTGTCAAGCCTGACCTTAAAAACCTCTAAGGAAGGAGATTCCACCACCTCCTTAGGGAACCCATTCCAGTGCTTCACCACCCTCCTAGTGAAATAGTGTTTCCTAATATCCAACCTAGACCTCCCGCATTGCAACTTGAGACCATTGTTCCTTGTTCTGTCATCGGCCACCACTGAGAATGGTCGAGCCCTATTCTCTTTGGAACCCCCCCCCCTTCAAGTAGTTGAAAGCTGCTATCAAATCCTCCCTCACTCTTCTCTTCTGAAGACTAAACAAGCCCAGTTCCCTCAGACTCTCCTCGTAAGTCATGAGCTCCAGCCCCCTAATCAATTTCATTGCCCTCTGCTGGACTCCCTCCAGTTTGTCCACATCCTTTCTGTAGTGGGGGGCCAAAAACTGGACGCATTACTCCAGGTGTGGCCTCACCAGTGCCGAATAGAGGGGAATAATCACTTCCCTTGATCTGATGGCAATGCTCCTACTAATGCAGCACAATATGCCATTAGCCTTCTTGGCAACAAGGGCACACTGCTAACTCATATCCAGCTTCTCATCCACTGTAACCCCTAGGTCCTTTTCTGCTGAACTGCTGCTTAGCCAGTCCTTCCCCAGCCTGTAGCAGTACATGGGATTCTTCCGACCTAAGTGCAGGACTCTGCACTTGTCCTTGTTGAACCTCATCATATTTCTTTTGGCCCAATCCTCCAATTAGTCTCAGTCACTCTGGACCCTATCCCTACCCTCCAGAATAACTACCTCTACCCCCAGCTTAGTGTCATCTGTGAACTTGCTGAGGGTGCAATCCATCCCATCATCCAGATCATTAATAAAGATGTTGAACAAAACCAGCTTCAGGACTGACCCTGGGGCACTCGCTGCCAACTAGATATCAAGCCATTGATCACTACCCATTGAGCCCAACGATCTAGCCAGATTTCTATCCACCGTATAGTCCTTTCTTTAACTTGCTGGCAAGAATACTGTGGGAGACCATATCAAAAGCTTTGCTAAAGTCAAGGTATATCATGTCGATTGCTTTCCCCATATCCGCAGAGCTAGTTATTTCATCATAAAAGGCAATCAGGTTGGTCAGGCATGACTTGCCCTTTGTGAATCCATGTTGACTGTTCCTGATCACCTTCCTCTCCTCCAAGTGCTTCAAAATGGTTTCCTTGAGGACCTGCTCCATGATTTTTCCAGGGACTGAGGTGAGGCTGACCGGTCTGTAGTTTCCCAGATTCTCCTTCTTCCCTTTTTTAAAGATGGGCACTATATTTGCCTTTTTCCAATTGTCTGGGACCTCCCCTAATTGCCACGAGTTTTCAAAGATAATGGCCAATGGCTCTGCAATCATATCAGCCAACTCTCTCAACACCCTCGGATGCATTAGATCCGGATGCATGGACTTGTGCATGTCCAGCTTTTCTAAATAGTCCTTAACCTGTTCTTTCACCACTGAGGGCTGCTCACCTCCTCCTGGTACTGTGCTCCCCGGTGCAGCAGTCTCGGAGCTGACCTTGTCTGTGAAGCATTGAGTACTTCAGCTTTTTCCACATCATTTGTCACTTGTTGCCTCCCCAATTCAGTAAGGGTCCCACACTTTCCCTTACCACCTTCTTGTTGCTAACATACCTGTAGAAACCCTTCTTGTTACCCTTCACATTCCTTGCTAGCTGCAACTCCAGTTGTGCTTTGGCTTTCCTGATTATACCCCTGCATGCCCGAGCAATATTTTTATACTTCTCCCTAGTCATCTGTCCAAGTTTCCACTTCTCGTAAACTTCATTTTTGTGTTTAAGCTCATTGTTAAGTCAAGCTGGTCGCCTGCCATACTTTCTGCACATCAGGATGGTTTGTTCCTGCACCCTCAATAAGGCTTCTTTAAAATACAGCCAGCTCTCCTGGACTCCTCTCCCCCACCCCACCCCATTAGCCTCCCAGGGGATCCTGCCCATCAGCTACCTGAGGGAGTCAAAATCTGCTTTTCTGAAGTCCAGAGTCCGTATTCTTCTGCTCTCGTTTCTTCCTTTTGTCAGTATCCTAAACTCGACCATCTCATCGTCACTGCTGCCCAGGCAGGGGCGGCCCTAGACATTTTGCCGCCCCAAGCACGGTGGCATGCTGCGGGGGGCGCTCTGCCGGTCGCCAGTCCCGTGGCTCCGGTGGACCTCCCGCAGGCGTGCCTGCGGAGGGTCCGCTGGTCCAGCGGATTCGGTGGACCTCCCACCGAAGCCGCGGGACCAGTGGACCCTCCGCAGGCACGCCTGTGGGAGGTCCACCGGAGCTGTGGGACCAGTGGACCCTCCGCAGGCATGCCACCGAAGGCAGCCTGCCTGCCACCCTCCCAGCGACCGGCAGAGTGCCCCCCCGCGGCATGCCGCCCCAAGCACGCGCTTGGCGTGCTAGGGCCTGGAGCCGCCCCTGTGCCCAGGTTGACACCCACTTCTACTTCCCCTACCAATTCTTCCCTGTTTGTGAGCAGCAGATCAAGAGGACCACAGCCCCTGGTTGGTTCCTCCAGCACTTGCACCAGGAAGTTTTCCCCAACACTCTCCAAAAACTTCCTGGATTGTCTGTGCACCACTGTATTGCTCTCCCAGCAGATGTCAGGGCGACTGGAGCTCCCATGAGAATCAGGGCCTGTGATCTGGAAACTTCTGTTAGTTGTCTGAAGAAAGCCTTGTCCACCTCATCCTCCTGGTCTGGTGGTCTATAGAAGATGGCCACCATGACATCACCCTTGTTGCTCTCTCCTCTAAACTTTGGTCCATGCTTGAGTTGCTTAGTGTATATTTTACCATTCTGCATGCACCGAGGAAGGTTTTCTGATGGGCCCGGGGAACATGACAGGCCAGGTGGCAGAAGATGGGTTTCAAAGAGACCAACCCTTATTTTGCTGCAGGTGGAAGGCCTGGCTCAGGGAAGCAGCTGCCAGAGCTGCACGCAGCAGGGAAGTCTCCTGCCTGACCAGCCCAGTTACCTCCATGGAGCTCATCACCTTCGTTAACACCCAGCACCCTGCACCAATTCAGTCAACCAGTGTTGATGAGGGTACTCTCATGTCTGGTTGCAATGCTATTGTGTGACAGGAAAACTCCTTAAGGGTTGAAGTGGCTACCTTCTTTGAGACCTGCTCCTGCTCCCACCAAAGCCATAAAGAGACTTGCCATTGATTTCTGTCGGAGCAGAGGAGCATTTTATTTCTGCGAGCATAGGTGCCAACTCCGTGGGTGCTCTGGAGCTGGAGCACCCATGTGGAAAAATTGGTGGGTGCTCTGCACCGACTGGCAGCCAATCTCTTTTCCCCACCCCCCCCCGCCCCAGTTTGCCTTCACCTCCTCCGCTCAGCATGCCGCTTCCCCACTTCTCCTCCCAGCACTTGCCACCACAAAACAGCTGTTTTGCGGCATAACAAGCTCTGGGAGGGAGTGGGAGGAGTGGGAACGCAGCACGCTCAGGGGAGGAGGCGAGGCCAGGGCAGGCATTTGGGGAAGGGGTCCAATAGGGGCAGGGAGGGGGCGGGGACTTTGGGGAAGGGGTTGGAATGGGGGCCGGGCAGGGGCAAAGTCGGGGCTGGGGGGTTGAGCACCCACCGGCACCAGGAGAAGTTGGCGCCTATGACTGCGAGGTGCTCATCTAAAGGTGTAAGGAAGCCTGTGCGTGGTGAGGCCCATGCCATGACGGGCCACAGCCTCAGCTAGTGATAAAACAACTCCAGCTGAGGATATGGCCCATAGCTTTTAATTTTCAGGGGGGACATTATTTCATTTGGAGGTGACACCTGCACATTCGCTGTTGAAAACCCGGGTAAGGAAATGACGCAGCTGGGGAGGGGACCAAAGGCCAGAAGGAATGAAGAGAAGAGAGGATCTGACTGGGAAGGATGAGTGGCAGTGGAAAAGGACTAAAATGGAGACTGGTTGGAAGGGGAATAAGGGGTGATGAAGTAGAAATCGAGGGGAGAGAGAAAGAGAGGGAGGCGAAAGAGGAGGGAGATAGGCAATGGAGACATTAGGACACAAAGCAAAAGAGGGGAGAAAGAAAACAGTGACTGCATGTTGTGGTTTCACATTCCAAAGCCTTCAGCCATCCCTGTGCACACACGGCCTGTCCTGCTCAGAACAAGCGCGATTGCCAGCAGCCACTGCTCTTCCAAACAGCACATCTCGAAGGGGCATTCATCCCAAAAGAATGGGCTGATTGATTAACAAATGCAATCAGGAGTCACTTAACAGGACTGTTTGGGGAATGCAAATGATAGCGCAATTAGCAGCGCGCTGAATATGTGAGGAGCTGGGTTGAGTAATGTGAGGAGCTGGGTTGAGTAAACATGATGCGGACACTTCCATGGTTACCCAGCTGGCTGGAGCTGCTTTCAGCAGAGATGGGGCTGTAGGTTGTGACAACAGAAGCTAATACAATAAAGACTCCCTCTCTCTGATGCTCTCTTGATTGTATACTGTTGTAGCTAAGGCCGTCAGCATGCAGGCACAGGGCAAACAGGGAAATAGTGCCACCCAGGGGCGGCTCTAGGCACCAGCGCGCCAAGCAGGCGCTTGGGGCGGCCGTTTCCCGGGGGGGCGGCATTTGGCTCTGGTGGAGCTCCTGCCGGCATGCCTGCGGCAGGTCCACCGGAGCCCGGGACGAGCGGACCTGCCGCAGTCATGCCTGCGGCAGGTCCACCGGAGCCCGGGACGAGCGGACCTGCCGCAGGCATGACTGCGGCGGGTCCCGTCTTCCCGCGGCTCCGGTTGAGCTCCCGCAGGCATGACTGCGGCAGGTCCGCTCGTCCCGGGCTCCGGTGGACCTGCCGCAGGCATGCCGGCAGGAGCTCCACCGGAGCCGCGGGAAGAGGGGACCCGCCGCGGGACCCGGGAAGGGCGGCGCAGCGCTCCGCGCTGCTTGGGGCAGCCCGATTTCTAGAGCCGCCCCTGGTGCCACCGGATTGTTTTCCAAATGGGGTGAGATCCTCTGCAATCCACCCTCACCCTCCAGTGACTCAACACTCCAGCCATTCTACAGCCCTGTCCTGCGGTTGAGTGCTGCCGATGTGGCAAAGTTAATGGCAATTATAAGGAAAATGTCATGTCCTAGGGAGTACTCGCAGGGGCCTTTAACCAGCTACAGTCCTACACACCGTGGCATTATCCAGAGGTGAGGGCTTCAAACGGGACTCCAGGCCTCAGTTTCCTTATGAGGATAATACTCTTCTTTGTGAAGCACTTTGAGATCTATGGGGAATGTGCTATAGCATCGTTATCTCTTTAAGGTTAAATTTTTGACTTGAAATCCAACTGAGTAAGAACCACAGGCAGGGGAGGTCGGTGATATCTGAAAATGAGTAAGCGGCGCTGACATATCAAGTTATGTGCAAAGCCGGCTTACAGCAGTGCATAGAGGTCAATATGGTAGTGGTTTCAAATCAATGTAGGCAAGGGAACTCTGCCTACTCATCCCCAATGACTGCAGGCTCAGAGCCTATGAGTATAGATCTACCCTGCATCTGGGAACGAGCCTTCCACAGACTTGTGCTTGCGGGGCTTGCTCTAGCATGCTGCCAACAGTATTTTAATTCAGAGCCCAAGCTCCCGCCGGAGCTGCAACATCTACACAGCTATTTGTAGCACGCTAGCACAAGCCCCACCAGCACAGGCCAGTGGACTCAGGCTAGGAAGCTTGCTCCCAGAGGAAAGTCTCTTGCAAGTGAAACATGGATTAAAGCCACAGCAATAACCAATCAGAAACAATACCCCTAAAAGCACTTCACTTTATCTTTACTCTATTTGCTCAGCTGAGGCAGTGAGTCAGATCCTCCGGCTAGTGCTCTGTGATAAGTGTTCCCTCTTTATGGAAGGTCTCAGGAGAGATTAGTGATGTCCTCAGTTTGTTTACATTGTAAACAAAACTCAGTAGGGATCTCAGTGAAAAAGTAGCTACTGCGACATCCTTAAAGGAACATATGAGTCTAATAAGAAAGGTAATGTGGACCCAAGCAATGTACATAAAGGGCCAGATTCTTAGTCAGTGTAAACAGACTTAGCTCCAGTGGAGTCAATGGGCTTGTGACACTGCACCCCATCTTTGTAATAGTAATCTTATTATAATAATTATGATGCATTTTGTACAAGATAAGTCATGTGAGGCGTCATTGGAAAAGTTATGATTTGCTGAATATGATTACCCTATTTGTATGCTGGAAAACACCCACAGCCAACCGTTCACGTACAACAATGAAGAAGCCAGATGGCGCTGATGGCCCATCAGCAAAGACAACAGACTGCGTAATAGCTTAAGCTTCCTGTGGGCATTTTGGCCAGCATGTAAGCAATGGCTGCTCTAACACTGCAAGGGCATGTGACCAGACCACGTCTCTGGACTCCATCTTGGGATGTCAGTATTTTTCTACAAAACACTCTGGGAACCGAGTTTTGAAACAAATGGGTCCCACCATATGCTAAAGCTATATAAGGGTGGGGGGAGTGACATCATCTGGTGTTCTTCACTTCCCACACAAGAAGACTCATGGAAACACCTGAGGAACAAAGACTGAATTGGGGGAAGTGGTGGACCCAGGCTAAAGGGATTTCTAGGCTGTGTATGAAAGACCTGGGGGTTCCAAGCTGAAAAGCAAGTGCAGCTTGTCCCTTAAGAATCTGCAGCCTGCTTGTATCATCAGCCAGGGTGAGAATGTGCTAATTCGTATCCTATCTATCTAGTATCTTAGACTTAGTTGGTGTTTTGGTTTATTTACTAGGTAATCTGCTTTCATCTGTTTGCTATCACTTATAATCACTTAAAAACTATCTTTTGTAGTTGTTAAACTCATTTTTGCTTTATCTAAACCAATGAGTTGGAGTGAAGTGTGTGGGAAATCGTAGCTCCAGGGGCAAAGGCTGTTGCATATTCCTCTCCACATTGTGTGTGTGTGTGTTGGGGAGGGGGGAAACTCTATGAGCTTACGCTGTACAGGTCCCTGTGCAGCACAAGACAGTATAATTTTGGGTTTATTCTCCAGAGGGGGGTGCATGCCTGAGGAGCTGAGAGTTACCTTGGCGTTAACCATTCCACTCTTGGTTCGTGCAATGTCTAGTCAGAGAGCCTGCATGTAACTGCAGCTGGGTGTGTCCCTGCCTGTGTGAATGCTGGCAGAACTGTAGCACCAGGAGCAGGTCTGCAGCTTGTCACAGCAGCACAGTGCGAAAGGGAGCCCAGGCTGGTACCCCAGTTCCAGTTGGCACCGGGGAGGAACCCGTCACAGGACTTACACTGATTTACACCAACTGATGAGCTGGGGTGAAATACTGGGTCCATTGAAGTTAATTGAAAACACTCATTGACTTCACTGGGGCTATGATTTCACCGCTTTAAAATATTTCATAAGCATATATATTACATGTTAAATTATTTTATTACAGACAAATATGATTGGTAGCATTCCCTCTGAATGATTGAGCTACTGGTGTCTGATATTGACAGTGAACAGTGGTTAATGGTTATATTTATTTATTGTTAATTCTGTTTATTTGTTTAACCCGTTTTAATCACTGGGAGTTTAGCTCCTGAATTCAGTGAAAGCTGGGCTCATGTATCCAGTACGGACAGAAGTGGGCCAAATTCTGCTTTCAGTTACACTTGTGTAAATCCAGAATGACTCCATTTGGCCCTGATTCACACCTCATGTAATCAGGTTGCATGTGTGGGAAATATTTTGTATCAGATACATTTAGGTGAAGATACCTTTAAAGTTTGTTGATTCTCTGTAGCTGTTGAGGATAATTTATTTTCACTGAAGCTTTAACTCTTTACAGCTGCTGGCTGTAATGGATGGCCCTGGAGAAGGCAATCCTCAGTTTAGACTCAAAACTAGTGCATCGTGGGTAGCAACAGCCCAAGCTTCTCCAAAGCACCCACACCAATCTGAGAGAGAAAGTGGGTGAGATAATATCTTTTATTGGACTGGTGCAAAAGAGAAGCGTTCAAGCTACACAGAGCTGCTTCTTGAGGTCAGTGAAGACCAGGCACTTCAGCTTTACCATGAGATAAACTTGTCAATGTCAGTCCCATTTGGGAGGCACAGAGCTGTTTACCTTGTCTTCACTGTGTATTTACCTCAGGGTTGCTCATGCACATTAGTTATGCTGAAGAAAATATGTCACTATTTTTAGCAGTGAAGACAAGACTGATGAGGAACAAACTGTAGAGGAGAGAAGGTAGTTTTGGTCACCTTTCAGCAAGGTATTTAAGTATGTGCTCAACTTTAAGCCTGTGAGTTGCCCCACTGAAGTCAACAGGACTACTCAAGGGCTTAAAGTCACCATATCCTTAAGTACCTCACCTCAGTCCCTGGAAAAATCATGGAGCAGGTCCTCAAGGAATCAATTCTGAAGCACTTAGAGGAGAGGAAAGTGATCAGGAACAGTCAGCATGGATTCACCAAGGGCAAGTCACGCCTGACTAACCTAATTGCCTTCTATGAGGAGATAACTGGGTCTGTGGATGAGGGGAAAGCAGTGGATGTGTTATTCCTTGACGTTAGCAAAGCTTTTGATACAGTCTCCCACAGTATTCTTGCCAACAAGTTAAAGAAGTATGGGCTGGATGAAATAAGGTGGATAGAAAGCTGGCTAGATCATCAGGCTCAATGGGTAGTGATCAATGGCTCCATGTCTAGTTGGCAGCCGGTATCAAGCGGAGTGCCCCAAGAGTTGGTCCTGGGGCCGGTTTTGTTCAATATGTTCATTAATGATCTGGAGGATGGTGTGGACTGCACTCTCAGCAAGTTTGTAGATGACACTAAACTGGGAGGAGTGGTAGATACACTGGAGGGTAGGGATAGGATACAGAGTGACCTAGACAAATTAGAGGATTGGGCCAAAAGAAACCTGATGAGGTTCAGCAAGGACAAGTGCAGAGTCCTGCACTTAGGACGGAAGAATCCCATTCACTGTTACAGACTAGGGACCGAATGGCTAGGCAGCAGTTCTGCAGAAAAGGACCTAGGGTTTACAGTGGACGAGAAGCTGGATATGAGTCAACAGTGTGCCCTTGTTGCCAAGAAGGCTAATGACATTTTGGGCTGTATAAGTAGGGGCATTGCCAGCAGATCGAGGGACGTGATCATTCCCCTCTATTCGACATTGGTGAGGCCTCATCTGGAGTACTGTGTCCAGTTTTGGGCCCCACACTACAAGAAGGATGTGGAAAAATTGGAAAGGGTCCAGCGGAGAGCAACAAAAATGATTAGGGGCTGGAGCACATGACTTATGAGATGAGGCTGAGGGAACTGGGCTTGTTTAGTCTGCAGAAGAGAAGAATGAGGGGGGATTTGATAGCTGCTTTCAACTACCTGAAAGGGGGTTCCAAAGAGGATGGATCTAGACTGTTCTCAGTGGTACCTGATGACAGAACAAGGAGTAATGGTCTCAAGTTGCAGTGAGGGAGGTTTAAGTTGGATATTAGGAAAAACTTTTTCACTCAGAGTGGTGAAGCACTGGAATGGGTTACCTAGGGAGGTGGTGGAATCTCCTTCCTTAGAGGTTTTTAAGGTCAGGCTTGACAAAGCCCTGGCTGGGATGATTTAGTTGGGAACTGGTCCTGCTTTGAGCAGGGGGTTGGACTAGATGACCTGCTGAGGTCTCTTCCAACCCTGATATTCTATGATTTTATGATTCTACCTTGATGAATTGGGGCCTTAGTTTCCATGGTGCATTCAACCCTTGGCTTCTTTGCTGGGACTGAGGCAACCAATAGGAATGTACATATTGGTAACATCCTAAACACTAACAGGCCCATGCTACAGTTTCTGAGCACCGCCCTGCCCCTTTGCCCTCTCCCCTCCTGTGCCCCAATTACTTGCTCGCTTGGCTGTTTTTTGCACGCGCTATGTTACTTATTTCACAGACAGATTTGAAGGCTCACACTTTCAGCATTGCTGGCACAACGGGGAAGTCCGTGCTGAACGCTCTGTTTTCTGCCACCCCAATCCAGTTCCCTTGCAGGGGATCTCAGGGGAGGAGTTCTCGCCTAGTGGGCAAAGTTTACACTTGTATCTGTGCTTGAATCTAATTACCGTTCTGGGTGGTGATGGTGGGTGTAAGATATACAAAGGAGCTACCTCCAACTGAGACAAAGTACAGCTGCTGTTTGCTCAGTTGCTAAGGTTGCCACCTAGATTCAGCTGAAAAGCTTCTGCTTGTGCACCTCCAGGGTTTTGGGTTGACTCTCATGAATGGTAACCTGGAGGGGACACACAATGAGCCAAATTCACCACAAATATAACTAGGTGCAGCTCCACTGGCTTCAGTAGAGCTGTACTTAATTATGACAGTGGTGAATTGAATACAATGAGTGTTATATGCCAGCGCTGGGCACCCCACTAATAGATTGTCAGTTTTACCAGCTGGGAGACTCCATAGTCTGAACAGTTAGAAGATATGATTGCAATCAGATGTTATAGTTACAGTTAAGTTTTGTTGGCTTATAATGCTGCAAGGGTTTTTAAAAAATGTCTGTATATTTCAACATTTTTAATTGGAATTCCATCAATGCACCATTAACTTAGTGACCCCACTGAAATTTCAGCCCTTGAACTGGTGAAAAATAGATCTAAAATATCTACAAATGGCCTGGAAAAATCTCTGCCTTTTTTTGAGTGGGACTGCAGATGGTTTATGCTGGAAAATAGCAGCTAAGTAAGGAGAATGCGGACTGTTTCTGTAAATCCCACAGGACAGTGCTGCAAAAAAAGGAAGTTGCTGTCTTGCCATTAGATGACTCTAGAGGAAAAAGAATGGCTCAGAGGATTGGTAATGGGCTATTGAGTCTTTCTTCTCTGGATCAGTGCTTCAAATCCAGCCTAGATCAGTTGTCAGTGAAGATTGCTTCTCTCATGGCCTTTCAGGTGCCTCTGTGAAATTAGTTTGACAGTGTAAGTGTGGTTCCTAGAGTCTGGGTCACAGGAGTCTATACCCTCCGGGTCGGTGATTTCAGCAGCGAGGCCAGGGACAGGGATACTGGAATACAGTTGGCCTGCTAAGATAGGACGCTCAAGCACTGTACTGTGCCACCTGCCTGCATGTATACAGCTTATGGATCAGCCCTCATAGAAAACCATCCTGGAGAGCCAAAGGAAACTTCCAAGGGCCAGTGTCTCACCCACAGAAGCAACTCCAAACATAAATGTACAGATCTAATTGGACATATACACAGCAAGGGCATTTTGTCATCAGCTGCCCACCAGTGCACCTCTGGCCCTGGCAGAATACCGTATCTCAGGGGTCGGCAACCTTTCAGAAGTGCTGTGCCGAGTCTTCATTTATTCACTCTATTTTAAGGTTTCGTGCGCCAGTAATACATTTTAACCTTTTTAGAAGGTCTCTTTCTAGAAGTCTATAATATATAACTAAACTATTGTTGTATGGAAAGTTAATAGGGTTTCAAAATGTTTAAGAAGCTTCATTTAAAATTAAATTAAAATGCAGAGCCCCCCGGACCGGTGGCCAGGACCTGGGCAGTGTGAGTGCCACTGAAAATCAGCTTGTGTGCTGCCTTCGGCACCTGTGCCGTAGGTTGCCTACCCCTGCTGTATCTGGTCAATAGAGAAGGTGAACACATGCAAAAATCTGACATTTAATACACTAGGCGATGAGGAATCAGCGAGCTTTGGGAAGTCTGCACTTTCTTCCAGAGATGCCAGCCATTCACTGTGTTCAAGATTCATATTTCATACTCAACTTCCAGTACGACTTGCGACAGCCTGAAGGACTTGGAGTGCAGACAGCTCTGGCAATCAGCCCAGAGTATCCATCTGCTCCTATAACTTACAGTGTGGAGTGAGAGAAAGGGTGGCAGACTACAGCATTCGAAGTTGCTCTAATAGCTGTCGATGATTGCTGCCTGTAAAGCATTCCACAGTCCATCCCATGACTGCCAAGTGCAGGCCAGGACTCCTGGAGACCGTGTGCTATGACACTAGTTACCAAAGGCTGTGTTAACCCGTCTGGAAGTCAGAGAGCCTGCAAGAATTCCTGGAACCGTCTGAGCCCAGCCAGCTAAATAAAGATCACTGCATGGATTTGCTACAGACCCCTGTCTCATCTTTGCCTTACAAGAGCGCTACTCCACCTACCCAAAGAAATCTAGATGCTGGCACACTGTAAAGTCCAAAAAGCACCAAAGATATGTGAGCTGATCCATCCAGAGCATGAACCAGATGGTTGACATCAGAGGGGCTGAAAGGCAATCAGGCACATTTGAAAGGACCATGACACACAGAGATCATTATTGTGTCTGTCTTTTCCTGCCATTCTCTAGGCTTTTCTCCCCAGGGTAATTAAGCCTTGTCAAAAAGGAGTACTTGTGGCACCTTAGAGACTAACACATTTATTAGAGCATAAGCTTTTGTGGGCTACAGCCCACTTCATCCGATGCATGTAGTGGAAAATACAGTAGGAAGAGCTATTAAGGTGAGCTATTATCAACAGGAGAGAAAAAGAACTGTTTGTCAATTGCTGGAAATGAGTCATTTTCATTACCACTACAAACAGTTCTTTTTCTCTCCTGCTGATAATAGCTCACCTTAACTGATCACTCTCCTTATAGTGTGTATGGCAACACCCACTGTTTCATGTTCTCTGTGTGTGTAATCTTCCTGCTGTATTTTCCATAGCATGCATCCGATGAAGTGGGCTGTAGCCCACGAAAGCTTATGCTCAAATAAATTTGTTAGTCTCTAAGGTGCCACAAGTACTCCTGTTCTTTTTGCGGAAACAGACTAACACAGCTTCTACTCTGAAACCTAAGTCTTGTCAGTATAAAATGAACAGGACTTGTGGTTGCTGGGTAGGGCTGTTCATTTGGGTTCTGAGGGAATCCAAATGAAGCTGAATCTCTCGGCATTTAGTTAACCCAAACATCCCAATATTTATCACTGTGTTTTTGCATGGAAAAACTTTTCTTTTTGTCAACATCAGGACTTCTATAAAAAGTGAGTTTCTAGCCTTCATGGCTGTGTAGAAAAACTTGAAAATATGATTCGAGTCTATCCTAAAGGCTCAAAAACCAGCAGGCAAATAAAAACCAAAGTATTATGATTATATAAAATCTCATGATTTTGGGGACGGGGGATTTTTGAATGTTTGAAGTTGGCAGTACTGGGTGCCTGTATACCTGGTAAGTTTATTGTTTTTTAAGTATATTTGGGCCTTTCTCAGCACAGAGCCTTTCTCAGTACGAAAGTGGGAAGCAGATCAGAGGGTGAGCCCAGGACTGTCCGCTGAGGGAGAACCAGCCATTGGGAGGCTGAGATCATCAGGCCTAAGCTGCAGGTTGGGGGGCAGCCTCTGACAGGATCCTGTCACTAGTAGAACAACCAGTCAGCAAGAAGTCACAGCCATCCAGCCCTAAGTGTGAGGAGAGATCCATCTACAAAGGGAACTTGGACACTAGAGCCGCTAGCCCAGTGGGAGACGAGGACCTGGCAGCCAGGAAAACCCCATCAGCAGGAGATGTAGCAGGAAGGGAACCACATGCCAGGGCATTTGGGGTCAAGCCAGCAAAGGGAGATCAAAGACACAATTCGTAGTGGGGATCCATAGCTTGGCCACACCGGAACAAATTGACCGGACTGGTCTAACCAGGAACCAAATTGGGAATGGGCAGCCCGGTGGAAACCAGGTCAGTGGGGCATATTCAGGACCAGACATGGACAGGTTAGGATTTTGCCTCCATGATGGGAAACATCCATATGCCTCCTCTGTAAGAAAATAAAGTATTTTATATTTGCACCATTAATATATCGGTAAGCTGCAGAGAGGTGGCATGGTTTGGGGCAGCGGTGTCTGTCAGCCTGGTGAGTATGCTGAGTCTTTGGGCTAAACGGAGTGGACAAGTTTTTCAAATTGTTTCTATATCATGTATTATACCTAATGTTCAAATGATGTTTATATTAATATGCTGATACCATACAGTATATTTGACATTTCATACTGTAGATCACTTTTTTATACATTTAACAGCATTATAAATGCTGGAGGCAAAGCATGATTTGAAGGTGGATGCTGATAGCTCACAACTCCACATGTAATAACCTCATGCCCCCCCTGAGGAGTTCTGACCCGCAGTTTAAGAACCCCTGCCCTAGGGCAATTTTTAGTCTGGCTGTTTTTCTTCCAGTGTTTTGCGAGGTTGCTTTGGTTCTTATGCATATTAGGTGTTAATGCTTCCTTTACTTGTTATGCAGTTGAGCGCATACACATATAAGATGGCAAAAGAATATGGGAATTAAAGGATAATGAGCCTACATAAAAAGACACATTCTGAGAAACAGTCTCCCTTAAACATCAGGCAAGTTTTGAGTAACTCTTTCTACATGATAGCATGTATGGACTGTAAATGGTAAATACGGGCCTGCTTCTGCATTCCTTACTCAAGTGGTCCTGTACCTGTAATCAGATCTACACTGGCAGACTCTTGCACCAGAACAGAGCCGATTTGGCTTCAGTGGAACTAAATGCAAGCACAAGGGTCCACCTGTGCAGATCTGACTAAAAGGCTGGGGCCTGAGTAATCTCAGGAACATAAGAATTGCCATTCTGGATGAGTGGTCAGTGGTGAGCTGGAGCCGGTTCCCACAGGTTCTCAAGAACCGGTTGCTAAAATTAGACCTCCGTGGAGAACCGGTTGTTAAAGGGCCAGGAGGTGGGCAAAGAACTCTGGTCCGCGGGCCGGACTATCCTGTTGCTCCCAGGATTCCCAGCTAGGGAGGCTGAGGCTCCCCTGGCCCTTCCCCTGTTTCCCCCCAGCTGCAGCATGGCCAGCCGCCGGCATCAGCTGGCAGCTCAGCTGAGCTCTGGAGTCGTCCTGCTGCCGCTTTTTGAGAGGCCCGGCAAGGTGTGTGTGTGGGGTCCTGCTGCAAGCTCCAGGGCTGGCCAGAGGGGAGGGGAGGGGGCAAGTGGGGCAATTGGCCCGGGCCCTGCAGGGGCCCCTGGCCCAACGAGGATGTCTCCCCCGGGCCCTCCCCCGCTACCCGCACCCCGAAGAGCCGCAGCATGGCCAGCAGCTGGGCAGCTCAGCTGAGCTCTGGGCTGCCAGCAAGGTAACGGGGCTGCAAGCTCCAGGGCCTCGGGGGGGGGGGCAAGTGGGGCAATTTGCCCCAGGCCCCTGGCCCCACGAGGATGTCTCCCCCCAGCCCCCCCCTGCAGAGCAGCAGCATGGCCAGCAGCTGGGCAGCTCAGCTGAGCTCTTGAGTCGTCCTGCTGCTTTGAGCTGCTGGCAAGGTAAGGGGGGAGGGGGCTGCAAGCTCTAGGGCTGCTGGGGGGGGGCAAGTGGGGCAATTTGCCCTAGGCCTTGCAGGGGCCCCCTGCCCCACGGGTATGTCTCCCTCAACCCCGGCCTCTCCCCCGCTTCCCCCCCCTTAAATCAGAACTTTTTATAGGGAAGCGGTTGTTAAGATTTTGGCAGCTCATCACTGTGAGTGGTCTAGCTAGTCCAGTACTTACACACATCAGCTGGAGCTTGGCTTATGTCATGAAAATTGATCTCTTCCAAAATTCTAGGGTTTTTTGTTTGTTTTTATTGTTATTTTAATCCTGATTACTACTGTACCTCTGGATGTTCTCTCTATGCATAGATATGTCCAATTGTCTTCCTTTTTTTGCCTTTTTTTTTAACTCCTGCTAAGCTCCTGGTCTCAGTAGTATATTGTGGCAATGAGTTCCACAATCTAATTGTGTATTGTGTAAAAAACTGTTGAACTAACTGCTACGGAAAGATTGCTAGTTTGATATGTGTTAGAAGTAATTTCACAGGTGAAGCCCCAATGTAACTTTCTGAAGGATGTTTCTTAAAATGTATCTTTTTATGTAGGTTGACTATGATTTGTGTAATCCCCATACTCTTTTTCTGTCTCATATTTATTGGCTCTCAACTGCAAAACAAGTACAGGAAACATCAACACCTAATATGCATAAGAACCGAAGCAATCAAGCCAGATGAAACATTGCCCAAGGGTAAGGAGCTAACACTTCAAAAAAGAACTAAATATAAATATATTTTATATTCAAATCAATGTACATGTATCCAGATGAGTTTATATATGCCAAGCTAATATTTTGCTCAATGCACTTTTGTAGTTAAACTCCTTAAGTTATACTGATGCTGCATCTGAGGGCATGTTGACGGTACCCTGGAATACGCACTACAGGGGTGTGAATACAGCACAGTACTTTGGTGTATGCTGCTAATGTGTTGACCCTGCAGGTCTTAGTTTGCAATAACACTCACCCCTGTTGTCCGGAGCAGTTTAGACATGCCCTGAGAAGTTTTATCTTTATATATATATATATATATATATATATACACACACACACGCACAAAAAATCAGCAAACATTCTATAGGGATGGAGGATGGATAGCTTTATTTCCTAGGTGTTTGCTTTGATTAGGGCTAACTAATGTGATTAGCTTTGTTGGTAAGGTCCTGGACTAGAATCTAGAAGACTTGAATTCAGGTCCACCAAGACTTCAACTGTGGCCTTGAGTAAGTAATTTAATGCCTGTGTCTCACTTCCTGTTCTGTACAGTGGGGGTGATAATTATGTTTGTTGTCTATTTAGATGGTTAGTTCTTTGGGACAGGATTTATGTTACTATGTTTTTCCTACAGGGCCTAGCATAATGGACCTTGATTTCAACTAGAGCTTCTATGTGCTGCTACATTGCTGCCAAGAGTAACAACAGTGGTACAAACATCTGAGCCCAGTCTACTCTCCGACCTCCACCTTTGTAGCCATCAGTGGAGTGGCACCGATAAAGCATTACAACTCGGATTGCACATCAGTTTTAGGTATCTATATCTATAGATAGATAGATATGCAGGCTATATTTAAATTCCTTTTGTTTTATTGTTGCTTCATCAGTGAAGTTCCTTTTGTCCTTCTAACACACACATTGAAAACAGTAAGCATCGGGGAAAAATCACACTCACATCAGGAATTAAAGAAAGTCAATTTCTGGAATCATCAAAATGATTCTTTAATACAATTAGAAAACTGGTTCCTGTGGGGAAAAAAAGCCCAGTACAATGCACAGTTAAATTGCATTGAACTGCAGATGCTGTAAGAGTGACAATTCACACAGCAGAGTATGCTTAATGTGCTAATGCATAAATACTCATCTTTGTGATAGTGAAAGCACAGCACTCACTAAGCTGGTGGATGTATGCAAATATGCACATAGATGTGCTTACAAGCTTTGTCGCACTTTTCTTCATAATGTTTTGCAATGGATATTATTTATTGTTGGTACTAAGGTAGCACCTAGAAGTCCCAGTTGTGCACCAGGACCCCTTCGTGCTAGGTGCTGTACAGATGTAAGTAGAGTAGGAATGAGCTCTCCCCTGACATCTAATGATTAGCTGTGCAAGAGGACTTCAGGAGCTGATCTCATTTGCATGGACACACCCACCCTACCTAGGTGCTCAGCATGATGGGATTGCTTGCCCACATGATCACTTTTGGCTGGTGTTGGATCCCCAGTCTCCTTGTAATTGGGGCAGGAGTAACAAAGGGTTGTAACAAGGGCTGTCAAGTGACTTAAAAAATTACTCATGATTAGTTGCGCAATTAAAAAAATTAATTGCAAATAATTGCACAATTAATCGCACAATAGAATACCATTCATTTAAATATTTTTGGATGTTTTTCTACATTTTCAAATATATCTATTTCAATTACAACACCAAATATGAAGTGTACAGTGCTCACTTTATATTTATTTTTATTACAAATATTTGCACTATAATAAACAAAAGAAATAGTATTTTTCAATTCACCTAATACAAGTACTGTAGTGCAATTTCTTTATCATAAAAGTTGAACTTACAAATGTAGAATTATGTACAAAAAAAAGCCTGCATTCAAAAATAAAACAATGTAAAACTTTAGAGCTTACAAATCCACTCAGTCCTACTTCTTGTTCAGCCAATTGCTCAGAAAAACAAGTTTGTTTACATTTGCAGGAGATAATGCTGCCCACTTCTTGTTTACAAGGTCACCTGAAAGTGAGAACAGGCATTTGCATGGCAGTGTGGTAGATGGTGTTGCAAGATATTTGCATGCCAGATGCGCTAAAGATTCATATGTCCCTTGATGCTTCAACCATCATTCCAGAAGACATGCGTCCATGCTGATGACGAGTTCTGCTCAATAATGATCCAAAGCAGTGTGGACCAACGCATGTTCATTTTCATCATCTGAGTCAGATGCCATAAACAGAAGGTTGATTTCCTTTTTTGGTGGTTCGGGTTCTGTAGTTTCCACATCAGTGTTGCTCTTTAAGCCTCCTGAAAGCATGCTCCACACCTCGTCCCTCTCAGATTTTGGAAGGCACTTCAGATTCTTAAATCTTGGGTTGAATGCTATAGCTATCTTTAGAAATTTCACATTGGTATCTTCTTTGCATTTTGTCAAATTTGCATTGAAAGTGTTCTTAAAATGAACATGTGCTGGGTCATCATCCGAGACTGCTATAACATGAAATATATGGCAGAATGCAGGTAAAACAGAGCAGGAGACATACAATTCTCCCCCAAGGAGTTCAGTCACAAACTTAATTAACATATTATTTTTTAATGAGTGTCATAAGCATGGAAGCATGTCCTCTGGAACGATGGCCGAAGATGAAGAGGCATATGAATCTTTAGTGCATTTGGCATGTAAATATCTTGCAACGCCAGCTACAACAGTTCCATGTGAATGCCTGTTCTCACTTTCAGGTGACATTGTAATGAAAAAGTGGGCAGCATTATCTCTTGTAAATGTAAACAAACTTGTTTCTCTTAATGATTGTCTAAATAAAAAGTAGGACTGAGTGGACTTGTAGGCTTTAAAGTTTTACATTGTTTTGTATTTGAGTGCAGTTATGTAACAAAAAACCTACATGTGTAAGTTGCACTTTCATGATAAAGAGATTGCACTACAGTACTTGTATGAGGTGAATTGAAAAATACTATTTTTTATCATTTTTACAGTGCAAATATTTGTAATAAAAATAATATAAAATGAGCACTGTACTCTTTGTATTCTGTGTTGTAGTTGAAATCAATATATTTGAAAATGCAGAAAAAAATCCAAATATATTTAATAAACTTCAATTGGTATTGTAGTGTTTAACAGTGTAATTAATCACAATTAATTTTTTTAATCACAATTAATTTTTGAGTTAATCACGTGAGTTAACTGCAATTAATCGACAGCCCTAGTTGTTACCCTGGTTGTGTGAATTGAGGGCAGCAGAACTGTACCTGGCATACCCTGATGGAGGGACTCACCCTCAATTAAACAGCACTCGCTAGGCAGGGTACATGGTTTCCAAAGCCAAGTGAGTTGAGAGAGGATGGGGACAAGTATTTGTGCCTGGTGGTGTGGGCCCTGCGTAAGGGTCCTAGACATCATTTGGTCCTTCCTCTCTCTACTGTGTAATAAAAAGACCTAATTGAGATTCAACTGAGAGTCTTGTTACATGCTGCAGAGCTGAAATCACTGCTTCATAGGTCTAAGTATTAGACCTGCTTTGGGACAGTGTCTCTGATGCAAGAAACTGCCCAGTGTGCACCAGCAGTGAGGCTCCCCCACTAACAGCTGAAATCACTGAGCTGTGTTAAATGTTGGGCCCTGAAGATCTCTTGGCGAACGGCAAGCAGGGCAGCTTGTGGAGAGCCGTGGTGAGCGGCCAGCAGGGTGGCTGGCAGAGAGGCGCAGCCAGCAGGGCAGCTGGTGGAGAGGTGAGGTGAGCGGCCAGCAGGGTGGCTGGCAGAGAGGCGCAGCCAGCAGGGCAGCTTGTGGAGAGGAGAGGTGAGCGGCCAGCAGGGTGGCTGGCAGAGAGGCGCAGCCAGCAGGGCAGCTTGTGGAGAGGCGATGTGAGCGGCCAGCAGGGTGGCTGGCAGAGAGGCGCAGCCAGCAGGGCAGCTTGTGGAGAGGCGAGGTGAGCGGCCAGCAGGGTGGCTGGCAGAGAGGTGCAGCCAGCAGGGCGACTGGTGGAGAGGGCCAGAGTAGAGCCCCGCAGAGAGGTGTGACGATTGGCCAGCAGGGCGGCTGGCAGTGAGGGGTGGCGAGTGAGTACCCGAGCAGCAGAGCATGCAAGGTGCCTCCTTACCGATCCACCCTGACCCAGGGTGGGAGGTGAACTCTGTAGATGAACCTCTGAACTCTGGGGCTGCACTGACCAAGGACAGCAACTGTGAGTGGGGTGCAGAGAAGGGACAGGCACGTTAAAGGGACTCTTTTGGGTTGCTGGATTTAAGAACCTTAGGAGAACAGGACACTGCCCAATTTACTTGGGAGTGGGTCTTTTGCTCATGGTTTCTGTTTATTAACCCTAGTTGTGGTGGTTTCCCAAATTAATGCCGCATTATTTCCCTCCTTTTATTAAATTTTTTTTTGCTACACTGAGACTCTGTCCTTGCGAGAGGGGAAGTATTGCCTCTTAAAGGTGCCCAGGGGGTGGTGTGTAATTGTCCCAGGTCACCGGGTGGGGGCTCGCGCCAGTTTTGTGTTGTATCGTTGAAAAGGAACCCCTAGATATTGTCGAAGAAAAACTCAGTTCTCGCTTTTTGTTTGGGTGCAGCAAAATCAAATACTTTATTATTTCTCCAGTAATTACAATGGAGGGAGAGAGTGCCATAGGACACAGGGTCGCCCCAGTCCTGAACAGGTCTCTCAACTGGTAAACAATTACATCAAGCCTTTATACCTTTGTTACAGACAATTTCTAGCAATCATGGAGACAGTAAAAAGCAACAAATACATTTTGTTTATACATAGCAGAAAGGCTTATCTTATTGTCTCACTCCTAAGAAAAGCAAGCCTGCATTTTGGTTAGTGATTGAAAGGTCGTAATAACTTTGTACACAGTTCCTGTCCTGTCACCTCGCACTATCTTTGGTCCTACAAGTCTCACGTCATTAGGGTTACAGTATGGCCTGACTCTTGCTAACTGACTGACACGCATTAAAATCCGCTTCAAATCCTTATTGAAGCTTTCCCTGCTTCCACAATATTGAACACAGCCCTTGTTGCTGCCATCTCTGATTGGCAGATGGATTACACAAACATAGAACAAAAAACAGTCCCTGCCCTAAAAAACTTACAATCTAGACATTGCTCACTCTAATGGCATTTTTATACCAATAACTGTGTTCCTTAATTTGCTCTTGGCAATGTCAACCATACCTGTGTCCACATGGACAAGTAAAAAATACATGCAACGTATGTTGCTATGTAACTGCTATGCTTTTTTCTGTGTGTGCTGCATCTTTACATTTCCAAGAACCTGCTGTTTGTAGAAGACAGCTGCCATTTTGGGAGTCAGAGTGTATGCATCATGTTAAAGAGGAGAGGTACACTGTGCTCCCTCATGAAGATTTTATTGTTTCTTTTTTGGTTGTTTTTCCTTAATCTAAAATAAAAGTCAAGCAGACTGACAAGGTATGGTTGCTTGTTATACCTGGAATAACATAACAATAAGTTACATGGTTCTTCTCCAATGTTTTATCTTTTATTTGGTACTCTTTAATTGTTTTTTCATTAGATTGTTTAATTTCCATTAGTTATTAGTTAGTTATGGTGAACACTGTAAAGTTGCTGGAAATAAGTTCTATCAGGCCACTTACAGGTGGAAAAAAGTCAGCTCTTGAGCTGAACTGCAACAAAATTTCCAAGCATGGTTAAAAATCCACAGTGTGTTTTTCAAAGAATCATTGCTCTCTTTGGTCTGACCTTTCTGCCTTTGTAATACAGCTAGAAAGGTTGATCAGTCTATATTTCCATTACAGTGGTGTGAATTAGAAATGGTGGTGGTTATGCTCCTGATTCAGAGGGGCGGCTGAGTCTCACATTATCTGACCATCTGTGGTTTTGATCTGCAGTCAGCCAGGCTCACAGATGCTAAAACGAGGCGTGCTGCGGGTGCTGCCGCATCCCCTGACTTGAAGTGGTTTCCATTATATACAGGGTTTACGGTTTGGTTCAATGGCTCTCAGCAACCCACTATAAAAATTGTTTCAGCACCTGTGGTCAGGCTGGCCTTGTGTGTCACGGCTTAACTCCGAGTGACCTGTGCTAGTCCTCGTTTGCAGCTGTTCAGACAATGTGTTGTACAGGTTGTTATTTATTCTTCAGGTCATGAGAGGGTAGGTGAGACAAGAAAACCTGACTGATCTGAGCGTGAGCTCTGCAGTAGGAAATTCTGAGGCCATTTTGGAAAATGTTCATGCTACATAGAAATCCTTACACTTTACTGCTTGTCTGTTGTATTTCTGATCATATGAGAGATTCAGAAACAAATTGTAAGGTGTATAAAAGGCTAACTGAGGTCAGTTGGGACATGCTCTGCTCTGTGTCACTGGAAAAGATTCTCGCTGTCCTTGAATCTTGTAATTCCTTCTGCCCTATGGAACCGGTGTGTCTTTTTTACCAGGAGCTCATAGTTATTCATTGGAATTCACCTGCAGGGCAGAGAATTCCTTGCAGCACAGGTGGAATTTTAAAGGTCCAGGACTGGAATATATATTCCTAAAAGTGAGAAGGTAAGAGTAATTTGCATATGTAACACTCATCTTCAGGCTGGGGGTAAGAGACACAACACAGCAGTGCCACCCAAAAGCATGATCCCAGTGTGATCAAATCCTGCTGGTACAAGGCCAGTAGCAGTGGTTAATATGCGACAGGTCGCACTGTACTGCAGCTCCAAAAAGGAGAAGTGAGCTCACATTGCACCACATATAATGGGGAGCTGAAGGCCTAACAAGCCTCCCCTGATGTATGGTATGAGAGCAGGGACCATGCCCCTAGCACTCTCAAGTTCTAGGTGGGAGTCCTGCTCTGCTGATAGGTGGTTCCCTAAGGGAGGGAAGTGGATTTCTGTTTCCTCTTCTCTCCAGCATGCCTGCACAACAGAGGGCATTTGGATGTCAGGAAGTCCTGCTGAAAGATATGAGGATTGAGAATTAGATTTGAAGGTGACATTTCTGAGTGATTCGGAAATCTGGCCGACCACTAACAGGGCAAGTGTAAGCCATGGCATGGGCATGGGAAGGAGGTTGGGTAAGAGAGTTTGTTTGTGCATCGTGCCTACAGGTATTGCAAGGTCCCTGGCACCAGTTGTGATTCGCTGTGCAGAACTGCTGAAGGAATATTACAAAACTCCATTTGAGCAGAGGTGGCAGGGGCCATTCCAGGAGCTCCCGTGCACTAGACAAGCTCTCTCCTGCTATCTGTCAAACAGCTTGCAGCTCCCATTTCAAGGCAGAAGAACCAATTATAAACTTTGAGAAAACACAGTTAATCTGTGCGTGAGGATGGGAAAAGACACCATTCATGCCAAATCTTGTTAAGGTGACGCTCTTGGGTTCTCAAATTCTCTTTTCAGTTAAAATCTGGAATATCTCCATTGATTTCAGTATTGTTCAGACACTTCAGGAATATTAACATCCCAACAACAACAACAACAAAACCCTTGTATACTGAAGTGAATTTTTAAAAAAAATAGTCAAAATAGTTCAGTTAATATTAAAAACTTTTTTTAAAAGCCAACCCTAAATATGGCCCTGTTTAAGTTAAAAATAACTAGATGACAGTGTCCCTTGAATTTAAACAACTATTCTGTAGTCTCCTTTTCTAATCAATTTTAAAAAGATGTAATAATGAGGACAGTGAGACCACTGTATTAGTTATAAGATTAGAGTAGTCGTCAGCTTTATAGAATCATAGAAATTTAGGACTGGAAGGGTGTGACGGGTTGGATCACAGAACCCCCCTTTGGGACTGTCACCTGATGTGCTGAGACTACCTCTGAGCCTGTTATCCCTGCCAGCTTGGGACTTCAGTGCCTTTCCTGGTTATGCCAGACACGCTTGCCTGCTACAAACACAGACCCAGGTCTGAACCACATCCCCCAAAAGCTGCAGGCTTAACTGAAAACAGCTTAAGAAATGCTCCTGTCTCCAACACCCAGATGCCCAGTTCCTAATGGGGTCCAAACCCCAAATAAATCCGCTTTACCCTCTATAAAGCTTATACGGGGTAAACTCATAAATTGTTTGCCCTCTATAACACTAATAGAGCGATATGCACAGCTGTTTGCCCTCTCCCCCCACACCCCAGGTATTAATACACACTCTGGGTTAATTAATAAGTAAAAAGTGATTTTATTAATACAAAGTAATAACAGAATTACCAAGCAAAATAAAATAAAACACACAAGTCTAAGCCTAATACAGTAAGAAAACTGAATACAGATAAAATCTCACCCTCCGAGATGTTTCAATAAGCTTCTTTCACAGACTGGACGCCTTCCTAGTCTGGGCAGCATCCTTTCCCCTGGTACAGCCCTTGTTCCAGCTCAGGTGCTAGCTAGGGGATTTCTCATGACTGCAGCCCCCTTTGTTCTGTTCCACCCCATGATATATCTTTTGTACAAGATGGGAATATTTTGTCCCTCTCTGGGTTCCTACCCCTCCTTCTAAATGGAAAAGCACCAGGTTAAAGATGGATTCCAGTTCAGGTGACATGATCACATGTCACTGTAAGACTTCATTACCCACTTGCCAGCACACATGTATACAGGAAGACTTACAAGTAAACAGAGCCATCTACAGTCAATTGTCCTGGATAATGGAAGCCATCAAGATTCCTAACCACCATTAATGGCCCAGACGTTGCATAATTACAATAGGCCCTCAGAATTATATTTCATATTTCTAGTTTCAGATACAAGAATGATACATACATACATATAGGATGACCACACTCAGTAGATTATAAACTTTGTAATGGTATCTTACAAGAGACCTTTTACATGAAGCTCTTCCAGTTACATTATATTCACACTCATTAGCATATTTTCATAAAATCATATAGAGTGCAATGTCACAAACTATTCCATAGTCTCCTTTTCTAATAAATTTTAAAAAGGTCGTAATAATGAGGACAGTGAGACCACTGTATTAGTTATAAGATTAGAGTAGTTGTCAGCTTTATAGAATTATAGAAATTTAGGACCGGAAGGGATCTTAAGAGAGCATCTAGATCAGTGCTCTGTTCAGGGCAAGTGCGTGCCTGGGGCGGCAAGCAGGGGGTGGCCTGCCAGTCACTGTGAGGGTGGCAGGCAGGCAGCTTTCGGCGGCGTGCCTGTGGAAGGTCCGTCGGTCCTGCAGCTTCGGCGGCAATTCAGCAGTGGGGACACTGGCATGGCATGGCATCGGCAGACCTCCCGCAGGAACAGCACCAAATCCTCATGACCAGCGGACCACCTGCAGGCACGCCGCCAAATCCACGTGACCTGCAGACCGCTAGCAGGTGGGCCGCCGAAAGTCGCCTGCCTGCCATGCTTGGGGTGGCAAAAAACATAGAGCCGCCCCTGGCTCTGTTGCGGCATTCTGGTCCACTCTATCATTCTCTGGCTCCACTCCAGTCTGCTCCACATAGCCTCTGACTCCAGGCTCTCAGCCCTTTCTTATCTGTCTTGGCACCTCCTTCCCCATCAGTCAGACAGTCACATTGTTTGCCTCTCACTGTGCTTGCCTGGAATCTCTAAATTAGGGGAGATATTCAGAGAGATGGAAGGCTCAAAAAGGGTAAATCGAGTCTTGCTCAGAGTAATGTATTCCATAACTGCATTACCCCTTCAAAATACACACTGTCATGTGAGTCTGAAAATACATCACCGATGTCTGCAACAGGGGATCATCAGAGAAAGTGCACTGTTTGATCTAGCAGAAAGATACACTGGGGCAAGTGTGAGAGTACATTTGACTGCAAGCGGTGCCAGGGGACTTGATTCTGATGTCACTTACTTCAGTTTTACACACCTGTCACTCCCGTGGCTTCAATGGAGGCAGTCTTGATTTACAGTACTACAACAGAGATCAGAAGCAGGCTTTCGCACCACAGCTGATTGAAGTCTGGTTTTAGAATGGAAAATTCTGGCCATGTGGGCTAAAAACAATGCCCTGCAGTATTCTTGTTGTTCTCAGCACTCCTAGCCAAGGGACATGTTCTTTTTCAAACTTGGGGGTGAGGAGAAGCAATAGTTTTTCACTATAGGTCAACAACTGTTTGTTTAATCATCCCTTAAAAAAAATCCTCATGGAGTGTAATGATTGGAGGGACGCCTCTGTCTGATATCACCAAGGAGGCCAATACATTTCTGCAGCTCTGCTCCGAGCCTCCCAGGGTAACAGGCCTTAGAATGAAGCAATTTGTTCAACTGGCTATAGGACCCCTTATTTTAGTATGGTGCCCTTGGGGATTAACAATGTGAGAATATGCCCCCTCCGCTGTCTTCCCTGGTAATGTTATTGGCACTGTAACACAGTAGCCCAAAGATTCTTCACAGTTGGGCCTCTGAGGCTAGGCTCACACCTCCTTCCTCATAAATCTCCATCCTTCTTGTCACATTGACGTATTATAAGGAGGGCTTCAGAAATTCATTCCCAGAATGCTCCGGGGGCTCACTGATAAGAAAAGAAAATTGTTTATTTGCTCTTGCAGTGGCAGGCAGCCAGAGTCTAAGAGCACCAAGAGGAGACAGGGAAATCCTGCTACCACAAACTAGGAGGACTGGTGCCAAGCAGAACAGTGTTTCAACTGTGCAGGGCCCGTGAGAGACCCTCAGATGAGTTAGTGAGAAAGCCTATTATGTGATTTTAGGTCAAAGTCAGGGAAAGCCCAGCCAGCCTCTTTCAGCAATGAGAAACATTCCCCTTAAGTTGATGGATGGAGTGAGCCATGTGTCTCTCAGCTTCCTGTGCATTATGCAGTTGTGCTAGTAATATGAGCTTATGAGTAACTTGAGGCCTGGGAGTGTCCTAGGATGGAGTTTCTCAGGCTCCAATGGGAGAGTCAGCTTGCGTGGCTCTAACAGCTTGACTATGCAGGTGCGATATATTCCATAGAAGCTTACTGATGCTGTAGATATCATGGGTGTGATAGGAAAGCATAGACAGCAAGACCAGAGGGTTAAAACAGGAGGAGAAAAATACAGCACACAATTACCCTGCAAAAAGAAATAGACAGAGAAATGAGAGGAGGAAGGGCTGTAAGATTTTCTTTCAGGTTAGTAGAGCAGGCTGAGAATTTTCTGACCACAAATGGTTTATCAGAAAATGGAGTTTTTGCAAAATCAAAAGTTTTCTGTGTGAAAATTTCAGTTTTGCAAATAAATAAATAAATAAATCCATTTTCTTTGGGAAAATCTAATTGAAATATTTGGTTTCAGGTGGGGCCCACCTGAACAGAAACACATTTGTTTGTAGAACCACATCCAAATATTTCATTTCAGCTCAGTTCAGAGTTAATCTGTGCCTTCCTGAGCTGCCCTGGTGCTTAATGGGAGTTGCTTTTAGGTGCCTCATGTCTCCATTCTTCCTTCTGGGATGGGCTTCATGACAGGACTACTTCTCCCAGGATACATAAGGGCCTCCCTTCTGGTTGTGCCACTGTGGTGCATCATGGGAGTCCCATGACCAGGATGTATCGTGGCCCGCTGGATAGCCTGGCCCAGAGAGACAAATGGGGGCATGAGAAATTGGAACTACAACTTGTATGAGGCACTGTGAGAGGTCAGATGGACACCGTTCAATGTTGAACTAACTCAAAACTAAACAGTTTGATTTGGTTCAACAAACCCAAATAAACCATCTCAGTTAGAAATTTCTGAAATGTTCCATTTTGATAGAAAATGTCAAGACACATACGTTTCAATGCTTCTGAATCAAAAAGTTCTGGGAACATTGCATTCTGTGAGTTATTTTGATATTTTGACATTTTGTCCCGAATAAGGATAAAAATGGACATTGAAATACCAGAATTTTCTGCAAAACAGAAACTCTAGTTACTAGATTCTGGAACCAGCTCTCCTGATTCATGACCCTGGGACAGACCCTGTGAGGTTCTGAGAATCCCCATTCCCAATGAGCACAGGCCATTTTAGGTGGGAGGAGGGTCCTTTCACAGTCCCCACCCTATGCACTGAAATATAAACCTGTCACAATATGGTCTTAATAGTATAGTTAACCCACAGGCCAATTAAGCAACGGCAGCAGCAGTGCAAGCCTCCACCACCCCTCCAGTGTGCCTCACCAGGACATAGAGGGCCCACCCCTGATGCCTGCTTGGCATCGCCACTGTTTGCAAAGGTGCCAGCTGGGGTGGTGGCATTTAGTAGTGAGTGGTATGAGCATACCGAACAAATGCAAATCTGCTTGGTCTAAAGGACTAACAGACAAAACCAAACCCCACAGTGCTGGAACCACACGGGTGAGATTATTGAGGGAAAGATTATTGAGGGTAGTGCATTTTAAGGAGTGATTTGAAGGAGGGCACTTAATGGACAAGGAGTAGGCGGCTCTGCTAGCCATAAGCAGCAAGTGCAAACCTGAGCATGGGAAAAGAGAAAACAGCAGCTTGTCCATCAGGACCTGAACTGAGGCCATCAAATGTTAACAGATTTTAGTCCTGATTTCCTTGGGTGGGCTTCAGATTGATGAGTCCTTCCCGTCAGTCAACCTGTCCCCTAAGAGATTTAGGAATAGTATTACAGTAGCAGCTAGAGATCTCAGTCAGAGATCCCCTGTACAAACATGTTGTTCTCTAGCTTGGTTAACACACCAGGGATTGAACCAGGGCTTCTAGAGCTACAAGCACAACCTGCTACAGACTGGGCCAAGCTTTTGCAGGTGAGGGCCCTAACTACTCATATCGGCCCTGGCTGGGACACAGCATGCACTCTGTAAGGCACTAGCCAATGGGTTAAACAAGCCCATCAAGTGAGAAGAACAACCCCTGCCTCAGAGTCTCAGTAACGACAGCAGATTTTGTGTCAGAAATACAGCTCAGTGATTTCAGCGTCCAGTAGACTGAAAAAGGGGAAACCACCCAAAGAAAAAATTAGCCAATACTTGCAACATTCATTCAGAAAAACCTGAGCTGTGTGCTGTTCCTATCATCACTGTGGGTCCAGCATCAGATGCTGCTGCCCAGCATGTGTTAAGTGTGCTTCACAAATAAAGTAATGGCTCTTGATCTATTTCTGGATTAGTGGGAATTTTTCATTCCTTGCCTGAGAGAAGCTGAAAGATGACTTTATTCACCTTTCTATATTGTAGAATACAATCAAAGAGGCCTGCCAGTCAACCTCCATTAAAGCACAGCAGCCAATGTGGGGCAGCTTTCGGAGGTGGCTGCAGTTTTTGTGGCTTTTTGGGAAAACCAGACGTACTGATTAAAAATAAAGGCTGACATATAGGGACATGCAATCCCCCAAATGTCCTATCTTATGATCAGCTGCTCCTCCCTTTTAGTGCAAGGAGGAGAATTGTACAGGTCTAAGATTATGGACTGAATTAGAAAGAGATCTTCCCTGCCCTTGTCTTCATATTGACCCTGATTCTGCAAGATGCTCTACACAGACAGACCCCTACACTTTTCCTGGGCCCCATTTAAGTCAATAAACCTTGTTTCTGGGACACAGAGGTGTGCCTGCATGGAGCAACTTTAAGTATCAGGGCTACAAATGTTTGTCATTACATTTGTGGCAAACCTTAATTTTTTTAGTGGGCAAATCTTATAACTAATATTAGAGAAACCAATCTCTGCCATGGAAATGTGTGATTCATGGAGCAATTTTACTTTGTTTTGAGCATCATAGCACCTAGCACATGAGATAGAAATGCCAAGCTCTGTCCTCTTGGCCTTAGTGCCACCAGCATGATGCTGCTTCTGCCATCCTCCCACATGCCAAAATGAATCAGTGCTTCATGAAGCTAATGTTCCTACATCAATCACTGGGAGGAGGCACTGCTGCTGCTGCCTCAGGACCTGAAAGGCCAGCAGCAAGCATGCAAGCATGCAAATCAAAACTGGGTCAAGGAGAAGCAAGTAGGAACAAGAAATGGGAACAGAAGAAGGAGAATGGGGAGGAAGTGAGATTGGGGAAGACAAAGGATGAAGCAATAATTTTCAAATCCCTAGCATGTGTAAACACCAGTAGACAATATCCAAGCTGTTGTTATATAGCTTCAGTCTTGAGTTCCATCCCCGGATCTTCATAGCAGTCAAAAACTCCCATTGCATCAGACAGTAGGGCAGAGAGACTGAGCCTCTCCTCGTCCTGCGGAGGTTTTGACCACATAATAGCACTTGTGATTATGGGGGAGGGGAGGGAAGAGGTTAAGAAAAAAGGCTAAAAATCACATTTTTTGAAAAAATAAATGTTCTTGGGTTACAACCTCCCGTTGTGTTGCTGAAATGGACAAAAGTTTGAAAATTGACAGTGTTTTTCACCACTGGAAAAGGGTTGCCAGGGTAAGACTTGTTCTTTGGCCAAGGTTTTCAAAACTGGGGGCCTAAAGTGAGGCAGCGATGTCCATAGTTTAGCACCTAATTAAAAGTGCCCAGATTTTCAAAAGTGTTGAGCACCCGGCAGCTCCCACTGACTTCAATGGGAACTGTGAATGTTCAGTAATTTTTATTAAAATCAGGCCACTTTTAGTTGTTGTTATTTATTTGTACTGTAGTGCCACCTCGGAGCCCCAGTCATGGGCCAGGACCCTGTTGTACTAGGCGTTGTACAAACACACCCCAAAAAGACATTCCCTGTGCTAACTGTAGGCATAGGGTGACCATAAGTCCCGTTTTGGCCAGGACAGACCCTTTTTTAAGCCCTGTCCCTGCCGTCCTGACTTTTTTGGAAAAAACTGGCATTGGTCCCGTTTGCTTTTGCCGACTTGATCATTTAAAAAAAGTGGGGTTCAGAGAGAAATGTGCAGGGGGCATAGGGGCGTCGAGAGAGCCCCACACAGTGTTCTATTTTCTGTTTGGCAAACATGGTCACCTTATATAGGTACCCAGTTTTGAAAATCCTGGCCAGCTCACTGCAGTCATTCCTTTGCAGGAAAAGAGTTAAATTCAAACAAGCAAACACAATTGTGTAGGGGGGTGGCAGGACTTGCCTTGTGGGCTAGGGAGTCTGGGCTGAGCCAGCCTGATTGCGGAATGAGCTTCATCTGAGGGGACTCAGGCACGTTCCCCATAAAGAGCAGAAGGTGGCTACAGAAAAGGGAATAAGCAGCTGGCTTAAATGGTGATTAAGCCCAGCTGGGGAAAGGACCGGAGCGTGTGGAAAGCTCTCCAGGCAGGGAGGAGGCCTGAGTAAGCAGGGAAGAGACAGGGTGGTCCAGAGAAGTACTTAAGAGGCTGGGTGGGATGTGGCACAGGGAAAACTACAGCCCAGGTAAAGAAGCAGACCCGGCTGTTCAGTTCAGGGCCCTGGGCTAGCACCTAGCGTTGAGGGTGGGAGTGGTTTCCCACACCACCCCCAAGGAAGGAGGCCTATAAGCTGGTTGCTAGGGTTACTGAGCCCAGGAGGGGGGCTGCAGGCTAAGCCCTGAAGATAGGCTGAGGAAGAGCCCCAGAGAGGGTTGCCAACTTTCTACTCGCACAAACTGAACACCCTTGCCCTGCCCCTGCCCTGCCCCTTCTCCCAGGCTCCACACCTGCTCACTCCATCCCTCTGTCACTCGGTCTCCCCACCCTCGCTCGCTCATTTTCACCAGACTGGGGCAGGGGGTGCGGGGTGGAAAGGGAGTGAGGGCTCTGGGGTGGGGCCAGAAATGAGGAGTTCAGGGTGAGGGAGGGGGCTCAGGGCTGAGTTGGTGGGTTGGGATGTGAGAGGGGGTGATGGCTCTGGATGCGGGTGCAGGCTCTGGGGTGGGTCAGGGATGAATGGTTTGAGGTGCAGGAGGCGGCTCTGGACTGGGACTGAGGTGTTTAGAGTGCAGGAGGGGGCTCTGGGGTGGGGGTGAGGGCTCTGGCTGGGGGTGTGGGCTCTGGGGTGGGGATGAGGGGTTTGGGGTGTAGGAGGTGCTCTGGGCTGGGACCAAGGGGTTCAGAGGGCAGGAGGGGTGTGTGTGGGGGAGTGAGGGCTCTGGCTGGGGGTGCAGGCTCTAGAGTGGGGCTGGGGATGAGGAGTTTGGGGTGCAGGAAGGTGCTCCAGGCTGGGGATGAGGGGTTTGGAGGGCAGCAGGCGGGTGAGGAGGGGGTCAGGGTGCAGCTTCTGGGCAGCACTTACCTTAGGTGGCTCCTGGAAGCAGCGGCATGTCCCCCCTCCGGCTCCTACATGGAGGCACGGCCAAGCGGCTCTGCCCTGTCTGCAGGCACCACCCCCACAGCTCCCATTGGCCACATTGGGGTGGCACTTGGGGGGGGGGCAGTGTGCTGGCTGCCCCTACATGTCCCGGAGGGGGGACATGCTGCTGCTTACAGAAGCTGCACAGCATGGAGGCTAGAAGGGAGCCAGTCAGCCCCTCTGTGTGGCACTGCCACCCACTGAACAGTCAATGGCTTAGTCAGCGGTGCTGCCCGGAGCTGCCAGGATCCCTTTTCGACCTGGTGTTCCGGTCCAAAACCGGTCCAAAACCGGACACCTGGTCACCCTACCCCCAGAGAGAGCAGAAGGATATTGTTTGTGTTAAAGACACTTTTCTGAGGTTTCTAGTTTGGACAGTTGTGACCCCAGAAGGAGAGGCCTTGCCAGAAGGCTGAGTCACTGGAAGAGAAACCACCATGGTGCTGTGTTAGCATGACCAGGTGTCTGCTTTTGGATACTGACCAGGCTGTTGAATGTCTCGTTCATGCAGCGCCACAGCGGGCCTGGCAGGCTCCCTGCTAGCCACTGCACTGCAGACCATGTGGTTCCCGGGTCGGAAAAAGGAGCAGGAGCAGCTCCAGTGACTAGCACTGCTCGAGCTCTCAGCAGGTGGTTGTTGATGGGTTGCTGGTGCACGCTTCTCCCACTGTTGCCTGGCCCTTTTCTCCTCGTGTGGCTGGGCTCAAGATGCGGCATGTGCCCTTCAGCGATCCACAGTCTGTTGCCCCATCACTGGCACCCAGGAGTTGGAGGTATGTGTATCCCCGTCGCTGAGTGCTGGGAAATGGGTCTGCGCCCCCATCCATCCATCCATCCCTCCCCATCCTACCCCCTTGTACCCATTCCCCTCACTGAATCCCTCCCCATCCCACCCCCACTCCTCACTGCATCACTTCCCATCCCATCCTGCCCCCCACACCTACCCATCTGAGCCCTGTACCCCTTACAGCGCTCTCCCACCTGCCCTCCCCACCTCCCAGAGCCTCCACCCCCATGTCCCCACACCCCTGCACCCTATTCCCCTCCATACACTGCTGCACTCTCATTATGTCCCTATACACCCTCTACATCCTCATGCACCTGTAGCCTCCTGCATCCCCATCATCTCACGCCGCCCTCCTTAACCCCTCCTCTCTCCTTCACTGCCTCCTCTCACCCCTACCCTGCTCTCATCTTTGGCCTCTTTCCCTCCCCATCCTCTCTCCGCCACCCCACCCCACCCCTAGCCCCCATCTTTTCCTCTCCAGCCCACCCTCCTCCCTTCCTATCTGTGTGATTTAGGCAGCCCCTGGAAAAGTGTATGAAAAGGTGTCTCTGTGTAGGCAAGTGTGTGCATGCATTGTATGTGTGTAAGAGACTGTCTCTTTGTGTAGGAAGGTGTTTGTATTGCCGCATGTGTGTGTACCTGTGTTAACAAAATTTGCAGCCTAACTCTTTGACTTTCATTCCTTTTGCTGGCTTGTGCACACAAAAAATGACTAGTAATTGCAGAAGAGCCAATGTATGATACATTTTGTCCCACCTTTGTCTAGCTACATTATAAACTCTTTGTTGCAGACTCTCTCTTTTTATGTGTATTATCCAGCACCTATCACCCTGGAGCCCTGATTGGCTTGATCTTAGTTGGGGTCTCTATTTAATATTACAATTGTTGTTTAGTGCCTAATGTGGAAGTACATGTGTTAGTGCATGCTAGAGGTGTACACATGAATACACGTGTGTATCTGCAGGTAGGTGTGGGAGTCAGTTTCTACAGATTTAATTATATAGGTATCTGGACAAGTGTGGTTGTGCTCTGTGGATTTGTATTTGGGCTTCAGGAATGGGCCTTTAATGTGTGATAATGCAGCTGTGATAATGTGTGGTCCTAATTCCACACACAAAATTACACGAACTTTAGTGGAAAAAAAGCATGGAGTTGGTTACAAAAAATGAGAAGAGGGGAAGGAAAGAATCATGAAAACCACTGTGAAATTTCATTTTTTTTAATTACCCTCTTTGACTATTTTGTTGCCAGCTCTAGTGTCCTGTAACAAATAAAACCTGAACTTAACATAATACATCTGTCAAAACAATAAATATGCCTGTTTGGGCCTTGCAGTGAAAATGAGCATGTGAGTGAGGGTGGGGGAGAGCAAGCGACGGAGGGAGTGAGCGGGGGCAGGGCCTTGGGAAGGAGTGGGGCAGATGCGGGGCCTCAGGGAATGGGTGGGGCAGTGGGCGGGGTGTTCGGTTTTCTGGAATTAGAAAGTTCGTAAGCTGCGTCGACCTTCAGCAGGGAGGCACTAGAGAAGTGAGAGAGCTGCTACACCATGTCTGGCCGTGAGGGGGCTGCTTAGCAGGGGAGAGGACTAGTTCATACATTGCAATGAAAGGAAATGTTAAAACCAAAACAGAAGCAAAAAATGTTCAAAGAAACATGTTTAATTGTGGCTTTTGTAACATTCTCTTGGGCCTCATCTATGTGCCCGTATCCCTTTGCGTGCAATTGGTAACTTACCTTTCTGAGTCTGGTGAAGGAAAAAACAACCCAAGAGACAGTTTTCAGAGGGGTATCCGTGTTAGTCTGTAACAGTAAAAACAATGAGGAGTCCTTGTGGCGCCCTGAAGACTAACGAATTTATTCGGACATAAGCTTTCATGGGATGTAACCCACTTCATCAGATGCACGGAGTGGAAAATACAATAAGCAGGTATAATATACAGCTCATGAAAAGATGGGAGTTGCCTTACCAAGTGGGGGGTGGGGTCAGTGCTAACAAGGCCAATTCAGTTAGGGTGGATGTGGCCCATTCCAACAGTTGACAATATGGTGTGAGTATCAACAAAGGGAAAATTATTTTTTGTAGTGATCCAGCCAGTCTTTATTCAGGCCTAATTTGATGGTGTCAAGTTTGCAAATTAATTCCAGTTCTGCAGTCTCTCATTGAAGTCTGTTTTTGAAGTGTTTTTTTTTGTTGAAGATTGGCCACTTTTAAGTCTGTTATCGATAGGGTGACTAGACAGCAAATGTGAAAAACCAGGACGGGGGTGTGGGGTAATAGGAGCCTATATAAGAAAAAGACCCAAAAATAGGGACTGTCCCTACAAAATCAGGACATCTGATCAACCTAGTTATTGAGTGTCCAGGGAAATTGAAGTGCTGGTTCCTACTGGTTTTTGAATGTTACAATTCTTGATGTGTGATTTTTGTCCATTTATTCTTTTGTGTAGAGACAGTCTGATCTGATCAATATACATGGCAGAGGGGCATTACTGGCACATGATGGCATATATCACATTGGCAGATGTGCAGGTGAACGAGCCCCTGATGGTGTGGCTGAGCCCAAGAGACAGGTTGCTATCTTAGCCACACTGGGCTCTGTTCCTAGCTCTTCCACTGATCTGTTGTGTGGTCATAGGCAAACCACTTTATCTGCATGTGCACCTGTTTCCCTCTCACACTTCAGATAGCAAGCTTTCTAAGGACGGCATCATCTTTCTCTGTGCTTGCACAGTGTGTAATGTATTGGGCCATCTGGGTGTTACTGTGATGCAAATAACACTGAACAATCAGTATGTCAGACACATTTGCATTTAACAGCATTAATAGCTTCTGTGAGATCTCTGGGTGACAACAGCCTTCTTCTGGAAAGGTAAATGATTGCCCTTTGCCATACAACATGCATCAGCCAGGAGACTGGCAATGTGATCTCAGTCTAACGTATAGTATGGATATTAACTACAAACCCTCCGATGTTGTAGGCTGCGCCACATGTTGATAGATACGCTAGTAAGAGCCCATGCAACAGAGTCTAAAAACAGCACCAAAAAGTCAGGACCCTTTATCTAATCAATATCTTGGCATGTGGAGCAGTTGACTGCTGGAGCTTGAACCTGGATCTATACACTCCTAGTGAGTTGCTGATAAACTTCCTGCTCAATTCCCTACTCCTTGTTTGCTAGCAGGAGCCGTCAGAAAGCCACAGGTGATCCTAAAACAGGAACTACCTTGTCCTATGGTTACTCTAAAAAACAAAATACAACCACTGTGCCAGCTTCCAAATAAGCTGCCAACACTTGTGGAAATAGCTGCTGGCAACTTCAGATAGACCCTGGCACAGGTCTTGTTAGTCCTTCGCCAATGTGTTGTGTAAGTGAAGGTCTAGTCAGTCCAGAGACAGATTATACTGTACCTTGTGAAACAAAATCCACTGGTAAGCCATTCTGAACTTGTTAAATATGCTCTTAGCTGGGTGGTAGAATCAGGAATAGTGGTTAGGTCATTTAGCACTGAGATAAAAGGCAAATACCTGCAGAAGCTGCTTACTTTATACATATAATTTTGTGGGGGAAGGGGAACAGTATTGAGAGAGGAAGAAGAATCCCTTGTTAAAATGTCACCATTATATTAAAGAGAAGTTGGGATGGCTTTCCTGTCTCTGAAAGGATGATGCATTCCTTTCCCTGGTTACAGCTAACTCATCCCAGAAGTAACATCTCTGGTGGGGACTTGCAAAATCTCTGAAAAGCAAATCTTTTGCCTTTGGAATGCATTGGACTCCCTTATGGAACAGTTTTGGGGCCTGATTCCCATTAGGATTAAAAATATTTTTTTCAGAAATGCCCAAGTGATTTAGGAGACTAAGTCCAGATGGGGGAAAAATTACCTTAAGGTCTTTTTCCATCACTATTGCAGTGCAAAGGGACCTTTTGAGAACCGGGCCTCTGGTATTTATCGCAAGCTAACAGGGAGAAATTTTTGTGGGAACTTCTCTGAAGGTTCAAAAGGCTGGTTAGTACAGCAGTAAGTCAGTGGTTTTACTTTGAAGATGCATTTTCCTTTTATTAATAGCCATTTAATAAAGCAATGAGGAAGGCACAGGGAATTTTGTGGATGAATTTTTGACAAGCAGAGGAGGTCAATGACACAAGGCTAAGCTGAAGGCCATTAACTTCAATCAGTAGTTCCCCAGGCATGGGCTGACCTCTGTCCACTGTTGAGATGGTGATTGCTTTCATTGCTCTATTTTTCATTAACAGACTTCGGTGGGAGTTGAGGAAGCTCAATGTCTCCCAGGAGCTGGCATGTAGTATCTTGCAGGGATAGACCAGGGAACAGAAGATCTTTAAGATTAGTTCCTTTGATGGAAGCTTTGAAAATGCCAGAGGTTTTTAGATGGTGGCCTTGTCAGATATAGGGAAGTGAACAACTGCTTTGTATGCATCAGCAAAATGTGTTTCTGTCCCCTTGACTCACTATTTTAAGGAATTTTATTTCTTTACCTGGGTGCTTCCTTTTTACTTTCTGCAGTGGAGACTTAAAACCCAAAGTCCATCCTAGTCTGACTTTGGATGTATCTCAAAATATAGGGAAATCTTGCAGTGGGGGGCTGTGAGGGGAAGAGCTGATTAGTATCTGAAAGCTTGGATTCAACATGAACTCTGTGACTGAATGCACTGATATTACAAAGGATTAATTACAGCCAATATGTGAGAATTAGTGCATGGTACTAAAACACTCTTCAGGTAACATTGCTGATGCCAGGTGAGCCTCATACGTGGATAGTTACTAAAATGGAGGAACCAACCTAACAAGGACAGAACACCTTGCTTAGCATCTTGCATGCAAATGTATTAAATCCCCTCTGTTAGCATACTCACCCATGGAAATTCTTCCATTCATTTGCAAGCAAAAGTAGAAAGCTACACATATTAGACATGACTCTTCAATGCCCCAGCCTGTGTGAGGCTGGTTATACAGCATGTATATGAATAGGAACACATTTATACACGTGTAAAGTGTCACCACAGCAGAATAGGAGTGTGTTACACCCACTTTTCCTGGGGAGGGGGGCAGAGCAGAAACAGGACTATTATCTTAAAAGCTTATTTATCTCTGTGTCTGGTAGTCAGGAGACCCAGGTTCTATTCCTGACTTGGTCAATGGCCTGCTGGCTGACCTTGGGCACAGCACTTCACCGCCCTGTACCTGTAAAATGGGGTTATTACTGATCTGATTTGTAAAGCACTTTGAGATCTAGGGATGATGATGATAGATTTGGTACAATTAAAATATGAAAAGCTCCTACTCCATTGATCTCTACAACTAAAGCAATGCCTCGTGTGGCAGCTTAGGGTTTTTAGGGAGAGAAGCTATGGTGAGAGACACACACACTCACTGCTAACTTTAAGCACCAAAAGAAAAGTCTAGGTGTTTGCATGAAATCTACTTTATTCATTCTTTGATTCCACCAGGCTTTTCACAACAATAAGAGCTGCACAGCACCCTGTTCAGACTGTCTGGGAAGCTCAGCCCTTGAAGACCCAAGCCATCTGCTGCCAATACCACAATCCATGACACTAAGAATGGGTCCTTTAACTCTGATAAAGCCAAAGGGACAACAGTCCAATATCAGTCTGTGCACTGATACTTGCAATTTGCAAAGTTCAAACACAAGAAGAATGGCAACCTGATACCTTTGTTAGGAATCCTGCCTGGCTACCAGCTTATAAATCAAGCAGAGCTGGGCAAACAGTGCATGTACTTATGAGGGGGGAAAAGACAGGTATGAAGACACAGACTCATAATAAATATATAGCCATTTTTTCTACCTCTTACTCAGAAAATGCATCTTTTGCCTGGAAGCCATCAATAAGTTTTTTTACAGAATTAGCAACATAGTTGCCGATTAACTGCTATGTTTGCGGGGCAGAAGGACACAGCCTAAAGCAGTGATTCTTAACCAGGCGTACACAGACCCCTGGGGATACGCAGAGGTCTTCCACCGGGTACATCAACTCATCTAGATATTTGCCTAGTTTTACAACAGGCTACGTAAAAAAGCACTAGCGAGTCAGTACAAACCAAAATTTCATACAGACAATGACTTTTCTGCTCTATATACTATACACTGAAATGTAAGTACAATATTTATGCTTTTATTTTATAATGGAGGAATTTTTCAGTAACGTGCTGTGACACTTTTGTATTTTTATGTCTGATTTTTGTAAGCGAGTAGTTTTAAGTGAGGTGAGGCTTGGGATCTGCAAGACAAGTCAGACTCCTGGAAGGGGTACAATAGCCTGGAAAGGTTGAGAGCCACTGGCCTGAAGGATAGGAAACCCTGTAAAGTTTCCATAATGGAGTTTCCTCTACTGCAGTCCCAAGGGAGAGGCTATTATGCACTGTGGGCCTCATCTCACAAGTTGCTGAGAGCTGCTGAGCATCCCCATCTCTCACTGAATTCAGTGAGAGTAGAGGGCATCCAGCAGCTTCTCAGCTGTGCCTCCATCACATAGCAAATGGATTCTGTGCCCTGGTAACTCCTCAGAGAAGAGCAGATAACTATCAAACCATGATAGGGGCTCTCTGGTACCTTGCATAATGCAAATGGGGATAGATGAGGATACATGCCAAAACAAAAAGGGAAGGGTCAGGAAAAGTGTGGGGGAACATTGTTTTAGATTCAGCTTTGAGGATGACTACAGAAAAAAGGATGCTCCAGAAGCTAAGATGCTAGTTTGGGACTTAGAAGAACCATGTTAAATTCTGTGCTCTACCATGTGTTTTCCGGTGTGAATTTAGGCAAGTCATTTAATCTGTGCTTCAGTTTCCCTATCTGTAAAATGGGGATAGAAGTACTTCTCTACCGCACTGAGGTGTTGAAGATAAATGTATTAAAGATCATGAGGTACTCAAATACTATGGGAATGAATAAGTACCATAGACAATATGGAGGCAGAAGCCTGAAAACCAAGAGTCTTCTCCCCTCCCCCCCCCGCAGCCTATTTGCATCTCAGTTCTAAAGCCTGGTGAGCAACTAAGAAATGTAGGCTTCATTGCGACCTTCAGTTTTAGCATCATGCTTAATGAATTCTTGATGGCCCAATCACTTTCTCTTAGTGACCAGATTTACACCCCCCGCCCCCACCCAAGGTCTGCAAGTCCTGATTTTTTTTTTCATACTTGGTAATAGGTGCCTATATAAGAAAAATCCCCAAATATGGGCACATCTGGTCACCCTACTCTGTCTGCATCTCATTATTTTTCCTTGTCCTGCAGAGAAACCTGCTTGGGGGCTCATTCACCATAAGCTGCATTGTGAGTGATGTGACCAGGGTCCCAGTGGGAAGCCAGTTGGGGTCACTCAGTTAGGGTGAACTGCAAAGAATGAGGCAGACAATCCCCATGAAGCTGGTGGATATTCCAATACTTAGATTCACCAAGCCAGCATAAAACAGCTTCTCTATTACCTTACTAGTTACTCAGATGTCCAAACAACACAGTTCGCTTAAAGTGATCCAGCCTCAGGCCTGCATCCAGGTACCCACATTAAATATGATGAAAATTTCTGTAACTCTTATTTCATCATATAAAAGAACAGGTTCTGCCAATCTCAAAGGATCGGACACATTACCTCCCAGGTTAATGACTGTTTCAGATCTTACCGAAATACAAGCTACAGTCAATTCTTATTAACTAAACTAAAATTTATTAAAAAACAAAAGAGAGAGAGAGTATGGTTAAAAGATCAGTATACATACAGACATGACTTCAATCCATTGAGGTTCAGATTCACAGCAGAGATGGTGAGCTTTGTAGTTGCAAAGAGTGCCTTTAGAATTCAGTTAATAGGTCATAGTCCAATGTCCAGATCTCATATTCAAGGCAAACCCTCATAACTGGGACCTCAGTCTTGCAACTCAAACTTCCCTTGATGAAGGGTATGTCTACACTACAAAATTAGGGTGATTTTATAAAAGTTGATTTTTAAAAATTGATTTTATACAGTCGATTGCATATGTCCACACTAAACGCATTAAGTCGGCGGAGTGTGTCCTCACTTCCATGGCTAGCATTGACTTACAGAGTGGTGCACTGTGGATAGCTATCCCACAGTTCCTGCAGTCCCCGCCGCCCATTGGAATTCTGGGTTAAGCTCCCAATTCCTGATGAGACAAAAATATTCATGGGTGGTTTTGGGTCCATGTTGTCAGTCGCCCCTCCCTCCGTGAAAGCAACGGCAGACAATCGTTTTGTGCCTTTTTTCTGGGTTACCCGTGCAGGTGCCATACCATGGCAAGCATGTAGTTTAACTATAGGCTGAGCAAGTGCAGAATGTAACCAATAAACATTTCCTCTTCGATGGTGGTGGTAATACATTGCACTTTACCATATACAGCACCTTTCATCTAATGATCTCCTTGCACTTCATACTGGGGTAGGTATTTAAAACTCTATTTTACAGGTGGGTAAACTGACTCACAAGGACGCTGAACAGTGTGCTCAAGGTCAATAAAATCTTCACAAGATTTTTACGCTGTTAGAACAATCTTCTGGGAGGGGGAAGGGAAAGGGAGCTGATGAAATTGGCGGCTGGGGCACAATGGGCTGCTGGCCAGTATGTGATGCAGTGATCTGCATTAACTCGAGAAGCCAAGGTCTATATTCCCTGACTTGCTGTCCAAACAAAGATAAAGGATTTTTAAAACTTTAAATTATGGCCAACAGCTAGAGCAGGGGGTGGGGATGAGGTGGGGGAAGCGTGTAGAAAAAGAGGAGGATGAAGGAGGACAACATGGTAAACATTTTAACTGACTCCAGGGTAACTTATAACTACTTTTATTTGATTTCTGTTTGGTATCTAAGGGGCACATGTTTAATAACTCAGCTGCTCCTAGAGCAGCTTGTGCATGGACAATTGTGAGCTGAGCTCCAGCAGATGGAAATCCAGCATGATTTCTCAGTGCATGATTTCTCTTGAGGTTTGCTGTTGCTAGGGAACTCCCTTTAAACTAGTCTGTTCACTTGCAGACCTGTTATAATGGGCACAGGATGTCTCTGGGTTGTGGAGAGTGATGGACTAGTTTATTTACTTATGCATAAACTTGTTGTGATCTAAAAGGCCCCCAAAGCTATTATCACATAGGAAAACGTAGGCGAACAGCTGCTGTTTTTGACAAGTACTACAATGTAGTGGTGTTGAATACTCCCCTTCGTGTGTAGCTTGTTCAGTGAAATAGGAAATACAAAGGTCTCTTTCCTCTCTGAGCCCTCAAAATGTCAGTCTGGTATTTAAATCAAAGATCAATTGACTCTTCTGCCAGCTAAGTTAAAGCAGGAGGCCCATGAGGCAGGATGGCAGGTTTTAGTCCTGCCTCTGCAATGCAATTAATTCACTGTGAGCATTAGTATGGTCCTCTGTAAAATGGATACAATAACCCTTATATACCTAGAAAGGATACTGGTGAGAATTAGGGTACGTCTACACTACGGGACTATTCCGAATTTGCATAAACCAGTTTTGTAAAACAGATTTTATAAAATCGAGTGCGCGCGGCCACACTAAGCACATTAATTCGGTGGTGTGCGTCCGCGGTCCGAGGCTAGCGTCGATTTCTGGAGCATTGCACTGTGGGTAGCTATTCCCTAGCTATCCCATAGTTCCCGCAGCCTCCCCCGCCCCTTGCAATTTCCGGGTTGAGATCCCAGTGCCTGATGGGGCAAAAATCATTGTCGCGGGTGGTTCTGGGTAAATGTCGTCAGTCACTCCTTCCTCCGGGAAAGCAACGGCAGACAAGCATTTTGCGGCTTTTTTCCCTGGATTGCCCTGGCAGATGCCATAGCATGGCAATCATGGAGCCTGTTTTGCCTTTTGTGACTGTCACCGTATGTGTGCTAGATGCCGCTGACAGAGGCGATTCAGCAGCGCTACACAGCAGCATGCTTTTGCTTTTGCATGACAGCAGAGATGGTTACCAACCATACTGTACCATCTACCAATCCATAAATTGGTAAAAAGATGAGCATGGCTACCAGTCCTTTTGCACTGCGCCATCTGTTGCTGTCATAAGTGCCCCTGGTTGCTCTTAGCCAGGGGCGCAAAAGCCAAAATTGGGAATGACTCCCTGAGTCAATCCCTCCTTTATGGTATCAAAAAACAGAATCAGTCCTGCCTAGAATATGGGCAAGTGTACTAGAGAACCACTGTATCATAGAACCAGAGAGCACAGCTGCTCTGTGTCAGATCCTGCAGGAATGATGAGCTGTATGCTATTCACAGGGGGTGCTCCTGCAACAACCCCACCTGTTGATTCCGTTCTTCCCACAGCCTTCCTGGGCTACCATAGCAGTGTCCCCCCACTTGTGTGATGAAGTAATAAAGAATGCAGGAATAAGACACAGTGACTTGTTAGTGATAAATGAGTGGAAGGCAGCCTCCAGCTGCTATGATAGTCCAGACAGGACATTAAGGAGTGTGGAGGAGAGGAGCCCAGCATCCCTCTGCTAGTCCAGGGGCAATTGAATCTTTTCTTTACACATGAAGGGTGGGGGCTGATGAAGCTCAGCCCCCTGTTGCTATGATGAAGACGGTTATCAACCATACTGCACCATCTACCATGAAAAATTAGGTACACATGGCATTGGGGGACCTGACAGATGCTAGTCTGCATGGTTACCAGTCCTTTTGCACTGCACCACGTGCCAAAAAGCTCATGATGATGAGGACGGATACCAGTCATATTGCACCATCAGCCACCCATAGCGGGGGAGGTGGGAGCAAGGATGTTGGTGTTGACTGCTGCAGCATTGCGTCTATCTGCAGCATTCAGTAAAGATAGGGTGACATGTTAAATAGTCACGAGAGGATTTTTTCCCTTTTACTTCTGGGGTGGGTGGGGAGGTGTACATTGCCGAGCTATGCCCTGAACCACCATGGACAGTGTTTGTTTGACCCTAGAGGCACTTGGAGCTCAGCCAAGAATGCAAATGCTTTTCGGAGACTGCAGGAACTGTGGGATAGCTTGAGTCCTCCAGTCCATGAGCGTCCATTTGATTCTTTGGCTTTCCGTTACGCTTGTCACGCTGCAGTGCGCTGAGTCCCTGCTATGGCATCTGTCTGGAGAATTTTTAAAAATGATTCTGAATTTCGTCTTCTATAACGGAGCGCTGATAGAACGGATTTGCCTGCCCTTACTGCGATCACATCCGCATGGTCCATGCGGGAGCTCTTTTTTTATTTTGATTTCGGACTGCATCACCACCCGTGCTGATCGGAGCTCCACGCTGGGCAAACAGGAAATATTCAAAAGTTCACGGGGCTTTTCCTGTCTACCTGACCACTGCATCCGAGTTCAGATTGCGGTCCAGAGCGGTCAGTGGTGCACTGTGGGATAGCTCCCGGAGGCCAATACCATCGATTTGTGGCCACACTAACCCTAATCCAATATGGCAATTCCGATACTAGCGCTACTCCTCTCGTTAGGGAGGAGTACAGAAACCGGTTTAAAGAGCCCTTTATATCGATATAAAGGGCCTCTTGGTGTGGACGGGTGCAGCGTTAAATCAGTTTTATGCTCCTAAAACCGGTTTAAACGCATAGTGTAGACCAGGCCTTTGTGCTTGGGAGGGAGAATGCTTTCTAAAATACTCTATATAAATGCAAGGTATTGATATTAGAAAGTTCCTAAAATTTAAATTCTGCCTTTTTATTATGGAGTCAAAGGCTGATTCTGGTTTTAAAAGGGTATCAAGAGTGGGATAAAACCTAGTCCTATTAGATCTGCTTTTGATTCTGACCTGGCTGGCGTTAAGATGCAATCCTGCTTGTATTGAAATCAGAAGCAAAATTCCCATTAGTTTCAATAGGAGCAGACTTTTCAGAGTAGAGCTGAGTCCAGCTTTGCTGGATCAGACCCTGAGCCACTAACTGTTTAATGAGAGCTAGCTCAGGCCTTTCAAAACCAAAAGCATCCTTATTTTAAAGTGAGGGTTTCCTGCTTTTCCTTATTTCCAATTTCAAGGGAATTCTTCCTTATGAGCCAGCACTGCTGGTTGGGCTCATTGCTAGAACTGTGAGTGGACCATGTATGCACATACAACCCCTCCATGCCACAACTCCAACTCACTCAGAGCAATGAGAAGAATCAAATTTCCAACTGACTTTGCAAAAAGCAAAATGTCTTGTTGCTTTACTAAACTCAAAAGGCAGATAAGTTCATGGTGCAATTTTCTGTTCTCTGACTGGCTCCAGAAAGAAACCCAGCAGTGATTATGAAATGATGACATGACAAATCTGATAAATATATAGAATAACTGGAAATAAAACATTTAGCCGTAGAACAAGAGATGCTATCCCAGTGCCAACACAACAATGAATAGTTGCTTTTGATGGGCTGTATAGGATATTGCCTTCAGAAAGCATGATCAGCACAGAATGAGGAACATGATAGCTGTCAGACTCCCATTTACCATAGGTGCTGAACATTTTAAGTGGTGAGCTTGAGGATCTGTTCTGACCTCAGCCATAGATGGCCTTTCAGCACCCCACACTAGGGACTTCCTAGTGGTCACAAGTTCATCAGAGCTTCAGCTCAGAACAAGCATCCAATCTCATGGGGGTCTCAGTAGACCAATCCACCCCTAAGGATTGAGGCCCTCTGTAGACCAGGGAGGGTCCTGTCTGTTTACTGGATCAGGAAGAAGGCCCTGAGTCTGCATAAGTCCCAGGCTTTTATCCAAATGTATTGCCTTTGTTGGTCTCTGGAGAATTCAGTTTGAACTAGTATATACACCTCTCCCCAGGGAGGTGGCTTCAAAGGCTGATAACAGAGAAAGTTCATTAGCATCCTCCCTCCCTACCTAGAGAAGGTGCCTACAAAACCACAACATATACAACTGCATTTTTAATACAATGTACCCCAAAGGTGTTAACATTAATTTAGTAAGGTTAAGGTTAAGCTTAACTCATTAAAGCTATCTTAATTTGTTTGTTCAGTTTATGATCGGTCTGTCACAATGGTCACATTCATCATTATCCTGCTGACAATAAGAACAGGAGTACTTGTGGCACCTTAGAGATTAACAAATTTATTTGAGCATAAGCTTTTGTGGGCTACAACCCACTTCATTGGATGCATGCAGTGGAAAATACAGTAGGAAGATATATAGATATATCTATATACATACACAGAGAGAGAGAGAACATGAAACAATGGGTGTTACCATACACACACTAACGAGAGTGATCAGTTAAGGTGAGCTATTACCAGCAGGCGAGAGTGCTCATTAGAGTGTGTATGGTAACACTCATTGTTTCATGTTCTCTCTGTGTATATATTTATCTTCCTACTGTATTTTCCACTGCATGCATCCGATGAAGTGGGCTGTAGCCCACGAAAGCTTATGCTCAAATAAATTTGTTAGTCTCTAAGGTGCCACAAGTACTCCTCATTCGTCAGAGACTGAACCTAGGATTTTCAGCTCCAAAACCCTCTCCCATGTGACCTAATGGCATAACACCATTCCATATTTGTAAGCAGGCTGTTATCCCGACCTCAGCTATTAGAGATTGATGTGATCCTATGCAATAAATTAGTGTCTAGACTTAGTTGAAAGACTGAGGGAAGGAGGGGACTACTAAGATATTAAACTATGAAAATTTTGGTGGCATTTGTAACAAAACAATTTCAAAATGTAATGCTTGAAAAATGGAGAAAATATTGACAAAGATTTAATCAAATGTTTTGTTTTTGCAATTTGGATTTTAAAAGAAACTTCAACCAGGATGCATGCAATTACTTGTGCGTGCACTTCGGACTCCAGCCTGGGAGGTGATCAGCATCTTCACCCAGGAGTCCAGGGTAAACAGTTTACTCACTTCTCATTGGGAGATTATAGAGTTTAGGTTAGTTTACCTACTAGTACCCCACCCCCACTGCTTCCAACTCTAACTGAAGTCAATACGCATTGGTGGTGCTCAGATTGCGTTGAACTTAAAGACCCACATTTTTATAAATTTGACCTTAAATGTCTTCCTCCTCCCCCTTTAAACTCATGACAACTAAGGTATCAAAAGCTAAGAGGTAGGGAATAAAATGGGAGACAGTAACTAGAAACAACAGGACGTCTGGCCTAGCAGAGGTCTGTGAAAGGCTATAGCATCTCTGCAGGTTGCTATAGACTACCCAACCTGGAGTGAAAGAGCAGAAGAAAGAGGAGCGAGGATAATTGAGGCCAAACATTGGGGGATGGGAGGAAGAGAAATTTTATCTAACTGAACAATAGCAGGGGAAACTCTCTAAAGGGAAGGGAAATGGTGACGGGTGGAGATGACAGATAAAGCAAATGATAAAGAGGATGTGTGAGACCTCCCTGCGATTCTGTTTTCCAGTAAATGTCAATGTGTGAAGGAGAATTGCAGCCCGGTTTGCTAGCTGGACAGATGCTAGAGGAGCATGGCTGTATTAGTGCCAAGGCACACATATGAAAATAGTTTCTGATGAGGCGTAAAGTGTGTTGCTTTTAGGAAGCTTGGTCACCATCCCTTGGGGAAATGCAGCACAGTGGGAAAATGTTTGATATGTCTTCAGATACATACTTATTACAATCCACATTCACTTCCTAATCTGCATCAGTGTGGCCTAGTCGAAATTCAGTCTTATAGACTCTGGTTTTAAATGATTCACTGCGGTGTAGCATGCCAGCAAAATGCACCTGTGCTGTTGCCCAGCATATCTGGTGTGTGCTTTCTGAAGTCCAGTGTTTCCATGCTTAACTCTGCATGGAAGCAGTCATGACCCCCTTCAGTGATACAGTTAATGACTGGTTAGGATTAATAATAGCTTCTTTTCATACTGCAGTGTCCCTGTCAGTGTTTGCATTAAGGGAATGTCTTGTTTTCTTTAAGAATCCTTGCAGAACCCTGCAAATAACACATGGGACCAAATTCATCGCTGGTGGCAGTAATGCTACTGAGAGTTTAGAGTTGAATTTGGCCCAATGTTCCATAGTCCACTGTTTCCTTTTGCATAGGAGATATACCAAGGTGTATGGTATCATGAAGAAAACAAGAGAAGATAACCAAAATAAAAAAACCCAATCCTCCTAATGAGTGACTTTTTACAAGAAAATAAGTAGGAAAGTTGCATTTGGGAATGGCTGGCTTATTTACAAGTATTTTTCTTTCACATTGGGGAAAGAAGAGTTTTGGGGGGGTCTTTTTATAACCATGGGTGGCAAGTTTGTAAAAATTTTGGTGGTGCCCAGAACCTGCCCCCCAACTCCGCCCCCCCAAACTCCACCCCCACCTGCCTAAGGCTCTGGGAGGGGGCTCGGCGGGGGAGGTCTGGGGTACAGATCCTGGGCTGGGGATTAGGGTGCAGGAGAGGTGCAGGGTGCAGGCTTTGGGATGGAGTTTGGGTGCTGGGTGCAGGCTCTGGGCTTGGGCAGGGGGTGGGTCTGCGGGAGGGGGTGAAGGGTGCAGGCTTTGGGACGGAGTTTGGGGCTGGGAAGGGGTGTGTGGGGAGGGGGTGCACCTTCTGGGGAGGGAGTTTGGGGATAGGAGGGAGTGCAGGGTGAGGGCTGTGGGGCTGAGGATGAGGGATTCATGATGCAGGATGGGGCTCAGGGCTAGGGAAGAGGGTTGGGCTGTGGGGTGAGGGCTGTGGGGCTGGGGCGGAGGGGTTCATGATGCGGGGGGGGCTCAGGGCTGGGGCTGAGGATTAGGGTGCAGGGGGATGAGGGCTATGGCTGGGGATGAGGGTTTGGGGCGTTGGAGAGGCTCAGGGTAAGGGCAGCCTGCCTTGCCATTAGGGTATGGCAGGCACTAGGACCCTGCGGCAGCAGACAGCAGTTCTGCTGGGAGCCCTGCCGCAGCACAGAGCAGGCAGGGGAGAGGCACTGCGCTGCCTTCTGTCAGGCAGGGATGCAACGCGGCGCAGCGGGGGTGGAGGGGTGGCAGGCAGGGGCTTGGACCTGCTCCAGGTGGGGTCGCGGCGGGGCAGGGGGGGGAGACCTGCGGGGGCCGGGGCCCGATCCAGGCAGGGCTGGGGGAGAGACCCAGCTCCAGCTATTGCTGGAGCAGGGCACCCGGCCCTGAATATTCCTAGAGCCCGGGCACCGCACACAGATATAACCTGCCGCCTATGTTTATAACGTGGGTTTCCATACAGTGGCATAAAAGTGACTGCTGAGGGCTTTTTTAGAGGACTGTGACGGACATGTTTTCTCTTCTAGGATGTTTCTTACACCCAGCCTCTGCCTTGAGGCTAACATGCAGGCTTAGTTCCAGCAAGAGAAATATACCAGGGAAAATCTTTGTTTCCACTGACATACATTTTTTTCAATCCTATGCTTCTCACCCCTGACTTCCCTCAGACCGGGGCCCAGTCCAAACTGGTATCCTAAATGTTAGCTATAATCACCATGTAGACGCCATGACAGAGTTGTAGACCAAGACCCTTGTACTCTGAAGTGAATTGGACCTAAATTCTGTGACACAACCCCCTGGTTTTGACAACAATCTGCTGATTAGTTCTGTGGCAAACTGGGAATCATGTGGCAGATTCAGGTATGCTAGACAAAGATATGAGTAATGCAAACCGTACCATGTCCCTCATGTACTTTCATACCAAACTGAATTTATATTAATTGCCACAGATTTTTGCATTGCCAATACGAAACTGCATCCTGGAAGCTGTCATGGGAGAAACTGGAGGTTGACAGACCTTGGTAGTGGAAAGCTGGGGAATCTGGTACCCTGGGAAGGTACAGAAGGTCAACTGGAATTTTGGAACTCAAGGTTTAGTGCTGGGGAGAGGCTGTTTGTGGGCAAAGATGGAGGTGACTTGAAATGTCTTGGGAAGCTTAAATTCCTAATTCCACTCTTTAGTATCCCCTGAGACCTGCCAGCCTTCCGACTGCTCTAGCGCAATATGCCACCGTCTCCAATAGCAGTTCATACACACACACATTCAATGAATGTTTGTGTTAATTGTTTCACAGCTGATAACTTTAACAATGCTGACATTTTAAGCTATTAATAGGTACCATAAACCTTAATAGGTTTGAGTTGACATGTCATTGAGATGACTGAGGCAGTTCACGCTTTTCAGGGTTGTAGGTGAATGAGATTAGGTCACTAGACTGGGATTTTGGGTTCAACTTTCAGTTCTGCTGTAAATTCCCTGGGATTTGAGACTAGTCACTTAAAATGTATGGCCTTGTGTAAATAAGGTTGACTTAGACTGTAAGCTCTTCAGGGTAGGGATGGTCTCACTCTGTATATACACGGCCCCTATCACAATGGGCCCTGTTCTCAATTGGGGTGTCTACATACTACTATAATACAAGCAAATGCTAGAATAATTTCAGTGACGGTTTAGTGGATTCTCAAGAACTTTACTAATCTGCAGAATTTTGTAAAAAGGAGGCCCTAGTAACAAATATGCATCTCTTCATGATCTCATCTCTGCTGTGGTGGTAGTCATGTGATGAACGGCAACACTTGTGAGGGAGGTCGTATGGTGCCATACATAGGATAAGCTACTGGAATGCCAATGACACGGGTTGTGTTCCCAGTTCTGCTGTTCAGTAGATGTGGGAGCTTGGACAAATGCTTTATCCTCCGTTTCCCTATCTGAATGATATTCACCCACTCTTGTAAAGACTTCTGAGATCTACAGAAGCGAAAAGTATCGCTCTAATCTTTGTATCAAAACAGACTGCTTTCAGCGCAACCTTTCCCTTGGCCCTCCCTGGACTACCATAGAACTTGTAAAGGAAAAGGTGAAGGCATATTCATTTGTGCATATTTATTTTCTGCAGAGCCCTTTGTTTGTTGAGCTGTGGTTTTGAAGAATCAGCAAAGTTTCCCTTTCTCCTGTGTGTAGCAGGAAGAGTCTCCTCGCTATTTGATCTCTAAAGCCCCTAGCAGTAGGGCACTTGGAGACAGAATTGTGACTCCTATGGGTGGGATGTGCCACCCTAGGGTTAGGGCTTCTATGGGTAGGGCTCGCTACCCTATGGTTTGAGATCCTATGGTACCAGAAATGGAGCTATGGTTAGGGTTTCTATAGGTAGGGTTTCCTGCCCAGGTTTAGGGTTCCTATGACTAGGGCACTTGGAGCTAGGGTTAGGGTTCCCACAGGTAGCGCTTTCTGCCCTAGGGTTAGGGTTTCTATGGGTAGGACACCTGGAACTAGGGTTGGGGTTGGGTCTCCTATGGGTGGGGCTACCTGCCCTAGGGTTGGGGTTCCATGGGGGTTCCTCAAGGAATCAATTCTGAACCACTTAGAGGGGAAAGTGATCAGGAACAGTCAGCATGGATTCACCAAGGGCAAGTCATGCCTGACTAACCTAATTGCCTTTGTAACAGGTGGGTCCAGGGCTCAACCCTCTGAGGGGAGGAGGGGAGCCACACCGGCCCGAGTAAGCAGTACAGGAGCTCAGGCCTCTGGCAGCAGGCTGAGCAGGAAACAGTACAGGGGCTCAGGCCTCTGGTAGCAGGCTGAGCAGGAAACAGTACAGCGGCTCAGGCCTCTGGTAGCAGGCTGAGCAGGAAACAGTATAGGAGCTCAGGCTGAGCAGTCTGGTGATGGGGATAACTGCCACCCGTGAGTGGGGTGGCAGGGGGGACACAGGCCCACTCACTCCACTGTGTCCCGGCCCGGGGCCCTAGGCAGCGGTCGTTACCGCTGATGGTCAGTGGGGATCCTGACCACAACACACTGACATGGGCTCTATCTGCTCAGCGGCCTGACTGAGGTCGGCTGCCCCCGGGCCACTTCCAATATCCCCCTCTGGTCCTACCTGGTCCACGGCATCTGGTCCCGGGAAGTCCCACTGCATGGGTTCCTCAACTCCCGGACTGGGGGGTAGGTCTGGTAGGTCCTCAGGGAAGTCCGGCCAACTCTGCTCCGGGGGTTCCTCAGGGTAGCAGCACGGGGGTGGGGAGGTTCCTAGCAGCTCCTCGTCATAGGTGGTGCGGGGAAGCTCCGGCAGGTCTTCCCAGTAGCGGATCAGGGGTATCTCCGGCCAGTCCGGGCAAGGGCTCTGGGCTCCAGTGGCTCCCCCGTCAGGAGCTCCCTCAGGCAGGTCTGCTCCCCGTGGTGGCTGGGGCCTGACTGAGCTGGATGGGCTGGCTTTTATCCTTCCGGGTCGCCGCCTGACCCTTTGAGGGGCGGGCTTACCACTCTGTAACCCTGCCTCTTCCTGTGGCCGGGGCTCAACCCTCTCCGGGGAGGAGGGGAGCCACACTGGCCCGCTACATTCCCCCCCCACCCAAGCCTGGTTCCCATACCTTGGGGCCAGGTCCTTCCATTTCTCCAAGGCGGGACAGGAAGTCGGCATTTGCATGGTCCTTGCCTGCCCGATGCCGGATGTTAAAGGCATAGGGTTGTAGGGCTAGGTACCACCGCATGATACGGGGGTTGTTACCCTTCATTCGCATTAACCATTGGAGGGCTGCATGGTCCGTGATGAGGGTAAACGGGGCACCTAGGAGAAAGAATCGGAGGGCATCACAGGCCCACTTTACCGCTAGGGCTTCTTTCTCGATTACTGCGTAGTTTCGCTTGCGGGGGAATAGTTTCCGGCTGAGGTATATTACTGGATGGTCCCCCCCTCTGCTTCTGACGCGTCTGTCTGTAGGATAAACGGCTTGTCGAAGTCCTGGCTGTACAAGACTGGTTCCTGGCACAGGCGGTCCTTAAGGGTCTGGAAGGCCACCTTGCACTCAGCCGTCCAGCGCACTTGTCGGGGGCTATTTTTAGTGAGGAGCTCAGTTAGGGGTGTGGCAATTGATGCGCATTGCGGAATAAACCGCCGATAATACCCGGCGAGGCCCAGGAACTGCCGCACTTGGCGTTTCGTCGTGGGCGTGGGACAGTCTGCAAGGGCTTGTACCTTGCCCACCAGGGGTCTTATTCGTCCTCCCCCCACAGTGTAGCCAAGATAGGTGGTCTCCTGCCAGGCGATCCTACATTTCTTAGGGTTGGCGGTCAACCCTGCCTCTCGCAAGGTTCGTAGGACCGCGGCGACCTGGTTGAGATGATCTTCCCAGTGGCGACTGTAAATTACCACGTCATCCAGGTAGGCGGCCGCATACTCCTGGTGTGGCCGCAAGAGGTGGTCCATCAGCCACTGGAAGGTCGCGGGGGCACCATGGAGGCCAAATGGCATCCGATTGAATTGATAAAGCCCTGAGGGGGTAACAAAGGCAGTTTTCTCTTTAGACGCTTCGTCGAGTGGGATCTGCCAATATCCTTTGCTCAGGTCCAGGGTGGTAATAAATTGGGCTTCCCCCAGGCGGCCCAGGAGTTCGTCCACCCTGGGCATCGGATAGGCGTCAAAACGCGAGATGGCGTTTACCTGACGGAAGTCTATACAAAATTGGCGGGTGCCGTCCGGTTTGGGGACCAGAACCACCGGACTGCGCCATTCACTGCGGGAAGGCTCGATGACCCCCACGGCTAACATGGCTCGGACCTCTTCTTCTACCTCCTGACGCATCCGGTAGGGCAAAGGCCGGGTGGTTTCTCTGATCGTCTTCCCTGGCTCGGTCATAATCGTGTGGCAGGCCAGGGTCGTATACCCTGGGACTGCCGTGAAGGTTTTTTGGAAAGCCTGCAGGAGACACTTAGTCTGCTTACGCTGCTCCGCCGTGAGCGAGGTGCCTGCCGGGGGTTCCTCCAAACCCCCCGTCTCGGTCGCGTCCGGGCCCAGTTCGGGCTCAGGCGGGCAAGGATCAATCAGTAGGCCCTCTCGGTCACACCATGGCTTTAGCAGGTTGACGTGGTAGACCTGGAGTTTCTTCCGTCGGTCGGGTTGGCGGATTTCGTAGGTCACGGGTCCCACTTGTCGCGCCACCTCATAGGGCCCCTGCCAGCGGGCCAATAGCTTGGACTCGCTGGATGGGAGAAGCAGCAGGACCCGGTCCCCGGGAGCAAACCTCCAGGCCTGTGCCTCTCAGTTGTAGTTCCGTCCCTGCTTCGCCTGAGCTGCCTGCAAATTCTCCCGGGCTAGTGTCCCGGCTTGAGTTAAGTACTCCCGTAATTGGAGAACGTACTGGAGGAGGCCCTGGTTTGGAGAGGCCGACTCCTCCCACGTTTCCCGCATCAGATCCAGAAGTCCGCGGGGTCTTCGTCCGTACAACAGTTCAAAGAGGGAGAACTTGGTCGATGCTTGGGGAACCTCCCGGATGGCCAGCAACAGGGGCGGTAGGAACTGGTCCCAGTGTCGCAGTTCCCCGGGGGGGAATTTTTTTAGCAAGTCCTTAAGGGTGCGGTTAAACCGTTCTACCAACCCGTCGGTCTGCGGGTGGTATACGGTCGTGTGAAGTTGTTTCACCCCCAGGAGTTTGCAGACCTGTTGGAGCAGCCGGGACGTGAAATTAGTGCCCTGATCCGTTAGGATCTCCCTAGGCAATCCTACTCGGGCAAAAATCTTTATCAGTTCCCCCGCAATCATCCGGGCAGTGAAGCTCCGCAGGGGGAACAGCCTCGGGGAAGTGGGAGGCGTAGTCCACGAGGACTAGGACATATTGGAACCTGGCCGCGCTTCGGGGAAGCGGGCCTATCAGGTCCATGGTGACCCATTCAAAGGGGGTCTCGACCACTGGCATAGGGACTAAGGGCGCCTTGGGTACCCGAGGCGGGGCGGCCAGTTGACACTCGGGGCAGGAGGTACAATATTGCTTCACCTCTTGGTGGATACCGGGCCAGAAAAACCGCGCCAGGATTCGGGCGAGGGTCTTTTCTTGCCCGAGATGCCCGGCGGCGGGCACATCATGGGCCAACTGCATCACGGCCCTTCGATGACAACGGGGTACCAGCAATTGCGTCAAGGGTTCCCGGGTGCGCGGGTCTCGGTCGATGCGGTAGAGCCGATCCTGACGCAGCTCAAAATGGGGCCACTGCGTGGCCCGGAGAGGATCCACTACGGAGCCGTCGACGGCCGCCAGTTGCTCGTAGGCCCGGCTAAGCGTCGGGTCCGAACGCTGGTCGTGGCAAAAGTCAGTGTCGAAGCGAGGTTTCGTGGGAGTTGGCCCCGGCGACCCCTTATCATCTTGGTCTCCTCCTTCGCTCTCCTCACCAGCCTGCTCCACCTCCGGCGGAGGTCCCCGGGGTTCGGCAGCCAACCCCGGCGTTGACCGGACGATCTCTTCGAAGGTGGGCCAATCTCGTCCCAGAATCACGGGATAGGCCAGGCCGGGCGCCAGGCCGACTACCACCCGCCGGGCAAGGCCCCCCACCGTTAGCCGGGCCCAGGCACTCGGGTAGGGTCGGACATCTCCATGGATGCACTGTAATTGTATTGGCTGCAGACGGGGGTCGGCTGGGGGTCCCAAAATCTGGCGAACCAGGGTCTGGCCGCACCCAGAGTCAATCAGGGCCCGTGTGGCTTGGTCCTCCACCATCACTGGGATTGTGAGCTTGGGTGCCTCTGGCCGTCGGGCCCGGCCGTCCCCTGCATAGACCTGCCCGAAACTGCAGTCCATTTCGGGACAGTCGCGTTGTCTATGTCCCGCCTTCCCACACCTAAAGCAGGGACCGAGCTCAGGTCGCCCACTCCGAGGGAGGCCTGTCCGGGTACTTGGGGGGAGGGGGGCTTCGACGGCCCTTTGGAGCTCCCTGGTTGGAGGCCGGGGTGGTCAGCCGGGAAGCCGCCTCCGAGCCCGAAGTCTGGGATCCCGGTCGAGAGTCTGGCCCATGGCCTGAGCCCCGTGGGCTGGGCCGGTCCGACGTCTTCCTCTCCTCACGGGCCCATTCGGGCCCGGCAATAGGTGGCCAGAAGGTGGGCCCTATAGAGGCTTCAGCGGCCAGGAAGCCCTCCATCAGCGCGACGGCATCAGCCAAGGTCGTCGGCCGGTGGCGGAGTACCCAGGCCCTCCCCTTGGCCGGTAGGATATGCACAAATAGTTCTAAGACCACCTGCTCAGCGACCTCCTCCGCTGTCCTGACCTCTGGCTGCAGCCACCGGCGGCAGGCTTCTTTTAAGGTCTGGGCCACCATCCGGGGACGGGCGCCCGCAGGGTAGGTGTACCGCCGGAACCTCTGTCTAAACGTCTCGGGGCTGACGTCCAAAGCGTCCAGGACTGCCACTTTTACTTGGTCATATTCCCTGGCCTCTTCGGTCGCCAGCCCACGGTAGGCTGCTTGGGCCGCCCCGGTCAAATAGGGGGCCAACAGAGTGGCCCATTAGTCTCTCGCCCACCCTGCGACGAGGGCCACCCGTTCAAACGTGACCAAGAAGGCCTCGGGGTCATCATCTGGGCCCATCTTGGTCAGGCGCAGGGGGGCCGCCGACCGTGGGCCCCCCCCAGCACCCTCCCCCGCTGGCCAGTCGGCGGGGCGGGGTACAGGCCCCAGGAGGTGCTGTAGCTGGTTCCCCAGCTGCTGGACTAACTGCTGTTGCTGCTCCAGCTGAGCGGCCTGCTGCTGCTGCCGGAGCTGAGCTGCGTCTCGCAGCTGCTGCTGTTCCAGCTGGGCGGCATGCTGCTGTTGCTGCTGTAGGAGCTGAGCTGCCTGTTGCCGCTCCTGGCTTTCCACCAGCAGCTGGAACAGCCGGTCCATATCCATTTTCCTGGCTGAGAGGGGGCGTACTGCCACCCTCTTACCGGCCCCTTCTCACAGGGGCAAGGGATCAAGTCCCTGGTCAGGTGCCACTTGTAACAGGGGCGTCCGGGGCTCAACCCTCTGAGGGGAGGAGGGGAGCCACACCGGCCCGAGTAAGCAGTACAGGAGCTCAGGCCTCTGGTAGCAGGCTGAGCAGAAAACAGTACAGGGGCTCAGGCCTCTGGCAGCAGGCTGAGGAGGAAACAGTACAGGGGCTCAGGCCTCTTGCAGCAGGCTGAGCAGCAAACAGTACAGGAGCTCAGGCCTCTGGCAGCAGGCTGAGCAGTAAACAGTACAGGAGCTCAAGCCTCTTGTAGCAGGCTGAGCAGGAAACAGTACAGGAGCTCAGGCCTCTTGTAGCAGGCTGAGCAGGAAACAGTACAGGAGCTCAGGCCTCTTGTAGCAGGCTGAGCAGGAAACAGTACAGGAGCTCAGGCCTCTTGTAGCAGGCTGAGCAGGAAACAGTACAGGAGCTCAGGCCTCTTGCCGCAGGCTGAGCAGTCTGATGAGAGGGATAACTGCCACCCGTGAGTGGGGTGGCAGCGGGGACACAGGCCCACCCACTCCACTGTGTCCCGGCCCGGGGCCCTAGGCAGCGGTCGTTACCGCTGACGGTCAGTGGGGATCCTGACCGCAACACACTGACATGGGCTCTATCTGGTCAGCGGCCTGACTGAGGTCGGCTGCCCCCGGGCCACTTCCAATATCCCCCTCTGGTCCTACCTGGTCCACAGCGTCTGGTCCCGGGAAGTCCCACTGCATGGGTTCCTCAACCCCCGGACTGGGGGGTAGGTCTGGTAGGTCCTCGGGGAAGTCCGGCCAACTCTGCTCCGGGGGTTCCTCAGGGTAGCAGCACGGGGGTGGGGAGGTTCCTAGCGGCTCCTCGTCATAGGTGGTGCGGGGAAGCTCCGGCAGGTCTTCCCAGTAGCGGATCAGGGGTATCTCCGGCCAGTCCGGGCAAGGGCTCTGGGCTCCAGCGGCTCCCCCGTCAGGAGCTCCCTCAGGCAGGTCTGCTCCCCGTGGTGGCTGGGGCCTGACTGAGCTGGATGGGCTGGCTTTTATCCTTCCGGGTCGCCGCCTGACCCTTTGAGGGGCGGGCTTACCACTCTGTAACCCCGCCTCTTCCTGTGGCCAGGGCTCAACCCTCTCCGGGGAGGAGGGGAGCCACACTGGCCCGCTACAGCCTTCTATGATGAGATAACCGGCTCTGTGGATGAGGGGAAAGCAGTGGATGTGCTATTTATGGACTTTAGCAAAGCTTTTGATACAGTCTCCCACAGTATTCTTGCCAGCAAGTTAAAGAAGTCTGGGCTGGATGAATGGACAGTAAGGTGGATAGAAGACTAGCTAGATGGTCGGGCTCAACGGGTAGTGATCAATGGTTCCATGTCTAGTTGGCAGCCGGTATCAAGTGGAGTGCCCCAAGGGTCGGTTCTGGGGCTGGTTTTGTTCAATATCTTCATTAACGATCTGGAGGATGGTGCAAGCAGTGGACTGGATGAGGATGGTGTGGACTGCACCCTTAGCAAGTTTGCAGATGACACTAAACTGGGAGGAGTGGTTGATACGCTGGAGGGTAGGGATAGGATACAGAGGGACCTAGACAAATTAGAGGATTGGGCCAAAAGAAATATGATGAGGTTCAGCAAGGACAAGTGCAGAGTCCTGCACTTAGGACGGAAGAATCCCATGCACTGCTATAGACTAGGGACCGAATGGCTGGGCAGCAGTTCTGCAGAAAGGGACCTAGGGGTTACAGTGGATGAAAAGCTGAATATGAGTCAACAGTGTGCCCTTGTTGCCAAGAAGGCTAATGGCATTTTGGGTTGTATAAGTAGGGGCATTTCTAGGGTTGTGATCATTCCCCTCTATTCAGCACTGGTGAGGCCTCATTTGGAGTACTGTGTCCAGTTTTGGGCCCCACACTACAAGAAGGATGTGGATAAATTGGAGAGAGTCCAGCGGAGGGCAACAAAAATGATTAGGGGGCTGGAGCACATGACTTACGAGGAGAGGCTGAGGGAACTGAGATTGTTTAGCCTGCAGAAGAGAAGATTGAGGGGGGATTTGATAGCTGCTTTCAGCTACCTGAAAGGGGGTTCCAAAGAGGATGGATCTAGACTGTTCTCAGTGGTAGAAGATGACAGAACAAGGAGTAATGGTCTCAAGTTGCAGAGGGGGAGGTTTAGGTTGGACATTAGGAAAAACTATTTCCCTAGGAGGGCGGTGAAGCACTGGAATGGGTTACCTAGGGAGGTGGTGGAATCTCCTTCCTTAGAGGTTTTTAAGGCCCAGCTTGACAAAGCCCTGGCTGGGATGATTTAGTTGGGTTTGGTCCTGCTTTGAGCAGGGGGTTGGACTAGATGACCTCCTGAGGTCCCTTCGAACCCTGAGATTCTATGATTCTATGATTCCTCTGGGTAGGGAACTTGGAACGTTTTCTTGGATGTGCGCAGATTTCTGTTGAGCTCTATACTGCAAGCTCAGAGCCAGCTGTCTCCCACTCATGCCTGAAGGGATGCAATGCAATGCAAGGATATAATGAAGTCCCTGAGGTTAATCCAAAATTGGTACCTTTGGATTTGGGCTTTTAGTAGTTGGAGGCAAATTCAAACAGACAGCTAAACAAATCCTGCTGTGATTCCTTATGTTGGGAAAGCTTGGGGAGAACCCCCTGATTGAGGATTCTTGCCCAATTCCACTTTGGACATTTACGTGTGGAGTGTTTAACATTCCCACTTCAGTTTCATCTGATAAGGGATTCTTTACCCTTATTGTCCTGAATGGTTGGGCAACACAACTGTGCACTGTCAAATGCCAGTTTGGGATTTCACCACAGGGGTGGTTGAAGCTCAGGGACAACAGAAGTAATGCCTCTATAGAACTCCCTCACAGTCCATGCCTCGTGTAACCTGCAGCATCAGGGAAACATACCAAATAAAGGCCACTCCCCTGCTCCCAGAAAGCACTGTACTGGTATGCCCTGTTGGGGCAATACCATGAGGCCACCAAGACAACGTGTGGCACTGGGAATCTGGCTGTCATGACATGCTTGCCCACAAATGAACTAGTATGTATAGTACAGGGCACAAGGTAGGTATTGTATGCTACACGACCAGCAGCCAGGGGGCCATGTGTGCAATGGGGATGTGGCTGATGTATGACAACTTATTACCCATCCATTCCCATGCCTGCAGGTTAATGATCTGAGCAGGCTGGGCCAAATTCCCTGCCAGTGCAAATGGACATAGCTGCAACTTCATTTACACCAGGAAAGAACTTGGCTCTTTGTCTCTGTTCCATGTGTGCTCTTTCTGTCCCACTGCCTATTCCTTGTCTAGTCAGACTCCTGCTCCAGCGGATGGGGCATCAGACTGCAAGTCAGGAGAGTCGGGTTGTTTTCCCAGGTTTGCTGTTGACTTGCTATGTTACCTTGGTCTTATAGGGAGAAATTTTCAAGAAGTGGCCTCTGTCTTTGGGTGCCCAAGCTTAGCCACCTACAGTAGAACGTAACTTTCAGAGATGTTGAGCAATTTCAGATCCTGTGGACTTCAGTCAGCAAGGTTTTGCACATAAAGGGCACAAAGCAAGGGACAGGTAAGAGAACCTGACCCCCAATCCTCTACTCTGATCTCTAGAGTACACTGATGGGACATCGCCCTAGGAAAATAGCACAACTGCACACCAAGACATTCATTGTTCCAATGTCCTATTTGCTCTATTCAAGGGTCTGGCATGGAATTCTCAAAGGGTCCTCTTAAAAACTGGAAATACCATTGGGCACTTGCTACCAGCGTTGATCAAATATCTACACCCCTGCCCCCCATAGCTTCTGTTATTACATTTATTTGTCCAGGAATCCCACAGCTTAAAAAGCTTGCCCATGGATGTGCAGGGGGTTATGCTAAGGGACAGGGAGCTGGTATAGGAAGTGTGCTGCGTTGCGCGAACAGACTGTTGGGAGGTCATCTCAGAGCTATGACTTAGCTTTTGAAGATCTGCTTCTGGGCTCTGCACAGAGGAGGGCAGGGGCAGGGAAACCATAAAACTATGGCTTTGTCCTCTAAGAGCTATGTTGCTGCCAAAGGTGGCTGTTGAGACAGATTGTCATCATTGGATGTGATTCAAATGTCTTTATATGGAGAGAGATTTAGACAGAGAATGGCAACTGTTCAGCAAGATTTGATCTTCACTGAAGATACACATCACAGGTTCTTTCTCTGCCTCCTGCCCTGGATTGCTTGGCTATTCCCATGATTTTAATTTTAAATGTGCTGTTACATGCTCCTCTCATTAAGTGTGTGCTGTTGGCATTCTCCAGCAGCGCAGCAGACGGTAGAAAACATGAAGGAACTGGCTCTAAATGAGGAAGCTACACCAGTTAGCTTGTCAACTAACTTGGAAACTTGACAAACTGGAAGTGTAGGGAGCTAAACTGGCACAAATGCTGAGGACTTGCGTTGTGTCTTCCCAGACAATGTCTAATTCAGTCACTCCCAAACTGGTTTACTGAGCACTTGCTGGTGCTCTGCTGAGAGCCAGTTGGCTGCATGGTGTTGGCGCCTCCTTGCTTCAGAGGGAAGAAGATCCCGGAGGCCTGTAATAGTATCTTGCAACAAGATAGACTTGATGATGCTTTTGGTAGGTGAAGGGATGTTAATCTTGTTGTCCTGGTCAAATTCCAGCTCAGATATTTACATTCTACCTCCTCAAACGACCCCTGCATTTTACTGGATACAAGAATCGCTAGCTCTTTAAAATCATTGCAAATCAAAACTTACAACAGCTACAACAAGCCCTTTGCTAAAGAGGGAGGGCGGGAGTAGCTTTGTGTTCAGTCTCAATTTAGGCTAGTTTAGATAAAAGCAGTTGTAATAAGTAGCTTCAGAATGAGCTGTGCAAACACCAACCTATTTCTAAGTTACATGGCATGGAAAAATACTTGAACTGAAATAAATTCTTTTTTTCTCTCTTCTGCTTTTCCAAGTTTACGTGGCCTGTTCCTGTATCCAAGCCAGCATGTAAGCACAAGATAAGATTGGCTCTTTATTTCCCATACAGCTCTGCCAACTAAGAAAATTCTTCTATGCTCTTAAAACTAAATAAGACCCTTTTGGAATCCATGATGCAAATCAACATGTGATCAGCACAGCAATGATCTTATCAGGCTGCCATTGTACTTAGCACCAGCTCCAGCAAAGATGGGCAGCTGGGATTTATTTTTAACTTAAAAATAATCATGAGCAAAGGAAGTGTTTTGGGAGGAATTAGTCATGGTTACAAAGATAATCTTTGTTAATGAAGCCCCAAGCAGGCTTGTGTCCAAAAGAGACAAATAATGAGGTGCAGAAATGTTTATAAGCCCTTGGAGATTCATTCACAAGGATCCTATAAGTCCAAGAGCTGAGGGATAAAAGGCTGCAGGATTTAAAGAGCAATATTTACAGAGGGAAAGAACTTTAAAACACCAGACTGAAAATAAATACATGGGTTAGCACTTCCTCTTTTAATCCTTTCTGAGATAGGGAGAGCAGATGTCCCAATTTTATAGAGACAGTCCAAATATTTCCTTTGTCTTCTGTAGGTGCCTACTACCCCTCATCCCTGTGCTGATTTTTCTCACCCTATCCTGAGAGCGAGGAAGAGCTAGTGGTTAAGGCACTGACCTGAGATTCAGAAGATCCGGGTGACTTGCAGTATGACCTCGGCTAGGTCATTTTAGGGTGTGATCCAAAGCCCAGAGGTTTGAATGGGCTTTGGATTAATCCCTGATTGAGCAAATCCCTTAAGCATGCAAGTAGTAATAATATCACCTAGCTGTTACATAGCACATTTCATCAATGGCTCTCAAAGCAGGTAAATAGGAAGTGACTTGCCCAAGGTCACCCTTGGAGGAATCAGCAGGTGAACCAGAACTAGAACCCAAGCCCCCTGAGTCCCAGTCCAGTGTCCTAGCCATTAGGCTACACTTCTCTGTGCCTCAGTTCCCTCTCTGTAAAATGAGGATATTTGTCTGTCCACTCTGGGTATGTCTACACTACCTGCTGGATCGGCGGGTAGCGATCTCGTCGACTCCGGAACTCCACCAGGGCGAGCGGCGGTAGCAGAGTCGATGGGGGGAGCCGCGGCCGTTGATCCCGCGCCATGAGAACGGGAGGTAAGTCGATGTAAGATATGTCGACTTCAGCTACGCTATTCCCATAGCTAAAGTTGCGTATCTTACATCGACTCCCCCGCCCTAGTGTAGACCAGGCCTCTGAAATCTATTTAGACTGTAGACTCTTTTGGGCTGGGGCTGTTGGTTACTGTGTATTTATACAGTGCCTAGCCCAGTGGGGCCCTGATTTTGGTTAGTCTCTCTAGGTCAGGATTTCTCAACCTGTGGGTTGTGACCCAAAATTGGGTCACAAGATTGTGTTAAAGGTTCATGGGGCGGGGGGACAGGGACAGTTTCTGTCCCCCAGAGGTGTGGGTAGGAGACCCTGGAGGAGGGTTGCAGAGCCCACCCTGAAACAGCAGACGGTTCAGGATGTTGCGACCTGGTGCATGGGGTCACAATACTGCTCAAGTTTGGCCCAGCTGCTGCTCTATTATGGTGGGGGGCCAGCCAGGCCAAATCTGAGGAATTGGATCTGTGACTCCATGTTCCACACTGCCGTGCTGCTCACATCAGTCTGGCCCAGCTAGTCCAAACCTGAAAAGCATTGCTATGCTGGAGTAGTAACATTGTTGGAGGGGTGCAGAACTGAGCCCAGTGTGTCCCACGCCCCCAGGTCAGGACCCATCACTATGGTACACAAGTATATGTATTTAATACACATTAATGTAATAGTATATTATATATTGGGGGAAGGAAATATTCAGTCTTTTTTTTTTTTCTTCTTCACTAAAGCTATTTACTGGGTCTCAACAGCCATCAAGGTTTACAAATGGATCCTGAGAGAACCACTATTCTAGGTGCTACGGTAATACAAATAAACTATTAATCATTATGTATCCAGAATGTCTGTGTTCAGAGAGGAGATTTCTCCCTTATACACCGTCCCCCTCCTAAATGAGCCACAGGTAAAGTAATCTCTGTGATCACAGTTGCCTCCCATACAACTGTGGGAGCTGCAGTGGAAGATTATGGAGCAAGAAAAAGACAGGTTATGATGACAGATAAATATTAATTCCACATACAAAGATCTTCAATAGTAGCAAGGGGCATATTGTGCAAGCCAGCTGCTTATGATGCTGGGCCTTTTGGCCTAGTGGAGGGAAGATCACTTTTTAGGTAATGGAGCTAGTAGTGTGGGTGCATTAAAGCAGGGGTCCCCAATGTGGTACCCACAGGCGCCATGGCACCCACCGGGGCATCGAAGTGCGCCCGCATACTGGCCAGCGTACGAGCATCCGCTGAAATGCCACCGACAAGCAGCAGCATCCAGAGGTGCCGCCGCCGAAATGCCACCGATTTTCGGAGGCGATGCCTCTGGATGACGCTGCTTGTCGGCGGTATTTCAGCGACGACGCCTATTGACGTTGCTACTTGTCGGCAGCATTTCGGCGGATGCTCGTCCGCCACCACAGTCCTTCATGGCTCGTCGGCTGGCACCCGCCAGACAAAAAAGGTTGGGGACCACTGCATTAAAGCGTACAAGGAAACGTTCAGAAAATAAAGTCAGATACAGGTTTGAACGAGGAACAGAAGCATGGAAAACTGAAGGCAGAACTCTTCTGCTCCTCGAGTTGTGCACAAAGGTGAGGATTCATTCCTCTGCAGAAGCCTGACACAAGCACCACTTAAGTCCCATTCAGGCTTTCAGACTCAGGCCTTAATGATGGCAGTGTGTGTGCGTCTTTGGCCCCTTCCATCCAAAGACAGCTCAAAGTGGTGTTAGTCTAGCTAAACATTTTGAACTGGATCTTTAGCTCCCTAAATGCTTTTCACTGAACATTAGAAACAGAACATTCCCCTGTTTAACCATCATGTAGGCCCGATGAATGTGAGTAGCCAGAAGGTTAATGCTATTAAAAAATAAAAAATTATCTATGGTATGCTTGGTTAATGATGGCAGATTAAATGTCTTATAAAGCATGTTCTAGCCAGTGTGCCATAGTAATGATGCTACTTAAGATCCTGGTGCTCCACTCCATTATACCAGTTTCACCTTAGCACAGCTGCACAGATTTAACTGGCATCACACCAAGGAAGAACCAATGTAATGAAGTTGAGTGGCCTATGGCCTGTGAGACTCAGGTCTCATTTTGGTTGTAGAGTTTAGTGTGTGGGTGTTGGGTGGCGTCAGGGGCCTGTGCTAGTGAGGAGGCCAGACTAGATGGTTTGGTGGTTCTGGCCCTGTGATTCTATGAAGTGGAAAATCCATCCCTGGCTCTTTAGAATTTAAGGGCTCAATTCTACAAGGTGTTAAACAATCGCTCTATTGACGTCAATGAGATTGAAGGCTGTTCTGCATTTGGAAAGAGGCGTTCAGCTCCCTCTGGGATCAGTCCCCTTTGTGTTACATGCAGGGCTATGGATTGCTTAGTGTTGTGGTGCCATTAGTCTTTCAGCGCAGCTGCCAGAGCTTCTATCTTTGTTAGGCTGCACAACTTAGGGCAAGTTTACGCTACCACTTACTTCGGTATAACTTGTCACTCAATGGTGTGAATAAGCTACCCCCCATTCTGAGCAATGTAAATTACACCAACCTAAGCGCTGATGTGGACAGACCTATGTTGGGTGGGAGAGTTGCTATTCCACTCACGGAGGTGGATTTATTATGCCAACAGGAGAGCTCTCTCCTGTTAGCATAGAGCATCTTCACCAGATGCGCTGCAGCCGCGCCGTTGCACGGATATAGGGCTTCTAGCATAGACTAACCCTTAATGTGAGTTGGGTAGTCCCTAGGGGACAATCACTACCTCCTAAGGCACCCTCATTGCTAGAGGGTCTCTGGTTGGAACAGGCAAGGTGGCAGAAATGAAAATGAGATTCACAGACACGGCTTTAAGCGTAATAAGGGACACAGATGCAAGTAGTGTACAAAAATACTGACAAATTATTTGGACAAACCCAACCTAATAATGCTCCAGAACAGTGTGTAAAATACTGGCCATGGGGTGGGTGCTTCATCCGCCCAATAACCCGTGCAATCACTAAGGCTTCTGAGGGCAAACAAGTATTTTCATTGTCTGGCAGAGTAGTGAACCCATCACCCATCTTGAGCCTGAGCAACCAGTCCAGTGATTATAGTCGTCGTGATACTATCTCAATCTATGACAATTTGCACCGGGTGAGGAACTGGTCTCTTATGTCAAGTATATGGGCATGTCTGCACTGCCCTGCAGTTCAGATTAAGGGGGCATGAATAACAGTGCACACCAAAATGTCTTTGAAGAGAGGACCACAGTAATTTGAAACTTGGGACCTTTAAGTTCACAGCTGCAATGTCCTCATGGGGTAGTTACAGCACAGGAAATGGGTGCACAGTACTATTCACATACCCATAGTCCGAATTGCAGGGCAGTGTAGACATACCCTATCTTTGTTGTGCATTAAGAGTCCAAGGTTATGTGAAACAATGGTTCTCAACCAGAGGTATGTGTAACTCTGGAGGTATGCAAAGGTCTTCTGGGGGTACATCATATTTGCTTAGTTTTACATTAGGCTACATAAAAAGCACTAGTGAAGTCATACAAATGAACGTTTCATACAGACTATGACTTGTTTATACTGCTATAAATACTATACACTGAAAGGTAAGTACAATATTTATATTCTGACTGATTTTGTAATTATATTGTAAAAATGAAAGTAAGCAGTTTTTCAGTAGGGTGCTCTTTTGTGTTTTTTGCCTGATTTTTTTTTTTTTGGTAAGCAAGTCATTTATGTGAAACGTGGGGGTACTCAAGACAAATCAGACTCCTGAAAGGGGTACAGTAGCCTGGAAAGGTTGAGAGGGACTGATGTAAAACGTAAGGAAATGCATGGATCTCTGTACATCTCATTGAAGAAGTGGAAGTCATGAGCTCATGGGAGGCACATGAACCTCCTCCCCGCCTCAGGGAGCCTAGCCCCCTGCCCGGCCCCTTCTGCCTCAGGCTCTGCTCTCCTGCTCTTGCTGGGTGGGGCCAGAGGAGCCCCCCACAGTGTCCAGAGGAGCCCAAGCCCCAGCCACCCGAGTAGCTCTGAGCCCAGCCCCCCGGTGTGGGGAGCATTAGCAGAGGTCTGGGGAGGCTTAGCCTCCCCCAGCCTCAATTACACGCTGCCCATGCTTAAGTTACTGAATGTTACCTTACAACGTGTGCACATGTAGCCTTCTCCATGCTTCTGGTCTATGCATAGGCTACTAACAGAACAGCCAGGCCTGCATTCCTTACTCAAGCAAAAGTCCTACCACAGTCAGAAGCCAGAGGGATGACCGCAGGAGTGGGCCCAGATTTTGTTATCTAAATTACAAAGGACTTTAGGAGTCCATTCCAGAAGGAACAGCATTGAGCAAATAAGCCAGGCACAGGAGACGGACATGTAAAGTGTTGCAAGTAAAATATTTTCAAACCTTAGCAGCAGAGCAGTCAGGAGAGACTGGTGAACAATGGAGCCTTTGAGGGTACCGACAGACACAAGGAAAATTCCCCAAACTGCTGACAGCCCAACAAGCAACATGAGTAACTTGTCACTTGTTTCTGAACAAGCTATCGCTCAATTGAAATGACAGTGGTTTTTTTCCCCTCATCCATTGCAGAAACTAATTCACTGCACCCGAACAATTACTTAATTGAAGTGTGTGTGCGCTTGTGTGCGTGCGCTGGCCTGGCAACTCGGAAGGCTGAAGTCTTCGATTTATCCACAGCACTGGGCATGGCAGCTACCCTACGTTGCCCTGCCCTTGTGCCTCCTTCCTGACCTGGAATGATCATTGAAAGGAATGTGAGACTTGCTCATTCTCCATGCCCAGTCAGTCGTTGACTGCTCCAGTGGCTCTCCCGACACTGGTGCTAATGAGTGCCAATTTCATTTGTGGGTCTTTTTAATGGGGACAGGTGTTCAATAGGAACTGAATCCAAAACAACAAATTCATTTTAAAAACCACTAAACTGTTTCATTCTCTACCACTCTGGACTGGCTTCAAACCAGTGGCCAGGAGGTGAAAGGCTCTGGATCCCAGGAGTCATTCAGTTCTCCTTTTCCAAACGTTTACATAAGTCTTTCATCTCCAGGTGTGACCCAGTTAACCTATGAGAGGCAGGCAGTGGGGGAGGGGTATACTTTACCACTGATAATGACGATCTCTGATAGATGCAGAGTTTATAGATATGAACCATTGTTACAAGCTGGCATACAATTTTCCTCTGGATTCTCAGCTGGCTATTTCCACATCTACCTTTTAAAATTATTTTTCTGAAATGTTTAGTGACTCATGTGGGAGATCACTTGGGATCCCCAGGCTCAGGAAGCCAGCTTGCTAGGAGATGTGATTTTTATTTCAGAAATGTCAGTTTGCTGCTGATAGTTTACAGACTATCGAGAAAATATGAGGGGGTTCCTGACATTCCACAACATTTTGGGGGCCAGATCCTCAGCTGGCATAAATCAGTATACTTCTATTGTCTTCAATGGAGCTACACCTCTTTACACTGCAGAACCATCTGGCCCTCTGTACATATGTAACAGTTAGTAATAGCACCTCACAGTTCAGTATAGCTTCTTTTGTAAAAAACCAAAACAAGGTTCAATGGCTCTACTGCTACTGTTAAATACTCCAGATGAGTGTTAAAGGTGACCTGTAATGGAAGAATAACTTGGTTTGTTCCCTTTTTTACTCTATTGTTTATAAAGAATGCTTGACAGGTTGGTTTGCTTAGGTGGTTTTTTTCTATTGGTTTTTTACCTTATGAATATTAAGACAGGCCATCCCTGTTTTTGCTAGAGGACTCCCCAGAGGGCCAAGGAACTGGAGTGGAAAATTTTTCAGCCCTTAACTGAAGGGAAGGGGTGTCAAAACTTTAACAAAGAGATCTTTCCTAGAAACTGCTTGTCAGATGTTTGTATTAAATAATGTTAAAAGTGGGGGGGGGAGAACCCTCAGTGAACTAAAAGCCCAAAGAGTTTTAAATAGCCTGGCCTTCTTCCACAAATAAGAAGAAAGGGACGAACCAAGTTTTCTCCCCTTTACAAGTCACCTTTAAAAGTGGCCTCTGTGGTTTTGTAATTTTTTTTAAATCACACTTTTTATATCAAGATGGGGTGTGGGGTCTACTGTTGAGGTCACGTAACTATATCAAGGTAAAAACTACTCGGGCCTTGTCTCCACTAGGATTTTGTATTGTGATAGCTAGTATTGTGAGTATTTGCAAGTCAGCTTTTTGGAGTAATAGTCAATATTATAACCTATGTAGCAAAGAGATGAGTGGTTTTTTTCGAAGTTTTGAAAGGCAAGAGCGAGCATCCCAGCAAAGAGTTAATCCCACTGCAGAGCCTCCGATCTAAAAAAACACCATGAACATTACTGTGGGGGGAATTCTATGCCAAAAATAAAAAAATTCTGCGCACAATATTTTAAAATTCTACATATTTTTATTTGTCAAAATAACATATGATCATTCCAGTTTCAGTTATGTTGGTAATTTATTTCAAAATATCTGTCAGCAAGTATGTCTGTAACAATACAGACAACAACAAAAAATTCAGGAAACATGTTTTGACAAATAGATTCCTTACTAGGCATATTAATATAGAACTTTAAGTAATTCATCTGAACTACAATACAGAAACCTATTTCCTGCACCCCTAAGAAGCTATGCAAAGGCTAGGGTGAATCAGAGGTGACATAGGAGCTGAGGGGTGAACATGGAGGGTTGTTTGGGTGTGGGTTGGAGCAGTATGGAACAGGTTAGGGGTTTTTTGTTTTGTTTGTTTCTTGAGGGGGAGGGATTGTTAGGGAGTTGGAAGCCTCCCCCATGCAGATCTTGACTGACCCCTAGCCTCTCCCATTCAGTCAGGCACATCTGCCCCTGCCCCCAAGTGTCCCTGCACCTCCACTCCAATTCAGCCCCTGGTTCAATGCTGTCATCCCATTAGCTCCTGTGCCCCCCCGCCCCCATATCCCATGTCTCCTCACTGGGCCCCACAGACAGGGCACTGTGAGGAAGGCAGCCTCTGCCCACCCCTCTCTGAGGCTGGCTGCTTCAGCCCTGAGCCAGCTGCCCTCTGTTCTGGTGCCACAGCAGCCCCTAGTGGGTGAAAGGTGCAACTGCAGCGCCTCGCCAGCAAAATCTATTCTCTGCGGAGACCACAAAAAAAAAAATCTGCAGGTGGAATTCATGTCCCAAGGAGTAGATTGTGTAAGACAATGCACAGAGCTTTTTGCAGATCAGTGGATGCCTTGGAACTTGAGGGGGAGGGAACAGACCAGGGAGCCTTGAATTTAAGCAGGAGAGTTCCTTTTGTGTTCCACACTGACCCTAGAGATTTCCAAATACCAGTCCAACATTGATGTTCAGCCATGACCCAGGTGCCTGGATCTTGATTTTTCAGGCCCATCTAACCTGTGCTCAGAACATGAGTTGGGAGGGGGACAAAGGTAGCTGTGTTTACGTATGATTTATTTGCTTGCTTGTTTGTATTCGGTAGTGCCTGCCATCTCTGCAGCCAACGGATTCTAGGGCTACCTGGAGGCTACTTTGATCTCTGACATAGGCTGCTCTAAATTATCAGTTCTCCTCTGGTGCCAATGGGCTGCTCCAGCAATGAGAATAGCTGAAGCATGTTTCCTCTCTCTAGCCAGGGCATCAGTAGTTTACAGTTTTCAGTAAAGCATTAATTTAACAGTGTTGCTCTGCTTTAAAGCAATAATGAACTCTGCTATTTCAAGCCCCCTTACTATTTTTAAAAGTTAAAGGAATTTTCTCCTGAGGGACTTGATGTGCCTTAAGATTTCCAGTAAATCTCTAAATAGCAAAACATTCTTAGACCAGCTAAATAGATGTACAGAGACTGTCAGTTGGGGGCGGGGGAGAAATCTACACCAACTAGACTCCAAACCAGACAAACAGTCCACAGCTAAAAGTCAGGGGAAATGAGTTAAGTTCAAGCGTCTAGCAGACTTGGTTCTAACCTCTGGTACATTGTACCTTGGGAATAACCCCACTGAAAGAAATGGAGTCACCCCAGTGTAACCCAGAATCAGGCCCACGCTATCTACAACAACAGGATATGCTGAGGGAAGCAGAGTTCTCAGGTCATTACATTTTAGCACACTGGAATTTCTTTCTGCATATCAGGAACTAAGAACGTCTGCCTTCAGTGGTCCACAGCAGGAAAGAAGAAGAAGAACAGAAAAGTTCAGCTCAGAAATCAACAATACAAAATCCCGAAGAGCATAGAAAACAACAGAGGCAAGAAAACAAAACCACCCATCCAAGTTGAATTATCCTTGACCTAGGGAAATAGCTTTATCTCAGTGATGAACTCCTATGCTGCTGCCTAACGCATGTTAGAAATATTGTTATAAATACTCAGTGATGCCTTCCAAAGCTTATGGTTACTGGTTACGTTTTTTACATGCACAATGAGTGACTATATATTTCCAGTGAGAAGGGAAATATATAGATTTTAGATTAAGTGAAGCAATTATCAGGAAAGACTCCAAGCGCAGTCTCCTGGAGAGAATACGCAGTGTGTGCCTCTGTAACTGGCTGCATCTGAACTGCCCCCAAAACGGCAGCTGCCTGCAGCAGATTCCTGGAAATGCAAGGGGGCAGTACACGGAGAACAAAACAGTTACATAGCTTCATATGCCATAATACTTGTGTTAAGTGCCAACAGGGTGTTGAGTGCTGTAAATAAATAAGAATAAGAGACAATCCTTACGCCAAGCTGTTTACAGTCTAAGAAACACTGAGGTCAATGGCACTATGCCAATTTACATCAGCTGAGGACTGGGGCCATGAGACTGATTCTCCTCTCACAACCATGTAAATCAGAAGTCATTTCACTGCAGTCCATGGAGCTACACCAGTGTAAAACTGATGTAACAGGAGAGAATCCAGCCCATAGTATAGTGTGTATAAATCTGCATTCTCACCATGATCATATTTTACACCCACTGTGCACAGATATAAATAACTACACAAGATCCAGGACAATGTACAACCAGGCCAAGCTCCTCCTGTTCTGTTGCAAAGTTCCTGCTGCCTCTACAATTAGTTACAGACACAGTCAGGGTTATCCATGACTGCTGTGCAACATGGACATGGATATTTGCCTTCACATCCTGTTGAGCTAGGCCAGTATGTCAGGGGGTAAAATAAAAGTCCAACAGAGAGGCTGAGAAACCGTTGTGTCCCATAATGGGATCCTGGAAGGTAAGCCTTATGAAAAAATCCTATAGAATGTATTAGAACATTCTGGCAGTGTTGTTATAGCCATGTTGATCCTAGGGTAGTAGAGAGACAAGGTGGGTGAGATGTATATTTTATTGGTCCAAATTTTATTGGTGAAAGGGACATGCTTTTGAGCTACGCAGAGCTGAAGAAGAGCTCCACGTAGCTCAAAGCGTGTCCATTTCACCCACAAAAGTTGGTCCAATAAATATTACCTCCCCCAGTCTCTCAGAAAATAATATGCATTCTGCAGGACTTTAGAACCCTGTTCTGTAGGCTTGAGGCACTCTTCACATAAAGCATTAGATGCCTGCTGTAGAATTCTATGCAATGATTTAAAAAATATCTGTCAAATTGATTACTCTAACCCTTCAGTTTAGTAGAGAATTTCTATAGAAAACTATTACACATTGTTGCTTTCATTCCTAGTAAATTCTACAGGACTTCTTCAGAATGAGGCGGATGCTCGGACGTTAGCACTCTCTGTCAGCAACACACAGTCCAGTTCCTTTGCTTTTTTACGGGCAGGTCTGTCAAGATTCTTGACTATGGTTTTATTTTGTCATTGTAAAGTTCAGGTTCAGCGCCAAACCTCCCCGAGTGCAGATCCAGGGTTTGGGCACAGCCCCGTACAGCCACGTTGGATAGCTGCAAAGTTAGGATCCAGATCAAAATTTCACTTTCCCCTAAGTTCAGGAGTGTCAGACACAGAGTGTACATGCTGCAGCAATCACTGCTAAATTGTTAGAGCTTTGCTATTTGTTTGCAATTAGGAAACCTTTGTAGCATCACTCGGGTAGCCCAGGATGTCCAGCCTGCCTTTTGTTCTGGATTCACTGGCTTTTGGCTTCCTCAGGTTTTCATGGTAGGAAGCAGAGGCTCCAGGTCCTAGTCTGGAAGGAGGTTGTCAGGATTGGCTTTCAATATATCAGACATCACTCAAAACGTCTTTAAAAGATCTGTTGTTTTCCAGTAATCTGAACAGCCTGGCGATCAACCTGCCAGCATCTTAGGCCTTTTCTGTTGTGAGCACTAGCGGCCACCTCACCAATGACTTGCTGCAGGATTGTTGTTTTTTGTTTGTTTGTTTTTTAAATCACTACAAAACCAAACACACTCTCTTATAAGAGTTTATTGAGAGAAGGAAACAGTGGTAGAGACACCAGGATGTTCTGGCAGCTGTAGCAGTAGATTCTATCTGACACCAGCACAGTTGACTCAGCCATTCATTGTTCCCAGGTAGGTGAGCTGAATTCCATGCAGTTTATTGGGTGTGTGTGGGCGGGGGGTGTTTCATAGGAAGCCTTAAAAGTGAAGACTCTCTGTTCCTCATCCAAGATCCCCAGGCACTTTACCTGAGAGCAGGATAATGTCCTTGCCCAAACCTTTGCTCTTCCCCAGCATGCAAATTAATTCTGGTCTCCTGCTAGCCAAGCTGCCTGCTCTCTTAGGCCAGATCTAGACTAGGAGCACTTTGCCGGCATAGCTACACCACTGTATACCCAGTGTAGTTACAGCTGTACCAGCACAGCTGATCTTTTAAAGGCATCGCTTGTTCCGTCCTCCTCCCCATGTGAAACAAGCCCTACCAGTAAACACAGTTTTGCTAGTACAGCTGCATGTACATGAGGGACTATTTCTGGCCCAGCTGTGTCAGTCAGAGATCGCACCCCTGACTCTCATAGGTATGCCAGCAAACTGTACTGTACTGTAGGCGTGGCCTTACCTCTCCCCACTCCCATCGAGCCAGTTCCTTTCTGCCAACACCCGTCACACCACTCACTTTGCACAGCCTGCTCTGCAAGGGGTGCAGTGGGTGGTTTCAGCCAAGATAAAGCCGTATCGTCACACCCCAGAGCAGTCAGCAGAGCAGTCACGCCTTCCCCACATCCTGCTATGCTCACAGGTCTGGCCTGCATTATAAAGGTACGTCAAGCAAACTACATTACTAGGGCCTGTGAAAAATGTCATGCCCTGAGTGATGTAGTTAAGCTGACCTATGCCCCGGTGTAGACACCACTTGGTCCATGGAAGAATTCTTCCATCAATCTAGCTACCTGTCCTGGAGAAGTGGATGTACCACAGTGACAGAAGAACCCTTCCTCTGGCTGTAGTTTGTGTCTATGCTACAGCAGCACACCGTGTTTCTAGTGTAGACGTACCCGCAACCCCCACAAGCACTAGCTCACAAGCCCCCTGCTGTCCTGGAGCACTCATGCTCAAACGCAGGTATCAGTATGTGCCATGGCGCCCTGATGCTGGCTTTCTATCAGGTTGCTAGCAATAAGATTAGGCCCCATTGTGGAGTTCAGCTGTGATGCCCAGCCACACTAAAAGTCACTGGGATTTAGGCACCTAATGCCCTTAGGCCCCACTGAAAATCCAAGCCTCAGCCTGGCCCTAGAAACATGGCACTTAGAATCCTACTGGGTGTGATTCTGATCTCACACCACTTTTGTATCTACTTAAATCCATTGGGTTTGACTCCCAACAACACAGAGCTCTGCTCTATAAACCTGTGTGCGTGCGTCCCACCCCGGCCCCAAAGGAAAAAATGACTCTGCAGACTATGAATAGGCTGTTTAGAAAAAGTGACACATGGAGAGATTTTACTTTAAGGGTGGAGGCACTGAAGCCCCTCGAAACACTAACAGGCTCCAAGGAGGGCTGTTTAGATTAGATCTCCTTTGGTCATAGCGTCATAGCAAAGTGCTAGCCATGACTCATAACCCATCATGTACGCAGTCAGTGAGTTCAAAAAGATGTCAAGGTACTTCCCACCTTGTGTTTATCTAGCTTACCGGTTATTTTACAACCACATCCTTGGTCACACAGGCCCTGGGAATGTTAGCACATACCAAAGGCCTGCTCGAACTTGACCATGTCTCAGTAAGATATGTTTAATTATATTTAAATTAACCATTTGGTGGCAGTAGCCTGGAAAACCCTCCACTACTCTCTACTGTGTTCTCCCTACATTAGGGTAGCAGGAAAGCCTGAACCCTGGTCCTCCAGGGCAAGCTCAATCATTCAGCTTATTTTTAGAGGACTTGCTAAATGCAGCTGGATTTCTGCGTATTAATGGACACAGATGGTGACATCAGTTAATAAATCTACTAAGGTTGCCACTCCAGGCATCTGGTTTTCATCCAGAATGCCTGGTCGAAAACGGACCCTGGTGGCTCTGGTCAGCACCACTTACTGGGCCGTTAAAAGTCCAGTCAGCAACGCAGCAGGGCTAAGGCAGACTCCCTGCCTGGCTCCGTCTGGCTTCCAGGAAGCGGCGACATGTCCCTCCAGCTCCAAGGTGCAGGGGTAGCCAGAGCGGCTCAGTGCACTCCCCCCTCCCCGAATGCTGGCTCCACAGCTCCCATTGGCCTGTGGACATCAGCAGCAGGCAGACCCCTCTGCCTAGGAGCCAGAGAGAGATGTCGCCGCTTCCTGGGAGCCACCTGAGGTAAGCAGCACCCGGCTGGAGATCGCACCCCTCACCCTTTCCCGCACCCCAACCCTCTGCCCTAGCCCTGAGTCCCCTCACATACCCAAATTCCCTTCTGGAGCCCATACCCCAAAACCATCCTGCACCCCAACTGCCTGCCCCAGCTCAGAACTCCCTCCCACACCCAAACTTCCTTCCCAGACCCACCACTCTCTGGGAGGGAGTTAGGGTGTGGAGGGGATGTGGGGTGCAGGGTCTGGGCTGGGGCAGAGGGTTGGGGTGCAGGAGGGAGTCAGGGGGTCGGCACCTACCTCGGACAGCTCCCGAAAGTGACCAGCAAACCCTTCTGGCAGTGGCTCCTAGGTGAGAGGCCCAGGAGGTCTCCACTGCCCGCAGGAACCTCCCCCACAGCTCCCATTGGCTGCAGTTCCCCGTAGAGCAGGGGCCGTAATGGTGTTCCAGCTGCTTCCAGGAGTGGCGTGGTGTGAAGGCGGTCAGGATGCCCTGCCTTAGCTCCATTGCCCCTTCACAATTGCCTCTTTTTTCCCCTCCCAACATCGGCAGGCCTGTGCATAATAAACTGAAACATGGTTAAATCTGAAGCCCTGGCACTTGGTAACACCCAGGCTATGTCTACACTGCAATTAAAAACCCACAGCTGGCCTGTGCCAGCTGACTCAGGCTTCTGGGTGTCAGGCCTAGGGGCTGTTTAATTGTGGTGTAGATGCTTGGGCTTGGGTCAGAGCTTGAGGTCTAGGACCTTGTCAGGTGAGATGGTCCCAGAGCTCAGACTGCAGCCTGACTGCAATTAAATTAAATTAAATTAAACAGCCCCTTAGCCTAAGCCCAAATCAGCTAGCATGGGCCAACCCCAGGTATCTAAATGCAATTATAGCCATATCTTAAGTGGTGTATTATTGACGCATCATCTGCCTTTGCCTCTGTGAGAAACTACAGTACTAGGCCACTTCTCATAAGGCATTTCTGAGAATTATGTGAAAATGACATGGGAAAAGATGGTCTTGTAGCTATGGGACTGGATGAGGTTTCAGCACTCACTCTCTGGGTCAGCCACACATTTCCTGTGCGAATTCTTTAGAACCTAATTTTCAGTGGTGCCAACCACCCACAGCTCAAACTGAAATCAACAGGAGCTGCAGTACTTGGCACGCCTGCAACCTTCTCTGGTTTACAAAATGCATACAGCAGTGGTTCTCAACCCGTGGCCCAATCAGCACACAGCTGCAGCCCATGTGACATCCTCAGGGCCATACAGGTAGTACTGGATGCAGCCCACAATGGTAAAGAGGTTGAGAACCACTGGCATACACCCGGCTGATGCTGCTTTAGGGGCATGTTGGGTCAACATGTCCCGACCCAGGCACCATTCCTGATAGCAACCGGCAGATTTCTCAATGCTCCGTTTAGTCTGAGATGTTTAGAGTCTATTGCAATTTGTATCAATCGGTTACTTATTATCTCCGATGCTGGTTATTTGCAGCCAGTGAGCTATCAGTCTCTTTGCACTGTCATTAAACTTCCAGCAGAGTGGTAATAATAATGATGATGATGATAACAGTCCCGATGACACATTAACCACGCTTCAAACATTACTTAGTCCTCTTGCCTTCCCTGAGAGGGGGAAACTGAGGCAGTGATCTTAGTGACTTGCCCTAAAGCACACAGGCGTGAGGGACAAAGTGAGATGGGCAGATAGAAGGATGGTAAAGCTTTATGCATGTTGTTACTGTGCTGATCTGTGATGACCCAGGCCAGCCTCCAAGTCCTGATGTGATTCTCATTAATATTGGCACACCTGTCTGCTACCGTCAGCTGCAGGAGCAACAGCGACCAGGTGCTGTAGGTCCCTACCACTGCTCCCCTTCTTTTTATAATCCAGTTTAAAGCTATCTTTGAGGGCCTTACCAGACCACCAGCAACCTCTCTCCATTTTGGTAGCAATAATGCCTTATAAATAAGGCACAAGGGTTTTTTATAATATTACACAGAACATAAGACAGGAATCCTGCTGGGGCCAAATGCTCATCTGCTGCACTGGAATAAATCCGAGCAACTGCCCTGCCATCAATATGGTGTAAGTGAGAACAGAACTGGGCCCAGGGAGGTTACCTTTGTTCCCTAGAGAGCCACAGAAATGCAGCCTTTTTCCCTGGGCTGCCAGACTAAGGCCTGGTCTACACTTAAAACGTAGGTCAGCATAACTACATTGGTTGGGGGGTGAAAATGCCACACTCCTGAACATCAGAGCTATGCTGACATAACCCCCAGTGCAGATGCAGCCGGGTGGAAGGAAGAATGCTACCATTGCTCTGGGAGGTGGTGTTCCTGTGGTGATGGAAAACCCCCCTTTCAGCACTGTAGTGTGCGTCTGGAAGATGGGGTTACTGTGACACACGTAGCCATGTTGTTGTATCACCTGAAGTGTAGACGTGACTTCAGACAAAAGTGAGAATTGAGAAACCTTTAGAAAATAGAAGAGAAAAAAACAAAGTGACTAGGTCATAAGAGTGGCCATACTGGGTCAGACCAAAGGTCCATCTAGCCCAGTATCCTGTCTTCTGACAGTGGCCAATGCCAGGTGTCCCACAGGGAATAAACAGAACAGACAATCATCAAGAGATTGATGTGGCCCATTCCCAGCTTCTGGCAAAACACCAGAACACAGGTGCCACTGAGCCATATCCTTTCTTGGTTACTTCCTGGCTGAACTCCCTTCAACAGCTCAGGCCTGGTCTATGTTAGGAAATTAGTTATTATACCAACCTGTGTCGCTGAGGGGTATGAAAAATCCACATCACATAGCAACCCAGTTAATCCACCCTAACCCCAGGTGCAGACAGCCTAGGTTGATAGGAGAATTCTCTCATCAGGAGGTGGATAACCTATGCCAATGGGAGAATCGCTCCTGTTGGTGCAGGTAGCATCTCTACTGAAGCACTAAAGCAACGTCTCTGCAGCGTTTTAGGTATAGACAAGCCCTCAGTTTTACCCACTGTCCTTCTGGAATGCGGCCCCTCAACAACCCAAACAGGCCGCCCAGAGAACCTTCCCCTGGGTTTGTCATGGCCATAGCATATGCCATTCCCCAAGGCATTATTGTTCTGCGCCTCGCAAAGCCAAACCCTTCATATTGATCCAGAATAACAAAACTCAATGGAGCCACTCATTAGGGCCAATGGGGCAAATTTAATACGGCCTGTGGTAAGCCATGCAAATCCTAGGGAAGTCCCTGAGCCAAATCCTGCTCTGATTTACACTGGTGTAAATCCAAAACAACCCTGTTGAATTCATTGGAGCAACTCTAAATTTACACTGGGTATAACTCAGTGCAGAGTTAGGCCAGTCGGGTATAAAAGGCAAAGTAGTGTAACGTGCAGGGCCTGCGCTTCCACTAGGCAATCCTAGGCGGTCGCCTAGGGTGGCAGGATTTGCGGGGCGGCATTTTGCTGCCCTCGGTGGAAATTCGGCGGTGGGGGGGGGTCCCTTCCGCTCCGGAAATTCGGTGGCGGGGGGTCCTTCTGCTCCAGGTCTTTGGCAGAAATTTGGCATTGGGGAAGATCCTTCCGCTCCAGGTCTTCGGCGGAAATTCGGCGGTGGGTCCTTCACTCGCTCCAGGACCCCCCGCCGAAGTGCCCCAAAGACGCGGAGCGGAAGGACCCCCCCCGGCCAAATGCTCAGAGGAGGAGCGCTGCTGCCTAGGGCGGCAAAAACCCTGGTGCCGCTTCTGGTAACGTGTACTAACAAAACTTTAGGGGCTGCTCCTGCTCCAACAGCAGTGTGAAGCTGGAGTCACTCAGGTGAAGGCAATGGATCTAGTTCTGACCTCACACCAGTTTTACACTTAACTCCTCTGACTTCAATAGACTGACTTCTGAGTTACACCAGTTTGAGCAAAATTAAAATCAGGCCATTGGAATTAGGTGGACATTCAAAACAAGTGTAACTCATACAGCAGTTGCCGCTGCCTGGCAGCTTGTCACTTTACCCCTGTGCAAAATAGGTAGAATGCAGTGCAGCTCAGAATGGTCACAGGTACACCCACTTGGCATTCAGTGTGCAGAGGTGTAACCTCTACACAAGATCCCATGCAGAGGCGAATCAGGCCTCAAAGGAGGCAGAGGTGCAGAAAAAAAAGAAGAAGAGGGTATAAAAGAAAATAGTTCTCCCTCTAGTTTAACTTGCACCACCACCATTCCCAACATCCTGCACCAAATTCAGAGCTGGTATTGCTAGATTGTAAAGCAGGAAGGGACCTTTCTGATCATCTGGTCTGACCTGCTCTATAACACAGGCCATAGCACTGCGCTGAGTTAATTCCAGAGAATATCGTTTAGAAAAACATACACTCTTGACTTAAACATTTCCAGAGATGGAAGATCCACCACACTCCTTGGTAGCTAATTGCCCTCACTGTTAAAATTGTGTGCCTTAGTTCCAGTCCGAATTTGTCTAGCTTCAAATTCCAGCTACTGGATTGTGTTAGACCTTTCTCTGCTAGATTGACGAGCCCTGTAGTATAATTTTTTTTGTTCCCCATGTAGGAACGGTTACTTTCTAACAGTACTTACAGACTAAATAGATTGAGTCTGTTTGGCACATTCTGTCATGCTCTAATCAGTCTCGTGACTCTTCTCTAAACCCTCTCCCATAAGATGCATCCTTCTTGAAATTGTGGAAATCAGAACTGGACACAGTATTCTAGCAGCAGTTGCACCAGTGCCAAATATAATGGGACTATGCATTGGCTTCAATAGGAGCTGTTCCTGCCTCAGGTTCAGTTTTGGTCCCTACAAACTGATGTAAATTTCATTTATTTTGCACAGTCACTGAATGCCACATGAGTCCAAATTACAGCTGCCTTCTCCTGCTTCCTGACCAACTCACCCCCCATCCCATTTATATCACAGCTGTGTTGGCCCAGACACTGGGCTCTTTCTCCGACAAATCTCTTCTGGTTTAGCAGCTATATTTTCATCTTGGCCAATGAGGACTGTAGCTTTCTGGCATAGTCCATTTGTGTTTGAGTGTTTTTAACCAAGTTTCATAGATGCCAAAGCCAGGAAGGCCCACTGTGATCACCATAGAACTTCCCCAGCATGATTCCATGAGCAGATCTTTTAGAAATTCTTGATTTAAAAATTGTCAGCGGTAGACAATCTACCCTGCCCCTTGGTGAATTTTTCCAATGATTAATTCCACTTAGCATTAAAATTTATGCCTTAGTTATTTCCATTTTGAATTTGTCTAGCTTCAACTTTCTCTGCTAGATCGAAGAGCCCACTGTTAAATATTTGTTCCCCATGTGGATATTTATAGACTGTAATCAAGTCTTCTTCTCTTTGTTAGACTCAAGGAGCTCAGTATATTTAGCTGATCATTAAAGGCAGGTTTTCTAATCCATTAATCATACTCAGGGCTCTTCTCTGAACTCTCTCCAACTTATCAACATCATCTTGAATTGTAGACACCGGAGCTGACACAGTATTCCAGCAGCGGTTGCACCAGTGCCAAATATAGAGGTAAAATAACCTTTCTACTGCCACTCTTAATTGTTTTTTATGCATCCCAGGATCACATTAGCTTATCTGTTCCCCCCCCCCCACAAATACAGAACATTTATTGAACACGTCTGTCGTTTCTGTATTATTGTTGAAATGTCTACCCTTTCAAAACAGTTTCTGGATTAGTTGGTACCAAATTCTAATGATGACCTGTCATTTTGAATTCTGGTCTCATGCCCGGTTTTACCCCCATGTAACTCAGTTGACAGCAGTGGAGTCGTTCCAGGTTCACCCCCGCTGTGAGATTAGAATCAGGCTCTATGCTCTCTCTTTCTGTCTGGGATCTACATTGCACTGAGCAACTCACAGACATCAATGTATTTATCCCCACAATCGCCCTGTGAGGCAGGGTGGTGCATATTACCTCCAGTTTAGAGACAGGGAGTTTAGGCACAGCTTAAGGTCAAGATTTTCAGAACTAACCAATGATTTTAGATGGCTCTGTTTTTGGCTGCCCACCTGGAAACATCGTAAAGTGGCCTCATTTTTAAGAAGTGCTAAGCACCCTCCCACTGAAAATCCTGTGTTTTTAATGATGTTTTGAGCCGGGCACCCAAAAATTGGTTTGAAATACCCAGACCTCTGGAAAGCATACGCTGACTCAGCCCTTTATCCTCCTGGGGTGCTGTGTGTACACTGAATTCTGTGCAGTGTCAGAGTCAGAGGCTTTCTACCGGGCACCATGTGGGAATATAACTCGCCGCCTATGCTTCTGAGGTCTCTTCCAACCCTTGTTATACCAACAACGTTGGTTTACTACTTATTTCTATTACTACTTATTCCTTACACACACACACACACACACACACATTCACACAATCATTCATTCAGGTTCTGTATAGATGTTATAGTTACCAGCCTAGATGTTGCTCATGCCAAGTTACTGGCCAGGTATCTTGATCATAAGGATGGAGCCGAGTCTGTGTCAGATGCATCTGATGCTCCTGGAGGCTGGCAGCAGAACCATAGACTCAAAGTCCTCAGTCTTTAGAGTCCAGTTTTATAGGAATTTATTCCTATGTCAGTTCATGAGAGTTGCTTCATTTTGCTGTTGCTAAATCAATCAGCAGGTGGCTGGCTCCATGTTGTCAGATGCTTTGTTTTTCCTTCCTTTGAGGTGTGGTGGGTGGATTCCAGTTTGCCCTCCGGGGGTCATCTGGTTGATCCCACTTGACACCTTCTTCAGCAGACACTGAATTCTTCAGGCTGGTGACTCCCTAACCATTCATTCACATACATTCTCTATCTTAATCACATCTATTTCACTGTCTCTTTACTTTTTGGGGTGTTACCAATTTATGTGAGACTCCCTGTCTTTTAACAAGCAAAGATAAAGTGAGATGAAAACTGACAGAGGGTGGGGGTCTCTATCTATACACTATAACAGCTACTGTTTTGGCTTACTTAGAGTTAATTAATGTTTAGCAAGGTTATACCAAGTATCTCTTTGAGCAGGCTTCACACAGACACAGCTGGTGGCTTGCAGGTTAGAGGCTAAATGCTGGGAATTACAAATTTACTTTTAACATAAATCTTAAGTTATAAAGTATTAATTAACAATAAATCAATAAATCATTTCTCATATAAACCATGTTTAATATAAACCTTCTTTAATATCCCTACATAATCCCCCTTTTGACACTACGATATACATATACTCGTTAGTGTCACTTTCTATGTAACCTGTTTAAAAAAAGGTACTGTGAGGCAACATGGGTTTGTGATTTCAATCTAGTGTACAGTCTTTTTATCCAGAAACACATGGTTAACATTTCAATAATACAAATACAATTTAATACTAAGACAACTATCAAGGGATGTAGCATTACTGACAGGATGCCAGTAGTGGTTGGGGACCATCCAGAGAATATATTATACCAATGATAAGTTGTTATTTGTTTTGTAAAAACAGTACTGATATTGCATTTACATTTATTTACTGGGGGGGCTGCTAACCCTTTGCCTCTTGATCTATGATCATTACAGTAGTTGTTGTTATGGTAGGGCACAGGTGATCTATTGTAAACAAACCAAACAATTATAACCAGGTGAATATAACTAAAACCATTACAATAATTGGGTACATTTGATGCTGCAATAGCCATCAAACAATAAAAGTTACTGAGGTTAGGACCTTTTTAAGCACACACAACAAATAAGATTGTGTTGGAGGACCACAGTTATGCAAGGTTAAGCTGATTTGGACTTAAACTAACATTTATTTGCTAAAATGTTGCAGAATTCCCTATTTTTAACAGTTGTACTTAAGAGGTTTTTGGGGACCTGAAAGATGGGGCCCTGCAATTATGGGCCAAGGTCTTACAGGTTATGGGGGCCCAAGAACTACCCTTTAGGACTGGGGGAAGTAGAACCAGAGTGCATAGAGAAAAGTGTGGAATTAACAATACAAGCAAATGTAACTAACAAAACAAATGTATTAATAAAACCTAACAAAAAATAAACCTGATGCACTGGGGACCAAAGTTTTTTTGGACACAAGTGGTGATTGATAAGTTGGATGGACATGGGGGAAGTAGAGAGAGGAAAAGACATTTGCTCTGTCTAGTGTAGTATTTTTTTTTTTTTGTTTTGGACCCAATGCCAGCACAGGACACCACTAGAGACAGACACAGAACATGCAACAGAGAACATGCAACACAGAACACTGAACACAGACTTTGTCGCGACACTATAACCATGGTATTTTATAACTCTTCAGCTGGTACCAGCTCTCCTGATGTTTTGGTTTTAGAGCCTGAAAGATAAAAGCTTAAAAATAAATTAGCACAGTGCTTCCACATGGCAGACCCTGCTTAGTCTCTGCCACTGTGTGTTTGGTACTTGGTGCTGCACAAATGCTAATTAAGTGGTGCAAAAAAAAATTTTTTTTTTTACTTTAAAGTTCCCAGCCACTTTGCCATGGCCTGGAGGTTTGAGGCAGAAGCAGGCACTGTTGTTACTGTGCAATGGCATTCTGGCCCTGGGAGGAGGAATCTACCCAAATATTCCCCTTCCCACTCTCCAGAGGGGTCCCAAAAACCTGCCCCTTCTGGGGTCTTAAATGTTTTTTTTTTTCTGATGTTACTGCTGCTGTAAGATGTGAGAGTGCTGTTTTAACTCTCTGTACCCAACCTTAAGGGCAGCTAACTGGGTTTGGGTACTACATACATTTTTATTTCTCTGCTTTTGCAGCAGAGGCTTTAAATCTTGATGCAGTTTTTTGTTTTTACATTTTCCCAACAGTTGTGAACAACAACCAACAACCAACAAAAAAAACCAAACTGATAAATATTAAGCACTATAACCCTTAATTCCTAAAAGAGCAGCTTACAATGGTTGTTTATTTTCTTCCCATGTTTTTCGGGGGTCCCAAGCCTCTTTTTCCCAATGTGCCATTACTTTCCAATTTTCTACCCCTTTTTCCAATTGGGATAGTTTTTCTTTTAGAGATATTTTCTCCTCTTTACAGGCTGCTAGGTGGAGGTAGCTGTCATTACAAGCCTTCCACAGCAGCCAGATCCCTGCAGCATCTCTTTTTACTGCATTTAGGGGTTTGCATATGAGGATATATTGGGCCAATCTATCCTCTAGGTCCAAAATGGTGCAGATATCTGCAAGGGCTTGTTCAGTCCAAGGACTGTGCCCATATCTTTGGAGGATTTGCTGAAAAGGCGTTCTCTCTTTAATAGGTGAGGTAGAAGCTATTTTTGACTTTATTTCTTCCTCTGGGACTGTTTTCCCTTGCCTTTTTTTAAACATTTTAAATTTTGTTCAGCGAGCAGCACTGTCTGGTCCCTGGGACCCTCTTGTTGCTCCTGATATATATATATAACAAGTTTCCTACTACCCACACGGGGGCCAGCAGGTTTTTGTTAACAATTTTACTTTTCCTACTACCCACACGGGGGCCAGCAGTTTTGGTTAACCAGGAATAGAACTGTGCTCTGTAGAGCCAGTTGTGTGCACACAGATTGGTTTACAATAAGTGAGGCAAAAATACCAATAATCCCCCTTTCGCTATTCTCCACCAAAATGTTATACCAATATAATAAAAACCAGCAGGATCTTATTAAGAGGGATAAGGCAAAGATGCCACATTTATTGTAAATACCATAACAAAACAAAAGACAGCAAAAGACAAAAGCAATCAACGTTGTTTTACTACTTATTTCTATTACTACTTATTCCTTACACACACACACACACACACTCTCTCTCTCTCTCTCTTATTCATTCAGGTTCTGTATAGATGTTATAGTTACCAGCCTAGATGTTGCTCATGCCAAGTTACTGGCCAGGTATCTTGGTCATGAGGATGGAGCCGAGTCTGTGTCAGATGCATCTGATGCTCCTGGAGGCTGGCAGCAGAACCATAGACTCAAAGTCCTCAGTCTTTAGAGTCCAGTTTTATAGGAATTTATTCCTATGTCAGTTCATGAGAGTTGCTTCATTTTGCTGTTGCTAAATCAATCAGCAGGTGGCTGGCTCCATGTTGTCAGATGCTTTGTTTTTCCTTCCTTTGAGGTGTGGTGGGTGGATTCCAGTTTGCCCTCCGGGGGTCATCTGGTTGATCCCACTTGACACCTTCTTCAGCCGACACTGAATTCTTCAGGCTGGTACCTCCCTAACCATTCATTCACATACATTCTCTATCTTAATCACATCTATTTCACTGTCTCTTTACTTTTTGGGGTGTTACCAATTTATGTGAGACTCCCTGTCTTTTAACAAGCAAAGATAAAGTGAGATGAAAACTGACAGAGGGTGGGGGTCTCTATCTATACACTATAACAGCTACTGTTTTGGCTTACTTAGAGTTAATTAATGTTTAGCAAGTTTTATACCAAGTATCTCTTTGAGCAGGCTTCACACAGACACAGCTGGTGGCTTGCAGGTTAGAGGCTAAATGCTGGGAATTACAAATTTACTTTTAACATAAATCTTAAGTTATAAAGTATTAATTAACAATAAATCAATAAATCATTTATCATATAAACCATGTTTAATATAAACCTTCTTTAATATCCCTACACCCTGATATTCTATGATTCTGTGAATGAGAGGAGATGACCTGAAATTTGAATTGAATTGAAAATTGAATTTCTCTTGGGAGAAACAATGTTGCAGCCCTTCTCCCTCATGGCTCCCTTCACCCCCGTCCCCTTTAACCAGCTTTTCCCCACTGCAACTCCTCCTCCCCACTCTGGACCTGAGTCTCTTGATGCATTTTTTACCCTTACTTCAAAGAAACACTGCAAAATGCATATTCAGGAAAAGTTTTGGCAAACCCCTTCTGGGAACTGCTGCCAACGATGGTTCTGTGTCTTGGGTTAGGGTTGGATCTCTTCAGCTGGATTGCTTCTCAATTCACCAAAGATTGCACACACTGTCGGAGACAGCAACAGGCCTCTTCAGTCACACTGATCATATCTAAGGGGTTTTCCTGGCACTGTTGCCTTCAATTGAATCTGACACCCGGGCTTTACCATCCTTTTTAAAGCCCACTCATGTGATTCCTTCAGATAATAGGGAGTCTTTGTTCCTCTCTGTGGCGGATGAATGTCACGCAATCCTGACCACCCCTGGAGGGGATGGTTTCATGATGAAAGCGCTGGTCAGAAGAGAATGGGAACCATTACACTGAATGATGCCTCAAGATAAGGCCAGTTCCACTTGCACCAGAATATAATGCCTCATACTGACATCACTCCCCTCCACAGGAAAAACAACCCTGGGCCCAAGGCTGAAAGGAAATCATTTTTAAAAAAGCTCCTTCTCTTGGACAACAGCATCTCCCCCAGGCCAGGACATGCTTGGGTGTGATCTTTGAAGTGACAGCGTTGTGGGAGTCCCACTGGAGGAAGCTGAATGCCAGGGGGGAGGAAGCATGTTTGAGGGCACTGGAGTGAGTGAACAGCATGCTGAGTGGTTCTGTCTAAGGTACTGAGACACCCCACCCACATTCCTGTAGCGTCTGAGCATCTCAATCTCAAATGTATTTAGTTGCACAGCACCTTCTGAGGGCAGGTCTACACTAAGGGCGGGGGGTCGAACTAGGGTACGCAAATTCAGCTACGTGAATAGCGTAGCTGAATTCGAAGTACCCTAGTTCGAACTACTCACCCGTCCAGACGCCATGGAATCGAAGTCCGCAGCTCCAAGGTCGACTCCGCCACCGCCGTTTGCAGTGGTGAAGTACCGGAGTCGACCGGAGCGCGCGGTCTAGATTAGACGCGATAGTTCGAACTCCGAGAAGTCGAACTCACCGCGTCGACCCGGCAGGTAAGTGTAGACTAGCCCTGAGACTAAGTACCATTATCCCCATTTCACAGTAATATAACCGAGGGGCTGAGAGACTTGTCCCAGGTCTCACAAGATGCCCCTTTTCTGAAATAGTCAAACATCTCCGAAAATAGATCGGACACAACTTTTCTAATGAGCAGCGGCAACTGGTGGTGTGGGATTCTATTTTGGGTGGATATCGCGCTTCTTGACAGACAGACAACTAAGGTCTGTGTCCCCTGGTCTCTCCAGATGAGCTTTCGCAGGCGCAGCCCACTCAGAACAACCTCAGGGACCAAAAGAGCTTTCTTTGCTACAACAGGATGCAGTGTGGTTACAAGTGTTTTAATTCACTATCTTTTCTGTGGGGGCTTCTTGAGTTCCCCATGATGCCTCTGTGGCACTCAGGAACAAACAGCATAACATCTATTTATCGACTGCCCTATTATCTCAATGGTGGATAGGCATGCTTGACGGCTGCGGATCATAGAATATCAGGGTTGGAAGGGACCTCAGGAGGTCATCTAGTCCAACCCCCTGCTCAAAGCAGGACCAATCATCAGGTTTTTTGCCCCAGTTCCCCAAATGGCCCCCTCAAGGACTAAGCTCACAACCCTGGGTTTAGCAGGCCAATGCTCAAACCACTGCACTATCCCTCCCCGCAATGCTGCTGCTGTGATGGAGTGGTGACATCACTTACCTAACAGCTAATTCATCATTTGTGCGTCAGAATCCACACACCAAACGACACAAAAGGTCTGTGCCCTAGTTCCTTGATCCACCTTCCCCCAGAGTGGGCTTGAAGGGGAAGTGAGCCAGGCACCTGCTTAGGAAGGTGCCCTGCGAAAAGTTCGCCCTGATTCAGCGGCTGTACTGAGCTAATATTTATTGATATTACAGCATCATCCAAAGGCTCAGTGGCGACTTGGGACCACTGTGCTATGCAAACACAGTGAGAGACACTCCCTGCCCCATATAATCCCATTTGCTTGTGCTCCTAAATTGTTCAGGCACTTTTGAAAACCCCACAGGAAAGAGTCAGTTCAGACAAAGGAAACAGGCACAGAGAGGTGAATTGAGTTGCCCAAGGACACACAGCAGGCCAATGGCAGAGCTGGGAATACACCTCTACCTCAATATAACGCTGTCCTTGGGAGCCAAAAAATCTTACCGTGTTAGCAGTGACACCGTGTTATATTGAACTTGCTTTGATCCACCGGAGTGCACAGCCCCGCCCCCTCAGAGCACTGCTTTACCGCGTTATATCCAAATTCGTGTTCTATCGGGTGGCGTTATATCAAGGTAGTGGTGTACTTGTCCACTGCACAGCACTGCAGTTGTGGGTTATAAACTAGAGGCATTAAAAAAACAACTTTCTGTTAAATTGAACAATAAATATAATGGAAACATTTCCAATGGTTGTAGGTTTGCATCAGCTTTTCTTTTTTTTTTTTAAACAGAACATTAATTTAGGCCTAAATGTGACTTGACAGGCTGTCTAATTGCTTCTCTTTGGAGTGTGTTAAATAACATTTATAGTTCCTAAGAACAGGGAGGATTTTTTAATATGCTCTGTTCAATTGATACTCTTTGGGTCCAATTTTCAAAAATCCTGGCCTGAGATAGTCATATTTGCCACATGTGCATTCATGAGCCCAGACCTGGTGGAAAATGGTATTTCTGTGGGCAAATAACCAGCTGTGTGTGCAAACATGTTTTGTATGTACAATTGTCCCCACACATCTTGTAGGCAAAAATGAGATCCTAATTTTTGAAAATATGGCTTTTTGGTCTGTTCCTGATTTTCTCTTCTAAGCTCTTTTCCCTGCTAATTTTTGTTTTTAAGGTCAGTGGGGTAAACTCTTGTCAGTCACTGTGAAGTTACACTACCCTTCAATATCAGCATGACTTTCCAAACTTCTATAACATAAAAGCCTAGCAAATGGGTCACAGTATGAATTGGCAGTCGGAGAAATCATCCACTGCAATGAATTACAGTTGACAGACATTGCACCACTTGAAAAGTGACACACAAAACAAGCGTGAGGGCTTTTATTTCTTAAGGAATCCCTTCAGGAACTTTGATGAGACAACCCTAAGGGGGGCAGATGAAAGAATATTAAAGAACTTTCCCCAGCAGGAAAGATGTATAATCATGGGATGGAAAGACATTCAATTGGCTCACTTCGAAATAACTTGAAAAAACAGCAGAGCGCAGACCTGGTCAGGTTAGTATTTCACATCAGCTGTATTGGGGAATGTTTGTGGCTGGCTCAAGAGCATCCCTCTTGTGCCTCAGGGCTCCAATCATTATCTTTTGGGGGCCACAATGCTGCGATTTGCCTACCCCCTCCGGGCTGTTAGGTTGCAGACTCCTGCAACTCATTCAGAATGGAGAGAGGTAAATAAGGGTGTTGCCCAGGGATCTGTACTGGGACCTGTGCTGTTCAGCATATTCATAAATAATCTGGAGAAAGGGGGAAAGAGACAGGTGGCAAAGTTTTCAGATTATATAAAATTACTCAAGATAGTCAAGTGCAAAGCAGACCTAAGAGGGATCTCACAAAACTGGGTGACTGGGCAACAAAATGGCAGATGAAAGTCAATATTGATAAATGCAAAGTAATGCACACTGGAAAACATAATCCCAACAAAATCTGAGGGTCTCAGGCCATGGCTACACTTGCAAATTTGCAGCGCTGCAGCAGGGTGTGAAAACACACCCTCTCCAGCGCTGCAAATTGCGGCGCTGCAAAGCGCCAGTGTGGTCAAAGCCCCAGCGCTGGGAGCGCAGCTCCCAGCGCTGTACGTTATTCCCCACAGGGAGGTGGAGTACGGACAGCGCTGGGAGACTGGCGCTTTGACTACACTTAGCGCTTCAAAGCGCTGCCGCGGCAGTGCTTTGAACTGCAAGTGTAGCCTCAGCCTAAGTTAGCTGTTATAAATCAAGAAAGATCTTGGAGTCACTGTGGATAGTTCCCCGAAAACACCCATTGAATATGCACCGTCGGTCAAAAAAGCTAACAATGTTAGGAACCGTTAGGAAAGGGACAGAGGCCCTAGCCTCTGACTGCCAGGTGCTGGGAATGGGACAGGGGATGAATCACTTGATAATTGCCCTGTTCTGTTCCTTTCCTTTGAAGCATCTGGCATTGGCCACTGTCAGAAGAGAGGCTACTGGACTATTGTTCTGACTCAATATGGCCATTCTTCTGTTTAGCATCAGTCCTGTTCTACCAGGGGCAATGACAGGTTTAACCAGTGACCTGCCAACCCCCATCAAGCAAAGTATTCTTTATTCAGAACAAAAGCATTTCAGATAAAACATATCTTAAAACAATAAACAGCTTATACCAGAGGTGGGCAAACTACGGCCTGCAGGCCACATCTGGCCCGCATGAGCGTCCTGCCTGGCCCCTGAGCTCCCAGCCAAGGAAGCTAGCCCCAGCCACTCCCCCGCTGTCCTCCCTAACCCGCAGCCTCACCTCGCTGCACTGCCAGCGCTCTGGTCCACTGCTCCTGCCGGGCAGCATGGCTGGTTGCAGCGAATCTGCAAGCTCCTGCTGCTCTGAGCAGCATGGTAAGGGGGAGGGAGGATGGATAAGGGGCAAGAGAGGGTCTTCTCCAAGCCTGCGGTTTCCACCTTGGCCCATATGTGGCCCTAGTCTCTGTTTGCCAGAAGCTGGGAATGACTCTCCCTGTGCAGGAGCTCAGGGGCCGGGCAGGACGGTCCCGCAGGCTGGATGTGGCCCGCGGGTCATAGTTTGCCCACCTCTGAGTTAAAGCAACAAGAGACAATTAATATGACACTCAGAAGGAGACAGTAATGGTCTAATAATCAGTTCTTAAACCAGAGAACTGGGAGTTAAATGATTGGCATTCTACTCTCAGCTCTTTCACATTGAGTATGTTGACACTGCAGCTGGGAGCTTCCCAGCCCAGCTAGACAGACGCAAGCTAGCGAGACTCGAGCTAGCATGCTAAAAATAGCTCTGTGGATGTTGAGTCTCTGCCCAAGCCGCAGCATCCCCATGGCTATTTTTAGCATGCTAAGGTGAGCCTCGCAAGTCCAAGTCTGTCTGTCTACCTAGGGTGGCCCAGTGTAGACATACCCTCTGTGACCTCTGGCAAGTCCCTTCACCTCCTTATGCCTCAGTTTCACCACCTGTTAAATCACGATAGCAACACTTACTCCCCTTTAGTAAAGTGTTTAGAGATCCGCAGCTGAAGGGCACAACGTGAGTGTCAAGTATTTGACCTGGTCTACATTGGCGGGGAGGGGAGAATCGATCTAAGATACGCAACTTCAGCGACGAGAATAGCGTAGCTGAAGTCGACGTATCTTAGATCAACTTAGATTGACTTATTTCACATCCTCGCGGCACGAGATCGACAGCCACCGCTCCCGTCGACTCCGCTTCCACCTCTCGCCCTGGTAGAGTTCCGGAGTCAACGGGGAATGCATTCGGGGATCGATGTATCATGTCTACCTGCTGATCTGGCGGGTAGTGTAGACCTGCCCTTAGCATTGACATGGTGTGGATGAGCCAGAGGACACTGGGAGAGATTGGCATATGTCTGGAATGTTGATGCGTTCCATAGAACATGGTCATTCTGATTGCGAAATGACAAGAAGAGACAAAGTTCATAATCACAATAAGACTCTGTGTGAGATAACTAATCCCAGTTAATCATCCATGGAAACATTACAAAAGGAGGTTTTGTAGCATATGGTGGAGAAAGAACATCTGATACTGACATAGTTTTTGCTAACTACAGGGGAAAACAGTTAATGTAGAATAAGTGAATGAGTAGAAGAAACCTGACAGTGCTGACTGAAGGATCATCTTTACTTTCTTTGCTTTTTGTGGGTGTAGTTTCATCTTTAATAGCTGGGGATTCTGTCGGGTCTAATCTGGTCCAAAATGTAGGAGTTGTACAATCAGTCATTACTGTTTGTAAAAAACGTCTGCCCTATGGAGTTGTTTCGACAAGTTCATTTTTAAAATAAATACCAATTGAAACATTCAAGACACAAACAAATCTGTAATCCAAACGTTGCAGCACTCTGCTAGTGCAGGAGATCCCAGAGATGAAACTGATCTCTGACTGAAGAAGAAATGTTGAAAATGGCTAATTTCATTGTCCAGGCTGAATCAAGTGCAAAATATAAACACACATAAATAGCAAGCAAGCAAACAACCCCCCCTTAGATTGTTATAATTATTTTGGTTTCTAATAGCCTAAGGCATTTGGTATGTGTAAGGGACATGGTGGGAAAAGAGCTTTAACTTTAAGCGCATGGAGTCGTTCCACTGAATTCAGTGCGAGTATTAACATACTTCAAGTTAAGTGTGTCCATAAGCGTTTGCTGAATCAGAGCCACTGGCTCTCGGTGTTTCCAAAACTTGCAGTTTAACCGCTAGTCTCGTGGTCTTTGATGTACTTTTAAGCCCCAGCTCCAGGAGACAGGATAATTGAAAATCTCAGCTTTCATTTTTTAAAAAAGTAGTACGTTTCTAGCCCTCGGGCTTGCAGAAAAAGTTTTGAAAATGTGACACTTAAAAACAACAACAACCCCAATTTCCTTTAATCTCATGGGTTTTAAGCTAATCTTGTGATGTTTTGGGACCTGTCTTGTGATTTTTAAACAACTGGGGTTGGTAATACGCTATTCTTTCCTGGAATTGTATGGGAAAGTGCCTGTGCTTTACACTGCAGGTCCCTCATCTGCTGGAGACAGCAGCAGCATTGTATATAATGCCTCCTCCTCACCAAAGCGACTTCCAGAGCCTTCTTGCAGATCAAGGGCCACCTGGTTTGTTCTCTGGCTAGGTCATTAGGACAGTCTGGCTGGCTGTTCAGTCTATGTCTGTCACTGGCTTTTGGCGACCACATGATTGCTGGATTTTTTGCAGGTAAAAGTACATTAGAATCTTTGTCCTAATAATACATCCATACCAAAAAGCCAGTGAAACCAAACCAGTGCTGACGCAGGCAATTGCTGGGTTGGGCTACAAATAGGCTTGTTTCTAATCTTGTCCTGCCACTTAATATGGAGCAGCTGACAAAGATGACAGGAATTGAAAATGACAATCCAGTGCTCTTTGGCCTTCCTCAGCTCCTGTGTGTCATTGCAGTATAATAGAGTTGGCATAACTATAGTTCTGTAGATCTGCAGCTTTGTGATAACCTTCATAACATCTCCACGGAGGCCACCGAAGGGCCCAGACCATGGCAGGGCTGTTGCTATACAAGGATCCACAGCTTCTTAACATTGTCCAGCACTCTCTATGATGCTTCCCAGGGTTTTGTCAGTTGCCCCCTGGTTAATATTGAGCTGGGTGTAATCTAGAGTTGAATGCCTGGACAGGACCAAAAAAAAAAAAAAAATGTCCTCTCCACTTTCTGGCCAGAGAGGACATGGTAACAAGATTGAGGAAAACATTGTTAAACAAAACATGTTGGCCAAAAGTGCTCCCTTATCTATGCTAGAGAAATTTAGCAAGATTTTCCCACCACTGCTAACACCGGTTTAGTTTCACCATTGGCAACATTGTGAGCTCTAATAGATGGGCTAATGGTATTTTAACCTGCATTTCCCTTGGGGCTGCTCCGAGTAGGGTTAGTGGACTTAGTGCTTATAAAGCCAGCAGAGTGCAGGCACCAAGGCTTCCAGTGTTACCACCACCACTGGTAGCAACGTTGGGAAATTTTTGCAAGGCTACAAGCAAGGGCTGCTTTGCAAGCAGTGAGGGGACCCCCCAAAGCTGAACAAACTGGCCATAAAGTCCCAGGAAAACACTTTTCTTTGTTTTCCAAGCCTCTGGAAAGAAAGACCCTAACTGTTCTGGCTGCTCAGCACCATTTCACCGGTTGCTATGGTTCATATGGTGGTTGTCGCTTTCTCTCGCCAGCAAAGAGAAACAGCCTCATACTAAATGAACTTGCTGTGGGGCTCTGAAGGAGAGGATTTTTTTTTCTTCTGCCTAGCTTCTTTTCTTTGCCTTAAATGATGACTCCTATGGTAGTGTTAGTGACCCAACCAAGCCACGCAGTGAAAGCAAACCCCCAACTACAGAAATGCTTGCAACCGCCACTAGAAAAACCAAGCACGTCTCTGTTTGCTGATGGTGCATTACCCAGGCTCCTCTCCCAAATACAATTCATTACAAACTGTGAGACTCAGCCTACACCCACCTTTACCTCCAGCCCACAGCAGTGTGCTGCACTCTGGCTTGTCCCAGGTGCTGATCCTTAGATTAAAGCCTTATTGGAAAAGCTTATCTCCAGATCCAATGGTGGGTGAAGTGCTGCCTGCCAAAATGGCTTAAACTGGATAAATGGACTGAAAAGATCATCATCCCACAGGAGGGGGTTTATGGGCGACAGGTAAACTGACAAGAAAGCGCCATCGAGAAATGCCAGGATTAAGTAAAAAGTAACTTCCATTTGTCAGCTAGACTTACAAAAGATACATCCTTATCTCCAAGGTCACAGGGGCAAATGTATACACAGATCCCAAGCATGCTGGGGGGAAGGAAGATAAAGACTCAGTGCCAGGCTGTGGGAAGTGTCTCGTCTTTCTGCCTCCTGACTTTCTTTTTTCAATATAAAAGCTGCCTAGAACTGAAGTTTTAATGATGACAGGAGATTCCTAGGTTTGAGAGAGAGAGTACACATGTATTTGCATACCCATGTCCTCGTGCAGCTGTGCATGTAAATATATGGCTCTTCTGCCACTCAGTGAGTCTTATTTTAAATTCCAAAGGAGGACCAGAGTAGGGGCTGCCAAAGACCTTATATGCCTCTCTGACTGGGAGACCTTCTGAATATGAAATGTACCAAAGTGCATGGGTTCAGGGCCGGTGCAAGGATGTTTCACACCCTAGACGAAACTGCCACCTTGTGCCCTCCCCCCCACCGCGTCCCTGCCCTGAGGCATCCCCCCTCTGCCCTGAGGTGCCCCCCCCATGGCAGCTCCCCCCTCCACCCTGGAGGCGCCCCTCTTGCGGCAGCTTCCCACCCTCCGCCCTGAGGCACCCCTGCTCCGCGCACGAGCACCCCGTGGCTGCTTCACTTCTCCCGCCTCCCAGGCTTGTGGCACCTAAGCTGATTGGCGCCGCAAGCCTGGGAGGCGAAAGAAGTGAAGCGGCCATGGCGTGCTTGAGGAGGAGACAGGGCAGGGGAGAGCTGGAGCGGGGAGTTCCCCTGCGTGCCGTCCTCCTCTTACTTGCTGCAGGCGGCCCTCCCCGCGCTCTCCTGCCCCAGCACCCTCTGCCTAAATGCCGGTGGCGACCGGGGCAGCCGAAGATCCGGCCGCCGCGGTCGCTGCCGAAGAAAATGGCGCCCCCCAAATGCCAGTGCCCTAGGCGACTGCCTAGGTCACCTAAATGGTTGCACCGGCCCTGCATGGGTTTAATCTATGACAGGCTAGATTCCCCACACAGCCTGCTGTCACTATAATGGATAGGAGAGTGGAGAGACACAGTAAGGAGTTACAAAGGGATGTTTACTGCATTGTTAAGGGAAAAAGGGAAAGAAAAAAAGTCAGCATATAATGGACAAGCTGGATAAGAAGTGAGAATCAGAAAGTCTGAACCAATTATAGTGATTTCTGCTCTGACATGGCAGGGGGAATCGATCCTACAGTTCCCAGGACTCCCTTTATAAGGTGTGATTCCCTACTGGTCAATAGCCAGATTTGTAACAGCTGCAACCTTTGAGGAAAGTGAACACTGAAACTGGGATTTTTCCCAGGTTACTCAGTGCTCATGAAAAGGCATCAAAGGTTTGCTGGTGACAATAATTGCAGGACTTGGAGTTTAAATTATACACAACAAAATTAATGACTAACAGAGACAGCCAGGAGCTTGGTGTTTCCAAATCCAACAGAAGCTGCAGGTCTCTGATGAAGTTTCAGAGTCGGTATCTGAGGACTCAGTATTGGAAATAGAATGGTTGGCACAGATTGCCTCATTCCAAAGGTGGCATGAAGAGAGGAAAGAAAAGGGGTTCTTTGTCTTTATGACGTATAAAGAGGACCTGAAAGGTTATTCGCACACACACTTGGTTTTTTTAACCTTAGAAATACTCAGAACATCGAGCAAGTTTTGCTGGAGGTCTTTTTTGGACGCTCCAGAGCCAGTGTGAAATTTTCAGAAACTCTCAGCATTGGCCTAACTCTGCTCCCATTTCTGTCAAAGTTTTACCATTAACGTCAATGGGAGCAGAGCTGGGCCAACGAGAATGTCTTCAAAAATCCCACACTAAGTACTCTCTCTGGCCTGGTCTACACCCAGATTTTACATCAGCATAAACATTTCAGGTGGGATGTGATTTTTTAAACTGATTATTATGGCTAGCTTTATACCATATAGCTTACTGTACCTGCGTCAGCACCTCTCTACAGGCATACCAGTCTACACTCCAGGGATTGTATCATTGTAACTATAATTAGTGAAGGTGGCACAACTTGTGTGTCAACAAGCCCTGACCTTTTAAGGGACAGGGTGTTTGAATCTCTTACAAATGAGGTTTTTTTCCAGTTGTTTGTTCAGCTGTGATTAAAAAAACAAGCAAAAAGAAAGCATTTAAACAGGCTGAATAAAAACCATGTCCTCCTTCAGTTAATCAGGTTTCACTTCCATGATGTGTGATGTCATAAACCTGCCAGTTTTCCAATTGTCCATAGAGTCTTCCAGGAAAAACAGAAAACAGGGTAGGACAGAGTCTGAATTCCTAATTTTAAAAAAACAATTGAGCTCCTCCCCCACCCCTTTAAAACAAAACAAAAAACACATTAGATCTTCTGTATATGCCACAAAGAAGAAAAAAGGCACAAATTCATTTTTTTCCCCTTTCCAGGTCTCCTTTAAGAGTCCACTATAAAAGTCAAATTCTGACAGCAAGATCACATTTTGGTGTCCTGATGGTTTGTCTGAACACTATCTCCTTTTGAATTTAACATCTCTAGCCTTAGTACAGTTTCACTCTATTCTCATTTATCTGTATCCGACTGTAAGGACATAACCATCGTGTTTATCCATGTGAGTTCTGAGAGATTTAGTTTTTAAATCTGGGTTGTGTGTGCTTTAATTGGAACTGCTGGAGCAAAACATCACGTTATGGTTCCTGAACTGGGGTTCACCTTGCAGCAGCGCATGCTATAGAAATGGTTTTTCCGCTGCATCTTCTGCCAGGCTGAGGCAGCAAGGCCATAGATAAACTTGTGCCTCTAGGGAAACATCGGGTCTGTCTGGATTTCTGACTTGCAGCTGAACGCGAGAACCAACCTTGGCCTCTGAACTCTGCCATTACATCCCACCAGAGTGGGAGAGCTACAGAAGCAAATCTTCAGCTGGTGCAAATTGCTGAATAGTTCAGCTGACTTCCTGCTTCTCTGTCCTAAAGACCCTCCACAGGGAACCTGTCCCTCAAGGGTGTCCATCTACAGACTCAACAAATGCACCTCTCAGCCATCGCCAGGGTACGTGAGAGAACCAAATGCTATTGCAGCCATAGAAGGATTAATGGATTACATCCAACACCTTGACTTGCCCTGTGCAGTACTAAATCCTTTCTTAATCCTCTGAGAATTGTTTAGATGTTGATGGGATCAGATTTGAGACCTGGTGTAAGTGGGAACAATTGTATTAACAAGCTGCACTTAATTATTCGGGGCCTGAATTTAGCTCTGCAATTTGTATTTTGTTTTCTTGTTATCCTCTGAGAGGTGGATTAATAAAATGTCACTTCTCATTTCCAGAACATCACTCTCCTTTGATTCACCAGTTTTCTGATTCTGGAAAGCCATCGGTGTGTTACACATCTTTATCTATGATCGTTTTCATAAATCAATAAAACGTAACTGAAAATTAAGAGAAAAATTGTCCTCAAATAGCTTGCATCTGAATACAAAGGATGGACTGCTAAACCGCTGAAAGAGTTTCATATAAAATAGTGTGAAAGTGCTAACAGAGGGAAATATTTACACAACAGTCAGTCTGATACAAATGGACTCAAGGGACTTTGCTCTTGCAAAACCTTATGCATGTGCTTAACGTTAGCACCTCCACGAGGAAGAGTTTGCAGGACTTTAGAGAGAGATTATTTCAACTGTTTGAAATTTCAAAGATACAGGCCAATATTTTCAAAAGCAATTAGTTATTTTGGATGCCTGACAACTTAAAAAGGAGCCTTATTTGCATAGTGCAGGTGCTCGGCACTTTCTGATAATCAGTCCCCTTTAAGGTGTCAGGTTGGACACCCAAAAATGGAGGCACCCAAAATCACACGCCCCTTTCTAAAATCATAGACATCAGACATATGGATAAGCAAATCCTAAACTTCCTGGATATAGAGCCTTCAACTCAATGCGCAACTCAAGCTTCCCCTGACCATGCTTAAGCAGATCTGAGATGTAGGGCTGGAGCCCTGGAGTTCTTTTATAGATCCCTGGCAGGCTATTATAGCCTCTTGACAGAAGTCAACACAGCAGGCATTTCTTGAATGACGAAGAGGTAATGCACATTGTTGCTTTGGAGTAAAAAATCCCTATTTTCTATGTATACACAGGTAAACTAAATGATCAAGGCATGCCAATATGGCACAGATAATTTAAGCTTAAGATAATGTAAGTAATATTATTTTCTGTAATATCGTACATCTTTGACCTTAAGGTTAACTGACCCATCCACAAGCATACTATAAGGTAATTAAGACATGAAAGTGAATTAGCATCCACAAGCTAATGTGGTTGCATGGTTAACATCTAACAAGACATAAGTAAACACATATGAATGCAATTAGGAGTGGCCTCTAATTCTCAAACAACACAGGTTTGCATTTCAAAGCTCTAAGTCTGTCTAACATTGCTTTGCTAGCTGTTTATAAGGAAAGGCCCTAATGACCATTTATATACTTTTCTAATATGTCTTTAAAAGTTGAATTTGGGTCATTGAGCCTGCTAGTTACTTACCCCTATCCACTCAGTGTCACAGGCAGCAAATTACATTGAACCTTCTGGAAACCTTACCCTGGCATCTGTTATGGTGGGGTGTTGGGTGTTACTGCAGTAGTCTAGATTTGGGGGATATTGACGTAACTCATAAGACTTTTTACTATCTCCACTAATTCTAATCACTGAGATGGTGTCTAACTTGAATTTAGAGACAGGACTGAATTAATCCACCAGTGCACAAATTTGAGGGGAGTTTGAACTCTGAAATTGGATTTGAATTTTGGTGGCTCTCTCTGGAACAAAGTAATGCAAAAACTCTGCAGCTGCTTGTGGGATACCTGCAGGTGAAGTCTCCCAGGCATGCTGTCACACATGAGGACTTCTCAAATGTCCTTGGTTTGTAATTAAAAATTTTTTTTAAAAAATCAGATGACCCATCATATCACACTGTCCTTTGCTGGGGCAAAGGATTATGGGATTTTGATCATGGCAAGAAACAAGGGGTGTGTTTTGGGTGGTGGGGCTTGTGGATGCCAATGGAGGATGGTTGGAGGAGTAAGCCTAGCCTGGGGTGTTTGAGAGAGGGTGCTGGCTGCTTAGATGACGTGGGGATGGGGAATTAATGGTTCTGGGATAGAGGGGCTGTCTGACTGCTGGAAATGGGGAGAGTTGTTGGTTGCTATGTGGAGGATTACTGGCATGTGGGTCGGGAACTTGTGCCAGAGCTCAGCTAGAGTCCACTCTATACATTATGGCATAAGGTGACAATGGAAGCCAGGAAATCTTAAGCTCTGGTACATAGACAAACAGTGTCTCTTGGAAAATGCTTCCAGCTCTCAACTTGTGTAAAGCAGAGGTTAGCTGAAAACCCCTACTTCCCAAGAAGTCATAGAGCGTACTTACTTCCAAAACTTTCTCCTTTTACTCAGAGTGCAGCGTCTTTAGCCAGCAACACTATGTTTAATAGCTGCTCCCTAAATACAACTGACTTAGACCTTCCAGACTTTTCTCTATCTCTGAATTGCTGGCTCCATTACACGTATAATAAAGAAACCCAACCCACAGGCATGCCGGTGAGCTATCGCAGAAAGTATTAAACTTGCATCAATGAGGTATGATCTGACATTTAGTCACAATAGCTCGCATAAATGCTAAAGTTTTAAAACAGCCCACATGAGATACCTCTTGTATAAAAGAGAAGATAGAAACACGGTAACTGATGCTTACACAGAACTGTTTATCCTAGGATAACAGCCAACTACAATTTGTTATTTGCAGCTTACAATGGATTTAAAATACTTTTGTAGTGATGCAAGCATATGCACTTAAAACATGGTAATGGAGTTTTAGAAAGAAGTGTTGGTGATCTCAATGGGCTTTAATATAATTGGGATCCAAGATTATAGCACATGGCCTTAATGTATATAAGAGTGGAGTTCATATTCTGGGTATCAGATCAAGAAATTCATTTTAAAAGATGTGGCAAAAAAGCCATTACGTATTAATAATTGGCAAATGATAGTGAAGAACTGATGGAAATGAATGTAGAATCCATGGGAACCACGGCATTGTGGCATCTGGGATTATTTCAGTGTTATGATGAGTGGGAAATAGATTGTAATGATGCTACGCATTCAATGCTGCGCTACAAAAGTCCACAACACCTTCAAGTATGTCCTTTGGGGCTATCTTTTCCTTTTTTTTAAATACCAAATATTCGGCTAAAACTAATTAATTGGAAGGTTAAAGATCAAATTTCTGATTAAATATTTCAGTGTAAGAGCACAAACCCACGTAACGGAAGCCTAATTGAGCTGACCTTCAGCTATCATTAGCACTGTACCCAGACCAGACTTGCTTCACTCAACGTGGCTATTTTTATAACACATAGAAAAGTAAATATGTTGAGTCCAGGTTCACATGATTGTGATTGGCAAACAATGGTCCTTCTAGGTGGACCTTTCTCAAACTTATTTTTAGTATATATCATTTATTTTATTTAATGCTGCTTAGCCAAAATGTATAATATTTTAGGTTTAAAAGGTTAAGAAAACTTCAGAGCAATTGAAAAATGTTCATGAAAAAGAGAGGCTCCAAAATCAGAAGGGATTAATGAATGTATGGAAAATTCTCCGAAGAGGACAAGTGCTACATTTTGATGTTATTTATCTGCACACCTCCCAAGTTAAGGTGAAGCGTCAGTAGAACAGAGGTGAGAGCATTTACAGGAATGAAGAACTGTTGCTATATCCATTAAAAGAGCTTTATAAAATTCTTGCCAGCTCCCAGTAATTTCTTTTTGGCATACAAGTAAAACAACATTAGCTTTCTCAATATCTATCCTCACGGTAAAAGACAGGTGAGTAGATTTTGTACTTGGTCTAGGAAATTTTCATGCCAATTATGCAAGGCTGAATTAAAGAACATATTGCTTCCATCTGATGAATGTTTTAACCTTTGCTATAGTGACTGAAAATTATTTTAGCGTGTCTAGTTGATTTTACCCCTCGTACTCATACTTCTACAAAAGGGTAATGTGAGGCTATTCCCTTCGGGATTTGCCACCGGATGCATGGACAGGTGCCAGTCAATAAACCTGTCTCCTGTTGGGAAGTCCCAATGCCACCCAAGGGCACGGTAGCGGAACCCATTAGGTGAAGGAAATGTCCCCAGAAAAGAGGATGAGCCACACTATTGGGACCACATCCATCTTGAAAAGGCGCAGTTCAACTCAGAGTGGAGTTCCGGCTAGAAGCTGCAGCAGGCCTATTCAGATTGTCTTGACCTTTGTCTTGCAGTTGGAGTTCTCTAGCCCCCGCTGAGAGAAAACATGAAGGGCCTATGGCAACCCCTTCCTTCTTCGTTTTGACTCGGTGTACATGTCGAAGGTCTGTGCTCGATGGTCACGCATCCTGGTGGGGAAGGACCCAGGTGTTCGGCAGTGGCTCAGATGTCCAAGTAGCCCTATTTAGGGGTGGCCTGCTTACCCCAATTCGGGGAAGGCCATAGAAAAGGTGGCTAAAAAGCTCCCTTCCAACTTCTTCATCTTACCTCACGTGTGTGGAACAATAAGCTGCTAACCCTGAACACAAAAGTGTCTGTTTATCATTTTGTCTCCTAAGTACCCTCCTTTACTGCTGTGAAACTCCAAGCAGGAGCAGAGACTGAACAGCTTCCACCTTTGCTATCTCAGAAACATCCTTGAAGTCACTTGGGACCAATGGATCACTAACAACAAGATCCTTGAGAGAACTGGCCTGCAGGCTACACTGGATGCTCCCAGAGCATATGCCTCAAGATCCTCTGACAAAGGCTGTGCCTTATGGCCATCTCAAGAACTGCCCACAATGCAGGGGAAGGCCAAAACTCCGATATAAGGTCAAGCAAAGTCTCAGGAAATTCAGCATCTCTACTGACAACTGGGAGAACTCTGCCCACAACTGGTCAGTCTGGAGAAGCTGGGTGAAGGCTGGTGCAGGTATCGTGGAGAGCCATCAGAGAGCCCAGGCTGAGGCCCGCAGGAGAGCCAGGAAGCAGGGTGCGCTCCAACCTCCATCTGGCAAGTGGACCTGTAGCCACTGTGGGAAGGTCTGCCGCTCGCGCATTGGGCTCATCTCTCACACCACGGTCATGCACCATTGATTGACTGACCTTGTCGTGTTTCCTTTCATCTGTCAAGATGTTGGATGGCCATACGTATAAAAGGACAAAAAACGTGATTTTTCTTCTTTCAACAGACATTCTATGGATGGAACATGTGTCCAGCCTTTTTGTGCTCTGGTTATTCGCAGCAGTAATAGGCCCCAATCCTATGAGTTGCTGAGTATGTTCCCACTTCTCCAGTAGAAGTCACAACGATTTCAGGCTGTGCAGCACAAGCCTATAGAAACCGGTTTATTCCTCTATTATAAATAGTTATCATTTGCATGACAGTAGTGCCTCTCCAACAAGATCAGGGCCCCATTGTGCTATGTACTGTTAAAAAACAACAGAGGCAGTCCCTGCCTTAAAGTGTTTAAACTTTAAATAGACACAGAGAGGTGATGTGACTTGGCCAAAGTCACACAGGAGGCTAGTGGCAGGTCTCCTGAGTCCCAGTCCTATCCACTGGACCATACTGCCTCTATGTTCCTGATTCTGCACCATTGATGCCAATGTTAATTTAGCTGTTGACTTCAACAGAAGTATGCACAGTGGGTCTTTTGGGATCCTATTCTGTGAGAGCCTGTGTCATGAACTCCCACTGACTTCAGTATGAGTTAAGGCTGCTCAGCACCTCCCAGAGGATTGGAACCCGGGTGAAACAAAGCAGATTTTATGCACATACTTTAGGTAGCCTACATTTTCATTCATTTTGTTCTTAATTATCTTCAGTAATGGAAAAGATTTCTAGGGTTTGAGTTAAATTTAAACAAAATGCAAAATGAAGTAACAATAATGCAACAAGAATAATTAAGCTCTTCTGTTCTTAATTAGTGAAGGAACAAATTACCAGCTCCCAATCAGTGGCACAGTAAGGGAGTTCTTACTGAGCTGCTGATGGTTGGAGACTTGTTGTTATAAGGGCAGATTTTGAAATGTTTTGAGATCTTCAGTTAATTAGGTGCTATCAAAGTATGGCTATTGCATTAAATAGGTGTAAACTGATCTGAAAATTTCTACTTCTGGGGGAATTCCGTGCCACTGTGCATGTGCAGAATTTATGTGGCCCGTAGATTTCTTTGCTTCCCCACAGAAAAATGACTTTCTGACTGGGAAGCAAAGGGAAGCCACAAGAGCCGTCATGTGACCCTCTGCAGCAATATGTTTTGGGTGCCCAGGGCAGCCGTCAGAGAGGTAAATCACTGTGGGACAGTGGGGCAGGACTGAGGAAGACCTGGCTGGTGGTGCCTACCCTGCCCTGGGCTCAGCTGCTAGTTCTGGCTGGACTGGGGAAGATGGGACTTCATCTTCTCCTGCACAGCATCTGGGGCTGGTCAAACCCACCCCCAGATTTCTCCCCCAGCTGCAGGAAGCTCTGCAAACTCCCTCTCCCCTCCCCCTGCTTCCTGCACCCATCGTTCCTTAGCTGCAAGGGGAGGGATCCCTGTACAGGGAACTACTCCCCCATCCGTCCAATGCCCATGCACCTAGACCCCCTCATACACAGATCCTCATACTGAACCTCGTCCCCCATGCACTTAGGACTCTCTCCTAATGAGCCCCACTCCCTCTGCACCTGGACCCCCCAATGAACCCCCCATACCCAGACCCCTATCCCCCATGGTGAGCCCCAACCACTTTCATGTGGATCCCCCTGCAGAGTCCCATTACTGTTGCACCCAGATCCCCGCAACAAGCCCCTGCACATCCAGATCTCCCCCACACCCGGATCCCCCACTGAGCTGCCCGCACCCAGATTGCCCCACACAGAACCCTCTCACCCCACACCTGGATCCCCCCACAGTAAACCCCTCCACGCTTGGATCCTCTCTTGCTGAGCCTGCCTGCCCACAGCTGGTGCATGTCTCAGGGCCCTGGGGTGTTTCCAGGGCAGGCCTGGTCCTTGTGCTGAGTCCGTGTCCTGGGGGGAGCTGCACAATGATTTCCCATCTCTGTGCAGCCACTGGCCTGTGCTCCCCAATGCCATGCTGGAGCCTCCACTTTTATTTGACAAATACAATTTGCAAAATTTTAAAATATTGTGTGCAAAATTTTTAATTTTTTTGCACAGAATGCCCGCAGGAGTATCCACACCACATCTGCACCCGCACCAGTATCCACAAGAATAAAAAGGTTCCCATGTCATTTTCAACTGCAGTTTTCCTCAGCCAGTAGCAACAGACTCCTGAAGTCTGTAATACTTTAATATAACCTCTTTTAATGCTAAAAAACAGCACAACCAAAAACAGAGATAGTGTGACTAAACCTAAAACATCCTGCAACGAGTGGCCAGAAACATGAAAAACGAACAAAAAGATCACTGTACACCCTGATACAGAGTACGAAAGCAAACATCCATCAAAAACAATCATAACTTGAAAAAACAAGACAACACAGGGCTAAAAACTAAGATCTTTTTATTTCACTATTTAGCATGATTTTGCTATCATCCTGGAGTGACTTCTGAACAGGAACTGAAGTAAAATCAAAAGTACTTGAAACTTTCTTATACCGGAAAAATTCACTCATCCTGAATGCATTGCAGCAAATTGGCTAATTTTATCCGTATCAGGTTATATTAACCAGATGTTACATTAAACATGTGATCTTCATGAGTTTCCACAACTGTAAATTATGACAGAAGTATAGAGATGAAATAAATTGCAATTGAAGACATGTAGCGCCTTATTAAAAAAAATCACAAACCATTAATGCTGCACAGTTGATTAGCACACTGCACTTAAGTCAATGTTATATAGGTGCATGCAGGATTTTGTAGATTATTTGCAGTAATCCTTAGTATCTCCTGTTTGGTAACACATATTTAAGTGTGATTACTCAACTCTATAACACTTTTACACGTTTTATTGAAGCTACACTTACTTTTAATTGATTGAACTTTCTATTTGGTCATGCAACAGCTGCTTTTTGGTTTTAAACTTGAGGGCGGAGGGGCTAGTGTTCTCAGACATTCTAAAACAGATTATGGACCTAATTGATTTTCAAATAGCAATTTGCTCTTTGAGTAATCCCATTGAAATCAATGGGACCATTTGTGGAGTAAAGTTTACTCATTGTAAGGGTATCAGAATACTGTCTGGCCTTAAAAGAATTTTGTTCTTTCATATGAACTATATATTACTAACAGCAACAACGTACTCCAAGACAGCTGTTATACCGGGTACCCACAATTCTAGGAGGGTTAAAAGCCTTTCGCCTGTACACAGAGGCTTGGAAATGTCCTTGCATGTTTCCTCTGACATACACACTTTGGTGAAAGTCCTAAACTGCGCTAAAAGTAATGAAGAAATCAAGGAAGGCCTGAGTATCCCACTATCCATTTCAAACACCAATGTGTAGTCATTGGCGTAGGGTGTGCAGATACAGTACATGGTAGTGCAGTATTGATGTAACAAAGAGATTCTGGATTCTCTCTCCTTCTGTCTTCTAGGCAAATGGGGGATGAATTCATTACGGAAGAGAGACACTTTCAATCTCTAGGAAAGATGATGCAATACCCCCTCCTGCAGCATCCATGGTAGTCTCATAGGATACTCCTTTGGCCAGTGCAGCTGGAGGTATATGGACTGTGCTGTGGAGATAAGAACTGGTGAGGGAGAAAGGAAAAAAAAATCTAGGTAAACAAATATTCAAATAAGAATTCAAGCACAGAACTTACAGGAGAGCTAGTTTCTATTTATAAGATAAACAGGCAAGAGGGTTTCTATAGAGCTCTGAAGATGGAAGGCACTATATAAATGCTGAACTTTACTACCACTGTCTAGTAACAGAAGGAGAGTACTCGAAGAGTGGAAATGTCCTGTGAAGAGCACCGCCCTAGTTTAACCTTGGCACCAACAGAGCTCAGGTACAAACACAGCTTACAAGAGTGCTGCAGTCTTGCCACTGAACTTCTGTGTCTGTAGGGGCATCGGCAGACAGCCCAGTGTCAGGAGTGAGTAACAGATGGAGGTGAGGGAAGGCCAGGACATTCTAATAACAAGCAAATTTGGGCTAATGCATATTTTAAAGTTATTTTTGAAAAAATAAGGTATATTCTCTATGGCTGTAAACACCTCAGAGTGCAAGCTCTCTTCCTGAGCCAGATTCGGAAAGCACTTACTGCCATGGGTGAGCAGTTCTTCAGAGGAACAGCCCCAATGAAGTCAATAAACAGTTTTCAGAATGAATTCAAAACCTGGTCCGCTGTCATTACGTCATTCGGACACCCAAGCCACTTGGAACGTACATGATGACGCTGGCCTGCATTAAAAAGGAGCTCTCTCTGGTGTTAGAAGCCACAGAAATAATAACGCAACTGCTGGGATTCCCTCTGACACCATTTCCAGAACCCCTTGTCCAGTCTGGGAGAACACTTCAGGTTCCTTTATTTGGCATGCAGCAAAACTACGCTGAGTTGATCAGACTCAAGCGTAGGGGGTATCACACATCCAAAGTTACACCAAACTCTTCCTTTATATCTATTTACACATCAAATTGCATTTGCAATTCTTGACACCACACATTTTTGGATTGGCTTGGTTACTTGCAGGCACCAATCCTGTACAGCATGCTCACGTTACATTCTGTGTTTATCTTGCCCACAGTCCCTAGCATCCAGGTGTTGCGGCGTATCTTAGCTAGCACAGACAGCCTGACTCCAACATACTGTTTGTCAAGCCCCTTTTTACAACTTAACCTTCCATTCACCTTCCCAATTATGCCCACTAAGAAATGAGGCACGTTACTTATGTCAAGCCAGGCTTACACCAACACCAAATGAAGGCTAGCGATAGATAAAATCAAACAAAACACTCATTTGCTATACGAAATTAGTCAGCACTGCTATGCTTTCGGTGCTTCTATTGCTGCACTGACAGCAAAATACAAGGGTTACAGCTGTGGCAGACTTTCTGTGCCTCAAGCTGACTGTTCTGTCTTAGCAGAGAGAGGAAGGACCAAGCATTCAATGGCAGTTTAACAACTACTTAATACTAACAAGAATCAAACAAAGGCCCGAAGGCCTGAAGTCCAGTGGAAGAAACTGCTAGATCTTGCCAAGCAAGAGAGATGCTCCGACTGACCACCATGGGCGGTAAGAAGGAACTGAGAGGGCGTGGGCCAGCGGCGCCTGATATACCGTGGTGTGAGTGCAGCATGCCGGAGGGCGCCACAGCTGGCCCTATGGGTACCGCTAAGGCAAAAATCTCCTCGTGGAGTGTGCACATGGCGCGCACTAGAATGGAATTGAAAGCAGACAGCACTCAGCTAGAAACCTTGTTTCTGTTCATTCCCAGTCCTTCCTTTTCTTCCAGGAGATGAAGGAGATAGTAGATTGATACTTACAAAAAGTAGGGATACGTGCTACCCATGAACATGGGGACTGTTATACCCAGAGCTGGGGAGGGTATCCAGGACGGAGGGGATATGGGATTTCCAGTCTCTGTCCCTCTCAGACATTCCTTTGGGAAAGGGCCAGCTTCAACCTCTACCAGAGGCCCCATGAAAACAGGCTGCTCAGGGGAATGTCAGGGGATTCTCCATCTCCCTTGACCTACTCTGGTCCAGTGCCCCTGGTGAAGAGACAACTGCCAACTCCCTGTTCTGCCACAACATCCCTTGGGTTGACTTTCTGCTGCAAGTGGCCCCTCTGTCAGAAGGCAGCACAGATCCTGGAAATGATTCTAGCCCAGTTTACCTCGAAGGTTGGTTTAGGCCCAACACCCCTTTCCAAAAACATTAAAAAACCTGCAGTGCTTTGTGAAGTTCATCGTAATGCTTTGCTGCCAAGGGAACGTGGCTATCGCTTTCCTTCTGAAATATTGCCAAGAGCACAGCCAGGCTTTGCAACCTTCGCTGTGGAATTTAGATCACAAGAATCTAATTAAAATGTAGCCAACCCCAAATAATCCCTTTCCCTTCTGCTCCCCATCTCTTTATGAATGTCAAATAAGCAGCTTAATTGATCAGAGTGCTGTATCTCACCACCCAGAAATCACCGGCAACTGGCCTCTCATGTGATATGTAAGTAAGAAGAATGGCAAATTCCAAAGAGAAAAAAAAAAAGATTTGGGCAAAGACATATTTAGAGGTACAATTACATTTTTATTAAGGAGTATTTTACCCATAAACTCCCCCCGCCCCACAGGATTACAGAACAAAATAATGTGTTTTACCTTGGAAGAAGGGCAGTTTTAAAGCTACTGTCCCTGCATGAAGGATCATCTCCAGCCCATGTTCCAAGAAGCCACTTTAACAATCTCCCCAAGATTTTACCATAATTTTTGTTCAACGTTTCATTAAAGGCCCACCTCTACTAAGCAACTGAGTTTTACTATTCCTTTGGATGGCTCCTTACAACAAAATTAGGATGTTTTGAATGGTGACGACTGTAGGTGAACCAACAGGTCATAGGTATGGACATGACAGCAGTGTTGCCATTAAGAACGGCTACTTTATTCTCAGAACAGCACCAGTATAACTTCATTTATCTATCTGCCATTCAACTGAAATTGCTCTGATCTGAAGCTTTGATGAGACCTGCTTTCCCATTCTCTCTTCTAGTTAGATGAACCCCCATTTTTGCTGATGATCCACCGAAAACTTTGAGGAGAAAAGGGCTTGTAGTTTATCAGCTAGTCAGTTCAGTGCATGGATCTCTCACAGCACAGGGAAAGTGGGGAGCTCCTCATGTAGCTTCTAACCACCTGATAAGCCTTAAACAAAGGAGGCTGGTTGAGAAAGGCTGTTTGATAAACAAAACATGCAACCCCTTCCCTACAAAGAGAGCTACAAATTGAAGTTAATAGTTAACGTAACATACCGTGCTGCCAAGAAGGACAAGAGCAGTATAAGGCAGACAGCAGTGACTGATCCTAATCCAGCAAGAGTCGTATGTTGTAGAGTGGGTGATAAATCTGAAAGAAAAACATCCAACAGTTCAAAAACAAATACCAAAAATGGTACCATGGTGCAGCACAGTCTTGTGACTCACTGCCTAAATCAAAGTTAAACTCTTATTCTGGATTTATTGCTCCATCAAGCAGTAATTGAGCTGAACATCCAATGGCCAGCAGCCAGCTGAAGAAATGAGATTAATGGTGTATTGCTCAAAAGGGATTACATTTTCCTGTCTATTACTTTCCTGCTCTCCACCTCCCCCCTTCTTTTTACTTTTGACTGTGAAAGTAAATCAAGATCCTTTTCCTCTAACACCATCATCTGTTTCAGTCAAAGTCATAAGATAAGGGTGTCTCCAGTGCAGGGGCGGCTCTATGTATTTTGTCACCCCAAGCACGGCAGTCAGGCGGCTTTCGGCAGCATGCCTGCGGGAGGTCTGCCAGTCCCGTGCCTTCGGTGTGCCCGCTGCCGAATTGCCGCCAAAACCGTGGGACCAGTGGACCTCCCACAGGCATGCCGCCGAAGGCTGCCTGATTGCCGCCCTCACGGCGACCAGCAAGCCGCCCCCCGCGGCTTGTCTCCCCATGCACGTGCTTGGTGCGCTGGTGCCTGGAGCCGCCCCTGCTCCAGTGCTACTAACCAATCCATCATCAAACGGCTGAACTCCTCTCCTCCAAATTCTTGCAATCTGGGTACTATTTCCTTTTTTAGGATGGTACCTTCAGCAATATGAACACCACGGAATCACACCTGGGGAGAACAGACTGCTATAGCACATGAACAAATCCCTCAAATATTTGCGTTAATGAGAATTGGGGGGGGGGTATAAACTAAAAATGGCATGTGCCTGAGGAGAAGAGGAATGAATAATCTGCATATAAATACATAATTGACTGGCCCCCGAAGTTTTCAATCAGGATAAGAGCAAGCCATTTCCCCATCACGGTATTTCAGAAGAAATAAGTGTGAAGGAGCTATCATTTGTTACCAAACTTTTCAGGAGTCAATTCTATCAAAATGATGCAAATCACTCTTTGCTCTGACTGCATGAGCCACTTCTTATTTTCTACACATGCACAAGAAACACATGCGCCTCATGAATTATGGCCCTGATGCTGAAAACACTTAGGTGTATGAATAATTTTATGCACATGTACAGTTCCATTTACTCACATGTGTGACTGCAAGATCAGTGTCTGCAGTCTTAGTACTTACTTGTAGTCACGGGAAATGACTACCAGGGATAATTTCAGAATCGGGGTTTTAAGATCTTATGTGCAGTATTTGATCAGCCTCTGTACATGTTCAATTTTGGTCAGAACTTAAAAAAATACATAAACCTTTACTTCATCACAAAACCAGTTTTCATATATAAAAATCAAATATCCATGGAACAGACTAACATGACAAAAAAAAAAGACTTTTCACTCCTTTGTATTACTATATTTTAGTTAAAATCACTACATTCTGATTTTATTCAGACCGCTCTTAACTATAAGGCTGGAAGCCTATTTCCATCACTACTCTAGCACTCTTTATTACAGCAATTTAACAGATTATAATCAAAGCCTCACTAGAAGGCCTCTGCCACAGAGAAATCTGGTCTAAATAGCCATGGTTCTATTGAATGTCTAGATCTTCCTCTGTTTTGAAAGTGGAATGAAGAAGCACTCCTTAAGAAACTCAGCCTCTCAAAAATTCTCACAGCCTTTCAAGTTGTACAAGTTCCATAAGGCCATGGATACTGGTTGACTGGAAGACTGTCTCCACTTTCCCCTAAATAGGCCAGAGTGTAAAGACAAGCCCCATTCCCGCACCCATCTTCCAATTCTCCTTTGCCCCCTCCCAAAGAGAAAAATCCAGCTGCACGCCAGAGGGTTGTAGTGGTATTCTAGGGGTGGACAGAAGACAGAGATATGAGAAAGGGGTAGTTTTCTGTGGCTGAATAGTTATTTTTAGTATTGAGCAGGAACCAGATTTCCATGTCATGGGAAATTCCACAATTTCAAAACACTGTCCCCATTCTGAAATAGTAGAAAAATAAGCCATTTTGAAATTTCCAATGAAACAAAATTTAAAAAAAAAAAAGAGTTTTGGTAGCAACATTTTGTTTTGATCAAACCAAAACATTTTTGTCTGATCTCAACCTTTTAAAAATTAATATTTTAATGTAAAAATAAATTAATTTAGTTTAAAAAAGTGGTTTAGAAACCAAAAAAATAGAAAAATTCCATTAAAAAATGTCAAAAAACAGGACGTTTCAATGTTGCTGAAACACTTCATTTCAGGTTTTTTCCCCCTAAACAAAACCAGACATGTCTTTCTACACATTTTGATGAACGCAGCATTTTTCATCAAAAAACCTTTTTGGTGCAAAAGTTTTTACTAGTTCTAGTTATTTTGCAGCTCTTACCAAAAGGAAAAATACTCTTTAGAAAAACAGGCAGCCTCCACAGTTGCCAAATCCCTGAAGCTGGCCACGTTTCTGAGAGCCAGAACTGCAGAGGCTATTGCTGGCCTGCAGCGGATCTTAAGTGTGGCAAGAAAGAATTCCTTCAATTCATGGGAAAAGGAGTAAGTGTGTCCAAGGGAAAAACAAACAAACATGTGATGCCCCTGAAAATACAGTATTTTTAGAAATAGAATCATTGGGAAGGGGCCTGACAGAGGAAGAAAATGGAAATTTTATCCTATCTGAAAATTGGGTTTTAGCAATGTCACTCCAGCAATGACAGAAGAGCTCTGTGTAAGCTCAAAAGCTTCTCTCTCTCACCAGCAGAAGTTGGTCCAATAAAAGGTATTAATTCACCCACTTTGTCTCTCTCATATCCGGGGACCAACATGGCTACAACAACACTGCATTCTCCAGCAATAATTCTGTCTTACTAGGTACTGATAGATCAAAACCACCAGTCAGAATTTTTGGGATATTTCTGACTCTTAGATTCTACTCTGCATCAGGCATAAAAGCTTTCATACTTCACAAAATATAGTTTTGCCACGGATAACGTACACCAGAGAAGAATGAAAGTTCCAGAGCTTTAGCGACTCATTTAGTTAAATAATTTGTCTGCATAAAAATTCCCTGATTAATCTTCTACCAAAAAGGCAAGTGAGGAACTCAAATCCTCCTCCCTCAATTTCAGAGTGAGAGAAGGAAGAAACAAGTTTGCTTTGCTTTTCTGAATTCCTTTTACCCAAAGAGATTTCTCATTTGGAGAATCCAGAGACAAGTAAGTATTCTTTCATTTTCTTTGCTTTTCTCCTGTCAAACAGGCCAGTTCTCCAGTAACTATATTGGAGAAACAGTAATTGAAGGGTTCAGACATTTTGAAGAGCAGAAAATACACTTTTTATGTTTCTTGTTTGGTATTTTCATTGTCACCAGTTTGTTCAATGCACGAATGTTGTCCAACATAGCACACCTGTATAGCTGCTGAGAATTCCAGCAATGTTCTCCCCATCTACTGGCCTCAGTGGAATGTCAGTAGGTTGGAGGAGTACAGCGGCTGGGGCAGGCCCATTTGTAAATGTTTATGGCCTGTCGCGACCCAATAAATAGTCTGAGGGTGAAGGCCCTGGGGTGGTTTTGGTTGGGCCCTGCCTCCCTCGCCCCCTCCCCCCCCCAAGCTGGCTGGGGTTGGCTCTCTGCTCCAGGTGTTGCAACCTCCAGGGTTGCAGCGCCACTCATCGCCTCCCTGACTGGACCAAATTTGTGTGAGTAGAGTTGTGACCTGGTTCATGGGGTTGCAGGGCCACTCACTCAAATTTGGCCTACCTGGACTCCCATCGTCAAACCCGAGTGGTGCTAGGACCCCGGGGGAGTGTGCAGTGCCTGGAGAAGGGAGGTGAGCCAAGCCAGTCCTGTGGGACCGGAGCTGCCACGCGACCCTTTGAAACATTCTGGCGACCCAATTCTGGGTCCCAACCCAGAAGTGGAGAAACCCTGATCTAACCTTTGTAACGCTCCACTGGACTTCATTGCTAGCAGGGAATTAAACAAAAGCCACAGACATGGTTAGTTTTGTGCCAAGATATAGCCAGGCAATGCAATGACAAGTTTTGTTTTCTCATAAGATGAAAAACTGCCTTACCTTCAATTTGTGCCCAAACTGCACAAGATTGTGTCCTCACCTGGAAAGTAAAACATAACCAATGTCACTATTTTCCCAGGATATGTATTTCATCAACAAGCCTACACCATCAGCAAAGGCATTCAGACAAGAAACATTAAAATGTATTACAGTGGGAATGGATTCCTAGATCACCAAGCTTTCCTAAGAAGGCTACAGGCTATAAAGATCAGATTAAAGAGAAAACTCTGAGGAAAGTCTAGCTCTCATCTTTCGGATAGAAAAGAACAGATATCTAAAAACCCTACATGACAGGGCTATAAAGCTGCATGGTTAAGCGTTCAAAAAGTTAGGAAATACCAAAGTTAAGGCTGCACATGCAGTCTTAACTGTGTCCCCTATTTGCATATACAAATTCCTATACAGTGGTTAATTACATGGTCACTCACTGTGCCATGTATAATATATTACACAATGTTTTCTCCACCCTTGAATGGGTAATAATTGGAGATATACCAATCTCCTAGAACTGGAAGGGACCTTGAAAGGTCATTGAGTCCAGCCCCCTGCCTTCACTAGCAGGACCAATTTTTGCCCCAGAGCCCTAAGTGGCCCCCTCAAGGATTGAACTCACCACGCTGGGTTTGGCAGGCCAATGCTCAAACCACTGAGCTATCCCTCCCCCCTTAGCACCTTATAATTTTAAAAGAAACTTTAATACAGTACTTACACCTAGTTTAATTTTCATAATGATCCAAAATATTGTTAGGGACAGACTTTCTATAAATCCTTGTTTAATCAGTTTTCCCCTCTTTCTTGATGTGTTCTCTTCTCTATTTTCTTTTTTTGTATCTCACACCCTCAAACATACACATGAATATTAAGTACAGTACTACTCTATGGTGTATACTTAATATGAACTGTGTTATGTACTTTACATATAAATGACTTACGTGGACTCTGGTATTTACATATATTTTATTGAAGGTTTTAGACAAAAAAGTACACTATTGCAGTGGATAAATGGTATGTTACCATGTAATTAAAGATTAAGGCCTGGTCTACACTGGAGGAGAGGGGAACGCGAGCTAAGTCGGTCTAAGTTACGCAACTTCAGCTACGAAAATAGCGTAGCTGAAGTCGATGTACTTAGAGCTACTTACCATGGTGTCTTCACTGCGGTAGGTTGACTGCTGATGCTCCCCCATCGACTCCGCCTATGCTTCTCATTCTGGTGGAGTACCGGAGTCGACGGGAGAGTGCTCGGCGGTCAATTTATCGCATCTTCACTGGACGCAATAAATCGACCCCCACTGGATCGATCGCTCTGGAGGTAAGTGCAGACATGCCCTAAATCATGATGCATCTGCACAAAGGGACAATCTTCGATTGGGGCTTTATTATGAGCTTCTATACAACCTCAATGATACTTAATATAGTTTTTGCTATGGGATTTTCTAGCTGTTTAAAAGGATAAAAGATAGGGCACAGAATGAACAAGGCCTGCAGGACTTCACTCTGTATGAGGCAACCTCCCCTAATATCACACACCTAACAAGGTCCCTAGGATTGAGCCAAGAGATCCTAATGGAATCTTTGCTTCAGCCTACCTACTGCCATTTTCACTATGTAGACAAGTTAGTCATGCACCCATAGACAGTATAGCCTTCCACAGCAGTGCATTTTCCAAGTTTAGGAGAGAAAACACAAGCAATCTACTGCACATGTGTGCGCAACATGAATTTTTCAAGACCAGTTGTCAGAACAGTTAAAGGCATTTGCCCCTCAATTAGGGTTCCTTATATTCCAAATTTCAACATTCTACCCCTAGCCGTTTCAATGCCTGTACTAAATACTACAAAATCCTCTAACTGGAATATCAAATTTACTTCCATCCCTTGCAGACTTACTGTTGCTTTTATTACATATTCACTCCACAAATGCTGAATGATGAAATGGGGGTTGTAGAAGGTTTTATTTATGCTAAAGAAATGAATCCCACATCATTTTAAGCTCCAAGCACTATTATTTTCTTAGTGTCTTTCATTTTGGGCCTTGGCAGGTTGAGAGGTATGGAATCCATAAAGCAATCAGTGGAGACTGAAACAGGCACCAGATGGATTGGAACTAATTAAATAACACCACTCTCTCACTGAGAAGGACACATCCAGAGATGGACAATTTGTTCTGCTTAATGGAGGTTTTCATGATAGTGTCAGGCAATCTGTAGCTATCTCCCAAGCCCCGTCTCGCTCCAGAATTTCCACTTCTCACCTGCCAAATTTATCATTAGGAAAAATGGTACTCTTCCATTATCTCAGCTCTCCTAGCTTCTTCCCTGATGCCCTCCAAGCATTCCCTGTTAGAGAGGATCAGGTGGCATGACATTTGGCTAGCGTAAGTGGATATTCCTCACATTTCTCTCAGTCTTTCACATTTCACTCAGCTTAGACTGGTGCATAGGTTGCAATTTTATTAAAAGCCCTTTTCATTTTCTGGTTCTCATGTACAACGCTATGGGGCTTGGGTTTCCAAAAATGTAGGAGAATATTTAAAGGTGACCTGCAAAAGGAAAAGAATGGGATTGTGCCCTTTTTGGTTACTTTATGATGTATAAAAAAGACATGAAAGTTCTGTTTTTTTGAAATTTCAGGTCCTGTACTACCCGGAATACTCTATGGCCAGGTCTACACTAGAAAAATTAACCATTGCTGACATTCATTGTCAGGAACGAGTAATTTGTCTAGTGTAGACCAGGTATATGATGCTGAAATGATGACTTCACAAGAACAAAAATGTGAACGTTGAGCAATTTAGGAATTTAGTCATATTATTTAAAATTCTTTGGTCTGATGTTTGCTAATAACTATTTAATATAAAGTGAGAGCTGTACTCTTTGTATTCTGTGTTGTAATTGAAATAAATATATTTGAAAATGTAGAAAAACCATCCAAGATATTTATAATAAATGTCAATTGGTATTTTATTATTGTTTAACAATGCGATTAAAACTGCAATTAATTGCAATTCATTTTTTTAATCTCGTGATTAATTTTTTTAAATCACTCGACAGCCTGTAGCGGGGTTGTTACCCGCTCCGGCCCTGACAGGGTTAAGGCCAGCCCTGGGAGAGGGCTGGGGCTGCAAGGAAAAGCCCAGGCTGCTTAGGAAAGCAGACATTGCTGGGGCCACACCCCAAACAGAGCACAGCAGGTCCTTATAAAAGCGCTGCTAGCTTGGAGCTAGAGTCTCTGTCTCTCCAGTCTTGGAGGGAGCAGGGCCTGGCTGTCGGTAGTAAAGGTATGTGGAGTGACGCAGGGCTGGAGAAAGGCCAGAGGAGCATGGGAGCTCCAGGCTGGCGACTCCCCAGGCTGCAGGGCCTGGTCCTAGGCCCACCCCTGAGCCTGAGGTACTGGGTGGCAGAGGAAGACAGAAGGTCCTACCCCCCTTGCCTGTGATGACTGGTACTTAGACTGCAGTCTGCCCCAGGGAGCAGGGGCTCATTGCTGACTGGCAGTAGCCACTGGCTGAGGCAAGGTGGGATTAGGGGGTTGGGGTCCATGGGGAGGGGAGACCCTGAGAGTGAGGGGTTACTGCCAGGGGGCAGCACCCCAGATAACGGGGCACCGGGGTCCGGGAGGGACATGGGAGTCCCAGTGGCAGTGAGATGTCGGCCTGCAGAGGGCGCTCCAAGGCTGGAAAAAGAGCTAATTCCCAGGACGCCAGCAGGAGGTGCTGCTGGGGTGAGTCTCACGCCGTTACACAGCCATATTTAACTTCAGTGACTAAAAAGGCTTCCTTCTCCTCAAATGTTGAAAATTCAACAACCCTGCCCCTTCAATAAAGGTATTAGTGTCAATATACGCCCTCCCAACAAGTCTTCCTGCAAAACCAGGGGTGCCCAGAGTTGACATTCCCTGTTATTTATAAGGCTAAAATGCAAGAAAAACAAAAAACTCCATTAAAGAGAGAGTGGTCATCTTGTAGTGTCACTTGGAAGGACAGAATACCTAGAGTAAAAGCACCTGACTCAAAAGAAAGAATCATATGTTACTGTTGAGTGACTTTCAGATACTAGCACTCCCTACGGCTAATTTATGGCCTTTGTAAATTATAGGCACCTGTAATTACCTATGAATCAGTGGGGTTTGTGCACCCATCCCTGAAGGCAGAAGTTGGCACTAAATCCCTAATCCTTTCCTTTCCTTTGTTTATATTTCAGCATCCAGAATCGCTTCTGCATTACAATGGTGAAGAGATCTGCAAGCAATTAAAATGGCTACTTCAGGACATTTCAATTTAAGTTTTATATCATCAACTTCTTGTCCTTGACAATATCATCAAAACAGAACAAAAAGCTAAACATTTTCCCTGGTTTTCCAATTAAAACTTCTTTCATTCAACAAAGACTCAGAGAAAAGTTTATTTAAAATACCCATTACCTTATTCCATTGACTTATAATTCTCAGTATCACACAGTAATCTTTCCCCTGCTTTAAGGGAGCATTATAGAATGCCCCGTAGTAATGTCTGTCTCCAAGAGAGATCAGCATGTTGTCAGCAACATCCTCGGCGAGGAATTCAGCTGCCACATACCCCTCAGCATCAGTGGCATTGCTAAAGAAAGTCACAGCAGCCAGGGAATCACAAGTAAATGTGCTTTGCAAGGCCAAGGGAAGCACAATCACTTGATAAAAACTAGAATGAAACAGAAAAGCAACCATCAGCATTCATTTCCATGCACTAAACACCAGTGAGAAATCATATTTGCATGTAGTCTTCCAAATATTTTGGCCCTTTGTTTAATAGTTTTCAAATCACTAACAACCCGGGTGAATTCTCTCCCTGTGTGGGTGAAATATTTCCCTTTATATACGTGCTATTTATTGCCCTCTGTATAAAACAGACTATATATGCCTATTATAAGGCTAATTTTCCAAATTGCACACACAGATTTAACATGATTGGGCATGCTAATTTAGTATTTTCGTATGAGAATCGCCAACTATGAATCACTGCAAACTGCCTGTTTGCTCAATTCATCCAACACGCAGCTTTCTCCTTGTAGCCAAAGCGGAGCTGAAAGACATTATCAACCTATTAAAACTTATTTGTTCCTGATTTCCCAGAAAGGTGCTGTTTCCAGTATCAAGAAGGTGACAAGAGCTCCCATCTATTAGACTTTAATTAGAAACTTGTCCCTCGAGTTCACTAAAAGTTCAGAGTGTGATGTCTTCCCACAAAAAAGAGCAACTCACAGAGTACATGCACTGTACTCTTGTTACACTGTCCTTTGGCTCCTGCACTATGTTTTCACTTCCAAATATTTCCTGCCTTACTATAACGTGAGTTACAGTAATTGGTCTCTCTCATTTCCCAGGCACTTACCAACATACGTCAGCAGAGTTAAAACTAACTACTCCAAAGAGTATTTATCATTTTGGTACCAGTAAATGAATATGGTGTTGCTGTTTATGAGGATTTGGAGAATTGACCTTCTTTCTTAACTTCCTCTTGGCTACTAGAGAATTTCCTGCAAGCTGTATAATGTGGGCTGCACACGACAATTATAAACTGCTCTTAGTTACACCAATGAATATCTGGGGTAGCTCCACTGAGCCAATGGAGTTACACCAGCATAAATTCAGAGTAACTGAGGACAGAATTGTGGTCCCAAGGAGAGATTAATCTGAAGCAAAACTCCAGATCTGAACAATCACAAATTACAGAGAAGATGGGACCTGGATTCAAACTTTCTGGCTTGGTCCCATCGCTACTAAAATTATCTAACTGAAGACAGTCTAAAATACTGATCATTTAGATGTGTGTGTACTTTAAAAATATATTTTGAGAGAGTTGAGAGCATGTAAAAAAAACCAACCCACAGACCTGATAGGTCCATTTCTATCTTCTGCTTTCCGTAGGCTGAGTGCTGGTGCAGGACCTTGTACTGTAACAAACTCTATTTCTGGGAATGGAGGATCTAAAAAGCAAACAGAATCAGTACTTTATAAAAGTTTGAGGAATAATCCAAGTCTGAGGGTAGTAAGCTTTTTCTCACACAGCACAGTAACTAAAATGCTAACCCTAAAAGCTAGAGCTATGCTTTAGAGTCAAATCTGAATACAAAATACCTGAAAATGTACAGACAACGTTTTTGGTTAACAAATATTGGAGATGATTTTAATTTTGATTGAACTGCATATCAGCAGGCTCAACCTGAGAAAACAAATATGTGAGATTTGAACCTTACTTCTTGTAGACCTTGAACACTTCAGTCAAATATTTTAAGCTGTCATCGGAGACTTTCAGCAAGTACTTCCCTGAACTTTCAAGAGCCCCTTCAACTCCTGGCAAACTCAAAGGTAGGAAAATAAATTCTGTTGCAGTAGCTTTCTTTGATTCCTATTTTGTACCCTCCCTTCCTTTGACATCCAGCACAGTCAAGAGAAGCTTTAATTCAATTTTCTGCCTGGAGAAAATATTAGGGTTTTTTTTTTTTTTTAATCCTCGCCAAAGTGCGCAAGGCCTAAAATGTCGAGCCGATTTGAGCTTTGTATTACATTTCAGACAGGCAGTGTAAAGGGGAAAACAGCTTTAGGGCACTAACCAGTAACTACCAGGCCTAGCATGTGGCTTGAAGAGTTGCAAATCTGCAAGCAACAAGTGCCTTTAAAGTTTGGAGTCTTTGCCACTTTGGGTAACTGGTCAGAAATACAAGTTGTTAAAACTTTAAGCACATCTAAGTCTCTCCAGACTGCCCTTATAAGACGTGAAGCAGCAACAATCCAAAATTTAAAAATTGGTTTAATTCTCACTCCAGAAAACAGGAGGACTTTATGAGGAAGTTCTTCCATGTGCAGTATTTGACTACCAGGACATTAAGAAAAATACATGTTGCCAGAACGTTAATGCGTGCCAAAAATAAGTCAAGTATCAGGCCTGCAGAACATCAAAATTTAACAATCCCCGTGGGAAAAATAAAGCCTTCAGACCACCTCCATGAAGTCAGACACAATGGCAGCACCTAATGCAGGGCAGCCATTGTGTGGGAAAATTCCTGATCAAGAGTGAAAAGCTGCAGCCCCAAATTCAGTGGCTTACCATTAACATTTACCCGTCTTGGTCTTCAGGTAAATTACAACAAAAACATTCTATCAGGATTACAGGCCACCAGCTTGAAGCAGCATTCTTCAAACTTCGCAGTGACACAAACCTAAAAGTGCCAGTATCCATCCCTATCTTCAACCAAACCCCGCTCCAAATACCCCTCTCAGAATCAGTGCTGGGTAGGCCAGGAATTTGGCACTTCACCATGAGTTTCATTTTTATGGCAAGAATATTTGAGCTGGGTCACAGTGTTAGCTGGAAGCCAAAACACAGCAGAAAGCACATGTAATAGCATTGCAAGTGAAATAGGAAAACAGCACCGATCTTGAGGCTACACCTCCTGGAAATGACAAGATGGGGCACTTGTTCACATCATGTTCAATGGTTTGGAAGACTCTGCATTTGCACTGTGGTAAATCCTTGATTTTCAATTTGTGCATCAGGTGCACACATCTTCCGTGTAATGTCCTAATATGGTTGATGGTCATCTACTGTCTTTGGCAGAGCAAGAAACCAGGTTGTTTGATGGTGCGACCACGTACAAGGTGCTTGTTAATGTCAGAGCCTGCCCATTTCATCCACCAGGGGTTTTCTGAGTTGAAGCTGAATGACAGAAGAGCTTCTCCAACCACCCAGAATGGCCAGCAGGACTTAAGGCAAGCGTGAGGTGGATGAACAAAGAACTTTGGATGAGCAAGAACTTTCTTGTACTCGTGCAACATAGCCATCTCTCACCAGATGGTTGGAGAAAGGACTTTGGAGGACTGGAATCTAAGGCAGTGGCATAGTCTTCAGGGTGCCACTTACAAGTCTCAGAGCCACATTTAATTGGATGTTGATCAGGTCTGTGTGCGAGCTTCTTCCCCAAACCGGTGCGTAGAACTCGGCCATGGAAAAAACTAAAGCCAGCGTTGCCATCCATACCATTCTGAGCACCACAACCCCAGATCAAACTTGGTAGCTTTTGGATGATATTGATGTGACTCACCTGTTTGTTATCAAGCAGATGTTTCTCTCAGGAATGGCCCAATTTTTTTAAAACATTAAGATTCCTAATTTGCTTGTCCCTGTTTTAAATCTCAGAGGCCTCTGACTTTTTACAGACGCAGTTTACAACTGAAGCTTTAGGACTGCACAGACTAATCACTACACATGTGATGAACAATGTTACTTTCATTATACTATCAAATCTTGATAGTAGGAATCTTTAAGGTCTTTCTGATTAGCTGATCTTCTGCACTCCACCAATACTATGTGACTAGGACAGCACTGAAATTTACTTTACTATACATACTACAGTCATAATGACTCCATTTAAAAGGATATTTTTCTTTGTGCCTCATTTTAAATATGCCTCTATTTAAGATGAACATATGTGGGGGGAGGATAGCTCAGTGGTTTGAGCACTGGCCTACTAAACCCAGGGGTGAGAGTTCAATCCCTGAGGGGGCCATTTAGGGAACTGGGGTAAAAATCTGTCTGGGGATTGGCCCTGCTTTGAGCAGGGGGTTGGACTAGATGCCCTCCTGAGGTCCCTTCCAACCTTGATATACTATGATTTGGCTTATCACCCTTTTAGAAATCTTTCATTTGCACTAGAGCAGTCCTGTTTGGGTTTCTCTGCTTTTCTAGATGCCATTCTCTGTTGCTGCTAATGCTTTAAACATAGTGATGCAACTGAGCCACAAGGGTTTGCATCCAGATGGTATCTTTCCTCAAGTTCAGGAAAGTCAAATCAAGAGTTCTCATTCAGGCCCAGCTATAACTGAAAACAAGTCTCTGCTGAAATAATGCCATTTGCGTAACTGACATTTCTTGCAAACGCATTGTTTTAAGGATTTTACAGTTGTTTGCGGATTTTGATTCAAATAAAAATCTTTTATTACATTTTCACATTTAAAATAAAGAAATGGAATAAGTACTAATGATATAAGTGAGGGTTATGTAGCAGTACTGATTAAATAGCACTGGTTCTGAGGAGAGACTATAAGAACAACATACATAACAACATATACGTTATGCTGAAGGGCAAAGAATTTTTAACCTGAAGAAAACCACTATCACAGAATCTTCTGAGATGACTAAAAAAGCCCACTAGAAGAGAGGAAAAAATGAACTTTAACAGGTCACTTAAGACAAATATATTGATTTTTAACAACAATATAATGGGGGAGGACCCTTATCTGTGTTTTTAACACCACCTTATGGAATGTTAATATTTTTTTCGGGAGTGAGGGGAGTGGTGTCATTAACTATATTCTGTTGGTTTCCTTTTTGCATTTCACTCAGTTGCATCAGGCTGTGGCTACACTTAGCGCTTCAAAGCATTGCCGCGGCAGCGCTTTGAAGCGCTAAGTGTAGTCAAAGCGCCAGCGCTGGGAGAGAGCTCTCCCAGCGCTGTCCGTACTCCACCTCCCTGTGGGGAATAACGTACAGCGCTGGGAGCCGTGCTCCCAGCGCTGTGGCTTTGACCACACTGGTGCTTTGCAGCGCCACAATTTGCAGCGCTGGAGAGGGTGTGTTTTCACACCCTGCTGCAGCACTGCAAATTTGTAAGTGTAGCCAAGCCCTCAGTGAAAGTTAAACTGCCTGGTTCCACTTGATTGTTATTACTTATTTGTACTGTAGTAGAGACCAGAGGCTAGGACTCCATTGTTATGTTTGTACAATACCTATCACACAGGCCCAAAGAGCTTACAGTCTATCCACGTGAGGCAAGAGAGAAAAAGGTGGATAGAGAGAGACAGACAGATGAGGGAGCACAAGTAACTAATGAGACATTACTGGTCAGCATGAAAAGCAGTGGCCTCAGAGCACTAGCTGCCTAACCATTTATTTGTAGGCATCATGACAGAGAAGAGTTTAAATAGGGATTTGAAGGAGAACAACGGGTGGCTTTGCAAATGTTTATGGAGAGCTTCTCCCACGAGTGAGGGGGGGAAAAAACACAGTGGTTTGTTGCAAATTATTTTAAAATTGGCAATCAAGACTGGAAATCATTTGCAGAACAAATGCAGAGGTCCCATGTGTGAAAGGCTGGGTAAGGCGGGGTAGGGCTGTGGAGGCCTTAAAAGTGAAGACAAGTAATTTGTGTCTGATGTGGACAAGAAGGTGACGCTGGAGAGGTGCAAAGAGGGAATAGATGGGATCAATGTCACAAGTTAGGAAAATGCTCCTGGCAGCAGAATTTGAAACAAGATGGAATTTGTCAAGGCCAGAGAGGAGACCATTGGAGCAGTTGAGACATGAAAGATAAGGGCCTGGATGAGAGTTTTAGTTGTGCGGACAGAGAGGAAAGGCCATATCTTAAGAGATGTTATGCAGCAAGAAATGCAAAGATTTAGATGTGGCCTGGAAGTGGAGACCTAGAGAGGGCCAAGTCAAAGAAAATGCCCAGGCTATGGGCCTGGGCAAAAGGGAGGATGTGGTGGTATCCTGGAGGACTGTGGGGGATGATTAGGAGTTCTGTTTTGGCCAGGTTGTGTTTAAGAGGAAGGTTGGTCTATGGGGAGATGTCAGAAAACTAAACTGAAATTTTGGTTTGGCCAGGAGGAGACAGATCAGGCGTGCAGAAGTAAATCTACAAGTTATCAGCATAACGATGACAGCTGGAGTCGTATTTGTCAATGTGACTGCCCAGAGACAGGATGCAGAAGGAGAAATGGCCAAAACAGAGACCTGTAGAGACTCCACAACACACTGGAAGGAGATTAAGTTTATATATGGAGGAAGGATTTCACATACAACCTCTCACAGACAATAGCATTGGGCTAGTTTATGGCACCGATCCTGTCAACAGTTTATGCATTTGCTTACATTTTATTCATTTAAGCAGTCCCGTGAGCTTCAATAGGACTACTCACATATTTAAAGTTAAATATATCACAGGTTTGCAGGATTGGAGACTAAATCCCTGTCACATAAAAACACATACATTTATATTACTGGTTGTCATCAATGCCCCTGCCTGCTTCACTGAAACAGAAAATCATTTCTCTGTAATTCTTTTCTAAGAGGTATACGTTGTAACTCATCACCCCCTGGGGGTCTGTCATGATAGCACAAATAGCAGGGAATATCCACAGTAAATCTACATGTTTCCTCCCTCAGTGGAAGGCAGAAATTTTTAACATTTGAAAAAAGAAAAATAAATTAAAGATCCCCCAACCATGAGAGGGGGGTGTGGTATTAGCTGACTCTATTTCTACTTGCACACACAATGGTACAATGCTTTTTTTTTTTTTTCTAAGGTTCCATTTCGGGATGCAAATATGTGAGAAAAACCCAGAAATGAGAGGGGCACCGCAAAACTATTCATGGAGGAAACATAATGCTGTGGAATTCATTCCTTTAGGGCAAATACCTCTTTCTAGACCTTCAGTTTCATGATTATTCATTTCTGATGTAAATAATTTTTAAGAAGAAGAGTGAGGGGTCACTATATTTGTGTGCCAGAAGGGCATCTGAGAGGTCTGAGAACTCAAAAGCTCCTGCAATATCTTTATCCAAACCCTGTAACTGGTATATACAAATACCAGTAGCAAGTAACAATAAGCAGAGTGTAAAGTAGGAACATACCCTGACTCACGGCAATTTTCTATTTTTCTTTTTCTTTTTTTTAAAGAGGATATGTGTGGGAAGAAAATACTGGAAGAGGTTACAGAACCCAATATGCATGTTTTCATTGGAGGGGAAGTTAAATGTTCCCCTTTAGTAACTCAGACACAATAACTCCACTTCCCTGTGACCAGGGATCTTCCTAACAAGCACTGTGTTCCAACACAGAGCGGTTCATTCTAAACCTTAGGAAACTGGCCAGTCTCCAAAGTGTTAAACAACTGGTGGTTAGCTAGTGGCCTAAGGGTTAAAATTTCCTCTTTTAAAGTGGTCTCTTTCTGAAGAATCTATCATTTCCTTCCCCCCAAACAAGGGCTGCAGGTGGACTAACATCTCACCACTGTTCTTGGGTGACCAGCTAGAGGTGCTGGGTTTCTTCATGTTGACAGAAGCACACATACATGTCATATTATCCCTGCACTCTGCCTGCTTGTTCCTCTTTAATGAACAGACAGAGTACTCAATTATGCAAAAAATCCTACTCTCTGAAGCCAAAACAGTGGAGCAGACATGGAGCCTGCAAGTCAAAATACAGCCAGAAGGTCTGGCTTTCAGGTCTAAAAACCTTGATGGTGCTCCTTAAAAATTAACACTGGCTGCTCTCTGTTGATATGCCTGCTGTTTACCCCAACTTTACAAGAAAGATGTATTTATAAAGACGTTCTTAGGATGTTACAAGAAAATAAATGTTATCTGAGAAAAACAATTTTAAAAAACAAATTATAAAACTGAAGCTTATACAGCACAAAGCCTGGGAGATAATGTGATGGCTGCAGCACAATGAGAGTGGAACAAACAACGAACACATTCATTTTCACACCTTCTTTCACACTCCTCCTACTGTATGTTGGGACTGCCTTCTTAATTACTGTCTCCAAATGTTTCCCATCTCTGCCTCTCAAATCTCTTCTCAAACACACTTGTTTTGCATCGCATTCTGCTAATATTTCAAGGGCAACCTCCCCCTCATTTCACCATCCTTGTGCTATTGTTGTTGCAAAAACCATACTGTAGCTCTTAAGCTTCTGTTCCAAAGTGCATCTGCCTTCTTTTTTTATTATTTGCACAGTACTTACTCTGTAGCCTCTGCAGGACAGGGACCATGTTAATTCTTTACATACCTGTACAGCTGTGGCACATTAGAAAAAATAAACAACATTAAGCGAGATCATGCGCCGAGATTTCAAAAAGTAACTAGTGATACTGGTTGCCCTATTGAGACTAGTGGTGGTTGATTTTCAAGAAGTGCACCTGAAAATCAGGTCTCTTTAACGTGTATCAAGTTGAGCACCCAAAAACGGACACGCTCAAAATCACTAAGTGTTTTTGAAAATTCTGGCCATGACTTTTAAGTGTAGCTATTCTGCAGGTACAGAACATTTTTTAATCAGTCTGATATGGAGAATGTTACAAAATATACTGATTTCCAAGTATCTTCTCTCCCTTCCTTATGCTTTTTCAAGAGGCTCACAGACATAGATGTTTATTGCCTCGGCATTTTAAAATGGACTTTTCTAAATGGCAGGAAACTGTTGTATGTTCAGATTAATAATGTTTTTACAGGGCAGTTTGCACCCTCTTTATCAGAAGAAGGCATCTATTCACTCAACACGAACTCCCACCAACACTGCGCACAGACAATCCAGGACGTTTTTTGAGATTGTTGGGGACAATTTCCTGGAGCAAGTGCTGGAGGAACCTACTAGGGGCTGTGCTCCTCTTGACCTGCTGCTCACAAATATGGAAGAATTGTGAGGAGTAGAAGTGGGTGGCAACCTGGGCAGCAGTGACCATGAGATGGTCAAGTTCAGGATCCTGACACAAGGAAGGAAGGAGAGCAGCGGAATACAGACCCTGGACTTCGGAAAAGCAGACTTTGACTCCCTCAGGGAATTGATGGGCAGGATCCCCTGGGACGCTAATATGAGAGGGAAAGTAGTCCAGGAGAGGTGGCTGTATTTTAAAGAAGCCTTATTGAGGGTGCAGGAATAAACCATCCTGATGTGCAGAAAGAATAGTAAATATGGCAGGTGACCAGCTTGGCTTAACAGAGAAATCTTTGGTGAGTTTAACACAAAAAGGAAGCTTACAAGAAGTGGAAACTTGGACAGATGACTAGAGAGGAGTAAAAAAATATTGCTCGAGAATGCAGGGGTATAATCAGGAAGGCGAAAGCACAACTGGAGTTGCAACTAGCAAGGGATGTGAAAGGTAACAAGAAGGATTTCTATAGGTATGTTAGCAACAAGAAGGTGGTCAGGGAAAGTGTGGGACCCTTACTGAACGGGGGAGGCAACCTAGTGACGGATGATGCAGAAAAAGCTGAAGTACTCAATGCTTTTTTTGCTTCCGTCTTCACAGAGAAGGTCAGCTCCCAAACTGCTGCACTGGGCAACACAGTATGGAGAGGAGGTGAGCAGTCCTCAGTGGTGAAAGAACAGGTTAAGGACTATTTAGAAAAGCTGGACATGCACAAGTCCACGGGGCCAGATGCAATGCATCTGAGGGTGCTGAGTTGGCTAATGTGATTTCAGAGCCATTAACCATTATCTCTGAAAACTCATGGTGATTGGGGGAGCTGCCGGATGATTGGAAAAAGGCAAATATAGTGACCATCTTTTAAAAAGGGAAGAAGGAGAATCTGGGGAACTACAGACTGGTCAGACTCACCTCAGTCCCTGAAAAAATCATAGAGCAGGTCCTCAAGGAATCCATTTTGAAGCACTTGGAGGAGAGGAAGGTGATCGGGAACAGTCAGCATGGATTCACCAAGGGCAAGTCATGCCTGACCAGCCTGATTGCCTTCTATGATGAGATAACTGGCTCTGTGGATACGGGCAAAGCAATGGATGTGATTTACCTTGACTTTAGCATAGCTTTTGATACAGTCTCCCACAGTATTCTTGCTAGCAAGTTAAAAAAGTATGGACAGGATGAATGGACTATAAGGTGAATAGAAAGCATGCTAGATTGTCGGGCTCAAAGGGTAGTGATCAACGGCTCCATGACTAGTTGGCAGCCGGTATCAAGTGGAGTGCCTCAGGGGTCGGTCCTGGGCTCAGTTTTGTTCAACATCTTCATTAATGATCTGGATGATGCGATGGACTGCATCCTCAGTAAGTTCGCGGATGACACTAAGCTAGGGGGAAAGGTAGATACACTGGAGGGTAGGGATAGGGTCCAGAGTGATCTAGACAAATTGGAGGATTGAGCCAAAATAAATCTAATGAGGTTCAACAAGGACAAGTGCAGAGTCCTTAGTGATGGAAGAATCCCATGCACTGCTACAGGCTGGGGACCAACTGGCTAAGCAGCAGTTCTGCAGAAAAGGAACTGGGGATTAGTGGATGAGAAGCTGGATATGAGTCAGCAGTATGCCCTTGTGCCAAGAAGGCTAATGACATATTGGGCTGCATTAGTAGGAGCACTGCCAGCAGATTGAGGGAAGTGATTATTCCCTTCTATTTTCCACTGGTGAGGCCACATCTGGAGTATTGTGTCCAGTTTTGGGGCCCCCACTACAGAAAGGATGTGGACAAACTGAAGGGAGTCCAGTGGAGGGCAACGACAATGATCACGGGGCCAGGGCACATGACTTATGAGGAGAGGCTGAGGGGACTGGGATTATTTAGTCTGCAGAAGAGAAGAGTGAGGTGGGATTTGATAGCAGCCTTCAACTACCTGAAGGGGGATTCCAAAGAGGATGGAGCTAGGCTGTTCTCAGTGATGGCAGATAACAGAACAAGGAGCAGTGGTCTCAAGTTGCAATGGGGGAGGTCTTGGTTGGATATTAGGAAAAACTATTTCACTAGGAGGTTTTTAAGGTCAGGCTTGACAAAGCCCTGGCTGGGATGATTTAGTTGGGAATTGGTCCTGCTTTGAGCAGGGGGTTGGACTAGATGACCTCCTGAGGTCCCTTCCAACCCTGATATTCTATGATTCTATGAAGCACTGGAATGGGTTACCTAGGGAGGTGGCGGAATCTTCATTCTTAGAGGTTTTTAAGGCCCGGCTTGATAAAGCCCTGGCTGGGATGATTTAGTTGGGGATTGGTCCTGCTTTGAGCAGGTGGTGGAACTAGATGACCTCCTGAGGTCTCTTCCAACCATAACCATGTATGATTCTATGACACATATCCTTGCTGTGGCTTATTCATTTAAGACCAGTATTTCTTTAATTCTTCCTAGCCATTTTTCAAATGGCAGTGAGTGTTATAAAAAGATATTTCTTAAATTCAGAAATAGTCAGTGACAATGTTTTACCTAGGATATCTTCTTCACGAATGATCTATAAAAGGGAAAAGCACACTTGAGACGACACACAATCAGTAACCCCAATAGAGAAATAATGAATCAGAGACAGTACAACCTTAACAGCCTTTTTTTTTTTTTGGAGGGGATGTGATGGAAGGGAGCAGGAGAAACAGACACAAACTGTCCTTCCTGCCGAAACACAGAAAGCTCACATCACCAGTCTTTTAACAGCGATTGGGCAATGACTGCCCAACCAGTTTTCATGACCCGAGCTCCCATCTCACGTGAGCACATGGTAAAAACTCTTATGCAAGCCGGGAGGGCAGAACAGGCAGCCTAAGAAGGATACTGCTGGGAATATGAAAGGAACAGAATTTCAGTGCTCTATGAAGCACTCAATAGAGAATCTTTATGGCCAGGAGACGAGAACAACAACATGCTCATCACAGACTTATTTTAAAAGGAATCTGCTTGCCAGGCTGCCTACACATCCCATTATGGGCATAATGAATCATCTCATTCAGGATATCTGAAGCCAAGGTAGGTTTCCTGACAGACATTTATCAACGCTGTAGATTCTCTCTCTTTTTTCTCTCTTAGCACAAGACAACCTTTCACTAACATGTAACTGTACGGCACATGTTGACACTAAATACACTCTCCAACCTTATTAATTTCCTCCATAGAGGAATATGGTCACCACGCAATGATGTGTCTCTATAAGAGGGCCTCTAGCATTACAGAATCTATGGGCCTGGTCCTCAACTGCAGTAAACTGGAGTAGCTCTATTGAAGTTAATGAGGTATGGGAATTTCCACCAGCTAAAGATGTGATCCTATGTTCTAAAACGTAAATCCATGACTCACTAGGAACATTTGTTAACTGTGGGTAAACTGAGGGCCATACCTCCTTATGCTTCCCCCAAAGAAATCAGCATGAAACCACCAGCAGCTACATCACCCGATAACAAAGGTTAGGCCAGTTACAGTACATCCACAGTAAAACATTTGTTTCAGTCTTTCAACTTCCTTACAACATTAGATCTTCTGAGGTATCTTACATTTACATAGGACTTTTGATCCCAAAGGGCCACAAAGCACTTTAACAAGCTTAAACTGGCATACAAATTAGGATAACTCCACTACCACAAAAGTACAGCCATCTGAGGGCTTGTCTACACTACCGTCCGGATCGACAGGCAGCGATTGATCCAGCAGGGGTCGATTTATTGTGTCTAGTATAGACGCGCTAAATTGACCGCCGATCACTCTAGCGTCAACTCCACTACTCCGCCTCAGCGAAAAGCGCAAGGGAAATTGACGGGAGAGCATCTTCTGTCAACACACCACAGTAAGTAGATCTAAGTACATCGACTTCAGCTACGTTATTCACGTAGCTGAAGTTGCATAACCTGGATCAATCCCTGCCCCGTAGTGTAGACCAGGCCTGATTCAGCAGCTCACAGCTGTGCAAGACAGGAAGTAAAGAATACTATATCCTAAATAAACCGCAAGAGGGATTTAGGTAGGAAGAATATAATTTCAGAGACATGGCACAGAAGTTAAACGGACATTGTTAGACGAGTTACTTTAAATGCTTCTTCACTGGTACTACAGCAGCTAAAATTATTAACATGGAAAGAATGTTAAAAATCTAATTTAGTTTTCATCATTAATTGTCTTGGTTTTCTTTTTGCATTTCACTCCCCGGGATTACAAAACAGACTGGTCAGTTTCACTTACTAGCAGTCATTAACAAGCACAATGTTGCAACATTTGGGTTGCAAACACTGCTGGAGAAAGCTGAAATCCATACCAAACACTGTTTTTCTTGGAATTTAAAAAAAAAAAATAATGGAAAGTTTTATTAATCCTAATATGCAATGTATAATTTTGTGTAATTTTATAAAATTTAAATGTGGGAGCTAAATCAAAAGTGATTCAAACCCCATTACTCTTATAAAAAAGTAAAATTGGCCTTTTAATGAGATCTTACTTGATAAGCAGACATGACCAAATTTTTATGCCTCTCCACCAAATACCTACAGCCCTGTGTGGATATAAATATATATCTGCATCCAAGGATATAAATTAGTATTCACGGAGGGCTCTACAGATACCTCACCCAGGACTATGCTGGTGTGTTTATTCAGTACTAACTCAGCTCAAAGAGAAACATGCCAGGTGCCAAATCATCAACACCACTTCATGCAGCACCTGCTAGAAAGTATTCTGTACAGGTCGTCTGAACAAGTAATGAACTGCTCTTGCATAGCTTGTGAACTCTTACAGGATGACAATGTAAAGTGTAATGCCTACAGGTTATAACTGTGGATATTCAAAAGCATCTCAATCAATCAAATTCCGGGACATGCTTTGTTCTAACAAAACACATGAACAGATACAACAATTCACAACTTTTGAATGACAACTAGGTGATTTTCAAGCAAAAATCATCCAATAATTGCTGTTCATCACTAAAGTGATCCAGAACACTATGTGCCCTACACAATAACTTTCGCACACAAGGAAGAGATTTTTTCCCCCTTCTATGACGTCTTAATAGCTAAAAGCTATTAAAAAAGTACTGAAGTATTCATGACTTGGAGAATATCAGATAAACAGCTCCCTAGTTCTTCATTGGGTATCCAGCAGATAAACAGCTGCACCTAGTGGCCGAACATAGCTACAGAATTCAAAGCACTTGCTAGGTTTCATCTGTCCCACCTGTCTGCTGCCAACACCAAAACTAGTGTTTCACTGTGGTGTTGTTTTTTTTAATCTAACCCAGAAGCTTTTCAGCATAGGAATGGTACAAAAATGTCCTAATTTAAACCAGTTTAACTGGAATCAAAATAAGCTCAAAGGCTGCAGATTTTTATTAGTGCAGTTTTCTTGATGGAAAAAAAATTCTGGAAGCAAATTACAATTAAAACACGAAGCATAACATGCTCTTTCTCCTCCTCTGCCAACAGTGCCTTTTTGCTGGAATACCTTTTAATATCACCATCGGTAGCAATATCAGTCTGTGGTACTCATAGGGCCCTCATTACCATAGTATCTGAGTACCTCACAATCTTTCAACCCCTGTGAGGTAGGGCAGTGCCATTATCCTCGTGGTACAGATGGTGGAGTGAGGCACACAGAGACTAAGTGACTTGCCCAAGGTCATACAGGAAGTCTTTGGCACAGCAGGGGATTGAACTAGATCTCCAGAGTTCCAGGCTAGCATCCCAATCACTGGCCCATCCTTCCTCTCCAGTTACCCTGTGATGCTGAAATAACATTTAAAAACACATGACAGCCATTGTCCCAGTGCTTTGGGATTTGCTGACTCAACAAGAAACAGCATGAAATCTGTAACAATTAGATTACAATTTTTGGGCACAAGGTAGGAGTTTTTCAACAATCCACACTGAGACATTAAGTTCAAGTCAGTTGTCAATATTGCCATTTAGGCTATGCACTCACACTCAAGTGGTCATCTTGTTAAAAAAAAAAAAAAAGTAGGACGTACCGATAATTGGAGTTGTCATGGAAACTAGCACAGAAAGATCCAAAGCTGCCATGGAAATATTCACAGTGTAATTGGTGCCTGGGCGCAAATCAAGACACACCTCTGGAGTCTGTCCGTAAGTGGTGAGGTTAAAGGCCATTTCATGAAAGAACTCCTTCTGATACCAGCGTCGACCCTGTATGTGAAACTGTAATGAAACAGTCACAGTGCTGAAAATGGAAGGCTTTGATACTTCACGTGAGTTCAATTTGTGGGATAGTCTAAACCATTTATCATAAACTTTATGAAAAAGTAATTTACCATATCCTTGTTGAAAATCTACATGTCCATACAAACGTAGCACATTAAATTTCTTGAGCGTTACTATAATCAGAACATTTCCAGGTTTTATGAAGACACAGCATGCTTGTGGATAAACTGTAATGGCACTATACTAAAGCTAGTTCTTGCACTTCATCCCTCCCCACCTTTTCTTTTTTTTGGTAAACAAACCCCAGCCCCAAAACTGCTAGTTTGCCAGCTAACAGGAACCAGCAGCCTACTCATGTATCTTCATTGCGGAAACAGGACATTTACAAAGTGGACCCACTTGCATGCTGTGCAGTTATCACTTGATCCTGAAAGGTGTTGAAGCCAACATAAGAACAGCCTTACTGGGTCAGACCAATGGTCCATCTAGCCCACTATCCTGTCTTCTGACAGTGGCCAATGCCAGGAGCTTTAGAGTGAATGAACAGAACAGGCAATTGTCAAGTGATGAATCCCATTGTCCCCTCCCAGCTTTTGACAATCAGAGGCTAGGGACACTCAGATCATGTGATTGCACCATTGACGACCTTGGCTAATAGCCATTGACTGACCTATCTTTGAGGAACTAATCTAATTTTCTTTTGAACTCTGAGCCTTCACAACATCCCCTGGCAACAAGTTCCACAGCTTGACTTGTGCATTCTGTGAAGAAGTTCTTCCTTTTGTTTGTTTTAAACCTGTTGCCTGTTAATTTCATTGGGCAACGCCTGGTTCTTGTGTTATGAGAAGGAGTAAATAACACTTCCTTATTCACTTTCTCCACACCAGTCAAGATTGTATAGATCTCCATCATATCCTAAGTGGAAAAGTCCCAGTCTTTTTAATGTCTCCTCATACGGAAGCTGTTCCATATCCCTAATCATGTTTGCTGCCCTTCTCTGTACCTTTTCCAGTTCTAATATACCCTTGTCTAGATGGGGGGATCAGAACTGCACGCAGTATTCAAGGCGTGGGCATACCATGGATTTATATAGAAACATTACGATATTTTGTTGTATTATCTATCCTGTTCCTAATGGTTCCTAAAATGGTTTGCTTTTTTGACTGCGGGTGCACATTGAATGGATTTTTTCAGAGAACTATCCACAATGATTCCAAGATCTCTTTCCTGAGTGGTAATAGCCAATTTGAACACACTTTTTTTGGATGTGTAGTTGGGATTATGTTTTCCAATTGGCATTACTTTGTATTTATCAACATCGAATTTCATCTGCGATTTTGTTGCCCGGTCACCCAGTTTTGCGAGATCCCTTTGTAATTCTTCGCAGTTTGCTTTGGATTACTATCTTGAGTAATTTTGTATCATCAGCAAATTTTGCCACTTCACTCTTTTTCCAGATCATTTATGAATATGTTGTACAGCACTGGTCCCAGTACAGACCCCTGGAGGACACCGCTATTTACCTCTCTCTCTTCTGAAAAATGGTCATTTATTACTACCCTTTGTTTCCTGTCTTTTAACCAGTTACTGATCCATGAGAGGACCTTCCCTCTTATCTCATGCCTGTCTAGCTTGCTTAAGAGCCTTTGGTTAGGGACCTTGTCAAAGGCTTTCTGAAACTCCAAGTGTGCTATATCCACATGAAATGAGAATGCTCAGTCCCTCTCAGGACCAAGTTATAGACAGCTGGGCTTTTATGTACACTTGTAGTCATGCATATTTTCCACTGCTCTGGTGCCAAATAGTCACAATGTTAGTAACTCAAAACAAACAATTTCACAGTTCTATCTATTCTCAGTTTTTTGAGAAAGAAAAAAAATAGACCGCATGCTCTGTTTAAATCTTACAGGCTGTCCCTCAGCTAGAGGGATGCAATAAACTCTGGATAATCTCTAACTGTGGAAACTTTAGATAAGAGCAGCCAGTCTCGGGCCCACCACAGACAGCCTCAGTGGAGGGTCCACAGCAGGTTGAGAGGATCATTGAGACTACATGGCAAGGCACATTGGCCTGTTTGAGTTTGTGTAAAGAATGAGGAATAGCTGAAGGCTGGAGACGAACAGAGCAGCAGAAAGGAAGAAATAAACAACAAGCAGAAAACAGAGGTGAGCAAGAAACAACAAAAAGCATGGTTGTGTGTAGTTTTTTTCAAACCATGATCCACTGGCCTGTTTAGTTTTCTTACGATGCTGCATGCCAAGTTCCCCTGTAACTGTGACTCAATGCCATGCAAGAAGAGTGGAGACAGGGGAGGCTCTATGTATTTTGCTGCCCCAGGCACAGCAGTCAGGGTGGCTTTTGGCAGCATGCCTGCGGGAGGTCTGCTGGTAACGCAGATTTGGCGGCTTGTCTGCGGGAGGTCCGCCAGTCCTGCGCCTTCGATGTACCCACCGCCGAATTGCCGCCGAAACCGCGGGACCGGTGGACCTCCCGCAGGCATGCCACCAAAGGCTGCCTGACTGCTGCCCTCACGGCGACTGGCAGGCCGCCCCCTCCGGCTTGCCGCCCCAGGCATACGCTTGGAGAGCTGGTGCCTGGAGCCGCCCCTGAGTGGAGATCCGAAAAGCAACAACATATGAAGACTCTGGTTTGCCAATATTTGCTTGATTTTGATTTTTTTAAAATAAAACATTCAAAATATGTATCACTTACTGAATAGATTTCCTTCCTACCAGCTCTCCTTAGGCTTTGCCTCCATTTCAAGCAGGTGTCGTTAAGTATCACCATATTACTGAAGGCTTCCTTTACTGCAGAGAGAGTGAGAAAGGGGGAAGCCTTATAACTAAAAACATTTTTAAAACCTTCCTGTAACATTATTGATCACGACTGGCTTAAAATGACACGGTCTGAGTCTGTTTTTACTTTAGAGGATCCAGCGTTGTTAGGAGGGAGTGGAACCTCATTCCTTTCAGAGTGCCCAAATATTGTAAATCGGGTATAATATTTTAAAATGAAATTATGGCTTAAAAAAAACCCGAATGTAGTATTAAAGGAATTTTAAAGCCTCCCCACAAATTAAGGTAAACATCAGTTGCCTAAGGTCTAGGGGAGGGTGTAGTTTTAGAAGGGTGACTTGGCTTTCTCCTTTTACAATCAAAGTAATAGTGGTAAGCGACAGCTTTGGGGAAACAGCATATATCACAAGTCAAATATTTCTGTTTCAAAACCTGCTCCCTGCTACGTATGGGCCAAAACGACACAGACAATAGAAGCAGTTCTCATCGAACCAGTAGGAGGGAAGGATGGGCACCTGGCTTCTTGTCAAATTACACCAGGGCTTTTGCGGCATTTCCAAAAGGAATCGCTATTGACAGTGATAAATTCTACGTGTGTTACTGCAGAGCTGAAAGTGCCAATTGGCTGTTGCTGTGGTACAAGGGCATTGGTTGCTGGAGATACCTTTCCAGAGGAGCAATTCGGTAGGTACTGGAGTAAAATGGGAATTTTGTTTTCAGCCCATCTCAACTCTTTGCACTACTAATGCAGATGACAAACATTATGAGCCAGATTTTCAAGACTGCTCATCAACCACAAGTGGGGTCATATTTTCAAAAGTGCTCAGTATCCAGCTATATCCAAGTATTCCCACATCTTGAAAACCTGGCCACTTGTGTAAGTGCCTAAGTGAGAGCTGATGGGTGATAAGCAATTTTGAAAATCTGGCTGTACCCCCATTTTTCCTAAAATGTGGGGTTGGGGGCAGGGATTCCTCGAACTACTTATATTCCAAAAAAGCCTCTTCCTTCAGTGAATAAACAAAATATTAAACATAAAATGTTTCAGGCTCTGATGATCCAAACACAACATGCACAACAGTTTTGTTTAGGAACTAAGACCTACTTTTCCACTGAAAGAACAGTACTATTCATATAGGTTACATTCCTCAAAACAATATCTCAATAACACTTAGCACATGGAGTACCAGCTTATCTGTAAGGTTATTTTAAAATATTCATTATTTCCCAGTCACACTCAAAAAACCTTAGATTTCTGAGGGTACCATTTGGACAAACAAGGGCTAAGAAATTCTGATATAGTATCCTTAGTGTATAGAGTTATGCTTAGTCATTGCAGCACATACACTATGAAAAAAAAGATGCGTTGTTGTAATTCTTAAGCATAAAAATGTGAGTTAAGGGAACAATGTCAGTTACAGTAGAACCTCAGAGTTATGAACACCTCGGAACTAGAGGTGGTTTATAACTTTGAACAAAATGCTATGGTGGTTCTTTCAAAAGTTTACAGCTGAACACTGACTTAATACAGCTTTGAAACTTTATTATGCAGAAGAAAATAGCTGCTTTTAACCATTTTAATAGAAATGAAACAAGCACAGAAACAGTTTCCTTACCTTGTCAATTTTCTTTTAAACTTTCCCTTCATTTTTTTTTAGTAGTTTGCGCTTAACACAGTACTGTACTATATTTCCTTTTTTTCTTCTGCTGCTGCCTGATTGCGAACTTGCAGTTGCAAATGAGGTGTGTGGTTGACTGGTCAGTTTGTAACTCTGGTGTTCATAACTCTGAGGTCCTTCTGTATCTCCCTTTTGATTACTTAAGCCAGGCAGCTTAAAAATATGGCAACAATGTGTGGGTGTACACAAATTTATTAATGTTCAAGTACCACACAAGGCATTTCTGCCATTCCTGCTACACCCTCAGAAGCTTCTGTTACATCTTTCACCACACAGGTTAGCTGAGTGGGACAAAGAACAATCTAATTCCACAGTGTCCCCAACTGTTGATAGAGAGAAGCCATTGCATAACCACCTGTCCCAGCCCTGAGAAAATGTGCAGGAGGGAAAATACATGAGGCCCCTCCCTCCACCACGCTGCTAAAGAGAACTGTGATCAATTGTTCTCCACGTCCACTGAATGTAGGGCAAGAAGTAATGGGCTTATTCGTCAGCAAGGGAGACTTAGGTTAGATATTAGGAAAAACTTTTGAACTATAAGGGTAGTTAAGCACTGGATAGGTTACCGAGGGAGGCTGTAGAATCCCTGTCATCGGAGGTTTTTAGGAACAGGTTGGACAGACACCTGTTAGGGACGGTCTAGGTTTACTTGGTCCTGCCTTAGTGCAGGGGGCTGGATTTGATCACCTCTCAAGGTCTCTTCCAGCCCTACGCTTCCCTTTCAAGACAGATGCCTTGTACTCCTTTCCTTTGGGGATTATCTTATTTCATTAATGAAATTAAGGCCCTTTTTCACCAATTTAAACACTAACACTCAAGTCTGTCCTCACTGACATCTGTCTCCAGCAGCAAGACAAAACATGATGTTCAAACAGCTATTTTTAAAAGGCTTCAGCTCTCTCCAGAGCAGCTTCAAAAGGACTGCTGATGGGGAGAGAAAGATGTGAAATTCAGCTAAAAACAACAAAAAATGTTCAACATTTTACCCTGACTTCTTTTTCTGCCCTCTGATCAGTATAGTCATATGATGGAGGCTGACATGGCAAACAAGTTCCAAGCTCTGAGCTACAAGGTCATGGCCAGAAAGCTTTGGTATATCTACACAGGGATAAAAGACCCGTGGCATGGCCCATGTCAGCTGACTCAGGCTCATGGGCTCAGGCACTGGCACTAGGCCTAAAAATTGCTCTGTGGAAATTCAGGCTTGGGATGGAACTCAAGCTCTGGGACCCTCCACCCTCACCACCCTGAGTCAGCTGACCCGGGCCAGCCATGGGTTTGATTGCTGTGTAGACATGGCCTTTGTAACACAGTTGGCAGGTTTAAATCTTTCCACCTTATTTTCTCTTTTCTAAAGATCAAGTGGAGGCACAAGGTATGTTTCTTTATGGGCTTGTCTATGTTGTGCATTAGTCCACAACAGAGAGGTATAAATTCTCATGTGCACTAGCATGTCCTGCACTAACTGGCCTGTGTGTTTGCGCACACCAAAAAGTTCCTGAGTGTGCGCTGATCTAGTTCATAGGGAACTCTTAGTGCTCACCAACAGAGTCCACAGGCAGTTAGTGTGCAGAACACTAGTGCGTGCTATAATTTATTCTCCTCTGGTGTGGACTATTGTATCACGTAGATGAGCTCCACATCTGCAGAAAGTCTTGGAAGCTTACAAATACTAAAGCCTTCTGGGTTTACACTGTCCTCCCCATGAATAGTTCTCCAAGAGTTAGGTGTGTTAATGCAACAGGCTAAATTTTCCTGTCTCAGTCTCTTGGTGAGAAGGAATGATACTGTGATTAAAACACAAAGCAAGGAGTTAGGAGATCTGTTCATTATTTGTTAAGTGTTTTGATGCCCTGGTTACAGGGTGTTTTATAAGCGCCACGTATGATCAATAGTAATTATTTATATCAGAAGCACAAGGTTGTAAAGAGTGTGATTTTTGTTAATGGATTTAATCTCATTTAATTTTAAGCTCCTGGACCATTCACATTTCATTTTAATTTTTAGTCTTCATCCAACATTTGCATCTCACATTTGGACCTCAAGAGGTTGAGAGGTACAAAGTATGTGAAAGCAAGAGAAAATGTTTTCGGATCCACCTTCTGGGCTCCAAAAAATGAAATGAGACTCGCATACTGACTTATCTCTATGAGTTATAAATGTTCCAAAGCGTCATACCTACCCTCTGTCTTAATTGCTATAGTAATTAGGGCCGAGGTCCCCTTAGAGGATGCTGTAGTGATGTTCACCATGTAGTTAGCATCAGAGTTCAGCTCTAAACACACCTCTGGAGTCTCTTCACCTGTTGTGAAGTTAAATATCATTTCACGAGAGAATTCCTTCTGGTACCGTCTTCGTCCCAATACATGAAACTGTTGTGGGATTTAAAAAAAGATGATTATATTAGCAGTGGAGCTCCAAAATTCAGAATGCTGGTTCATTAAAGTCACAGCAGCCTACTTATCCTTGCTTTAAAGGGGCTGATGAGCTTTGCTGAGCAGAGATGGTCGGCTCAATCAGAGCCTTAATTTGTTCCCACCTACTAAAACGATTATTAAAATAATTAGCACTTGTCCTAGGCACTACCACAATACAAATCAGAATAAGCCACTCTCTGCCAATGTTAACGTTACTATATCTGCTGTTAATTTTCCTGTACTTTTGCATATTTTTCTCCCTGGTCCACAGAAGCATCAACAGTTGATGAAAAACAGGGAACTCCAAGCTTCCATCTCATCTGACCTGGCTGTTGCAGTGAAATGAATGGCCAGGGTTGGTTTGAGATTCGGGCATGGATGAGGGTGATCTGATGGAGACTCAACATAGACACTGTTACACTTAACTATGCCTTTATCACCTCCAGACTAAACTGCTAAGAAGTGCTCTAAATGAAGCTGTTTGGAAGCTGAATTTAGTGCAAAATGGAACTGCTCAGTTAAGTGCAGGCAGCACATTATCCCAGCGGTCTTTAGTTTGTACTCACTGCCTATTACCTGTTCAGTACAGGTTTAAGGAATTGGTTTTGAACTGTAAAACCCTAATAATTTCAGGCAAGACTACTTTGTACACTGCCTCTTCCCCACCTCAGTTGTGAGCAATAAATGTACTCAAGCTAATGGTTCTTGTGGTGTATAAGAGAGGAGGATAGTGGCAGGTCATTTTCCAGGAATGGTCCCCAACTTTGGAACCTGTTCCCACCCTGGTCTGTTAGAGATGGGAATTTTTAACCACCTGAACATGCTGTAAAAGTCAACTTTTTCTCTGGGCTTTTCACTGGGATACCGCCATTGCCTGAATGTGGGGATTTACATCATCAGATTATTAGTTTAAATTATCCCGGTTGGGCAATTCATTTCTATGCCTTTATATTTCCCATTCTATTGTTATTTTTGCGTATTTAAATATTACAGAAGTACCTAGAGCCAAAGACAGGCCCTTTCAAAAAGTCTCACACATAAAATGCATCACACTAAAACAGGTTCTTTAGATGAATCTACTGAACTGGATGTGAGGTTTCAGTATATTCCTTCATTGCTCAAAACAAATGTTCCCAACATCCACGTGTGGCAGGAAATATGATCTGGTGCTTAGCGCCGGGGACTGGGAGTTAGAAGACATGGGTTCTGTTCCTGGCTCTGACACAGATTTGTTGCGTGACCTTGGACAAGCCACTTTGCCCCTCAGAGACTTCAATGGGATTTAAGCATGTGTCTAAGTGCTCTGCTGAATATGGACAATTTCCTCAATCAGAGCCTTAATTTCTTCCCACTTACTAAAATGATTAAAATTATTGCCATATGTTTGTACAGCTCCTAGCAGAATGGGACCCTGGTCCATGACTGGGTCCTCTAGGCACTTCTGCAACACAAAATATATAACGAATGACTCTCTCCCAGTGCTACAGTATCTAACAGTACTGTATTTGCTGTTAATGTCCCTGTAGCCTTTCATATTTGAACAGAGGTGGGCTCAAGCATTAGGGCCTCAGTCAAAGTTTGGTGAACCCTTTACCCAACCTGATGACGGGGATGTATTTTTTCCCCTCAATCATTCACCCAGCCTCACTGAAAGTGCTATATGGTTCTTACTGGAAAGAAAGAGAAAACAATTTACCCTTCATTCAACACTGTAGTAGACCCAGCTAAATAAATCTTCAAAGCTGTTCAGCTGCCCAGATTGGTTCCAAAATTCCCCCTCAGACATACACAGAAATTGTGTCTCACTTACTGTGTATGTTTCCTTTGTCCCAGCTCTTGCAACTTTTCTCTGCCACTTCACGCAGGTTTCATTAAATATGGACACATTGCTGAGCAATTCCTCTTCTGCACACAGGAAAATAAACACTGAAGGGAAACTTGTGCTGTTATCTTTACAATAAACTAAAAGTACCATTCATCTCACTCTCTCTAATGTGCTCTGTGATGTGCCTCTTACAAGGGATAAAATAGGGCATGCAAAAATAGAAGGGATGTTTTAATTCCACTCTGTAGACTCCTGAAGTTATGAATATGAGATCAAAGTGAAGGAGCAAGTACAGCTCTAGAGATTATTTCGCTGAGTACCAACCTGGCACAGAATGCCATGAATAATGAAAACAAAAACAAACAGTTAGGTTTTGGTTTTTAGTGTATGATAGTTTCACTTCCATTGGCTGGAAAGTCCTGAAAGAGGACATTACAGTCTATTCATTTCACAAGAAGACACTACTGCTATCTAGGCATTTACCGTTTAGATAAGCATGGCGTATCTTGTTTTAGGATTCTCCATACAGACTTGATCCTTCTTATATTGGAGGCCAATCCAGTCTGAACAGACGTTGGGAAGCAGTCTAGCTCTGCCTTGAGCATTCCTACTAGTGCGGTATGTATGCAATTTGCATACTGTGCTCTGTATTCAGGGTAATGCCCTTCACTAACATGTGGGTGTACATGTAACAATACTGTCCTCTAGAAGCTGGAAAGCAAGAACGTGTCTGATCTATAACTACTGACACCCACTAGAGAGATGCTCCCTGATCTCAAGCTGCAGAGTGACTGTTTCTGGATCTCACAAGACTGAGTGGTTTAGAGATCTTTAAATTGGTGTATGAAGCAGCTCTACAATATGAGGACTGCATCGGTTAACACAAATTATATGGCAATAAAAAAGGAAGACTGGATTAGGAAATGGTGCATTCCCAGGAACATTTGCAAAAAGGAAAAAGAGGCTTATGAAACCTTAAAGAAAACAACCTTTATGAAATCACTTTAGGAAGGGGAGATATCTAGACTTAAAACAGCGCTTGCGGTCTGGGTTCATTCATTCATTCTTGTTTGTTTTATAAAGCATCCTTTTCATCCTTCTTCCCACAAGGCTATACACTTAGTGATGCGTTGTTATTAACAGTCACGCTTCTACAGCACTGTAAATTCACAGGATATTTTGCATATCATGTAAAAAGATGTTCTATAGCCCAAAGAAAATGCAAATCAAAAAGAACAAATTTTCCAGTACTTTGTCAAGCAAATCTCTCATGGCAGTCAATGGGCATTTTGCCTGAATACAGACTGTACAGTATTTATCCCTAATTTAGACAAGACAATCAGATATCCTCTTCATGCCCCTGCACATCTTCCGGTAACTCTGATGGGTTTTAAGAAGGAGCAACAAGAGAGGAACTTACCCCCTTAATGTGACAATGTAAGACTGATTGCTTCATAGATTTGTCCCTCTACTTATCTTCTTCGAACCTCAAATGTCTCTCATTGGAATAGTCAGAATTCAAAACATAGTAAGCCTGTTATTATGCACAGTCACTGAACTAGGAACTTAACCTACTCCTCTTATTATTATAATCTATTTGTATGATTATGGCACCTAAGAGCCCCAGGACCAGGACACCACTGTGCTAGGTGCTGTACAAACAAAACAAAAGACGGTCTCTGCCCCCCAAAGAGTTTACAACTGAAGTATAAGAAACACCAGAGGGACACCGACCGATGGAAGAGTACAAGGAAACAATGAGACAATGTCCAGGAGAACAGCACTTACCAGTTGTTGGGAGCATTATGGGGATTTGTAAAACAAGCTTGGTAGATGCCTCAGTGATAGACACAGTGTAGTTTATGCCCAGGTGTAGAGGCAGGCACACCTCTGGGTTCGCTTCCTCTGTGGTGAAGTTAATCATCATTCCATGGGAGGATTTCACCAAGTATCCATGTTGTTCCTGTATGTGAAACTATCACAGAAATAAACCAAACAAACTTTTAATAAGATCTTCAGGAAAACTCAGGAGCTTCACACAGCTGTTTAAAAATCAGGTCAAATTACTAACTTTTTTCACAGCATTTTTTTTTTTTAAGGATTATTAAAACTTCTACTAAAATCTTTAATCCCAAACCTTACTTTTCTCTTCAGCTATTAATAAAAATTACATGTCTCACTCACTAGGTAGGTTTCCTTCACCCCAATTCTTCCAGAATGTCTCTTCCATTTCAAACAGGTATCATTAAATACTGAAACATTACGGAATCCTTCCTCTTCTACAGAACAGAAGAAAAGGAAAAGTCATAGCCTCTCAAAAAACATTGTCCTGCACCGAGATAAATTTCCTCCTTATTGCATTTAAAAGCTAACCCGATGTTCTTGTCATTTACAATTGATTATTTGCAGTAATGGTTAGAAGCTCCGCTGTGCTCTGCACAGTACTAACACAGAATACAAGAGCGCTCTGGCACTGAAGAAATGACAATCCAAACAGACAAGACAGATGAAGAGCTGGAGGCAAAATCGAGGCACTAAGAAGCAAAGTAACACGATCACACAGCAGGTCAATGGCAGGGCTGGGAACAGAACCTAACCTGTGCTCTCTCCAGTGGGCCACACTGCCTCGGTAGTCTTTAAATGTTCCCCTCAGACCTGTATGCTGGATTTCAACTCTGATATTTTGCTCTGGTTTTATGCACTTATGTCTCACTATTAACAACAGGACAGCCAAGCACACAGAGAGAGAACAAACTACACCCTGCTATTCTAAGTTATTTTTTTCACTTAAATGAATTGCATTTATCATATTTTTAAAAATATTTAAAAAACCCCAAATGTTTATACCAGAAAATATTTTCCAGTAGTATCATCCTCTGCATACGTATTTACATTGAACGTACGGTTGCCAATACAAAAACATGGCAAGTTTCATTTAAGCAATAAAACACACTACAGACAATGCATTTCTGTACCCCTCAGAGAGTGCCAAACAGTGAAAAACTGAAGTGCTGACCATATATCTCCTGGTCCCTCCCACACAGCTTCCCTTCAGCAACTAATTGGCCTGACCATATCTCATGGTCTTTCCTTTCAAGGCCTATTTGGTCTGACAATATATTATGGCCCTTCATGCAGCTTCTCTCCAGCAACCACCTCATCTAGAGCTTTGAATCCAGTAAATGCATTACTCTTCACATTGGCAATCCCTCACCCAGTTGACTAGAGCCAGAATGAATCAGCCACATGAGCATATTTACTGTGAGCTGCCTTCCCTTAACACTAACAGCTAAGTAACTCAAACAGCATGACACTTACCAACTGTATTGATTGTTACAGTGACTGGTCTCGAGGGCTCAGGAGCCAATACAGCGATGTTCACAGTGTAGTTACTGCCTGCTTTTAGGTCTAGACACAGCTCTGGAGTTTCTTTCTCTGCCGTGAAGTTAAACGTTGCTTCATGAAAAAATGCCTTCTGATGCCATCTTCGCCCTTGTACGTGAAACTTTTGAAGGAAAAGAAACTCAAAATTTGAGTTCTATAGCCCTTGCTGTGTATTTTATGAATGCGAGTATTGCAGTCAGCATGTGGGTTTTCAGTAACTCCATGCAACCACCAGCATATTCTCTCATTTTATCATCTTTCGCCATCCTATCACCTTACTCTATGCAATGCAAATCTCTACTCTATCAACAAGTCCCCATTTCTACTCATGGATTCAATTCTGTATTTGCACCTACATTCGTCATGGCATATTGATTGCTTTTTTTTACTATATTAATGAATTTGCTCCTTATTTTCTTTTGCATTAACCACTGTGCTGCCCTGTTAACAGATTCACTGCTATTTTAATTAAGTCGTTGCTATATTCTCTATCATTTTCATACTGAAATGAACATACTGGCCTATTACCGGATACTGTGTTGACATGCAGGGCAACATTCAGCCGTCAGGACTCTGAAGAAAGGGAGCCAGAGTCTATTTGGGAGCAGAAGCGAGAGGCAACAGCCTGGAGCTAACTGTGGAGAGAAGGCCAAGCAGTTTAGGAACTGACAGGTTGACAGCCGGCCTCAGAAGTAAGTAAGGGGCCACCAGTGGTAGCAGTGGATGTGGATAACCAGGAGTGGCCTGTGGGGATGGATCTGAGCAAGATTATAGGAGCTGGATAAAAGGACTGAACTCTGGCTGGGGGGCTCTGCAGGCCAGTGCATGATTATCTCTGGCAGAGAGGCAACCTGGGGTGAATTTTCCTGGGCTAGGCTTGAGGAGCACCACCTTGATGGTCCTGTACTGCACTGCCCTTAGGGGCTTGACTAGGACCTGTTGTGTCTTACATTTGTCATCTTTTAAAGCCAGGAGTAACTGCACTGTTTATTTATGGGGGGGAGAAGGGGAAAGCACATATAAGGCAAAAAATAAAGTGATCCTTTGTGATACAACACAGTCTGCAAGTGTTTACTGAAACCCACCAAAGGCTAATACCTGAAGTGCTTGGCGCACCTACAGCTCTTGCGTGGTATACCCAGAACACTACCAAACACCTCAGGGATGGTGTGTCACAGCACTGAGGTGTACCCAGAACACTACCAAACACCTCAGGGACTGGTGTGTCACAGCACTGAGGTGTACCCAGAACACTACCAAACACCTCAGGGACTGGTGTGTCACAGCAATGAGGTGTACCCAGAACACTACCAAACACCTCAGGGACTGGTGTGTCACAGCACTGAGGTATACCCAGAACACTACCAAACACCTCAGGGACTGGTGTGTCACAGCACTGAGGTATACCCAGAACACTACCAAACACCTCAGGGACTGGTGTGTCACAGCACTGAGGTATACCCAGAACACTACCAAACGCCTCAGGGACTGGTGTGTCACAGCACTGAGGTGTACCCAGAACACTACCAAACGCCTCAGGGACTGGTGTGTCACAGCACTGAGGTGTACCCAGAACACTACCAAACGCCTCAGGGACTGGTGTGTCACAGCACTGAGGTATACCCAGAACACTACCAAACACCTCAGGGACTGGTGTGTCACAGCACTGAGGTATACCCAGAACACTACCAAACACCTCAGGGACTGGTGTGTCACAGCACTGAGGTATACCCAGAACACTACCAAACACCTCAGGGACTGGTGTGTCACAGCACTGAGGTGTACCCAGAACACTACCAAACACCTCAGGGACTGGTGTGTCACAGCACTGAGGTGTACCCAGAACACTACCAAACACCTCAGGGACTGGTGTGTCACAGCACTGAGGTGTACCCAGAACACTACCAAACACCTCAGGGACTGGTGTGTCACAGCACTGAGGTGTACCCAGAACACTACCAAACACCTCAGGGACTGGTGTGTCACAGCACTGAGGTGTACCCAGAACACTACCAAACGCCTCAGGGACTGGTGTGTCACAGCACTGAGGTATACCCAGAACACTACCAAACGCCTCAGGGGCTGGTGTGTCACAGCACTGAGAATGACTCCCTACGTTGGTGTCCATTATGGTATGTTTGTTGCCATATTAATTGATTTGCTGCTGCTTTGCAGGAGTCCTCCTGCTGCAAACATTTCAGTAACTTCACCAAATAATTACTGCCATAACTCCCATCAAATAATTACGGACTTTGAAGGCCACACTTTCAAGGGGCCCTCCCCCTGGGCTCTAACACTGGAGCCACTCGTTCTCTGCCTGTGGAGTTTCCGCCCATCTGATCTCCTTTCATCAACGCACTCAAATGAGCACAAAAAGAACATTTTCTGGAAGGAGGAAATGACGCAGACTGGGGACTAAGTGGGAGGAAGTCAGCAGAAAGCAGTGTGGAAAATACCATTTTCAGCCAAAGTGCCAATGTACCAAGGGACAGTCCCGCAATGGAGAAACCACAAACATCCTGTCTTGCTTACCAAATATACCACCTTCAAGTTGGTTTTTCTAGTGCTCCTTCTCCACTTCACACAGGTTTGATTAAATACAGACACATTTCCAATGGCTGCCTTCACTGTAGGGGGAGGAAGGAAAATGAAAGTCACGCTAGATAAACTGAAAAGATACAGAAATAACAAATAACCAAAGTTAACATACACCTACATTTGAATCCTCACCACATTAATTACCAATGGTGTGTACTGAGGACGTGGGAAACTAGCTCAGAAATATAAGTATTTGGGTAAAGAAAATCTCATCAAGAGCTGCAAGCACTGGGGGGAAAAGCAGATTAGAAAAAGAGAAAGATAAGTGAAATCAGTCTATGATAATCTACGTAGAGAACCGAGGGATAAAAAGAACCATTAATAAAATTCACATTAAACAAGACATGTATTTAGGGCTAAGATGTTCTTCCCCCATCCCTAGTGACGCATAGCCCTGAAACTGAGAGGTTGAGGGAGAAAAAGGTCCCATCCTAAACTCAAGATTAGATCTTTGCATGGGGATGCTGTGAAGGCCAAAAGGAGAACCAGGTCAAAAAAAAAAAAAAGTTCATGGAGGCTAGGTCCATCAATGGCTATTAGTCAAGATGGTCAGGGAAACAATCCCATGCACTGAATGTCCCTAAGCCTCTGACTGACAGATGCAGGGACTGGATTACAGGGAATGGATCACTCAAATTGCCCTTTTCTGTTCATTCCCTCTGAAACATCAGGAATCAGCCACTGTCAGAAGGCAGCATACTGAGCTAGACAGACCACTGGTCTGACCCAGTATGGTCATTCTTAAGTTATGTTGTAATTGAACCACACTTCGCTTAGATCATCCAGCACTGAGTTCCACAGGTTAGTTATCCACTGTGTATCAAAAAGTGTTTCCTTTTAATTGTTTGCTGCCATTTCACAAAAATTAATTATTCTATTTAGAAAACTGAAATTACTTACATTTTAAAGATGTTAGGATGACAGCCCAGGAACCAGTAGTCCTCTCTTTAAGCCACAGACTGGCCTGAGCATAGGAAAGCATGAGCAGCAATAATGCAAGTTTCCCCACCAATATACTCTTCCCCCCAATAACTGTGACGAAGATGGAACAGCGACAGTCTCCAGGTCTATTCAAGCTTTGGCCTCTCTGCTAAATTGCAGACAAACTTGCCATTCCATGCACTGCAAGAAGGATACTTATCCAAGCAGCAAATCTTGGTCACTACCACCCTCGGCCAGGCTCAAACCCGTGACTTAGAACTGAAAGATTCTGCATCCCATTACTACAGATGGTCCAGAATTGGACCCACTTATTTGAACATTCATTGTCCAACTCCTATCCTCAGATTTAGAGGTTCAAATAGACGGGTACTGAGATCCTAATTCCATACCTGGTTTTTGTTTTAACCAAGCAGTTCCCTGAGCTGTGCAATACCCCCAATACAATATTTTATAATTTTGTACATCCCCTTGTTTCTCTCTTGTGCAAGAGCATAAACACAAGTGTCTGAATAGCCTTCATTATCCCAATTTGTTATTTTTATATTCCGCTACTAAAGTTCGTCATCCATTTCTCCTTTTCAGACTACATAATCCCTTCTTTTAAAATCTCTCCTTGTATAGAAGTTACCGCTTTTGTCTGCTCTAAAAATACCCAACCCACTAGTCATGGTAATTTCTCTTTGTTGAGTGGTTTTCTATTTGTGATGTCTTTTTTAGATAAGGTGACTGAAATTCTCTGAAAAACTAACCAAACATTAGGCACAAAACCTTTTTATGCAGCTGTATTCAAGTATAATTGTATCCAAAAGATCACAATAATCCATAGAAAATCCAAGCCCTATTTTTATTCAGCAACAAATAACCAAATTGTATATGCTTTCAAAAGATAGTACTTTTCATCTCTTTCTCTTGTATACTGCAGGTGTTCTCTTCATGGCCACCTTGTTTCCGTGCAACTGTATAGGAACTGATGTTTAATTAGTGTAAGAAATATGCAATCCAGTACCATGCGATACTAAGACATAGTATACATTAGACAAGAGAGTATATGTATGTACTGTGATTAATAAACATAGCAGGCTATAGCATGTAAGTAAGGACTGAACATGCTTAATATCCACGTCAATTCAGACTCCCAAGTGAAATAGGAAAAACTGAAAGGAATTATTTCCCTTAGTTTAAGAAAAGGAACTTGAACTTGTCCTTAATATAGAAAGCCACTGGATGACACTGTTGTTCCATAAAATTAAAGTTCAAAAGCAAAGCTAGTACTGTAAACCTCTTCATATCCATTGCATCCAGCCCAACATCCACCTCAAGTGGAAGATTTCAGAAAACAGGAGGTACAGGGATGGGGACCAGGGCCAGGGCATGGAGGGGAGTACTGGAGGAGTCAGAGGTCATGAGAGAATACAGGAAGAGGGTAAAGACGGGAAGTGTCACAAAGGTTGGTAAAAGCCAGGGAAGGGAGCTGGTGGGAAGAGATAAGAGGGAGAAAAACAAAAAGAAAGAGAAAAATGACCTGAAGATGAAATTGGGAGCTGGAAGAAAAGAAATGGGGTGAGAACAAGAGAAACAAAGAAGGAAATGACTCTAAGGCTAGGATCTTATCTATTCATTTTCCAGCACTTTTTAAATTCTCTGGCAGAAAGCAGAGAGCTCACTTTAAACCAGCGTACAGGGAGGAACTTTCATGCCAAATACTGTCAACCCAGGCATAGTAGCTGGAACTAGAGGTGCTGCTGCATCCATGGGCGACGGATGGAGCCTCCAGCTCCGTCCCTTCTGCCCATGCCCTCCTCATAGCTAGAGCCACAAGACCCCCTGCGTCCCCCGCTCCGAGCCCCAAGCCTCCTGCCCCTGCCACCGAAGCCCCGAGCCTCCCCTACCCGGAGGAACCTGGGGCTGGCTGCAGCCATGCCTGTCTCCCCTCCCTGGACCCAACCCACCCACTGCCCAGGGGAAAAGCATCTGTAGAAGACAGTTTTTTATATGCCCCATGCAAGTTCTGGGGCAGCTGAAGAGGCAGTATGTGCTACTCAGCCGCCCCGGAACTTGTATGGGGCATAATAAAGCAAAAACTTCACTGCCAAACCCTGCAACCAGGGGTCCGGTGGCTGCGGCAGCACCAGGGGAGGCAGAGCCTCCTCTGGTCTATTATACCCGCCGCCCATGGCCACACACCCTGGCTTGAAGTGGTTTCCATCATATACAAGGTTTACAGTTTGGTTCAATGGCACTCAGCACCCCCACTATACGAACTGTTCCAGCTCCCCTGAACCCAGTGGAAAGGCTGAATCTTCAGACAGATAACAGTCCACCGTGTTCTCTCCACTCGCCTGCTTTCCATTCAAACACTGCTGCCACTTACAGGGCAAATATAGTGCCAGTGTACGCACCTCGGCTGCCATGCTCTAAGGCAGAGGTTCTCAGACTGTGAGCTGGGACCCCAAAGTGGGTTGTGACCCCATTTTAATGGGGTCACCAAGGCTGGTGTTAACTACTGGGCCCAGCAAGTCTGAAGCCCAAGCCCCACCGTCCAGGGCTTTGGCCCACCCGCCTGGGGTGGCAGGGCTCGGGTGGGCTCAGTCTTCGGTCCTCCCTCCTGGAGTTGTGTAATAATTTTTGTTGTCAGAAGGGGGTCACACTGCAATGAAGTTTGAGAACTGCTGCTCTAAGGGGACTGCTTTTATAGCTCAGGGTAGTTCAGTTTCCCTGATCAACGCAATCCTTGATTTCTCTGCCTGCTGAGACCATCAACAACACTTCCGACTAGTGCCATTCGAAGTGACTGATGGTTTTGTGATGCACAGAACGGTCTACCAGGCACATGCCTAAGACCACCAGCTCCTTTACGTGTCACCAATCAGCCCCCAGACGGTAGCAACTTGGGGCCATGACTGACCTGAGCCAGACCGGAATCTGTGGCTTATCGGTAGAAGATTCTGTAGCCCATTCCAGTCAGAAACACCTGCATAAAACAAACTCCACTTCCATTACATTCCCTTCTAAAAGTAGCTAAAAGAACATCCATACACTAAATTCAGGCATAAAAACAGCTTTCCCTCAGCCACTTCCACACATTCACAGGATTTAGGACAGAGAGGAAAAACAAATACTTTCTTCCCCTTTTCTTCTGTTTTGCTTTTTTCATTGCAGCAACATCTGCAAATGACACGCAACAGATGCAATCTGCTACTACCCTGTAGTACACACACTTTCAAGGAAGATAATCAGAATTACAGAAAACAGTGGTTCAATGATAACGTCTATCCAAACTTTTCTAGTGCACCTATTACCATAGAACCAAGACACTTTCTTCTCCATATTTCTCTCCACTTCGTGGGGGCTAGGGGTGTTCATGGACAGGATTTATTTGACAAGGATACATCATATCTATTCTCCATAACTTTTTATAGTGTATTATGAGAAGTGCTTATGAGCCTTTCATGTTTAATTATTATTATAAAGTTTCAACAGAACCCTAACTATGAAGCTGCCAGGGGACTTCCACAATTCAGCTGAACTTTCCCCTCCACAAACTAAATGTGCAGACAGCTCACAGAAAAATTGCAAAGTTATACGCAGAGACAGTCATGCAGGAAGGAACAGAAGGAGAGCTAATGATTTACTACTCCCTTTGGTCTAAAAATGTTACCAGGATACAATAGGGGCAAAGTAATTCATATGTTGGAGCAAATGTTCACAATGGAAGGATATATTAATCAGACAAAAAATAATGGCGTTAGAATGGACTGGGTTAGATGGGCTGGAACTGCATGGCCTACCATGCATGGCCGCCCCTCATCTGAAAGAGATTTCTGACATTAAGAATTGATATCTGCAATCAGAAATTCTGTAATTATTAACTTGGCTTCAAATATAAAAAGCTAAGGTAGCCTGCTGAACAAAAATATAGACGGTTTTGTTTTTTGTTGTAGTTGGATCCTATCTCTTTGATCTAAGAAACAATGGCTCCCATAAACGCAGATTCCACCTGTGATTTTCCAGGCCACTAAAAAAGTTATCAGGATTTAACGTTTCACATAAGCCCTTTATGAGAACTTGGACCAATCAGATCCTTTTAATCTCTCACTATTATTATTCTAATTGTTTGACTCCTGAGAAAGCTGGGGCTGTGGAATCAGTGCCCTCAGAGCTGAGCGACACCTTTTCTAATTTGATTCCGTACTGATGAGGATGAATTATTTATACACAGCTGGGAATAAAAATTAGGTGTGTAGCAAGAGGCTCACGGAGGAATCTGAATCTGAATATGGAAAACTAACCCCTTCGTTGTGGGTTAGAAACCACTGACAACAGCCTTGCAAAATTGTCATGAAAATAGACCACGTTTACACATCAGCCCTTTGCTATAATGTTAGATGCAAACATACAAGTAGTGATATTTTACTCAGTCTTTAAAACGTAACTCACCCTGTGACCTGGAATAGACATCGCAGATGTTTAAGGATTCCAGCTGTCAGGCAAACCCGCAGGTGAGAATGGGGAGAGTAGATGGGCTGGTAGGGTGCGGGGTGGGGGAGGGGAAGAACACCTATCTGCAGTTTAAGAGGGTGTAGGCTTAAAGCTAGGACCAAAGACTTTGCCTGGCTACCAGGGAGCATGTGAGGCCCCCAAAAGTGAGTACACAAGTGGAAACTATCACGGAAGGAAAGCCTGGTTCAGGGATCAAAGAGGATTCTGATGGAATCCTATTGCAGGAAGTGACACAGTTAGTGAAGCTATCTCTGTTGGGAGGGAAAATCCAAGATAAAATGCTGATTAAGTTTGACAGATTCCAAAATGGATGACTCAGAGGTGATACACAGGCATGGCCACATGGACAAGACAAAGTGCTCTTGTCAAATCATAGCAGCCCCTTGTTCTGGCAGGGACAAAGGCTTTTATCTAAGAAACAACCCATACGCATGAAATGCTTTGTCTCTCCGTTTGAATTCTCACTATTGATAACGCTGGTTAAAGTTTTTCCCATATAAAGTTTTCCCATTAAAAAACAGGGTAAAATGTTCACAGGGAAATATCATTTTTATCAAAGTGTTTCAATTTCACTTTGTGAAATTTCATAACAAAACAAAAATTTCTGTTCACTTTGAGATTTTTTTTTAGTTTTCAAAAACAAACGTTACTGAAATTTCAAAATTTTGTTTTTCCACTTTCTCCCCTTTTTTTGTCACTGAATAGACTAGAAGGAATTATGTCTAGGATTGATTTTATCTGAACCTTTTCCTTTTATATCCTTTTTCCTTTTCTTACTTTGTAACTTTTCTAAACTTCCTCAAGTCTGATCATGCTTTTCACCCTCTGTGTGGATACGAGTGGCTTTTTCCACGGCAATGTATTTGTTTCCTTCTGGCACAGCATTTTATCATATACACAATACAGATAGCATGAAGTGTCTTCCCTGAACAGATCCATCAGACAACTACCCTCTTTCCTCCAAATCCTTCAAAACACATTTTTGTTTCAATGCCTACAAGAAATGGCATTATTATGTGACATTTGGTTGCAGCTCATATTTATTTATGTAATAAAAACGCTTTAAAAAAGAAAAAATATATTTTTTCATAATAATCTCTATATTCTGAGAAATATGCCCTTCCACTCCTCCCTTTGTATATTGGCTTAGATTGCAAGTTCTCTGTGGCCAGGCCCAATTCCATCTCTGTGCTTGTACAGTGCCTTGCACAACAATCCTGAGGCAGGAGTCTATGGGTGCAATACCAACATCTATTTATCTCTCGTGTATCTATTTAACCCCCACTCCTGTAATATCTGAGCTCCTCATAAGCTTTAGTGTGTTCATCATCACTACTTCCCTGCAAGGTAGGGCAGTGCTATGATCCCATTTTACAGATTGGAAACTGAGGCACTGAGAGGCCAAGTGATGTGTCCAATCTCTGGCCAAGCAAGGTACTGATCGCAGGTCTCTAAAGTTCCAGGCTAGCACCCTAGCCGCTGGGCCATCTTTTCTTTCAACATTCCAGACACAAAAGGCCCATGACCCGCTTATGGTCCTATGTGACTATGTCACTATTTTGAAAAGTTTTGTCACAAAGTTGCAGTGAAACAATCTGAGATGCACCTTAAGAGAGACAGTTAAAAGGACAGTCAGCTCAAAACTCACATCACTATTATTACTATTAACACCCTAGAGCTCTAAAAATCACAAGAGCAAAGAACAAACTGTATTTCCTTTAGGTTTTCAGTTCACTGTCTGCATTCCGCAGTGCTTTGCATACGGGTGCTTTGCATACGGCGATTTTCTCTTCTGTGTTACTAGTCAGATTTACTTCCTAGTAGCAGGACCTCAGCCTTTTTATGCACTGCTCTGGGAGCCCCTCCCCCCCCTTTTCCCTGTACAGTAACGATGAATGTAACAACGCAGCCAGTGATTCATAGATTTTCATAGATTCTGTCTCAGAGTTTGCTTGCTTTACTCCTAAGCAATTACTTCTCATTTTATAGACACGTGTTTAATTTATTAATTTCTAAGTAATATAACGTTAACCGTTGTCAAACGAAATGTCTGGCGTTTTGAGATCTACTGATGAAAAGCACCTATGTAAAAAGCTAACTATTATTATTATTATTAACATTCTGATAAGATCTTATTTTTAATGGAAACGTCACTTAGATTTTGTTTTCTCTGGATAAAGACAAGTAAATTGATTAGATAGGCGGAATCCATAATTTTGGGGTTTATCCAAATATCAAATAGTAATTATCAGTACCAGCCTACGTCCCCTCTAAGCAGGCTATCAAGGGCCGCGCAGACAGGGAGAGGCGCCCCTCCCCTGGCCCAGCCCAGCCGGAGCTGCCGCAGCCGGGGAGAGGCACCCCTCCCTCGGCCCGACACAGCCCAGCCCTGCCGTGGTTGTGGAGAGGCGCCCCTCCCCCGAGCTTCTGCGGCGAGAGAAAGCTAGAGGGAATCCTCTCTCCCCACTGCAGCCCCGGGGCGGCCTGCACCCCAAACCCCTCATCCTGAACCCCACCCCAGAGCCCTCATCCCCCCACACTCTAACCTTCTGCCTCAGTCCTGAGCTCCCTCCCACCCCCCACCCCCCTCATCACATCACCTCCATACTGGTGCACAAACAAAATTCATTCTGAAAATGGATGTAAAAAATTAGAGGGAACACTGGTACCAGCAGATACCAAATATGGTCTCTGGATACTGATAACAACTGTCTAGGAGAGAGACGCAGGAGTTCTCTGGGACCAGGGTGAAGGGAGACAGCCAGAGCAGAAGGCATTATGGGGGAGTGTGTTGGGGGTGTCTTGGTATTGTGACCAGGGTTGCAGAAAGGATAAGGTATCATACCAGGTCTCGGGTGAGCAAGTGACAGGAAGCAAAGGTGAAAGTAGAACTGTGAAGCCCAGCTGAAAGTCAGAGCCATGCAAAGAGCAGGGTAAATGTGTCAGAGGAGAGGATGTCCAGGGAGACTGGAAATAAAGTATACTGTATGACTTAAACATGGTGGTACATTTCTAACACACATACATATTGTGAATGAAAATGCTTTTTACTGTTGTTCCTTCTTGCCCTTTTACTTTGTAATATTTGACATCATTCAATGAAAGAGAAAAACAAAGCATTTTAAGTTTTCATTTATAATATCCAATGGGCCCTTTCCCCACCCTTCACAAAAGATACATTTTTAGGGCTCTTCGTTTTCAGTTTTTATTTTATTTAATTTTTCCTGGGAATTTATCAGTGTTTATTACCACAACAACAAAAACAGGTGAAAATCAGTGCAAAAAACTATTAATAATTTTTCTGGCTAAATATCAGGGTTTATTTTGGTGAACAGAAAGACAGGAGAAAAAAGTATTCAGTAGATGAATGCTTTGAATTCTGTTCATCAATGTGGTTTGCTGCAGAACTAAAACAGAACTCAAAACACAATGCCACTTCTGAGTTTAAGAAAACAATAGATCTCTAATCCCCAAATAAAACTTTTCATTTGAATAAACAGCTTACTGTTGTAGACTTAGAACTATTAGCCTTTAAATATTTACATTTAATAATTGGACCACACCATTTGCAGCGCATACACTCAACTTCATCCTTTTCTCCTGTTTATGCTTTTTTAAAACTTTCAAATACTTCCTCCTGTTCTGAAACGTATTCTGATAAAGATTTTCATTTTCTTCCCATTTTAGTGTGTCAAATCTTTAAACCATTATCTGCTAACAGCTTGAAATGTGTATGTGGTGAGTGTGAAATTCATCAGTACGTTCAGATGCACACACACTTCAGCGCTTTCGTGCAGGCCTGTTTGTTTATTGTGTGTATCTTCTAGACTAATACATAGCCTGACTTCAACAAGCAGCTTTGCATATACACAGACTAATGTATTATTGTCATACATGTATCTCATGCCATGTATTGTATTTTCCTAATAAAACAAGTTATTTTTTATATATTTAAATGATACCAAAGTAGAGTGAAAATCAGAAAAAACAGAATAATATTTTTGTAAAACCTGGGAATTTTTTGGCAAAAAAGGTTGAAACTGAAAACGAAGGGGCTTATACATTTTATAGTGTCAATAACACTACTTGATATGCGTTATTATACTGTACCATTGTCTTGTATGGTTCAAAGTAATGCATCTGAGGTATGCAAGTTTGGCTCAATACACTTTCTGTCCTAACTTATAGCAGCTAGAGTGCAACAAAAGAATCTGTGGAACCCTCTCAACCAGAAGGAAACAGATTTGGGAGGGTGTTATTTCACTCTTTTCCACCTTGTTAAAAATAAACCTTTATAAGTCTTTCCAAACTACTGTATGTCACATTCTGGGCCCACAAACAGTAATTTAGATCTGAGGAAAGGCGGAAGAGAGATTTTCAAATAATAAAGCTCAGGTTTGATACTTTCTTCTCCTTCTTTTGTTAATAAATAAAAATAAAGTTTTGGTTCTTAGAGTAGCTCACACTCTACCTGTGCATGTTAAAGTGCTTTTTACCCAAACACTTTCTTCTGTGCAAACTGAAATATTGTTTCCACCAGCATATTCAAATCCCTTCTGACATGAATACTGCACCACACTTCCAAGACTCGAACTGGAATTCCACACTAGCTCAGCATGTTGTACTGGTGGAGGAATGCCACAGTCTACTTCTGCAATGAAAAACAACAGGAAGTTAACATGTTCATATTCCTTGGGAAAGAAGTCATTTTCAAATAAGTTACTCTATACTAACTTGTGACAAATTTACATTTAATTAAGGGTGATGCTCTTTTAAAAAAGGAGACGTAAGGTCCAAGCGCAATTGTGTGCCTACATTTGCATAGGCAGCATGACATAATACACATGCAAATGATTGATTTGTCATCTGCCCTCTGCCAGTGTAATTGTGCATGTATATAGAAGTACAAGAATGGAATGACTATACCCAGTGAAAAAGTAGACAGGCCAAAGGATCATACCTTCATAGTCAATATAAAGCCAGCTATCGGCAGAAGTTTCTTGCTCTGGCCTAATCCTGAGAGATGCTTAGCACCAATGACTCCGAATAATGTCAATTATTCTAACAGAGTTTTTGTATTTAATTACATCTCTCATTCAATTTAAATTTTTTGGTACCAGGGATTTCAACAGACTGACAATGCAAATTAAGGGAGTTTCACTGCAATTGCAACAAGAAAAATGGGGGAACATGGTTATTTATCTAAGAGCATAGTCTCAAAGGGTATTTCTTAACCACTCTTTCAGTTTTAATTAGGTTATTCATTCCATGAAGTCCATTTCCCCTCAAGGCAGTTGAAAATGGAAAGAAATAATAGAAATTTTGTAGCTGTGCATGGATTTTTCCTCATTTTAATGGGAATTATTAATTACATGGAACCTTAAGATCATATTAATCTGAAAGGCATCATTACTGAAGCAGACATTTCATTTCCTCTGAAAGTCATCAGTAACCTCAAAGGAATGTTAAAATATGTTAGTGAAATATTTTTAAGCTTTGCATTGCCTTTTTCCCCCCTAGCTCAGCCAAAGCTATCAGAGCTGTTCCTTTAAAATTTCTCCATTATTCAAATTATCCTTATGCATTCCAGAGAAAGGCTTTTTTATTTTAAACTCTCTGGAACAACTACTAGGGCTAAATTCTGCACTTGTGCCTCCCATTGAAAACTCTCACTGGCCATCTTGCCTGAGAGTGGACTACAGATTCAAGCCCCTTTGTTGTGGATGAACACAGTTAAGATCTTGAACCTGCAAACATGTATACACCTCGTTAACTTTACACACTGTGAATAGTCGTATTTGTGACGTTGCACTCCACATGATTTTATGAAAATATGCTAATGAGTGTGAATATAATGTAACTGGAATATGCTTCATGCAAAAGGTCTTTTGTAAGGTATCATTACAAAGCTTATAATTTACTGAGTGTGGTCATCCTATTTGTATAAATGTATCCTTCTTGTATCTGGAACTAGAAATATGAAATATAACTCTGAGGGCCTATTGTAATTATGCAAAGTGTGGGCCATTAATGGTGGTTTGGAATCTTGTTGGCTCCCATTAACCAGAACAATTGACTGTAGATGGCTCTGTTTACTTGCAAGCCTTCCTGTGAGTCAGGCCGGGAAGAATGAAGGCTTGTGGTCTCACATGTCACATGATGCTGGAATCCATCTTAAACCTGGTGCTTTTCCATTTAGGAGGAGGGGTGGGGACCCAGAGAGACAAAAGATTCCCGCCTTGTGCCAAAGCTATAAAAGGGGGTGGAACAGAACAAAGGGGGCTGCAGTCATGAGAAATCCCCTAGCTACCACCTGAGCTGGAACAAGGACCGTACCAGGGGAAAGGATTGGGCCCAGACTAGGAAGGAGTCTAGTCTGTGAAAGAAGTTTATTGAAGCATCTCTGAGAGTGATATATTACCTGTAATCAGTTTCTTAATGTATTAGGCTTAGACTTGCGTGTTTTTGTTTTATTTTGCATGGTAATTTACTTTGTTCTGTGTGTTATTACTTGGAACCACTGAAATCCTACTTTTTATATTTAATAAAATCACTTTTTACTTATTAATTAACCCAAAGCAAGTAATGAATACCCAGGGGAGCAAACAGCTGTGCATCTCTCTCTATCAGTATTATAGAGGTTGAACCATTTATGAGTTTACCCTGTATAAGCTTTATACAGAGTAAAACAGATTTGGACCCTATTGGGAACTGGGGGTCTGGGTGCTAGAGATGGGAGCATTTTCTAAGTCATTTTGTGTTAAGTCTGCAGCTTGTGGGGGACATGGTTCAGAGCTGGGTCTGTGTTTGCAGCAAGCTAGTGTGTCTGGCTCAACAAGGCAGGGTACTGAAGTCCCAAGCTGTCAGGGAAAACAGGCTCAGAGGTAGTCTCAGCACCATCAGGTGACAGTCCCAAGGGGGTCTTTGTGACCCAACCCATCACAGTATTGACTTCAATGCAACTACCCAAAATGTGTAAAATTAAGCAAGTATGTACATCTTTGCAGGATGGAGGCCTACGAAGCTGTAGCAGTCCCAGGCATATTTCCAGTCTTTAGGGAAAACATGCTGACATTATAAGGTAGATGAACATCATCTGCAACAGACAGCAAATAATGATGTACAATCTGAGAGAGGATTTGTGACACCTCTACCCCAATGGCACAAACGAGTGCAATGTTCAATATAAAAACTGAAGTCTAAAACATCTGTTAATCTTGCACTATATTACTACAAAGGCAGTCTCTAAATCTAGATGACAACGTTGATTATAAGCATCTCTTTTTGAGGCTAATTCTTTGATAGAGAAAATCCCTTCAGGCTGAAACTTGGCACAAAGGGTCCAGAAGTCTGTTGTGGCTTTTAGTTACTAGTGTACAAAACAGGCTGTGATTCTACTGCCCTTATTCCTCTGGGGGTAAAGGTGGCAGGATCAGGCCCATACAAAAGGTTTCTTTCTGATCTTCTATATGCTAAAAAAAAAATGCCTTGGCTTTTAAAATAAATTTTTGCAGATCATAAATTCACTATGCAGACTTGGTAGTTATGCCAATTTCTTTTTAAAATGAAAAATGAAACAAAGATGAAGGTAAAGAAAGAATGTGGCCATAACATCTTGCTGCAAGTTAGTCTGGTGCTTAGATTTTTTAGAACTGCCATGTGTGCATCATGTAAGCCTGACATCCCAACATGTTGTGGATTAATCCCTACAAAGTAAACAAAAACAGAGTTTTTTTGGCTTTCCACCTATCCTAGTTTCAGGACACAAGTTTTACTCCTGAGGGCATTCTGCGCCAAAAAATTAAAAATTCTGCACCAAAAAAATTAAAATTCTGCACACAATATTTTAAAATTCTGCAAAATTCTGCATATTTTGTCAAATAAATGTGGAGGCTCCAGCATGGCACTGGGGAGCACAGGCCACTGGCTTCACAAAGGTGGGAGATCACCGGGCACAGACTCAGCAGTGAGGCTGCACCCAACCCTGACACAGCGCAAGGACCGGGCCTGGCCCCAAAACACCCCAGAGCCCTGCCCCTCCATACTGGGTGCACCAGGTAGCAGGCAGACTCAGCAAGGAAGGATCCAGGTGTGGAGGGGATCCAGGTGTGGGTTGAGAGGGTTCTGTGTGGGGGAATCTGGGTGTGGGCAGCTGTGTGGGATCCGGATGTGGCAGGGATCTGGATGCACAGGCACTTGTTGGGGGGTGGGACTGGGTGCAATGGTAATGGGATTCTACAAGAGGGTCCAGGTGAAGGTGGTTGGGGTTCAGCGGGGAGGGGAGTCTGAGTGTGAGGGGGATAGGGCTCAGGTGGTGGGAGAGTGGGACTCAGCGGGGTGGGAATCCAGGTGGCTCGTTGGGGTGGCCCAGATGCACGGGCAGTGGGGCTCATCGGAGGGGGGTGGGTTTGAGTGTTGGGGGGGGAGGTGAGGCTCAGCAGGAGATTCTGGGTATGAAGGGGTCTGGATGCATGAGGGTTGCGTGGACAGGGGAGCAGCTCCCTTTACAGAGATCCTTCCCACTGCAGCTGAGGAGCGATGGGTGCAGGAATCGAGGGTGGGGAGGGGTGGAAAGAGAGAGTTTGCAGAACTTCCTGCAGCCGGAGGAGAAATCTGGGGGTGGGTCTGACCCAGCCCCAGATGTCGTGCAGGGGAAGAGGAAGTCCCGTCCTCCCCAATCCAGCCCGGACTACCAGCTGAGCCCAGCACAAGGTAGGAACCACAAGCTAGGCCTTCCCCAGTCCCGCCTCCCAACTCACAGTGATTTACTTCTCTGCCGGCTGCCCTGGGCACCTGAAACATACTGCTGGGGAGAGTCGCATGACCTCTCTTGTGGCTTCCCCGTCAGAAAGTCATTTTTTGGCGGGGAAGCAAAGAAATATGCGGGGAACATAAATTCTGCACATGCGCAGTGGTGCAGAATTCCCCCAAGAGTAAAGTTTGAAGCTGAATTTAAAACACATCTACAATTAAAAGGCAGAGGATTTCATTACACTCCTACCTTTACATATTAGAGCTGGAATTTCCCAGGATCCATTATAAGTACAACGTGACATATTCCTCCCATTTATGCTGTGGAATCCCTTTTTACATTGGTAGTGCACTGCACTCCCCAGCTGGGAAATGTTGTTCCAAATCATGTCTGTGTTGGGGATTGAAGGAGGTCTGCCACAGTCTGTTACTGAAAAAGATCAAAAACAATTTTCATGAAAAAATGTTTACTAGTCAGTGTTAAGGAATTAGTTAATGTAGTCACTGAAAGTGAAGCATTAGGAGCATGTGAAATGTAAATCCATTAGGAAAGACAAAACCTAACTGTAAAAATGACATTATGGGATTCTTCTCAAGGACTCCTTTTAATCAAAAAACATCTTTTTACTTCTAACCCAAGCAACTAACTGCCAGCTTTGCACATTCAGCTTTGGATCTGAAAGTCAACCTGGGTTCTTTCCTTCTGGTTCATCACCACAAACAGTACAAATTCTGCATGTTGCCTTCTTCCTTTGCAACAGGACCCTGCAATTGAAACCTCATGAACAAGTCTGTTGATATGTGAGCCAAAAAAGAACCCAGTTCCTTGTTCCACAGCTGTTTTGGTTCTTGAGTCATACCCAGAGCAAAAAGTAGTAAAACAAAAATTTATTTTTATTGTTAATGTCAGCAGTTACAGACTTGGGGATATTCAGGAGAAAGATCTGTTTAGGAATAAAATTTGATTATTAGTAGGGTTGGAAGGATTAGATTTGTACTGGTAAATGTCAGTAAACATCAATTTCATGGTACACACACAACCAAAAGAAAAATATTTCCATCAATAATAACTGAAATTCAAAGATAGACAAAGTAAGAAAAATGCCACTTGAGAACTTCTTAAGAGTTAAAATCCTGGGATTCAGACTTTTGAATTAGATTTGTTACAAATAGACTAGAGCAGTGACTCTCAGCCTTTCCAGACTACTGTACCCCTTTCAGGAGTCTGATTTGTCTTGTGTACCCCAAGTTTCACCTCACTTAAAAACTACTTGCTTACAAAATCAGATATAGAAATACAAAAAAGTGTTCACAGCACACTAATACTGAAAAATTGCTGACTTTCTCATTTTTATCATGTAATTATAAAATAAATCAACTGGAATGTAAATATTGTACTTACATTTATATACAGTATACAGATCATTATAAGCAAGCCATTGTCTATATGAAATTTTAGTTTGTACTAACTTTGCTAGTGCTTTTTATGTAGCCTGTTGTAAAACTAGGCAATTATCTAGATGAGTTGATGTACCCCTGGGGTACATGTAGCCTTGACTGGACTAGAGAACAAATAGTAAGAACAGATATGATTTGTTGATTTAAGGATATTTACTTTGTATATTTTGACATGTGATATTAATAATTTATGTTTTAACAGTGCACAAATCTTTAACTTTTTGAATCTCAACATCTGTCATTAAATAATCGTCTGGCCCTCCCATAATTTCCCACAGTCATGAACATTTAAATCAATTAAAATCTAAAACAAAAACCAAAATACTTAAAAATCAGCATTGACATTATCTGTCAATATTAATTGAATTCTGCCAAGCCTAATTATTAGTCACTTTTCAGAATAAAATCAAACTTTAAGACACTCTTATTTGAATTTCATATGAAGGGTCTTTAAATCTGAAACATATTTACCTTCACATACACCAGTGATATTTTCCCATTTCTGAATTATTGTGCATTGTGAAAAATTCTTCTCTCCACTAAAATGAAACCCTTCACTACATTTATAGTACACCATGCTTCCTAGAGTTGTGGAGTTGTCCCAGATCATTTCTGCGTGTGGAATCCACAAAGGTCTGCCACAGTCTATTTCTGGGGGGGGGGAAAGAGAGAAGTAAAATTGACAATGGAAACAAACCAAGACACGTCACAGGGTTTAACGAAGAGATACTAAAGGTTATCATTATTACTAGGGCTATCGATTAATCACACTTAACTCACATGATTAAGTCAATAAAATGTATCGCAATTAATCACACTGTTAAACAATAGAATACCAGTTGAAGCTTATCAAACATTTTTAGATATTTTTCTACATTTTAAAATATATTGATTTCTTTTATAACACAGAATACAAAGTGTACAGTGCTCACTTTATATTATTTTTATTACAAATATTTGCACTGTAAAAATGATAAACAAAAGAAATAGTATTTTTCAGTTCACCTTATATAAGTACTGTAGTGCAATCTCTTTATTATGGAAGTGCAACTTACAAAAGTAGATTTTTTTTTGGTTACATAACTGCACTCAAAACCAAAGCAATGTAAAACTTTAGAGCTGACAAGTCCACTCAGTCCTACTTGTTCAGTCAATCGCTAAGACAAACAAGTTTGTTTACATTTACGGGACATACTGCTGCCTGCTTCTTATTTACAATGTCACCTGAAAGTGAGAACAGGCATTCGCATGGCACTTTTGTAGCTGGCGTTGCAAGGTATTTACATACCAGATATGCTAAACATTTCTATGCCCTTTCATGCTTCGGCCACCATTCCAGATGACATGCTTCCATGCTGATGATGCTTGTTAAAAAAAAAGAATGCGTTAATTAAATTTGTGACTGAACTCCTTGGGGGAGAATTGTATGTCTCCTATTCTGTTTTACCTGCATTTCATGTTATAGCAGCCTCAGATGATGACCCAGCACGTTTGTTTTAAGAACATTTCTGCAGCCATAGGCACCGACTCCGTGGGTGCTCCGGGGCTGGAGCACTGTAACAGGGTCGGTACTCACCCCGCGCGCCCTGCTGTGGTCGTCCCCGTGTCCCCTCGTCCCCCCCTGAGCGCCGCCTGCAGGCTGCTGGTCCTGTCTCTTCTCTGGCCCCCCCTCCCTCCCCCGTGCCCCCCCCCCCCTGGGTCCTCCTCTCCCCCCCCACCCCACCTCCTATCCCCCGCCTCCCCTCAGTAGTAGTGGCTACTGTCTCAGTCAGTCACCCCACCCACTGGCAGACTGCAGTAGGCAGAGCAACATCACTCACAGGGGGGGGGGTTTGGCTGGCTTTTCATCTCTGCCCTGGCTGCCCCTCTGCAACTCCCAGTGCCTTGGCCCTTTGCTTTAGGCCGCCCCCTGCTGCTTTCCAGGCTGGCCCTCTCTCTCAGCTAGCCTCCCAGCCCCCCCCCACCCTGGCACTCACAGTCTCAAGCCCTCAGCCCCAGCCTCTCTCTCTCCAGACTCTAGAGAGACCTGGGAGGCCTCTCTGCCTTTCTGCTTCCCTGCCTGCTCTCAGTCCCTGGCGGTCCCCCCCTGGCGTGGCCCCACAGCAGCCCCTGCCCCCTCCTGCCTGGCCCCCTGCCCTGCCAGGCCCACCCCCAAGGGCCTTCCAGGACCCCAGGACCCCCCCTCACCCCCCCACCCCCACCCCTCCCCCCACCTCCACCGCCCCGGCCCAGCCCTCACCACTCCCGCAGAGAATCTCTTCCTTCTTTCTCTTCTTCTTCTTCTTTCTTCAGCTTGCTTCCAGCTCTCTCTGTCTGGGTCACCCCTGGTCCCTCTTGGTCTTGTCCCCCCCCTGTCATGGACTTCCTCCTCAGTTTCCCCCTCCTTCCCACCTCCTCCCTCCTCTGTGGGGGGCCTCTCTCTGCCCCCCTGCCCCTCTAGCCTCTCTCTCTCCTCTGCTTCTTCTTGGCTTCTAGGGTCTCGGTCCCCCTGTGCTCTTCCTGGTTGGCTGCCCTTCCCTTTTCCTTGTGCCTCACTCTTGCTGCTTTATGTGGCCTGGCCTGCCTCCCTTGGCTTGGCCCGGCAAGCACCCCGCCGCCCCAGCCCTTTGCCTGGGCTTGCCCCCTTCTTTGGTTGGGGGCTGGCCGGGCCTTTCTGCCTGGGGGGCCTCCTCTCCCTAGCACACCCCCCCCCTCACACAAGCCCCTGGAGCCCCCCCAACACACACAGGGACACTTGGGGCCCCTGCTGGGGGCATCACTGCCTGCAAGTCTCCTTGGACCTCTCTGCCCTCTCCCAGTAAGGACACTCCCTTGACCAAGTCCCTGGTCGTCGCAAGCCTCCAAGGCAAGGTTCCCCCCCCCCCTCTGGCCCAGCCCCCAAGCCCCGCCCCTGCTGCCCGCTGCCGCCCGCCCTGCCGCAGCCAGTGCCGCTTCTCAGCTTGCTCTCCTCTCGTCTTCTGTCCAGGCTCTCTCGTCAGTTCTCTCTCTTCTCTCCCTTCTCCAGTCTCTCAAAAGTCTCCAAGGTCCTTGTGCCAGGGCCCCTGCCCCCCTTCCCCTCCCCCCCAGGTGTCAGGGTCCCCCAGGTCATCGGCCGCGCAGGCGTCCTGTCTGTCCCCCTGTCTGTACCCGGGTCCCTGGTCACCCTCCTGCCTGGTCCCCTGCTGGTTCTGCCTCTGGTCCCCTGGTGCCTCCCTCCCCCGCTGGGCCCTCTCTGCTCCCTGCCCCCCGCCCTCCCCCTCTCCCCCTCCCCCCGCTGCCCCCCATCCTCGCCCCACTCCCCCCTACCCCCCTCCCCCCCCTAGCCCCAGCCCAGTAGGCAGCCACCCTGGGGTCAGCCTGTCAGTCACACCCTGGGGCAGACTCACTGCAGGGGCCCAGTGCCAGCCCCACTCCCCTTGGCTGCCCTCTGCCCTCCTGCTACTCCTGGGCTGCCCCTGGGCTGGCCCCTTGCTTCCCCGCTCCTCTTTCCAGGCTCTGGCCCAGCCCCTGGCCCACTCCAGTACCCTCTCTTGCAGCCAGCCCAGCCCAGCCAGCTCTCTCCTCTGGCCTCCACCTCTACTGCCTGAGCTCTGCTCAGCCCCTAAGGCCTCTCTCCTGCCTTCTCCTCTGGCTTTGCTGCCTCCCTGCTGGCTGCAGCCAGGCCCCCTGCCCACTGCCCCTGCCCCCCCCCTGCCCCCTTCTCAAGCCCTGCCAGACCACCCTGCCAGGCTCAAGCACCCACAGGGAAAAATTAGTGGGTGCTCTGCACGTACCGTCAGCCAAGCTCCCCTCACCCCCCCTCCCGCCCCACCTCCTCCTCCTCCTCCCCTGAGCACATCACATCCCCGCTTCTCCGCCTACCTCTCAGGGTTTCCTTCCCAGCTGCTGCCAAACAGCTGTTTGGCAGCGTTAGCATGCTCTGGGAGGAAGGGGGAGGAGCGGGAACGTGGCGTGCTCAGGGGAGGAGGCGGGGAAGAGGTGGGGATGGGGCGGGGCCTCGTGGGAGAGGTGGAGTGGGGGCGGGGCCAGGGGCAGAGGCGGGGGGTCGAGCACGCACTGGAAAGAGGGGAAGTCAGCACCTATGTTCACAGCAGATTTGACAAAACACAAAGAAGGTACCAATGCAAGATTTCTAAAAACACCTGCAGCACTCAACCCAAGGTTTAAGAATCTGAAGTGTCGTCCAAAATCTGAGAGGGACGAGGTGTGGAGCATGATTTCAGAAGTCTTAAAAGAGCAACACTCTGATGCAGAAACTACAGAACCCAAACCAAGAAAAAAGAAAATCAACCTTCTGCTGATGTCTTTTAACTCAGATGATGAAAATGAACATGCGTCGGTCCGTGCTGCTTTGGATCGTTATCAAGCAGAACCCGTCATTGGCATAAACACATGTCCTCTGGAATGGTCGTCGAAGCATGAAGGGACATATGAATCTTTAGCGCATGTGACACGTAAATATCTTGTGACGGCGGCTACAACAGTGCAATGCGAACACCAGTTCTCACTTTCAGGTGACATTGTAAACAAGAAGCGGGCAGCATTATCTCCTGCAAATTGTAACCAAACTTCTTTGTCTAAGTGACTGGCTGACCAAGAAGTAGGAATGAGTGGACGTGTAGGCTCTAAAGTTTTACATTGTTTTATTTTGAATGCAGTTATTTTTTGTACATAATTCTACATTTATAAATACAGCTTTCATGATAAAGAGATTGCACTACGGTACTTGTATTAGGTGAACTGAAAAATACTATTTCTTTTGTTTTTTACAGTGCAAATATTTGTAATAAAAATAAATATAAAATGAGCACTGTACACTTTGTATTCTGAGCTGCAATTGAAAATCAATACATTTGAAAATGTAGAAAACATAAAAAAATTAACTAAATAGTATTCTATTATTGTTTAACAGCACAATCAATCACAATTCATATTTTTAATCACTTGACAACCCTAATTATCATTATTTGTTTGTATTACCATAGCGCTTAAGAGTCCCAGGACCAGGAACTCTCTGTGCTTGGTGCTGTACAGATACAGACAAATAACAGCATCAGCATTTGGGATGCAGGAATTTAGTTTGTATTGTTCCGAGCACACTGGGCCCTAATCCTCAGTTAGGGCTCCTAGGTGCAATTGCAATACACATAATAAGTAGCAATTCAATACTCCACAATGGACTAGAAATGACAGGACACAGGTGTTGTAATGATGCTCATTTTGTAAAACAACACCTTGTTAAAGAGAGCGAGAGAGAGAGAGCTGATGTGATGACTATATTCCTGTGTAATGTCTCTCTAAAGAAAAGCTCACTGTTGTAATGATTACTGTTTTGTTTCTGATATTTACCTGGCCAAGGATTTGTAAACCTGTTGATACCTCCTAAATAAATAGATAGTAAAGAAAAAAAACCTATCCCATGATGGAATAACAGGGGAAGGTGAGAAGCACAGCATAACCCATTAACAAGTAAGGATCTATGGGCTATGGCTACACTTAAACTTCAAAGCGCTGCCGCGGCAGCGCTTTGAAGCGCTAAGTGTAGTCAAAGCGCCAGCGCTGGGAGAAAACTCTCCCAGCGCTGTCCGTACTCCACCTCCCTGTGGGGAATAATGGACAGCGCTGGGAGCGCGGCTCCCAGCGCTGGGGCTTTGACTACACTGGCGCTTTGTAGCGCCGCAATTTGCAGCGCTGCAGAGGGTGTGTTTTCACACCCTGCTGCAGCGCTGCAAATTTGTAAGTGTAGCCATGCAGGTGTACGAGCCCCTGATGGTGTGTCTGTTGTGATTAGGTCCTGTGATGGTGTCACTTGAATGGATATGTGGACAGAGCTGGCATCGGGCTTTATTGCAAGGATAGGTTCCTGGGTTAGTGTTTATGTTGTATGGTGTGCGGTTGCTGGTGAGTATTTGCTTCAGGTTGGGAGGCTGTCTATAAGCGAGGACTGGCCTGTCTCCCAAGATCTGTGAGAGTGAGGGATCATCTTTAAGGATAGGTTGTAAATCTTTGATGATGCGCTGGAGAGGTTTTAGTTGGGGGCTGTAGGTGATGGCTAGTGGTGTTCTGTTATTTTCTTTTTTAGGCCTGTCCTGTAGTAGGTGGCTTCTGGGTACTCTTCTGGCTCTGTCAATCTGTTTTTTCACTTCAGCAGGTGGGTATTGTAGGTTTAAGAATGCTTGATAGAGATCTTGTAGGTGTTTATCTCTGTCCGAGGGATTGGAGCAAATACGGTTGTATCTTAGAGCTTGGCTGTAGACAATGGATCGTGTGGTGTGTCCGAGATGGAAGCTGGAGGCATGTAAGTAAGTATAGCGGTCAGTGGGTTTCCGGTATAGGGTGGTATTTATGTGACCATCGTTTATTAGCACAGTAGTGTCTAGGAAATGGACCGCTTGTGTGGATTGGTCTAGGCTGAGGTTGATGGTGGGATGGAAATTGTTAAAATCTCGGTGGAATTCCTCGAGGGCTTCTTTTCCATGAGTCCAGATGATGAAGATGTCATCAATGTAGCGCAAGTAGAGTAGGGGTGTTAGGGAACGAGAGTTAAGGAAGCGTTGTTCTAAGTCAGCCATAAAGATGTTGGCATACTGAGGGGCCATGCGGGTACCCATAGCAGTGCCACTGACTTGAAGATATATATTGTCTTAAAAAAGCTTCTCTTCCAGAACTACTGAATTATAAGCAAAATGTTCAACCTCAGAGCCTTCAGTTTGAGACTACGTTATTGAAGCAGAGTGATATGTGACACTGACTTTTTTTAAAAGACTAAGTGAGGTTTTGGACAGGAGGAACTATCAGAAAGCCTTGCCTCAAGCCACCCCTCTTCCCCAAGTTATCCGCCATCTCCAGCAAGACTGAAATGTAGAGATGAGAGTGGCGTTTTCTGTCTATGTAATCAATCAAATGCTTTTTAGGGATCTGAACCCTGAATTAAAACAAAGATATTGAAGCAGATTCCCAAAACAGAGGCACTTTTAGACAGTCAGACTGAAATACTGGCTAAGTACATTCATGCATAGACTAAACGTGATACCAAAGAACAGAAGAATTAGCCATGCAGAATCAGTTCCATGAGATATCAATATTGTAGTGATTAGGAGAGTGCAACTGTGCCAAATTAAAGATTGAGTAAAGATGATAATTAAGCATAAGGGAATATCAGTTAATAATAAGAGTTAATAAAGCCCTTCTGAGTGGCTCTGAACTGGAATTCTTTTTTACTTACACTTGTTTTTCGCCTTAATATGAACTTGACAGGCCACATCCCTCCATTCACAAAAAACAAAGGGCTTTATGGTTTATGTCAAATAATGAATAATAAAATGCTCACGAGTTACTGTTAGCAGCTGACAACAGTCTAGACCTGTGGCTTTTAAAAGGATCGTAAGCGATAGTAACGCTTTAATTTCTAAACAGTATCAGCATCAGTGTCAGGTTGTGGGGATGGTCCAGAAGAGTGAGCAATAACCCCAGGCTGGAGTTGCAAAACCTTCCACGTGGCAGCCTACTTAGGAGGGCTGCTATTGGTCAATTTTAGAGCCTCTGAGGATGTGTCTACACAGCAATTAAACATCCACAGCTAGCCAGGATCAGCTGACTTGGGCTTCCTGGCAACAGGGCTGTAAAACTGCTGCATAGACATGAGAGGAAGGACCCAGAGCCCAGACTCTGGCCCGAGGCTGAACGTCTACATAGCAATTTTTAGTCTTTTATTCCAAAGCAGATGTACCCTAAGGCTACATCTCAAATGGCAAAGAGGTGTATTCTTACACTGAACGACTCGTCGCAATGTAAAATCCTAGTGGTGACAAAGCACAGTTTTATCTTGATGCAGCTACTCAAGTTCATGACCTCAGCTAGCTACACCAAGTTTAAACTATGTGCCTTGTCTACCTCCAGTAGGGTTTGACATCGAGATAGCTATCGAGAGGGGGGATGGGGAGAGGGTGTTAACAGTGAAGACATAGCGTAAGGGGAGCCAGGATTGGCTAGAGAGAGGCAGGGTGCTTCCCATTAACAGAGTGATGGGTGGAGGTGATAGGATACCAAAGTAATTCCTGGTTTACAACAAGATCTTGCAAATTCTTAGACATGAACATAGCTTCACTCACATGAACAGACCTATATAAGTCAATGGGACTACTCACATGAGTAACTTTACTCACATACATAAGCAGTTGCAAGATCTGGCTCTAAGCCACATCAGATCCTTAGTTTGTATTAAGCCACAAAAATATTTTCCTGCATCTTCCACTAAAATAGAGTTTATTTTAAATATTTAACTTTAGCAAATCCAAACAAAAACAACACTGTTTAGGTGACAAAGAATCAGAAAGTGAAACAGACTAACCTAGTTTCATTACCAAGCAAACAAAATACAAAAAAAAAGGAAACAAAGAACAGTAGCAAAAGTAGATTTAGGCCCAGATGTTAATGGTATTTAGGCACTGCTGTGCTCAGCTTTGCAAAACTTAACCTATTTGGGAGCCTATATCTCATTTTCAAAAAGGACCTAGAAACTTAGGAGTCTAAATTACATTGATAGTAGATTTAGACCCTTAAGTACCTAAATCCTTTTGATAATGAGATGTAGGCTCCTAATTCCATTAGCAGTTGTGATACTGAGCGCAGCAACACCTAAATACCTTTAAAAAAACTGGGCCATAGTGCCAGATCCTAAAATGGTGTAAATCAGTGTAGCTTTATGGAGCTACAGAGATTTACACCAGTTGAGAAAGTGACAGTTTTTAAAGTCATTTAGTTTTTATATTTTATGGTCTTATTAACAATACACATAAGAAAACTATTTAACTTATGGCTTTTATGTTGTGAGTGTCCTGTAAATGCTGCTAGAGCCTGTAGGTGAAATTCTCTACCAGGCAATGGGGAATTCTCATTGATCGCCTCTAAGTGGTGACCGCTATTGCTGGTTATTTCTGAAATAATTTTCATCATCAGAAATCTGTATCTATAATTTCCTTTACCTTTGCACACCAGATCAGCACCTTCCCATTGTCCTTTGGCATTACAAACTGCAGTCTGGTTACCACTTTCAATAACATAACCATGCCGGCAATTATAAGCAACTTCATTTCCATAGGTGGTCCTCCTTACAGGATCTGAATATGCATTCAGGACAGAAGGTGGGACTCCACAATCCACAGCTACAAGCAAGATAGACAAGGGGGTGGGGGGGTGGGAGAAAAAACACATGAGGACATTAGAAATGTGAGAACATAAGAGGTTCATGGCTACAGCATGAGGACTTTCCATTTAAAACAAGAATCTAAATGAGTTCACATTTATAAAAACATGCTCTGCTACACATTGTTTGAAGTGTAAAACAACTCCATTGTACTGAATCTGCATTACACAAAGGCATAAAATACAGCAGAAGGTGGCACAAAAGAGTCCATCTCTTTGATCCAATGCCCAGCACTAATTTGTTTTTAGTGTAAGCCTTAAAAAAAAAAGGGGGGGGGGAGGGTGCACTACCATATTTAGGTTTCCATCTGTTAGAGTGTAAGAGACTGTCCTCACTTATTCCTGGACACTACTATCATGCACAAAAATGCCCCCTACCCTCACAGAACTATGCTGTAATTTCAAATCAATCCTGATCATTAAATCCAAAGGGAAGTTATAGGCTTCCAAGACAAATTACATTCTCATCCACCTGTTTAAATCAGAAAAGAACAAAGGACCTGTGCCATTTAAAATATCCTGATGTGAAACTTGGTTCTGTATTTGTACAGCACCTTGCACAACAGAGTACTGGTCCATGACTAGGGCTCCTAGACATTACAGTAATACAAATAATTAATAATAAAATAATAACAGCAGCAGCAGCATGAGATCACAGCCTGGTGTGAGATCTGGCAAAGTTGAACTAACACCCACTGTGAAGTCATCATATGAAAATACTTTGAAATCCAGTTTTGGAATAAAATGTGTGTATTGTTGGTCTTCCTGAGCAGGAACAGATTGCAAACAGTTGGGGAAACATTTTATACTTGATATGGTAAAAGAGTCACCAGTGGAGTTTTAAAGGCCTAAAGAATGTTTTAAATGGCTCCATTGCTAATAAGGAAGAAGCCAGGGCTGCTATTCACAGACTTGCTGATTTGTCTAAGAAAAAAATTCTTACTGGCAGCTCAGGAAGGGATAATTGCAATAAAAAGGGGAAATAGTTCATCTTTTCAGATTTTGAACAATTATGTCCGGAGAAGGCAGCTCTTGCTAGTGAAACTAGCTTTTTTCAAGAAATGGACACCACATGTTTGTATTCCATGGATAGACGAAACGGAAAACAATTTATTTTGGAGAGGGCAGGAGACATGTCAGAAATGTACTGGATAAAACCATATTCTGAGGAAGCGAGAAGGAGCTCAGCTGGGATATGTTAATAGGAGTAATAAGTACATTTTGCAGAGAGTTACATTTATTTATTTACATTTACTATTTATTCCTTTAGGCTCCAACCTGGCTATGAGCACTTTGTGGGTGGCAGGAGAGCACCAGCGCAGAGCTTCATTGCAGGATCGGGGCCTTAAAATATATCCTGAAGATATTCAATTTTATCTCTTATTCAGGTTCTCAGAGGTTAGCTCTCAGTTGCTGTAGCGCTAATCTCATTTCAACTGATCATCAGGTGTTAACCCCAACCCTGAGCTGGACTTCTGTTAGACTCAAGCAACTGGAAAAAAAAAGACTTGAGACTGGAAGCAAGATACCAGATGGGTCAAAAACACAGTTCAACTGTGTTAAAAATGCCAAATGCACTGGCTTTTCACTAGAGCTGCCTCCCATAAATGGGGATTTCTTTGAGTAGATTGTAATACAGGACCAGTGTATGCCATGCTTTTCTTTTCTTTGAAAAAAAATTCTGACCGTGATTACAGATTTCCCATGTGATACCATTGCCTCACATTTTGTTACTTATAACAATCAAGAACAATTTTATCTTCAGTTTCCTGGAGCTCTTTTTCTGTCCCTTAAATTACCTTCGGTGCTTATACCTAACCTTTTCTAGCCACATTACAAAGCATATTTATTCCTAAAACACCAACAAGTTGTCCCAGAAAAAAAACCACAGATCAGAAATTGAAATCTGCTGTTGTGAGGTAAAAATCTCACCTACATTAACTGACTTTTTAGGAACTGAGCCTTCTGCTTTCTCCTACCTGCTGCCAATGAGCACTTCAAGTTTCACATACCCAATGAAAGGATGCCCAAGTTATCCCAGGAAATACAGAATTCTGCATTAGTAAGTAATGATGTTTTAGTGTGAAATCTGATGGAGCTGGTTATTCTGTCACCAATGCCAAATGGAAAGGTTAGTGAGCTACATGAAATGCCATTTGTTAACAGGATCTGATGACAGCTTAGTCCCAACAGAAATCTTTTGTAGGAGGTTGCTCATAGTCTTTTTCCGTCCTGGAGACGGTGGAGCTATGGGGGGAGATCACAGATGGCCTGACACTCTATTAAGAGCTCCAGGGATGCCTAGAAGAAGCCATCACATATCTTAAGAAAAACTGATGGCTTCCCATTAAGTCAATGACACCTTCTCAATTGATGTTCTTGTCTGTGGAAAATACTATTTGCGATGCATGTATGCAAAATGCCACAGAAATCCTGAATACTTTCTGAGCTATAGACCACAGAAGCACAGTGCTCAATGTGTTAAAATGTGAATGCAGGGCCAGCTTCATTGCTCAATATCACTGTATGTTAACGGCCGTGATGGCCCTTTTATTTCCATAATTGCAGTTAAACAAACATGCCACTGATACAGACCCACAAATGTGAGCCACAAGAGTACGCTAGCATGAGCTGCTCCTCGAACATCTAGACAATAATTCACAGCTGCATTGCATATTACATGTTACAGGTGGGAGCTAACTTCATAACTTCTTAGGCTAGCCTTGTCAACAGTTTCAAGTTCAGAAATAGTCACATACAGATCAGGAAAAGGAATAATTGATCATGCTTTTTCAAGACCAGACAACTCTTGAGGAGGAAAACATTTTGTCATTCTAGGTGGTGCATTGCTCTGTTGTCATTCACATACAGTATTTTTTTTTTCCTTTAGTCAAGGAAGGATTGCAAACCTGTGGAGTCCATCTCACCTTTACAGCTTAAGACAGAGGGTTCCCAGACTTCATCTTCGGTGCAAACAGATACGTTTCCCCCTTCGCTGTAAAACCCGTCTTCACACTCATAATGAACTTCACTCCCCATCACAGAGGTGTAGTTCCCTATGATGTGTCCATGCGTGATCTCTAGAGGGCCACAGCTAATTTCTGCAGGCAAACGAAAGAACACAATTGCTGCAAAAGCATAGATTTAAAAAAGAATCTGCCTGGGGCCATGTATTGTCATTTTAAGCTGGTTTCACTCTATTTTCCAAGTTATTCCACTTATGAAGCCGGAAATCTTTAGTCTCTTACTATTTTGTTAGATCAGAATGTGGTATCTGAGTACTAAGGAATGCATGTTATATTACACAATTACAACTATCACAGTAACTAAACAGGGTGGGTCAATGAACCTTGAATTTCCTCTGATGGTCATGCTTCCGTTTCCTGAAATGAGCCCTAGTTAGTTATCACTTTTCAGGGAAAAGTTGGTGGAAGGAATCTGATGCGCACAGTCTCAAGAGGAGATCAAGGCCCTCTTGGGCACCTGGAGTGAAGAGAGCATTCAGAATGATATAAATTTGGCCAGAGGTCATCAGATTTATCAGTAGGCCCCTTCATTGCCTTGCAAACTTCAGAATCAAGGTACAAATTAACGGGTGCCGCAGAAGAAGTGAAGAACTCAATCAACATCTCTGTCCCTTTTCTGAGGAGCTGAAGCGGACACTACCACCACAGAACCAGTGAATCTTGAGGATGGTGTGGAACCGGAGGTATCAGTAGAGGAGGAAAAGGAAGCTGGGGCTCACAGAATGGGTGGGCCACCGAATGGAAAAGCTCTGATTCAGTTATCGAGATGTGTCTTTACGAATGCAGGTTTTGGGCCATCAACTATGCCACGGGTGAGGTACTGGGTGGTACACAGACTCTAAGGTCAGAAGTGACCACCGCCATCATAGAGTCTGACCTCCTGTATAACGGTAGCCATAGAACTTGCCTGAAATAATTCCTGTTTGAACTACAGCACAGCTTTTAGATAAAACATCCAACCCCAATTTATAAGTTTCCAGCAATGGAGAATCCACCACAACCCTTGGTAAATGGTTTCAATAGTTAGCTACCCTCACAGTTAAAAACTGCACCTTGTTTCTAGTCTCAATTTGCCCAGCTTCAACTTCCAGTCATTGGATCTTGTCTGGAGGTTGGTTTTGTTGTAGAGATAACAGAACTATCCTTGGGGGTGGGGGGTGGGTGTAGAAATTTCAGGTCCACAATATACCTGGCTGATTTATGTTTTTAATATTGCCAGAGCAAGTATTAAACATCCATCAAGGAATAATCAACCACAAAAATAAAAGTACTGAGCGGCTGTGGTTTCCCAGGCATGTGACAAAGGAAGCAGCATTTGTTAAGGGTGGAAGCTTTATTGTAGAAAGGCTGAGGTTAAATGACATGCCCTTCAATGAAAGCTCATTGGCCCAACTTTCCTGTAGTGGCTATATTTCTTTGTTACAGTCTTCTGAGTGACCCTGCTTTCCTGTGAGACAGTCTACTATTAGAATATGAGGAATATATGTACTGCTTTAAAAAAACCGTATATAGTCAATTAATTTATTTAAGTTATTCAGACAGGGTGCCAGTGAAGTCAATGAGATATGCAGGTGATCAGCACTTCTGAAAATTAGGCGACTTATTGAGGTGCCTAACTTGAAACACTCAAGTAGGAAATTTCAGCCTAACTCAATATATTACAAGTGTACACTTAACTGCCAAATTTTTGCAGTACTATGTAAACGAGAGAACCATAATCACTAGCTGTTCACTCCACCTTGGATACATGTGTGCATGACAGCTATCTTGAGGATTGCTAGTGTTGTCTCTCTCTCAGATATGGAGCTGCAATTTTAATTGATACTGGAGAAAAAAAGAATAGGGAAGACAAAGAAGCATTTATTTCAAGTTCAGATTAATTTCTTTTTATGGCCAAAAAAACCCAAATAAACCCAGTGTAGTTTCTTCTTGCATACAGCACAATATGTTATCAAATGGCTAATTTATTATTTTATTCCTCTTTCCTAGGCTTATTTTATTCACTTGATCTTATTCACCAGCTATTTATCCCGCTCTTCCTTTCCCCTTGAGGCAATCTGATTATGCAAATAGGATGGGGCAGATTTCTTCTTTACTCAGAAACTAACTATATCACCTTCCTGGCATATTTCACTTCACCAACCTTGCACACTCAAACCACTGCTGAGAGCCTATAGCGATCTATAGCCATCGTCAACCTTATCATCCAAGCATCAATGAGACATGCTAAATTTGCAAAAACAAAAAGGTAACACATAGAGGGCTACAACCCAGGAAATTCAGAACTGTAGGTCAGTGCAGGAACCGTGATATCGTGATGGATCTGATTGTATCTGTTAGCATGAATAACATCCATAGGCTCTCACCTTTGCATGAAACAGTGTTCCCAGCTGGATGAAAAAATTCGGTTCCATTTTCTGGTCTATATCCTTCCATACAGTAGCATTTGTAGCTTCCAACAATGTTCACACATCGTCCCCCGACACCACACAGACCTGAGAGCTGGCACTCATCTATATCTAGAAACCCAGATGTTACAATCTTTAAGTGGTTTTATTTTTAGGGCCCAATCTTGCAATGTACCAAGCATATCCTAGAAGGTGTAAGGCGCCCTCAACTCCCGCTAGCCTCACGGGGAGATGCAGGGGCTTATTAACTTCCAGAAGGTGCTCACCACCATAGAAGATTGGGTTCTTACACACAAAAATCTATAACTTTACTGTCAGTTTTTAGTTACTACATGGCAAACAGACATTATCGTCTCCAGTCTACTTCATGCTACTGACCAGGAAATACCCAGTAGTATCCGTATTTTTGATCAATTAAACCTGAACAGTCATTGTGCCATGGAAGTCCACCCTTCAGCTGAAGGAGAATATTCCACAGTAAACAAAAAAATAATAAACTGACATGCAAGTCAAAATAGGGAAGTGGAAAGAAGGACTATCACCCTCTTGTCTTAATTTCTGGTGTCATTTTGCCAGTACGGCTGTTGTACAAACCAAGCTTTATACCAATAATTCACATTAACAGAACGAGTGGAAGACAGCAGAAAACATAATAGGACTAACTTCGCAGTAATGAGAGCTAGATATGGTTGCAAGTTTTTGCAAGTTTGGGATGTACATTAGGTGCAGGTGTCCAATAATTGCTTTTATGTACTTTCAAAAATAAAAACTTAATGTGATTGCAAAGAAACAGCCATGTTTGTCACAGAAAATAGATTACGAAGTCCCTGATCCCTAGCATGTGATCCTACTTGTTGTATGTACCTGTACAATACGTGCCATCATTGGGAATAAATATCTTGTTGTTGTTAGAGGGATGGTATCCTTCAAGACAAATGCAGTAAAAACTTCCATGTGTATTGTGGCATGATGTATGCTCGCCACAGATCTTGCTCGCTCCAATCTGGCATTCATCTTTATCTGTTGGTATATTCAAAACACGTCAGAGATTAAAAATCAAATCAAATCTGTCACTGTCAACCAGTCACACTTCTCCTTACCATGTTTTTTTCTAATTTGTTAACTCTGTAAATAATCACCCACCAGCTACAGTACTTTGCATCTGTTGTTCTAATACAGGCTATTGTCATTGTCACTGGACATCACCGGTTCACTTACTGCTCCATCCACGTGTGATACACAATATTAAAAGGGAGCCAAGGTGGGCAAGGTAATATCTTTTATTGGCCCAACTTCTGTTGTGAAGAGAGACAAGCTTTCGAGCTGCACAGAGCTCTTCTTCAGGTCTGTACAGATCAAAAGCTTGTCTCCTTCACCAACAGAAGTTGGTCCAATAAAATATATTATCCTACCAACCTTGTCTCTCTAACATCCTGAGACCAACACAGCTACAACACTGCAAATATTAAAGAGACAGTGCCAACTTAATAATTATATATTGGAAAAAAATAACATAAGTTATTAACACTACCTATGAATATTAGAACTGGAAGAATTTTAAAAATTATCATCCAAGATGAGAGAACTGGAAAATCAGTAAACTCCATCTCAATTTTGTTTATAGTCAGTTTTATTTTCCGGTTCTCAGTGAAGTAATGATTGGGATGCTAATGATGAATGGGAGTATTTGTTTTTAAATTTCCACCGAAATTATATTTTTTTAAAACAATCATGTAAACATTTATAATGTCATTAGGTTTTGTGATTTTCTGCCCCCAAAACAGATTTTGGATCAAGTTTAAGTTGACAGTCTCAAAGTCAAACGTCTTAGAATTTAAAAAACGAGGTAAACGCACTATCACCAGTATTTGTTTTGATAGTTTACTGGCTACAAATCATCACTTCTTTTAAATGCAATTGATGAAATCCAACCCAACATTCCCCACCCCTGCCATTGTTAACAGATTTGAAAAAAGAATCTGTCGGCATTCTTGGTTTTGGAGCGACTGTCTGGTATGAACATAATTCTTATTCTAAGAACTTGGTGTCATCATCCAGGACCAAATATTTTGGTAAGGACTTGTCTACACTGTCTGTTCGTGTTTGGCAACCCAGAGTTTAAACCTATAGCGCTTTAGCCTGCTGCACATTAACTGGCCTTGTAGACCATGCTGTCACACACAGAAAGTTCCCCAGTGCACTCTGACTGCACAGCAGTATGCCAAAGTACACTGCAGAACATTAGTGCCTTGTAGCAGAGTCCACTCAGCCACTTAGGGCATATCTACATTACCCATTGGATCAATGAGCAGCGATCGATCCAGCAGGGGTTGATTTATCGCGTCTAGTCTAGACACAATAAATCAACTGCTGAGTGCTCTCCTGTCGACTCCGCTACTCCACTGGAGCGAGAGGTGCAGGCGAAGTCGACGGGAGAGCGTCAGCCGTCAACTTACCACATTGAAGACACTGCGGTAAGTAGATCTAAGTATGTCGACTTCAGCTACGTTATTCATGTAGCTGAAGTTGTGTAACTTAGGCCTGGTCCACACTAGGACTTTAATTCGAATTTAGCAGCGTTAATTCGAATTAACTGTGCACCCGTCCACACCAGGAAGCCATTTAATTCGACATAGAGGGCTCTTTAGTTCGAATTCTGTACTCCTCCCCGACGAGGGGAGTAGCGCTAAATTCGACATGGCCATGTCGAATTAGGCTAGGTGTGGACGGAAATCGACCTTAGTAGCTCCGGGAGCTATCCCACACTGCACCACTCTGTTGACGCTCTGGACAGCAGTCCGAGCTTGGATGTTCTGATCAGCCACACAGGAAAAGCCCCGGGAAAATTTGAATTCCTTTTCCTGTCTGGCCAGTTTGAATCTCATTTCCTGGTTGAACATCGGGGCGAGCTCAGCAGCACCAGCAACGATGCAGAGCTCTCCAGCAGAGAAGTCCAGGCAATCTCTGAATAGAAAGAGGGCCCCAGCATAGACTGACCGGGAAGTCTTGGATCTGCTCGGTGTGTGGGGCGAGGAGTCTGTGCTTTCGGAGCTGCGCTCCAAAAAACGGAATGCAAAGACCTACGAGAAGGTCTCCAAAGCCATGACAGACAGAGGATCCAGCCGGGATGCAACGCAGTGCCGCCTGAAAATCAAGGACCTGAGACAAGGCTACCAGAAGACCAAAGCGGCAAACGGACGCTCCGGAGCCTGCCACCACTGCCCCACCAGTGACTGTGGACTCTGACGATGGGATAGTGTCGACGGCCAGTTCCTCGGCGATGTTCGCGGACGGGGAAGATGAGGAAGGGTTTGTGGAGGACAAGGCAGGCGACAGCGCTTAGAACGCTGGTTTTCCCGACAGCCAGGATCTCTTCATCACCCTCATGGAGAGCCCCTACCAACCCTTCCCGGCCGTTAACCCGGACCCTGAATCAGGGGTAGGATCAGTCGGTAAGTGCTTAAAACATGTAAACTGTTAATAATTAATGGAACAGGAATCTGAACTATGTGAAAAGGAGGTCTCTCTATATATGGGGATAGAACAGAAATCCTCCTGGGAGATCTCCACGAAGCTCTCCTGGAGGTAATCGAAAAGCCTCCGCAGGAGGTTCCTGCGGAGAGCTGCCTTATTGGGTGCTCCGTGGTAGCACACCTTTCCGCGCCAGGCTTTCATGAGGTACTCAGGGAGCATTGCCTCCCCGAGCACGGCTGCATAGGCCCCTGGTTTGTGCCGGCTTTCACGCAGCATGCGCTCTCTATCTCCTTCAGTGACTGTCCTCAGGGTGATCTCGCTTGGAGACTCCTGCATCTAATTAGGGGTATTACTGTAGTGTTACGCCTGGTCCAAAGTATTTTAAAAAAATCTCCGGACAGACGGCGTAGCAGAGACTCAGCACGCTGCTGCGTGACAAGCGTAACGGAAAGCCAAAGAATCAAATGGACGCTCATGGAGGGAGGGGGGACTGAGGACGCAAGGTATCCCACAGTTCCTGCAGTCTCCGAAAAGCATTTGCATTCTTGGCTGATCTCCCAATACCTGTACGGTCAAACACATTGTCCGCAGCGGTTCAGGGCATAGCTCGTCAATGTACCCCCATCCCCCACCCCCAGAAGGAAATGGAAAAAAAATCATCTCTTGACTCTTTTAAATGTCACCCTATGTGTACTGAATGCTGCTGGTAGACGCGATGCTGCGGCACTGTACTGTAGCATCCTCTCCCCCCCCCACGCCTTATGGGTGGCTGATGGTGCAGTAAGACTGATATCCGTCGTCATCATCATCAGCCTTGCTGTAGATGGTGTAGTGCAATACGACTGGTACCCGTCCTCGTCATCAACCCATAAGTAGACAGTCTGCTAACTGTCTTCATCATAGCATCAGGGGGCTGAGCTCCATCAGCCCCCGCCCTTCATGTGTAAAGAAAAGATTCTGTACTGCCTGGACTGTCATAGCAGCAGGATGCTGTTTTCCTCTCCCCCACACTGCTTAATGTCCTGTCTGGACAATCATAGCAGCTGGAGGCTGCCTTCCCCTCATTTCATTTCAGTAACAAGTCACTGTTTCTTATTCCTGCATTATGTATTACTTCAGCACACAAATCAGGGGACACTGCAACGGTAGCCCGGGAAGGCTGGGGGAGGAGGGAAGCAACAGGTGGGGTTGTTGCAGGAGCACCCCCTGTGAATGCCATGCAGCTCATCATTCCTGCATAATCTGACATGGAGCGGCTGTGCTCTCTGGTTCTCTGAAACACTGGATCTCTACTACACTAGCCCCATATTCTATGCAGGAATTATTCTATTTTTAGATACCATAAAGGAGGGATTGACTCGGGGAGTCATTCCCAGTTTTGTCTTTTGCGCCCCCGGCTGATCTCGGCCAGGGACACCTATGACAGCAGCAGAAGGTATAATGCAATACGGCTGGTAACCATCATCACCTTGCCAATTTACAATGGCATGGTAGATGGTACAGTATGGCTGATAACCATCTCTGCTGTCATGCAAAAGCAAATGAATGCGGCTGTGTAGCGCCGCTGAATCGCCTCTGTCCGCGGCATCTAGTACACATACGGTGACAGTGACAAAAGGCAAAACAGGCTCCATGGTTGCCACGCTATGGCGTCTGCCAGGGTAATCCAGGGAAAACGGGCTCGAAATGATTGTCTGCCGTTGCTTTCCCGGAGGAAGGAATGAGTGACTACATGTACCCAGAACCACCCGCGACAATGAAATTTGCACCATCAGGCAATGGGATCTCAACCCGGAATTCCAAGGGTCGGGGGACACTGCCATGGGGTGGAACAGGGGCAGAGTTTATGCTTTCCGGATTGCCTGCAGCAGGACTGCGCACAAGATAGGTGCTGTGCATGCTCTTGTTCACAGACACAGACTAGACTGTGTTCATTGTTCGCAAAAATGTATCTTTGCAAGGAATTCACTCCCTTTTTCCCATCACACAGCTTCGACTGTCTCCAGACCTGCCACAGCATCCCCCTCACAGAGGCTGGCAAAGATTAGGCGGCAAAAGAAAAAGACACGGGACGAGATGTTCGCTGAACTTATGGGCTGCTCCCGAGACGAGGCGGACCAGCAGAGCCAGTGGAGGGAGACCCTCTCTCTGTACCAGCGCTCACACAGCGAACGGGAGGAGAGGTGGCGTGAGGAAGACAAGCAGGCGACTCAAACGCTGCTTGGACTAATGAGGGAGCAAACGGACACGCTCTGGCGCCTTGTGCATGTTCTGCAGGACCGCAGGCAGGAGGACAGAGCCCCCCTGCAGTGTATCTGCAACCGCCCTCCCCCGCCACAAAGTCCCATACCCCCCTCACCCAAAATAACCAGAAGGAGGGGCGCCAGGGGCCGTGAAAACTGTCACTGCACCCCAGCACAGTGCTCAAGTACCCAAAAGCTCTCATACCCTAAATTTTGAGAAGTCCCTTCCTTACCACCTCACCAAAGCCCCCGTCCCAGTTTCATCCCCTAACTGGCTAGTTGATAATAAAAAATACTTTTCTGTTAATTACTGTTTCCGTCATGTTCTTTTAGAGGAGACTGTGTTTGAAGGGGGGGAAGGGGATTGGTAATTGGACAGGACAGTCACCTTTACCAGGATACAGACACGGGGGCAGGATCAGCAGCAGGTCACACACACAGTGCAGTCAGTAGGCACCCTGGTCGGTATGGGAGGTGGTTTCCAGGTTCTGTGTGGGTGGGGGGGATGTGACTTTGTAGCGGAGGAGGGCGGTTACAGATCTTATGCAGCGGTCCTTGTCCTGGACCGCTGAGTCACGCAGCAGAGGAATCTGTATCCGTCCTCCTCCGCCACAAGGTCACATAGCCCCCGCACACAGAATCCCAAAAAGGAGGGATGGCAGGCTCCGTTGAAACAACCAGTCCGGCACTGCGGACCGCTCTAGGAGCAGGAGCCTGTCATTCCTCGAGTTCAGAGGCGGTCTTTACATTACCGCACACCCTACCCAGCACAGTCTGCGTCCCAGTTTCAACCCTTTAACACAAAGTCATTAATAAATAAACCTTTCTTAAGTAACAATGGAACATGTATTTTATTTTTACACGTGTGTTGGAAGTGGGGGAAACGGGGTGAACGGGGTATGTAACTGCAGAGGCTAGTCAACAGTAACTGGGTAAAGAAACAGGGGCAGGTTCAGCTTCTCTGTAAAGAAACTGAACAGTCACAGGTCACGCTGCTCGCTGCTCCTTGAAGAGTTCCTTGTCGCTGTCCAAGGCGCCTGTATAGGGCTTCATGAGCCAGGGCATTAGCGGGTAGGCTGGGTCCCTGAGGATCACTATAGGCATCTGCACATCCCCAACAGTTATTTTGTGGTCCGGGAAGAAACTACCTTCCTGCGGTGTCTAAACAGACCACAGTTCCTGAAAACACGCGTCATGAACCTTGCCTGGCCACCCGACGTTGATGTTGGTAAAACGTCCCCTATGGTCCACCAGTGCTTGCAGCACCATTGAAAAGTAGCCCGATTTCTCAGCAGCTGACTGTGGAAGAGGTGGACGATAAGGTGCGAGGAGGTGAAAACGGCCATAACTGCAGCGGGCTCCATGCTCGCAGTGCTGTGACGTCTGCGCTGTCACTGACCAGAAAAGTGCACGAACAGATTGCCTGCAGGCGCTTTCAGGGAGGGAGGGAGGGCGTGATTGACGGTTCAATGATGACAGTTACCCAAAACCACCCTCGACACATTTTTTCCCCCAGCAGGCATTGGGGGCTCTACCCAGCATTCCAATGGGCAGCGGGGACTGCGGGAACTGTGGGATAGCTTCCCACAGTGCACCGCTTCCAAAGTCGACGCTGGCCCCGTTAGTGTGGAATCACAAAGTCGAATTACTGTCCTTAGTGTGGATACACAAATTCGACTTCGTAAGGTCGATTCCACAAATTTGAATTAAGTTGAATCGAACTACTCTTGTAGTGTAGACATACCCTTAGATCGATCGCCCCCCGCCGCAGTGTAGACCAGGCCTTAGTGTGGGGCAAGCTAGAGCATTGTAAATTTACACCCTTGCTGCGCAGTAACAGACCGTAGATTGTTAGCAACTGCACACATTCATAAATCATAGCCTACCTTGACAATGAGTCCTCCCATTACCCACAAATCCATAGTTACAGATGCAGACGTTTTTGCCTTCTTTTTGCTGACACGTGGCATTAGCATGGCAAGTGGCACAGACATCTGGGACTGAACTATTTGTTGCAGCTTAAAGAAAATAAATACAAAAAAATGCCAAAAATTTAGTTTGTAGATCATCTCAGTGCACGCGGAAGGCAGCATTTAGAGTTTAATAAATAGATGAAACTTTAAATTGATTCCTTTGAATTGAAATCAAGTCCCATATCATACCTTGGTTTGAAGCAAAACTTTGGCCAATTATAAACAGCCCAGACTAAGAAAACTGGGAGAAATGGGAATGAACTGAACATCACAGCACAAGCAACATGGCATTATGTAGACATTGCTAAATGAGACTAGTTGGCACAAATCCAGTTAATAATGTTTATGAGTTTCACATTTAAATCATATTGTGCAAACCAGTCATGTTACACAATTAATCCATAGAGTTGTATTACTTTTTGTTTCAGAAGGTGGAGGAGGTAACCAGGGGCACAGACATTTTAGACTTAATTCTGACTAACAAGGAAGGATTGGTTACCAATCTGAAGATTGACGGCAATCTGGGTTAAAGAGACCATAAAACAATAGATTTAATGAATTAAGGAAAGAAAGGAGTGAGAATAGCAGAATATGAACAAGGACTTCAAAAAAACTGACTTTAACAAACTCAGAGAACTGGTAGGTAAGATAGAAGTTCAAGAGAGCTGTCAGAATGGGCAGTGTCACCAGAGACTGTGGGGAAAGGAGCCCCTTTCTCTCCGAAGCAGGGTGAATAAAAATCAATGATTTTAAAAAAATAAATTTAAATCGGATTTTTTTATTTAAATCAGTTTTTTTGATAAAATGCTTTTTGAGGAAAAAATCCTATCTAAAGATAGTTTTAATTAAGACACATTATAGATCAAAGATATCTCATCATGGAATAGGGATTATAAATTCTAATTCTATCATATGAGACAATATAGTCATATAATGTTTAAGAAAAGTTTTGTAAATGAGCTCCAATAGCTCATGGATTAGGGACCCAATCCTTTGGGGCTCCAGGGGCTTCTGTATAGATTATTCAGGTTAATCTTTCTATCTACCCAATGGAACTCAGTACTCGGCCCAGAAGATACCATCAGAGATGCTTAGTTTTGCAGTTTTCAAACTGTGGATTTGTGTCTCCAGAGATGCTTGTTAACAGCAAAAATGTTTTTAAATAAATAAATAAATAAATAATATATAGAGGTGAGAAATAACAGACCTCAACCCTATTGTCCCTCTGCAAATTTGTGTACACAGAGTCAATCCCTTAACTCTCTCTAAAAGTGCAAAGTTTCAAAAAGTTCAGTGAAAAGAAGATTGTTGGGGGCAGAATAGATCTGGACAAGGAGAAGAAGTCTGGAGATAAATGTAATGTTTAAGAAAAGTTTTGTAAATGTCTGCAACTGGATGTTCACTAAACCTGTAGTACCACTAAAGCAAGCTTCTCATGTCCACTACCTCCTAGCTAGCTGAGTTAATTTGCCCGAACACACAGACACTTCTTTGACCATAGAGAGAAAATATGAACTCAGAAAAATACTCCAAATAGTCTCTCTTAGACCCCTCTAGCTGCACGGTGGCTTAAGCTTCTTCTGAAGATCCAGAGTGTTTTATTAATTATTAATTATTTATTAATTAATGTATTGTGTGTATTACAGAAGCACCTCATAATATTACTGTTTATACAATCTGGTATAAGTGGCTAGCATTCGAAAATTCTCCTGGGCTACTTGCCCAGGACAAGTAATTTTCTTTTGACAGGTCAATAAACTATTTTTTCCCCACTATCATCATGGTACAGAATAGAGGAGTAATTTTTTCCAGGGTTAGTAAATTTCTATTTCAGTTTTGCCAGGGTAAACTAAATCATGGCATTTGTATTCTGCGTGATGTTCTGAACAATACCATAAGGAAGACTTTTATACAGCTTCAGCATGAGTTTGACTTGCCTGAACATCAGACTGACATAAGCTTCTTTATTACAGTAAAGCAAAAATGTAAAACAGCTCCCGAAAACCATCCAGTCTGTTCTATACTAAATCAATTAGGCAAACCTCTAGGGCATCACACAACTCCCTAGAACCCAACACAAGTCTGAAGGGTCTTTCTGACAATGATTCAGAATGACTATATCATATGCAGATGGGTAATTTTAAAAATACGTTTTCTATGATAACTTGATGAACCATCATACTAGGGCACTTCAGTTTAATATTATCCACCATATACACTGGGATCTGACTGAGTCTCCTGTACATGCTGTCATGAAAACCTACTGCCCAGGATTAGCTGGGGAACGCAAAAGAATTATCTCTGCTCACAACTGTGACAAACCCCTTTGAATTCTAGTTGTGTTCTAATCTAGGCAATACCTCCCAACTGTCTGGGCTTTCCATTACGGCGCTTCAGTGGTCACTTAATGCCATTTTGACAGGCAACAGATTATACGGACTACATGAAAGGCCCAGATCATAGCAAGTACTGATTCCCTTACAGCAGAGGTTCTCAAACTGGGAGTCGGGACCCCTCAGGGGGTCGCAAGGTTATTACATGGGGTTGCAAGCTGTCAGCCTCCAACCTAAACCCTGCTTTGCCTTCAGCATTTATAATGGTGTTAAATATAAATTAAAACCACTTTTTTATATAAGGGGGGGTAGCACACAGAGACCTGCTATGTGAAAGGAGTCACCAGTACAAAAGTTTGAGAACCACTGCCTTACAGAGTTAACAACATTTGCAAAATATACCTGTGATGGGTTTGGTCACAGAGACCCCCTTGGGACTGTCACCTGATGTACTGAAATTACCTCTGAGCCCATTTTCCCTGCCAGCCTGGGAATCCAGAACCCTGCCTTATTGAGCCAGACACGCTAGCTTGCTGCAACACAGACTCAGGTTCTGGGCCATGCCCCAAAAGCAACAGACTTTAACCAAAAATAGCTCAGCAGGTTACCTCTCCAGCATCCAGACACCCAGCTCCCAATGGGATCCAAACCCCAAATAAATCCGTTTTACTCTGTATAAAGCTTATACAGGGTAAACTCATAAATTGTCCACCCTTTATAACACTGATAGAGAGACATGCACAGCTGTTTGCTCCCACAGGTATAAATCACTTTCTCTGGGTTTATTAATAAACAGAAGTGATTTTATTAAGTATAAAAAGTAGGATTTAAGTGGTTTCAAGTAATAACAGACAGAATAAAGTACGTTACAAAGCAAAATAAAACAAAACATGCAAGTCTAAGCCTAATCATTAAGAAACTGATTACAGATAAAATCTCACCCTCAGAGATGTTCCAATAAGCTTCTTTCACAGACTAGACTCCTTCCTACTCTGGGCCCAATCCCTTCCCCTGGTACAGTCCTTGTTAGTTCCAGCCGACATCTCAGATGGTAAGCAGGGGCTGTCTCATGACTGGCAGCCCCTTTGTCCTGCTCCACCCCCTTTATAGCTTTGGCACAAGGCGGGAATCTTTTGTCTCTCTGGCTCCCCACCCCTCCTTCTAAATGGAAAAGTACCAGATTTAAGATGGATTCCAGCATCATGTGACTTAGTCACATGTCCTGTGAGACCACAGCCTCCATTCTTCCTGGGCTGGCCCACATATACCCAGGAAGGGGTGCAAGTAAACAGAGCCATTTACAGCTAACTGATTCTGAAGCACCCTTAATGGCTTCCACTTAGTATGTTTACATCAGTAATACAAGTTTATATCTTATTCTCCTAACTCCAGATACAGAAACAATACATGCAAAGAAGCAGGATGAACACACTCAATAGATTGTAAGTTTTGTAATGATACCTTACAAGAGACCTTTTGCATAAAGCATATTCCAGTTACATCATATTCACATTTATAAGCATATGGAGTGCAACGTCACAATACCTTTCTGAGAGCCAGTAAACTGCACAACTATGAGTAGATCTAATAGCTCATATATGCGGACCAACAGCAGAAAACTTTCCATAGGGCTAACCATCAGCAGCCATTAGTACTTCACCAGCTCGCATATAAACCTGCAGTACTTTGTGGTGCTGACCAACTCTGAATGGACTAATAGATTAGCTCTATCTAATAATATTTCCTTTTTTGTGATTATTTTCTTATCTTCTTTTCTACATTCTGCCTATTTATTTTTTCTTTCTCAGGCATGCCCATACATACCTTCAAAAGGGTGTTCTAACAACAAAACATATACATTCTGATATTCTTACATCTTCATTTGAATGTGATTGGCTGGAATGTTTGTTAAACTATATATTTCTGTAAACTGAATATGTAAATATTTATTATAAATGTTGTTCATAAAAATAACTTTAAAAATACTGCCCTTAGGAAAACGGCTTGTAATAAAACCATTTAAAAAATGTGGTCATAACTTCTGAATCATCTAGACGGCTCAGAGGCACAGGACATTTATCATAATTCAATATGAACTTTATATATATTAGAACCTAGAATTGTGTAATTCGTTCCCGTACCTCTTCTTTTATTTATAACAATTTTGCTTTACGTTTCTCTTTTTTGCATGACTTTTTCTATATATATATAATTGGTTTTCTAGTCGATTAAAATCATAACAAACAGGTTGCACTTACACATATAGTTCATGTATACAAACATGTTTAACGTTTTAAAAATAACTCCTGAGGAGTGCAGAAGTTGACATTTTCTCAAGATACTGTTAATACACTGAAAGCTTAATTGTATTTGCTTATTAAGATAAATGAGATTAACTTTGCTTTTAGGGGTGGTATAGTTCTTATGAAAGGATGAACTGAATGCGTAGTTAAGTAATTTTCAAACATCTCTTATTAAGTTTTCTGTGTATTTCTGAGTATAGTTTCTAAACATATAAAGATAGCCTCAAGAGGAAGGAGGATGAAAAATTTAACCAGTTTTTCACCTGTTTTCTACACTGCCATATCATGCTATACAAAAAGCGCCTGTTCAGCTGTAGTGTTTTATTCTTTACGCAGTGCATTTCAAAAACATTTAAAATTCTTTTGAAATACCACAAAATTCCTACTTCTAAGATGCTGCCTTTATAAAATATTTAGTTGGGTTTTTTTTAAACCAAATGAGCATGGGAGGCAAAAACATATTAATGTGCATTTGCAACCAATGTGCATTAGAAAACTAAATTAAGTTAGAAACAGCTATAGCAAAAACTAACCCACAATATCTCAATCTGCTGATAAGAAACACGGAGTTTTTTCATCAGTTTTCTGTCATATTAGATAAAACTGCTTATTTTCTCATTCTCTGTATCAGATGATAAAGTTTTATCACTTGCTCACCCCTTACAATGTCCATATACACTCTCAGAAAAAAAACACACCTTTCCACTTCAATCTAGTCAATGACCTCCATTGAAAGCAGCTAGATACAGAACTCAATCCAGTCCCTACTGAAGTCAATAAGAAGATTCCCATTGGCTTAAGCAGGAGCTAGATCAGAACCATAAAGATCTGGAACACAATGAGATCAATAAAATACATTTGAACATCATTAGGAGACCACCTCCCATGAACATATATAATTAGCTGTCCTTAGGTGAAACATATACAGTTCACTATATATATTTAAAAAAAAAAATCAAGGCAGTCTATTCTGAAACAAACACATATCTACTGATGTTCATTTATTGCTCACCTCTGAAAAGAGGCGTACTTCACTATATGGCATGAAGAACCTCACAAGGACTGGGAAGATGGTTTTAAAGTAATGGAAATTAGTAACACAGCTCTCTTCACACTTTAAAAACCACCGAGGCTTTTCAACAGTCTGTACTGAAATCCAGTCTGTTCAAAAGTCATAGATCAGGCAAACTGAAAAACTGGAACAGCCACTACACTCTGAAAAATGTAAAAATGAGCCAAGTATAGACAGATGAAAGGACATGCTCTTGATAGAATTAGGAATATTTACACCAGGCCTGATATTGGTCCTATATTGTAATACATGATTACACACAGCAGATGGCCAATATGTAGATTTTCATTGTCTGACAATAAAGTAAAGGATTTATTTCAAATGTCACAACTCCTCCAATTCAAATATCCCTAGGTTAATTTGTCTAAGACCATTTTCTTCTGGAAGGGGAAATCTGGCCTCCCCGCTGTACATTTCTTAACTGTATCACGTGAACTGTGTAGCACAGGTTTTTTTGTTTTATCTTCAGTAGAACCATCATTCCATTAAAAGCTTGGTGTTAGTATTACAGTCAATGCTGAGAAATTGCTCATACAAATAACATAACATTTTTGTTTAGAAATCCTAGTAACCTCAGCTGTCCTTCATGCAGGAGTAAATTCCAAAAGGAACAAATGGAAAAAAATCAATACAGAAAAACGTTAGCACACAGCTATTATTTTTCTTCTAAAACAAAGAAAAAGACAATGGAATCAGAAGTATGTAGTGGAGGCACAACCAATTCAAAATTATAAACATCAAATCAGAAAGTAACCTACATGCTTTCACAGCTGAGAGTTAAAGTCCTATAAAGGAGCCAACAGAAAGAAAATTACTTGGAAACAAAGAGTGAAGGAGAAAAATCTCCCTAAATAAATATCTGTAGCTTTGTTTTAAAAAACAGCATCCTTTTACTTGTAGGGAAACCACCTGAAAACTGTTGCCTGCAGCTTTTTGTGGAAGTGGGGAGATAATATTAATAGGTACTGCCATACTAAATCAAAGCAGTGGTCCATCTCATCTAGCATCCTGTCTCCAGCAGTGCCAAGTACCAGATGCTTCAAAAAAAGATGTAAGAAACCCTAAAGTGAGCAATTATAGAATTATTTTGGGCCGGGGGAGGGAGGGTTAGGAGAGGAATTTCTTCCTAACTTCCTTGGCTTGAAGCTGTTTTCGGCCATGAAGCGTGAAGGTTTATATCCCTGCCAAACTTTGGGGGTTATTTATTTTGACAACCCTATGTAATATATAGGCAGAGGTTCTCATAATCCATATAAATATACAGTCTTCTAAAAATATTGCTAAGCTATTTCAGAAGATTCCTTCATCCCACTCCCTCTATCCAAAAAAATAATTAAAAGGGAATTATGTTTTTTTAAAAATAAGTAACTGAAATGAAGTTTTGCCTGACGCTGAAAAAATATTTTGGTACAAAAACAGAATTACTCTTATCCTGATTATGACTGTTGTCTATTACTGAAGTGCATTAAGATCTATGGTTGAAGACAGCAGCTGAGTATTATTATTACAATACCACCAGCCTGTATCTTCACTAGCTTGGAGGGGGTTCTATTATCGGACCTCATCCTCTCCACCACTAAAACTCTCACAGATAACCACAGCAAGTTGAACAAGCAATGTGCACATTAGAAATGCTCTGGAGGCAGAGGAGTAATTATAGTTAAGAGTCATGATCAAAAGTTTGGAAGTAGTTTCATTTCTTATGACCACAACTTTGTGTAAAGGAGGCACTACCAGAAATGAATGCCTGACAAATACATGAGGGAGAGTCTCTTCTATACTTTGCCAACATTTGTATAAGTTATCATGACCATATAGAGTATTATGCAAATTAAACCAAGTCGTGTGGTGTGTATACAAGTGTATAGTTGTTTGGTTTACGAGGAGCATGAAGAACAAGCATCTATGTGGAGCATATATATTTTGGAGCATGTATACAACACCCTATGCAGTGTGTCAGGAGGTTGGGGGGGGATGGGGGGACACACATGACTGAATAGAGGTGTGTATGAGGTTGTATATCAAGGGAGGTGGTGTATCAGGGTTGAGTTTCTATAGGGTTGAGTAGGGGCTATGTATAGGGTGTGAGGAAGGATTTTTACGAAGGGGAAGTGTCTATGGTTGAGTAGGAGGTATATATAAGAGGGGCTAGAAGAGTATGTATTTTGAGGGAAGAATCTATAGGGTACATATGAAGGGGTAGGAATGTTCAGGAGACCCCAGAGGGGATAAGTATAGGAGGAATGAGTGTGTACAGAGGATCCTGAAAGGGTAGGTATAAGAGAGGTGGGTGTGCATTGGAGAGTTCAGAGGGGGTGTGTTCAGAGGGGCCAAGAGGACATGGGTATAAGGAGGGGTAGGTGTGCAAAGGAGGTAGGCACAAGACAATGGGTGTGCATAGGGGAGCCCAGAGGCAGTGGGTACAAGACAGTGGGTGTGCAGAGGGGAGCCCCATAGGGAGTAGGCACAGAGGAGCCCATAGGGGGTAGGCACAAGACAATGGGTGTGCATAGCGGAGCCCAGAGGCAGTGGGTGTGCATAGGAGAGCCCCATGGGGGTAGGTACAGCGGAGCCCGGAGGCAGTGGGTACAAGACAGTGGGTGTGCGTAGGGGAACTCCATGGGGGGGTACAAGAGAGTGGGTGTGTGTAGAGGAGCCCCACAGGGAGTAGGTACTGGGGAGCTCATAGGCGGTAGGTACAAGGCAGTGGGTGTGCATAGGGGAGCCCCATACGTGATAGGTACAAGACAGTGGGTGTGCGCAGGGGAGCCCCATAGGGGGTGGGTACAGGGGAGCCCAGAGGCGGTGGGTACAAGAGAGTGGGGGTGCGTAGGGGAGTCCCATGGGGGGTGGGTACAGGGGAGCCCAGAGGCGGTGGGTACAAGAGAGTGGGGGTGCGGGGAGGCCCTTGGGGGGTGGGTACAGGGGAGCCCAGAGGCAGTGGGTACAAGAGAGTGGGGGTGCGTAGGGGAGTCCCATGGGGGGTGGGTACAGGGGAGCCCAGAGGCAGTGGGTACAAGAGAGTGGGGGTGCGGAGGGGAGACCCAGGGGGGGGGGGTACCGGGGAGCCCCGAGGCGGTGGGGCCAAGACAGTGGGGGTGCGGAGGGGAGTCCCAGGGGGGGTGGGTACAGGGGAGCCCAGAGGCGGTGGGTACAAGAGAGTGGGGGTGCGTAGGGGAGTCCCACAGGGGGTAGGTACCAGGGAGCCCAGAGGCAGTGGGTACAAGACAGTGGGTGTGCGTAGGGGAGCCCCACAGGGGCTAGGTACCAGGGAGCCCCATAGGGGGTGGGACAAGGCAGTGGGGGTGCGCAGGGGTGCCCCATAGGGCTGGGTACCGGGGAGCCCGGAGTCCCCGCCCCACCCCACTTACCCCGCTGCCCCTGCGCAGGGCGGGCGGCCTGGAGCAAGAGCAGCAGGAGCAGCCGCCGGGCTGCGAGGCCGCCGCCGCCGCCCGCTGCGGTGCCCGGCGGGCTCATGTCCCTCCCGGCCGCTCCCCGCGTGCCCCACGGGGTGGCGGGAACCCCGTTGCGCCCGGCCCCGCTCTCCCGGGCGGCCGCCACTCCGGCCCATATAAGGCGGCCCCGCCCGGGCCCGCCCCACCCCAGGCCAGCCTGCCCGCCCCACCCCACCCCACTGCCCACCCCGGCCCTCACATCGGCTCCCCCGCCGCCCCAGGGCTCCCCCGCCTCAGCCCTGCACCGCCAGGGCTGCTGTGCCACCTCTCACACCCCACCGCCCTAAGGCTGCTGTGCCACCCCGCAGCCCTCACCTCCCCACCCCTCTGGGGCTGCTGTGCCCCCACAGCCCTCACATCCCCACCCCTCTGGGGCTGCTGTGTCCCCGCAGCCCTCACCTCCCCACCCCTCTGGGGCTGCTGTGCCCACGCAGCCCTCACCTCCCCGCCCCTCTGGGGCTGCTGTGCCCCACGCAGCCCTCACCTCCCCGCCCCTCTGGGGCTGCTGTGCCCCCCGCAGCCCTCACCTCCCGCCCCTCTGGGGCTGCTGTGCCAGCCCGCAGCCCTCACCTCCCCACCCCTCTGGGGCTGCTGTGCCCCCCCACCCAGCAGCCCTCACCTCCCCACCCCTCTGGGGCTGCTGTGCCTCCCCACCCCCCAGCCCTCACCTCCCCACCCCTCTGGGGCTGCTGTGCCCCCCCGCAGCCTTCACATGCCATGCCCTAGGGCTCCTCTGCAGCCCCCCTATGGGCTTCTCTCCTCCCTGCCTCCCCTCCCCCTTTCCCACTTCATTGCCTGTGTCGCACAAGTGGCCAGGCTGATAAGGGCTATATTTGGCCAGACGGGTGCAGTTTCAAAGGGATTATTTGTTACTGGCACAGGCAGTGGGGGTTGAGAATAATGCTTGTTTTATGTACAATTGTAGACAGCAGGTCATCGCACCAGTTAGACCGTCTGGCTTTGGCTTCTCACAACCCTTCTGCAAATGAGACTGAAAACCGCATACATATTCAGTGACATTCGGTGTTTAGTGAATTTTGTGGGTACAGCTAACTTATTTGTGGAATTATCAGAGAGAGAAGTCACTGCCTCCACCTGCTCCAACTCCTTTAAAAATTTTCCCACTAGTGCTAATATAAAATTATGGGAATTTTGTAGTATCCTTACATCTTGGGATTTACTATTGGCCCTGCTTAGGCTACAAGGCAGCTGTTTTATAGTCATGTGCCCTTGAATACTGACTAAAACATACCTAAAACTTGTTTTGCATCTCTACAAGAGGCTTTCCAATGCTACCTACTATCAGCAATGCTGAAGAAAGGGCAGCCTGAGTTGGGAAGTTATATAAATGTTGTAGGAATTCTGATTTTTGTCTAGTAACTTTCTTAAAGGAATTGCTCAAGTTCTAAATACTTTAGTATTAAATCACTTGAAAATAAAGCCAATGTCATCAAATCTACCATCACTTTTCAGTTCAAATGATATAACCTAGCCCGTAGTCTCTGCTCTGCCCTCACAACCAGATATTTTTCTAATAGTGAAGACTGCATTTCAATTGAACCCAGATCGTCCAAAGAAAATCCAGTTTTCCAAAACAAACAGGCTGTTTATTGGTTTAATTTACTGCTGAATGTCTGTAAATATAGTAGTAATACAAAATTGTGTAACATGTTGACTTAATTATTGAAGCTGTTGCTATTCCATTGCATAGGATCACATTCTGCTGCCCTTACTCACCTTGAATAATACCTTACCTCACCAGGACTATTTGCAGAATAAGGTGCTATTCAAATTGTGGGTCTGACAATCAGGCCCTTCATTATGTTTTTAACATAAGCTTCATGAGAGGGGACAATGTTTTCTGCATTTTGTACAGTGCTGAGCAATATATCAGCATAATAAATACTGAAAACCCATAAAATACTATAGTCTTTAGTTTAATAATGTTTTCAACAGAACTGTTCTGCCTAATTAGATTAAAGTGATACTTGCACGTTGTCCCCCCACTCTTTGTATTTATGCAGGATGCAAGCCTATCTATTGTACCAATAAGTCTCCACCTTTTCCTTCTTAAAAAAGATGATAGATATATTATGAAAGTGAAATTAGAAACAGTCTAGCAAACGGGAAAATATTGTTCACCAGAAAATCAGCAAAACTATGAGCCTGTTTGCTGTCATCACACATTTTCCTCTTTACTTTCTGCAAATAGTCTCTAAAGAAATTCAGTGAAACAATTTAGTAAACAGCCAAGCCAGGAATAAGGATCAGTGGGGATTGAATAAGTGGTCCTTAGGACATAATTTGTTTGAGGATAATCAAACTAGGTGGGGGGAACCTACTTTAGATTAGATCCGTGATCCAACCATGGGCAAACTGAAAGCAGAAACTTCACAACTGGGGCCCAGTTTGGCATCAGAGTGCACAGGTAATTCCTACAGACTAGGTTTACTTGGTTCTGGCTCAGTGCAGATGGCTGGACTAAATGGCTTCTCAAGGTCCCTTCCAGTCTTACAGTTCTATGTCTCAGGACTCTTACCTCGCTCCCACTCCTAGCTGGGGGAACCTCAAAATTCAGGTTGATTCAGGTCCTGTATAGTTTAAAATCCATCTCTATAGCTACCTAATAACAGTTCAGAAAAACATCTGCATGGATTTTCTGATCTGAACAGGATAAGGATTTTCTCTTTTCACTATCATATTTAAAAGGATCCAATTTGTAAATACATTTCCCTTTGTTCCTAACAGCATTAAATCCCACTACTCAGAAGGCATCTGCACTGCTTGCCTTGTATTTCTCTTCCCTGTGATCAGAAAACAGTTAAGATGGTCAGAGTAATTAAATTCATTCTGAGACACTCCTGGAACTTCTCCGTTCAGCCTCCTTGCAGCTTTCTAAATGGAGATAATTGAAACTCAAAAAGGCAGGCAGGAGTAAACACATCCTAAGCAGTTTATGTTCACTCTTCATTTCCTTCCCAGAGGGAAATGGTCATATAATATATAAATCACATTTTCTGTAAGAATGCCTTGCACAGATTATACTATCTATTTTGACATTTGAGGACCTAAAATATTAAATGGATTCCGATGACTATTGCAGCAATTTTTTTTGTAATACATGGCAAATATTTGAATAAATGTAAGTCACCTCTGAGAATGGATCATTCACCCATTCATGATGCTGTCAAATCATTGCTTTCCGAGTGGCTGAGAAGAGAATAACTAACCCAATGGCCAGCACGCTGCACATCTGACATGGAGACCAAATGGTGCCCTTCTGGTCTATTCAAAATCAGCTTAATTAAGAATTGGCTTCTGGCTCTCCCTTTAGTTACCAGGGTAAGCAATAATGTGTGTTGAACCAGAAGTAACAACTGAAAAACGGCTGGCCCCCTTCAGCTTCTAATCAAAATGCTTCAATGATTATTGTGAAGTGGAAAGTGGTTTTCTTGTCATAACTTTCCCTATGGAGGAAATATCACCACTTACATTTGCTTTTGCAGTGTTTCTGTTCCGCGCTCTGAGATGCAATTTTCTGTAGTTATCTGTATCCCCCCTGCCTGTCAGCTACTGACAAATGAATTCATGATGGAAAAAAATGAAACACCTCTGCAGAGAGAGTAGGAGTGAATTAGAAAATTATAAATCTGATTAACCCCCTTGGCTTCTCAATTCTTCTGCAACATATTCCTAAAGATAAAGAGGACATTAGAATATGCCTGGAACATACACCCCACTCCAAAAGCATTCTGGGTGATCATGCTTGGTAATGGTTGCTGTTAATCAGGGGAAATGGTTCCACAAAGCAAGAAAGAACTGCTATCTACTGGTTGTAGCACAGGATGAGGTGACTGAACGCCTGCTCTGCCAATGATCCACTGTGACAGATAAAATAATCTCTGTGCCTCGGTTTACCCAGTTGTGAAATGAGGATCATTTAGGTCTCATATGGGTGTTTTCATGCCTAATGTGTGCAGAATAATGCAGCATGATTAAAACAAAATATTTTAAATAAAGTTCAAGTGTCAGTGTAAACTGTAATTTAGGGAAGTCCCTTTTTTAAACCATATAAGTGAAGGGCCTAAGTCTTGACATCAATTGTTTCTGTGCGGGCAACACGCAGAAATTGTCAGGTCTTAGAATAGTTTGAGAGAACAGCTTCAACACTGTCACTTTCAACTGTTTCTTGTTATTCCCAATTTATGTAAATATCCTTAATGCTACACTGCTGTCTCATCACACTCTGCTGTTGGTGCCATTGCACTTCTATAACTAGGACAAAAATGAGCATTGTTGGACGTTTACAAACTCTGATCATGACTGCGCTACCATATTCACACGTCCTTGAACACCATCCTTCATGCCAGTCCATAAGGCCACTAACCTCTTCTCCCCAAGCCTTGCTATACCATGGTACCCACAAAAAACTGCCAACTAATAGCAACCAGGACAAGAGCCATCTGGTGATAATTGGATACATATGGGGTTGGAGGAAATGTCCATTGCATCTCTTATCCCTCTCCTACATTTGTATTCTGTTTTCTTTAGGAGTTCTTTGGGGTGGGGCCTTAAACTATGAGTGGAGAGCCCTGGCACATCTAGGCACCCCTTTGCAGGTGATAAAATCATTAAAAAAGAGAGGAAGACGTGATTTCTGTGTCACTGGAGCTTCGCAACTGTGTTGCCTGTGCAGATCCAAAGCTGCACGAGCAATTAAAAGCAAAATCATCAATATCAAGACTGATCAGCTTGTACCTGTATCTTGGGCTGTTTAGCTAACAAGGAGCCTTTATCCCATCCAGTTCCCTTCCTTACGGGACAGTAAGGTTTTCATCACTGGGGTAACTCATTTTTTAAATGTAAAGCAAATAACAAAACTGTGGTAGAATCCCAGTCTCTAGTTCCTATTCGGTTCTGAAACACAACATCAAGAAAAGTAACAGTAGTTATGAGAGGAAGAGGGAACCAACAGAGGACTTGAGACGCCTGGGCTCATTTCCCTGCTCTGCCACAAACTTCCTGTGTGATCTTCAGCAAGTCATTAGCTTCTCTGTCCCTCGGTTCCCCACCTCACAGGGATGTTGCGAAGATAAATACATTAAAAGATTGTGAACTGCTTTGAGGTCTACTGAAGAAAAACGCTATATAGACAATGGGTATTATTATTAGCGGGAGGAAACACCTACTGACTTTCCGGGAAAGGGGGAGAAGAGAAGGAAGCCAGATAAGGAGGGAGGGAAAGTGTTTTACATTAACTCTGTAATACTCATATCCTGAAATGATAAAACTGACCTTTGGCTGCAGAGTTTATGTGCTGCACAAACAGCTCAGCCTTCACCCTCAGTTTATTCAGCCCAGGATAGAGTTATTACCTCTCAAAGAGAAAGCACCCTTTACTTGTTATTCTGTTAGACTGATTCTGCACACAGTGTTAGCCAGAAGGCTGAGAAGAGGGCTCAGCTTCCCAAGATTATGCGTTCATTTTTTGTAGAGACAGAGCTGCCTTCGTTTGGCTGGATGATTACAAATAAAGCACAAGCTCTGCAGAGTATGCGCTTTGGTCTTTTCAAATTCAATTACATATAACTATATTATTTATACATTTACTGGTAATCAGGAGAAGAAGATTGTGGGTGATGACATTCATACCCAGTAATAAGTTACAAGACACAAGACTGATGTTTCCAGCCAAAGAAAAGGTCAGCCGGTCTTCTTTTGATATTATTTGCAATGCTGACAACACTGTTTATCTTCAAATAGTTTACAGCATTCCCACAAGACTCTGCGCCTCTATCAACAGTGGGTCTATCTATAATGGCAGGGGGAGAAAAAGCAGAGTGGCAATGAGAGTGTTCCACACTCAGACTTAAAGGATTTCTAGTATTGAACAACTGCTTTCTCGCTGAGCGGATACATGGAAACATATTAGATTAGGGTTGGAAGAGACCTCAGGAGGTCATCTAGGCCAGCCCCCTGCTCAAAGCAGGATCAACCCCAACTAAATCATCCCAGCCAGGCCTGTGTCAAGCTGGGCCTTAAAAACCTCTACGGAAGGAGATTCCACCACCTCCCTAGGGAGCCCATTCCAGTGCTTCACCACCCTCCTAGTGAAATAGTGTTTCCTAATATCCATCCGAGACCTCCCCCATTGCAACCTGAGACCATTGGCTCCTTGTTCTGTCATTTGCCACCACTGAGAACAGCCAAGCTCCATCCTCCTCTCTGGAACCCTTCCTCAGGTAGTGGAAGGCTCCTATCAAATCCCCCCTCACTCTTCTCTTCTGCAGACTAAATAACCCCAGTTCCCTCAGCCTCTCCTCATAAGCCATGTGCCCCAACCCCCTAATCATTTTCATTGCTCTCTGGTTGACTCTGTCCAGTTTGTCCACATCCCTTCTGTAGTAGTGGAGGGGTGGGGGTGGGGTAAAACTGAATGCAATACTCCATATGTGTCCTCACCAGTGCCGAATAAAGGGGAATAATCACTTCCCTCAATCTGCTGGCAATGCTCCTACTAATGCAGCACAATATGCTGTTAGCCTTCTTGGCAACAAGAGCACACTGCTGACTCTCATCCAGCTTCTCATCCACTGTAATCCCCAGTTCCTTTTCTGCACAACTGTTGCTTAGCCAGTTGGTCCCCAGCCTGTAGCAGTGCATGGGATTCTTCTTAAGTCCATATAAGCTCGAAAGCGTCTCTCTCTTACCAATAGAAGTTGGTCCAATAAAACATCTCACCTACCTTGTCTCCCTTTTATTAGGCATGTTCTATACATAGGTTCAGTTATAGACACATCCACAAAAGTGGGACTCTCCCTCAAATTGTGGAATTTGACTTGTCAAGGTAAATTTCTATTTGGTTCTGAAAAAGCTGAAGAACCACCAGCAAAAACCCTAGAAAACTGCCACTCTATGGCACCTTCCAACAAGATGAACATGCTAGAAAATATGCTAAAGACAGTCCCATAGCGCTGCTCGTTCCTAATGGGCCCTGCCTTTGGTGAAAGGTGCTACCACACTCTGAGGAGGGGTGATGTGGTTGGATGCAAGAAGAAAGAATGATGTGAAAATGATTTTGCTGTGACTGACAGTCCACAGTGAAACAACTCATTCAGAGACAAATACTGGGGGTGGGGAGGGGAGTTTAGAGTTGGCTAACTACTAGATGCGTGGAAGGGTTTCCAGGCAATATTAACTTCATCATATGACCAAGGAGAATTACAGGGGTCCTTGGATGCATAAGATGGAGCTGAGGCACTGATTCGTACCCTTTTTGTGCAACTACTAGTTGAATGACATTTTTTAAAAAGATACATTTTCAGAGAGATGGAAAAAATAGGACAGATTAGTTTTGCTTTTTCTGAAGATCTTTAAATTATGCATTGACTTGAACCAAAACTATAGACCAGAATCTCTTCCAGGCTTGGAAGCTCAGGCCTACTTTTACTTACATGGACCTGATTCTCATTTGTACTAACACTGCTTTACAGTATCACCCTCACATCACTATACAAACATGATTAAATCCTCAAAACTCCTGAAGAGGTATTAGAGAGGGAAACAGAGATTAAGCACCTTGTGCAAGAAAATTGACTTTAGGCCAGAAAAAATGCCAGACTAATTAAGAAAAGAAGAGACCCATCTTGGTGAGGTAGGGCCAGCCAGGTAGCTGAACCTGTGAAGGTCAACGGATCAAATAATAGACAAGTGAAGCCAGGGCCTGCTCCAGCTTTTTTGCTGCCCCAAGCCGCAAAGAGAGAATCCCCCCCCCCCCCACCCCGCGCTCGGCGGCTGCTCTACTGCGCCGCTTCATTCTTCGGCAGCAATTTGGTGGCCGGTACTTCCCTCTGAGAGGGACTGAGGGACCCGCCACCAAAGACCCGGACGTGCCGCCCCCTTCCATGGGCCGCCCCAAGCACCAGCTTGCTGCGCTGGTGCCTGGAGCCAGCCCTGAGTGAAGCCTATATGTTTTAACCGGTCATTAAGCAAAGATGTAACTAGACTGAGCAATGCAAGCAGTAGTAGTACTAGACAGAGCCGCAGCAGCAAACAATAGTCATCTACTATCCAAGCCTTTACATCCTTGAGCTACCTCATTAAGAAGACCTGTATCTCAGCAGTGCACAATCACTCTGCATTGCTGCCGAACAGACATCTATTTGATAACCTTGTGATCTTCTTGAAACAAGGAGAGCTGTCCTCACTTTCATTATGCCTACTCATGCTTTCATAGCTTTGTATAGGCCTGAGACACTGCTGGTGTAAATGGGTGCAAGTCCATTGAGACAATGGATCTGCTCCCACTTTCACCAATGGTAGATCTGGGACACCCCTTCACTCCTCGCTAAATCCTGCTGCATGTCATATTGTCACAATGGCGGTTTCTTTTTGATTACATATTTTAAGTGATACTTCAGTCACAATTAAAACTCTTTAAAAGTGATTAGCTTTTTGTACTCTGATGTGGATGTATAAGGTAAATTATATCACACTCCAGATTTCTTTTAAGGGAGAAACTAGAAGAATCTCTATAGCAAAATTAGGCTGAAGAGCAACATGCAGTGTTCTGGACATGGAGTCATTTAAACAGGGATCTTGGTACATTTAGGTTTAGCAACACAGTTATCCAGACTTGGGGGGCCCAGATCCTGGAAGATGCTCCCATCTAACTCAATGGGAGTCAAAATTACTCAACGCCTTTCAGAACCAGGCCCATTACTTCTAGAGTATTCAACAAATCTCATAGAAACTCATTAGCTATTTTTCAGTTTGTCTATAAAGGAAGTTAAGTGGTTGAAATATCCCAGGGCAAAACAGGATGTTCATTGCTAAATACCTGATGCTGGTGCCAAACTTTTCAGAAATAATTTACTGTGTAGTCATTGTTGCATCATATTGAAAACATAAGTGGAAGGCCTTTCACACTGCTTGTTTTGTTCTCTCTAATTCTACCACTATCAGAGCTATATTTAATAACTGTACAAGCAGCATTAACAATTAATAAAGGTGAGATGGTGTAATCCCAGTCAATACTTAAAAATTAAAATAAATGCATATAGGAACTTTTGTTTGTATATGTGTTCTCCCTAATGCTTTTATCCCGAGAATAAATATTTTGCTTTGTGAAGGCTGGTTGATGTACACTGTTGTACCCCGGGAGGAAGATTAACCACAGGTGTTGGACTCTGGTCAGACCTGCTGGTGAAATCACAGGTCCAGAGGGAGTGCAAGTCTATACCCTGGTCTGGAGGGAGAGACACACAGGTCTCTCCCATGAGAGTGGAGATGACTAGGAGTGTGAAAACTTAAGTGGATGCCTTTGAGGAAGACAACGGGTAGGGGTTGTGGCGCTGCAAAGCGCCAGTGTGGTCAAAGCCCCAGCGCTGGGAGCTGCGCTCCCAGCGCTGTACGTTATTCCCCACGCGGAGGTGGAGTACGGACAGCGCTGGGAGAGCTTTCTCCCAGCGCTGGCGCTTTGACTACACTTAGCGCTTCAAAGCGCTGCCGCGGCAGCGCTTTTAAGTGTAAGTGTAGCCAGAGACAATGTGCAAAGTAGCTGGCTGCATTTTGTCTGCTAAACAACAAATGAAGTGCAGTGGCTTCTGCTTCCTAGAATTTCTCCCTTTGTCTATTTTTATCCTTTCAGACTGATCTGAGGTGGGCACTGAATGCTCAAGACTGAGACAGGAGCTTGGGTGAATTTGCAGGAACTAGGAAATAAGTCAGAGCAGTTCTGGACATGGAAGGGGAGATTTCTGATGCTCAAACGAGAATTAGGTGCCCAGCTGCTCTTCGTTCTTTTTACAGTCTTTCAGGGGTTGTGGGAGAGTAGTTGGAACCCAAGACTTCAGTGCAAATGGACTGTCACAGAAGATGGATTAAAACCACCTACTTGCATTGAGAAAAACACAAATACAGGAAAGATTTCCCCACAGATACATAATGCCACCAGGCTTTGACCACAAGGATGCCAATTTCCATTACTTCCTTAATATTCCTGCCTTAATACATCGGTAAGATAACTGGCATACTGGGAAAAGCACTTCAAGGGAGAGTATTTTAAAATCCGCTGCACAAACAGCAACGCTGCTTTCACAATTTACAAGTTAAATGAGGAACCTTAGTTGCATCATTTAGAAAGTGTTTCCAAATGAGACATTTACAGGGGAAGCAGCTGAGTACAACTTTGCATAGTTGGGATGACATTTTGCTAGTGGCCTCCAATACTCAAACTCCTGTTAAGGGCTTGACCGTAAATGGGAGTCGGCTGATAAAAGGAAAGCTAGTTAGAAATGCTGAGAACCAGCAAGTGATGTAAATATGGGTTGTTTGATAAGATCCTATCTTCCCCACTTAGGGCTTGTTGTTACCATTTTTCCCTACACACCCTAAACTGATCCTTAAGTAAAAAATTGTGTTACCAAAAGGCTCACAGTGATCATGTTTAAGGTGGCTAAAAAAGTTTAGGGAGATTCTTATCTACAAGCTAAATGTGGAGTAATGTGTTCCACAAAGGTGTGATTTCTAAAGTGCACAAATGTGTTGCACATTGTTTTGTGTAGAACCTATTGGTGTGCACTAAATGTTCCCAAGTGAGCTGTAACATAGTGCTTTTTTTAAACAGCACAACGTTAAACAGCACCAGCACAGTCTACACTGACCAACTAATGTGCATAATATTAGTGCACTTTAGAAATACGCACCCCCATAGCGCACATTACCCCACTGTTTAGACAAGCCTTACATTAGATGCTGTAGGATTGCTTTTCTCAGATCTTGCACGTGGTATTTACAGCTCTTGCTAGAGGGAAATGTTAAAAAAACCCTCTAGGTTAGTTCCAAGACCAGTGTAATTCCAAGACTATGTGCTAGCTAGGCTAAGGGTAGTCTTGGAAGGATTTGATTTTTATGGTAAACATCCATTTCACTGTACACACAAACAGATTAAAAATATTTCCATCAATGACGACAGAAATTTAGACAGGCAAAGAAAAATGCTGCTTGAAAACAAAGTTGATTTAAGGATATTGACTCTATATCTTGACACGTGATGTTGACAATTTGTATTTTAATGGTTATAAAGCTTTAACTTTCTGAATCTCAACATTACGCTGTCATTAAATAATTGTCCGACACACCCATAATTTCACACAATTGTGAAAATTTAAACAGATGAAATACAAAAAAAAGCTGAAAAATAAACATTGATATAATCTGACAAAATTATTTAAAAACTCAAATTCTGCCAAGCCTAACTAAACCAGCTCGGGTTTGCCTACTCGTGCTATCATCACACCTTCACTTGCCGTGTAGACACACTTCTAAGGGCAGGGATTTTTTGTGTGCGCGCACGCAGTGGGTCCTCAGTCTTGATTGGGGCCTGTGGGGATATTACTTTATGATACATAATGCACTTCCAAACTTACTTCCCCATTCCTTATAGATAATTTAGGGTTTAATGAATAACAGAAGCTATTTGACAATTCACTTTCACCATCAAACTCAATTCAGTGGCTCTAATAAATGTACACATACTATAATGGAGCAGAATATTGTCTCAGACACTGCTCTTTAACTTGTCTGATTATTGAATAGGTCAGAAGCAAAGAAGAGCACATCCATTACCACACATGCCTTACAAACCAGCAATGGGGAAAGAAATACAGAAAGCCATTGCCCAATTATGGCAGTGCCCACTGAAGACAGATCTCCCTTCTAGGATGGGGTGGGTCCCTTAGTATTCTAATTTCCCTTTAGAAATCCTTACATTGAATGCCCTTGTTGCCACAATTCAGCCACTGCTGCCTTTCACCAATGAAAGCTTTGTGATGGCAGGAAAGCATTACAATACTAAGAGAAACAAGGATTTGATTTATTTGGTCCCACGGTAGCTATATAAGCAGGGCCTGTATCCAAACACTGGCTGACCATTAAATCCTTAAACAATTGCCCCACCAAATATTCTGCTGCATGGCCAATACCCCTCTACACTCTATGTCCTGTCCCAATTCCAACTCAGGTAAATTATACTCTGCTGACCTAAATTCCTCCTCAGTTTCAGCAGGATATAGTATTCAATTTCTGTCCTCCATCCTAACGAGGTCCAAAACATTGCTCTGCGCTGTTAAACTGGCCACCAGTGCAGAGCAATGTTATGGACTTTACAGCTGGGGCCAGGAAAGGTAACGATTGTTTTGCAGGATGTTGAAGAGGCTGGCTCTTATGCGAAACTCTCAAATACTAACAGAATAAACCACAAATTAGTCTAATGATTAGGAGCTGACATAGGGGCTGTGAAAGTCTTGCTGAAGTGATGCAGGCTACACTGTCCTCACTGGAAGATCTTAATTTGATTGGGAAGAATGGATTTCAACAAGTTTACCCACCCCACCGCATTGTACTGCACACTCTCAAAACTCCCTTCACTGAAGTAGCTCCTACAGCATATAGTTATCTGAAAAATGTCAATAAAGAACTAGTGAGATCTTCAATGATGAGGCACACAGGGCTTGCAAGCACATCAGGAGAACAAAAACAGTCAAAAAGCCCTAGCTACAACTAATGAATTTGTATGCAAAAGATCCTGAGTAGCTGCAAATGCTCACAATAGTTTAATAGTCAGACACTATTTATGTCTGAAAGTAAAGATGAGTTACATGTAATGATAATAAAAGTTACATGAGATTAGTTAAGTCTACCAGCTGGTCAAGACGCAATTACCTCCAGGGAAGTGCAACACACCCCTAGAAACTTCAAGGTGAAATTTCTCAGAGGGAGTTGCTAGGCAATAGTTTTAATGAGAGCTGGGGAGGTGTGCACAGGAAGTCTGGCAGCTTTGGGAAGGGACAGAAAAGAGGCCGCTCACTCCTCTTCTGTATACTTTAGCCTTCTCACTTTCACCCCCACTCTTTGCCACACTTGTTTACTCGATTACATAAACTTTCAGTCCTTGCTCCCCTGTGGTGTGTAGGAAGTGGCTTGTACCCACACTTCTGGTCCTCAGCCTGGTTCAGTAGCTGCCTGTAGATGGTGGTGCAATCGAGCTACTGGTAGGCTTACCACATGCAGCACAGTTCAGTCTCCAGCTCCTGTAGATCTGTGTTGGAGAGGGGTGACTAAGGGGTGGTGCTCACTGGGGCACTTCGTGGAGAGCAGTGCGGTAACATTGCATTATGACAATCCTTGGGGGGGATCCCTGAGGTACATATGTTTACACACCAGCTCGTAAGTGCACAAGCAGTGATTGCCCAGTTTGCTGTTATTTAGAAAACCCACTAAAAAAAATCAGTGATACCAAGGACAGGCTTTCCTGTTAATCAGCACAGATATTCCTGATTTTCAGGAACACATGGCTACCCTATAACGCAAGGAAAGAGTGTATTCCTTCCCGTGACTATATTGTGGGGAGTGCAATCACGATGGGAGTGCTATCTTGGTGATCAAGGTTTTTCTGGGGGGAGTAGGAATGGTAGCAGAATGTCTTGCAGCCCTAGCAAAAAATGCAAAGGCTGGCTGCTGGTCTTCCAGAATCAGTACTTTTTCCCAGATGACTGTAGCATCTAAGGGCTGTGTACAAAATTAAGAGTTACATGAGATTAGCTAAGTCTACCCAGTGGTCAAGAAGCATTTTACTCTAGGGAAGTGCAATACACCTCAAGCTGGGGGACAGCATACAATGTATCAGGAATCACTGTTAGCATTACTCACATTAGACCTCACTACTACTGCTGTATGTCCTCTTAGCACTAGATGTCGGATATTTGTAGTGTTTTTTTAGTGACACTTTATAATTTATTTAAAATTAGACTACAACACTTGCTTGCTTAGACTCAGTGGTTAAAATAGACAAACAGGCTGAGCACTCACCACACTAGACCAGTGTTGCTTTTAGCACAGAAAAGGGAAATGCATTCCCCTCAACTTCCCCCTAATTTGGTGTCTGCTTAAATTCATGCCCAATTACCAACATCCACAGAGGGAAAAAGTCCAGAATAGCTAGCTTGGAATAGCAATTGATGAATAGCTATTTTGCACTAATACTCTGTCTAGACGCTTATTCTGCACTAAGTGTTTTTTTTTTCTTATGGTTAAGGATTAACAAACTGCACAAAGCCCCCTTTAGTGTGGAATAAGTGTCCATGTGGGATGTTATTTCACAATAGCTTTAAGTTCACACCCTAGCTATTTGACACTAACTTCCCTGTGTAGACAAACCCTTACACATCACCTCTGAATTCAGCCTCATGTGTCAGAGTCTAATGCAAGTGTAACACACATTGAGGGGCTAGCAGGGAGAAGCACAGTGAGAAAAGGAACTAACAGGAGGATTTAGAAAGGTACAAGTTAAAGTAGGCCCCCCAATATAATATCTGAAGTTACACAATTTGGAACTTGGCCATGTAAGTTACACCAACTTGGTCACTCCGATCACTAAGTGGATGAAAGTAGGTAAAAGGGAGTCCCAGGCCTGGTCTACCCTTAACAGTTAAGGGTGTAGCTATGCCGACCTAAGTGTGAGAAAAATTCACACCCCTGAGAGCTGTTGCTATGCGGACCTACCCCAGGCGAAGATATGGCTAGGTCAATGGAAGAATGCTTCCACTGATGTGGCTACCACCGCTGGCAGACATGGATAACCAACAACGAAAAAACCCCTTCTGTTGGTGTAGGAAACATCTACACTATAGTGCTACAGCAGCATAGCTATGGAACTGTACCTGTGCCACTTGGGCCATGTCTAAGCTATAGGCGCTAAGACACCACCAAGCATTTCCCCTCAAGGTGCCCTTATGGTTGATTTTCTCTCTCTCTCGTATAATGAAGCAGTCCCCAAATACTGTACCCATTCTGAGTTACAACATACCTTTCCAGTCTATTGGAAACAAGGTGCTTCACCCCTCTTCTGTGTACATTTCATGATGTTCCTATAGAATAAGTATGTTCTCTTTGAAAACGCACACTGATCCCGTTAAATACTTTTAAAACAAAGAGGTTAAGTTTAGATGGCCAAAATAGGCTATGGGAAAAAAGAAAAAATGAAAGTAAGACATCATTAGCTTTACAATTAAAAGACAAGGGGAAACCCAAAGCAATAGACAAGAACGCAGAAAAATTTAAGAGAGCACAGATGTAATGACATTTATTAAAAGGCATGCTACAACAACTAGAGTTGTTAGGAAAAGAGTTAAGTATAGATACTCAAGTAATAATCAGCAAATACACAAACTTAAAAGAAATGGAATATATTGTATGTACACAAGTTCAAATTAATCATGCACTACGCAGTTAGAAAATAGGTTTTTTAATATTTCATCTTCTTTGCATTTATAACATAAGTCATCTCAACAGACATGGAATCCTTTTCCTCCAATGCCACAAGCTGCTTTACAAACGAAAGCTGGTACTGTTGCATATCAAAATATACAAGACAATTGATGTTTATATAAAAACCATTTTTATACTTTAACTTGTTCCCAAAAACCTTTTTTGCCAGGTAAAAAAAGTTGTTACAAATATTTACAGCATTTTCTTGTGTTAGATGAACATTCTTACAAGCTGAAAAAGGGATCTTTTTGAACAGATCATGTAAAATGAGCGAATGAGTGTGACTCCGAGCTATTTTTTCTTGAATACAGTACTAAAAATAGTCCATTAACCCCTTGCCTTATCCCACACCATTTGGTTCACATTAAAATCCCATTTTCCACTAAGTGGTCCATTCACCAATAGTAGATTCAAATAAAAGGTCACTTTGCACTGGGTCTTGTTTCAGAGAGGAGCTTGAAAGAAAAGACAAGTTTTCACAAAATGTCTCAGTAAAACCAGAACAGACAGTCTTTGGTCAGAGCAATGAGGTGACATTCTGATGCAAGAATTTGCTTGGTCAGCAACTTTTATGACTTGTGCTGTTGTGGGTCTGGGATGAACTTCTGCAGAAACTGAGTAACATACCAAAAATAATTTGAATGTGGTTGAAAAGACTAATCATTAATATGTAGGTGATTAGACTTCCACTAATACCACACATACTGTGCAGAGATCCAAGAACTGAAAAACTGTTTACGGTGCTGATATTAGCTTGCTAAGGTACAAGCTTTCCTTTACCTATGATATTATCAAGGGCTTTCAACTACACAAGCATCCCCATTTCTCAGGGGCTTCTCTAGGTACAAGTTGTCGTCACCACCACAAGCAGATTATTTTTGGATTCCTGCATACAATGAATATTGCAATGGTAAAGGCAGAGGGATAACTGAAACGTTATTGAAACAGTTGCAATTAATTGTCCATACATGCAATCAGTGGGACAACATTCATTTTTAACTATATAAATACACATTTTCCTGAAAACAAGAGTATTGATTCCACTTAAGACGGAAATAGATAAGAAAAAAAACTTCAATTAAGACTATTGAAGGCACATAAACTTTGGTCCCATTTTGGTTTTTTCCTCCGTAAAACCCTGAAATTAAGTATTTTAGAAATTTTCAATTATTCTGAAATAATTCACAATTCCTAATGGTTACAATTTGCTCTGAAAAAAGATTGAGAACAGTCTTGTATATAACACACAGATCTTTAGACTACAATAGGAGTTAAAGTTCATTTAAAGAAAAAGCCCTGTGCAATCTCAAATGCTTTGTTTCAGCACAATAATAACATATTTTAAGTCTGGCAGTTTTGCTCTCTTTAACAGACCAAGACAAAAGGTAAAGGCAAACAAAAATGGCTTTAAATGCAGTTGCACTTTCTTTCTTTCTAGTTTAAAAAATAGCAGTACATGTTAGTAGGAATACCAGAAGATAAAACAGCAAGTCTCAGAGACTCTTAGAAGAAAGCTCCACACGTCCTTCTGTCTAATTAAATGTGTAGCAGAAGGAATGGACTTATTGATCATACAAATTCCAAACTGGTATATTTTTTCCAGTTGCAGCAATTATTTACTTTTGCACACAAACAGACGTTTTCAATCTGAAGAATAGGAAATGCCAGGTAGGCAACTCTCCTTAGAAGGTGACCTTTTTAACATGTAGGCAAAGAATGGGTCTCAGTGTATCAGTGCACAAGGACTAGTGCTACCGAGGGGTTAAATGTACAAGATAAAGTCAAATTAAGAAAAAGCAGAACAATTTTAAAACTTGAAAAGTTTCAGAAGTTTCTGTGAGGTTCAGCTAATTTACAAAATATTCAGACTGGCAGAAAACATACTCTAAGCACTCTGAACACAACACCATAGGTGGAGAAGTTTTGTTCTGGTTAGTTCCTGCAGTATGGCCTTTACTTATTAAAATTTCTTTGTGTTTAAACAAAAATGGAAAAACAAAATTCTGCATCTGAATGTTTTTGGTACGTGTATTCAGGATCTGACCAATAAAAATAAATGTGAATATTCTGCATTAGAACTTTGGGATTTAAAAGAGTCTATATTTCAAAGATCACAATCTCTTGTAAGCCTTGATCATGCAAGGAACTCTGCATCTATGCCAGCGGTCTGCCTACACAGAGCTACTTAAGGTTGCCAACCTTTCAGGATTGTCCTGGAGTCTCCAGGAATTCAAGATTGATCTTTAATTAAAAAGTATATCATGTGATGAAACCTCCAGGAATATGTCCAACCAAAATTGGCAACCCTAGATCTGCTCATGTTAAATTAAGGACTTAGGTTTGTAGATACATTTCTCAATTTTGGCCTGATCTCTCCCTAAAGAAATATCTTACTAAACGAGAGACTATTTTTGTTTGGAAATATACAAGGAAACAAAATAAATTTGATAGAGCTTTAACCAGAACTCTGAATTTAAAAGCAAACAAATTAAAATGTACTGCTATTTTTGAAATTTGTGATATGTCTGCACCTTATGTAAAAGAGTCCTCCCACAGAGACATAATCCTTAACAAGTACACAAACCTAAAAATAAGTTGATAGGGATAACACTACAGATCAACAGCAAAAACGAATGACTGAAAATACAGGATAAATGTATGACAAAACAAAAGCACACAGAATATAGAAATATCCACCCCCCAGATTTTTTCTTTTATAGAAACAAAACATCAGAAATCTGTGCCAACATGTAAGCTGTAGGCCTCTACAATTCAAACTGCAAATAGTCCAGAACTGACTTTATCCATATACTAAGCGTAGCTACATTTTTAAAGTTAAACATGTTCTTCCATTTTTAATACCACACCAAAAATCCCTCATCTTTTCAGATTAGTTCAAGCATTCCCACCTTCTGTTATAGGGTCAATAAATTAAAACGCATGTCATGTGCATATTTGTATACACACATAGCATATTATACACACAGTATACTCACTCACGCCACTCATTATTATACATGCCAATACTACTACTCAAACTTAAAAGGTTGCTTTTCCTGGCTTCAATTACATTCATCTCCAGTATAATTCCTTTCCCTGGTAGCAGCAATTCTTAAAAAAAAAAAAAAAAAAAAATCACCAGTGTTGGCCAAGTTACATGGGCAATGTTTTAATAAATTATGTAGATGTCATCAACAAGTGCAATAAGGAGGCATATGCATTATGGCCCAATTCATCAAGGTACACATGCCTGAAAGCCCTAAGAATAGTCCCACTGACATCAGTGAAACTACTTGTGATATGTTAAATACCTTGCTGAAGTAGGGCCTACCTGAAAATGAAGGGTGCTAGGTTCGACTAGAAAAATCAACCTAATGCAGTGTTTTATTTTAAGATAATGTTCTGGAACCAAGGAATCCCACATTTTTGTGAATTATGAAGAAACTAGCTTGAAGTTTTCCCACATGGGATCAGCTACTTGAAGGTGGCAAGAGAGAGGATCACAAATGCCAAAAATTACTCCTCATACTTCTCCCTCGTCTCTTTACATCTTTCAGTAAATAAATATATTTGAAAATATTTACTCATTGTGTGCACACCTCCTACGCAATATACATATCTATCTTGATAGACATACCTGCTGTCAAACAATGTTTATATTACAATAAAATGTATAGAGTTTTGCCAACTTCATCATTCTGATCAGCCTACTGTACTACATAAAAAGCAAAACCTGCTCCTACTCTTATCATTCTACAGAAATTTTTGAAACAATGTATCTTACTTCTGTGTCAGGATGGTTACTCAGTTTTTGCTACAGAGACCATCATCCTCCTATAAGTGTGGATCTATAAATTTGCAGAATTGTCCCTGTCTGACAATCCTCAACTGGGATTAGGGAAAGAAAATATAGATTTAATGACAAACCAAGATGAATGAGTGCCACAGACCATTACAGCAGAAAAACTTTACATCTTTTCTACTTTCGTAGCAGTTACAAAAGCAGAAATAAACAACCATTTATGTTTGAGAGGAGTAGTTCTTTAAAAACTCGATCAAATTTCTGCGGACATAACTTCTAAAAAGGATATTTCTTTTTATAAAAAAATTAATATTGTTTAATACAATCATAGAAATAACTTTAAAATTTATACCTACATTCAACAAAAATAGTAAGAATTGCATCTCAACTTGCTCTCCAAACAGAAGTGGACATTCAGTATTGACGTTATGATATTTATGAAGGAAAGCAAGTCAACCTTTTAGTACTGTAAACTCAGTACTGAGGGGAAAAAAGGAATCCTGAGACAAAATATTATGAAACATTAGATAAGATCCAGAAACTGGAATTAATTTTTTACAGCCAAATATTGGTGTCAGCCAACTGTAACCAGGTAAATTTGAAGAGGCCTACAGGATGTGCACTGAGTTATCCTTCTTCCCACCTCCCCATCTCTACACCAAAGCACCAAAAATTTGAATTCAGACTATTACTTATTGAAAAAACATTTTTAAAATCACAATGAAAACACTTAAAAACTAATCGATCAAGAAAAAAATCTCTCACCAAGCCCACAATACAGTTTTCAAGGTACTTTAGATAAAACTCTAAGCTATTGTATCATAAGCACATAATAAGGCACGTAATAAGAAATTAAGTAAATACACAGTAATTCTGATTTAAGTATTAGAGATTATAGTGGTACAAAAAACCCTTGAGGTTAATTTTTTTTTTCTAAAGACGACCTTACCAAAAATAACTTTTTAAAAATTTGTCAAACCATATGATAGACCTGAATATTTTCCTTAAGACTGTAAACATTTTTTTTTCTGAAAAGAAATGTTAAAAACTGTGTGAAATCAGGACTATTTTCTCCTTTCAATTGCTCCAAAGTTATATTACACAACATCATTTCATGGTAAAAAACTCAAAAATCTGAAGCTTTCATTCCATAATTCTATTCCTAGCTACAAGTGTCAATGATACCACATTTCAAAAGATCTCACTTATTTTGATTTTACTTTACTCCAGGGAGAGACAAGGCACTGCCTTTCCTCCAATAATTTCACCTCCACAAACAATTGCAGATTTTTTAAAAATGCATAAGCTATTCAGAAAGATCAGCCAAAATATGGATATTCAATAAAATAAATATTGTTCAATAGATATTCATTGTATAAGCTTGCTTTTCATTGAGAAACTCAAGCACTCTTTCACATTTAAATTAGTGTTTAATCCGTACAGAGGAGTAGATTTAGTATTTCATCTGAAGCATTCTTTAAATGGTATATTTTAAAGAGGCTTGGAAATGTTGTGTAAGGCTAATTTGGAACAAAAACTAAAAGGGTGTTCCTGAAATATAATTCAAAGGAGGGAATTTGACTATAAATATTGTTGCTAAAGATTAATTCCATAGAAGAAACTGTTTCTGGAGGAATATTAAACCTATGACCACATTACCGTCAGAAAACAAATGAAAAGATCATCCCTTGATTCTTTACTGTGTACACGAATACACATAAACATAAAACTCAGCATGAGTTTCTTTTCTTTTTTCTTTTTTTAAGAGGCAAGAGTTGGTCTTAGCTGTTTCAGTCTCTGTCTGAAGGTTTTACTGAAACTGTGGTGCAGTCTTAATAGGAAAGTTCACAGAAAAGTCAGATTGTAGATTTGGAGAAAGAAACTCTGAGGTGATGGTTTTCCCCAAGGTCATGATTATGAAGCTCAATGAGAGCCTGGATTGCTTCTTCCACAGTGCCCAACTGGATGAGAGCCATTTTCCGATCTTTCCTGAAGTTCAACAGAAGAACAAAATTAATTCTAACCAATTCCTGATTACACCAACACCTCCCAAAAAACTGATAGTGTTTTTCAGCCACTGTATTATCCGCTGAGACTTCTGTATAATAAAAGAATCAGAACAAGAGATGTACCTACTAAAACAAAAATAGAAGCAGACAGAACTATATAAATCTTCAAGCAGATGGCCTGCTGTGGTCCCACTTCGTTCCAGGATCCTGTTGCATATCAAAAGCTAAAAAGGATAAATATTTATGGCTGGAAGGCCTCTAAGGAGAGTTTAAGTGTTGGCCATTTGAAAGGATTCTTGCCTATGAATCGATATTCAATCGATGCTCCAAAATAGTGCTACAGGACACTGTACTGCTGCAACTGATACCTTTCAGATGAGATTTTAGACCCCATAGTTCTTTAAAATGAACAGGGGAGTTATTTCTAGTGCTCTGTCTAAATTTCAATTTGTGCATCTACATCCTGTCATAAAAGAGTCCCGTGTAATACTAATTGGATACTATATTATACTTCATTTTCTGTCAGTACTGTACAGTGTTAGGATCCATGGTTTAACAAAGCCCTGGCTGGGATGGTTTACCTGGGGATGGTCCTGCTTTGAGCCGAGGGTTGAACATTCCTGAGGTCTCTTCCAACCCTAATCTTCTATGATTTAACAGTTTGCTAAAACTCCCTGCAAAGGTAGTTATATCTTTGTCCATAAAATTTCTTCACATACACAGTTTCTATACATAAAAACAGTTCACTATCCTTCAGAATTAAAGTTTCTATAATAAAATTATTAAACGCTCTAATCTGCTCTGACAACTTACTGGAAGAATTTGAAGGCTTTCACAGTACATCCAGTATCTGCAAAAAGGTTCTTCAGGTCATCAACAGTAACTGAAGGTCTAAAACAAAAAAAATGTTTCAATTAATTATAATCCTGTTATAGATTTTATACTCTCTCTGTTCTTTTGAACTTCCATTTCAGGCTTCCTATGAAAAGTTTGACAGTCCAAGGTCCAAATTTTGCTTTGATCAATTTAAGTCAGTACAAAGTCTGGCCCCATGTGTCAAGACTTTTATATTGTGACTTAACATTTCAGTGTTCTACAGATTCCCAAGACAACACTCAGGCTTTCCCCCTGCATTGTTCACAAATGCAACTGCATGGAATTCATTCAGAACTCTGATTTCTAATCTAAGAAAAATCTATTTTAGAATTATAAATTAAGCTGATTTGGACATTTTTACTTTTCAAAGTATGTTTTATTTAAAATGTGGTCCTTTGAATATAGCTTTGGTAAGGTGTCCCTCCACCCACCTCCCTTTCCGAAACAATGTTCCTTTAAGGTAATGTTATGTACAACCACAGTTGCAGTGTTAAGGAAGCTTGTCTAAGAATTGATGGTATTAACTAGCTCAGTTTTTCTTTTTCTTGCTCACTTTCTGATTCTGATGTTCTAGCACAATGCTGCAATATTAGAGGTTACTAATTCTCCAGAAAGATAATAAGCTAGTTTGGATTCCATCTCCTATTGTTCAGTCTAAATTTTGTCAGATGCCCTTTAAAATGGTAGAGAGGAAAAAGAAAAAGAAACAGTGGCTTAAAACAATCATATGTGTATTCACCATTCCTACATGCAAAGTCATTACATAGAAATAATGTTCATTGTATAATATGACTATTGTATGTTGTTATTTAGCAAAGTCTAGTAACAGGTCTTCAAGAACTTTGCCTTCAGCACAGATCTACAATGTTGGATATGCAAAAAATATCTGTACAGCAGACTAACAGAGAAAAACAGGTTGCAGCCACGTAGTTATTGCTGAGTGCACTATAAGGACTCGATCTTCTTAAAACTGAATTTGTCCCTTTCAGGAGTTACAGAAGTAACTAACTGTCACAGGACTTTGTCACTGTTAAAGCTATATTTGGAAATGAATGCACTGAAAATTCTTTGGTTAAAAAGCAATACAGACACTGCAACCCATTCTTATGGTTTCCGAACACAGGGAACAGAATCACTAAACCTTAGCAAACAGAAAAAGGCAAAGGAAAATATTCAGACCTGTGTCAAGCTACAGATGTTTTAAAAAAATAAAAAAAATTAAAAAACCCTCATTTTTTAACAGACAAGTTCCTTTTCAAAAAGAGTTGTGCATATTTGGATACTTACGGAATGTTGGAGAGATGCAGAGTAGCAGATGGAGGGAAGATATTTAGGAAGTTTTTAGATCCAGGCTTCTTAAAGCGATGTAAAGGGCTATTGCTATAGTCCTTAGTCAGACCTTGGTCCTCTTGTCCCTCACGAGGAAGCTGAACAGTTTGATGCTTTGAAAGAGTTGCACGGAGCACCTTTCCATAAAGTCTCTGCCCATTTAAGTGGCTCATGGCTAGAACATAAGTGTTGACAGTAATATCTGAACAGGAAAACAGACTAACAAAAAATCCCCACACCGTTTGAATGACTAAAATTTCAAGCTTATCCAATGGTGCCATTTATAGCTGGACATCAGATTCTCAAGTATAACAGCAACTACTAACTACATTAAATAAAGCAAAACATTCTAAAGATAACCCTAATGGATGTAATACAACCTCAAATCTTAATTTAATGATAATACAAAGATTTTTCTAATCCAATTTTTCAGTTTTATTTTTGATTGAACATTTGAATATTTAAAATAAAGAAAAAATACTTTCAAAATCTTTAACTTAGTTTGGCACAGTATTCCTAGTATCACACCAAAGTAGCTTTTCCTCTGAGTATTACAAAAGAGACTCACTTCTTACTTTAGAACAAAAAGCTTAGTAACATGTTGAATTAGGTATTTTGATATTCCTGTGCCAGTCATTGAGACAGTGCATGCACTAAAATTACTAATGTCTACAACTCACTATTGTCAACAGAAATTCAAATATACTCATCCTATTATTAAGCTATACTGTAGATAACTCTGCATTCTTATTGCTTTGGCAAAATCCTGAGCAAACAAATTAGTTTTAAACTAATTTTTGTACTGATGAGAGGCTGGGTTTTGCTAGTGGGTTACACTACTGTTTTGGTTTGTTTGGTTTTTTTTTTAAGTTATGTCAGAAGTGCCTGAAGTAACGGAACATTTTATTGAAAAAAGTTATGATCTGTAGCCATTTAGCATGTTTAAGGCAGTAATTGAACAGTAATTCTGAATAGCCAATTGTGGAGTGGCAGACACCTAGAGCTCTTCTGAAACTCCAAATCAGCTGTTAATTTTGTTAACTGCTGTAATGGAAACTGCAGATATCGGTACAACAAACATGCCAATGAAAATCTGGTTATCAGTACCTAGTTGAGCCTGGGTTGCATCTGCCATCTGAACCAAAGCATTTTCTTTTTTGTTAAACATGATCTTTACTCGATGTACATCACCATAGACACCTGTGGAAATCCAAAAAAGGTACTTTCAATGTATTAACTTGTCTGGAGCATCTGATTATCTATAGTGCAAAACACTCAAGTGTCAAGTTTATATCACTGAAGTTCATCAGCAAAAATGGAGAATAATCAATCTATTTAAAACAGCTGGGCAAGGATCTTTGTATGAAGAGCTTTCAAGGTTATGTCTCTGTCTGCATTCTTCTGAAGAAGTGAGGAATTGTGAATAAATGTGGCATCTCTTTCAGTGCTAATTTAACACCGAAAGACCCCGGATCATCCGCGGGCAAGATCGAACCCAGGACCTCTAGAGCTAAATGCTTGAGCCTCCACTGAATGAGCTAAAAGACACATGACCCTTAGCTAAAGCTGTAGCAGGCTCATTAATCTCTAAGTGGTTTCGGTGCCACTGGAGGGGACAGAACACCACACCCAGGGTTAAAAATAACTGTCTATGATGTTAGTGTAACTGCTAAATTTGACAAAAAAGAAAGGATCATTCAAGATACCAACAAAACATGAACAAAGAATCTGTGTATCGACAAAGCCCTCACTTTATTTCTTCTGATGTCGTCTTCCCACCCAACTCTGGTGACACAAAGGAAGGGGAGGCAAACATGAAAGGGATCACATACTCAGAATCCACTAAGGCATCATATCAGTTCATCTGATGAACAACAATGCTGATCCTGTGATTTCTCACAGTACATTTCAAATAATGTTCTGTAGTAGCAGAGGCAATAAAAAGCTTACCAAATAGGATAAAGAGCCCATGAGGTGTGATAGCCTGTATAAATGACAAGACAAAACAAAACAAATTTTAACATCATTTGAATATATAAAAGGAATCCATGCCGTAAGTAATTATAGCCAACTATTTTGGTTACCAAGTACTACTGCAAACTGGTAAAAACATCATGCTTGGGTTGTTTGTTTTTTAAAAAGACATTCTTTTCATATTTTCCCCAATAATTTCATCCGCTTACCCCAATGGATGCAGCATAATGCGTTTTAACACGCAAAATGTTTTCAACAGACAAATATAAAATTTGCAATAGTTCACAACCCTATATGCTCCATTCTTCATCTTTTGCAATAGTATGAACTTGCCTACTACAGAGCAGCGGGTCTCAAACTGTAGGTCGTGTCCCCAAAGTGGGGCGCGACCCCTTTTTAATGGGGTTGCCAGGGCTGGTGTCAGACTTGCTAGGGCCCAGGCCGAAAGCCCAAGCCCCACTGCTTGAGGCCAAAGCCCAAGGGCTTCAGCCCTGTGTGGCAGGACTCAGGCTTGGGCTTCAGATTACAGGTCCCCTCCCCAGGTGGAAGCCCTTGGGGTTCAGTTTTGGCCCCCTGGCTTGGGGCATCAGGGCTTGGGTGGGCTCAGGCTTCATTCCTCCCTTCCTGGGGTGGTCTTGTAATTTTTGTTGTCAGAAGAGGGTCATGGTGCAGTGAAGTTTGAGAACCCCTGCTAGAGAGCAGTCAATTACTTTAAACTCAGTGTAAGTAGCTGCTAAATGAAAATAATCTGCATGAACCAATTCTTGTTTTCAAACAAGTTCTCAATCACTAAAGCACTCAAGCTTATGCTTTAATGTAAAGCACATGCTTCAGTGTTTTATGAACAGGGGTGGTTTGTTGAATCAGAATCTAGAGGAACATAAAAACAACAAGGAGTCCGGTGGCACCTTAAAAACTAACAGATTTATTAGGGCATAAGCTTTTGTAGGTAAAAAAACCCACTTCGAAAGAACCTATGAACAGTAATAACAGACCACCATAGGAAATGAAGCCCTTTTCCTTAAAAATTTCATGAAGCAAGCTCCAAGTTCAGCTATGCCGGCTTGCCATTTGTGAGTAAAAAATAAATACATATGTAGTGTGAGAGGGCAAGGTGAGCATCCTAAATTCAGGCATCATGCAGGAGTTGCTTCTGTTGCTGGAGCTCCTGCTGCAGGCTCAACAGCATAGCTAGGAGCTACATGCAGGAAGGGGATGAAGTTGAATCGTATGCATGCAGCTATGAGAAGAATTTGTCCCAAACAGAGTAACTATTGAAGCACAAATGGTACCCTTGTAACAAAGTCACCAACGGGGGTACTCTCCATGTAGCACATGTCCAGCGTTCTGAGTTTTAAATGACCTTTTCTAAAGGGTTGGCATTATCTGTTTAGCTTACACTGTAGCATGCATTCAAAGTTCTTGGCATTGCCTTTTTAGAATTGCAATGAGTAGTGAACAAAACAGCAGTGCTACAAATAGCTTTGATCTATGTTTCACATGTGCATATGGTTTAGCAGTATATGTTCACTTAGGAATGAGAGAGTCGTCATCTTTGGTTGTCAGCAGCAAGAGGCACTCCCAGCCTTCTACTACAGTAATCAGTACCCAACATTTGTTTTAAAAAGTTAGGTCTTAGGTTATCTTTCTATCTCCTTTCTTCCCTGTTCCCACTCAGTGGGGTTGTGTACAATGGATGTATTAACTTCTGTGGTTTCCAATGCAAGGAGGATTAGTGTAGGACTAACCATGCAGAAGGTTTAAATGTGTGAGAAAAGAAAGCTCATTTTCATAACCTTGCCCTTTCCCTACTCAAAGAGCTCTGCAAGCTCCTCTGTGGAAATCCTGGTAGGAGGAATTTTGTTTGGCCTTGTTGAACAGACTTATTCTTGGAAAAAATCAGATTATCCACTTTGAAGCCAGTATTTGTGGCCAGCCCACAAGGCTTGTGTATAAATTGTTCTGGATACAATGCAGCACACAAAAAAATCAAACTGAGACTTTTTTTAAACTACTGCAACATTGTTCACAATCTGTGTTTCCCAATGCTTTGCACGAAGACAAAGTAACTATCTGGAGATTATGAAGAGAATATATACAGTACTGTTTTTTCTTTGCTTTGTCACATTTGTAGCATTGTGTAATTTCAGGTATTTAAAAGGCATGTGTACAATCAGAATTTTGCAAATAAAGATTTTTAAATATTGGTAACATGAAGAAGAGTGCTTCTATTTCAGTGACAGCCATCAGAGAATTCTGGAGATACGATGAGTTAGGTGAACCTGAAAGAACTGTATGAAATAGCAAGCAGCTATTTTACATTTCTATGATACATTTATTTGTTCACAGACTAACTGTACAGTATATCAAAACAGACTCAATGAAGAAACTTGTAAATAAGAGCTGACCTCTTTTTAATACATATTTTACACTTTTTATATTTATGCTAAGTTTCCAAAGAACAGGGATAAGTTAGTAAGAAACTCTACCTATGCCACCATCAGCTAAAACAAATACTGAAATCCTATAGCTATATAATATTTTGGTCTGATAATTTTACTGCAAATTTATAAAACAAATCACAAGGTAGGTATATTTAAAAATACACGACAAATCTACATGTTCACGTTTATCAATTGGTTTAAAAAAAGTGGTTTCTGGAAATGTCAGTATGTCAAAGGACACTCACAAGCCTGTATGTTACTTTTGGATTCTAAACCACCTGTGATTCCCCCCCCCCCCCCAACAGGAAAAATGGGAAAGCTTGAAAAGAACCCACAAGAGTTTAGAAGGATACTCATGGTCACCCTATCTCATCCTTAACTACCTGTTCTCACCCATCTCTTCTTTGTGGAGAATACTCTGCCCTCTGTAAGGGTGAGAGTGGCACAAGGAGGATCCTCATTCCCTACAGAGACCACACCTGTTTTACAATTATTCAACAGATGCCTGCCTTTGCTTTGTGTTTCAGTGTATTTGATTATGTAAGATGTGCATTCTCTTCACTGCAGAGGTCTACTGACTGCAAGAGCTGCAGACTCTCAATAGATGCTTCTTCCAATTAGTATGTCCATTGTTATACCCCCATGTTATATTTGTTTCTAATGAGGATGTCCATGTTCTTCTGAGATTCTATGAAGCTAGCATATGGTTTTAATCTTTGCCAATATTGCAAATTACTTAAAGCAAGTGATGTGGCTGCAGTGCCATTTCTGACGTAAACAAAGTAAAAAGATATTTGTTATCCTCCTTTGTCTAATTTCCAATTTAGATTTTAGGACAAATATTTTAACATATATTCTATGCCAGTATCAAACTACCAGCTACTTGCATTGTTTGATTCCACCCATTCAAACTTACATCAGGATTGAGGTTGCTGACAAGCAAAACAGAATTTCCTGGAACACCAGCAACTCCAGGAATAGCCATCCGTCCAGTCATTGCAGAGGTGGTGATTGCGAGAGGACCAAGTGCTCCAGGAAGAGATGGGACTGAAAGACCTGAAAAACGATACTCAACTTATGGGCCAAAGGAAGTGGAAAAACTATTTCAGAAGACTAAAAAAACCACTCAAATTATGTAACCTTGATTTATTTAAAAATAAATTCAACATCCAATAATAAAAGGCTCCATAGGCATATTTTAATCCACCCACATTTTCTTGGCTCAGTTCCCTTCTGTCATACAACTGTGCCTAGCAAAAACCACACCCACCCACCCACCCCACTCTCGGCTGGGGGTTAGTGGGACATGCATGGGCAGGTAAGCTATTTTGGGAGCTGAATGAGTGCTACTGGAGCTTGCTTTTTAATTGTAGGCTTTTGGGTGTTTCACTTCTCATGATGATCACTCCAAAATACAAACCCACTCCGTTAAAATAAAGTGACAGTGACATTGCAAGGAGATATTGAGTAATAAAGTAGTTAGCATGTATATCTAACTATATCAAAAAGTTAAGCAAAAAAGCCATAGTAATCTATCATTTTTACAATCAGACTTCTAGTTTTGTCACTTTCAAATAGCCCTTTTTACTATTTGTAATTTCTTAGTAGAATTCGAAGCCAGAGCACAAATGACGGAGTGTAGATCATGACTAAGGTTAAGGTTTTGTCACTGATATTTTTAGAAAAAGTCAGGGATAGATCAAGGACAATAAAGATAAATTCATGGAAGCCTCTGACCTGTCCCTGACTTTTACTAAAAATATCCCACAAAATGGGGAGCCCAGCGGCAGGGTCCCCACACAGCTTGCAGAGGTTGGGCAGCTGTGGGGGCTGCTCCCAGCTCTGGGGGCCTGTAGCGGGGTGGTCACCTGCTCCTGCCTTAAAAGGCTTAACACAGCCCGGGGAGAGGGCTGTGGCAGGGAAGGAAAAGCTAGGCTGATTGAGGAAAGCAGCCTCAGCTGGGGCCATGCCCCATTCAGGCCAAGGCTGGCTTAATGGAGGGCCCTTATAAGAGGGCTGGGGCCAGTGAGCCAGCAGCTGGAAGAGTCTCCCTCTAGCTGAGGAGGGAGATGGACCTAGCTGTCTGAGTCCAAAAGATACTGGAGTGAGGCAGGGCTGGGGAAAGGCCAGAGGAGCAGGGGAGCTCCAGGCTGGCAACTCCCCAGGCTGCAGAGCCTGGTCCTAGGTCCATGGAGGTACTGGGTGGCAGAGGAAGGCAGCAGGTCCGAACCCCCTCGCCTATGATGAGTGGCTTTTACATTGCAGTCTGTCCCAGGGAGCAGGGGCTTGGTGATGACTGGCAGTAGCCCAGACTGAGGCAAGATGGGGGTTAGAGGGTTGGGGTTTCCCAGAGGGGGGAGACCCTGAGACTGTGGGGGTATTGCCAAGGAGCAGCAGCCCAGCCTGAAAGGGCAGCGGGGGGAGTCAGGAGGGACTCAGGCCCAATGGCAAGTGGGACACCGGTGCGTGAAGACGGTGCTCCGGAAGCTGGAAGAGCTAATTCCCTGAGACAACCAGCAGGAGGCGCCGCAGGGGTGAGTCCCGCCACATCTACATCGCCCTCCCCCCCCCCACCCCTGTGAGGGCTCGGAGCTCCAGGGTCCCCTGACGTGGAGCCGCGATGACCCTCCCCACGGTGGCCAGGAGCTGCGGGGGGGGGGGGGGGGCACTGCCCAAGGCGGCTGGGAGCTGCAGACTTGGGCAGCTCTGGGGGCCCCCCCACTGGGAGCTATGGCCCTGCCCACCTGGAGCCCCACAGCTCCCTGCCGACAAGGCTGAATTCACGGTGGTCGCTGGAAGTCACGAATTCTGTGATTTCTGCGACCTCCGTGAATAAAAACGTAGCCTTAATCACGACAACCAATAGTACACGTAATTCTATTTAAATAGTAATATTTTGGGTAGTATGCTATGCAAACAGAGGTAGACTGACTGCTTTTTATGAATACTTCTAGATCTTGATATTGCTGCATTATCATTCTGTTTAATTAGCTGGATTTCAACAATTTAAGGCAGTCTTCAAATTTACCAAACAAAAAATAAAAGACTTACCTGCAGCTTGATGAAAGCCAATGGCTGGGGCAAATCCAGCAGCCCCGGCATATGGTGAAGAGATTATTCCTGGGGTGCCTAGAATTCAGACACATCTAATTAAAATCTATTCCAACACATTTAGCAAATAGAAAAATTATCAGTAGAGACACATTTCATATCACTGACATTTCAGAATAACACTCTTCCAAAGGTTTTACTGTATTTTACAGAACTCAGGTTCAACAACCAAAGCTGATGTTTGAAAAAAAATATTTACAAGGTTAAAAGATACAATCAGAATTTATACTGTTTGGTCTGCAATAAAAACCTGCAGATGTTGGGAACACTAAATATCAAAAGAATAGAGAGAAAATGCTAGCACAATGAAACAAAAGTAAGTAGTGGATGGATTGTACCGTCCCACACCAAACCCCCATTCAATACCCTTACATTTGGGTTAAATCTCTAGTTGGAGTTTCTTTAGTTACCTTTAAAATTTAGAATTTATTTTAGATCATTTTCTCTGCATCAGCCTTGATGTCTCTTCCTAAATTAGGCTGGGACAAAGGTTACTCTGCTGGCAAGCTACAGCAGCAAAAAGCAGACTGGTAGAGCAGTGTCCAGCTCAGTTCTGACACTGTAGCACATCAAAAGTTTCTCCTCCTGTCTAAGAATTCAACTGGAGGAGAGAAGGAATAAGGGTAAGAAGAGAAGTCTGAGCCACAGCTAACTTGAGAGCTTTTGCAGAGTGAGGCTGCAGACAGGGGATTTTGAATCCTATGTGATACCAGGTATCAACAAGATTTGCCAGGAGCTGGCTCCTTCCTCTGACTGTGTCAAAATGCTATCCTATTCTCCATAAGCACATCTGATAGATGCCACCATCAATGTCCTCACATACTCGGATAAATTGAAGACTACTATGAGGATGTTAATATGTACAGCCTCAGACATCTATTTGAGAATGGAGAAAGATAAGAAATGTGGTAATTGTTCCCTTATTTGTGAAGGGTGTAAACACTTAGGAAGGAAAGGAATGTATATTAACAAAAGGGATATAACTAGAAATAACCAAATAAAATTAAAAGGTAAGATTTAAGATGAACATGGGAAAAATCCCTCACAGCAAAATATTAAAAAATAGAATGCTGTCCCCAAGGAAAACAATGAATGCCCAATCGTGAAACATACAAGGATTAGAAAACCTCACAAAACAAATGTGAATGCAAATAGATGGACTAGATATTTTATTGGATCTTTTTCATTTCTAACTTCTAAGGGTATGTCTATGTGAACGTTTATAGTTTATGGCAAGCTGGGGCGTAAATCTAACTTGCACTACCTTGCTGCAGACTAAGTGTTCTCGTGGACCCTGTTAATGTCCTCTTTGAAAAGAGGACTAGATCAACATGCATTAACTGTTTAAATGTATCAGCAGGGTTCACACGGTCAATTAGTCTACAGCAGGCTAGTATGGGGTAGAGTCACACCCCACCTTGCCAGGAACAAAATGTTTGCATAGACAGCCCTTAAGATACTGATTAAACACTTATGGGAACAATCTGGATACATTCAAAAGTAGACTCTTCCAGGAAAGGATCTCAGCCATTGCCCTCACATATGACCACTTGAAATCACATTTTGGGAAGACTTAAGGAAACAAAGAACAAATTAGGAAATAAAATCAACACAACAGAGTACAGTCACCTGCTCTGCTATTCAATTGAATTAATTGTACATGTCCCAAATTTTTAGTTTTCAATATGCCACCCATCCTTTACTTACAAAATGGAACTGTATTCTAGAAATTTTCAGGGGGAAACATTAATTGAACAAACTGATACGGCCTGAAACAATATACCAGAGGGACATGAACAGCCTCATTGATCTCAATGGCTTAACTCTGAAACCTCAATGTCAGTTTAAATGTTAGTGTTAACTATCTCATGGCTAATAAGTTTAGAAGAAATATCTAGCAAATGCGCTTTATTCTACAATCACAAACTGCCTCCCATGCTTTCCCAAGTGCTCAAATCCCCACCTGCAAAGCTTCTCTTTGAAATGATGAAGGCTACAAACTGGGAATCAAGAAACATGTGGGGCCCTGTCTATAACAAAGATTGCTTTCTTAACTGCTTTCGTTTTAATCTAGTTTTAAATTCACCCAATTACCCTGAGCAGCACATAGGTTGGTGTTGTGTATGTACGTGTACACACACACACACACACACACACACACACACACACCCCCCTCCCTTTCAAAATGAAATGTTAAGCAAATAAAAGAATCTGTTTACACATTCAATTACATTTTAGTCCACCACTTCTGAGAAATGTATTCTACACATAGGGCCCTTCGTTTTCAGTTTTTATTTAATTTAATTTACCCCAGGAATGTATCAGTGTTTATTACTACAACTACAACAAGAAAAACAGGTGAAAAACGGTGGAAAAATATTAATATTTTTCTCGGTAAATATCAGGGTTTATTTTGGTGGACAGAAGCACAGGGGGGAAGTATTCAGTAGATTAATGCTTTGATGAATGGAATTCAATGTGGTTTGATGCAGAACTAAAACAGAACTCAAAACAAATGCCACCTTTGAGTTTAAGAAAACAATACATCTCTAATCCCCAAATAAAACTTTTCATTTGAACCAACAGCTTACTGTTGTAGACTTGAACTATTAGCCTATAAATATTTACATTTAATAATGGGGCCACACCATTTGCACTGCATATACTCAACTTCATCCTTTTCTCCTGTTTTTGTTAGTTTTAAGCTTTGACACCCTTCATTGTGTTCTGAAATGTATTCTGATACAGATTTTTGTTTTCTTTCCATTTTAGAGTGTCAGATCTTTAAATTGTTATCTGTTAATAGCTTGAAATATGTATGTGGTGGGCGTGAGATTCATCAGTATGTTCATATGCACATGCACTTCCGAACTTGCGTGCAGGCCTGTTTGTTGTGTGCATCTTCTAGACTAATACATAACCTTATTTCAACAGGCAGCTTTGCATATGCACACAGACTAGTGTATCATCATAATACATGTTTCTCATGCAACATATTGTATTTTCTTAATAAAACAAGTTATTTTTATATATTTGAATTATACAAAAGTAGGGTGAAAATTGGGGGGGGAATGAATACTTTTTGTAAAACCCAAGATTTTTTTCAATAAAAATCAGTTTAAACTGAAAACGAAGGGACTTATCTACACATTATGTAAATAAGTAACATGATCATATGTTCATTTTTTAAATACTTAAGTCCCAAAGACAGATATGATCAATTGCATTAGATACATTTCCTAAAATAACATGGATATTAGTGGGTATAGTGCAATACTGTAGGAATTACCACATTAACAACAAGCAGACATGTAAGCTCTGACAAATTATTTTGGCAGCCTACTCCCCTCTTATCTGTAGTCACAAAGTGTCCCTTATACAAACAATGCAAAGCATTAATCACATCACATTTTATGCTTGTAATACATGCACTGGTGCATTATACTGACAAGTTTTGGCAATATGGGTACTAATCATTCATTCACAGTTCTAGTTTCCATTATCATTCATTACTGAAGAAGCAATGACAAAGGGCTTTTATTCTGCCAGATGGGACCGGTATGCTGGACACCGATACCAGACAGACACGTAAGAATAGAATACAGCTAAAATAGGAAGATCAGGAATTCTAGCATATGTACAAAATCCTCTGCTATCTAGTTGACTGCAGATTCTAAGCAAACTCTCAGAAAATCTATTATGCCTTATGGGAAAAAAAGCTTTTTCAAATCAAATTTATTCCAAAATGCATCAGAAGTTTTTAACATGAGATCTATAAAAATGTTTAACATTCAAATAGTTTCAAATATAGCAGTGTTTTTAATAATTACTTAAACTGCAATATCCAAATCCTAAAATAAGGGCTAAAATTGCTCAACGTACATACTGATAATTATCCACCATTGCTGCTTGCTTTATCTGAATTCTTTATCATTGCAGCCTCCACTTGCTATAACAAAGACAAAGCCCAGGGTTCCAGCTTCTTCACTATCATGTCATTTTATCCTCAGACACTTGAGCCCAGTCTGTACTATCACTTCCACTCATGCTGCCACTGTTGGAAAATCTGGACCCCTATTTCTCCAGACAGTAACACCTCACCTCTGTCACTTCATATGCACACGTATCCAATTCTCACCATTCTTTTCAAATAAAGGTCTCTGTGACAGATGCTAGAAAACTGATAGTTTTAATCTTTTACTGCCTGCAGTTGTAAGCCTTCTTGTGATTGTGGACATCTTAAACCCTTAGGGTTAGATGACAGTGGTAAAGATGCTTGAATTCTATCTACACCAGCAGTTCCACACTTTTTGGTGTAGCTGCACTGGTGGAGAATTATGGGTTATTTGTTAAAGTAGACAGGCCCTGGTGGAGTAGGTAGGTGGTGTTTGTATCAGTCTCAGCACACAAATGTGTACTGTAAACTCTGCATCATATCCAAGTCTTTTCTTAATCTACTGTACCACAATCACTCTTCCCCCTCTCGCTGAAGTTTCAGGCAAATTAGTTAAGCCCGAGTCAACACAATTTACCAGGTTTGTAACCGGCACAATCTTAAGCACAGAGAGCCCAATGCTTCCATGATACAATAATTTTGTTTTTAAAACAGAAATAGTTCTTATTTTATTACAGAGAAATATTCAATGGCTTCATTTTTGCTTACTTTAAAAACAGTGTGACTGCCAAACAAGTACAGCTAACTTCATTATGTGCATACTTCCTAACAAAACCCCTACAACCAAACAGCAAAGAGCGTCATCTCTCTGGACTACATCAGAAAGTTATACGGTGCTAGAGGAAAATAAGATTTTCTTACCCATTTGTAGCACTTTGACCAGTTGAACTACATTATAGAAATATGTTTTATTGTTGTACATAACAAGGGAAGCATTTGGCCCTTAATGAAGACCCATCCAACAGCCAAGAGCTACAAATCTCACTTGTCAGCGGTAGCTGCTGGTTGCCAAGAGAGCTGGAAATAGTTGTCAAAATAGCACAGATGGCTACACTGTCTTCAGCAAGTCAAATGCCTTTTTCATAATTTCCATTACCATTAAGGTTGTTTAAATAAAATTGCCAAAGCCACAATACCAACACCACAGCCAATATATTGGAACTTTGGGTCTCTTCAGTTGCAATAACTGCAGTGCATTAACTGTTAAGCAGCCCCATGGAATACAAGTGTATATGGCTACAACATGTCTCAAAATATGGTCAATGAATCTTCCTTTAAATCCTTAGTATCCCTCAATTAATAGCTTTACCCACAATAAATTGTTAGAACTACTTAATACAGTTCCAGTTTTTAAATTTTACAAAAGCAGATCAATGAGCATAGCAGCTCATAGTCCAATACTTCATTTAAACTAGTCTTTCACTCACACACACACACTCCCTTTCCCCAAACCGTACCTACTTAGAAATTTTTACTTCCATACCTCATTTCTGAGGGAACATTCAATGAAATTAAAAGATGGCAAATTCAAAACCAGCAAAAGGAAATACTTTTCCACACAATGCATAGTTAAACGGTGGAACTCACTGCCACCAGAAGTTGTTGAGGCTGAGAACATAGCAAGTTCCAAAGAACACCACCACATTTATATGTATACCAAAAATATTGAGAAATATCTATTAATGGTAAATGCTGGAAGGAATATTAAACGTCATGCTCTCAAGGCAATCTTTAACTAAGAGATCAGGATAAGATCTTACTGGGGGCAGAAAATACCACATACACCTAACATGGGGTTCTCACACCACTCTCTACAGCATCTGGCAATAATCTCTGAATTTTCATCTGATGAAAGTCTGAACCAGACCTTTAGTAATGTACATTTTGTGGTTTAGTTTTTGGGCGGGTTGTTTTTTTAAAGCACAGCTTTCCAACAAATCATGAGACTCTCTAAAATATTTAAATTCTCAAGCAGCCTAATGGAACCAACGTATCGGTTGTAGACTATTGTGTAATTAGACCTTCTGATGCACAGTATTTACCATGTATGAAGTATAGTTGTAGCTGTTCTGGCCCCAGGATATTAGAGAGACAAGATGGCTGAGGTAATATCATTTATTGGACCAACTTCTGATAGTTTGGAATACTACTGAGGAAATTTTGCCCTGTGGTGAGTAAATAATTATGTTCCCAGAATACCTTGAAACAAAAGCTTTTGGCATTAAAAGTCTGAAGAACTTTTGGTTGGGCAAATTCAGTTTAAGATGTTCACTTATTTTCCAGGAGTAGATTTTTTTTCTTTAACTTTCATATACACTTTACTGGCATCGAGTACTTTGGACTCACTGGAGTCACTCTCCTTTAAGAACCTTGGAAAATGAGGGTGGAAATTCCTAAAGGGCAGTACACATAAAAAGCAGAGTGTTACTTGCCCCGTTATATTTATCTAGAAGGGAGGTTTCCTTACCAAAAGCAGCAGCCATGTTGGGATCAAGGGAGGGCTGGCCATCGCCAGAAGGAAGGTCAAGGCGAGTGAAGTCTCTGCTTTTGTCATTGTTGTATTTTACATTAAGGCTTGTTAACTTGGAGAAGTCAATACGCAGAGTGCAGCATGCATTGTAGATATTCTGGCCATCCAAAGCCTATGGAAAAAAAGTGGTTGTAAAGTTTAAAAAGACAAAACATTTACCATTCACATTTTTTTTAAAAAAAAAACAGCTTATTACCCAAATACAAATACACACTAACAGCAACCTTTAAGAAGTTGTTGGCCCATTCCAGATTAGCCATCACCTTCAGCCAAAGATCCTTACTTTCTAGAATATTACTGTAACCTACTGGGTCAGTATGTGTTGTGCATCTCTCTCTGTGCCAATCCTCAGGGAATGGGGCCTTGTACGGCCCCCTGCTACAGAGCTTGGTCTCCTTAAGTGATGCATCAGACTCATGCTTTTAAGCCTTGGACATCTTCCACATTTAAACTGCACTATAAAATAGTGGAAGTGATATTAGTTTGGGTTTTTTTGGAACAACAGACCACAGGAATTTGTGGATGTTGGCTCAAGAGCAGTAAATTAAAGTTACCCATAACAGAACTATCCTCACACCACTAGAAGAGAATAAATGAACCGACTTTGTCTTGTTCATCAAAATCTTTTCTGCACAAGCACACCTGAGTATTCTCCTAGCACCTCATCACAAAAAACAAAGGGAAAAAAAAAATCAGAGGCTAAACATTTTCTACAGATTACCAGTTATGATTTCAGATTCTGTTATACGGAAATAGGAATAATGATCCGCAAATCCCTAGGTAACTTGAATTAAATGTCTTAACCAGTCAGCCACCTTAACACCAAATAAAACATTCTCTTGGGATTGAAAACTTCTTTCACTCAACAGTTTACAAGTTATATGAAAACAGAAGAAAGGCCACCACAAAATGGCTACCAGGCTAGAAAATGGAATGATCAGGTGATCATTAATCCCTCGGGTCAGATTCTCATTTAATGTGTGGCCATTTGGCGCTGCCAAAGCATGGTAAAGAGGTCTTAAATTAGTGTAAGGTCCCTTTATGCTGGCAGAGCAGTGCAAGGTGGCCTTAACGTAAATAAATATCAGACTTAGTACAGAATGTGAAGATTTATCACATTATCGAAAAATAAAATGCATGTGCAATGCCTGAACTCTGGTCTCAAAATAAACATAAGAACATGATTCAGTTTGTTTATAAATTTGCCTGAAATTAAGTCTACACATTTAGTTATTCATTTGGGACTTTTTTCTCTTTCAGCTATGCAATTACCTGAAAAAATTAACATGAACCACCACAAAAGTAACATGCTCTGCATAAGGAAAGGTACAATAAAAAAAATTGTGTAGCAAGAGAAATTTCTTCCCTATATCAATGCTAAACATTCTAAGAAACCAAAGAAAGAAACTGAAGTGGCATGCCTGAGGTCCATTTTCAAGAATCCGTTACGTGATACATAGTAAGGCCTGGTCCACACAAATTTTGTACTGGCATAACATTTGGTTAAGGGTGTGAATTTCTTTTTATTTAAAGTCATACAAGTACAACACACTGCTTATAGACCAGTACAGCTTATTCCTTGTCCTGTACAGCACAAGAAGAGTTGTATCGCCTAATTAGTATGACTTGTAGCATACTCTCATAGTTAAAGCTGTACAACTTTTGTATGTACACGTGGGCTTAGCGTAAATGAGTCAAGCCAACAAAATAAGACAGAACTGTTGAAAGTAAAAGCAAGATACACTATCCAAAAACTTCAAAATTGTTATTTATAGATAAGCAATTCATGTTATGCAATATTGTTAGCCCAAAGTCAAAACAAGTAAAATGATTTTTAAAAGCTTTTTAAAAGAGTGACTATATCATGAAGATTTCTTATCTAAGAAAAGTTGAGCTAAACAAACTTTGTAGGGTATAGGCTACTATGCAATTTTAATGAATTAAGTTCACCACTAGTGAGTAATAAGTTCAAGGTAAGTTTCTCAGCCATTTTATTGAAAAGTTAGGGGCTTCTCAGCAGACAGCCCTAATCTCTGGAACTGCACACCAGAAGGAGATCCAACATGACTCTTTCCAGCTTTAGGGCATTCTGCAAACCTCATCTTGTCCAGGAAAAACATGTATCAACACAAAACAGAAAGACTCCAAAGAAGGGACCGAGTGGCTAGGCAGCAGTTCTGCAGAAAAGGACCTAGGAGTCACAGTGGACGAGAAGCTGGATATGAGTCGATCATGTGCCCTTTTTGCCAAGAAGGCTAACAGCATTTTGGGCTGTATAAGTAGGGTCATGGCCAGCAGACTGAGGGATGTGATCATTCCCCTCTATTCGACATTGGTGAGGCCTCATCTGGAGTACTGTGTCCAGTTTTGGGCCCCACACTACAAGAAGGATGTGGAAAAATTGGGAAGAGTCCAGCAGAGGTCAACAAAAATTATTAGGGGGCTGGAGCACATGACTTATGAGGAGAGGCTGAAGGAACTAGGATTGTTTAGTCTGCAGAAGAGAAGAATGGGGGGGGGGGGATTTGAGAGCTTCTTTCAACTACCTGAACAGGGGTTTCAAAGAGGATGGATCTAGACTGTTTTCAGTGGTACCAGATGACAGAACAAGGAGTAACGGTCTCAAATTGCAGTGTGGGAGGTTTAGGTTGGATATTAGGAAAAACTTTCACCAGGAGGGTGGTGAAGCACTGGAATGGGTTATCTAGGGAGGTGGTGGAATCTCCTTCCTTAAGAGGTTTTTAAGGTCAGACTTGACAAAGCCCTGGCTGTGATGATTTAGTTGGGAATTGGTCCTGCTTTGAGCAGGGGGTTGACCTGCAAGAGATGACCTCCTGAGGTCCCTTCCAACCCTGATATTCTATGATTCTATGAACACATCTCGAGGAACAGTTACGAAAGGTAGGTAACCATTTGCTCATGTTGATTCCAGTCTAAGTGACTCACAAGCAGTATCTATGGAGGTGGGCTCACAGTTCACTGCTTGGAGGCTTGCAGTATTGCTCTACCGAAGCCAGCATTGTCCCAGGCCTGCTGCAAAAGCACATGGTGGGATGTGAAGGTATGGACTGACAACCAGGTGGCCGCCTACAGATGTCCTGGATATGCACTTGGGCCAAAGAGGCTGCCGAAGAGGTCTGTGCCCTGGTCAAGAGGGTGGTGACGATCGCCGGGGGCAGCACCTTTCATTGATTATAGCAAAGGCAAATGCAGGCCATGATCCAGGAGGAAATCCTCTGGACGGAAACAGGTTGACCTTTCAGCCTAAGGCCACAAGGACAAATAATCGTGTCGTCTCACGGAAAGGCTTGCTCCTTTCAGTGTAGAAGGCCAGAGCCCTCCTGACGTCCACGGTATGTAGCCTGCGCTCCTCTCCTCCAACTTATGCGGTTTCAGAAAGAAGACTGGTAATTAAATGTCTTCATCTATGAGAGTGGCGAACTCTCGCGCCCGATCCTGTGGGAGGGCTCTCTTTGAAATTGCCGACGGAGTCCCACAGGTTGAAATTGTACATGCCAAGTAGGGCCTGATGGTTAGAGACCCTAAATTGGAGATTCACTGTAGAATAAATCTTTCTGCCAAATAAGCCTAGTATCTTGGCATCTTTAGTTTTGGGGTTGCCACTCGCCTGGCCCTGTCTGGCCCTTTAATTGATGGCAGACATGACCAGGATCCCTGCAAGACGGTACGTGTAAAGGTATTCAAACCCCTTGCGGGGGGACACTGTACTTCTTTTCTGCCTTCTTGGATGTGGGAGGAATGGAAGATGGGGTCTGCCACATAGACTTGGCGATCTTCAGGACCCCATGGTGAATGCAACCCAGGCTGGGGCAGAGGAGGGAATGACACTGAAGAGGTCATCAGGTTCCTCAGCTAGCTCCTCGACCTCTAAGTTCAGGCTGGCCGCCACCCCTTTTAAGGAGGGCTTGGTGCTCCCTGAAGCCATCAGGGGTGGGGGTGTTACTAGTTTGTGAGGGCACCACCACCCCCTCATCCGGGGAGGATGAGGATGACTGCACCGCCGAAGGTTGGGGGGCATCCCCTTGCTGCACCGAGGACCATTCCACGGTTGCTGAGGCCTCCCTCAAGGTCACCATCTCAGATTTGGCCTCTTGCTCCAATGCTGGTGCTTGCTGTGTTGGGAGCAGCTTGTGCGATGCTTCCTGGAAGGAACAATGCGAGTTCAGTGCCGGCATTACAGGCAGCCCCCAGAAGTTGCAGTATTGTCACTGGGCAGGCCATTGCCTCCGAACCCATGCCGGTGCCTTGGTGGGCTCCTCGCGGGGAGAGGATTCTCCCCAGACAGGGAAAGGGCTAACTGTCCCTCCAACGCAGACCACTGTCCTTCTGGGAACCAGGGCAGGGCCGTGGAAGCCCGAGTCTGTCGACTGACTCTCAGCGGCAACTGGTACGGGGAAGGCGAGGGCCGGTTCCTTGCCCAAAGAATGGTACCATAGCCCTGGCGACCGGTGCTGCGACCAGGAACGGTCTTGCATCTGAGGAGACAGATGCCTAGGCGACCTGCAAGATGATGGCAACCGGCGCCTTGGTGATCTCTGGCAGGCGGACCATCAGTACCAAGAATATGGGGATTGGTGTCGTGACTCTGGAGTCCTGTGTCTTGTCAGCCGAGACCGTGGCATCGGAGATCTGGAGACCGGGGTTGCAGTACCAGGGTCTTCGAACGTGGTGAAGGGAAAATGCCTGTGGTCTGGGAAGTTCCCATCACCGGCGTGGTCATTTGATCTGATGTCTTGGCCAGGTGTTTGCAGTGCCGGTCGGCCTAAATGTTCTTTGCCCGCTGGGCCCACCTCAGGGTGCAGATGGCCCTGCGATGGGCCAGGACTCCCTACTGCTCCCCAGATTCAGGGGTGGGTCTGTGGCTGGGCTAGGGGTTTGGGGGCTTGACCACAGTGGTACCCTCAAGAGCTTCCATTGTGGGCACGAGGCCTAGCTCATGTCCTTTGCCCGAAGCTCCCTTGCACGGTGCCTGCAGACCAGACGACTTAGGCCGCTTCTTCAGTATTGGCGAGTGCTGGCAGTGCACTGTGTGCGGATGCTGAAGTACCATGCATGAATCCCAGTGAGAGGGTTCCGATGCTGGGTGCAGAGCAGCCTCCTTGAGGAGGGCCCTAAATCAAATGTCCTGCTCTTCTGGAGTTCGGGGATGAAAATCTTTGCAGATCTGGCACTTGTCTTTTCGATGGGACTCTTCCAGGCACTTCAGACAACTCTCGTGAGGGTCGTGATGGGCATCGGCTGGCTGCACTTAAAGTCTGGGGAGTGGGGCATGCCCCCCCCCCCTCCAGGACAAAGTCCCAGATGGGACTCTAACTACTAAATTACTACTAAAACACTTAACAGCTAACTAATCACTGACTAAATAATAAAGGAGAACGATCTGAACAGTGAAGAATCAGTAATGCTCTTGCTAAGCAATACCAAGCATGCCAATCAACTGTCACAGGCAGTAAGAAGGAACAGAGGGCGTAGGGCCGGCAGCGCCTGATATACCGCCGCATGAAACTACCACTCCACAGGGTGCCACAGCAGGCCCTACAGATACCACTAAGGCAAAAGTCTCCAACAACTGTGCATGTGGGCACACACACACTAGAATGGAATCAACAAGAGCAAGCACTCGAAAAAGAATAAAGGCCTCCTGACCCCAGGCTAGGGCTACCAAAAGAACTGCCATATTCAGAAAGACTCTGTAGGAATGACATACTAGGTTGAAATTCCAAGGGTGAATGTGTCACTCCTAGGAACTGATTAAAAAAACCTGATATCTACTTTCCTTTTTTACTCAACTGGGGAGTTACAAATTTGTGGCAAATTAAAAGGAACACTGATGTAATTCTGTTCCCCGACAGGATCTGGATTTTGCTCAGCCAATCTACTGTGGAATTCAGAACTCTGGTACGAACTGTTTACCAAGACATGTAATTATCCTCTGCCCACAAAAGAATTGAGCAGTGTTTGGGTTCTGATGACCCAGCAGATTGACTTAGGCAGGACACTGGAATAATTATTGTGAAGGTAAGAGTCTGCAATAGCAGGAAAAGGAATACAGAAAAATACTGGACTAGGTACATTTCTTGTAGCAGATTCAAATTTAACAGCTCACCATATCAAGTCTTATAAAAACAGAATTAAACAGAAAAAATATTGCACATTAAGAAATTTGACCCTGCTGTCATAATTCAGAATCCAGCAAGCTACAAAATGACTTTATGCTTACTGACAAAGAAACTATTTTACCTAGCAAATAAATAAAATGAGGGCAAGGACTTAAGTTCCATGCTAGATACGGTATTATATTGCCCACTCTACCAAATTATGAATATTTGGTCACCTACTCTCTCACTCATCACCCCCTTAAAGAAATTATCCATTCCTTCAAAATAAAAGCCACAGAATATTTTGGATGCTTGTTTCTTTGTTTACATATTAATTTTCTTTAACATGGTGCCTGAGTAGTCAAATCTACTCTACATGCTAGAAATTAAATAGATATATAGAGGGAATTATTAGCTGTGTCCAGGAGAAAGCTAGTGGTGTCTGTTCTTATAAAAGACTATCACTATGGTATCCATTACTATTTTGTCTGCTCCTTAGTTTATTGCACATCTTGTTTGTGCACCTTGTATCTAAGCAATGACGGTCAACATGAAGGAAATACAGTGAAGTAAGGCTCACATTATGAGAAAGAGAAAATCACTCAATGTTTTATAATGGCAACCCAAAGAAGGATCCATCTTAGAGAAGTATTTTGAAGGTTTATATCTCCACCCCAAATTAAGACAATGACTTTTTTTCCCCACCTTCACGGGCCATTTATTTGCAAAACTGAACATGCCCAGGGTTTTGTTCCCTTGTTTAGTGATGTAATATTAAAATGAGGAGATAAGTGTAGGGTTGTACATGTTTAGAAGCCAAATAGGTAGCTTTGGAAGAAAATAGGAAAGCATATACATGATTCATCAGTTTTGTGCTATTTTCCATAAAATGAAAGTACCAGATTGTATTTCTAAACAACATTTAAATCACTTTGTTTCAATTTAACAAAAATCTTTCTATGATCATGAAAACTGGCAACTAACGTATCTAGTATCTTTCAGCAAAGCCAACATGACGTATACAGAAACTAAATTTATTTTTCCCTTACTCCTTCTCTTTCTACTCATTAAAATGCTGGGGTTAATTACAGGTAAGAAAAGTTTGACAGATTTTGGAATCAGCAGGCAGTATATGGACTGGGGATCAGTTATAAAAAAAATAAAATATTCAAGTAATTGCAAATTATTTCTTTTTGTATCAAAAAAATGAATGCAGGCTTTTGGCACTCATTAGGTTGCAGGTGCTTATCAAACTGATGAGAGATTGGGGAAGGAAATCCACAAGTTCTTCACCTAGGATGCCAGATTATTTATTAATTATTATTATTCTTAATGCATCATCACAGGCCCCACCAAGAACCTGTGCTTGAACCACATGCAGTTCATTAGCCTGTCATTTTTGCCTGTATTATATTCTACTAAAAGGAATTAGGAGCCAGATTTACAGGTCTTTGAGCCAACATTTATAAGGAACATGAAATTTCACTGAAATTACTTATTTTTGTAGAAGAACAGTACTGATTTGTAATTACAAGGACGATGGTTTTAAAGGTTTTTGAAAAAAAACTATATACCTACAGTAAGCAGATATTTGTCCTCCTTTTTAAACCCGAGATAGCAAGTGAAAAATTTAAATTGCCCCACCACCAGTATCTATTTCCTGTAATTAGAAGGAATACTAGCAGTGTACAGTAACTCCTCACTTAAAGTCATCCTGGTTAATCTTGTTTCGTTGTTACATTGCTGATCAATTAGGGAACATGCTCGTTTAAAGTTGTGTAATGCTCCCTTATAACGTTGTTTAGCAGTCACCTGCTTTCTCCACTGCTTGACGGAAGAGCAGCCCGTTGCAGCTAGCTCGTGGGGACTTGGAACCAAGGTGGACCCGCAGCCCCCACATCAGCTCCCCACTCCCCTAAGTTCCCTGTGCAACAGCCACCCAGCAGGCTACCAGTTGCCGGCAGTTCATCTGTCTCTCTCCCCACTGCCCTCTGCTGCTCCTGCCCTCTGCCTTGGAGCTGCTCCCGGGAGCCTCCTTGCTTGCTGTGCAGGGGGTGGGGGGACAGGGGGCTAATGTCAGGGTGTCCCCCTCCCCCCTACTCCTGCCTCCTGCTTACCCTGTCTCCATATAGGGCAGGATGGGGACAGGACAGGGCTCAAGACGGAGAGAGCTTTCTGGCTGCAGCAACTTCCTGATTTTTTTTTATTTTTTTTTTTTAAGGCAATGTACTTAGAGTGGGGTCAGCATACTTAAAAGGGGCAATGTGTACCTCTCCCTCTCTCCTACACACAGGGTGCGTGTTTCTGTCTGCCGTGCTGTCTCCCCTCCCTCCATTCATGCTGCCTTGTAGAGTGTGAGGCTACATTAACAATGTGTTAACCCTTACGGGCTCAGCCGAATGCTAGTTCATCATTTAGCAGTAAGGCATTCCCTGGGAAATATCCCACCCTCTAACTTCACCACCTCAAACCAAGCTTCACAATTCGCTTAAAGTCACATTTTTTCAAGAAAAAAACTACAGCGTTAAGCGAGGAGTTACTGTACTAGCCTTAACCTGCAACCAGGTAGACAGGTGGAATTATTCAAGACCAGTAATGCATAATTAGTAGTAAAAGTACTAAGGTTCATCAAATCATTCTCTATAATTACAAAACACCAAAGCTACTTTGAGCAGCAAGAGAATTTAATTACTACTAGAGCGTCAAGAAACCCTAACACTGGTGCAGCTCATAGCAAAACCATTTACATGTAAAGAATGTTTTTGTAATTTATTTTATATTGACTAAATAGGTCAGATGTAGACCTTTATGCTTACCATTTTGGCATAATGTGCATTCATTGGATCAGCATACTGAAGCAAGGCCTGAAACTGATTGTTCTTTGTGAAGGTGATAATCTTCAAGACAGTTCCAAACTTGGAGAAAATCTTAAATAATAAAAATAATAATAATAATAATTAATAATTCAGCTACAGTACACAATTTTAGCTCTTGAGATACTGTTTTTCAATAATATTTTATATTAGAAATTAAATAAATACTTCTCAGTTCTATCAGAATACATGTTCTGGGGGCAAGTTCATAAAATATATTTTCTACTGGACACTAACTTCCTCCCCATCCGCCAAAAAAAAAGAAAAGTTAATTCTCTCCAAGAGCAAGAGTCACTGTTTGTCAAGCTATATGCCACAGATCTTGCTCAGAACTGGCATCAAGAGAAAGGGCCTTTGTTCTAGACCTCCAGAGATGCTGGAATACATGGGAGTTTTGGTTTGAGAAGTGGAGTTTCACAAAGCAGTTGAGAGCAGGGATTCACAAGCCGTCTTTGAGGATGATGGGATGGACTGCACCCTCAGCAAGTTCGCAGATGACACTAAGCTGGGGGAGAGGTCTCTTCCAACCTTAATCTTCTATGATTCTATGACAGCTTGAAGTACTAGGTGCAAAGCTGGATGAATTCTATGGGTTCAGTAACTGAAGATCTCTTCTAAACATCTCATGTAGCCATGTTTTTTTTTGAAACCACAAAAGTAACTGTCCATGAGATCTGAAGCTCAAAATGCTACATAATTTGTCAAGAGTAATCAGTGTGTACAAGACGATATCCCTGCCTCAGATAGCTTACACAGAAAGACAGAAGATCCAGTGAAAGACTCAGTAGAAGGAGAAACTGAACACAAGTTTTCCCCTCTCTCCACTTCACTCTGTCATCTCTTGTCTTATACTTATGTTGTAAGCTCCTCGGGGCAGGGACCATCTTTTTGTTCTGTGTTTGTACAGAGCTTAGTATAATGGGGTCCTGGTTGCTGACTGGTCCTCCTTGGTGCTACAGTAACCAAAAAAAATAAAAAAATAAAGGATCTGAATAAGAAGAATGTGGGGAACACATTGGAATTGGAGAATATCCATGCATACGACACTGCATGCGAGACAGCAGAAAAGGGAGTGGAAGAAAGAAAGGGAATGTTGTTGGAAGAACATGAACAGCAAGGAGGAACGCAACAAAACACTAGATCCAAGTGTGAGCACAGTTGTGCAGGGCATGGACAGTAAATTTAAACATATACATTGGATGTGAAGAAACCCACAGAGCTAGTTAGAAGGAAGAACAATGATCTGGTCAACAGATGAGGAAAATAACATGGCTGCTGATGTCTGGACCAACTGGGGGTCAGCAATATGGGTAACGATGTATAGGTGGTTAAAGTAATCAAGAATGGAGGCAAGAACATGGACTAGTCTTTTAAACATTAGAATGAAAAGGAAGGGCTGAATGTATCCCCATCCACTGTCAATATGGTCAACCACAAACCTATGGCTAAAGCTGTGAATCTGTCATATCACAGAAGTCAGATTCCGTGACTTTCTGTGACTTCTGCAGTGTCTGGTGCTGGCTCAGGGGCTGCCTGAGCTGGGCAGCCCCTGGGTCAGCAGCAGCAGCAGTTTGGGTTTGTGGGAGGGAGCTCAGGGCTGTGGGCAGGGAGTTGAGGAATTCAAGGAAGGGGTGGTGGTGTGTACCTGGGAGGGGGGGGGGGGCCCTCCCCAGCTCGCACTGGCATGGCTCCGTGGAGCTCTTAGGCAGTGGAGGGTCTCCATGCTGCCTGCAGGCCCCACCCCCGCAGCTCCCATTGGCTGCAGTTTCCTGTCAATGGGAGCTGCGGCAGCTGGTGCTTGTGGCAGGAGGAGCAAAGCCCCTGCCCCCGCCGCATAGGAGCTCTAATTACATGGAGCCAGGTAGGAAGCCCCTGCCAGCCCAGCCACATCCCCTTTTCTCCCCCAGTACCAGCTGTGGTCCCGGGCCACCTTCCCAAGATTGCCCACAGGCCCCAGGCCCCCCCACCCCAAGTTTTAGTCGGGGCAGGTATTTTTAGTACCAGTCATGGACAGGTCACGGGCCATGAATTTTTGTTTAGGGCCCGTGATCTGTCAGTGACAGTTACAAATACTTTTAGTAAAAAACACATAGCCTTACCTATGACTGATCACCCTAACCACTTGCCTAGTTTTTAGGCCTCCCAAGCTTACGGTTCCTACACTACAGCCATCATCTCTTTGGTAAAGGACAGAACAGGAATCTCTATTAGTCTTTTCATCATGCATCTTAACATTAACCAGGGGGTTGCTGCTGATAAAGCACTTCCCCTTACCCAGGGGCTAAGTATACAGTTTCTAGAACATACACTTCCTTCAAATCATATAAATTAGGTTATTTATAGGTAAATATTACAACTAAAATAAAATTATGTCAGTCTGACAGTCGAAAAAATGATGACACCGAATATTTACATAAAGTCTTAGGAAAACTGTATACCCAGGTATGAACTATCAAAAAATTGGCAGAAAAAGTAACAATAAAGTATTCCAGTTTTGCTGTTTCTTCCTCAATATGCTGTTTAGAAGTCCGTATCCAAAGAAGCAGGAGGATCAAAAGAAGGCACGGAAGAGTGTCACTAGTAAGAATAAATTTGCCATTTTCAATTAAATCCATTCAAACATGTTTCTATAATAACTGACTACAGGTCGTCTTGAAGTGGCAATCCTCATACAAGTTAAACACCCAAAGTACAATGCTGGGACAAAGCATTACTGGATTTACACTAGAATTATAGATATTTAATAACCATTTGTTTCCTCTCCCCACACCTGGTTACCTGATACAGCACTTCCAAAGTGACAGGGTAGAAAAGGTTTTCAACAATAATTCGGAGAACAGAACTTTGACCTGGAAGGAGTCCACCCTCAGTAGCAGGAGCACCTGTAAGGGCTAGGGCTCCAGACTGCACAGCATTCACTGCTTGCAACGCAGCTTGGGTTCTCTGAGAAAGAGGAGGAAGACAAGAGTTAATGTACATAAACAATTCTCACACAAATAAAGTACATAAAAATATTGTTTATCAGTTTAAGTTCTAGAGACTTATACTGTACTTGTCTTTAGAAAATATTCACACAGGACTCCAATATGTAACTTTAGGTAAGGAGTACAGTCAAGTTATTTGGAGGAAGAACACCATACAGTACTTGCACACACAATCTGCAGCAACAAAAAAAATGGCAGACTACCTTCAATATTCATTGTGTTCCTCACTTTATTTATGATGATGTGTTGGACTAATAAAGCCTCGTTTTTACAACTCTATTTTTAAATGAGCGGAAAGTTCCAAAGACCTAGGATAAGACTTTCAACACACCACAGAAGCCAAGCTGTGTCAGTCCTGTCCCAACAAGCAAATAGTGCACTGGACTGGGACTCACTGCACTACCACTCACCTGCTGTATGACCAACTCATTTTACCTCTCTGCCTTAGTTCCACTATCTGTAAAATGGTAATAAGGATACTTACCTTCCTTTGTAAAGCTATTTGAGATCTATGGATGAGAAGCACTAAATAAAAGCTTTTTATGAATATACTATGTTACCGCTACCATTCAGAACCAATAAAGGATAGAACTGGTCTACTGTTGAGCAGTGGGACTCCCCCCACTGCATTTTATTATAATGGTGTATTTTGCAAAAATCATGCATCGTGCAAACACAAATCTAAAACTGTATAAAATTATGTATTTTGATTGTTAATTAAAATGCTTACTTGATGTGGTGTTTGTTTTTCCCTTTATTAACTTCTCACATACGGAGGGGAAGTAAGTCTTCTGAAGACAGAACTGTCAGCCAGATTGCTTTAGGTTTGATTAGAAACATGTGTTCTATTCACAATCACATGTACTTTGGATATACCTGGCCTCAGCCTGCTATTCTGTACCCTTTCACGTTCCTGAGGTATGCTGCAACACGCTCTGTGAGGCAACTTTAAGCAGACTGCAAGCCAGTGGGCCAACTCACCAGCCACGGCATCAAAATCACTTCCAACAGGATTTCAATCCCTATTCTTCAGGAATTGATTTATAGTTTGAACTTTTTGAAAAATAAAACTCACGCCCTTTCTCCTGACCTGGAGTCTCCTACAGGAGTGTATCTACTCCCTCTTGGCTTCCCAGGTCATCTGCCTTTCTACTCCCTTCTACTGGAGCCTTCCTCCACCATACTGACTTCCAGACCTCTCAGCCTGCTCTCTGCAGGGTTGCATACTCAGGCTGTCTGCTTGGAGGCTAAGGAGAGCCCCACTTCTTCCTAACCTCAGTTTGCCCTTTATATCCCACCAGACCTACTCTCAACTTTCTACCATGTGACTTCTAAGACCCGGAAATGTGAGCTAAGCCCAGCACAGGGCGAAGCTGAGCAACAATTCCCTTAAAAGCCTCATCCTGGGACACTGATACTATGAACTGTGAATGCAGGCATAAGCAGAACTAGTTACTACCAACCCCTCTACCAGATCCTCTAAATTGACATTCAAAGGCAAGAGATAAGAAACATGAGTGCAGAAAAATTAAATGGCAAAAAGGTTCATTAATGCAGAGTTAAGGATGCCCAGTGATAGTGGGCAAGTTTGGCAAAATTCAAACATCTGAAAACCAGGAAATACAGAATTAAGGTAAACGTCCACACAATTTTAACAATCTTAATCTAACACAATCTTAAAAGCTGGGAACAGCTACTGGAAATTATCTGCATGTACTCCAGCTGCATTCACTGTGTTAGGTGAGCATGTTAAATGGTGGAGGAGTAAGTTGGAACAGCTTGGAAGAGCTGTGATTGTGAGATGAAGAGGCCTGGGAATTTGTTTAAAGCACATTACAGAGCTGTGACTGTGCTATGAAGAAATCTGGGTCTGAGTCCCCGCCATGTGTGTTGTCAAAGGAAAGAGATGTATCTGTACCTACAGGTTCTCAGTCTGCATCATTTCAACACAGAGTTGTGTATGTTGTGTCATAGAAGGACACTGGGGTTTTCTTGCCATGGGTACTGTCAGTAGTGAGGTGGGATATAAAAGACTGTGCATTTAATAGCGATATGGGAAAGGCGAGGTTACTTACGTCATACAGTAAGTGGAGTTCAAGGTATTTGTCCCTATGGCACTTTACTTCAGGTGCACATTTATCCCATGCACCTTTGATAGCAGATTTTTGGCAGCGGTGCCTTTTTGGCCCATTCATGTGCTCTAGGCATCCTCATACCCCAGACTGAGGAGATAGACAGACATGTGGATGAATCACACCTCAGGTCCTACTCCAAAACAGAGGGAATGGAAAGCAGGTAGTGGAGCAGCACCCATAGGGTCAAACATCTCAAAGAACTCCAGTTACTGTACAAGATAAACAATCTCTCCTTTTTCAAATCGTGTCCCTTTGGGTGTGCCACTCCAGGTGACTCCCAAGCAGTATTTCCTGAAGAAGGCAGAAGTGTCCGAGAAGATTCTAAGACTGATGGCAGAACTGCAGTGCTGAGAGGCACATTTGCTCTAGAGGCGTACACTAAAGTACACCTCTACCCCGATAGAACGCGGTCCTCAAGAGCCAAAAATCCCTACTGCGTTATAGGTGAAACCCCATTATATCAGGGTAGCGGCGGCAGGGCTCCAGCGGTGATTTAAACAGCTCCGGGCTCTGGCCGCTTCAGGGAGCCTGGGCCCTTTAAACTGCTGGCCAAGCCCCGCTGCTGCAGCTCCGGGGTAGCGGTGGCAGGGCTCCAGCGGTGATTTAAAGGGCCTGGGGCTCCCCGCAGCAGCCAGAGCCCTGGGCCCTTTAAAGCGCCACCCGAGCACTGCTGCCAGAGCCCCGGGGTTACCGCGCTATATGCGAACCCATGTTACATCAGGTAGAGGTGTATAATGTTTGGAGACCGTATGAATGGAAGCCTAAATGGCAGCTCTGCAAATTTCTGCAACGCTACGTGTTTTTAACAGTGCCATGAAAGTAGCTTGAGATCTGATAGAATCTGAAGTTGGGGTTGTTCCAGATCCTCAACCAAAAACATCAAAATTGATGATCAGCAGAGGAAAGCTGGGTAGTAGTGATCAATACAGAAGACAGATTACTTTTCTGATATTTAGATCTCTTCTTGGGTAGCTCAGTAGATCGATGGAAGGTACGGAATTAGACTGGTCAGGATCTCTGAGCCATCTGTGACCTGCTAACTCTTTTGCACAGGTGTGTAGATCCCAAGTGAGCAGTGTGGACCTTGAACCCTTGAGGGTATACCAAGGATTAATCAGTAGACTCACTGAAGAGCTTACATATGTCAAAGGGAACGTCCTCTACAGTGGTCTGAACAGTAGCCAAGACCCCTGATGCATGGCAATCGCTATAGAAACAGAGCAAGCTGCAATATCAGCTGCATCCAGCAAAGCCTGTAACAAGGTCCTTGTTAGGAGCTGATCCTTAGTGATGATCGCGTTCCACTGGTCGGTTTTTGATGTTCCAAGTGTACAGATATTCAATAAATTACATTTGCTGTAGTTGATGTGATTACATTTTATCATTAAAGCTTGGTAATTTGCAATCTTGTACTGTAGCATCGTGAAAGAGTAGCTCTTGTAATCAAAGACATCTGGGCATTCTTGGTCCTCCATCATAAAATGTTGCCTTGGAATGATATCTGCTGTGCTTGTTGAGAGCATCAACCACCAAAAAGTTAGGAAGGTGGTGTGTAAACAAAAATTTCGAATTTTTCACTGAAACAATTTGTCAGCTCATTTACATGCAGGTGAGACGGTGACATGAGGTCTCTAAAACGGTTGGCCCTTGAGAAGACCTAGGATTTTTTGGAAGCAGGTTCTGTCTGAAGAGATCTGGTTCTCCCTTTCCTAGCAGCTCTACTGTGTTCTTGTCCTGCAAAGATCTTCTGGTGAGAGGGTCAACAGGGCAATATGTTCACTTGGAATCCATTGCATGGCGGGAAGGGGGAGTATCTGGCCCAGATCAGAGCCTGTTATGGGTGTTGTATAAGCCAATCTGTCTTAGGGGTCTGGGCCTGGAAAGTGGAAAATCCCCACACAGGGGAACAAAAGTGAGGTGTTAATTTTGAGTCTTAAAAGCCACAGATCTTGAGAGGCTCAGGGAGAACTCAAAATTTAACATCCACTCTTACTGTTCCCACACACACAAGCTTGGGCAGAAGAGAGAGGGGCATGCTTTCATAGCAAAGGGTCTTTTGAACCGCAGGACCAGCTGAGGAAATAACTAGAGTAAAGTGTGATTGGTCTGTGTGACCTTGAAGAAGTGAACTGTAAACCCAGAGCTCTCACAACATCTGAATGCCGGGAAAGCGTGTGCTTAAGGTACTGGGGAAGAGGGGGGTCCGCACTAGTCCTGGGGGACCTAGAGCAGCTGTCTGTCAGGTCTCATTCCTGTGAAGGATAACAGAAAGCCTGTGCCTAGAAAGCGTGCCAGAAAGACCAAGGAAAGAGGGAGTACTGCAACCGACTCAGACCAACGGAAGCTTAAGAGCAACGGAAGCTTAAGAACACACAGTTTAAAGTGCCCCACTGTGGTGGTCACAAACATAGCAGCCTGGTGAGTCTACAGCAGAGGGAGCTTTACCAAGGCTATATGACAGCTACAGGCAGTGAAGAGAGAATCTGAACTAAAATGCCAAGACCTACATCCCTGGACAGGGGAAAAAACAGAACAAATACAAAATGAGACGAAGAGACAAGAGGAGAGAAGAAAAGAATAAACCAAGTGTCTTATCCACCACAATGAAGTGAGTTTGTCATCTCATCTCCTAATTCTGTTGCAAATATTACTGTCATCTGACCAGGCATCATATTTGCCACAGAAAAAGGGTGGAATTGGGACTGAGAAAGACTCTACAACAAAACATGGTCCATAAGAGAATGTGCCACAGAAGCAATCGCCAGTATGACAATGAGAGAACCACTGGTGTAAATGAAAATTTTTAATTCTGATACTGAACTGTAAGTGTGCCACACAATACGCTTTTCAATTTTCACCTTGATCATCATGAATACACAGCACAACCAGCTGTCTCTAGATGCCACGCAGGAATCATACGAAAGTCTCACAGACATGTACTGCTACCGATCTGTTTACTTTCATACAACTGTAGATTTTCTGCTAAATAGGTATACAAGAACACAAGAAAATTCTTCAACATGCTGTGCTCCAGAATGCACAAGCATATGAATTAAAAGATTAATATCTTTGATCCCAATGCTTCTAAAGATACTGTGCTTTCCACGTAAACCAAGCTTCAATAACTCCTTGACACAGGCAGTTTTGGTATTTTTACTTTTATCAATGGAGTACTCAACATGGAGAATCTGATTCTTATTTTCTGCTAGAAAGTCTATGAGTCCACAATGGAGATGACAATTAGGGAGTTATTAATCCTTAGACCAATATCCTGGGAGAAAGTTCCTGAATTATGACTTCCAAAATTGTTAATATTAACAGCACAATTAACAGAATTGTGAGAAAGAGGCAATGAGCATCTGAAGTAAAAAATAAAAGTTGCTTTAAAAAATATAAGGAATCTGGAAGATAGTTATTCCACAATGACTGGAGTTTCTGGTTGCCTAATTATGCTCAGGGCATCATGAGGGCAGCTTCATAATCTTGATTAGAATCAGATGCAAGGCTCTGAGATTGCCTTGCAATCCTCTGTTGTCCATTTTTTCTCTGATTATCTCATATGCTTACCATGGTGGCAACTTGAAATTCAGCGGAACTGAGGCCTGTGGGTGAGCATGCAACTCCATTCCCATCTTCCTCCATATGATGTTAAGATGTATACATTCAACTTCTTAGTTCAAGACCAGCTCTAGGTCCTCATATTCTCACACAGAAGGAGAAAAGTAGTATGGTTTGAAAAAACTATGCCTGCTAAAAGAATCTATCACCTGTGCTGTTGCCTAGAGTGTCAACTGAAAATTTATAATATTAATAGTATGCCATTTAAAAAGTCACGTGCCACTTTAGATTTTAGGGAAGCCATGAACTATCACACCTTTTGCAAGTTCTTTCATTGCTGTGATGAGGCTAAGACAGAGGGACCTGAGTACCTAGCATCTGCCCTAGTAGAAGAATGGTAGGAATGTGTAATAAGATCTAATTTTGATGTGAAGGTAAATATTTAATAGGCCTATGTCATAAAGTCACCAGAATCCAGGGCTGGCAAGGAAAACATCAAATAGCTCTATGCAGAACCCACACCCTCACATCTGCTGAGCTGTTTAAGCTGCATTGTCTTCAAATGGCTGTCCTTTGGTAACAAGTTAATACATTAAAGCTTGCAGAATTGGATTTCATGCTGTAAATTGCTAGACAACCCCAATATACTAGATAGGCGAATGATCTCTTGAGGCATGCCTTGGTGATTAAGGGAGCTGGAGGACACAGGCAAAGGTAGAACCCTCTCCCTTTGCAAGGTTTAATTTGTGCAAGAGCATCGGTCCCTGAAAGTCTCCAGAACCCTTCACTTTGCCACTGTATGAGTGCAAAGGTCCCAGAAATAGAGATATTAATCCCTAATACTGATCTGAAAGTCCATCACAGAGAGGCTCAGAGAGCAGATGAATCTCCTAACTGGTCTATCCCTTACCACACTGCCAAACATCTAATGAAGTCTCCAGAACCCTTCACTTTGCCACTGTATGAGTGCAAAGGTCCCAGAAATAGAGATATTAATCCCTAATACTGATCTGAAAGTCCATCACAGAGAGGCTCAGAGAGCAGATGAATCTCCTAACTGGTCTATCCCTTACATTGTCCCAGAACAGAAATCTATTCCCCGGTCACACTGCCAAACATCTAATGAAGTCTCCAGACGCCTCCCTCCTGGAGAACTATTTTGCCCTCTTTTCCCTCTCAAAGCTGCTGTATCAAAAGTTCTTCCAAAATGAACACAAGAAAATTAGAGCGGAGGAGTTTTTACCTGGTCATTTTTCCAGGTTTTTAAACAAAGCTGCTACCTGATCTGTGGTCACCAGTTTGGTGGTGAAGTTCATGGCACACATTAATGTATCAAATACAGAAAGCTGCATGGGAGCATTTACATGGGATTGATTTGATCCTGTCATTCTACATTGACTCACTGTGATAGCCTATCCAGGCAGGGAGAAAGCGGAGACAGGTATCTGAAAGGCCATACTAAAGTCTTTCAAAGAGAGCAGCCACAGTCTATCGGGTCTTTATGTAAAAAGATAAGTTCAAGGGCGGTGAATGTCTTGGCAAGAGACTCTATTCCTACATTGGAGAGCTTCATGAGATCCTTTGGAAAAAATGCTAGAGTTAAAGAATTGTTTGCTGAGGAGCTGTAAAAGAATAGTACAGGAGAAGCCTGCCCTGAAACATTTCAAAGGTTCCCATGTACAGTTTACAGCTTCTTTTCTCAGACTGGGAAAAACTAGCACACAATTAGCTGACAGAGCTAGCCATCGCCTTTTCTGCTGGCTCCTCTATACAAGCAGGGTAAACTGCTGTTACAGCAGCCTCTGACACTACCCAACTCAGCGTGAGAAGCCACTGCAGAATTTGTCAGCCCCATAGTAAACTATTAACCTATCTTCTAACAGTGGCCAGTGTCAGATGCTTCAGAGGGAATGAACAGCACAGAGCAATTTCAAGTGATCCAACCATTGATGAACCTATCTTCCAGGAACTATCTAATTCTTTTTTAACCCAGTTCTATTTTTGGCCTTCACAACATCCCATGACAACGAATTCCACAGGTTGACTGTGTGTTGTGTGAAGTACTTCCTTTTGCTTGTTTTAAACCTGCCGCCTATTAATTTCATCAAGTGATCCCTAGTTCTTGTGTTAGGTGAAAGGGGTAAAATAACATTTCTCTATTCACTCTCTCCATCCCATCCATGATTTTATAGACTTCTATCATCTCTTCCCTTAGTTGTCTCTTTTCTAAGGGCTGGTCCACACTAAGAAGCGGGGTCGAACTAGGGTACGCAAATTCAGCTACGTGAATAGCGTAGCTGAATTCGAAGTACCCTAGTTCGAACTACTCACCCGTCCAGACGCCACGGAATCGAAGTCCGCGGCTCCAAGGTCGACTCCGCCACCGCCGTTTGCAGTGGTGGAGTACCGGAGTCGACCGCGGCGCTTCCGGAGTTCAAACTATCGCGTCCACATTAGACGTGATAGTTCAAACTCCGAGAAGTCGAACTCACCGCGTCGACCAGGCTGGTAAGTGTAGACTAGCCCTAAGCTGAATAAACCCATTAAGTTGCAGCGCTGGAAAGCCTCCACTAGCGCTGCAACTCAAGTGTAGCCATACCCCCAGTCTTTTAAATCTTTCCTCATATGGAAGCTGTTCTATACCTCTAATCATTTTTGTTGCCCTTCTCTGTACCTTTTCCAATTGTAAAAAGCTTTTTTGAGATGGGGTGACCAGAACTCCATACAGTATTCAAGGTGTGGGAATATTGTGGCTTTATATAGTGGCATTATATTTTCTATTTTATTATCTCTTTCCTAATGGTTCCTAACTTTAACATCATTTTTTTTTCTTTTTTTTCCTACTGCTGCACACTGAGTGGATGTTTTCAGGGAACTATCCACAAAGACTACAAGATCTCTTTCTTGAGTGGTAACAGTTCATATAGACCCCAGACTTTTGTATGTACAGTTAAGAACTTTTTTCAACGTACATTCCTTTGCACTGAATTTCATCTGCCATTTTGTTGGCCAGTCATCCAGTTTAATTAGATTCCTTTGTAACTTTTCAAAGTCAGCTCTGGACTTAATTAGTAATTTTGTATCATCTGCAAATTTTGCCACCTCACTGAACATCTCTTTTCCCAGATAATTTATGAATATGTTGACCAGCACTGGTCCCAGTACAGATACTTGGGGGACCCTGCTACTTAACTCTCTTGATTGTGAGCACTGACCATTTATTCCTATGTTCTGTTTCCTATCGTTTACACAGTTACTGATCCAGGAGAGGACCTTCGCTCTTATCCCATGATTGCTTCGTTTCAGGGTGGATTTAAAAAAATTTTTTTTAAAAACCCAAACAAACCAAAAAAAAGTTTTTATTTAAATTAAGATGTTTTTGATAAAATGCTTTTTGAGGAAAAAACCTATCTAAAGATAGTTTTAATTAAGATATATTATAGCTCAAAGATATCTCATCATGGAATAGGGATTATAAATTCTAATTCTATAGTATGACACAATATAGTCATGTAATGTTTAAGAAAAGTTTTGTAAATGAGTTCCAATAGTTCACGGATTAGGGACCCATTCTTATGGGGCTCCAGGGGCTTCTGTATAGATTATTTAGGTTAATCTTAGAAGATACCAGAGATGCTTAGTTTTGCAGTTCTCAAACTGTGGATTTGTGTCACCAGAGGTAACATGCTTGTTAACAGCAAAAATGTTTTTAAATAAACAAACAGACCTCAACCCTATCATCCCTCTGCAAATTTGTGTACATAGAGTCAATCCCTTACCTCTCTCTGAAAGTGCAAAGTTTCAAAAAGTTCAATGAATAGAAGATTGTTGGGGGCGGAATAGATCTGGACAAGGAGAAGTAGTCTGGAGATAAATGTAAGCATGGAGGGACAGGCAGTAGAAACAAAAGTGAAACTGTTTGAGCAGCATATTTCAGAAGTCTTTAAGTCTTTCTGAGTGTAGCCTTCATTGATTTGAAATCTACCATACCATTCTCTCACTAGAAGGGAAAACCTATAATGGCAGCACACCGGAAAAAGAGACCCAGTTTTGGAATATTTTAATGAAGTTCCTTTACCTGTGGGTAAGACAGGCATGTGTGCAAAATGCAAACAGTGCAACAAAGAAATGCAAGGCCGGGTTGCCCGAATGAAACATCATGAGAAGTGTTCCTTCTCAGGAGGAAACTGCCTTGAAGATAATGAAAAGAACATGTCTGAACATGCAGGATCTTCAGATTGGTAAACTTTTTTATTTCATACTTCTTTCTTAAGGACTGCCAGTCTTCCTTCTGGACTATTCTTGAATTCTCATGTTTGTGCAAAACATATAGCTGTTACTCTATGGTACTATCACTTTAGATGCAGTTGTGATAAAAAATAAATAGCTGAAATAGGCAGATCTTCCTTTTACTATTTCACCTTTAAAGTAGGACTGAGTGTCAGTGAATGCAATGAGTAATACTAAATGAGTAGTATGGTAATAATTAAATAACTGCATTGACTTATTTTGTTTAGGAGAATCCATCCTTAACGTATAGGATTCTGAAGGCTCTCCACCTTCAAGATCACCATCATTTTCTATAGTTTCAGAGTTATCTGCCAATGATAGTGTTTCAGTCACATCATGTATGTCACATAGCCACAATGTATCACCTGTAGCAAAAATGAAAAAAAAAAACCTCCATCATCCAGAAACAACCATAGATAAGTTCGTGATAAAGAACCAGATTACAAAAAGAGGTAATCGATGAAAAAAATGCCCAGTTTGTTTATGCAACAAACTCTCCTTTTGGTATGATTGAGAACCCACACTTCATTAACATGGTTCAGTCATTAAGACCAGGATACAGTCCACACAACAGAGCAGATGTTGCAGGCAAATTGCTGGATAAAGTGTTTGAAAGAGAAATTGACCAATGTGCAAAAGGTCTAGAGGGTAAAATTGTTAACCTGAGTCTTGATAGGTGGAGTAAAGTCCACAATGATCCTGTTGTATGTGCTTGTGTGACAACAGAAGAAGGGAATGTCTTCCTTATAGAAACAATTGATACATCAGGAAATGCGCACACAGCAGAATACTTCATATGGCCTCCATATTTTTATGGCCTTCATATTTTTGTGCCCTCCATGCAGAAAAACACAAAAGAAATTGGGGGCAAGGGACACGCGTCTCTTTCCTGGCTGCCTAGGCTGTTCCAGTTTGGGGGAGGGGGACTGGGTGGGCGTGCCTGCGGGGGAGACATTGATTGCCATCAGGGGGCGGGGCTGGCCAACAAGTGAGAGAAACTCTGTCCCTCTCGCGTCATATTGTGGCTTGAGGGGCATGGAGGAGGATAGGTCTTTTTGTTATGCAGCGGGAAGGCTCTGTCCCTGAGGCAGAAATGTAGCAGTCTGCTTTCCTAGTAAAATGTCTAACTTCTTGAGAATTGAAAACACACTTACCATACATACTCGTTCATAAGCCGAATATTTTTGGTTAAAAAGTGACGCATCAAAGAGCGAGGGTTGGCTTATAAATGGGTCTACACCAAAATTTGGTGATTTTAAACTCTATGGAATCATTGAATTGAATATCTAATACGGGATCGGAAACCTTTGGCTTACGCCAGGGTAAGCACCCTGGTGGGCCAAGCCAGTTTGTTTACCTGCCATGTCCACAGGTTCGGCCGATCGCGGCTCCCAGTGGCTGCAGTTCGCCGCTCCAGGCCAACGGGGATGGCGGGAAGCAGCACGGGCCGAGGGATGTGCTGGCCACCGCTTCCCGCTGTCCCCATTGGCCTGGAGCGGCGAAATGCGGCCAGAGGGAGCCGCGATCGGCCGAACCTGTGGACGTGGCAGGTAAACATACCGGCCTGGCCCACGAGGATGCTTACCCTAGCAGACCGTGTGCCAAAGGTTGCCGATCCCTGATCTAATACATTGTCATTTTGTTTACCTGGAGCATCTGCAGGCATGGAGCCCCTCAGCTCCCTGTGGCTGCGGTTCACTGTTTGCAGCCAATGGGAACTGCGGGAAGGGGCACATTGGCTGGGAACGGCGAACCACGGCCACAGGGAGCTGAGGGGCTCCATGCCTGCAGATGCTGCAAGTAAACAAAACGTCCCGACCCACCAGCGGCTTACCCTGACGGTCTGGAAGCCAAAATTTTTCAACCTCTGAAATATAGGGTCGGCTTATGAAAGGGTCATACAGTTTTTGCTATTTTTACCTATCCATTTTGGGGGGGTGGGCTTATAAATGAACTGGATAATGAACGAGTATACAGGGTAAATAAATTAGTATCATGTTACTGAAAATTAATTGTTTTTAAGTTAAAGAAAATAGATTTTGTTAAAAAACACCCACATTTTGTTAATGTTTCTGGTTAATTGATCTCATTCTCTGGAGACAAATGTAGTAGCTTGTCTGCATAGTAACATTGTTAATGACATATTACTAGTTAACTGTTTCCATTCTCAGTCAATTCCCCCAGGAACATTAAATCTGTAAAGTGTGAAGGCCCCAACATTGCTGGAGTGATGTAAAGCATTATAAATCACACTAAGGGAATCAGCTAAGAAGATCTATGTGTTTTCTCACTTTTTTCCTGTGCTAAAGTGGCACAATGGGGTTAGATTTTTTACTTACCCATTAAAAAAAAAGTCTTTGTGGGCAAACAACTACCAAGCAGTCGATAAAATGTCAAGACAATCAGAACCAAGCACTTCTCAAAGTACCCAGCCCAGGTCTAGGACAATGATTAGCAAAACTGTATGACTCGTGTGAAATTCCACTTTTTTTTTTTGCGTGCGCGCTGTTCGGTGTTCTGTAATGTAATTTAAATGAAAATCCAGGATTATAACTGGAATGCAGGGTATTAGTTACCAAGTATTTGTAATTTAACTTTCATGTGTTTAGGAAATGCTGAATAGTTAGTGACTTTTTCCTGTTTTGTAGTTTAAACAACTTACCAAAACAATTGAAACTGGTGTGATTATGTTGCATTATTTTAACACAAAATTTGCAGAATTTTAAAAATGTTGGCGCAGAATTTAATTGTTTGGCACAGAATACCCCCAGGAGTATCTTGTCCACATACTTGTTGACTCAGCCATAGAATTGTAATAATTTGTGAGGCATGATTTCCCTTTACAAAAGCTGTGTTGACTCTTCAAACATTTTATCTATGTGTCTATAAATTTTGTTCTTTACTACAGTTTCACCCAGTTTCCCTGGTCCTGAAGTTAAGCTCGCTGGCCTGTAATTGCCTTTTTGTATATAAAGAGCTTTTAATGTGCAATAGCAATGTACAGACATGGAAGATGACAAGCCCCTGCCTAAGAGAGCTTACACTCTAATTTATTATTGGATGGAGTAATATCCTATCAAAGCTGACTACTCATTTTACACTGACAGAAAGCAGTTAATTAATTTAATGTTCACGAATGTACACTTGTATTCATTTTTTAAAATCGAAGTATTATACTTACAGCCTGATTAGGCAGATTGTCAGTCTTCAGTTCTCTGTGATTGGAATACTGAATATAAACAGGCTGACTGCGGAGGTGAGGTGTAACAGGAGTGTAGTAGTTCACCATAGTAACAGCAGCTTCTTCGGAAGCCATTTCCAAGAAAGCCTAAAATCAACAGAAATATTGCAATTTTCAATTTTTTTTGTTTGCATAACAGACTGAAGAAATCATTTTTCCACCAAATCCACCTTATCTGAAAACGCAACAAAGAATCCTGTGGCACCTTATAGACTAACAGACGTTTTGCAGCATGAGCTTTCGTGGGTGAATACCCACTTCTTCAGATGCAAGACTTGCATCTGAAGAAGTGGGTATTCACCCACGAAAGCTCATGCTGCAAAACGTCTGTTAGTCTATAAGGTGCCACAGGATTCTTTGTTGCGTTTACAGATCCAGACTAACACGGCTACCCCTCTGATACTTGACACCTTATCTGAAAAACTCATGTGAACTAAGAGTACAGATGTGATTTGCTCAATATTTAAAAACAAAATACTATTTACGATTTATATTTTTCAAAATACTTTTGAGACTTGCAATTACTTTAGAGTTAACCTCAAATCCTTTTAAAATTTGTATTACAGTAATAGAGCCCACAACCAGATCAGGTTTCCATAGAGGCACTAAAAATATGACATATGGAATGCTCTCAACACACAATGGAAGACATAAAATTTCCACTATCACTTTTTAGATCCAAAATTCAGAATTGCTGCCCATTTCACATTTAGGGTTTTTTGTTTTGTTTTGACTTAACATAATGCTGTATGTTCACTATGCTAATGTCTTCATACCTACCACAGAACTTCATTAGGACCTGTCCTTGTGCCTTTTGGCAGTCTACAAGTACATTTCTGTATCACTATTTTGCAAGAATTTGTTAGTTATTTTGTATATAATATTAAACTTTGTAAAATCAAGTATGTTGAAAAAACAGTCTTACTTTACCCACTCAGTAAATCTGTAGGCTCCACATCATGGTGGTTGTGACATAAAATGGATGCATCACATCAACTAAGAGAGTAATACACTGATGGTTGGGGACACCTATATTCCCACTGTCTTACAAGCACAAACATGTGGCAGGGATAGTTATATTGAACTTTAGTGACTACAGCATCCTGGTAACGAGTTTGATACATTCCTGGAATCCGGTGCCGTCCCCAACTACCCAATCATCCAAACATGAGAATATACACCTCTACCCCGATAGAACGCTGTCCTCCGGAGCCAAAAAAAAATCTTACCACGTTATAGGTGAAACTGTTATATTGAACTTGCTTTGATCTGCCGGATTGCGCAGCCCCACCCGCCCGGAGCACTGCTTTACCGAATTGTATCCGAATTTGTGTTATATCGGGTTGCGTTATATCAGAGTAGAGGTGTATGTACTCAGTTAACCAGTACTGATGGTGCACAAACTGGAAGCTGGTTAGTGTCAAATGACAACACCAAAACAAATGCCTAAAACACTGGGCTTTATTTAAAAAAATAAAATAAAGATTTCACTGTTTATTCAGGGTAAAGCTTATGTTTACTTAAGTTTTTCTTTAAATAAAAAATAAAATCTAGGTAACCATAGTTCTCTGTCCTCAGCAGGATGTCTGAGAATAGCTGTCAGCATCAGTACTCTTGTACAAGACAGACAAAAAGCTTTACTCAGCATGCTGAACAGTAAGTAATAGGATTATTCTATTTCATCTCTTCCAATAATATAAAGAATGGCATATTATGTTGGGTATTGACACAGATTTTATGATCAATACCATTGCATCATTTAAAAATGTTTTACAACTCATGTGCTAAAGTCTTGAATAATCTATAAAATAATAATTGACTCTACAATATTTCAGCCAAATTGCAATATCTAAGAGGTAAACTTGTATAGAAGTAGCGCTCTCTTGTATTTTACTCATGCAAATAACTACATACCTGGCTTTTTCCTTTTAACATTAAGAGATTGGTTACTTTGCCAAAAGGGAGACCTAATGAAATGACCTCTGCTTCAGTGACATCATTTGGAATTTTACGAAGATGAAGGACACGAGAAGGGGAGCAGGGAGATCTGTCTCCTTTAAATTTCTTGTTGTCATTCCCATTAGCTAGAATATTCGAGAAAAAACAATTACTACAAAATGCATAATTCTGAAAAAGTAGTCAGATGGTTTCCTTTACTAGTATTAAAGGTGATCATCAGTAGTTATCAATATTAAAAGAGACTCAATCTATAATCTACTCAATTAAAAACATCAAAAGTACTTAAAAATACAACAACATCTGCTCACGATTTCCTCTGCAAACTTCTGTGGTTTTAGAGCCACAGGCCATGGACCCTCTCCCCCAAGTCCCTCTTCAAGGTCCATGTGTACCATATATGTCATGTACAATAAGTTAACCAACTAATCATACATTGAAAGGCAGTTGGAGATGATAAATAAAAATTTACTCTGTGTTCTATTCTTATTCATCACCTTTTTTCTGTTGCTTATATTCCTTGATTGTAAAATCATTATGGTAGGGAGGGGGTCTAGTGACTAAAGCAACTAGTTAAACTGTGGGTACGAATATAAACAAACTTAAATTCTCACCCATATTCTTGGTTAAAAAAACAGGAAACTGACTATACAGAAAGTGTGGTCAAATGCACCTATAAATAAGAAACACTTTATTATCTAATCTTGTGTTACAAGTAGATAAAATTTCAGAAGAGTGATTTGTAAGTTGGCAGTTTCCATCTAAGTGACACACAGGTTAGAAAGCTCTTATCAGAAACCTCAGGATGTCTGTTGTGAATAGCTGGCAAAGTGCATTTTTTGTGCTTTTAATTCTACCCTGTTGCATAATAAGGAACCAGACTCTACCACATTGTAATCTGAAGGAAGAAGCTGTAACTACAAAACTTTTTTTTCCCATATTGTCACTGTCACAGTTGAGGGCAACTGTACCTATATTCCTTTCCATGGTCTAACAAGGGCACCTACTTTTAGGCTTTTGGTTCCCAGCTGTCCCCTCTCTTGAGCAGAGATTCTCCAGGCAAATCACCTGACACAGGTTGTCCCAAAAGTTCATTCTTGTTTGGCACACTGCTCAATACAGTCCCTCTGAAACTGATAACATTTCCCAGGGTTCACATTATATTCCCCCCCCTAGAGAGGTTACATACAATCACAGCCCACAGTAATACATAACCTTAGTATTTAGTACAATGGACTCCAAAAATATTTAAATTTAATTCAGTAAGGTTTTTCAAGGTTATGGTAACTGGAGTTCAAGATGTTTTGTCCACAAGGATCCCACTGCAGGTGTGCAGAAGCCTGAAATATTTTAACCACCAGTATCTGTTGGAGCTGTGTATGCACCTTGCACACTTCTGCGCCCTCCTCCCCATCAAGGCTATTAAGGGCGAAGCAGACACCATTCAGTTCTTTTACCAATACAGAAATTCAGGTAAGAACTCCATGTCAATGAATAAGGAAGGAGAGTCATGGGATCCACATGAACAAAGGCATCTTGAAAAAATTTGTTACTGTAAAGGAAGTAGACTCTGAGAAATCATCCAGAGGGATCCAATTGTAGGTGTATAACTAGCAATTACCTCCCAAGTAGGTGGGTGATAGGACTCCTATCTAAATAACTACTGTAGGACAGTCCTTCCAAACTGGGATTATGATATAGAAATTGACACAATAGAGTAGGGATTGGTAAATATAAGAACTGAACTTCAAGTGGCCATACTACAGAACTCAGAAATAGGGATTTCCCTCAAAAGCAAGCTACAAATGTCAAAGTCCTAGTAGAGCGTACCCTAACTTGAGGGGGAAAGACGGTTATTTAATGAGCAAGAAATCTTAATGTAGTTTAACTCATTTAGACTCTGAGGAAACAGCCTGCTCTTTAGACTTACCCAAAGCCACAAAGTTTGGATGATAGGTTAAATAGCTTTGCTGTAGCAAGATAAAAGGACATAGCCTTAAGAAAGTCTAGAGTGTGGAGTTTAGCCTCCACAGGAGATTTAAAAGCTTTAGGGGGTGGAAAACAGTAAGTATATAAATTGATTCATATGAAAATACGTAACCATTTTGGATATGGCTTGAATGCAACCCTGTCCTTATGAAAAACATAGTACAGAAGGCTTGCCATCAAAGTCTGAATTTCACTGACCCTGTGAGCCAAGGGAATAGCTACCAAAAATGCTATTGTAACGAAGGGGTGATATAGTGAACATATCATGGGTTCAAACAGAGGGTCCATTAAAGATAGGAGTACAACAATCACGTCCCAGGCAGGGAATGGTTCTAAATAGTGGAAATGTATGAATCATGGCCCTTTAAAAATCTAAATACTGTTGTGTGGAAAAATATAGTATGACCTCAGGATCAACTGAGGCAAAGCATTCTCACCTCTACTCAATCCATACAATGTAAAGGGGCATTATTGGACTCCATATACCACAAAAAAGTTCTCAATGAACCACTGATTTCTCACATGTAAGTTCATCCAAAAACCTAACAGAGTTTGCCTCAGTCCATTGGGCAGCTTGTAGTTACATGACATATGCAAAATTACATCTTTGGCTTCTTTAGGACAGGTAAGTTTATCAACCAAATACAGTCTGAACTTACTGGTAGAAATTCTTCAGAGAATGCTGTTCTCTCCACTTTGGTGTACAGATCCTCAGAATGGGGTCCACCACCAACTGGCCATCTGTAGCCACTATCTTAAATTCATTTTTGGTCTCTGTAGAAGCTTGTCCCATTGCAAGCCAACAAGGATTGATAGATGGCAATATTAACCTGCAAACTGACAGAGGAGTAAACTTTCCTTCATGGAAGATCTATCTTCACCTCCTTATGTATGGGTGTAGATTTAGGGAGTCCAGGCATCTTAGACTTCATGAGTTGCAGTCACAATCAAAAGATCCAAAGACCAGGTGGGTAAAAAAAGTACTCAACCTCTTGGGGTTGGGTGGGGGGTTACTCAGTACCTGCAGTTTGCCAATATAGATGTTTGAGACCTATGCAGTGGTCTGCCACAGGACCATGACAGGCTCAAGAATGCCCTCAATAGGCATGGCTAAATGAACCTGGGATATAGGTGTCTGAACTGTCATTTATTAGACTTCTTCCGCATGACCTCTCGGGGAAGCTAAAGTGTCCACCACTCTTTTAAGGTGGTCCTGGAAGGCCCTGAAATAGTCGATTGTAGATTTATTAAAATGGAGTCACAGCTTCCACTGTCCATATCATTGTCAACATCAGTTGAATAGATTAAGTCCACAAATTCTTCCACAAGGCCATCTTTCTCACTCTTCACTCCGAAGGTGCTCTGAATGGGATGGCTGAGCATCCCTAGAAAATTCTTTAAGAGGAGGCAACTTTAGTCTATATCTTGATGCAGCTGAATAAGGAGCAGAGAAAAGATGTTGACGGTTCCACAGAGACCAAGGGGGTCAGAACTGTGCCCCATATCAGAAGTGCACATGGTACCACAAAGGCAGAAACGGTTCAAGTCTTGCAGGTCCAGGATAGGTCGCAAACCGCCCTTGGCCTTTGGGATTAAAAAGTAGCTGGAATAGACCCTTGTTCTCGTACTCTGGAGAAACGACCTCCACCGCACCTAGCTGCAGTAAACCCTCTACCTCCTGAGTGAGGAAACTTCCAAGAGAAGGGTCCCTGAAGAGGGACGGGGAGGGGTAGTGGAAAGGAGGAGTAGAAAGTAACTGAAGGGTATGACCCCGTGCCACCGTACTGAGGATCCATCGGTCCGATGTTACAGATGCCCACGCAGGGAGGAAAGGAGAAAGGTGGTTGGCAAAAATAGGGGATGGAGGATTTGGGAACAGTCCAGTAGGTCACCCTTGGGCATACCCTCAAAGTGAGAAATTGCCCGCCTGCTTATTGCGGGTCAAGCTCGACTGACAGGCCTGTGAAGGCTGTTGGCTAGGATGCCGCTTGTAGTTCCTGGATTTCTTATGGGGAGGCTCCTGGTGAGGGTGGCTCCTCTGGTCCTGACGCTGCTGCGGCTTGAACCGCTTACAGCACTAGTGCATGTGGTGAGCGCACACCCCTAAGTTGAATGGACATGCGCAAGCACTCGAGGAACTACTAGTTCTAACATCTTGAAGGACAGTGACCAGAAACAATCAGTTCAGTTCACTAACTACAGATAATACTTCCTTTGTTTAATGAGTCTTAAATGCAAAACGTGTTTTGATAACTTTTTTCCTTCATGAATCCAGCACATTCAAGGTAGTTTTATTTAACTAATAAACATTTTTAAAATGCTGGTTTTGTGCATTTTTAATTGATTTCCATTTTCCGTCCAAATGCAGCTTGATACATGACAAGTGAAAAATTAATCTAGGTAAATAAGAAATGTGTCATTCACTATTTTCTAATGTAATAAAAAGTAAAAAAATTAAGAATCTAAGTGTATGTTACAATTTATTTAAGCTATTACAACCAGAACCTCCACCAAATTAAGTGTAAATGCTACATAGAGTTGCCTATCAAATTATTTTAATGGTTACTACCCAATAAGAATAAACCATTTTTTTAGGAAAATAACTAAAAACTACATATGAAAAACAAGATTAAAATTTTTATTTAAATGAAGGTTTCCTGCTTGCTGATAGAAATCAGTACACCCTACAAAGGAAGCGACATCCAGAAAAAGAGACACTTGTTCTGAAGTGATAATCAGGTCGGCAGGAAATGTAAAAGTAGCCTCACTGGATTAAAAAGATGGTATCTTTGTCAACTATATTATGACCAATGGTGCCTGTTATCCAATATATGTTAGGTTTAACATACACTACATCAATAGACATTATGCGCATAATAAGTGTTGGGAAGTTATGTTAACTGAATGCATTATGCCTGTCCCACAGTTCTGTTTATCCACGTCAAGCATCTCAACACTTTGCAAAGATGAAGTCAGCTTTGGCATTAGAAAAATAGGAAACTCGTCAAAGCAAAGACTCATGAAAACCATTGTACAGAGTACAGTTAGAGAGCACTTTCACGGCTCATCAGCACTTCAAATGTAGTACTCAGAACGAAATATGGGAGAGAACAGGACAAAGCCAGGACAAAAATGGTAAAAACTAGTGGGTTAAGCAGTTTTGTAACTTGTAAAAATCATATTACTAGGCAGGGCCAGCTCCAGGGTTTTTGCCGCCCCAAGCAGCGAAAAGGGGAGGGTGGGGGGGAGGAAGAGGGGGAGAGCCGCGATCGGTAGCAGCTCCACCACACCGCTTTCTTCTTCGGTGGCAATTTGGCAGCAGGTCCTTCCCTCCGAGAGGGGCTGAGAGACCCACCGCCAAATTGCCAAAGAGCCTGACTTGCCGCCCCTGCCCGTTGACCGCCCCAAGCACCTGCTTGCTGAGCTGGTGCCTGGAGCTGGCCCTGCTACTAGGTGAAATGCATACCGTCGAAGCATACCTTCTGTGAAAGGTGAACATGCTGCAAGAATTCACTTCACTGAAGATAGTTATGTACATCTCCTTTTCATATTGTACTGGTTTGTCTTTAGACAGATTAGGTTAAGTTTGGTTATTTGATCTCTTGAACATTTTTAAGAATGAATGTCAAATGGAGTCAAACAATTGGTACTGGTATATTAACTAAAAGGCATAGCCAAAGTCTTAGAGGTCTTATCAGGGTGCAATACTGATGATTCTGTGGTACATGGCACTCATGCTAATTGTGCAGATCAATCTATGTTGGTTACCAAAGATAGAGGATGCAGTACTGCAGCTGAAGAACGTGATTCTGGGAGTCTATTAAGATTCATGGTACCAATGTGATTTCAAAGGAGCCTGCTTAGACAAGTCAGCACTTTTAGCCTTCTCACTCATTATCAGCAATGGTACCAATGCTAAGCCTCATCTGGAGATCTTTGCTTCCTCCTGCCTGGGGCAGCAGGAGTCAGACTGACTGACTGAACTAAGGAAGACTGATGGAAAGCTCATTGTGCTTGATAGAAGCATGAGATCACAGAGTCAGACAGACAATCTCTTAGAGCCCCAGAGTCAGAGACATATGCATTGTCTTTTACACCAAATATTACTTCAAAGGGACATCACGAGCCCCGTGTGTGCACTGTGCTTACAAAAAGAATCACAATTGGCACTTAGTAGGTATACAAGACTTCCATATACAAAATGCATATTTGTATTTTGTATGTGCATAGCTCTCTCCTAGAAAACGGCAGATTTTAAAGCCCGGAGACCTGCTCACCACTATTGGATCTTATTCCTTGGTACTGAGGAAAGACTCAAAGAAAAAAAATAATCGAAAAAAGTCTTCTCTAATAAAGGAAACAGACTTCAGTAAAACTTCAAAAACTACACTACATACTATATATGTATATAAAAACATACTAACTAAACTAAGCAACCCGTACAACCACATTTTGAAGCGAAAGCTGAAGAGATGAATGCACAGTGAAGCAGGTGGTCTCAAAGAACCAGGCCTCTTCGGCTAGCATTGCCTCATCAGAATTGTTCTGGTTTTCATCTTTCTCAATCTTCTGATTCACTCTTAACAATGGAATGGGAGGAAAGCATAAAGAAAGGGTACTTGAGAATTTCTACAGAGATTACTGGTTTGATCATGCCTCCTCAGAGGAGGTAATCCTTTGTCCATTATTATATCAATGAAACTGAGTGACTTCACCAGTGCTGAACAAAATAATTTCTGGTGTTTTTAAATTTAGTTCTATATCTCTTTTTGATTATTTGTGGGTCCCACTGCTCTGTAGTACATCTTTGTCCAGGTTTCAAAGAAGCAGGAAATATGTCCACCAATCAGAATGGGTTCCTCAGGTTCTAATGGGTGGGTTATGTAGATTGGATTCTAGAATCCAACACCACTCATTAAACAGCCAGATGGGTCCACTACAGAGTGAATCTAGGCACTTTTGCTCCCCAAGGGCCTGAATTTGCTGTCTCTGCGAGAGTCTAAGACTCGGGGGGGGGGGGGAAAGGGGGGCGCTGCTCATAAAAAGGTTACATGAGAGTATGAAGGAAAAAAAGAAAATCAGATTTCCTGAAACTGTGCTAACACTGATAAGCTGTAAAACCATGGTAAACGTTACAATTATTTTCTTAAATATACCTGTAGCTGGAGTAGAATTGCTCATGGTAAAAGGCCCGTTAGTGATACCAGAAGAAAGAAGCTCGTCAGATCCACGCTGAAAGATAAAATGCAAGATCATCAGCAAAGGCACTTCTGGGCAACAGCCAATCTTTTAATATAACTAATGAATGACTTTAATCACTGACTTTCCTATTTTTACATTTCACAATTGTTTTTAAAAGCTGCCCACCACACATTTTTGTGAGATATTGAAGAATGTGCATTTCAACAACGAAGAGAACAAATGCAAATGTTGTCAGCCAGCCACGTCACTCTAGTTGGCCATTATACTTCAAGGTGCTAATGTTTTCTGAAAATGAACTTAGCTATATTAAACTGAAGACTGACTAAACTACTACTTATTCTACTATAATACAGTTTATATTTAATATCAAGATAAGCAGCATTTAACCATATCCAGATTTGATCTGACCTACCATAAAACAAGTCTACCAAGAGATATACAAGGATTCAATATCAATTTAAGCAACACAAAAATGAACAATTTTGAAAAGATACAGTATTTAGTTGTAAACAGGTCACTAGTCATTCAAGGCATCATGCCTGTTGTACATTACAACAGCAATATAGTATTTGAAAAAGTTCATTATGAAGAATGTTACTGTATTTCCAATAGTCACTTTAAAAAGTTGACTCCAACTGTTAATATTAGCTGATGACATATCTGGGTTTAGTCCATTTTGTGACCAAGACCTGCAAAAGTTGTATTTTTAAAAAAAAAATTTGGAGGGAAGTATGGTGGGGTGTTCAGCCCACACTAGACTGGAAAGGTTAATGAGGCCGAGAAGGGGCCAATTAAGTGAACAGATCATAGCTGATGAGAATTAGGTAGCCTAAGTAACCACAGATTGATGAAGGAACCCAGCTGAGAAGGAACAGGCAGGGCTAGTATAAAGCCAGGAGGTTGGTAGCAGAAAAGGACTGCAAGGCAGGAGCCTGTAGTCACACTCTGGTTTTTAGAGAGGGCAGGAAGGAAACCCAGGTGTGAGTTTAGAAACCCAGGGACTGCAGACCCTGAAAGAAGGGTTTAAAGAATGAAAGTCTAAGATGGAGGTGGAGTAGCAAAAGTCTCAGGGAAAGGGCAGCAAAGTAGGACTTCACAGATCAGGTCCCTAAGCTGGAATCCGGAGTAGAGGGCAGGCCCAGGTTTCCCAACCAGCCACTGGGGAAGTGGCATAGTCAGGGCAGAGAGGGAGAAAGTGGCCATTTTGGATAACTCCTGGAAGGGGGAAAGCACAGTGACCTGGCCGGAGGGCAAAGCCACGAAGAGAGCACCTTGAGTCACAGAGGGAGAGGTGGCAGGGTGAGAATGAGCAACAGAAAGGGGTGTGGAGGGGTGTCGTAGCTGGAAGGAGCTAATCCACATAAGAGTGAGGTGGCACCGTAGCAGGGAGAGAATTCAGTTATAGAAGAATACAGACAAAGGAATGTTTTAGTTGAAAATTTAAATCCAAAGCCAGTTAAGACACTTTTTAAAATGGATGCTTCTAAATCAGAAGATAAGGCCAAAGAGACATCAAATCATCTTGTCTGACCTCCTGTATGTCACCGGACACCAACACTTTCTGAGCACCTGCACACTAAACCCAACAACTGAAAATAAACCAAAGTATTACAGTTCACAGAAGACTAAAGTATTATGTTCCACGTGCAGAGAATAGGAGGGACCAATGGGGCACCGTTGCCCAAGGCTTCTGCAATGGCAGGGAAACAATTATATAAGATCTACCCTCTATAATATTGGCAAGTGACCTGCACCCACACCTTAAAAAAAAAGTAGTAAATATTCCCCCTCTCCCAGTTCACTGCCATTCTGATCTGAAGAAAATTTCTTCCCAACCCTACATATGGTGATCAATTAGACCTTGAGTATATGAGCAAAAACCAACCAGCCAAGCACTTGGGAGAAAGAATGTTTGGTGCTACCCAGAGCCCCATCCCTCTCCATCCAAAGTCCTATCTCCAGCTGTGGCCATCCCTGGTGCTTCAGAAGATTAAAAACAAACACACACACTCTTGGGGGGAGAGGGGAGAATCCCCTCCTGGCCCATACATGTGGTTGTCTGAAATCCTGAAGTATGAGCTTTTAAGGACATAAGAGAAATAGGAAGTGAACCCCAAGGCTGATGAACCCTGCCCCTTACTCTCACAAGCAAACCCATCATACAATCACATCCATAAATTTGTCCAGTTATTAAAACTAATGAAGTTGCTATTAACTATCTCCTATTGGGTGGCTGTTCCAGAAATTCACCCCCCATGGTTAGAACCCTTTTAATTTCCAGCCTGAATTTGTTCATTGCCACTTTATATACTTTTTTTTTCTTGTGCCAATATTGCCATTTATCTTAAAAGATCACCTTCCCCGGTATCTACCCCCCAATATATTTATAAATTTTATAAATATATTAAATAAAATAGCCACCTTGAAGATAATTTTTCAGTTTATAAATTGAAATGATTTTGCAATGGCATTTTTTAAAAGGAGGTAATTTCTCAAAAAAAGTTTCACATTATAAAACTTTTTCCTCTAACAAATGTTTATTACCTCTTTCACTTTAAGCAAACATTTAAGTTCCATTCAAGTCAATGGGACTTAAACACATGCTTCTTCACATTTTCAGAATCAGTTCCTGTTCCGCAAAGCTTCCAGAATCTTATGGAGAACAGTGTCTCTGAATTACGATGAACTTTTAAACACGATTAATATTACGTATATCCTTAATTGCCTTGCTGAACTAAGGCCTGGAACATTAGGGGAAATGTGTTCAAGAGACAAGGACCCTTCATCAAAAGTACTCTGCCACAAACTCTCTGATATTTAAGTGTAGATCAGAATATCATTTTATCCATTCCAGCTGATCTCAATTGCTGCCATAGCACATGCTAAAAAAGGCAGTCTCCAAACAAGCCAAGAAAAAGCCATTCAAGTCTTTCTAGATCAAAGATGACACTTCGAACTATACCTGGAAGAGAAAAATAGGCCAGTGCAGTTTCTGAACAGCAGGTAAAAGATTTCACAAAACCAATACTGTTCAACAGGCTAAATCACTCTGAACCAGCTGAACCTTCTGAATGCTCCTCAGGAGAAGTCCCAACTAGAAACCATTGCAATAATCTAGTATAGAACAGTGATTCTCAACCCGGGGTCCGCAGCCCCCTTGGGGGCTGCGAGCAGGTTTCAGGGGGTCCACCAAGCAGGGCCAGCATTAGACTCACTGAGGCTCTGGGTAGAAAGCCAAAGCTCCACCGCACTGAAGCTCAGGGCGCTGACACCCACCACCTGGGGCTGAAGCCAAAGCCCGAGCAACGTAACTTTGCGGGGGCTCCTGTGGCATGGGGCCCCAGGCAATTGCCCTACTTGCTCCCCCTAGCGCCAGCCCTGGCTTTTGTATGCAGAAAAACAGTTATTGTGGCACATGTGAGCCGTGAAGTTTTTATAACATGTTGCAGGGGGCTCAGAAAGAAAAGGTTGAGAACGCCTGGTATAAAAGACACAAAGGTATGGATTACTGTGGAGAGAGTCACTTCCAAAAGAAAAGGTTACCATCACCCAGCCAGATATAAATGAGTCAAGGTGAGTAACCACTGTCACCAGAGACTTTTAAGGGCAAATACAAATACATGGAAATGCCCCAAGCTGCAAAACTTGGTGTGATATAAATAAGTCTCCTTATGGCAAAAGCCATTCCTACCTTACCCACCCAGAATTCCTCCTCCCTCCCTACCAACTCTGTCTCAGCCAGAATGAGTATCAGCCAGTTCACTGTCACCCTAGTCCCATTCTTGGCCAGGCACTGGGATAGTACAGACACTGTATCCTCTGGGCTGTATAGTGTGACACTGGTGTGTCATTTGAATACCAGTACCACAGACTGAAACTGTCTCATCTCCCTAGAGGCTCACACACAATGAACAGGATGGGTATAAAACAAAGCCTTGCACAAGCTTGCAACAGATCTCTCCAAGCAGAAGAACAACTGCTCCTGGCAAAGAACTGATATGACAAGGTTCAAAAGTAAGTTTCAATGTTGTCTCAGATATAACCGATTGAGAGGTCACTATTACAATAAGGGAACGTTACTCAAATGCATTTTATACCAACAGAAAAATGGGCTGTTCTTTAGAAATAGATTCAGGCCAGCCACTCAGAAGAGAGACCAGTAGTGACAGTTTTGCTAATGTATATATCTGCAGCTTCAGTAAGCTGTTATGAAAATTTGTACTACCAGGATCTTGAAAGTTCGCATAAAATGTTGTTCCAGTGTAAATCTTAGCATGAAAAAACTAAATGTCAGCATTAATGAGTTATTCATGTATACTTCATGGCAGAACATTGTTGCCTGATTTTAAGGTGATTAATATTATTGTTTATATAATAAAGGTTATAGTCTAGCCAATTGATCTGATGAGAAAATAAGGTTCTTGTCCCAGAATCAGGCTACACAGAGTCTTGCAAGGTCCCTGGGGATGTATGACAAGAACACTCATGCTGAGAACAAAATACAGCCTTAAAGACTTTTATTGATATAAATAGACTAGTAATCAAATGAAAAAGTAATCAACCAGAATTAAAAAGGAAATAGTACTATTCTAGAGGTTCATGTATCACATGAAATAGGAGGGAGCGTGGGCTATAATGGCAGAGAGAAAGGAGGGTCAGGGCAAAACTGGGAGGCAAGATCAAATCAGTATCTTAGATGCCTATATACAAATGTGAGAAGTATGGGTAATAAACAGGAAGAACTGGAAGTGCTAATAAATAAATACAACTATGACATTGTTGGCATCACCAAAACGTGGTGGGATAATACACATGATTGGAATGTTGGTATGGATGGGTACAGCTTGCTCAGGAAGGATAGACAGGGGAAAAACGGAGGAGGTGTTGCCTTATATATTAACAACATACACACGGACTGAGGTGGAGATGGACATAGGAGACAAACGTGTTGAGAGTCTCTGGGTTAGGCTAAAAGGGGTAAAAAAAATCAAGGGTGATGTCATGCTAGGAGTCTACTACAGGCCACCTAACCAGGTGGAAGAGGTGGATGAGGCTTTTTTATTTTTAAACAACTAACAAAATCATCCAAAGCCCAAGATTCAGTGCTGACTGATGGGTTGATGGGTGACTTCAACTATCCAGATATATGTTGGGAAAATAACACAGCGGGGCACAGACTATCCAATAAGTTTTTGGACTGCATTGCAGACAACTTTTTATTTCAGAAGGTTGAAGAAGCTACTGGGGGGAAGCTGTTCTAGATTTGATTTTAACAAATAGGGAGGAACTCATTGAGAATTTGAAAGTGGAAGGCAGCTTGGGTGAAAGTGAAATCACAGTTCACAATTCTAAGGAAGGGTAGAAGGGAGTACAGCAAAACAGACAATGGATTTCAGGAAAGCGGATTTTGGTAAGTTCAGAGAGCTGATAGGTAAGGTCCCAGTGGAATCAAGACTGAGGGGAAAAACTGAGGAGAGTTGGCAGTATTTCAAAGGGACACTTATTAAGGGCCCAAAACCAAGCTAATCCGCTGGGTAGGAAAGATAGAAAATGTGGCAAAAGACCAACTCGGCTTAACCACGAGATCTTACATGATCTAAAAAATAAAAAGGAGTCATAAAAAATGGAAACTAGGACAAATTACAAAGGATGAATATAGGCAAACAACACAGGAATGCAAGGGCAAGATTAGAAAGGCAAAGGCACAAAATGAGCTCAAACTAGCTACAGGAATAAAGGGAAACAAGATGACTTTTTATCAATACATTAGAAGCAACAGGAAGACCAAGGACGTAGGCCCACTGCTCAGTGAGGAGGGAGAAACAGCAACAGGAAACTTGGAAATGGCAGAGATGCTCAATGACTTTTTTGTTTCGGTCTTCACCGAGAAGTCTGAAGTGATGCATAACATAGTGAATGCTAATGGGAAGGGGGCAGGTTTGGAAGATAAAATAAAAAGAAGAAGTTAAAAATCACTTAGAAAAGTTAGATCCCTGCAAGTCACCAGGGCCTGATGAAATGCATCCTAGAATACTCAAGGAGCTAATAAAGGAGGTATCTGAGCCTCTAGCTATTATCTTGGAAAAATCATGGGAGACAGAAGAAATTCCAGAAAACTGGAAAAGGACAAATATAGTGCCCGTCTATAAAAAGGGAAATAAAAACAACCCAGGAAACTACAGACCAGTTAGTTTAACCTCTGTGCCAGGGAAGATAATGGAGCAGGTAATTAAGGAAATCTGTAAACACTTGGAAGATGGTAAGGTGATAGGGAATAGCCAGCATGGATTTGTAAAGAACAAATCATGTCAAACCAATCTGATCACTTTCTTTGATAGGATAACGAGTCTCATGGATAAGGGAGAAGCGGTGGATGTGGTATACCTAGACTTTAGTAAGGCATCTGATACTGTCTCGCATGATATTCTTATCAATAAACTAGGCAGATACAATTTAGATGGGGTTACTATAAGGTGGGTGCATAACAGGCTGAATAACCGTACTCAGAGTAGTTATTAATGGTTCCCAATCCTGCTTGTTATACCTTGAAAGGTATAACAAGTGGGGTTCCGCAGGGGTCTGTTTTGGGACCGGCTCTGTTCAATATCTTCATCAACGACTTAGATATTGGCATGGAAAGTACGCTTATTAAGTTTGCAGATGATATCTAACTGGGAGGGACTGCAACTGCTTTGGAGGATAAGGTCATAATTCAAAATGATCTGGGACAAATTGGAGAAATGGTCTGAAATAACCAGGATGAAGTTTAAGAAAGACAAATGCAAAGTGCTCCACTTAGGAAGGAACAATCAGTTTCATACATACAGACTGGGAAGAGACTGTCTAGGAAGGAGTACGGCAGAAAGGGATCTAGGGGTTTTAGTGGACCACAAGCTAAATAAGAGTCAACAGTGTGATGCTGTTGCAAAAAAAGAAAATGTGATTCTGGGATGCAACAACAGGTGTGTTGTGAGCAAGACACGAGAATCATTCTTCTGCTCTACTCTGCGCTGATTAGGCCTCAGCTGAAGTAGTGTGTCCAGTTCTGGGCACCGCACTTCAAGAAAGATGTGCAGAAATTGGAGAGGGTCCAGAGAAGTGCAACAAGGATGATTAAAGGTCTAGAGAACATGACCTATGAAGGAAGACTGAAAGAATTGGGTTTGTTTAGTTTGGAAAAGAGAAGACTGAGAGGGGACAGGATAGCAGTTTTCAGGTATCTAAAAGGGTGTCATAAGGAGGAGAGAGAAAAAACTTATTCATCTTAGCCTCTAACGATAGAACAAGAAGCAATGGGCTTAAACTGCAGCAAGGGAGGTTTAGGTTGGACATTACGAAAAAGTTCCTGTCAGGGTGGTTAAACACTGGAATAAACTGCCTAGGGAGGTTGTGGAATCTCCATCTCTGGAGATATTTAAGAGTAGGTTAGATAAATGTCTATCAGGGATGGTCTAGACAGTATTTGGTCCTGCCATGAGGGCAGGGGACTGGACTCGATGACCTCTTGAGGTCCCTTCCAGACCTAGAATCTATGAATTTACTATAAAACTTCCTAGATAAACAATCACACTCTTCCTTGAGAACCTGGTGGTAAGAGACAAAGAACCAGCCTTGTCTCTGGCATGCCAAACAAGAGTCTGATGGTTCCGCAGTGTTCGACTGGAAGACGAAAAACTTAGGAGATGCTTTAAAGTCAGAAACAAAGCCAAGAAAGACCCAAGAAAAAACTAAACAAACATGGTGGTTGCCCCTCTTATAGAGCCTGAGCACCACATTCCCAACCTTCTATGTCCAAACTTAATTTCCTCACCCACATAATATCAGGGTGTGCTTACTCTATAGGCTAGCATATTCATACACATTAATGACAATCAGCTCATTCTCACGTCTGCTTTTTCTGGCCTGAACTGGTTTCGTGGTGGTGATTTCCAGGTTTTATGTAGTGTAGCTGTTAAGTTTATAGAGGGCAAATCAGTAGGTCACAGTATGCTAAAGATCACACACATGTATGCTAACGTGCTTTAGCTCATCATACAGTATGTGGCCTGTAGGTTTTTTTGCATTACTGACAAAAATATTCCAATACAAAGCTATAAATCTATTATAATAAACAACACACACATAAGAAAGGATATAATAAAGCAAACAACCAGGCTACCTAGCTCTATGGGCTACAACATATATTTGCTTGCCTTACAATCATAAACTGGCCATCTTTACTTAAAAAGTTAAGAGTAGCAATTCATCTTGAAAGAAAACAACAAAACAGGCAGACATTACTCCTGAGGGAATTCTGCGCCACTGCACATGTGGAGAATTTATGATGTCTGCAGAAAAATGACTCTGACAGGGAAGCCACAAGAGCAGTCATGCAACCCTCCCCAGCAATGTTTCGGGTGCCCAGGGAGACCGGGCTCCCTACTGTGCGCTGAGCTCAGCTGCTTGTTCTGGCTGGGCTGGGGAGGACGGGACTTCCTCTTCCCCTGCACGGCATCTGTGGCCAGGTCAGACCCACCCACGGATTTCTCCTTCAGCGGCAGGAAGCTCTGAAACTCCTTCCACCACTCCACCAACCCTGCTTCCATCACTCCTCAGATGCAGGGGGAGGGATCCCTGTACAGGGAGCTGCTCCCACATCCACCCAACCCCCATGCATCCAGACCTCCTCATTCCCAGACCCTCCTGCCAATCCTCATCAACCTGCACTCAGAACCCTCCTGATGAGCCCCACTCCCCCTGCACCCAACCATCCCGAGGAGCCACATGCACCTGGATCCCCACGCCCCACTGAGTCTTATTCAGCATCTGGAGTCCCCCACACCTAGACCCCCGCCAAGCTCTATTCCCCCCCCCACCACCACCTCATCCAGACTCCCACACTGAGCCTGGTGAACCTGGATCCACCTGCAGAGTCCCATCACCGTTGCACCCAGAACCCCCAACAAGCCCCTGTGCATCCAGATCCCTCCTGCACCTGGACCCCCAACTGAGCCACCCGCACCCAGATTGTCCCATACAGAACCCTCTCAACCCACACCTGGATCCCCCTACACTAACCCCCTCCACACTTGGATCCTGCCTTGCTGAGCCTGCCTGCCTGCCTGCCCACACCTAGTTCACCTGGCACAGATGGGGGGTGCTTCTGGGGCAGGCCCAGTCCTTGCGCTGTGTTAGGGCTGGGTGCAGCCTCACCACTGAGTCTGTGTCCAGAGTGGGGGGAGCTGCACAGTGATCTCCCACCTCTGTGCAGCCAGTGTTCTGTGCTTCCTAGTGCCATGCTGGAGCCTCCACATTTATTTGACAAATAAAATTTGCAGAATTTTAAAATATTGTGTGCAGAATTTAATTTTTTGGAGCAGAATGCCGTCAGGAATAAGACATTATCTGATATAAGAAATTGCATAAATAAAAACATTAAGAACATCTGCAAAACCTAAATTTTCCTTAATACTTCAGAAGTCAGACTGCGGTACATTTTAATAGCTATACCACACCACATAGAGAATACTAAAAGTCAGTCAGTAAAGATGAACAGATGACTCTTTAGTTGTCTCATAGGCCAACCCAGAGGGCCAAGATATTCTTAATGTCATGCTGACAAAGTACTACTTTTCAAGATCACTAGTGGAAAAAAAGTGTAATTTTACAGCATGCTAGGCATCTCACAGCAAAAGCATGCTAGGCATCTCACTGAACTGAGATTACACATAAGCCCCACCCTGAAGAGCTCATAATTTATTGTCATCCCCCAAATCAGTCATTATAGAACTAGATATCAATATTTGTACTGTCAGAGGAAATACTTTCCAAAAGAATGAGTCACAAGCCAATGCCTGGACATTTGGACTGCTCTCTCCACATCTTTAGAGCTCTTTCAGCTTTCACACTGAGGCCTGGACTATACCACAAAACTAGATGGACATAAGTCACCTTATGTTCACCTATTCGTTCATGCATCCACACTCAAATGTGTCTTTGGTTAACAGGAGCACTCTGTTAAGGCGACGCACTAAAACCATTTCTTCAAATAGCGTTGAGCCATGGTCAACATACTGAGGTTGACGTGGTGCAAATGTAGACCTATGTTGACCTTAACGGTCCCCCAGCAACTCTCTCATAATGCCTTATTCCCTCTCAAACTCCACTGCCCAGGGTAATGGAAACCAGAAACCCCGGTCTTTTAAAAACCTGTGTATTTTTTAAATGCCCCCCGCCCCCCGATTACCCATCTTGGAGAGCACACCCAGGAGCGGCGACAGGACACGGTTACACTCCCACTCAGGTGTAGGTCTAATAATCAGTGCGAAGGTCCTGATCAAGCCCCTTATAAATTGACCAGAAGCTGGGTGAGTAAAGATCGAACATCCTTCTACCAGAAGGAGGAAGGCACTAATCACTGTTAAGTGTGCCCATAGGAAACGAAGGGCTAAACCTGAAGTCTTTAAGGAGAGAAAATAGTCTAGGATAACTGGAATGCTCTAGTGAATGTCAGTGGAGACATGCCCAGATCAAAAACCACCTCTATTTAGCTAGGTAGCAGGCTCCAGTAGAATCCTTTCTACTTTGGTTAAGGATCTCCTGAACAGGGGCAGAGCACGAGCATTCTATTTCCAATGCCCATATAAACACTAGACCGTGAGATGGAGTGAGCCCGGGTTGGGATGCTTGATTTTCCTCCTGTCCCGGATTAGGAGATCCGGAAATGGGCTGATCCTGATTAATGGTGTATGGACATTATCAGAAGTCCCATGAGCCAGAAATGACTGGGCCAGTAGAGTGCTAGGAGGATGGTGGCTCTGCTGTGACAGATCTTCCCTATAACTTGTGATAGTAGGGAGGAAGGTGTATCTGACATTATATATCAAGGACCCATGGTTCCCCTGGAACAATACAGGAGACATTTTCTGTTCACTTGGGATGTAAAGAGGTCACATAATGGTCAGGCCTTTTTTTTCCCTCCCGCTGTCGCTCAGGCATCGGCCAGGCGCCTGCACAGAACCACCCCCTCGGCTGTCTGCGGGCACCGCCGGTGTTTGCCGCATCTGTGCGGAACGGCTGGGGCGGCAGAGGGGCAAGAGTAACTCATGTATAAATATCCTGGTCAGGATTATGTCGTGAATCTCCCATTCATGGTCTGCAGAGAAGCTTCTACTTAATCTGTTTGCCAGGGAAGTACGCAGTCATGCAGTCCCTGTATGGCCAGTAAGTTGAGTAGAGCCAAGCTTGCAGATACTGCAAGTGGAGTCTGGTGAATGGCCTCACATAGGTGCTTGTGTCCATGTGGCCTAACAGCGAGACACACTGGTGCACCATAGTTTGTAGCTGATGCGGAAGAAGTTATTCACCTGGTGCAGTAACAATGTTTTTTTGAGATGTGTCCCCCTATGGGTGCGCCACTGTACGTGTGCCTGCCCTGCTGATCAGAGAACTTCGTTAGCAGTGTCCATTAGGTCCATGCATGTGTGGTCTCTCCTCATGGCGCAACATGAGGCTGGTCAGCGTGCACAGGCTAACCCCCAGAGTTCCTTCTCTACCGCAGAGTCAGACAAGAACTCCAAAGTAGAGGTGCGTTGTGGGGCACCCATAGGGAGACATCTCAAAGAATCATCGTTACTGCACAAGGTAAGTAGCTTCTTAGAGCAGTGTCCCATGGGTGCACCACTGTAGGTGACTGTAGGTGCTCGGGACTTTGAAGATGGGTCAGTTACAGAAGACAGCACTGTGGGGCCGAATATGGCATTGGAGGCAGAGTCCACAGTGACCACATAGTGTTCTGCAAAAGTGGCAGGACACGTTCTATTGCCCCCTCTCTCCTCCCCCACCCGATGTAATAAAAGATTCCACTTCATGTTGAAGCATTAGTTGGTGGGAGTGGTCTCTGAAGAGGTATTGGGAAGGAGAGAAACTCTATGGAGTATCCCTGATTGATAATCTCCACGACCCAACTGTTCGTCTTGATCTTATTCCAGCTGTGGGCAAAGAGTAAAACGGCCCCCAAAGGTGACAGGGAGAAGAAGCAGGTGGCATCAATGGTGGTACACAGGTCTCAACCCGTATGTCCAAAAATGGCCTTTGAGCTGCTGTTGGGAATAAGTGGAGGCTGTGGCAGTAGAGGGAGCCGAGAATCAGGATTTCTGAATCCTTTGGCTTTTGCCTACAGATTCAGGTGGATGCTGGTAACAGGGAGCATGTGGAGGGGGTGGTCTTGGTCTGGTATTTGCTTCTGGGGGCTGCAGTGTAAAGTCCCAAGGACTGCAGAGTAGATCTCAAGTCCTTTAGTGAATGAAGGAGGACACAATTATGACTCAGGCCACAAGGCTTTTTATGCCCTGGCTCAGAAGCAGGAGGGGAGCTACAGGTCAACAAACACTGCTTTGAAGAATTTCTGGACTTGGGCTCATGGTACGCATGCATACCCATATGTGGAATACACACAGGGGCCATCACTCAAAGAACTACCACGCTTCACATATAAAATTAGTGGGGCTGTCAGGTGATTAAAAAAATTAATCGCATGATTAAAAAAATAATCACGATTAATCACAACGTTAAATAACAGAATACCATTTATTTAAATATTTTGGATGTTTTCTACATTTTCAAATCTATTGATTTCAATTACAACACAGGATACAAAGTATACAGTACTCCCTATATATTTATTTTTTATTACAAGTATTTGCACTGTAAAAAACACAATAGTATTTTTCAATTCACCTAATACAAGTACTGTAGTGCAATCTCTATCATGAAAGTTGAACTTACGAATGTAGAATTATGTACAAAAAACTGCATTCAAAAATAAAACAAATGTAAAATTTTAGAGCCTGCAAGTCCATTAACTCCTACTTCTTGTTCAGCCAATCACTAAGAAACAAGTTTGTTTACGTTTGCAGGAGATAATGCTGCCAGCTTCTTGTTTACAATGTCACCTGAAAGTGAGAACACACATTCTCATGGCATTGTTGTAGCCAGAGAGTTGCAGATATTTACATGCCAGAAGTACTAAAGATTCATATATTCCTTAGTGTTTCAACCACCATCCCAAGGGACATTCGTCCATGCTGATGACTGGTTCTGCTCAATAACGATCCAAAGCAGCGTAGACCAATGCATGTTCATGTTCATTATCTCAGTCAGATGCTCCCAGCAGAAGGTTGATTTTCTTTTTTGGTGGTTCGGGTTCTGTAGTTTCCGCATCAGAGTGTTGCTCTTTTAAGACTTCTGAAATCATGCTCCACACCTCGTCCCTCTCAGATTTTGGAAGGCACTTCAGATTCTTAAACCTTGGGTCAAGTGCTGTAGCTATCTTTAGAAATCACACATTGGTACGTTCTTTGTGTTTTGTCAGATCTGCTGTGAAAGTGTTCTTAAAATGAACAACATGTGCTAGGTCATCACCTGAGACTGCTATAACATGAAATATATGGCAGAATACAGGTAAAACAGAGGAGAGGACATACAATTCTCCCCCAAGGAGTTCAGTCACAAATTTAATTAACCCATTTTTTTTTTAAATGAGCATCATCAGCATGGAAGCATGCCCTCTGGAATGGTGGGGCATACGAATGTTTAGCATATCTGGCACATGAATACCTTGCAATGGCAGCTACAAAAGTGCCAGGCAAATACCTGTTCTCACTTTCTGGTGACATTATAAATAAGAAGAGGGCAGCATTATCTCCTGTAAATGTAAACAAACTTGTTTGGCTTAGCTATTGGCTGTACAAGAAGTAGGACTGAGTGGGCTTGTAGGCTCTCAAGTTTTACATTGTTTTGTTTTTGAGTGCAGTTATGTAACAAAAAATCTACATTTGTAAGTTGCACTTTCACGACAAAGATTGCACTACAGTACTTGTATAATGTGAATTGAAAAAAATACTATTTCTTTATCATATTTACACTGCAAATATTTGTAATAAAAATATATACTTTGATTTCACTTACAACACAATGCAATATTATATATATATTATGAATGTAGAAAAACATCCAAATTATTTAATAAATTTCAATTGGGATTCTACTGTTTAACAGTGTGACTAAAATTGCGATTGATCGCGATTAATTTTTTTAATCAATTAATTTGAGTCAGTCGCGTAAGTTAACTGTGATTAATTGACAGCCCTATAAATTAGTGATGCTCATCATTTTGTACTGCATCAATAAAAAAGCCTAACACAGAATGAGACCTGAAGTACATAGTGTAGAAGTTTTGCCTTATCTTCAGAAATCTACATATCCACTGGCCCCCAATCAGGCTTTGAGACAATATTTCTCCCTGAAACATCCAGAGCAAGAACGTTTTGCAGAAGGCACTTAATGCCAAATAATATTTCAGCCAAAAAATATTGAAGAAAGGAGTAGTTTCCAACAAGTGTGGTCCCAAATCTTAAAAAAGAAATAGGCCAGCCAAGAACTTGCATATCAAGAGTGCTATGCAGTCTCTTATTGGTAAGGCTATAATTACATTCACAGTAATCGTAAATATGAATAAAGTCCATTATCCCACAACATTGGCTCTTGACCCACGGGGCTGGGCCCGGCTCCCCACTCTATGTGTTGTGACCTGGGCCCACTTGGTCACGGATCCGCTTAGGTTTGGTGCACCTGCTGCTCCAAAGATGGAGACAGACTTTAAAAATATGAACCAATCATAACTGATGCAGTGCTGTCTTAATGAGTCCAAAGACAGCTTGAAATGGAAACTACCTAAATCATCTCATTGAGGTTGACTAAAACATCCATCAAATATTTCTCACTGTCCTAAACGACTTCCTACAGCTCCCCAAATGTCAGCTATGCAACTGCCAAAGCTTCCAGCTTCCCCATAGAACTTCTACAACGAAGGTATGCATTGTTAGTATAAAACTTTGCAGCATATCAAAAGCGGAAGCTATAAGGACAAAGTAAAATGCACTGTTTAATATAAAACAAACAGGGAACAGTATATAGACAGATTTTCATATATAAAAACATTTTTAGCGGAAATTAAATAAAGCTGCCACAGAATTAAAAGGGTCACTGACTAGGAACCTTACTGAAGTATTTAAGCCCAGCTTCCTGGAGACAACACGGGCCTTTATTATAGTGCTTGTAAATACTTGTATGCTCTGCTGATCCTATTTTGTAAGTTTTATAGAAATATTAAATCAGATATCCATAGTCTTAGAGTAATTACACTATGGCGACTAGTTTTTCTTTTAGCCAGCAGTAACAACAACTGTCTACATGGGGGGTTAAGGTTAGTATAACTATGTCGCTCATGAGTGTGGATTCTTCACACTCCTGAGTAACATAGTTATACCAAAGTAAGTATGCAGTGTAGACCAAGCCTAATTGAGAAGACCCCCACAAGCCTACTAACTACTTAATTCTGAAAATGGAAAGCTACTGGAAAAATTTAGTCTGGTAACATGGTCCAGTAAATTAGTTGCTAATAGATCTGAAAAAGACCTCTGTCTGGATCTAAACTATGGGGAATAATAAAGGCAACCTACATTGTGCTGAGTAAGGCTGCATCAAGGAGAACGTATCTAATGAATCTTTTCCATAGAAAATCAAGGTTTAGCAAGACAGCTAAACAGATCCCCAAGAAAATCCTGTTTATAAAACTGTCTTTAGTGATCATGACCAAAATGTAATCCTTGAATGTGAAGAAAATTATACAAAAGCACCCAGAACTTTCCAGCACCAAATCAACCTTACAGCAATCCAGCTGTAAAAAGCCTGTCACTGTCTCAAAGAAAAAAAAATCAAGCTGAGAAAAATGTTAGAAGAACCTGAGAGTGAGTGCAGACCTTTGTGCTAGATTTCCTAGTGTTATAACACAGATGTATTGAAGAGTCTCTGCATACACCAAGAGGAGAATCTCCTGCTTTACACCATAATATACTGAACATAAATATGATGCCCATAATAGAATTCGCAATGAAAAAAATTGAATGTTGAGCACCTGAAACATAAGTTATAAACAGAGGAAGGACTCAACTCACAGGAACATAAAGTAGAAATAACAGAACTGCCCCATTGCAAAGAGGTTGAACTTCCTCAAATATCAAAAGGAGGTGGAGGAGGAACAAACATTTTGTTCTACGATGCTACTGGAATAAACCCAAATACTACCCTCGATACAAACATGATCAAGCAGTGGAACTCCAGGAACAAAACAAAAACACAGAAGAGGAAAATAAAATAGTACAAATTAGATATACACAATTAAGTTCCTTCGAAAATACCTGCCTTTCCTGTCCTTTGGGAATAGCCTGCAAATTCCTCCTTGCTAAGCCATCTACAACACTTGAGAAGAAACTAGGCATCTAAAAGCTATATAGGTAAATAGGATGTAACAGCTTTTAAAAATGGAAACCAGGAGTCTGTTCTCTCAGAAGTTAAACAGCAAAGCAAAAATTGTAACTTATTTTGCTTTCAATAGTGAGTATAATAAAAAAAATTGCCTGGTTTTGAGGAAGGGAAGTTCTCTCCTTTTATAAAGTGTCTCTTTCCCAGGTAGACCATCTAAATATTGGATAATTGTTCTACAAGGCTTTTATTAAAAAATATAAGACCTACTGTACCAAAAAGTACATTTACCCTTTTTTCCTTTTAAGGAATACTGAACACATTACTATTAAATATTCAAAAAATACAAACTGGGGAAAAAAGACAGACAGTAATTCTCAGAATTTCACTCAAGAAATAAGAATGGGAGCAGAGTAGAGGGTGAGGAGTCAGTTTGTTAGCATACTTTTCTTTTCTGAAACAACTAACACTAAATACCTGTTACACTTTACTCTTTCCTCCAGCAGGCACATCTACAAATGCAGAGGTGCAAATCCTATTTCCGTAAATGAGAATTATATACACAATAGAGAATGAAGCCATTTAGAACAAAATGAAAGAAATCTTCAAAAAGGGTGGAGGTAAAACAGACAAGATGAATCCATAAAAGTCTGGCATTGTAGATAAACAAAATTAACCTTACACAAAGAAGGCTGTCATGTCAACATGCCACCAAATCACCCAAATGAATTGGAGGCAAGCATCATAAACAAGCAGAGAAAACACACACAGTGGCTTAACAGGTTGATCAGCAATCTCCCTAGAAACACGCCTGTTGGTTTAACAGAGAGCAGCTGTCCAGTAAGCCTGCTTGCTCATTGGCTCAGTTTGCATGCAGGCAGCTCTATTGTCTCATGTATCAATTATTGAAGCTCTCTGCTAGATCAGTAACAAGATACTATAGGCCTAACAAAAGCCACACAACATTGTAATTAAAGAACCATAGAAAAGGGAAGGGGAATGATTTTTATATTCAACTTTTTTTTTAATTTAGCATCTATGCAAAAATTAGAAACAAATGGAACTAATAAGCTTAAAACCCTCAGCGATATTACCTCAGACTTTTTCAAGACAGTGCCTTTAAATAGCATCTTTTCATTAAGTTGAAGAAAGGATACTTGTGCATGAATTACAGCATCTTTTCACTCTCACTCAGGGGGAAAAGGAATGGGCTGTGCCCAAAAATAAAGCCTCTATAAATCCAAAAAGTACCTTAAATATGTTTTGTAACTGTGTACAGTTCCATACTGAAACAAGAAATATGAATTGCTTGATAAGGGCTCTAAAAACCAGCAGTAGTCTGAAATCCAGTTATTTCAATGAGTTCAAAGTAGTTTTAGCTACTACTCTTACTCAGTCCCCTTTGTCAATTTATTTGGTTTTACAATTTTAAAATTGATATTCTCACTTTTTTCTATGTAATATAAGGGAAAGGGTAAAACTGACTATCTAGAGTATTATCCAAGGCACAAGATAAACAAAACAGGAAAACATTTTCCCCAACATTGTTGTAACTGAAATAGTATTAGGTATAATCTGCAAAAGAAAGAAGTTAAAAATTCAGACAGAAGTGTGATTTCCCCCACTGCCCTAAATTAACTACATCCATCTTAAAGGAGTAATCATATAGTCCAAGAGCCAGTCTTTAATATGTGACATATTACTCACATTGAGCCAAACCGTTGCCCAGTTAGTGTCACAGAGACACAAGGAGACACAAAGTGCCCCCTTTAGCCCATCTCATGAGTAGCAGTACAGGAAGGAAGGCAGCAGCTCTGCAAAGCCCATGTTTCCCCCTCATTCACGTGGATGAAGAGGACAAACAGGACAGGGATTGTTCAGAGCCTTAGCTCCCCCCTCAAAATGCCACTCAGTGCAGATGTGCCCAGGAAAATATGCTACAATGGATGTAGACTTGATGCTGTTTACTTCCTCTGCAGAGTAGAGGGGGATTCACAGGTTCTCTGATGCTGCTCCCAGGGCAGCACATCAGTGTGCCTTTACTTTAGACTCATGGCAAACCTTTAATTTAGCCCGCTATTGGAAGTAATTAGGAGAATATGCTGTTCTTAAACTAAGAAAAACTTTGCCTTCCATAAAATATTTACAGTAATGATCGTAAACTCATGACATTGTTAACGGGGGAGATCAAGAATATAAGTTTTGTTTCCAGGCATTAAATAAGCTTGATTTTCTACTGCAATGGTTTTGCTTTCTACTGGTTGGAAGCTTGGAAAAGGGAGCGATTCCTTATGGTAATCACATGCTTAACTTTAAGCACATGAGTAGCGCTGAACTGGGGCCTTATTGTTGGAGGGGCCAGAACTTAAATGAGATGGAAGAAGTCCCAAATTTTAAAAGGGTAAAATCCCTTTTGACATATGCATAACTCCCCATTACCTAATTTAGAAGATTTTAGAGAAAAGTTCTCTTTTCCCTATGAATGCTGTTACTGCAAGCATTTATTATAATAGAAGCAAAAAAACTATTTAGCCTTAAGTCAAGCTATAAAATACTTTAGATTTAAAACTAAACACTGTATATATATATAAATTAAGGGGGGAAAAAAACCACATTTGTTTGCAAAGTCAACCACTTAACTTGGAAATGCAAGAATTAAGGTTCCCAGTGCTGCCTTAGTTCAGCCTACGTGCATATACATTATGATACAGTCTAAGGATAGGATAACATTTTTTTCCAACAGGACCCCAGCATCTGATTTCCAACACTAGTTCTTCCTTACACTACTGAACTCAAATACTGATCTTCTTAGCTATGTCAAACAATGTTTAGGACTCACATCACCAAGACTGAATGAGGCAATCAACAGTAGGATGCTGTAAATCATCTTCTCATAGGAAAATTTCTAGGCAGAAACAGGTTGGCTGCTACATTTTCTGGGTCATTAGACAAAGATTTTTTGCTATTTGATATGTTGGATGACTTTTCTGAATTAATCCATTTCATTCTTATATTTTATCAGCAGTAATTCCTTTGAAGTTAGGATGTATTGGGGAAGCCAGCACCTCGTGTTATCAGGCATGCCAGGAGTGAGGCTGGTCCTTCATCTCCCATTACTGGGTCCTCAAGGAAGGGTGTGAGTACGTTGGGTTAAGGTACTTAGAATAGAAATGTTACCACAAGAAGTTTTGGAATTTTTAGTGTTTTGCAGTTATAAATTTCATACCATTTATTATTCTTTTGTTAATCGCAACAAAGTTATCATAAATTTGGTATTGTCCTCAGTGTAAGTGTTTTTACCAAGCACCCTGAGAGTTCTCTCCCGATATAGAAATCTGAGTTCTTGAACCCTGTAGTCTGAATTGGACAAGAACCTAAAAATCTTCTGGTCAGATGCGATCAGTGGCGAGCCATAACTAACCCATCAAATTCAGGTCAACAATGCGGAGAGAACCAAAACAGTTTCAGCACCAGAAACAAGAGTTGGTTCACACAAATAGCATAGGTATAGCTGAAGTAACTGCAGTGATTTATTGGAAGACAATGAGACCATGGTGTACAACCAAGAATACCTTGATAAAGACAGAGTGGTCGCTATTCTGAAAGGGAGTACTCAATACTGAAAGTGATCAGAGTCACTGTTGAAGGATGTGTTCCATTCCTCCTTGCTGCAGTAAGGAGTTCACCTCGTATTTGAGAATGCTCTCTTGACAGTGGCCCAGGGTTCTGGAGGATGTAGGGATGCAAACTATCGTATAGCCAGAGTGGATGACATTCAGCACCCACTTGTTTGTTAGACAACCCCCAAGTGGCATGTGGGGGTTGGCAGGCATTGGGCATAGTCTTTTGTGGTTCTCAAGCTCCCATCAAAAATAACACTGAGCTAGAGGCTGAGCCTGGGATGTAGAGCCTGTTGCAGATGGTGTGGGGAAGTAGGACTTTTCAACCCTGTCTTTTACGTGGTGGTTCATAGGACCCATAATGGGGGAAAAAAACCGCTGAGCCATTTGTCTAGATCTGACCAATGAGCAGTGAAACTTCCTCTTAGGAACAGATGTGTCTATCCCCAGCAAGCAGAAGATAGCCCTGGAGTTCCTCAGGGTGTGGAGGGACTCATGTGTCTTCTGGTTGAAGAGTCTGATTCATTGAAGGGGAGGTCCTCAGTGGTATTTTAGACTTCCCTAGGGATCCCTGACACATGAAACCATGATTCCCTCCACTTGACAATGGCAGCAGCCATAGCTCTAGAGGAGGCATCAACTGCATATCAGAGAGCAATCCTGGCTATCAGTTTGCCTTCGTCTATCAGAGCTTGAAAATGAGCTCTGTCCTGATATAGAAGGCTGTCAGTAAACTCCACAAACTTAGCATAGCTCAAGAAATCATATTTAGCCATCAGCGCCTGGTAATTGGCTATCCTGAAATGAAAGTCAGATGATGAGAAGAGTTTTCTCCCCATCAGACTCAGGTTTTGCCCTCTTTATCAGAAGGCACAGACCTGGGATATTGCTGTCTAGCCCTTTCGGATGCAGCATGGGCCACCAGTGAATTGGGAGCAGGATGAGAAAACAGAAATTTTGCTCCTTCGGCTGCCATGTAATAGTGCGCTTCTACCCCCAAAAAGGGCAGAGAAGTTGGTGGCAGAGGCTTGCCAAACCATCCTAGCTGGCTCCAGTATGGCTTCATTAATGGGAAGAGCAATTCTGTTGGGTCCAGATGCATGGAGGATGTCTAGAAGTTTGTACTGGGAGTTATGGATCTCCTCAAGACGTATCTGAAGCTCTCCAGCAATTGTGCAGAGCAGGTCCTGGAACTCCCTGAAGTCATGGGGTGGGGGAGTGGAAGAGACATAGCAGTCACCAGGGATGATGATGACAGTCTTGTTGGTTCCAGCGGAACCACTGGATCTGGAGAGCAACGTTCCTTCTCCTGCTCTGCCAGATTGGGGGTAGGGGGACAGATCTGAGTGTCCCCTTAGAGGGGAGGCAAGGGGTGACTCCCTAGCAAAACAGATCTACTCTGCAGGAGGGTACTGGTCCCAAGGTCTCCAATATAACCAGTAGGAGGGGTCAAGAGGTGGTCATGTGAGGCCCCCATGGCATAGGGTACCACTGGCTCAGAGATAGCATATGTGGAGATTGATCCCAAACTGGTATGGGTCTTTTGGGTGGTGGAGGACTCATAGGGCAGGGGAAGAAAAGGTACATTAAGTGCTTCAGAATCTCCCGACACAGAGAAGGCTGGTTCCAGTTCCAATGGTGATACCGTCTGAGCTGTTGAAGGGGAGATGTATTCCGCTTATGGGACGGGTGATAAATTCCTTCCAATGGTCGACTCTCTTGGAGGTGATATGTCCCTGGAGATGAAGGGGTCCAATGGAAGATGCTATTCCAGATCTGGGAGAGCAAAAATGTACTGTGGGGGTGGCAACAGATTCAGATCTCCCCAGTGTGAGAGGAGTTCTGCTTGTTCAAGTCGCTGGAGCCAGCAAGGAGGGTAGTATCTGAAGTTGAGAGTGATTGGATTTTGTCAGTGCCAACGGATCCCAGGGTTTTGGGAGGAGCCGGGGATGACAGCACTGACAAAACACAGTCTGGAACCGATGAAGTCCAATGCTTATGGGCTTTCTTGTCTTGCCTCTGGGACTTAGTATTAGCAGAATTAAAAATGTAAAACACCTCTGCAATCAACAAACAGTTCCCTGCTTGAGTAGTCTTAAGTATAAAGTAACCATAAATGTACATCTTAAAACTATTCAGGAGGAAGGAAAGCTAATCCCTTTCTCAGATGAAGGTACCCTTCAACATGATTCCACCTAGTAGCCATCTTTTACTGTTTTCCAATTTGCTTTGCATGTTTTATTATAAAACAAGACATTCCCAGTAGATTTTTTTTAAACTGAAGCCTCAAAACAGATATGATCTTTACCAATAAATAAATAAATAAATTTTAAAAAAAGATTGATGTATCAAAACATTTTTCTGTAATGCTACAAATCCTTCTATACATTAAATTATTACCAACTCAATTTACATCACAAGTCTCTTGATATTTGGTGTTTTATTTTGGTGAGCTAGCTAATTTGTGATTTTTCATAGTTTGGGGTTGGCTATACTGCACCTACCTACAACTTTCTAACCACTACACTACTCAGACCCAGATCTCAACTACACTTACACTTATTTACTTATACAGACACTCACCAACCACTGAAGTCAGGACTGAGCCCAGTCGTGATCGCTATTTTTACTTTGACAATTTACCCATTTCACATCAATAAAAAACTGTATTTTTACATCAGGATTATAAACATTAAGTGTCAGATAAATTTTGCAAACTGATGCTTAAATTAACAATACAGGAGACCTTTTTAAAGAAACCATTTGTTTATTAACTGAATTTATAAATTTATTTATTTTTACATTCTGCAGTCCAAACCCCATCCACTGAAAAGATTTTCAATCTATGGGTCATGAACAGGTTTCAGTGACAGACTAACACTCCACTCTTCTCCTTTTCATTTAAAAAACAGCATTTCTATCCCTTTTGGCAGCAGAGAACTTTAAAACAGTGAAGCAAGTATTACCAGATGCAGTAATGTCCAGGTGAAATCTGTAGCACAGCCTGAAAACAGTAAGTCTAAAGGGTACGAACCACAACATTCATCTAAATCAATGGGGGAGGGATAGCTCAGTGGTTTGAGCACTGGCCTAGTAAACCCAGGGTTGTGAGTTCAATCCTTGAGGGGGCCATTTAGGGATTTGGGGCAAAAATCTGGCTGGGGATTTGTCGTGCTTTGAGCAGAGGGTTGGACTAGATGACCTCCTGAGATCCCTTCCAACTCTGGTATTCTAAGATCCTGTGGGACTCTGCAATTATGGAATTCAGCATTTTTCACATAACTTCATGAAAATGAGAATTTTTGCCATGGAGGTCCTCTTTCAGTTCTAATCTCTTTGTAGCTCTGAGTTTTATTATAATTAAGAAGGAAAGCATACTTCCATGTAACCATCAACCCATTCCAATTTTGCCAAACTGCCTGACATTTCACTTATGTGCTCTTGTACCCAAGTAGGCATTTTCTAGAAAGTTTCCTTGTTGGCTCCATGTAATATATGCAAGTTGCATGCCCATTACAGGAGGAATTGCAGCCCCATGGCAAGACAGGTGTACTGGGAGAGGAGAGAGAAGGAACAGCACAGAGCCATTTGGATATGGGAAGTTTCTCTGGGGATGAAGCAAGCTACATGATAAAGGTATGTCAAGGCAGAAAGAGGCCTCTCCAGTAGTTCAGGCACTGCTCCCTAAAACACTTTACAGGAATCCATTCTAGTTGAAAAGCAAGGAGGCAGATCACAAGTGGCAATCTAGGAAATGGGGAGGAAGTCACAAAGTGAGACCATTAGGAACAAGGAATACTATTCTTACATCACTTGCAGTCTGCAAGTTCCACAAGTACTCCTTTCCCAGAACAATTTTTTTTAAAAAAAAATGTTTCTTCTAGCAAAAATTGTACATAACTAAGATCTCAAAATGTGCTTTTACTCTGAAAAGTGACTGTGTAAAAAAAATAAAATGTCTTTTTATACAACAGATGGTGTTCCACATGTGTATCCCAGGTCATACATACTGACTTTAGAAGATGTTTTTCTGCCTTTTTCTTGTAATTCCTATTGTCTCTTCAGAGCCAACACACATAAGAGGGAGCTGGAAACACTTAAATGCACACTTAAGGTTGTCCAAGGTTAACTCTACTGTTGTATCATTTTTACAAAAATGAATAGCAGGAGACAATCCTAATTTCAAACATCCACATATCTTCATATCAGTGACTGAAAATTAAGTGATCTAGAGCTCCTTTATTTCTTTTAGAGTACAATACTCTAGCATTTACATTTAAGCAAACCTGTCTTCAGAAGACTACAGTAAACTACTCACGCAATAGATCTCAGAGCCAATAAAATTGTGTGGATTCTGTTGTCCTTTAATGTAAGTTATATATTAATAAAATAGGTGGAACTAGCAGCATCACCTACTATTAAGGTTGCCCAACACTTCCTATTTTAAGACTGCTTTCAGCTGCTTATAACTTTGCCAAACTTAACTGTTTGGGGTGAGATTTCCCATGCCATTTGTCTGCCTCATGCTGTTTTGTTCTGAAAGTTTCAGTTTCTGAGAGTGAGTCTTCGGCAAGAGCAAAAATAAGTTTTGCCACTTACAAATTTTCTGGTGACTTTTTGTTTGAGAAGCTCTAGCACCACAATGCTTTACAGTGAGGAACTGAAATTTGGCAGGGGGCAGCCTTTGTGTTAAGGATCTGCCTTTTTGTTGTTCCTGTGAAAATGCGCCCAAGTTATAAACCTTTGGGAAAAAAATCTTGTTTCTCCATACTCAGAGAGTTCTTAAAGTTTAGCAGCTAATACATCTAAAGATTCTGTCATTACTGAGGACATTCTAGCAACTGCCACCTCCTACACTTAACCAGATTCTGCATGCGCCACTCCACAAAACAAATGAGCATGCTCCATCCCAAGGACTTTCCCTGTGACTCCTGCTCCCAGCTTTTCTGGAGTGGGGTGGAGCAGAGCTCGCACCATAACCGAGAACAGGATGCCTGACAACCCCCCTCCCCCCATCAGCACCCAGGCAGTGTTGAAGGACAATGCTGCCTGACAAAGACACAAGGGAAAAGAGCTAGACTGGGGGCAGGGAAGGGGAGATTGGGACAAGGAGCTGTGAGAGATGGAGGAGAACTAGGAGCCAATAAGGGAGGCACTGGGGGCAGGGGGAGATCTGACAAGGAGCACGGTGGGGAGGAGAACTGGGACATGAAGCCAGGGTGGAAAGGGGAAGAGACATATTGGATGAGAAGCCCAGGGTGGGAGGAATTAAGACTGGCTAGGCAAGGAGACTGGGATCAAATAGGCTGGTGGTGGAGTGGGACTGGGATTCAGATGGGGAGCCCCAAAAGGATCTGTGACCTCCATGACAAACTTGCAGCCTTAACTATGAGACTGCCTTTCTCTACCTGTTATCCCCTGCCTCATTCACTACACACCTTCCAACTTCTGCAAAAAAAAAAAAAAAATGACACTGGGGTCTTACAGACCAGGAGTTCTCAACCTTTTTCTTTCTAGGCCCTTCCGCTCCACAACAGGCTATAAAATTCTATGTCCCACTTGTGCCACAACAACTGTTTTTCTGCATAGAAAAGCCAGAGCTGTCATTGGGGGTAGCAAGCAGGATAATTGCCCAGGGGGGCCCACGTCACAAGGGCCCCATGAAGCCAAGTTGCTCACGCTTCAGCCCTAGATGGCAGGGCTCGGGGCCCTGGGCTTCAGCCCCATGTGCGGGGGGAGGGGGCTTCAGCTTTCTGCCCTGGGCCCCAGCAATTCTAACGCTGGCCCTGCTTGACAGACCCCCTGAAACCTACTCGTGGCCTCCCAGGGGGCCCCCCGACCCCAGGTTCAGAACCACGGTTACAGACAACAGCCTCCTTCACTACACAATCCGACCCACCACCAGAGCATCCTGTGCACTGAGTGAGGCAGTGGTCCTGTGGAACAAGTAGTACGGGTGATCATACAATTAAAAGACAATCACAATGCATACACAACAAGGGGGTCGAATTAAAGTTGCACGGCAATCTTAATTCAGGCATTTCCTAACTTCTGAGGGCTTGATTTTCTAATCTTATTCTTTTGATGGCATTGTGTGTGTAAATAACTTGAGCAGTTAACAGATCATAACTATAGTACACATCCTTGGTTAGCAGCAAAGAGTCCTGTGGCACCTTATGACTAACAGACGTTTTGGAGCATGAGCTTTCGTGAATATCCACTTCGTCGGATGCAAGGCTACCAACACGGCTACCCCTCTGATACTTGACATCCTTGGTTAGATTTATTCATTCAGATTGTGTTTCACAAGCTTACTTTTCCTCTGACAATTTAATACAAACTAATGAACAGGAAACTTCATAAAATAATTCCTTTTACTTAAAATGGTCTGAGGAGACATTTGTATAAAATGTGGGAAGAAGCTATCTGGAGAGGTGGGTTTGTTAACTGGATTCAGCCCTTATATATTTGTAATTTCTACAGATCTCACTGCAATCACATTCTATTCTTCTAATTTATCTTCATATAGCCATTATCATCATCACTTCTGACTATCTTACAGCAGTGCATTAAGTAATGTAACGTAATTAACAGTCAAGTATGTTTCATTCACTTCTTCATCCCCTGCCCAGTAGAATTGTGCATGCACTGCAGCATGTTTTGGCAGGGTTTTATTTTTGTTTTAAATGTACACATTGTTACTTGTTTATCTTTGAGATAACATGCGGAAGAAGCATGCCTTGGACTTGGAGCAGAAGATGAAGAGGTTTGTGATGGTCCTTAGTTCCCGAAGAATTCGTGCCACAGTCTCTGACCAGCCTCCAAGGAAACTCTGTCTACTTCACAGATGAACTCAAACATAAGACATATGCTCACGAAGCACTAAGCAAGAGAAGAGGGCAAGCTGCACCAACACCACTTTCAGTTTTCCAATTCAGAAAAGATCTAATGTGAATTTTGCATTTTCTTTTGTTGCTGGAATGACTGTATAAAAAGATGTGTGTGGCTGATAAACGAAGGACAGAACATAGAACTTCTGATTGGTGATTTGTAGCAATGACTAAATGTAAGAACTCCGGAAGATGGGATTTTTCATAGATCATGCTAAATGGTATAAATCAGAGCCTGACTCTACAGAAACATGTTGAACTCACTGTAGCTGTGCAGAATCAGGCTGTAAACTTTTTAGTATTTTTATCATTCATCTTCAGACTGCCCCATACACATGGAAAAATGTCCCCAACAGAATTTGTAAAATCACCATCTTATTCTCCTTTAATACTCACCTCTGCTGTAATGCCTACAGAACATTGCTTTTGATAACGGTTATGTAAGTGGGGAGTTGTAACTGATTCTACTAATTGTTTTATCACGTCTAAGAAATCTTCATTCTACGCTAAAACATGTTTGTTGCTTTACTGTTCTCTCCCACTATTGCTGGTTTGACAATTTTCATCTGATCTTGACTAAGTCGTTAGAGGACAGGGACTGTGATTATATGTGCGCACAGCATCGAACATAATGGAGTCCAGATTTGTTTACAGCCTCAAGACACTACTATAATACAAATGCCACCCTTTTAAGATTTTAGACATCGATAAAACATAAGGGGGTACCCTAACTGTCCACATTGGACTCAGCAACACTGAAGTTAATCAAATATGGTTAACAGTCTGTCTTCCACTCAGCTACTTTTTCATCCCTATGAAGCTCTGGATGCATTTCTAGACAGAAGGTAAATCGTAATCCCACTTCATCAACATTCTTAAATGATCAACATAGAGGTAGACATTCATAGAATCATAGGGTTGGAAGGGACCTCAAGAGGTCATCTAGTCCAGCCCCCTGCTCAAAGCAGGACCAATCCCCAGATTTTTACCCCAGTTCCCCAAAAGGCCCCCTCAAGGATTGAACTCACAACCCTGGATTTAGCAGGCCAATGCTCAAACCACTGAGCTATCCTTCCCCTTCTCTCTTACAGGAAATTATTTTCTACTTTATTCCTGTGCCTCATACTCGACAGTCTAGAAAGGAATGGATATTCCTTCAAACCTGTTTGTGAATTAAAGCAGTCACTTATCCCAAGATTTTCAGATCACTGTTTTAAGAACAGCTTTTCAAACACAAAGCTAGAAATGAACGCATCTTTCACCACTTTTTAAAAGCATACAGAACTTTATTTGCCCTATTTTAGCAAGCTCATAAAACAGACTACTACGAGTCAAGCCTAAACCAAAAGGGCTTTATGTCCAATCCCCAAAACTATCAGATTTAAATGGCACAGATTTACCTACATAACAGAATCAGAAAACCCAAGCGCTATAATATTCTGTATGTCTGGCTTGCATGTGGCCCCTAGCAGGATCAACATTATTCTTTCTTAGCATACTTTCTTCAAGAGTCAATCACACAAACCAAACATGCAAATAAATCAGAGCATGCACTGGTGAACCAGTAGCTACACCAAATTATCCAACACCAAAGAGAACCCGGAGGGGCAAGAAGGTGGAGAGGACTGGCTGCTATTCCGACTAATTACACAAGATCTTAAGTGGCTACTCACTCTAGGACTACTTGATTACCCTGAAAACAGATGAGGATTCAGAGAATACTTAAAACTAGCATGAAATATTTTCAAAATGACAACATTCATTACACTAAACCTCTATCCATAATTACCTATCAAAGTAGGTCTTGATATTCCCATTTTAAATTGTGGGGGAAATATATTTAAGGAATGCTCACCTAGTTACCTAGTAGGACTTTAAAAATACCACAACACAATTTAATCAATGCAGTGTATTTGATTTGCCATAGAATGTCCTATTAATAAGATCAGAAAAGCAAAAACACTTAAGACTGGCTGGGTTTTATTTCTTTAGATTAAAGAAATAAAAAGCAATTAAAAAGGGACATCAAATTGATAATCACAAATGCTTGAAACCTGTGTACCTACCAGTTACAATATCTAGTTTTTATATAGGGCTTTTCATCAGTAAATCTCAGAGTGCTTTACAAAAGGTGGTCAGTATCATTAGGCCCATTTTTACATTGGGGAAACAGTCAGTCACCCACCCTAGGTCACTTAACAGGCCAGTAAACTGAGATGGGAACAGAACCAGATCTACTGAAAAAAAATTCTTCATGTATTTGACAGCACTTTGTGTATAGTTACTTTGGTTGTTTCCCCTGAAGCAGCAGCTTCCCTGCTGAACAGATCCTTTTACCCATCCAGAAGAGTATTAAATTCAGGACATGCTATTAGAAGGATTCCCTGTACAAAATATTTTTTAAGTTACTCAGTTTTTTAAAATACAAGCTGACAATGCCACTTTACATTCAGTGTAGTCACCAACTACTGCAAGAGAAAACTGAAGGGATCTTCTGGAAGAGACCTGTTTCATGTTTAAAATGTAATGTGAACATTCCTTCCCCATTCTGGAAAGAGATTTTCATTTCAATACACAAATGTGATGCACTCATTTTACAATATAGAGAAAAAGACAATTAGATGTATACCAGTCAAAAAGCTAGTAGCAGTTATGAATAAGCAAGCAGCTAAAGAATGATGTAAATGTCATTTCTCCTGCTGATTGAATACTTTACCATCACAAAATCTCTGACCAGCAGTATCCTACGAATCAATGATATAAGAGTAAGGCCATATCTACACTACTAACTTTGGTTGAAGCAAGTTATGTCAGTACAGCCATCAAAGTTTATATGTTGCTCAGGCGCATGCATACTTGGCTGCTTGCATTGGAACTGCAGGTACTCACCAGGAGTGTCTCTGTTGATGCAAAGGCCAGGGCACCACGAATAGGTATCCCAGTGTGCCATGCACTGCTGTCCAGTGCAATGACTTTTGAGACATTTTCGCAACCTGTTGTGGGGTAGAAATTACTTGTGCAGCAACCTCTGGGAGCTGGGGTCAAGTTCACAGCATGCGGCTTTCTCCATCCCATAATGCCATCCATATCCCATAAATTTTCACATTTTTTAAAATCCCACAAACCCGCATGGCACATAATGGTCTCCGCTGTCTGACAGAAGCATAGATCTCGCAGACGTCTGTGGTAGTCTGATGAAAGTTGCAAATACAGAACATGATTCTCCTGTATTAACAGGCCCACCAGAAGTACAGCAACAATAGGGGACATTAGGATTTCTTTGAGGACAGTTTTCTAAGAAACAGCGAAAAAACAATTCAAAGTTCTTGGTGGCATTCATGAAGCAGTAGCAGTTGATGAAGCCCCTCTTCTGGGCCCAAGAAATGAGCACTGACTGGTGGGATTGCATCGTAATGCAGCTTTGGGATGATTAGCAGTGGCTGCAGAACTTGCATAGGTGGAAGGCCACATTCCTGGATCTGCGTGCTGGGCTCACCAGAATGGAAGCTGCATTGAAGTGAAGAAACAGCCAGACTCTGGAAACTTGCAACACAAAAATGCCACTGGCCAATGGGAAATCACTTTGGAATTTGAAAATCCACACAGTGGGAGCCAGTGTCATCCAAGTATGTATGGCCACTAATTTTCTCCTGCTACTCAGGACTGACTCTTGGCAATGTGCAGGACACAGTGCATGGATTTGCAGCAATGGGGTTCCTAAACTGTGGGGGGGTGGTACAGGCCACACATATTCCTATCTTAGCACAAGCATGCCTTGCCAGAGATTACATCAACAGAAAGGACTACTTTTCTACAGTTATGAAGCACTGGGGATGCTTCACTGGTATCAATGTGGGCTACTGAGGGAAAGTGCAGGACGTTCGCTTCTTTGAGAACATAAGACTGCTCAAAAAGCTGCAATCAGGGACATTTTTTCCTGACCAGCAGATTACCATTGGCGATGCTGAAATGTCTAAAGTGATTCTGGGGACCCAGCCTACCTCTTGCTTTCCTGGCTCATGAAGCCACATACTGGCCACCTATAAAGCGCTAAGGAAAGAGTCAACTACAAGCTCAGCAGGTGTAGAACTACTGTTGAATATGCTTTTAGTAGACTGAAGGAATGCTGGCAGAGTTTACTCACTAGATTGGAGCTCAATGAGAAAAATATCCCAGGGGTTACAGCTGTCTGTTGTGTCCTGCATATCATCTGTGAGGCAAAGGGGGCAAAACTGCTGCCAGGGTGGAGGGAGGAAGAACAGTCAAACACAAAAGCCATTACAAGAGCCCAGCATAGAAGTAGGAGGAAGGGAGACTTTGAAAAAGCCCTTAGTATATAGGCGCAGCAGTGTTCTGTGCTTCCTGTTGTGTCTTTCCCCCACCCCCAACTTTCATTCTCTGCGCTGCTCATGGCAGCGATCTCTGTTTCAGCATCCTCCAAGGTATTCAGGGTGATTTGTAGGGATCAGATAGGGGCCTTCGCCAAGTATGGCATGCAGCTCTTTGTAAAAGCAGCAGGCATGTGGCTCAACACCAGATTGATTGTTGGTGCCTCTGGCCTTATGGTCTGCCTGGCGAAGTTCCTTGGCTTTCACATGGCACTGCTGCTGATCCTTTTTATACCACTTTCCATGCATCCCCGATGCAATCTGCCCATAGATGTCCAAGGTTCTACAGCTGTGCTTGCACAGCCTCCTCTCCCCACAGGCCCAGGAGATCCAATACCTAGTGTCTCCTCCAGGCAGGAGTTCATCCAGCGTGTGGAACCAGCATAGACATTTGGGCAGCTGCACACAAGAGCTAGTTCCTAAGCATGGAACAGGCATTTCAGAAAAACACAGAGGGACTGAAAGGGGAGACTGGCTTCTGTTCTGTTACCCCTGGGGAGTGGGATTTAAAGCATTCTGGAGCAGCTGCTGGAATCAATACAGATCACAGGCATTGTAAAGGAAAACCAGATTCCAATAAGCCTTAATACCAGTTTAATTATCTGAAAGAGACTCAATATTTTAAAAAAAGTTTTTAAATAAAAGCCATTTCACAATTTAATCCATTGGGTCAGACTCAAAATATGCAGTTAAATAAAATTATCATTATATATTATTTGCAGTTTTTAATATGGTGAGCTGTATTGTTATGTACACAAAGAAAGCACATACCAACCTTCTTTAGCTTTTCTTAAAGGTGCATGGTTGGCACTCTGGGTGCTTTGACCAAGTTCAACCACAAATTAATAGATAGCTGATTATATGGCATAACAAAAACGGAGAGCACTAAGGATGACTATAGAGCCAGAGCATAAACTAGGGCAGTGGCTTTCAATCAAGAGTCCATGGCCACCTGGGGGGGGGGGGGGGGCCGTGCAAGCAGGTTTCAAGGGGTCCGCCAAGCAGGGCCAGCATTAGACTCACTGGGGCTCAGAGCAGAAAGCCAAAGCTCCATCACATGAGGCTGGAGCCCGGGGCCCTGAGCCCCGCCACACAGCGCTGAAGCCAAAGTCTGAGCAACGTAGCTTCGTGGGGGCTCCTGTGGCATGGGGCCCCAGGCAATTGCCCTGCTTGCTACCCCTTAACGCCGGCCCTGGCTTTTATATGCAGAAAACCAGTTGTTATGGCACAGGTGGGCCATGGAGATTTTATAGCATATTGGGGTAGGCCTCAAGCACGTGGTAGTGTTTTTGCTTGATTTTCTATGTTTGATGCAACCAACTCTGAAAGTTTAAAGTTTTAATTTAATGCAAACTCATTTTTAAATTCTTTACTGAAAAGGCTCTATTTTGTTCACATTTTCCAGTTGCAATGGCATTAATAGTTCTATAGCCACCCACTTGTTTAATAATGTCAATTAGAAATTAGTATTATAGACCACACAAGTGAGACAAGTGTTCAACAAGTTGCACGATGACTTTTGTTCATGGATGAAATGTACTAAGTTTAAACAGCATGTGTTTTACCTGTTGCAATATAGCAATCAATATTTCTTTTACAAACCAAACCAAGGAAAGAAATTTGGAGGGGAAAAAAAATTAAAACTAGTTTGAACAGTTGATGTCATTTGCATTATAAACTTACATTTATTTGCAAGTCTGATTTTTTTTTACCTGGGAAAAATCAGTGACAAATTGATTATATTGAAAAGGTTAATAGGGACACGAATTTCTAACTCAAAGAAATTAAAGTTTTACTTAAACATCTTTGCAATGTACCAAATAATCCTGTGACAAAGTGAAGCCCTCTCCTCCTGTTATCTTGTACAAATGGCTCTAACAAGACCAGTTTGTAGACACAGACACATAGTTAATTTGTGACCAACGTGTAGTTTACTTGTGTTATCTCAACCACCACCCCTTGCCAGTCCTGTGTAGCAACTCCACTTACAGTGATATACAATCATCCCCCCATTTTGCCAGAGGGAAGAGATCTCTCCACACAGATGTCCCTTTATCCCAGTGGTTTTCAAACTGCGGGTCGTGACCTAGTACTGGATTGTGGAATGTAAGGCACTGGGTTGCAGTGGCTCTGGTCAGCACCACCGACCGGGCCGTTAAAAGTCCCGTCAGTGGTGCTGCCAGACTAGTCCCTACTTGTTCTGAAACCGTGCTGCACCCTGGAAGCAGCCACAAGCAGGTCCAGCTCCTAGGCAGGAGGGCAACAAGGCTCCGCGCTCCACCCCTGCCCCAAGCACTGGCTCCGCAGTCCCATGGTCCAGGAACCAACGAATGGGAGGGGGCAGAAAGAGCCAGTGCCTCCAAGCAAGAGTTGTGCGGAGCCACTTGTGTGCTTCCGCCTAGGAGCTGGACCTACTGCTGGCTGCTACCTGGGCGCAGCGCAGTCTGCGGTGCTAGGACAGGCAGGAAGCCTGCCTTAGCACCCCCGTTGCGCTGCTGACCAGGAGCCACCCGAGGTATGCCCGTGTCTCAATCCCCTGCCCCAGCCCTGAGCCCCCCCAAACCTAGCCCAGAGCCTGCACCCCCAGCCCAAAGCCCTGACCCCCTCCTGCACCCCAACCTGTCCCAGCCCAGAACCCCCTCCCTGAACTCCTCATTCCTGGCCCCACCCTGTAGCCCTCACCCCAACCCTCTGCTCCAGCCCTGAGCCTCTCTCACACCCAAAACCTCTCATCCCCAGCTCCACTGGGTCAAGTGCATCAATAATTTTCTTCAACTGGGTCACCAGAAAAAGAGTTTGAAAACCACTGATCCTAATTTCTAATTCCCTATGCCTCTGCAGGCAGACTTAAGACTCAGGCTATGTTTACACTACCACTTCTACTGATCTAACTTATGTTGCTCAAGGTATGAATAAACCACCACCCCCCGAGCGACATAAGTGACACTGACCTAAGGGACAGTGTAGACAGCACTATGTCAGCGGGAGAGCTTCTCCCATCAGTATAACTACCGCTGACTGTTGGGGGTGGATTAATTACGTCAGTGGAAGAGCTCTTTCCTGTCGGCTTAGAGTGGCTACACTAGAGAGCTTACAGCAGTGCAGCTGTAAGCTCTCTAGTGTAGCTATAGCCATAGTTCCTTATTTCCCCATCCAGGGAATGATCAAAGAGCCCAAAAGCTCTAGTGTACTTCTCCATAAACATGCAGGGAATAAGGCAGAACCCCCAGTCCCTCTGGATAGTAAAGAGTGTGATACTAAAAGGGAGCATTCAAGGAGCTAGGTCAGGCAACAGGGGAACAGATGATGAATGACTCTGGTTTTGAAGTGCTTCTGCTGAGATATAAGGGATTTGGTGGGAAAGGGAAGATAACTGATGTCTTAGACATGAAAGATGAGTAAATAGAGGGGGTATCTGTGTCAACAATACAAATGGGGCTTGTCAGAGTGTCACTGACTTGATCAGATTGAAGAGGATAAGAAAGAGGCACAGTGTGTGTGTGTCCAGATGAATGTTTGCACACTTAATATGTGCATGATTTTATAGAGTAGGGATTGTCATTTTCTTATGCAAGTAAAGAACTAGACTAGAATTAGATTTCTCCCCATACTGATAAGCTCCCTTGACAGTTTTGCAAGACTGATAGAAGTATTATACAATTTTAAAGAGGAAACAAAAACCTAGATATTTCCTATATTTTATTATGGTGAATCAAAAACTCACTGTATTTATTTGGTTGTCTTTGGTTCCAAAAACCATGGAAACCTACATTTCAGCAGTTATTTCCTCTCTCTCCACAAACTAAATAGCTTTTGCTAGTCTCCAATGTTGGCTTTTTTCCTAGTAAATCCATATAAATTCATTACCCTGCTGTATATGATACAAGAAATACCCACATATTAAACAAAACAAAAACAAACAAAAAAGGTGTCATCTGTAAAAAGTTACGTTTTCCTCTCTTCTTCCCCCATGACTTTCTGCAACATAGTCCAAGGTTAGCATACTGGGAGAAAACAAAAAGCAGAGAGGCCTGGATTCTGCAGTTGTTTCTTTAATGTAGTAAGGAAATTAAATAGTTTCTCCAAGACTGAACTGACCAAAACTGGGACAAAAATTGAAAGACAAATTTTATTTGAGAGAACAGCCCCACATTTTTTTCAGTAAGAGTCTCCCACTCACTACTACAGAGGCAAATATAAAATTGAGGGAGTACTAAAGTTATCTTCCATATCTAGTTCTTTGGAGCTGTCAAGGAGGCTTCCCACTTTGGGGAGATTAACTCCAGTAGCATGGGCCTGTAAAGAGCTAGTTGAAAATTGACAGACTATTCTCCCAAACTGGATGCATATCTAGTTGCCAAGTCTAGAGAATAATGCTGCATAAATGCTCAAACTGACTCCAAGTAACAACCTTGCATACCTCTGAGATAGACACATTCCTCAAACATATTGTTTTTGGCCTGGTGGAACATGTTTCAGGACTATGAGATAAGAGACACCCACAAGGTCATAAATTGTTTGTATATAAGGTTGTATCCACTTACACAAGATGAGCAGAATTTATCTGAAAATATTTTTTTCCATAAATTACAGTCTAGAAACAGTAATTAAGAGTCCTCAATCCACAGAACCTAGCTTCCCATGGTAGGAAATGTGGCTTAGGAGAAAAGTAGCCATCAGGGCCTGGATCTTTAATTCTTCATATTCAAAATGATTACCAACAATACATTTCTAAGAGATAGGTATCATTTGAGCCTTTAAGAGAATGATCACTAATTCCAGCTTCTTAAATACTAAGTCCACAATCCTACAGTGATTCATGAATAGATTGGTAAGACATTACATAGTTCATTTAAATATCATAACAAGTTATTCAAACTACTTCTACTTAAAAATAGGAAGCCAATATCAAACAATATAAAAACAGAAAATATTCTGAGCAGCTAATCTGAACAAAGCAAGAGAAATCTGCATAGCTAGAAAAAAATGGAACTTGAACAAAAAGTCTGTCATAACTTACTCGTTGGCAGACAGTGGGATGCCACCAACAGAAAAAAAAAAGTCAAAAGACAGAAGCAGACCTTTTCTTATTTCACTACCATGATAGTGGTTATATTTATTGGAGAGTGGCTGTTTGGCCTCCTGAACCTGCAGGTGTAAAGTTGAGTAATACTCTTTCCTATATGTTGAAGGGGTTGGGTTTGTAAGTAGACCTGAGCTCTTGCAGTGAGGCTCAGTGGGTTGCTCATCCAGAAGCCTTTTTCAGGCTGCATGCCTTCATTAGGTCTTGGAATATCATTCACAGATTGTAATTACAAATGAATGAAGGTCCATAAACTCTTACACCCATACAGATAAAGTCTCTTTAAACTATTTTTCCACACGTCCTCCTTCTAGGCAAAATACTAGATAGTTTCAAAAGTGATTTGTAGTCACATAATAGGAATCCTAAATTATTCTTACACTGGTTAAATCATTGAACATAAATCCTGAATGTATTTTTTAGCTTCCAAATGAATCAGACCAAACCACCAGTTTTGAATGATCTACTTTTTTGGGAGGAGGCGGATAACATGCAGCATCTAAAATGGTAAGAGATTAAATTTACAATGTCTTGAAGCAAATTTTGCCTCATTGAAAGAGCATAGGTGGAAGAGAGGGCAGAACTGGACAAGCCAGGCAGCATCGCAGAAAAGGATCTGGGGGTTATAGCGGATCACAAATTGACGATGAGTCAACCATGTGATGCAACTGTTAAAAAGGCTAATATTCTGGGTTCTATTAACAGGATTACCATATGTAAAATATGGGATGTAATTGTCCCACTCTACTCAGCAGTGGTGAGGCTTCAACTGGAATGATTAGTCCAGTTTTGGGCACCACACATTAAGATGTCGATAAACTGAAGAGATTCCAGAGGAGAGCAACAAGAATGATAAAAGGTTTAGAAAGCCTGACCTATGAGGAAAGATTTAAAAATTAGGCACGTTTAGTCTTGAGAAAAGAGGACTGCATTGGAATGCAAGTCTTCAATATGTTAAGGGCTGTTATAAAGAGGATGGAGATCAACTGTTCTCTGTGTTCACTGAAGGTAGATTGTGCACATACACACTCCACTGTAGGCAACATCAGCAGTTCATTCACAGATAGAGGGACTTCGGATCATCTGAGGACAGACGGCAACACCAACTTGCCAGAACTGGCATCATCAAGAGAGGACTGAGTGATGGTATAAGGAGTAGAGAAGGTACACACAGATGACTCTGTTGTTTCCTTGCATATATCCACTATTGGAACATTGCTCAGGAAAATTGAAGTGGTGCACTAAGTTCTGGTGGAGTGAGCTGTTTTTCCTTGATAGAGGAGACACTTCAGAAAGCTCATGGCAGAATTTGAGAGAGTCAGAAGCCCAGTGAGATTTGCTGAGATGACATTGGTTGACCCTTAGCTCTTTCAGCATAAGACACAAGGTCTGGGGAAAGATCTAAAGGGTCTTGTACTGTCTAAGTAAAACACCAGGGCTTTATGAACATCCAAAATATGGAGGTGGTTCTTTAGTCTTACATATATGGGGCTTTGGGGAAAACATCAGAAAGTTAATGGTTTGGTTTAGAAGAAAGGCTCACACTACCTTAGGCATAAACTTAGGATGTTGCCTAGGGCAGGGGTTCTCAACCAGGGGTACGCATACCCAGAGGTCTTCCAAGTGGTACATCAACTCATCTAGATATTTGCTTAGTTTTATAACAAAAAGCACTAGTGAAGACAGTACAAATTAAAATGTCACACAATGACTTAATACTGCTCTATATACTATACAGTGAATTGTTTTTATTTTATAATTGATTTTATAATGGTATGGTAAAAATGAGAAAGTAAGTAAGTAATCCTGTGACACACTATTGCATTTTTATGTCTGATTTTGTAAGCAAGCAGTTTTTAAGTGAGGAGAAATTTGGAGTATGCAAGACAAATCAGACTCCTGAAAGGGATACAGTAATCTGGAAGGTTGAGAGCCACTGGCCTAACACCTTGTCCTTATGAAAGATCATGGAAGGAGGGATGGCTAGGAGAGCCTGAAGCTCTGAAACCCTCCTTCCATAAGTAATTGCCACCAAAAACGCCGCCTTGGAGCTGGCCAAGAAGTTAACAATTATATTTAGATAAAAGAACCTGATAAGTGGCAACTCTCATTTTAAGCGTGGCAGTGAAATAAGCCTTACACCCATACAGATAAAGTCTTTTTAATTACTTATCTTTGGGATGGTCTTAGCTTGGGATTGGCAAAATCATTTGTTAGTGGTTGCAACCACCAAGGAATCAGGAGCTGGGAGAGTGAAGAAATAACCAAAGTCTTGTTGAAGGACTTGGTATCTTCTGTCTACCCTAGCTAGAGGAGGTAGAGAGGCCGAAGTCTAGGAAGGGCAACCCATTCCTGGAACAGGTATCTGTAAGACGTCCAGGAAAGCATGCAGTTCTTCTGCACAATCTCCACCTGGACACCTAAAAAAAGATAACCATCTTCATTAGGATCTGAAAAAACTCTGGACTCCTCTGGGACTCCTCTGAGACGCAGCCTACTCTGGAGTTACCACTTTGTCCAGCAAAGTGGCAGAGACTTGAAGAGGAATGTCCTTCCTCCATAGAATCCATGACATCAGGTTGCAGGATGGCAGGAAGATGCTGAGAAACTTCTGTAGTGCAGGAGTTAAATCTAGAATCTCTCAGGGTAGCCCAAGACCAATAAGGCCATGGAGGAAAAGAATCTGAGACATCGATGGTGGGTGACTCAAGTTGAAAATTCCTGTAGGGAACCAATCTTGGTCTTCAGGCTTGGTATTTGAAGACGACCTGTAGGGTGATCTAAAGGAACTGGAAGGAGAAACAGGCTACTCTCTGAGTTCGAAGAAAAAAACATCCTCAGAATAGGGAGGAGCAGTTCCCACTGGGGTTCCAGAATATTTGGACACAAGACAGACAAGATTCAAAGCAGGCAATGGCTGGGATGATCAAAAGGCAGACAGTCATCAGCACTAGTGGTGCGAGTAAGCCTACAGACTGTACCAACAGTGCCATGTACATTATTGATGCTGGAAGAATCAGGATAGCTGCAGAGCATGTGAAAAGTTACGGCCTTGGGTGAGTTCCAGCATAATCCATGAGTGTATCAGCAGAGCTGGCAGTGCTGGTGTGACTAAAGAGTGTATTGATGGAGCCACAATGGCCAGAGTGTTAATGGCACCAGTTGTGTTGATGGGGCAAGCAGAGGAATCAACTGCACCAGGGAAAGTCAGGTAAGGCAAGCAAAGGAGATTCCTTCTAACAAAGAAACCTGAGCAGTCGAAGCATCTCAGCTAAGAGTATCTGTGCCAACAGTGCCAAAACAGACTGAGGAGAAAAAGAAGAATCCAGCACAAATCTTGGATCTTTGAAAACCATTGTGCATAAGCCTAAAAGTATTTACATGCCAAATGTCAAGTCTTGCGTACACCAACATGACTTTAAATGTTTAGAGTCTGTGAGGCAGTCTTAATTTTAATCACAAATCTGTCTACCTATAAATTAGGGCTGTCAAGCGATTAAAAAAAAATATTACAATTAATCGCACTGTTTAAACAGAATACCATTTATTTAAATATTTTTGGATGTTTTCTACATTTTCAAATATATTGATTTCAATTACAACACAGGATACAAAGTATACAGTACTCACTATATATTTATTTTTTATTACAAATATTTGCATTGTAAAAAAACACAAGAAATAGTATTTTTCAATTCACCTAATACAAGTACTGTTGTGCAATATCTATCATGAAAGTTGAACTTGCAAATGTAGAACTATGTACAAAAAAACTGCATTCAAAAATAAAATAACTTTATAGCCTACAGGCTCACTCAATGCTACTTCAGCCAATCGCTCAGGCAAACAAATTTGTTAACTGGCAGGAGATAATTCTGCCCGCTCTTGTTTACAATATCACCTGAAAGTGAGAACAGGCTCTCTCATGGCACTGTTATAGCTGGCGTTGCAAGATATTTTCATGCCAGATGCGCTGAAGATTCATATGTCCCTTCATGCTTCAACCACCATTCCAGGGGACACGCGTCCATGCTGATGAGTTTTGCTTGATAACGATCCAAAGCAGAGCAGACCAACACATGCTCATACAGGTGATCATCATCTAAGTCAGATGCCACCAGCGGAAGGTTGATTTTCTTTTTTGGTGGTTCGGGTTCTGTAGTTTCCACATCTGAGTGTTGCTCTTTTAAGACTTCTGAAAGCATGCTCCACGCCTCATCCCTCTCAGATTTTAGAAGGCACTTCAGATTCTTAAACCTTGGGTCGAGTGCTGTAGCTATTTTTAGAAATCTCACATTGGTACCTTCTTTGCGTTTTGTCAAATCTGCTGTGAAAAAGTGTTCTTAAAATGAACAACATGTGCTAGGTCATCACCTGAGACTGCTATAACATGAAATATATGGCAGAATGCAGGTAAAACAGAGCAGAGGACATACAATTCTCCCCCAAGGAGTTCAGTCACAAATTTAATTAATGCATTTTTTTTAAATGATCAGCAGCAGCATGGAAGCATGTCCTCTGGAATGGTGGCGGAAGCACGAAGGGGCACACAATGTTTAGCATATCTGGCACGTAAATACCTTGCAACACCGGCTACAAAAGTGCCATGTGAACGCCTGTTCTTACTTTCAGGTGACATTGTAAATAAGAAGCAGACAGCAGTATCTCCTGTAAATGTAAACAAACTTGTTTGTCTTAGCAACTGACTGAACAAGAAGTAGGACTGAGTGGACTTGTAGGCTCTAAAGTTTTACATTGCTTTGGTTTTGAGTGCAGTTATATAACCAAAAAAAAAAATCTACATTTGTAAGTTGCACTTTCACGATAAAGAGAGTGCACTACAGTATTTATATAAGGAGAACTGAAAAATACTATTTCTTTTGTTTATCATTTTTACAGTGCAAATATTTGTAATAAAAACAATATAAAGTGAGCACTGTACACTTTGTATTCTGTGTTGTAGAAGAAATATATTTGCAAATGTAGAAAAACATCCAAAAATATTTAATAAAAATAGAATACCAATTGAAATTTAACAGTGATTAATCGCGATTAATTTTTGAGTTAATCACATGAGTTAACTGCAATTAATCAACCACCCTAATATGAATCTTGATAAATGTATAATAAGCCAACAACGATAAATATTTACGGGCAAGTCTACCAGATGTATAGCCCAAAGAGGCTGAGACCACTAGGTACTACCACAATAAAAATAAGTAATGTTAATAATACATTTGGCATTTTTAAATACAATTGTAAGACTCCAGTTTCTTACTACAGCATGCACAAAATCTGAATGTAAAGTGGGCTTGAGAACTAGATTCTCAGACAGAAAACGTACGTAATGGGCCTTAACAGAAGCAAAACAATTGACACCAAATGTCCCTGTCCCCATTATATTTTGTTAGAGTGGCATTTCTATGTCCCTAGTCCTGAGTGCAGAGTACACGCTATTAGTGCCCTTCATAAACAGTATCTATTTGTAACTCTAAATTCAATTTCCAGTAAATAAACTTCTTAAAGTTTGGTCAGAAAAACTCATGTGGACTTGTAAAGGACAGGAGATTGACTGCTGAACACTCAGTTTTTAAAAAAATATTAAAGGCTGAAATAAAGATACAGTAACATTGCTAAGACATAAATAGCACAATAATACATGATTGATATGAACATCAATATGGTATCAACAAGAAATAAAAGTGCTATAAATAAAGAGGGTAACAAGTGCATATGAAAGGACAGAAAAAGATTCCTACCTTTAAACCGACTGCTATAAGATCTGTAACAACACTGTATGAAAAAAAATGAAGAGAGAAAATGGAAAAAGTTAGAGAGCAAGTTATTGCAAAGGCAGTGATAAATAAGGTTAAAGAAAGAAAGAAAAACATTGTTATAAATTATAAAGGAAAGAATGTGATGAGTTGTGGATTTTTGTTTTATTTTGTTTTTTTGCAAAGGAAACTGGATAATCTAGTAATGCACAGTATGAAATAAAGCAAAGTTTTAGCTGGTAGAAGCAACAAGTGATAGCAATTCCGCTCAGTCCCTGTAAAAGGGGCATATACAATTATGTACTTTATCATAATTCTCTCACACATACACACACAAAAAAGTAAAAGGAACACTGGACAGTAACATTTCTCTCCCCCCTGCCCCTGGAACTACAGGTATGTACCAAGTCTATTTTTGTAGCCCAAATTTCCACAGTTCTTCAAAATTGAGCTTGTGCGTATGGATTTTACAGAAATGAGAAAGTTACATTTTAAAAGATCATTTCCTCCCACACATCCATAAAAATGTCATGAAAGTATGTCAAACTATCAAAAGCATCTCAATTAAATCTGTCCTATCTACCCTTAACTGCTTCACCAGACACTAGGTTAGGGGTATCAAACTCATTCGGTAGAAAGAATTCAACTTTTTAACTATGATTTCAGCATTGTCAACACCAAGTGGCCAAAAATGTTAAATGAGGCCTGCAAAATCATGAAGATTATAAAAAATGGGGAGGGAGTATGCGCCTTCTGATTTTGAGTCTTTAGGGTTCACATTTTTAAGCTTTTCCTCTGCAATACAAGGGCCAGGAATGAACTTTTATAAACAAAAGCTTAGATTTTCACCTAACCACATGACTCCAGGATCTGAGCCTTTTAAGAAGATACCAAATGTTGCAAGAGTGGCAATAAAATCATGAGAGTTCACAACACTTTGGACTGGAGTATAAATTTAGGACTATATGCTACTTTCAGTCCCACTGATGTCAATGAAAAATCTGCATAAAAATGGATGGTAGAATATGAGACCTTTATATATTGGATAAAAGTTCAGTTACTATTTCTGCAGTGCTATCTTACATCCAGCTTCACTCAGTGGGGAAAATATGCTTACATTTATGACACTTCAATTCTTGCCCTGTCTTCCTTTTGTTCTCTTTTCTCCATTTTTCAACCACTTCCCTGACTTTCCCTCTGTTCCTTCTCCTGCATTTCCTTCCCTGCAGCAACTTCCAATTCCCATTCCCAGTGGGAAACGCTTCCATACTCGACCCCATTCCACCCATTTAAATGAACAGCAATAAAATACTTATGGATATGTCTAAACTACAGCAGCTCAGCAACACCACTGCAGCTGTCCTGCTGTAACACTGTAGTTTAGATGCTTCCTCCATTGACGGAAGGGCTTCTTCCCATCAATGTAGGTAACCCACCTCTCTGAGAGGCTGTAACTAGATCAATAGAATAATATTTCCATTGACCTATCCTGCCTAAAGTGGTGATTTGGTAAATTTATCTACTGTACATCGCACAGGGGAGTAAATTTTACACACCCTGGAGTATGTAGGTAGGTCAAGCTAAGTTTTAGGTGTAGACCAGGCCTTAATATTGGTATTAGTAGCAACTCTAAGCTTTAGAGTTCTCAACATCCCAGTGAAATGAATGGAGGGCAAAGGTGTCACCACCTCTACAATTCATTGTTTCAAGCTACTTGGAGTCTCAAGAAGAGTATACTGATTCACTATTGTCTGTTTATATTTAAGTTTTCCTCGCAACCATAAAAGCCTAGAATCTTACTATTTTATTTAAATGAATGCTTTCAGTCTGCAGATTCTGCAGCCCAGCTTTTCTTCCAAAATGCATTTTCCCATTATATATATTTTTTGACATGCTCACCCTGCTCCTCCCCAAAAGGCACTAATGTTTTAGTAGGCTGAGTAGAAAGTTTAAGTTTTGGTAACTCTATGGAGATAAGGACTATCTAGTATTATTTTAATAAGGTACCTTTAACTTAAACAGAGTTATTAAAATAATGTTTTAATATACATAATAAAAGCTAATATTAAAAAGTCTCAATTTTCTAAAAGAAAAAAGGGATCTAGTGCCTATGTATGCACATGGAACTTTGGATGAAACTAAAAACTTTTAAACCTTATATCCATGTGGGTATTAAATAAATCCTGCCCACTTCTGTATTTGCTTAAAATGCATATTGAAACATAACAATTTCTGCAGAAACCCTTGTCGTAATAAGTGTATATTGTGTGTATGACAGCATTATAAAGTGGTCTTGCAACTAGTTCTACATTTACAAAATTCTGTAGAAAACAAAAATTTGTAAAGAGGCAGTTGCAAAAAAAACATTTGAATGCTTTACTTTGCAACCTTAACATACTCAAGAAACCATAACTTTCCTTCTTGGTGAATATACATTGAGAACAATCATATAATCATCTAGTCCTTCCACAGGTCCCCAACCTCACTTGGTGAACATGTCCGCCACTGTGCAGTGAATGAAGTAGGCAACTGACCAAGGGAAGGATTCTACAGATCCATGCCAAATTCTCGTCTAAATGCTGTCTGCAATTATAAGACTAAAATTGGAATAAAGCTATTGACTTAAAACTATTTAAATCTTAATTTTGACACTGATAGAACAATTGGACCATTGGCACACCGGATGATGTGTCACTTGGGGATTCACAGTACCCTAGCATATTCAACCTGCAGCTGAGAGGATATATCACTGGACTGTGGGATATTCTAATGTCCCAATCTCTCTTGTTGAAGCTGTTGCAGTTTGTATAAATTATATCATTAAATTGTGCCAGAGAATGAGACTGACTCTTTAGTTCCATGGGTAGGGCAGACACACCTGAGGTGACAAATACATGTCCAAATATCAAAGAGAAGGGTTCTCCCACATCCTGGGTGTTAAGATATTCAAACGAGGGTTTAGAGGGAAACTCTGCCCCAGATACTTTTGAGAAGCAGAAGAACAGCTCCGTATAGCTCTCTCCTACAGCCTAAGGGGAAGAGCTGTATTTCATTCCTTCACAAGACCATCCTGCAAGTCATCACCAATGATATGCACATTCACCATCTAAAGACAATGAAGTGGTTACCAATCAATGATCCCTTAGAAAGAATTCTGCTTTGGGAATAGACTTGAAAGTCCAACAACTTTGCTGCTCCTATCTGAATATTATACTCGTTTTGGATCACTCTTGTGACTGTGTACACTGCACATATAAAAAGTTAGTAATGCTTTGGTTAAATTGTGGGGCCTTAGTAGGAATTATTGACAATACCATAGACTTTGGCAATTGCGTGAACACTTTTTTTTTTAAATACATTAAAGCTGTGTTCTTTTGATCCAGTTGTCCTCCCTAACCAGTCTAAATTCCATTGTGCATGCATCATGTCTTTGAATGAATAAGCATGGCAGAAAGTTGAAGTGACATGAAGTGATATGACTAAGAAAATTCATCTCAGAGCAGTCAGATAGATCAATGGTTACACCACTGACTTATAGATGAGTGTTCAGTCCACCAGCTTTTGGGATGGAAGTTTGGGGAAAACTGGATTAACAGTAGTAACCAAGAAAACTGTTCTTTTTCCCTTCATCCTGATGTCCTGGCTACTATATCACTTCTGTTGAAAATTATTTTATTTGCATGCTCATTAAAACGCAGACTCTTATTTTCGCATGTTCAGGATTTAAAAAAAATAATTTTCTTCAGGTGTTGTGTAAAATTAAATTTGTGGAACACAAGAGCACCCAAAACAGAATAAAGAACATTTAAACAATGTTTTATTAGTTCTCAATGACCCATGCTCTAAAAACATTCAGCTGTGATGTGTGTCAGAGGGGACCTTTCATAGCATGGGGAAAAAAGGAGTATTGAGGGACACTTCTGCATCTACAGCCACACCTTTTAAGACTGAAAGAGACCATTATGAACATTATGTTGTACAGAATCAATTTCCTGAGCTATATTTTTCAAATACTCAAGAATTAAACTATTAGCTTCTTTCCTCCTCAGTACAAGCTGAAGGCTCTATGAGACTGTTCACCTGTAATTAACAAGCTATCCCTGCAAAGTTTTAAATTCCAGCACACTCAAATCAATCATGCACCAACAACTGTGTTCAAATGCCTGATCCTTTATCATGAATTTGCTGAGAAAAAATTATCAATGTTTTACTTCAGTCACACAGACAAAATGAAATCAAGGATACATATATTGTGCAATTGTTGAATCATCCAGCGTACACTGTAAGAGAATTACAAGTACTGTGCTCTAGCCATATTTTCATTACACAATTAAATCCAACTCTATCATATCCTGATGTAATTATGGCATAGACTTACTTTAAAAAGGAGAATCTGGTTCAAAAACAAACACACACAAGACCACTACATTATTTTATATAGTTATAATCATTTGCAATCACTGGAGGTGCCTGAGCTACAGCTCAAACTGTGTAAGAGATCAAGGGAGACTGTTGGCAGAGCAATGTGTTAGAGTCCATCCCACACAGGTTCATAACAGCCACAGTTTGTTAACCTTTATGGAATGTTGCATGGCCCACCAGGAGCTGGAAGATGGCTGAGGAAATACTAGTGGTGGTTTATTAATTTTCTGTTTTATGCATGTTGTTGCTTGTGTGTTGTTAGTAAGCGACAAAATTTATGTACTAAAAATATTTAACAGTTTGTCAAGAACATCCAGAGCTTGGGATAAGTGCTCTTTTACGTAGTAGGACTTGTTTACACTCTTTTTTGCACTATTTAAGCATACTGGTTTAGAAATGCAGTTAAATTGGTACAAAAACTGTTTAAATAAAGCTGAAGTGCATTATAAATCTAAACAAAAGTTGTGGCCTATGAAGCCTTAAGAATTATGGTGAGCAGGTCCGACTCTAGGTTTTTTTTCACACCAAGCAAAAAACCAAAAAGAAAACCAACCTCAGAGAGCACAGCTGCTGAAGCAAACAAAAAAAAACAAACACCCAAAAAAAACCCACAACCCGGAATGCCACCTCTGGAATTCTGCTGCCCCAAGCACGTGCTTGGTTTGCTGGTGCCGAGAGCCGCCCCTGATGGCGAGCAAAAGATTACTGCACCTTTAAGGCTAGAACATTCCATGTGGCAGAGTTCAATAGCCTTTTCAGCTGGAAGCAGTTGCAGCTAGAGACTGAACCCAGTAACAAACTGGCTGGATGTATCTTGTAAATGAATACCTAATAACTCTGCTTACTCAGTTCATTTTTATTGTTCCAGTATTGTTCCAATGTTTTTAAATAAGCTCAATTACTTTAGTTGCAACAACTGAGCTTATTTAAAAATATGTATTTTCCTATTGTGTTTGGTAGACCAAAAAAAATCACAATTATGGATGAAGTGATTTATATTTTTCTTTTAATCTCACCACTGGATCTAAAGTAATTAAAATGCAATTTCCCCTTCACTACATTCCACTGAGACAATGAAAGAGGGAATCTGGTACTCCTTCAGGCTGTCATGCATAAGAACAATGTTGCAAAAATCAAGTTCCAAACTCCTTAGAGGAACACATGAATCCTCTCTGATTTAGTATAACCTTGCATTCACTAACCATTGGTTTTAGGTATAAATTAACCTTAGTATGCCATAAAAATGAAGTTCCTCCTGTATGTATAGTTTGCATAACAACTTCAATATATAACATGCAACTTCTTTCTCAACAAACAATGTTTAAAATATTTTAATCATTTTGAAGAAGATTTTTTTTTATGAAATACGTTCTCAAGAATTTAAGACTAAAACCAGGCTAGCACTGGATTTATTTAAATTTTTAAGTTTTTATTATGCCTTTCTTGAAGGCTTAAGTTTTCAAAAGTAACCACCAATTTTGGGGTTTCAACCTGAGAAACTCAAAAGGGGCCCAATTTTCAGAGTGCTTGTAGGTGCCCACTAAATATAAAACTTCCTTCAAGTTTCAAATGGGCACCCAGAAACTGGAAACAAAGTCATATAAGTTTTGAAAATCCAAGCAGATATTAACAACCCTAAGATCCTTTACCAAAGATAAATGAGGTTATCAAAAGCAGGAACTGATGTGCAAAAAAAGTAATTCACCTTTAACTAGCCCAGCTGTACTTAGCTACTGAAACTATGCTGTGTGTAACACACTATTCTAAAGGCTGTAATAAAAGACTATCATCTGCAAAACAAAATCTTTCCACTTTAGAGGCTTCAAATACAGTTATACACAAATATAATTAAGAATTATTCAAACCTATACAATTTGTATACTGTTCACTATTTATATACAGAAAAGGATGCTGTTCAACTTGAAATCTAGTCACTTAAAACTGAATTAAAAGTATTTTCAGATATTTACATCTACCATCTAGTAGTACTTCCATTCCCCCACCCCCTTTCCTGTTGCAGACTTAAAATCTAAATTAACAGGAAGAAATGATTATATAGAGAAAAACTAACTATACAAAGTGGGGGGGGGGGGGGGAGACAGAAAATGCTTAGACCTAGGTGGGAACCCAGAATTTTTGTTCATATGAAATTCTGTGATGGGGGTGGGGGTAGGATCTGTTTTGGAACAGAAAAAAACCCCAACCCTAAGTTTCCTTTTAAAACAAAATTTTAAAAAAATCATTCTGATCAGAACAGAATATCTGTTTTACTTTTCAAATTTTTATAATTTTTAAAATTTGTTTTTTCAAAAGAGAAAATCATAACTTCCGTACCAATAAGGTTAAAATCTTCAGTTCCATTTAACAGTACGTTGTCAAAACCCACATATTTCTGTAAAACATGTAGCTTTAGATGAATCAGCATTTTCCAAAAGAACATTATTCTGGAAGACTGCCAACTCTATTATTATCATTTATGTAGCACTAGAAGACTATGACCAATTTGGGCTTCATTGTGTTAGGTGCTGTACAAATATAGTATGTCCATAATTTGTTTCAGTATTCTTAGGTGTCACCTGTAAGTACTTGAAGTTAAAAAAAAATCAGATTGGATTTTAAATTGACAGAGGAATGAGACTGGGTTTTGAAGTAACACCATGTACTTAAAGTCAGACTTCAACAGCATTTTTCTTCCTACTGTTGTTACAACATACATATATGATTATCGAAACTCAATGTAATCATACAAAATATTTCTCCAGTTTGTAATCATTTTTTTTGTTTAAAAACCAATATTGTCAAAGAAACTCACTAGTAATTTAAATTATTTTTGAAACTGGGTTTTGAATAGCCTCCCTTTAAAATTTGTTGTAAACATGTACATATTAATACTCCAATTCTGTGAACATACAGTATATGCATGTGCTTAATTAGGCATGTGAGTAGTCCAACTGAAGACAAAAGGACTACTCACTGCATAAAGTGTTAAGTACACCTTAAGTGTCTGCAGGAGCAAGGCCTTCAAGTTATTTTAAATGGTATTTAAAGTACATAACTAAGATTCATAAGGTTAGAGAGCAATTTGTAATAATATGGTGAACCAGTTATGCTTCATTCAAACACAGAACTCTGTTTCAACAGCAATACTCCTATTGTGCTCCAGTAATATAGTGATTGTAGTTCAACATTCCAGAATCCAGAAGTTTTATGCTTCATACAAATAAATTGCAGCTGTGAATTACAGTCTTCAAGAATTTTATTAAATTGTCACTTTACAATTCAGAATTGTGAATTCAAAATAGCATGTGTCTGTTTAATTATGTTTAACCTGAAGTGGCAAGAAGGTACTTAGAGGTCCATGTCTGTGATATATCCAGCAAAAGTCCAAGTTAATTGTTGTGAACATTTAAAACATTCGTATAATCTACCATGAAATCTTATTCGACAGGGGAAAAAAACATTATATAAAGTCACTCCGCTCACCACTGCAAATCAGGAGTAACTATGCTCAAGTCAAGGGAACTACACCAGCATAAAAACAAAACGATAGCTTTGACAGATTTCGGTCTCCTCCACGGTTGTTTACATCAACATACGGTGCACCAGAGAAAACTCAAAATCACAAACCCTGCCCTGAAATTCAGACTATATTCAACCCTTTAACCTAGGGCCAGGCAGGGACGCCGCCTGAGCCATACTCGGTGAAACGATCAAGGGCTCCGACCATAACCCGCAGCCTGGGAGGCTCCGCTCCGCTCCACACACAGCCCCTCCCTCCCAGCGCCCCGTTCAGCCTGTCCGGGGCGGCTGGCTCCACTAGCGCGGCGCACGCTTCCGTCCCCTTCGCCTTGTTTTCCGCCCCACTGCTGAGCGAGGGGACCCGCCACCCAACAGAGCCGGAGCTTCCCGTGCGCGGCACTTCCCCTTGCCAACCACCGCGGCCGCCGCTCCCGCGGCCAACCGAAACTCCCCCCCCCGCCGCACCGCGCCCACCGCGCCCGGGGCAGGAGGGGCCGCGGCGGCGGCCGGGTGACAGGCCGAGTTCAAGCCTCACCCGATGTCAGCAAAGAGGAAAGTTGGACCCTCCCCTCCCCCCCGCCGGCGGCGCTCGAGGGCCTGGTTCGCCCCCCTCCGGGAACCCCCAAGGCCCGACCCTCCTCAGACACCGGGCGGCCCCCCCCCGCCCGGGGGAGGCGAGTCAGCCCGCCGGCCCCAAGGGGAGCCCTCCGCTCCCCGGCCACATCCCCACAGGCGCCGCGGCTGGAAGCGGCCGCCGGGAGCGGGGCTCGCCCCGGGCGGGGGGGGGGGGGCAGGCAGGTACTCACCCATCCATGGCACAGACAGGAGGCAGCGGCGAGGGACCGGGGGAGGGGGGAGAGCGGCGCGGCGGCGGGTGGCACGCGAGGGGAATGCGAGAAGGATGGGAGAGGAGCCGGGGGAGGGAGGGACGGAGTGAGGGCTGAAGGCGGGGCTGCCTCTTCTGCGCATGCGGCACGGTGAGAAAGGGAGGGGGGGGCCCTCCGCGGGCGACACACCCAGGCCCAACCTCACCGACAGGGAGCGCGGCGCAAGGCGTGTACCCCGGCGCGCGCCTGCCTCGCCCCGCCCCCGACGTGCCTTGCGGGGCCGCTCAGCGCGCGCCACACAGGCTGGCAACATTTCCGCGTCATGTGGGCGCGAAGCCGCCCCCTCCGCGCCTCTCCCCGCCCCCTCGGCGCAGGCGCACTGCGCGCTCCCGGCTCTGCTCCCGTAGCTGGTTTCTGTCCTGGGCTGGCGCGTAGCCGAGCCGGGCCTAAGGAAATAGCCTCGTGCGGAGCAAGGGGCCGGGCACCTGTCCCAGGAACGAGGGTGTGACCCCCCCCTCCCCCGTGAGGGAGCGCGGGGCCCTGGAGACGGGCCGGGGGGGTGTCACCGTGGGGCTGACAGGCGCCTGTGGAGAAATGGAAACCTGGGGCCCCGCCCCCGCCCATTACTTAGACCACGTTTTGGTGGCGCCCCCTGAGCTCCAGGCCTGCAATTCCCCCCCCCCCCCCCGTCAGCCCTGTTTGCAGCTGTCTGGGGCCTCATGGCCCCAGCTCCGCCCGGGGGCAGGCACGGTGATGCCCCTGCCTTTCAGGGGCAGAGAGACGGGGGTGGGGGTCCTCACCCCGCTCAGGACCAGGCTCTGCCTTTGTTGCGCCCAGAGGTGCCCTGCGGTGAAGCGGCCACCTGTTCTGCGATGCATGCCTGAGCGCTTGTGCGACGACTGCAAAGGATTCAGTTGAGCAGGGGGAATTTATCAGCCTCCTTGGGTATGGCCAAGTGTGTTACTCGCCCCACCGCTGTCATCGATAGCACTGAGTGTTGGCTCAAGTGAAAAGTTTATAAATAGGAAAAGTAACAAAATACCAGAGTGAACTGTGGATATATAAAGGTGTATTTCAGTGTTCCCTTCTTTCTCATATGCACTCCTCTTAAGAATCCTAGACACCAATCCCTTACACCTGTGAAAATCCTATTGCATCACCGCTCTGGGGCAAAGAGCTGTCCATGTGGATTCAGCTGCAGCTTTGGGGTCTCAGAACGTAAGTTCTTTGCATAAAGGACAATGGCCCCATCTGTATTTGTACAACATGCAGCTTAATGGCACCCCAACCCTGACTGAGTTATCTGGGAGCTACCACTGTACAAATAATAACAATGGTGGCTGTTGCAAAGGACAGCTGGATTCACTATACCACATGCTGACTCAAAGGGTTATATGACCTCAAGTCTTCTAAAGCTGAGCAAGCCTTGTAAAGTCAGTCTGCATTCACAAACTTGTGCTGAGTTAAGGTCTCACATGGAAAAGGTGAAAGTCTGGTTTCAGATGGTTTCCACCCTATGCCAGATTATGGTTAGATGCTTCAGAATGAAAGCAAAATTGAGGGTAGGTAAAGCATACAATGGAACAAAAAGACAAGACATTTGGTTGAACCCCATACAAACCAAAACCAACAAGCATCCCAGTACTCTGATCTCACCCTGCTGCCTAAACTCGAAATAGAGGACATGATAACATTTTTACTGCAGGAAGATTAAAATGAGCTGAGGTCAGAATTACAAATACTTCCTATAAATTCAGGGTTTTTTTAAATTCATGTAAGTATTCTAGAGTAGTTGGAAGTGAAATGACAGCAAGTTCATGCAGATCCGAGAGAAATATGGGTTTTAAAAATGAGGGTCACCCTTCAAAATGAAGAGGATGGATGAGGGCTTAATTTGAATCTAAATGGTAAATTCCCAAGAGTAAGAGTCAAGATTTTGTTAATGATACAGGAGAATTTGTAAAATTACTTTTATATTGTTCCCCCAAAATAGAGAAGCAAAACAAACATCTGATCAAAAAGCCACATTATGGGCCATTGAAATAGAATCCACAGATACTTGGCAGAAAACGTGAATTTGAAAGTGCATCTCCTCCTGAACCTTAATCAGGGCCTCTCACTCAAAATTTATGATAATGAAAACACCATCACTAGAGAGAGGGAAATATTAATAACTCATTTCAGAGTCCTTAAAAAGTCTTTTCCTTAGAGGTTATGTTAAGAAAAAAGTCCCAGCGTTTTATGGCAGAATACAGATGTTTCTTATTACAAGCTAAATTTGATGTCTGATTTTAAAATACTATGGAGGATATTTTTATAATTGGTACAAAAATAGAAGTAGGTCAGTCTCATCAACAAATTCTAGACTTCACTGCCATTCAAAAAACCTAAGTTCACTTCCATTCCCTGTTGATACCCCAGGCCAGTAGAGATTTGGAACAAACATTAATTACCTTGTTTTATTTGCTGCAATGGAAGAGAAAAGCAAACGTATTGTGAAGGTCCTCTCAGGGTTAGAAGAATTTAATTTTGATAGGAAGCAAACTTCTGCTTTGAGAGTAGATTTCCCAATCTCTATGCCATGTTTTCATTGTTTCGCTTTCAGTAGCCGCCTAGCTTCTCTATTTTTCTCTCTTTCTCTGTTGGTTTCCTCTTTTGACCTTTTTCTGTCTTTCCAACTCCAAAAAGGCAACTTCTGTAAAAGGCAACAAGGCATTTCTGTAGAAGTTGGGTGGCACATTAATCCCTGGTGTAACTCCATTGAGGTCAGTGAGGTATAAATTATATATATATATGTATTCCACTCAACTATTTTATAAAGGTACTGGAAGATTATATGGTTGCTTAAAAGGGGTATATGGTATACTTAAATGGAGTTCAAGCAAGCCCAAAGGTCTTTGTGCACAGATCTAATTACATGATCAGGGTCTATGTATATAATTAGCCTATTCAACAAACAAAAGATGGTTAAACAATCATGATTAGTCAACATGCTCTGTTATAGACAAACTATTGTTTCCTTGTTTCAGAAGCCGAATATTTTCTTTGTAATTTAGTTATGAGAAAGAAGAATTTTACACTAAAAGACTTTTCTTTAGCTTACTTACATAACGTTTAAATGAACTAACATTCATATATTCGCATCAGATATATAGTCCATATGCTAATAATCTATACACTAACATACTCCTTTACACTAGAAATATCTGTCCCATCTTATTTTGCTTTTGATCCCAACATAGTCACCTGCCACACATAGGCATAAGGTCATTAAAGAACCTGTAGCAGTCATGTTATCACAAAGTTCTTTCCAGTTTCTCATCACCATAAAGCTGTCCTCTTTTCTTAAGCAAACAGTTGCCATGTTATGTTGCAGACTATATGGATGTTAAACTTTTTAAAAAAGAATAATCTAGCATTGTTCTGATTAAAGCCCAAATGGATCGGCCATAATGTTTAGGATTTTTAAAACGTGTTCTCCAACAATTTCAAGATATACATTTTAGGAGATCAGTTTTGTATTTGTTTGACATGTAATTAATATGTTCTTTTCAAGTCAAATTGTATTCACAAATAATTCCCAAGAAAATAACATTCTGTGTACATGCAGAAAGGCAACAGAGTCCATTGGTTGAGTACAGTGCTGGGACTCAGGAATCCTCATATTCCTAATCTGGTTGTTTTAATTGACTCAAAGTGGCCTTGTACAAATGACTAATCTCTCTGGGGTGTTGCAGAAATGACAAGAACAACCCTGTGATCCACAAAGCTTGAGTAGGGAATACCCTCTCCTGGAATCCAGTGGCTTAGGTGCCTAAATTGTTTCTTATGAGAATTAATTAGGCTCCTGCCTCACTGCACAAAATGGCCAGAAGATGATCTTATTATATAACTTTTAGCCTACTGGTTAAAGCACTCAGCTGGGTTGTGGGAGACCCAGGTTCAACCCACCAATCAGGCCAAGAAAGGATTTGAACAGGGATCTCCAGGAGGGAGCTTTAACCGCTGAGCTACAGGATCATCTGATGTAGGGATCCCTCAGTTTCTCCTGTTGAAGCTGTTCCATTATGTATAAATACTTGAGTCACTGGGTGAGAGCGAGAGAGAAAATTACTGTATAGCCTTGTGGGTAGGGTACCCACCTAGGAGGTGTGAGACTCAGGGTCCCATCCCCCTGCTCCAATGACTAAATATTTATATACAGAAGAACAGCTTCAACAGGAGAGACTGAAGAAAGCCCATATCAGAATATTTCGTAGCTCAGTAGTTAGAGCACCCCTGAGAGGTGGGAGATGCTTGTTAATGTCCTTTCTTCCCCTTTGCTTGAAGGGAATTGAACCTGCATCTCCCTCATCCCAGATGAGTACAAATCACGGGGCTAAGAGTTATTCATTTGACTGGGGCCCAATCTGGTATGTGGCCTCTAAGCACATCTACCAGATCTGGCCCCACACATGAGATATGCGGACGAATGCCTGTCTTCCCTCTATTTGTGGATCTCTCTGGAGCTTAGGCAGGAGACAGGTGTCTGGACACCCAGCATGCATGCTCAGAGGGAGAAACTTAGGTGCTGAGGGAACTTTTAACCTGAAAATTTAGGCACCAAGTAAATTTAGGCACCCACAAGATTCAGTGGGAGTTTTGTAGACCACAGTTGAGCCTAGAACTGGGACACAGACTTAAACCCAAACTAAACCCAGCACTTATACCCCTAAGTTTCTTTGTGGATCTGGGCCTCAGTGTTTTAGTTTGCCCATCTGTAAAATGGAGATGATATTCCTTATTCAATTCACATGGGTGTTGTGAGGATTTCTTTGAAGATGAAAGAAGTTATTTAATCTCTTCCATCAATATTCAATTTAACATAATCTTTGTTCTTTTCTAGTCATTTTTATCTAATGAGATCTGAAGAGTTGGCAAGGTAATGAAGTGTTCTTTCAGCATTAAAGAGTCCAGTTCAAACTGGCTAATTACTGTCAAGTCCCAAATTTCAACTCCTCATCCAAATTACACCGTCAGCCTAGTGAATGATTAAGAGCTGTAGGTATGATGCATTTGTTTCTCGCTCTTGGTGACTAGACGACTTGTGGGATTGGCGTATCATATGTAATCACAGAGTCACTGTCACAGAATTTAAGGCCAGAAGGGACCACCAGATCACCTAGTCCAGTGGTTCTCAACCTATTTATCATTGTGGGCCACAGGTTGAGAACCACAGCACCCTGCCCGCCCCCCGACCCCTATGCCCAGCGCCTTTCACCCAGAGACACCTCCACAAAGTGGGGCCAAGAGTGGAGCCCTGGGCAGGAGGCCTGGTGGCAGGGCCCCCAGGCCCTGCTGTGCAGGGCCGGGTGGCAACCCCGACACTGGACCCAGCCACTCGGGCCAGGTCGCAGGGCAGCCGGGCAGCAGCCTAGAACCCAAACCCGGGGCTGTCTCACAGCCCTGATGCCAACCCCAGACCCTCTGCATGGCCAGCCAGATTCTGCAGAGCTGGCCAGGCAGTAGCACCGGACCCCACCACACGGGGCCAGCCAGTGACCCCAATCTTGCTGTGCCATGCCGCACTCTGCCCGACCGGGCAGCCCGGACCCCAAGGCACTGGATGGCCAGGCAGCCAGTAACCTGGACCCCCAGGGCCCGCGGCCTTTAGCACACAGCTGGGCTGCATCTGTGTGCTAATTGGGCCGCATGTGGCCCATGGCCCACGGGTTGAGAACCGCTGGCCTAGTCTGATCTCCTGTATAACACAGGCCACCAACATCACCCAGCAACTGCACACTAAACCCAACAACCAAAATAAACCCAAAGTATTTATTTTGGGGGAGGGATAGCTCAGTGGTTTGAGCATTGGCCTGCTAAACCCAGGGTTGTGAGTTCAATCCTTAAGAAGGCCACTTAGGGATTTGGGGCAAAAAAATTGGCTCCTGCTAATGAAGGCAGGGGGCTGGACTAGATGACCTTTCAAGGTCCCTTCCAGTTCTAGGAGATTGATATATCTCCAATTATTACCTTACCTTACCTATTACAGCCAACTAGAGAGTAGACTATTATGTACTACAGGCAGAGAATAGGAAGGACTGAGATCCCTGCAATGGCAGGGAAATGATTAAGTGAGAGAAACCCAGATAATCCTGGCAACTGACCCGCATCCCATGCTGCAGAGAAAGTCAAGAAATCCCCAAGATTACTACCAATCTGACCTGAGGGAAAATTCTTGCTGGACCCCACAGATGGTGATCAATTAGACTCATGAGCATGTAAGCAAGAACCAGCCAGCCAAGCACTTGAGAGAGAGAATGCTTGGTGCCACCTCAGAGCCCTGGCCCACCCCATCCAATGTCCCATCTCCAGCTGTTGACATCCCTAATCCTTCAGAGGAAGAAGATTTAAAAACAAAAAACCCACACAATACATCGGGGGGAGGAATCACTTCCTGACTCCTGCAGATGGCCAGCGGAAATCCTGAAGCATGACCTTCAAGAACAAAAGACATACACTGGAAGTGAACCCCAGGGCTGCTGATCCCAGCCCCCCACCATCATAAGCAATCCTGTCATGCAATCCCATTCATAAATTTATCCAGCTCTCTTAAGTTGTCTGGCCCCACACAACTCTTATTTGGAGGCTGTTCCAGAATCTCATCCCTCTGATGGTTAAAACCGATCTTCTAATTTCTAGTCTGAATTTATTTATGACCAGTGTATATCTGTTTGTTCTTGTGCCAATGTTGCCTTTTGGTTAAGTGGCTCTTCACCCTCCCTGGTATTACCCCCTAATGTATTTACAGAGAGCAATCAGATCCCCTCTCAGCCTTCTTTTTGTGATATTAAACTAGCCAAGCTCTTCCAGTCTCCTCTCATAAGACAAGTCTTCCATCCCTCTGATCAGCCTAGTAGCTCTTCTCTGTACCTGTTCCAGTTTGAATTCATCTTTTTTTGTACCCAGAATTCCAAATGGGGTCTTACTAATGCCATGTACAATGGCATTAATTCTTCAATATCTCTACGGGAAATGCCTCTCCTGATATATCCTAGGATCACATTTTTTTTTCACAACTGCATCGCATTGCTGGCTCATAGTCATCCTGTAATTGGCCCGAACACCTTGTTCGCTCTCCTCCTCGTCACTTCCAACTGATGAGCCCCAAGCTGGTAGTAGAAATTCTTATCGTTAGACCACAAGTTGGTGACCTTGCACTTTGTGCTATTAAATTTCATCCCATTTATGTCTCTCCAGTCTTCGAGATCATCTAGATGTTCCTGTTTAACGTTCCAATTCTCCTCTTTATTGACTATACCTCCTAACTTTGTATCATCAGCAAATTTCATTGTGACACTCCTACTTTTTGTGCCAAGATCATTATTGAAAATATTGAATAAGATTGGTCCCAAGTCCAATCCTTGAGGAACTCCAGTAGTAACCTCCACAGTGCTTCCCATACACTGCAAGGCTCCTTCTCTGTATTTTCTAAATGACTAGATTTTTAAAATGTAAAAATCATTGCTTCAAATTCAGTACAGGTTGGTGCTAAGTAAAAATTGTTACCGTCTAGTAATTGTTGGCAGCCAAAGATCCATCAAAGTTGCTTTCCATTTAATGGGAATAACTTCTGTTCACTGTATGTCATTTTACTTAATTCTAGAAAATGTGATATACTGTTCTCTTTTGTATGGCTGAACATGTAACACCACATTTAATCTAAATCTGTCCCAGAAGGCTAAACTCTCCTATTGAATTTTTCAGTCCTCTTAAGAACATTACTGTGAATATTAACGCAATTAATCCATGACCAAATATCAGAAATTGTTGGATATTTATTACCAAATGATGGTTTGGTAATCCTCCTGGGGCTTCTTACTGGAAATGGTCACCCAAAAAGAAATGAATTAATCTCTTGTCTGCTGGTAGCTGCTTGTCTATTGGTAACCTCACATTGGAAAAAAAGAAAAAAAAGCCCAACTATTGAGGAATGGTACAAAAAAATATGGGAGATTGTGGTTACGGAGAAATGAATACACCAATTATATATCCAGGAAAATAGAAAGAGGACAGCTGGATAGTTAGATATTTGGTTACCTTTTATTCAGTAGTCAAAATACATTCACCTGTGAAAACAAACAAAAAACAGTACACCTGTCCAATTTTTTTTAATATTAACATTTGATAGACATACCTGGTCTTTTAAATATGTGTGTATAGAGATTTCACTCAATTTAATAAAATCACTAGAAATTACATAGGTGTTGTGGTGATGCTGACTCTGTAATATGGTAACACCCTGTTAAATAGAAAGATCTGATCACTATCTTCCTGAATAATGTCTCTTTAAACAAAAGCTAACTGTAGTAATGATTGTTTTGTTTATTATATTTATATGGCAAGGATTTGTAAAATTCTTAAAACTTCCTAAATAAATAGTTAAAAAATTAAGACAATTATTCATACCATTTTCTTCAGGAATATTCATATAACCTTTGAGTATGTAAGTTCTGGATATAATTTTTGTCTCTGTTCAGTTGAAAATGTTACTACCAATGGGTGCCAATGTGGCTAGTGATTAGAGCGTAAGACATGAATTGCAGTGTGACCTTGGGACATTCACTTAGCATCTGACTTTCAAATATGTTGTACACCTAGAATTCTCATTGCCTTTGGTTTTGGGTACCCAGTAGAGCCCTGCAAATCTGCAGATATCTGCTTTATATCCGCGGACCATGGATTGGATGCGGATACAAATTTTGTATCAGTGCAGGGCTCTAGTACTCAGCACTTCTTGCAAACTTTACTTCTATAGCCTTATTTACAGTAGGGAAATGTTTGAAAAGTTCCCTACCATTGTAAATATTAGTTCAGCTGAATTGACCGTGGCAATGTTGGGAGCCAGTGACCTCATCTGGCCTGTACCCATTGTGGTCTTCCATGACAGCTTGTATAGGGCTAGGATAGACACACTTTCTGCAGTTTGTAGGAAGTGTGCTGGCATCCCAGTAGATAAAGCACTGAGTGAGACTTGAGAGACCTACATTCTGTTCCCAGCTCTGCCACCAGCCTGCTGTGTGATCCTGGGCAAGTCACTTCCTTCTCTGTGCCCTAGTTTCTCCATAATTATACTTGTATTGTAAGTGTTTTGAGCTCTAGGGATGAAAAACACTACATACATATTATTATTATTATTATTATCCCTGCATGGCATTTCCCCGGCAGTTCCTCAACACAGCTCCATATGGGGTTTCAATGGGCCTTGCACTGGAACAGGGGAAAATTTCAGCCTAAATGAAGAAAAGAGGAAGAAGTTTATATATAACCTCCATGTGTTTGTTGGACTGTTAAAAGCCGAGTTTATTATATTTCTGAGATTAGACCAGGCTGCAGCTACTGTGCTTGACCACAGTCCAAAAGCAATTTTTGTATATACATTTAACAAACTTTGGTTCAGAATATGGTAAAAATATATTAGAGGGCACAGGAGCTACCTATACATGTGCCCTGAAGAGTTAGGTGGCAGAAATGTGCACTAACTGTAGTATGAGAGTGGTCACCCTATGGGAGCAATGCCCTCATGCTTAAAACACTGCACTGGCATTCCAGTTAGCAGGTTCAAATTCTGACTGCCACAGTTGCCTTGTGAAGACTGTGCCCCATTTGTACAATGAGGATACAGAAGAACCTCCAAGTTATGAACACTGTGGGAATGGATGTTGTGCGTAACTCTGAACAAAACATGATGGTTGTTCTTTCAAAAGTTTACAACTGAACCTTGACTTAATACAGCTTTGAAACTTTACTATGCAGAAGAAAAATGCTGTTTTTAACCATCTTAATTTAAATGAAACAAGCACAGAAACAGTTTCCTTACCTTTTTTTTTAAACTTTCCCTTTATTGTGTGTAGTAGTTTACATTTAACACAGTACTGCATTGTATTTGATTTTTTTCCCCTTTTTTCTTTTTGTCTCTTCTGCTGCCTGATTGTGTACTTCCGATTCCAAATAAGGTATGTGGTTCACCAGTCAGTTTGGAACTCTGGTCATAACTCTGAGGTTCTGCTGCAATGGTATAATACTGCTCTACCTCACAGGGTTGTTGTAAGAGTAAATTCATTAACATTTGTGAGGCACTCAGCTACGATGGTGATGGAATAATATAACTAGACAGTTAGCTGTAGCCCTAAATAGAAAGCATTACAATATCTTTATCCGGGGGTGACAAAGATATTTATACCTGTTCAGAGATCTGTATCAGAGAGGAAAGTTGCATTGTCCTGGCCAGGCAAAGATGGTAAATTTCTATCTTCAGTGTTCCAGCAGAGTCCAAATGTAATAATTTTTAGGATACAGTGCAAGATATTTGTTTACTCTCTCATTCTTAATTTGGAACCACAGCCAGACAGTATTTATCCCAGCAGTGGGAGAGGCTGGTAGAGGCAGGGATGAGTTTGATTTGTGCCTACTGTTAGCAACATTTAATTTTAATATCCAAGGTCAAAATTTATAAACCTGGATATTGGATATTGTTTGTTTCTACTATGTTCATGGAACGAGGACTTTGTGTATATTCCTTGTAAATAAATGGGATTGTATCAAAGAAATACCTGACTGGCGTCCTTAATTTCTCCTAACAAACAACCCAGAAAGCCCTCAGTATTGGCTAACCTTTGGGCCTAAAAGCGGCAGCAATACTTAATCTACATTTTTCCTGATATAGCTTAAATCTATAACTTCATTTTTTATCCTGATTGACTAATGAAAAATATTTCCTTTGTCTTTCTAATCTATTTAAACTGTAAATTCTAAAGGGCGGGGACTGACTCTTACTATATGTAGCACAATGGGTCCTGGATCTCCATTAGGGCCTGTACATGAGTAATACAAATCATAAAACTGTCTCTTGTTCATGTAATTCATTTATCAATCTGAAGACAGTTTGCATTTTTCCCTGAGTCTTTTCTTTGGAATGAACATCCACAGTTCTTTCCTCATATGTCTAATTTTCCAGGTCTTTCATCTTGCCATTTTATGCCCTCTCTCCATTTTTTCTTTTCTTTGTAAATATGGTGCAAAGAACTGAACTTTCTAGTCTAGTCTGTTCAGTACAGGCTTTTATACCACACTCATCACCGTAGTATTTGAGTACCTTCCAATAGTACACTAAGTAATGTGACTACACATCTGTCATCTGTGGGTTGTTTTCTGATTCTCTCCCCAGAGGCTACGTGTGCAGTGGAGTGTCTTGTTTTGGTAAACTGTTTTTTAGTAGTGTTATTTTTATTTATTAAATAGTTATACCTGTTGCTGTGTGTTTATATTAGAGAAGGACAGGTCAAAGAATGTGCCTTGCACTTGGAGACAGGGGCGGCTCTACAAAGTAGGCTGCCCCAAGCAGCGCGGAGCGCTGCGCCGCCCTTCCCCAGTCCCGCGGCGGGTCCCCTCTTCCCGCGGCTCCGGCATCCTGGGGAGGGCGGCATTTGGCTCCGGTGGAGCTCCCGCCGGCATGCCTGCGGCAGGTCCACCGGAGCCCGGGACGAGCGCACCTGCCGCAGCCATGCCTGCGGGAGCTCAACCGGAGCCGCGGGAAGACGGGACCCGCCGCAGGCATGACTGCGGCAGGTCCGCTCGTCCCGGGCTCCGGTGGACCTGCCGCAGGCATGCCGGCGGGAGCTCCACCGGAGCCAATGCCGCCCTCCCCAGGATGCCGCCCCAAGCGGGTGCTTGGCCCGCTGGTGCCTAGAGCCGCCCCTGCTTGGAGAGGAAGGTTGTGAGGTTTGTGATGGTTCTTTGTTTGTGGAGGAGTCTGCACCACTGTTTCCAACCACCCCCAGAAAAAGTTCTGCCTTCCGTACAAATGTGCTCTTATTGTTGAGAGTTCCATTGTGCCAGAGGAGCACAGCTGTTGACTGTGGTCTTCACGCTGGAGCTTTAGACAGTCTTTTAGGTATTCTGCCCACCGGCAATGGAGCACTTAGAAAATAAGGACTTCTGCAGCAGAGGCCTAGCTAGAGCTGAGTAACATGGAATAATTATCTCACTTGTTTCACGTGACTTTTTTTTTCTTTTGCAACAGTGCCTCATTGTTATCAGTTTCTATTATAGTTTGAAATTATAGTACCATCTAGTGGTCATCTCTGGATTTTTATATGGATGGGAGTATGAGAGAGGGAGTAGAATTGTCAAGATGGCCACTTAGGCAACAGTTTGTTGTAATGAAATATACTGCTGATCTTACTTCCTGATTCTTGTCCATTTCATACTCTGCCAGTCTACAGCACTGCAGCTCTGTGGGACTACTGCTTAGCTAGAGTTCCCTTATTTTATATTTCTACATTTAATCATTCTTTCCTTCTTGAACTACTTTACATTTTTCTTAATTTATTCTAATTTAATTTCAGACCATTTTTCTCATCTATCGAGCTCATGTTGTATTTTATTTCTATCCTCTAATATTTCTGCATAGCATACCTCCAATGTTGAATAATATTGTACCCAGACCATCATTTAGTAGTGGTCCAACTTTCCCTCTAGTATTTTCTTATCTTCTGATTACATTTAAACTAATCTTTCTTATCTAAACACTTTAGATAACATTAACTAATTTTGCTTTTTATGTTGCCTTTTTCTTTTAACTGTGTATATGTATATAATGTATTATATATACACACACACACACACACACACTCGACTTACCTTCCATGTCATCATTCCCCTTATAAAGTTCTTTTTTACCCAAAGATATTTGATTAACTCTGTGTGATGTCATACTGACTTTTTGTCCTTCTATTTTCCTTTTTCAATTTATTTTTTCTGTCTCTAAATTATGGTGTCTTTCAGGATACTCCAGCTTTTTGCCCATACTCATGAATTGTAATATTTTCTCTCATTGCTGCTCCATACACACTAATACTGTATTCCTAATTCCTCAAAATTTATTTTCCTGTAACCTAATGCAGTTATACTGCAGTGTCTTCAGTCCTCAGTCTGGTGAGCATTCAAGTACTTCATAATTAATAGCACCAGATCTGGTATAGTTTACTTATAAAATGTCTCCTGAAGGAGGAGGGACCTGATATTCCTTAAAACATTCAGAAACATTATCTGAAGTGATATTTTTAAGTAATTAATATATAGCAACATCCTCCTCAATGTCTAAGTAGTCTTAGTGGCAGAAGCGTTTGTCGTACGTCATTTCTGGATGCCTGGAATAAATATCACCAAGAGTACATTTGCTTTTTCTTATCTGAAAGATCTGTGTGTCATCTTCGCCAACACTTAATAGCACAATCTGCGGATATCTGGAAGCAATCTGGGGACAGTTTGGTAACTATTGCAGAGTTCTCATTGATTAACTTATACCAAGATGTAGAAAGACCAAGACTAGACCATTTTTTTCATTTTTCACTATACTTTATGTTCATCTTGTTCAACCAGCAGCATGCTCAGTAAGTTTGTTGTTAGGACTGCCATTATACCCCATACTAAAAACATTGCTCTCTACTGTTAACTACATATTTCTAGAGAAATGAAGAGGATGTGTCAGCTTTTATGTGATTGGCCATCCAGATAGTTTTAAATCACATTGCTTTAACCAAATGATTTAATTGGGGTTGGTCCTGCTTTGAGCAGGGGGTTGGACTAGATGACCTCCTGAGGTCTCTTCCAACCTAATCTTCTATGATTCTAAATCAGGATCCTGCAGGACAATGCCTCATTCCATGTGCACCTTAGAAGATACATATATTCACTGTACATCTAAATTAAAAACACATACATATACAATGGAGCCTTCCTTCATTTAGAATCTTGGTACAGTAACTAAGGCCTCAATCCAGCAAAGCACTTAAGCACATGCTTAAAGTTAAGCATATGTATGTGGAGATTAATGGAAGGAGGAGGCACACATCAGAGCCCTGGGGGGCTCCTGTTAGGGCCCTAGTGGGGCTCTGGGTGTTCGCTACTTCCCACCACCCAACACAGATGTAATGAGGTTGAGTAGCGTCCGCAAAAGAGAAACTAACAACTAATTATTCCTCAAGAAAGGCTTTTAATGACTTATGACTATAAAGGCAACACAGACAGAATGTGCCTAATGACAATGTGCCTAATGACTTTAATTGTAGTAGCCTTAACCTATTTATAACATTATCTAATCAATTTATAAACTTTTATTGACTTTTATGATAACTTGATGGTAACTTATACTGAAGACAGGCACAGCGGCTTGCAAAACTACTATGATTTATAACCTACTAACTTTAACAACACTGTACCTGTTTCCAGCAAGGCACAAAACATATACAGTTACTATATATTGATTAAACCTATAGTATTAATACAGACTTAAGATTAACCAGCTCGAGCATTACCAGACCGTTTTAATTCATACCTCACCCTGCTTTCGTCCAAAGATACGTTACCTTTCAGTTGACCATTCCCTGCACTGGCCAGGCACAGATAGTCAGTGAAGCGCAAGTCCCTTTGGTTCAGGGGGTGTATGTGAGCCTGACAAAGAGTGATCTCTTTTAGGTCAACAACACACACACACACTTGCGCCTCTGCATCTTATTTATACGATATTTGCTGGCCATGCTTCAAAACAAGTCAACCAATCAAGGTGGCCAAATATTCCAGGGTGGCATTTGTGGTTGTTTTGAATTTATGAACTATGCACCTGTGCCCAGCTCATCTCTTCTGTATGTAGCTAGTTGTGGTCAATTTGCTAGACTTAAAAAACCCTAAATCAGCTTAAAGAAGTGTCTGGTTGCAGAGCATAGTAACCACAAGTCTGTATCAACCTTTACAGAGTTTCCTTCTTAATCTATAAAGTTTCCTAGATAGATTATGCTTATGCTTGCAGGATTCTACTATACTCGCTTCTTACAACTTCCGGAAGTTTGAGGCCTAATAGTACTTAGCCTGACACTACTTGACAAGGCTTATGCACATTAAGCACAATGTATAGCCCCTTTGTCTTCAGGGAGATGAGCATTGGTGTCAGTGGAACTATTCACATGCTTAAAATTGTGCACGTTATAGTACTTTGCTGGATCAGTGCCTAAATCAATCAATGATACCCAGAGTGTTGTGCATATGGAAAGCTGTCTTTTTCTAAACCCTAATAATTCCACAAAAATAGAATTAAATTTCCACTGAAATGCTTAAAAGCTCTCCCCCTTAGTGAAGGCTATTTCCCTGTCAAATTTCAACTTTCTAAATACAGACAAGGTGAGTGAAGTAATATTTTTTATTGGACCAACTTTTGTTCGTGAGGGAGATAAGCTTTCTGTGTGGCTCAAAAGCTCGTCTCTCTCACCAAAAGAAGTTGATCCAATAAAAGATATTACCGCACCCACCTTGTCTCTCTAATAGACCGGGACCAACCCAGCTACAAAACTGCATACAACTTTCTAAACAGTCATTTTAGTCCTAGTGATGCTCAAAACCAGTATATATAATAATGAAAGTCTTCCCCACCCCCACTTTCCTCATTTTCTAAAATGACTGAATCATTTTTTGCTTTCTAAATACATAAACTGTTGGGCAGACACCAGGACTGGAAAATATAAGCCGAATAGGTAAAAAATTTCAGAAAACTATGTGAGACTGTAAACAAGGGGTTATAATGGAAATGCTTATTCAGTCTTAACTAAGCTCTTGCTAGCACTTTAACTATAATACATAGGAATTCCCATTTATTTTTAAAAATCAACGTATAGAGCCAAACTCCATACGCAACTTCCATTGACTTCATGGACATGAGAGTTTTGTAAGGTGAGCAGGATTTTGTCTATAGTTAGTATCCAGAGTGCTAGCGACAATAGCTTACTTCACTTACCGGGCATTATTAAATAGGGTGTGCTGGATACCATTAACAATTTTAGGAGCACAACTTTATGGTAATAGCAGATGTTGCTGGATGTGGTGGTCTTAGGCTTATCTTCCCATACTATGGAAGTGTGTAATAGTGTACTCTTGCTGGCAGTCAGGCCCACTGAGAGAAATCTGGGGCCCCAGTACATCTTGTTCACTGGGGACCCATCCCTCCCATTTCATTTTATTTACACAGACATTACAGACATTTGAGGGGGCCCTGAACTTGGGGCTCCAGTACTGTTGTCCCCCTCCCCCCCTCTTCCCCTCACGTCAGCCCTGTTGACAATATTTGTCAGATCTGAACCAAAAAACAAAACCAAATCCCTGCTATGAATTTTACCACTGCTACCCGGACAGTTTCTTCTGGCTAAGGATCTCTTAGTTCCCTTCTCTAGCATGCAGAGATGATATTACTATGTGAACAGACTCAGTCCTCCCATTGCTCTAGCACAGAACTCACACACACTGGTTTAGTGCCCGAATTCATCTCTCTTCCCAGAGTTCTGCTTTTATAGCCAGTTCACATCGCTTAGGCTGAAGTAGTGTTGCCAATTTTCTACTCGCACAAAACTGAACAGTGCAGCGTGTCCACAATATGCAGCCTGTTTTGAAAACATGACACAAGTGCACCCTAAAGGTTCAGAAACCAGAAAGCAAATCTAAAGCATCTAAAATTTATTAGTTTTTAAAAAATCTTATTTTCTGAGGATTCACTTAGGATTTCTGAACTCTTCAGGCTAGTAATAACGAGCTTTGTCATTCTGCTCCCTCGCTTGCCCATCATAGATGCCAGGCCAGAGCGCCATCAGCACAGACTGGCAGGAGCAGCTGACCAAAGAGTGGCCATTCCTCTGGGCTCCCTCAGCCCCATCTCATCTGTCCTCCACTCCCCTACCTACTGCAGCAGAGCTCCTCGGGGGCACTGAACAAGTGCTGGTGATGGAGGTACGTGTAACTTTGAACTAATGTCCCTTTCGCCATGTTCTTGTTTTCAGGCCTCAGGAGCGTAGGAGATGCAGTTGTGGCAACCCCAGCAGAGTATGGTACATACGCTCTGTACGTGCCCGTGCCTGCAAGCCACTGACTAAAAAGTCTTGTTTTGCTTTTTGCTTTTTTAAATGAGAAACCTCCTGGGAATAAAGAAAATAGCTCCCGGTTTTATAAATATGAACCAAGCTGTATTTGATGTCTTCTACTTGTGCCCTTCCTTTCCTGGGGACTGGGAAGAGCTGAGGAATGCTCAGAATTGTCAGAGCCGTCACTGAAGAAGGGTGCAGAGATGCATTCTGGGATTGCACTGAGCGGGCCAGTTGTACTGGTGCTGTGAGTAGGCTGGCAGTACATCAGCAAAAATGAATACAGATTCATGCAGCAATAGATACTCTCTGACCCCATCTTTTATATATTCATGCACAGAGAAGCTCTGCAGAGTCAGTGTTTGTAAAGCAGCCCCCCGAATCCAGTCCCATCACATTGCCCCTGCACAGTGGAACTACACCAGGTTCTTTTGCCAGGGACACTGCTGCAGAGGCTGGGCCTGGTTTGGCCTCAAGAATGTTTTATTTCACGGAGGAAAAGATCACTGTAGCAGCGCTTAACAAGAGATGGCCTACCTGGAAAATAGCCCCTGCTAACTGCAGCTGGTGTCTTTTTTGTTTGTTCTTGGGACAGTGGGAATGGGAAGGGTAATGAGTCTGGATAGCCATATATTCCCTCCAAGCCCCAAGCTATTATTGCCAGACGGAGCCAAGGATTTTTCCTTAATTTTGTGGCAATAGCATCTTCTATTTTCTTTACTCCCACCTCCTTTGCAAAGCCGGAGAATAGGAGGGGGAGATAATTGCCTCGGAATGCAGCACTTAACCCCTCTGAAAAGTGATAATTGCTGCATTCCAAAGGGATTAGCATAGTGGGATCCACTTAAACCTTCTGGGCACAAGGGAAAATTTGCAGAGGTTTCCTGCAGTTGCTAAGAGACCAGCTCAATTCCACCAATGTTAGCAACAGTGTGTGAGCCCTAGTGTTCCAGCCACTGGAGTTTTATGCACCAGAGCCCCAGCCATGTGAGCTGTGTGTGGAGCCCCATTGATTTCAGTCCTTCAGTGCTGGAGTCTACCTACATTGCAGGACTGGGGACTATGTCATCTAGGAGCCCTTCTCAGAGCAGGTCTAAATGACACTGTGCATGACCATCCTATATGAGGACTTCCAACACTGCAACAGTGAACATTTTTTTTGCAACATTTTTTTGTCTCTAGTGTAGACAAGGCTTAAGTGGATTTTCATTAGAACCAACTTCACTGTAAGGGAATTGCCCTGTATTTGATTATTGTAAATGTGCCCAGGAAATGTTTGGCATGTTTTGAAAACATCTATAAACAAAAGAGCCCTGTGATTGTATTCATGTAGGGGAGATGGATATGACAGATGGGTTACCTTAATTTTAGTGTGCAGTAGAGGGAACTTATGGTAGACATTTGATATTATTTCAGCTGGTTTCCCAGGTACCTGATCTTTTTCTGTCCATATGATTTCTGCGATTTATCTGATACATAGCTAATGCTGTAAAATCTGAATAATGAGGAAAGAAAGCCCTAGACCTTACCAAAAAAAGTGTTTTTCTCTGCCTTACTGACTGTACCAGTTTCAGCAGAATAGGTCCCGCTAATATGCCTTTTAGATTGCACGGAAAACAAATCTTATACCATTCTCACTCAGATAGTGCTACACAGAATTATAGTATTTGATTAGATCCATCTGCTATGACGAAGGCTAATTTGCATTTGTTTTAATCATTTGAAACTGACATAAAAATGCCAGTTTTCAAAAGGATAATGTGAAGAAAAGGCTTTTGAAGATTTCCTGTCAGAACTAATTGGGTGGAACTATAACAGCCTGCCTTAAATGGAAATACTGGTTTTGAAGTAGAATATTAACTATACATGTATGTTTTTAAAAGAATCCCTGCTCTCTCCCGTTGGCTTAGAGCGGCTACATTAGAGAGCTTACAGCAGCGCAGCTGTATTGGTGTGGGTTCACCTCTGTAAGTTCTCTAGTGTAGCCAGAGCCTGAGTCACTTATCTCCTGCTATCCCTCAGGCCTCAAATGCACATCTTTCCCTTACAGAATATAGTTTTCAGAGTTTGTTGTGCTGTTCACAGTATCTTCTTGGGACTGAACCATGCTTTTTTCTACTCACACTGGGACCACTCATAGAAGTTAGGTGAGTAGGATTTGGCCTTTGGTTGTCCCTTTACGCAGACACCTATTACAATTACTGATAATCATCTAATCCCTAAATGCCGATTTTACTAAACCAATGAAAAAATATTTCCATCAATAATAATCTAAGTGGACATATAGGCAAAGTAAGAAAAATGCTGCTTGAGTACTTTGATTTAAGGATATTTACTTTGTATATTTGACATGTGATGCTGGCAATTTGTGTTTTAACCATTATAAAGATGTAACTTTTTCAATCGCAGCATCTACTGTCATTAAATAATTGTGTGACTCTCCCCATGATTTAAAGAGGAAAAAAATAAAAAATGCTTAAAAATATCAACATTAGCCATCTAAATTATAAAAAAAATAAAAATTTAATTCTGCCACCCTAACTATAGTAAAGTTAATGGGAGTTATGCCAACACAGAGAAACAAGGATAGACCCCACAGAGTTCAGTTATTTCTATGAGCAACTCTAAAGATATAACAGCATGTTACTCATGTCAGCAGTTACTTGAAGGGTGTGAATTGGGCCACTAGAACTAAAATGTGCTTCCATGTGTTCTATATTTAACACTAGATTGCATACTACTATATGGTACCACGCAGAACATCAATCCTACCAATTTAGCTCTGCAGCTAGAATTTACTATGGGACAAGGGAATGAAAAATTGAAAAAGGTGGAGTGGGGGAGACCTCCACCCCCCATGAGCCCAGCTGCTCTTCAGGGAAGAGTATATAGCCTTATGGCCAGTCCCACTCACTTTCTAAATTCTAACATACAAATGAAGACCTCAGTCCTGCAAACACCTGCATGGAGTCACTTTTACTACAAGAAGCAACAGAGAGTCCTGTGGCACCTTTAAGACTAACAGATGTATTGGAGCATAAGCTTTCATGGGTGAATACCCACTTCGTCAGACGCGTGCTTCAATACATCTGTCTTAAAAGTGCCACAGGACTCTCTGTTGCTTTTTACAGATCCAGACTAACACGGCTACCCCTCTGATACTTTTACTACAAATAGATTATACACAGTGTCAGTGTGGGTGTAAGGGCCTGCCTAGATAGATGGATGGATGGATCCCTTTGCAGGATCAAGACCTAAACTGGGTTCCTAACTGATTTGTTTTGAAGTATAAAAGAATTAAAAGTAGATATTGGAATAAAAGCTGTTGCTGAAAGTGCAGAGGAGCGTATGGAAGGAGGAAGGGTCTGAATAGATCAAGCAATCTAAAAAAAAGTGCTTGATATTATTTAACAATAAAAGTTCTTCATAGTGGAGAAAGGGGCATATACTTAATATCGGGCACTATACTTTATGGTGGAAGGGTATGTTATAAACACTCCCTTTCCCCCCTTAATAAATCTGTGAATTATAAAAAGGTTATTGAGAATGAAAGAAGATGCCTCTGTCTGGTAGCAGTAAGTCCCAGCAGGGGATGTATTGTTAGACTGCTGGAGCACTTCTCAGAGGGTTGAAGACCTATTCAGTCTCCAGCCTACTTCCTAACAATGCACTGAGGCGTGCACCAGTAGCCATCTAATGCATATCCTGCTGGGGCTTACTGCTGTAATCAATTGTGTGTAGCAGCAGGTATGAGAAAGTAATGGCATCCCTGCTGGCGTTTATTAAGTATTTTTCTAAATGATTCATTTTACTTTGAAGTTACACACCTTCTTTTAACGTGTGTACAAGTGTTATTACATTATATACTACCTTGATTGCTTGTTTTCCTAAATTTCCTGTTACTCAAAACGGCATCAAACTGTCCTTTATCTAGTACACTGAATATCTGTTCTATTCTCCAAACTTAGGCCTTGATCCTGTAAACGCCTAACCAGGTGTGCATTTTTTTTATTATTGTAACAGAGTAGGCCCCAACCAAGATCAGAGCCCCATTGCGCTAGTCACTGTTTACGAACACATTCGGAGAAAGTCTCTGTCCTGAGGAGTTTACACTCTAAGCAAGGCAGACAAAAGGATGGAGGGGAAACAAGCACAGACGTAAAGTGAGTTGCCCACTGTCACACAGCCAGTCAGCCAGTGAGCTGGGGCTTGAACCCTTCTAAATTCCAGTCTAATGCCCTTCCACTAGACAACACTGCCTCCTTAACTTTACCCACATGAGGAAGTCCCATTGAATGTAAGTAAAGTTACAAACATGCTGAAGTGTTTACAGGGTTGTGTCCCTTTGACGTGTTATTAATCAAAATTGTAATGCGTGTGATGTCTTTGCCCATCTTCTACTCAGAACTCAGAGGCTTAACAGACATTGTCAGTGTTGCCTATGCAATTTTTCACTCTTTTTGAAAATGCCTTCCTCACCCAGTATATAACAAATATCCACCATGTTTAATAGTACAGCAGGTATATGAAATTTTAAAATCTGGTTCTATGTATCTCAATGGTAAATCATTCCAAGTGCAAAATGTGCATTATATATACCCTCTTGTCTGTCAGCCTTCTGAAGGATAGAGTGGTATGAAGACTGAAAACAAGGGAGAAGTACAAGATGTTTTAAACAATGTATGTTTAATTTACTTGACATAAATAAAGCCATCTGTAATTTCATTTTCCAGATTTCACATTTCTGATTTAAATAATTTGTAATAAGAATGTGAGAAGCCCAATGCTGTGCAGAGCAAATTTGGCTTTAAAGTGAGGTCTGTTATCTTGGGAGGAATGGTCTCGACTATCTGTAGTTAGCTTTATCACATCAAATGAGTAAAGAATGCAGCAGCAGGAGTCTTTTTAATTAGTCTACATGTTTACATTGGTGATCTGGTTCTTTGTTCATGTGTGGGAAGGAGAGGGGGGCTGCTACCTTGGTTAATGTGTGATTTACTGAAGTTGTGCTTTTCTTGTTAGCTTAGCTTTTATGATGGTTGTATTGATTGATGATTTATTGCACTGTTATTAAGAAACTAACCTTGAAGAATAAGATAATGGCTACCAAGGGGGGGGGGTTAAACTAAAAACTAAAATCTTCTGAAATTGAGGCATCAAACAGAAGTGACAGATTGCCCTTTACACTTTGCCTAGCCATTCAGTTTTTGTATGCCATCAGCAACTTTGTATGTCCTCTTACTCATCTCTACTTATATAGCCTCTGATACTGTGAAGGTGATATGTTAGATATTCCTTTGTCCTTTTTTTGCTTATTCTTTTATTTACGATATCAATTTGCTAATCTGCACACTGCATGATCTCTCCCCTCAGCACAGATTTAATGTAATAGCAGGAACAGCAGTGTAATGATACCACCCTCCTACTACTAAGACAGCATTACTTTTACAAGACAAGCAACAAAACATTTCATAGTGCACGGTGAAGTACAATCTGTTAAAATTAGATGCAGGTTCCGGTTCCTCGCTTTGATTGTTTGATATCTGCAAGTAAGGCTGCCTCCTTCATTACGACCTTCAATGGAAGAAGAATCTGAATGTAAACAAGCAATCAGATCTGCGTGGCAGGCTCTTGCCCCTGTGTGCAGCTGCTCCATTAAAGTCATTGCATAGCCTGGAGTCGCTTATGTCAGTGGTTTTCAAACATTTTTTCTGGGGACCCAGTTGAAGAAAATTGTTGATGCCTGTGACCCAATGGAGTGGGGATGAGAGGTTTGGGGTCTGGGAGGGGTTCAGGACTGAGACAGAGGGTTGGGGTGTGAGGTGGGGCTGGGAATGAGGGGTTTGGGCTGTGGGAGGGGGCTCTGGACTGGAGCAGGGGGTTGGGATGTGGGAGGGGGTCAGGGCTCTGGGGTGGGGCTGGGGATGAGGGGTTGAGGTACAGGAGGCCCTCTGGGTTTGGGGGGGCTCAAGGCTGGGGCAGGGGTGTTGGACGCGGGAGGGGGATCAGGGCTCTGGGCTGGGGATGGAGTCTCGGGTGGGGCCAGGGATGAGGGGTTTGGGGCGGCTTTCGTTTCACTCCTTCCAAATTTGAGTGATTTACCTGCTAAATGTCTCAACTTAGTTTTGTTGTGATTATTCTGCATTCCACACCAATGTCGATTTTGAAATTCACTTATTTCTAGGGTTGCCAATTTTGGTCAGATGTATTCCTGGAGATTTAATTACATGACCAGAGGTGAAAGTAAGCCGGTATGGTATAGTATGGCAAGAGCCGGTACACAGCCGACCATACCGGCAGGGGGCAGCTTCCCCAGGCAGGCAATTTAAATGGGCCCTGGGCGCCCGGCAGCAACCAGAGCCCCGGCCCTTTAAATCACCAGCAGAGCCCTGGGGTAGCAGTGGTGGCTGGGAGCCGCGGGGCTCTCGGCAGCAGACGGAGCCCCTGGGCCTTTAAATCACAGCCAGAACCTCGGGGCTCCGGGCTGCCACCACAGCTACCGCTACCATGGGGCTCAGGACCCAGGCCCTGCGTACCGGTAAGTCCCTTAAGTTACTTTCAGCCCGGTACATGACATAATCTTTAGTTTTTGGAGACTCCAGGCCAATCCTGGAGGGTTGGCAACCCTACTTATTTCCAATGTCACACAAACCAGTGTTGTAAAACCTTCCTTTGTAAAATGTATTGATTGACTCAAACAACTGTTTCTGTATTATCAGAGCTTTGCCATCTAGCTGGATGTTCATGATGTCTTTTGCATTTTAATTTCTTCGCAATTTTTGGTGAGTGCAATATACTTTTGCAGAATAATTGCTTTTGTTGCATGTGTGATCCTGGCCGTCTTACATTAGACATCCTTTCACTGTTTTATGATCGCCCTTACATTTACTGCAAACAAATCTAGTCTCTGCCCCTTGTTTTCCCTTGTATTCTGGTTTTCTGAATTTCTAATTAGTGCGCTTCAGTTCTTTTACTGCTTTGCTAGGACTTTCATTTGGGAAGCATAATTTTTAATAGCCCTGCATATACCCAGTGTTTCAATGGCAAGTCCTTTGATGCATCTGATGAAGTGGGGTTTAGCCCACGAAAGCTTATGCCCAAATAAATTTGTTAGTCTCTAAGGTGCCACAAGGACTCCTCGTTGTTTTTGCTGATACAGACTAACACAGCAACCGCTCTGAAACTTGATTTGACCTGGTGATCAATTATATTGCAAATAGTTGTTAGCTATTCAGTTTCCATTGACTTAGAAATGTAGTCTTTTTATATAACATTAATTGTCACAATGTGGAGGATTTTACCCTCTTCAGTTTGTCCTCCTTGCTTCCAGGAAAACTTGGAAACACTGCAATCACTTCCTCCACTTATCTGCCATGTTCCCTTCTTAACTGATATTTGGGTGGGTTCATTTGCTCCAAATTTCCTTCTGGGCAGGGTGTATTGATTTAAATCAGCGAGCAGGAAACTTTAATTTAATTAATTGAATTGTGTTTTGCATTTGTGCTTTTAGATTATTTTCCTAAAGAAAGGTTGAGTCTTATGGGTTGGTAACCATTAAACATATTGATTTGCAACTAAATACACTTTACACTAAAGGTGGTGCTTCTTCTTACATAAGAATGGCCATACTGGCTCAGATCAAAGGTCTATCTATCCCAGTGTCCTGTGTTCTGACAGTGGCCAATGCCAGGTGCCCCAGAGGGAATGAACAGAACTGGTAATCATCAAGTGATCCATCCCCTGTCGCCCATTCCCAGCTTCTGGCAAACAGAAGCTTCCCTGCCCATCCTGGCTAATAGCCATTGATGGACCTATCCTCCATGAACGTATCTAGTTCTTTTTCAACCCTGTTATAGTCTTGGCCTTCATAACATCCTCTGGCAAAGCGTTCCACAGGTTGACTGTGCCTTGTGTGAAAAAAACCTTCCTTTTGTTTGTTTTAAACCTGCAGCCTATTAATTTCATTTGGTGGCCCCTCGTTCTTGTGTTATGAGGAGTAAATAACACTTTATTTACTTTCTCTACACCAGTCATGATTTTATAGACCCTATCATATCCCTCCTTAATCGTCTCTTTTCCAAGCTGAAAAATCCCAGTTTTATTAATCTCTCCTCATATGGCAGCTGTTCCAGACCCTTAATCATTTTTGTTGCCTTTTTCTGAACCTTTTCCAATTCCAATATATCTTTTTTGAGATGGGGCGACCACATGTGCACTTTTTTTGTGGACTGTTATAAATTTACAACAAAATACCCAACCAATTAATTGTTTTTCAGTTTCAAGGCCATTCCTCCTCTGTCCCACACAATTTGCTACTAGGTGGAAATCTTACAGATCAGTTCTCATCCCTAGAGTAATTTTGTATGGTTAAGTAAGAAAACAGAGACTTTTATAAAAGAAATGCTAACAAACCCTTACCCATAGCAACCCAAACGGTGGCACCACATCTGCATCATTCATGTATTCCAAATTTTTTGGAAGATTTTTTTCCTCCCCTATTTTATGATTAAAGATAAAAAGATGACATTTTTGAGGAATATATTTCTATTCTTCCTTTTTTGCAGCAACTGTCGTTGCCACACTGTTTTTGTTGTTGCTATCATTTTATGTGTGCATTCAAATCTTCCACAATATGATTGGACACCTCCTTACAATCTTATTCTTTCACCAGGTTTCAATTCACCGAGAGTTAGTTATACTGAGGTAAGTAAAAATAATGTTGTATACTGGATGCAAATCTGGCAAACTGATGTAGTAACTGCAGTGTTATTTATTTTTTCTGATTTAAGCAAGATATTAAAATATCAAAAGTTCATAATGTGTCTATGACTTAAGTAAACTACAGGTATCTCCTTATGTATATGCATGAATATAACGAGGAGTCCAGTAGCATCTTAAAGACTAACAGATGTATTTGGGCATAAGCTTTTGTGTGTAAAAAAACCACTTCTTCAGTTGCAACAAATACAGACTAACATGGCTACCTCTCTGATGTATGAATATCTGAATATTCTTGATAACCAGATGGATATACTATATCTATACACATTTAAGCAATTGTATATCTTAATATAAATTTATTCAGATTCTTAATTTTCCATTTTTATGTTAGAAAATGGTGAATGATACCTTTCTTATTTACTAGATGATGATTAATGTTTTATTTAGCTCTATTTTATCCAAGCTCTATTTGGATGGAAATTCAAATTCAAATAAAATGCACAAAATCATTTTATTTTATTTTTTAAATTAAACTACCTTAAAAGTGCTGGGTACGAAGGAAAAAGTGTATTTAAACATGTTTTGCATTTGAAACTAACTGATATGTTAAACAAAGGAAGTATTATCTGCAGTTAGTGACTTTAACTGATTGTTTCTGGTCACCATGTGCTTCATGATTTTAGATCTAGTAGATCTCATCCTCTCAAATGTAGTTTTTATTCATAGATTGGAAGAGGAAAACAAGCTTTTCTGCTTTTTCAACTCTCAGTAGTTGTCTTAACTTTGAATGAATTAGTTGAATAAACTGAAATGAAGAAAATATTCTCTCTGCAGCTACAGAAGAGGCTACTTCTGTCAACACCTGGTTTAGAATTTAATAAATGCTAATTCTAGATCCTGAGCCAGTAACTTTTGCTAATTCAGTAGTTTGACTGTCTTTAAAACTTGGCGGGAAACACATATCGTTTAATATTTTTTGTATTTATTTTAAATTATTTTAACAGATTGTAATAAATTTAGGCCTTAACATAAGCTGTCAATTTCAAATTTAATTTTAAATAGGTTTATTTTTTAAATTAAATCTGTATTTTATTATTATTATTTTTAAACAGTGAATTTTATCCACCCTGCTTCTGGGTATAGAGTAATTACTGTAACAAATATTGGGATAAATTTATGCCGACTTACAACCTGTAAGATGTAGTTACTGATTGATTTACACAGTAATGGGATTGCTTGAGATGTTACATCACCATAGAATTTGGTACCAAATGTTTAAAAAGTTGTTTAGAATTGGTTTAATTTATTGTCTATCATAGTTGAGACTGGGATGTCAATAAGAAGAATTTGTATGGAATTTTACACTCTTTATTGTTACTGCAATCTACATTATTTTAGAGTAGCATGATTTACTTTATCATATTAGTTATATGCTGCTCGATAATCTATTGCTGTTTGCAGTGTTGTTGTAGCTGTGCTGGTCCCAGGATATTAGAGAGACCAGGTGGGTGAGGTAATATCTTTCATTAGACTAACTTGTGTAGGTGAAAGACAACCTGAAGAAGAACTCAAAAGCTTCTCTCTTTCCTCAGCAGAAGTTGGTCCAAAAAAAATAGTACCTCACCCACCTTGTCTCGCTAGATAATCTAGTAATTCAGTACATGTTATATTATTAACCCTAATGATAGCCAGAATACTGGAACCAGGTGATGTAACAAACTTCTGCATGCTGATTTGTTGTTTGGTATAACATTCTGACAGAAGTCAAGCAAGCTGTTGTAAAAATCCTTTTTCCTGGACTTTGAAAGTCTGATGCTTTTCTAGTACATCTTACATATGTTCCAGATGTGATGAGAATCAAGCTTGTAAAGGCATACATGTTCTTGATAACAAAAGAGAAATCAAGAAAATTGTCTTAAGTGCCTTTATTTGGACTCATTCTGCATGATTGAGAAGATTAAAGCCATTATTCAATTTTTTTAAATGAAAGAGCAGATTAGCCCATATAGCTTGCATTGCATTAAACCAAAGCTGACTTTTTCTTGGCTCAGTTTGAGACAGGGCCAGCTCCAGGCACCAGCATTCCAAGCAGATGCTTGGGGTGACAATCTGACAGTCCGTGTGCTTTTGCCTGCCCAAGCAGCGCACCAAATTGCCGCTGTGGACAGCAGGGGCAGTCCATGTGTTGTTAGGGCGGCATGTGCATTTCCGCGGCGGCAGCAATTCAGCGGCAGCTTCTGTCTTCAGCCAGAAGACAGAAGCTGCGCCCCTGCAGACAGCTGAAGACAGAAGCTGCCGCCGAATTGCCGCCACCGCGGAAACGCGCAAGCCGCCCTAACGGCACATGGACTGCACCCACCATCCGCGGCGGCAATTCGGCGTGCTGCTTGGGGCGGCAAAAACAGTAGAGCCGGCCCTGGTTTGAGACACTGTTCTGGCGGTCTAGCCAGTGTGTTAAGGACCTGATCCTGCAAGATGTCGAACACTGATTTCCATATGGAATTGCTGGTGCTCAGCACCTTTCAGTATCAGGCAGATAGTATATCTGTTGTGCTGCAATCCAATGAAGCTTTCCAGTGAATTGTGGGAGAAAAGGCGGTTACTCACCGTAGTAACTGGTGTTCTTCGAGATGTGTTGCTCCTATCCATTCCATTTAGGTGTGCGCGCCGCACGTGCACGGTTCTTCGGAACATTTTTACCCTAGCAACTCCGGTGGGCCGGCTGGGCGCCCCCTGGAGTGGCGCCGCTATGGCGCTAGATATATACCCCAGCCGGCCCGCCCGCTCCTCAGTTCCTTCTTGCCGGCTATTCCGACAGTGGGGAAGGAGGGCGGCTCTGGAATGGATAGGAGCAACACATCTCGAAGAACACCAGTTACTACGGTGAGTAACCGTCTTTTCTTCTTCGAGTGATTGCTCCTATGCATTCCATTTAGGTGATTCCCAAGCCTTACCTAGGCGGTGGGGTCGGAATGAGACGTGGCGGAGTGTAATACCGCAGAGCCGAAGGCTGCGTCGTCCCGAGACTGCTGCACCAACGCGTAGTGGGAAGCGAAGGTGTGGACTGAAGACCAGGTAGCCGCTCTGCAGATGTCCTGGATGGGAACGTGGGCCAGGAAGGCGGCCGACGAGGCGTGCGCCCTCGTCGAGTGTGCGGTGAGGCGGCACGGGGGGACGCGAGCAAGCTCGTAGCACGCTCGTATGCAGGACGTCACCCAGGATGAAATCCGTTGTGAGGAAACCGGCTCGCCTTTCATACGCTCAGCAATTGCCACAAAGAGCTGGGAGGAACGCCGGAAGGACTTTGTCCGGTCGATGTAAAAGGCGAGGGCCCTACGGACGTCCAGAGTGTGGAGCTGCCGTTCACGAGGTGAGGCGTGCGGCTTTGGAAAGAAAACCGGGAGGAAGATCTCCTGATTGAGATGGAAGGCCGACACCACCTTGGGGAGGAAGGCCGGATGTGGTCGAAGCTGCACTTTGTCCCCGTGGAAGACGGTATATGGGGGACCTGCTGTCAGGGCGCGGAGTTCCGAGACTCGTCTGGCGGATGTGATCGCCACGAGGAAGGCCGTCTTCCAGGTAAGATGGAGCAGAGAGCACGTGGCCAGGGGCTCGAAGGGCGGGCCCATCATCTGGGCGAGAACCAGGTTCAGGTCCCAAGTCGGAGCAGGCAGACGCACCTGAGGGTAGAGACAGTCTAACCCTTTAAGGAAGCGGGCTACCATTGGGTCGGAGAAGACGGAGCGCCCTCCTATAGCGGGCCGGAAGGCTGACAGAGCCGCCAGGTGCACCCTCAGGGACGAGATCGCGAGACCTTGACCTTTCAGGTACCAGAGGTAATCGAGGACGGTCTGGATGGGGGCCGAGAATGGGTTAAGACTTCGCTGGTCGCACTATAGCGCAAAGCGTTTCCACTTCGCGAGGTAGGTAGAGCGCGTCGAAGGCTTCCTCCTTTCCAGCAGAACTTGCTGCACCGCTGCCGAACATCCTCTCTCTGCGTCGGTCAACCACTCAGGAACCAAGCTGTAAGATGCAGCGACTGCAGGTTCGGGTGACAAAGTCTGCCGAGGTCCTGAGTGATGAGGTCCGGCCATAGAGGAAGGGGAATGGGTTCCCGAACCGACAGCTCGAGCAGCAGGGAATACCAATGCTGTCTCGGCCAGGCCGGAGCGACGAGTATTACGCGTGCCCTGTCTCTCCGAAGCTTGAGTAATACTCGGTGGACGAGCGGAAACGGGGGGAACGCATAGAGGAGAGGTTCCGTCCATGGCAGGAGAAACGCATCCGAGAGGGAGCCTGGAGCTTGACCCTGGAAGGAGCAAAACCTGTGGCACTTCCTGTTGGCCCTGGAGGCGAAGAGGTCTATCTGGGGAAACCCCCACCTCTGGAAGATTGCGTAAGCCACATCTGGGCGAAGGGACCACTCATGGGAGGCGAAGGACCTGCTCAAACGGTCGGCCAACGTGTTCTGCACCCCCGGTAGAAAAAACGCTTCGAGGCGAATCGAGTGGGTCACGCAAAGATCCCAGAGGAGCATCGCCTCCTTGCAAAGCGGGGAGGACCGAGCTCCGCCCTGCTTGTTGACATAGAACATGGCTGTGGTGTTGTCCGTGTACACCGCTACACAGCGGTCCTGAAGGTGGGTCCGAAAGGCGAGACACGCCAGACGGATCGCTCTCAGCTCCCGGACGTTGATATGGAGGGAGAGCTCCTGGGCTGACCAGAGACCTTGGGTGTGCAGGTCTCCTATGTGAGCCCCCCATCCCAGCGCCGACGCGTCTGTGGTCAGGGTGATCGACGGGCGAGGAGGGCGGAACGGAACCCCTGCGCAGACTGTCTCCGGATCCAGCCACCAGGTGAGCGACTGAAGAGCGGGACTCGGCACCACCACCACCATGTCCAGTGGGTCGCGCTGAGGGCGGTACACCGATGCCAGCCACATTTGGAACGGGCGCAGTCGCAGCCTTGCGTGCGCGGTCACAAACGTACACGCTGCCATGTGACCTAGAAGACGAAGGCAGCACCGCACTGTTGTCGTTGGAAAGGCCTGAAGTGTCCGTATCAGGGATGCCAACGTCTCGTGCCGAGCCCGAGGGAGGCAGGCTCTGGCCAGAGTGGAGTCGAGGACGGCTCCTATGAATTCCACTCTTTGTGTCGGAACTAAGTGGGACTTGTCGGTGTTGACAAGCAGGCCGAGAGATCGAAACAGACGCAGTATCTCGGATACCTGAGCCGCTACCAGCTCTTGGGTACGGCCACGAATCAGCCAGTCGTCGAGGTATGGATACACGTGAATCCGACGACGACGGAGGGCCGCAGCTACGACCACCATGCATTTGGTGAATACCCGCGGTGCGGTGGAGAGGCCGAAGGGTAACACCGCAAACTGGTAGTGGGCCTCGTTGACCATGAAGCGCAGGTAGCGTCTGGGGGGGGGCGTAAATTGCCACATGAAAGTAAGCATCCTTCATGTCGAGGGCGGCAAACCAGTCTCCTGGATCCAAAGAAGGGATAATGGTCCCCAAAGTTACCATCCGAAACTTGAGCTTGCAGAGGTACTTGTTCAGCTCTCGGAGGTCCAAGATGGGACGAAGACCCCCTTTCGCCTTGGGGATGAGAAAATATCTGGAGTAGAATCCCCTGCCCCGCCTGCCAGGAGGCACCTCCTCGATGGCACCCATGCTCAACAGAGACTGGACCTCCTGTAAGAGGACTTGCTCGTGAGAAGGGTCCCTGAAGAGGGACGGGGAGGGTGGGTGGGAGGGAGGGGGCGAAATAAACTGTAGGCGGTAGCCGTGCTGGATGGTGTTGAGCACCCAGCCGTCTGATGTTACTGAATACCACGCCTGGAGGAAGCGGGAAAGGCGACGTGAAAACAACGGGGATGGATCCTGAGGGGAGAGTGGTGTGCCGTCCTCGGGCGTCCCATCAAAAGGTCGACTTGGGACCTTGAGGAGCCTTGGACGAGCCTTGAGACTGGTTACGCCGCCCGCCCGATGGTCTGCGGCGTAATGGGGCCCTGCGGTTATTAAATGGCCGAGACCTGGCCTGCGGCCCGGGCCGATAGGGCTGTTGCCGGAACGGACGCCTCTGAGTGGCGGGTGTATGCATCCCCAAAGTACGGATTGCCACTCGTCCGTCCTTCAGGGTCTGAATTCTCGTATCAGTTTTCTCCGAGAACAGGCCCTGCATTTCAAAGGGGAGGTCCTGGAGGGTATATTGTACCTCCGGTGGCAAAGTGGATGACTGTAGCCACGCGATGCGTCGCATGGTTACACCGGACGCCACAGTCCTGGCCCCCGAGTCCGCTGAGTCGACCGCAGCTTTAATCAAGGTCCTGGAGGCCAACTTGCCCTCTTCTAGGAGCGCCGAGAATTCCCGGCGGGAGTCCTGTGGGGTCAGCTCCGCGAACTTTCCCAGGCATCCCAGGATGTTAAAGGTATACCGGGAGAGCAGGGCCATTTGATTAGCGATGCGGAGTTGGAGACCGCCTGCGGAGTAAATCTTGCGCCCCAACAAGTCCATGCACCTGGACTCCTTTGACTTCGGCGCAGCGGCAGGCTGTCCGTTACGCTCCCGGTCGTTCACGGATTGGACTACCAACGAGTCCGGAGTCGGGTGGACATAAAGGTATTCGTACCCTTTCGGTGGTACCGAATATTTCCTCTCCACGCCGCGTGCCGTGGGAGGGACGGAGGAGGGCGACTGCCAGATGGCGGCATTGTTCCGCTGGATTGTGCGGATGAATGGCAGCGCTACTCTCACGGGGGCGTCTGCTCCCACGACGTCCGTGATGGGGTCATCGACCTCTTGGACTTCCTCGATTGGCAGGTTGATGGCTTTCGCTACCCACCGAAGAAGGTCCTGGTGCGCTTTGAGGTCTATCGGCGGGGGCTCTGATGGCGATGCCCCCGCCACCGCCTCGTCGGGAGAGGAGGACGAGGAGTGACCAGGCAGCACCTCTTCAGGAGCTGACTCCGCGTCTGGTCTGCCCGGTGCCAGTGTCTCATGCCCCAACGGCGTATCGCGGGGGGCAGATTGTGGCGTGGGAGACGGGGGTGGCCTGCTTACAGTGGCCTCTGGCATCGAACGCGCCGAACCTGGCTGTCTCGGTGGAAGGGGAGGCCCCTGCTCATGTTGGGCCCAGGGTACCCAAAACCCCCATTGCTGAGGTCCATGGTCTTGCGGAATAGACCCCGCTCTGAAGTCTACCGCGCTGCCCTCCGGAGAAGCAACTGAGGGCTCCCTCGAAGGCCAGGGAGGGGCCGTGGCGGTACCCGGGTGAACATCCGGTGCCGGGATAAACTGTCTCTCCGGTGCCGATGGACGGTGCCGGTCGTCATGTGGCTTGATCGGCGAACGAGATCTGCGCGAGGCGCGGTACCGGGAGCTCGACCGGCGGTGCCGGGAGCTCGACCTGCGGCGCCGGGAGCTCGACCAGCGGCGTCGGGAGCTCGACCGGCGGCGCCTTGAGCGGCTGCGCGAATCGCAATATCGTCCGCGATGTCTGGAGCCGGACCTGGTGCGGTGCCGGCGACTCGGCGACTCGGCGACTCGGCGACCGGGACCTGGAACGCCGCCGGGAGTGCGACCGGTACCGCGATTGCGAGCGGTACCGGGACTGCGACCGGCGACGAGATGGGGAGCGGCGTCTCGACGTCGACCGCCGTGCGGATCGCGCCCGGTGCGGTGGCGAGAGCGAGAGCGGATCATGGTGCCGCGATCACCTCGGCCAAGAGAAGGAGGGCGCATCATCAGAGGCTTTCCAATGGATTTCAGAATCCGCACCGGCGGTGCCGGTAGCTGATGGCCCTTATCCGCTGTGAGGTCAATTAGCTCCCTTGCCGTTGCGAACGCCTCCGGCGTAGACGGGAGCCTCAGCTCTTCCTCGGTCGGCACCGGGGAGCTGGGCGGTGCCGGACTCGACGGCCCTTGCGGCGCCGGAGTCAACGGCCCGGTGCACTTCTTGTGCACTGCCTCAGCCTGTACCGTTGTAGTCGGTGGCGGCTGGGCTGACGGCTTGTGCTGTTGTTTTGCAGCGGCCGTCTTCGGCACCTTTTGCTTCTTCCCCGGGGAGAGGGAGCGGTGCCGGGTCTTCGGTACCGGGTGCCGGGACGCGTCGGCACCGGAGCGGCTCGGTGCTGCCGGTGCGCTGCTCACGGAGGCCGGTTTCAGCGCCGACGGAGCTGGTGCCGGAGGTTGGAGAGCCGACTCCATAAGGAGCTGTTTTAATCGAGAGTCCCGCTCCTTCCTCGTACGCGGCTTGAAAGCCACACAAATGGGGCACTTATCTGACCGGTGCGACTCTCCCAGGCAGCGGAGGCAAGAGTCGTGCGGGTCACTCACCGGCATGGGCCGCTGGCAAGCCACGCAGGGCTTGAATCCCGGTGCCCCGGGCATAAGCCCGCACCGGGGCGGAAGAAGAGGGCTAACCCCTCTAATTCCCTAACTGCTATACTATACACTAACTATACAACTTTAACAAGAAACTAACAAACTATTAACAACTATATACACTAGAACTATTGAGAACGCTAGGGCTGTGGAGAAAAGGGAGCACTCCACTGTTCCTACTAGCCGTCACGGGCGGAAAGAAGGAACTGAGGAGCGGGCGGGCCGGCTGGGGTATATATCTAGCGCCATAGCGGCGCCACTCCAGGGGGCGCCCAGCCGGCCCACCGGAGTTGCTAGGGTAAAAATGTTCCGAAGAACCGTGCACGCGCGGCGCGCACACCTAAATGGAATGCATAGGAGCAATCACTCGAAGAAGAACTTGTCTGACCTTCTGGCCAAGAAGGGGAGGGCAATTGTGGAAAGGCAGTGGAGGAGGACTGTCAGCACTCAAGTGATTTAGTCTGCATCCTCACTGCGAAGTGGGTGGGTTACCAATCTGAGTGAAAGCCTCTTTCAAGCTTTAGCCTACAGTCCCAGATGAGCCAGCCAGCCATGGTTAAAAGCACCCATAAACCTAGGAGAGAGGGTTTGTGTGCAGATGGGAGGGGGATTGGGGCCAGGGCCGGCTCCAGACCCCAGCGCGCCAAGCGCGCGCTTGGGGCGGCATACCACGGGGGGCGCTCTGCCTGTTGCTGGGAGGGCGGCAGGCAGCTCCGGTGGACCTCCCGCAGGCATGCCTGCGGACGGTCCGCTGGTCCCGCGGCTCTGCTGGACCTCCCGCAGGCGTGCCTGCGGATGCTCCACTGGAGCCGCAGGAGCAGCGGACCCTCCGCAGGCATGTCTGCAGGACGTACACCAGAGCCGCGGGACCGGTGACTGCCAGAGTGCCCCCCGCGACGTGCCGCCGTGCTTGGGGCGGCGAAATTCCTAGAGCAGCTCCTGATTGGGACAACACCTTAATGAGAGCCTGAGTTAACCCTGCAGTGACGACATATGCTAATTCACGGGGGTAGTCCCATTTAAATTAATGGTGCCGAGTTTATGAGTAAGGATTGAAGGATCAGACCCTAAATGCATAGTTTTTATAAAATAGTTCCCCCTAGATTAAATATAATCTGTCAAAGAAATTCTCAAAAGTCCCTATATAGTGTAAAAGCTACTGCAACCTTCTTGAAGTTGCACTAATTTTTTTTAGTTACTAATTGTTTGGTACATAGTCCAAAACAATGTTAAGGTTTTCAACTAAGTGAATTAAAGATTGAGTGCAGCAATTTGTTTTCTTTTTTTAGTCATTGGAAACATAACATTGACTGACTGGATTTCCCTTCTAATATCCGTGACTGACAGCTTGTAACTTCCCTTCGTGTTACTGCTGACTAACACACCCTGCTAGCTATGTACTGGTGGGTAAAATATTACATTTCCCTCTTATATCCTAGCACCTACAATCTATAGTTTTCCTCAATGTTTTTAGTGTTCTCTCTTACTCTTGTTTGTCTAGGTAACTGGATTACAATTGGCTCATATTGAAAATATTAACACCTTTCAAGTGTTACTTTAATTTTTCCTCAGGTCTTACAAATGTATTGACCTCAGTGGTTACTAAGGCCATGTCTACATTACCAATTTTTGTCGACAAAAGTGATGGCGACATCCAAAAATCGACATAATAAAAATCGGAACCTCGTGTTCACACTTGCTCCTTCTGTCAGCAGATCGCATCCAGAGTGGGGGAACTATCATCGACAGGGTGAGCATTGCACTGTGGGTACCTATCCCACAGTCCAGGTCAACACCTTCTGTCGCTAAGTCTTGTGGGAAAGCAGAGTGGATCGCAGTGCATCTTGGGAGCTGGCTAAGTGTCCTGTGATGCATTGCTTTATGTCTAGCAGTCCATGGGGTTCCAGCTTTCTTTCGTGTCATTTTTGCAACAGCTAATTCCTGCTGTGCACCCCGGCATCTTTGTGGGAAGTGATGATCTCTTATGCTCTGTTAACTGTCATGAAGACATAGTGGACATAGTGGATGCAGTTCAGTTAATTGCCAAGTTCCTAACTGAAGAAGACTTGCAGGTGCCCAATATTCTGCTTGATGTGGATAGGAGCAACTTTAGATTGCTTTTGGCATTCACAGAGCAGCTGCATAGGGTAGACTGTTGCTTTTGGGCTCGGGAAACAAGCACTGAATGGTGGGGTCACATTGTCATGCAGGTTTGGGATGAAGAGCAGTGACTACAGAACTTTCGGATGCAGAAAGCCACCTTTCTGGAACTGTGTGCGGAGCTCACCCCAGACCTGCAGCGCAAAGACACCAAAATGAGAGCTGCTCTCTCGGTAGAGAAGCATGTGGCAATCGTTGTGTAGAACTCCAGACTGCTACCGGTCAGTGGCAGATCAACTTGGAATGGGGAAGTCAACCGTTGGGACTGTGTTAATGCAAATGTGCAGAGCAATTAATCGCATCCTGCTACAAAGGACTGTGATTCTGGGAAATGTGCATGAAATACTGGATGGCTTTGCAGAAATGGGGTTCCCTAACTGTGGAGGGACAATAGATGGCACACATATTCCAATTTGGAATCAGACCACCTTGCGACAGAGTACATCAATAGGAAGGGGCACTTCTCCATGGTATTGCAGGCACTTGTGGATCACCGAGGTCATTTTACTGACATCAATCTGGGAAGGTGCATGACATGCACATCTTCAGGAACACCGGCCTGTACAGAAAGCTACAAGTGGGGCCTTTCTTTCCAAACCAGACAATTACAGTGGGGGGTGTTGAAATGTACATAGTGATCCTGGGAGAGCCGGCATACTCCTTACAGCCATGGCTCATGAAACCTTACACAGGACACCTGGACAGCAGTAAGGAGTGGTTCAACAACAGGCTGAGTAGGTGCCAGATGACAGTTGAATGTGCTTTTGGCAGATTAAAGGCAGGTTGGCGATGCCTTTATGGCAGGCTAGGCCTTAATGAGGATAATATTCCCATGGTCATAGCTGCGTACTGTATGTTGCATAATCTCTGTGAAGCTAAAGGTAAAAGGTTTGCTTGGGTAGAGTGCTGAGGCAGAGCGTTTGGCCACTGATTTTGAACAGCCAGATACCAGGGCTGTCAGAGGAGCCCAGAGGGAGGCAGTTCAAATCAGGGAGGCTCTGAGGCAGCACTTTGACAATGAGTGGCAGTAATGTATATCTCTGTCACCGGTGCTAGTTTTCCTAGGATGCAATGGTGTCATTTTTGGCCTTATATGCCTGTAAGACAATGATAACAATGCCTGTGCATGTATTGGTAGTGCCTGCAATCTCAAGTTGCAGAAAAAAAATAAAGGTGATTCACCATTAAAGAACTCCTTGATTTTATTGAAAAAGAAACAGCACACACAAACACCTATCATAGAATCATAGAATCATAGAATTCAAGATCAGAAGGGACCATTATGATCATCTAGTCTGACCTCCTGCAAGATGCAGGCCACATAAGCCGATCCACCCACTCCTTAGCAAGCGACCCCTGCCCCATGCTTCGGAGGAAGGCGAAAAACCTCCAGGGCCATTGCCAATCTTCCCTGGAGGAAAATTCCTTCCCGACCCCAAATATGGCGGTCAGCTGAACCCCGAGCATGCGGGCAAGACTCTCCAGCCAAACCCTCTGGAAAAGGTTATATCATACCATTGACCCATTGTACTATTTACCAGTGTGGCACTTAACTGACCTATTGACTAAGCCCGTTATCCTATCATACCATCCCCTCCATAAACTTATCTAGCTTAATCTTAAAGTCATGGAGGTCCTTCGCCCCCACTGTTTCCCTCGGTAGGCTGTTCCAGTATTGCACTCCCCTGATGGTTAGAAACCTTCGTCTAATTTCAAGCCTGAATTTCCTGACTGACAGTTTATATCCGTTCGTCCTCGTGTCCACATTAGCACTGAGCTGAAATAATTCTTCTCCTTCCCTGGTATTTATCCCTCTGATATATTTAAAGAGTGTAATCATATCTCCTCTTATCCTTCTTTTGGTTAAGGAAAACAAACCGAGCTCCTCAAGTCTCCTTTCATACGAAAGGCCTTCCATTCCTCGGATCATTCTAGTGGCCCTTCTTTGTACCTGTTCTAGTTTGAATTCATCCTTCTTAAACATGGGAGACCAAAACTGCACACAATACTCCAAATGAGGTCTCACCAACGCCTTATATAACGGGGACTAGCACCTCCTTATCCCTACTAGAAATACCTCGCCTAATGCAACCCAAGACCGCATTAGCTTTTTTAACGGCCACATCACATTGCCTACTCATAGTCATCCTGCGATCAACCAGGACTCCTAGGTCCTTCTCCTCCTCCGTTACTTCCAACTGGTGCGTCCCAAGCTTATAACTAAAGTTCTTGTTAGACATCCCTAAATGCATAACCTTACACTTCTCACTATTGAATTTCATCCTGTTACTAATACTCCAGTTTACAAGGTCATCTAAATCTCCCTGGAGAATATCCCGATCCTCTTCCGAATTGACAATACCCCCAACTTGGTGTCATCCGCAAACTTTATCAGCCCACTCCTACTCTTGGTTCCCAGGTCAGCAATAAATAGATTGAATAAAATCGGACCCAAAACCGAGCCTTGAGGAACTCCACTGGTAACCCCCCTCCAACCGGACAGTTCCCCCTTCAATACTACCCTCTGCAGTCTCCCCTTTAACCAGCTCCTTATCCACCTCTGGATTTTCATTTCGATCCCCATCTTTTCCAATTTAACCAGTAATTCTTCATGCGGTACCGTATCAAACGCCTTACTGAAATCCAGATATATTAGATCCACCGCATTTCCCTTGTCTAAAAAATCTGTTACTCTCTCAAAGAAGGAGATCAAGTTGGTTTGGCACGATCTACCTTTCGTAAATCCATGCTGTAATCTATCCCAGTTGCCATCGGCCTCATGGGAAAGGAGGAATCAGGGAAGGACAGACTTTCACAACTGTGTGTAGGTCCAGCTATCATTGTGAAAGTTGTCCGAGGGGATAGAGTGAAGGGGAAACTGAGAACTTGGGGGTTGGACTAGATGACCTCTTGAGGTCTCTTCCAAACCTAATCTTCTATGATTCTAACTCCCAGAAAGTGAAAAGGACTAGGTGGGCGGAGGGGGCATGGAAAAGTGTTCTGAATGTGCTGTAGGGGAGGGTGTGCGGGAGGGCATGAAAAAGTATCCATGGGGTTCTTGGCAGTGGAGGTGGGGTCACCACCAAGGATAGTGTCCAGCTCCTTATAGACGTAGGTCTTTGGTGAAGCACCAGAGCGATGGTTTGCCTCCCTCGCCTTATGGTTAGTCTGCCTCAGCTCCTTTATCTTCACTCTGCACTGCAGCATGTCCCGAACACAGCCCTTTTCACACAAGCCTCGAGAAATGTGCCATAGATATCCCAATTCCTACAGCTCAAGCGCAGCTGGGACTGCACAGCCTCCTCTCCCCATATACTGATCAGAACCAACAGCTCCACAGTGGTCTAAGCAGGAGAGAGTTTGGTGCAATAAGCTGCCAGGGTCACCTGGGAAGATGCGAGAAGACTCTCCACACCAAGCCAGCAGGAAATGGAATTTCAAAAATTCCTGGGGCTTTTACTGGGCTGGGGCGGATGATTGTTTACCTGGCTGCAGGGCAGTGGAGTTCAAACTGCTGACCAGACCAATCAGGATGGGCATTGTGGAGGCCAATTACAATGATGAAATCAAGTGTGGTGTCTACATTGGCACTTTGTCGAAAAAAATGAAGAGGAAAAAGACGTAAGTCTCTCATCAGGGTGGATGTATTTAGTCATCAATACTGGGCATTTTTAACTTTTAAAACTGTGAAACTGGGGTATGATACCTTCCTTTCTCCATCCATAGTGCCAAATCAGAGAATATGTATTTATAACTCTTTTAATCTGAAATAGTCCTTCTATTATTTTCCTCCTAATGGTGGTCTTACACTTAGTGTATTAAAACAAATTTTAAAAAGATGAAAATAAAATCCAAGAGCCCACCAAGATACTTTGCTTAATTAAATTTCCTCCTGTCTCATGAGTCACTCTGAATAATTGCTAAATTGTTTACCAAAGATGTATATACAAGATAAGAAGTCTGTGGCTCACTACTCAGTCCTGGGTCACATATCAGAGTGTTATTCAGATTCTTTTAAATGTAACACTCCTCCTGGTTAAGTTTAAAAGAAAAAAAGAGGAAGTCCAGAAATAATGGAATGTTTCTCTTTGTAATGCACATGCATATTTACTGGGAACAGGGAAAGAAGCTTTGATACCCTCTTCTTGGAATTGTTTTAACATTTATCTCATGTCTTTTGACCTGATTGTGAAGGCTCAGGTCAGGGAGAATTAAATTTTTCCCATATTCAAGAAATAATTCTCTGTTGTTACTAGCTTCCTTTCAGATTCTTTTCTTATCTTGAAGGACAGTTGAAGACATTAGTGCACCAGAATTACATCCACTCTGTTAGATTCCTTGAGAGGACTTTGTAGCCTGGCCCTAACGTAACAGTTAATTTTTGTCTTGTAATCTGAACAGTGCAATCAAGCTCAGTAGGATCTAGCCATACAAGCGCTTCCACAGTTTTAAAGCTCCTTGACCTTAGCTATTTGTCAAGCTGTTCCGAACATCTTTCAGTGATTAGATTAGTTGCAAGAAATATTTTCATATAATTCTCTGGTTCCTGAGCAGCTTTCATTCCCTGATTGTTTGGATTTTTCTCAGTCTGCTTTTCACTGCCAGTGATCTGTTTGCCCAGTTTTTATAAGTTGCAATATACATTTTAAATTGTTTTCTTTTAACAGGGGAGGGAGAATGTCAGCTGTGGGTTAATTTTTGTGTAGCATTCCCCCAGAACTGTGCTCTTCTAGTTGCACTTACTGTTAACACAAGGCCTGCTGTTACCTGTGTAGGGATTTCTGCATCTGATAGTCTCTTAGATTATAAACTCTTCAGAGCAGGGGTGGCCAACCTGAGCCTGAGAAGGAGCCGAATTTACCGATGTATATTGCCAAAGAGCTACAGTAATACTTCAGCAGCCCCCCCATCAGCTCCCTCACCCTGGTCCCAGCGCTTCCCACCCACCGGCAGCCCCGCTGATCAGCGCCTTCCCCTCCCAATCAGCTGTTTCTTGCCGTGCAGGAGGCTCTGGGGGGGGAGGGGGAAAGAGTGAGGGCACTGCAGGCTCAGGGCAGGGTGCGGGAAGGGGTGGAGGGGGGGCAGGGCCTGTGGCAGAGCCTGAGGTTGAGCAGTGAGCATCCCCCAGCACACTGGAAAGTTGGCATCTGTAGCTCCAGCCCCGGAGTCGGTGCCTATAGAAGCCACCGCATATTAACCTTGCGACCCCTCCCCCCAACTCCTTTTTGGGTCAGGACCCCTACAGTTACAACACCGTGAAATTTCAAATTTAAATATTTGAAATAATGAAATTTAGGATTTTAAAAATCCTATGAGTGTGAAATTGACCAAATGGATCCTGAATTTGTGTACATATATGTACAGCACCTGGCACAACTGGGTCCCAATCCTGAATTAGGGCTTCTAGGCACTATTGCAATGCAAAATGATTATATGGCTTACTTAGCTTTAAAGTAATCCTTCTTTTTGTGCTTGTTTTATTCTCTTGTCTTGCATGGTCATATTTTTATTTTACCATCCTGTTAGTACAATCAAAGCACTTGCTGTCCCAAATGTAGCTTTTAGTGATTTATTTTAGCTTATGTAATTGCATATATGTTTTATGCTCATCTGAACCTAGGGTCTGATCCAATGCCTAGTGAAGTTTGTGGGAGTCTTTCCATTGACTTCTATGGGTTTTGGTTCAAGCCATTAAGAGGCTGCTTCATTCCAACAGCTGTAGCTTCTACACAAGACTCTCTCTTACCTCAAACTCAAGTTTTGCTAATCATAGAATACCAGAGTTGGAAGGGACCTCAGAAGGTCATCTAGTCCAACCTCCTGCTCAAAGCAGGACCAATCCCCAGAGAGATTTTTGCCCCAGATCCCTAAATGGCCCCCTCAAGGATTGAACTCACAACTCTGGGTTTAGCAGGCCAATGCTCAAACCACTGAGCTATGCCTCTAGAAGCCTTAATTGTCTTACTGTCACTTGAAGTGATCTGGTGGTGGGGTCCCATCCCAGCTGGTAACACTTCAGTAATTTGGGTTTCAGATGTGTTCAAATTATCTAAGAGGAGCACTCTTCAGTATTTTCCAGTCTTACAGGCAAGACACGAGCCAAACGACCATTTAAGTATAACATAATTTGTTAGTCTTTAAGGTGCCACAAGTACTCCTGTTTTTTTTTGCGGATACAGACTAACACGGCTGCTACTCTGAAACCATTCTTTATACTCTGCAGCATTGGTTGTATTATCCTGGAAAGACTCTAAACTGCATACTGCCCTACCGTTTCCAGCGGGAATGGTGGTTTGTCCATGGCACCCTCGAATCCTAAAGTCACGGCTCCACCAGTGTTGACCAACCATGGCACCAATCCTACTCAGCAGTGTTAGATGGATTTATATTCTCCGTTACTCTGGAGTGACTGCTGCCAAGGTCACTTATTTTCTCTCTCTCAGCAACAGTTGGCTACATCTCAGGTGACAGCCGTGATTAGTATTGTGTAAGTAAAATGTGGAATAGCAAGTATCCCAAGGGGCATCAACAGAACAAGCAAGGGTCAGGCGCACGGAATTCTGAATTATAAAGTTCTTTCTCTAGTCAGAGAATATTTTTCATTACTGAAAATCACTTTGCTTTTTCCCTGCCATTTTTAAACATTCTATCCTCATGCTAGAGCTGGTAAAAACAAATTTGAAAAAATTGTTATGACAGAAAATATCTTTTTCCACTCCCCACACCCAAAAATGTATTAGCCTTTCAAAAAATTGTTCACCTTAAGAGAGTCCTGTAAAGTTTCATTCCGGTATATGCCAGTATCAGAAAATTATGAGTGACTGAAAACATGGCTTTAGGATAGAAACTGAACTAACCTTAACTAGAACTGTTGCTGGCATTCAGGCTGTTATGATAGTAGTTCCATGTAGCACTATCTATTCAATGCACTTGTACAAACATTAATTGATTTTAAAAGGCCAATAATATATACCAGTAAAAACTTCACAGCAAGTTCTGACACAGCCTGAACATTCCCATACCATATATGATGTTGCATGTCCTTATTATTGTAGCTTTCCATGGGATTCCTCCCATCCCATCCCATCCCAGGGACCTTGTGGACTAATGGGAATGGAGGAAAGGTGTAGTACAGGCGGTCTTTCCACGGTATCAGGAAGGCATCTGGTACGGAACCCGGGGAGTGCCCCTGGAGAGAGCAGAACACCTTGGCACTTCCAATTCTTGCAAGAGGTGAAAAGGTCTATCTGGGGAAACCCCCACTTCCAGAAAACAGAATGGATAATGTCCAGGCAAATTGACCAATCGTGAGCCAGAAAGGATCTGCTGAGACGATTTGCCAAGGTGTTTTGGACTCCTGGGAGAAATGACGTCACCAGGTCAGTCGAGTGGGCTATGCAAAATTCCCACAGGCGAATGGCTTCCTGACAGAGGGGGGACAATAACGCTCCCCCTTGTTTGTTGATATAAAATATGGCTATTGTGTTGTCTGTGAAAACTACAACACAATGGCTGGGGTATATATCTGGCGTCCAGGGGGCACCTCAGCCAATCCACCGAGTGTTGCTAGCAGGGGTGGCTCCAGGCACCAGCACGCCAAGCGTGTGCCTGGGGCGGCAAGCCACGGGGGGCGCGCTGCTGGTCGCTGCGAGGGCGGCATGCCTGCGGAGGGTCTGCTGGTCCCGTGGCTTCGGCGGACCTCCCGCAGGCGTGCCGCCGAATCTGCGGGACCGGGGACCTCCCGCAGGCAAGCCTCCGAAGGCAGCCTGCCTGCCATGCTTGGGGTGGCAAAATACCTAGAGCCGCCCCTGGTTGCTAGGGTAAAAATCTTCCGATGGCGCGTGCACACCTAAATTGGAATCGATATGAGCAAGCACTCAAAGAAGAATCTTTAATCTCCACCCCATCTTCAGTGCTTAGTGGTCCCACTTCTCTCCATGTTTTCGTCTTATTTATATGGCTATAGAACCTTTGACTACTGATTTTAATTCCCTTTGAAAGGTCCAACCCTACTTGGCTTTTGGCAGCTCTCAGTTCAACTTTACACTTTCTGACCTCCAAGAGGTAGCTTTCCTTGCTGATCTCCTCCCACCTTCCATTCCTTGTAGGGCTTGCTCATCCAGCTTGGTCTGCAACCCTTCCCTACAAATTTTGTCCCTGTGCTTGGGATGCAGGCTTCAGATAGTTTCTGCAACTTTCCTGAACCGCACATACCTGTACCATTCCCAGAGAGTAATTATCAAGTGAGGCCCCACAGGGATGAGTTCTGCATCTGGTTCTGTTCAATACCAAAATAAAAAGGACTACTATACCAATTTTATTATTCATTTTCATTCACATTTAGTTCAATAAAACCCTCCATTTTTAATGGAGCTGAGTCTACTGCAGAATTTCCAGTTTATGGCACATGAGCTCTTCAGAAGGGCCATGCTGCAGTATTTAGGCCCATTTTGTACAAACTAGATAGGGTCTTGGTTTTAAGGCATGATTTCTAGGAATGCAAGAGGAGGTCCCTGGCACTAACGAAGGCAGAAGCTTCTCCAAGCAGAGCAGGTAGGTGGAGAGTAACCATAAAAATCAAGAGTGGGAGAAAACCAAAGGTACAATTAGGAGACAGGATTGAGACAGACATAAAAAGCAACGGGGAAGAAGGAAGAAACGAAAGAAGAGAATGGTGCAGAATCTTGAAGGCAAGGATACAACTTGAATTTGATGTAAAATAATAGAGGAGTGTCATATCTGGTAACAGAACATGGACTGGCTACAGAGCTTGCTTATACATACCATGTGTTCATCAGAGGATCCTTTACTGCTCTGTCAGATATGGCTTTGATTCATTTAAATAAGGTGTTTTACACACAGCATCACCTGGTGGCTGAACAGTACAATACAGTTTAGCATTCCACTATATCTCCCCCTTTAAGTTCTACATTCTTGCCACTTACACTCCTGCTATCTTTGAAGTTCTGTACACATCAGTCTGTTAAGTGTCTCTGAATACTACTGGTTTTCCAATTACATTACCTGAATGTGTAACAGCTTAGTCATCTGGTTATCTATTAGTTGCAAAGACTGAATGTGGTCAATTTGGAGTTGTCGTCTTCTTATTCTGCATCTGCTATCTGTAAAGTTTCTCTGTTTATAGTTCTTTCTGAGGAACTGTAGCTGTCAATAGTTTTTTTGCTGAACCCTCCACTGTCAGTGCTGATCACATATGGTCACAGTGCTGAATTCTTTTTCTTTACCACAGCTGGAGTTGTTCATCTTTTTTTCTCCAACCAATTTGACCTGAACACAGTCACTAGGTCATAGACCCAGCATTTCTTTAACTGAGTGACGTCTGTTGTAAAAGTGTTAATAAGCTCTTTTAGCCTTTTAAACAAAATTTGGCTACTCTCTTCATGTCTAGCCACTTTGGAGATAGAGCTTCTGTTCCAACTTGGGAAGACCATTCAGATTCTGTTCCAATCAGGAGTTGTGCTGGTTTATATCCAATAGCTGCTACTGATGTTGATCTGTAACTCAGAAGAGCAAGGAATGAATTTTCCTGATGCAAGATTTTCTTGGCTGTCTATATAGCTCTCTCAGCCTCTCCATTCACTTGTGAATAAAGTGGGCTGTAATAATATGATCACAATCATATTTCATTTAGAATTAAATTCTTCTGCAGTGAATTGTAGTACATTGTCCATTGCTAGTTGTTCTGGAATATCAAAATGAACAAAAGTGCACTTCAGTTTCTTGATAACCCTGCAATGCAGGGCTTTGGAGCTGTGCTCCGGCTCTGCTCCAGCACCAGGCAAAAACCTGCAGCTCCACTGCTCTGGGCTCCAGCTCCAGGCTCTGCTCCAAAAAGCCTTCTGCAATATTATGTCTTTCATGTACATTATTTCTATATACCTGGAAAAATAGCCCACTATGACCAGGTAATGATATCCTCTGAATCACGTAAATCTGTGGTTAGTTTCTTTCTTCCAAGGTCTCTCTGGTTAAGATCGTTTGTACACTGTAGATTTGTATTGGATGTTTTTTCAAGAGTCCAAAATTCTCCACAAATTCTTTAATCCTTCTCACTATGCCATTCGTGGCTGTCACACGGTGGCTGAGAAAGCTGTTTATCGTTGATCACATACAAAGACAAAGGCTTTGGCTACACTTGCATTTCAAAGCGCTGCCGCGGCAGCGCTTTGAAGCGCTAAGTGTAGTCAAAGCGCCAGCGCTGGGAGAAAACTCTCCCAGCGCTGTCCGTACTCCACCTCCCTGTGGGGAATAACGGACAGCGCTGGGAGCACGGCTCCCAGCGCTGGGGCTTTGACTACACTGGCGCTTTGTAGCGCCGCAATTTGCAGCGCTGCAGAGGGTGTGTTTTCACACCCTGCTGCAGCGCTGCAAATTTGTAAGTGTAGCCAAGCCCAAAAGCTAGGCATTCGGAATGTAGGTTGCTTCTGTGGTGAACTGGCTCATACAGTTCAGAACTGCCAGAGGTAACTTCAGCTCTGGGAGGGGTTGAAGGTGATTGTAACTCCCTTCTGAATGCAAGGGTTGAAGGTGATTGTAACTCCCTTTTGAGAGAACTGTGCCATAAGCTCCTAAATCGATTTTAAAGTCAATAGTCTTGCCATCAATATTCAGTTTCACTCTCCAGGCAGTCTCCATGTTATCACAAGTGAGAGATCCCAGAAACAATGGCTCTTGATTGTTTGTAATATGAGTCAACTCCCTGACTGCTTTGGTATAGCTAACAGCTACAGAATAATCATATTTCATGCAGTTATTACCACCATGTGCTTCTGGCTGACATGCATCATCTCTTGGTATCTTTTTCCACATCTTGTGCATGTTGGCTGGAATTTGTCCCTCTTATCCAGGGAGTTCTCTTTCTCTCTCTCCTTACCTGAAGGGTTTTATGATAAACTGTAAACAGACACTTGTGTTAAAAGTTCTCAGCTAGTTTCAGGTTTTTCAAGTTTGTCGGGTTCTTCTAGGTTTTGCTATTTCACCAGCTCAGAATGCTTTGCTCTCTGTCTAGCTGTAGCTAGAGTTAAATCTCTTTTCAATTGTAGCTACTGTGAAAAGTTTGTGTGTGTTAACCCAGTAACCAACCTCTCTGATATTTTCATGTTTTGCATTCTTAAAAATCAGTTTCCAGCCAATGTAGGCAGAGCTCTTATAAAACATTAAAAATTTTCCCCTGGTTCTTGAATTCTCTGGTGAAAATATGCTTTTTCATAAATCACATTTCTCTGAGGTATAAAGCATGCATCACATAGTCAGAACTTTCAAAGTCATCTTTGTGATGGTCTTCAGTAAAGTAAAAGGATTTAAAGATATGTTCTGCTGGCTTCCCCGTAGCATAAATTAACGAAGATACCTGTATATCATCAGTTTCCTTGTGGAGATTGGTAGCAATGCAAGATCTTGCAAATACTGTTTCCAGTCAGTTCATTCTGAAGGTTTGTCAAAGTTGAAGTTCTCTGGGGGCATTAAAGAGTGGCATATTGATGAGATCCTGCAACCTTTGTAGCTTTGTTCCTTCAGTTTCTATTCGTAGTTTACTCTTTACACAATGTCATGTTCCTGTACCTGATATGGACTTGCTTATATATACCATAAGATCTTTCAATGCTCTGTCAGCTATGAGTGAGGTTCCTTTAAATAAGGTATTTTATACATATCGCCACCTAGTGGCCAAACAGTATAATACAGTTTAGTATTCCGTTACACAGAGGATCAACAAGGGGGCAGATATGGTAGGAGTAGCAGAAGAAAGATGATCCAACCACAAACATTTTGGATTAACTGTAGAAGCAAAAGGTGAGATGCAGGGAGACTGCAGTAATTGAGATGAAATGTAATCAAAGTTCTGTTTAAGAGATGAAATGTCTCATGTCCCATGGGCGAGTGCTGGAAACTATTGTACTATACCTAGGATGAAAAAATGTCATAAGACACTATGTTTAGAGGCAATATTAAGAGGGGAGTAGGCACGAGTTGCACAACACAAGATGCTTCCAGGTGACCTTGCTGTTATACAGAGGTGAGATTTTAAAAAGAAAAAAATAATTTATCTGCATTTATTTTCTAACTTGTTTTAGGTTGGTAGTTACTATATCAATTACATGTTTTACTCCTCCAATCCAATCCCCCACCCCCAGAATATGACTAATGGTCCTATCAAAAAGCTGCCCCACCATCCTCAAATTTTGATTCAGTCTGGTTCTGATCCTCTCTGCATTTGGATCAGGCACTCTCCTCTTCCTTGGATGATGGTCAGTGAAACTACAGTTTTCAGAGTAGCAGCCACATTAGTCTGTATCCGCAAAAAGAACAGGAGTACTTGTGGCACCTTAGAGACTAACAAATTTAACTGAGCATAAGCTTTCGTGGGCTACAGCCCACTTCATCAGATGCATAGAATGGAACATATAATAAGAAAATATATACATACAGAGAACATGAAAAAGTGGAAGTAGCCATACCAACTGTAAGAGGCTAATTAATTAAGATGAGCTATTGTCAGCAGAAGAAAAAAAAAACCTTTTGTAGTGATAATCAAGATGGCCCATTTTAGACAGTTGACAAGAAGGTATGAGGATACTTAACATGGGGAAATAGATTCAATATGTGTAATGACCCAGCCACTCCCAGTCTCTATTCAAACCCTAGTTTGCATATTAATTCAAGCTCAGCAGTTTCTCGTTGGAGTATGTTTTTGAAGCTTTTCTGTTGTAAAATTGCCACCTTTAAGTCTGGTACTGAGTGACCAGAGAGGTTGAAGTGTTCTCCTACTGGTTTTTTAATGTTATGATTCCCGATGTCAGATTTGTGTCAATTTATTCTTTTGCATAGTGACCAATGTACATGGCAGAGGGGCATTGCTGGCACATGCTGGCATATATCACATTGGTAAACTACAGGAAAAGGCAGCTGCCTCCTCTCCGCTCTATTGCCCGGCTGGTTCCCAGCCTGCAGCAGCCCATAGCTGCAACTGCACTGAAAGTCCTGCTCAGGCCCAGCTTGGAGCATGCCTAGTGTGGAAATAATATTTGGAATTTAATTGCTAAAACCTAAGAAGTTTCTATTGAGCATGTGCAAACTGCAAATTTTCAAAGGCTAATAACTTGGCCAAATTTCAACAGTTTTTCTACAAGGATGACAAAAGGCACATCCTTGATAAAAAGCCCCCCTGCTGAATTTCAAGTCTTGGTTTTAAAGAAAGGGTGGCGCTAGAGACTGTTGAAGAAAATATCACAAGAAATTTTTCACATTGACAGAACAATGTATACTTTCCTCAAGTCTCAGTCTCAGAAATGACAATAGTTTGGGCTGAAATTTTCAAAAAAGTCAGTCTGAAGCAAACAGCTGGCATGGAAAATATCAGTCCAAACAGTTAAAGTCTGGGAAAGTTATAAGCTACTTTTAAAAAAAAAGTCTTATAATGGGATGTATCAGGCAACCTTAAGTAATACTGCTGCCAGCCCCACCTATGCTTACTGTAAAAAAAGAAAAAAATTCACCTGAGACATTTTTTGCAGAGGTCTTCTGGAATGTGAGGTATTTCCTTGGGGCACAACCTGAATTTGTGGCAAGATACAGCATTTCAGTATGAGGGCAACTATGCCAAGCTAGATTTTCAGCTATCTAAAATTCAGTTATATTAGCATAAGGCTTTGTTCTGCTCTGAAAAGCGACAGTAAAATAGTATCTGGTAGTGGTCATCACTGAAGCACCATACAGTAAGGGAGGAGGCTGCACTGGGCACAGAACAAAGTGTAGCAAGTTTGGGACAAGGTGCCTACATAGTAAGACTGGTTGGGGGGAGGGCAGAGGAACATAGCTTTACATCCACAAGGGCTCCAAGTAGCAAATAGTTATGCTGGAGTGTAACACCTGTCCTCAGCAGAGATTCCCTGTCATCATTTCAGTACAACAGAACAAGGGAAGCTTACAAGCAAAAGCTAAGTTATCTACAAAATGGAAGCAGGCTGATTCTATCTCCTGTCCATCTCCCATTGTTTTCTGTGTCCTTCTTTCAGCGTCTGTTCCCCCACAATTTTCCCTGCCCAGTCACTTTCTTTGCTGGTAGAGCATGTTACTGACATAGTAGAAGAGTGACAGATTCACCAGGGGAAATAGAGAAGGCAGAAAAATAAATTACATAATCTGCCCGCAGTGTCTCTGTAACACAGAGGTTCCCCTGGTGGTCAGCATGGGAAGCTTCAGGAGTATACCTGAAACCTGGCTGAATGCATAATGATCCTGAAAGGCTATATAGCATAGATAGAACCCTACCATTTTGGTCAATTTCACGGTCATAGGATTTGTTAATTTCATTATTTTAGATATTTAAATCTGAAATTTCACAGTGTTATAACAGTAGAGATCCTGACCCAAAAGGGGGTTGTGGGCTGGTCACAAGGTTATTATAAGGGGAGAGCTCGGTATTGCCACCCTTACTTAGTACTGTTGGTGGTGGCAGCGCTGCTTTCAGAGCTGGGCAGCTAGAGAGCAGCAGCTGCTGGCCAGGAGCCCAGCTCTGAAGACAGCACCACCACCAGCAGCGGTGCAGAAGGAAGGATGGCATGGTATGTTGTTGCTACCCTTACTTCTGCACTGCTGCCTTCAGAGCTTGACCCTCGGCTAGCAGCCGCCACTCTCCAGCTGCCCAACTGTAAAGGCAGCGCAGAAGTAAGGGTGGCAGTACCCTGACCCTCTACACCTTGTAACACCCCCCCCAACCCCTTATGGATCAGGACCACCAGTTTGAGAAACACTGGTCTGGTTTCCCCCATGAAATCTGTATAGTATAGGGTAAAAATACAAAAAAGACCAGATTTCACAGTCCATGACACGTTTTTCAGGGCCTTGAATTTGGTAGCGCCCTAAGCATAAGTGTGAAAAGGCTGGTAAACACCAGACTGTCATGGAAGATGCCCAACTCCTGTCAGCCCTGTGCCCTATGACTTTAGTGCAGAGGTGGACAAACTCCAGCCCGCAGGCCACATCCAGCCTTTAAGCTCCCAGCCGGGGAGAGTAGCCCCTGCTGCCCCCCTCCCCCGCAGCCACGCAGGACATGCTGCTCTGAACAGCATGGTAAGGGGGCTGGGGCCGGGGAGTTGGATAAGGGGCAGGGGGTCCCAGGGAGCAGTCAGGGGACAGGGAGTGGTTGGATGGGGCGGAGGTTCTGGGGGAGGGGTTTTTAGGGGATGGGAAATGGCAGGGGGCTGGATAAGCGTGGGAGTCCCAGGGGCCTGTCAGGGGGCCAGGGTGTGGATAGGGGTTGGGGCAGTCAGGGGACAGGGGGGGTTGGTTAAGGTGTGTGGTCCTGAGAGGGGCAATTAGGGGCACAGAGTCCCTGGAAGGTGCAGTCAGGGGACAGTGAGCAGGGGGGTTGGATGGGGTCCTGAGGGTGGTTAGGGGCTGGGAGTCCCAGGAGGTGGCAGTTGGGGACAAGGAGCAGGGGGGGGTGGATAAGTGTGGGGCCCCAGGGGGTGGTTAGGGGCAGGGGTCTGTCAGGGGGTGGAGGTGTGGATAAGGGTCAGGGCAGTTAGGGGACAGGTTGGATACGAGGTGGGGCCCCAGGGGGTGGTTAGGGGCAGGGGTCCCTGGAGGGGGCAGTCAGGGGACAAGGAGTAGGGGGTTTGGTTGGGTCAGGGGTTTTGAGGGGGGCAGATGGGGGGCAGGGGCCAGGCTGTTTGGGGAGGCACAGCCTTCCCTACCAGCCCCCCCATACAGTTTTGCAACCCCAATGTGGCCCTCAGGCCAAAAAGTTTGCCCACCCCTGCTTTAGAAGCAAGAAGTGACTAGTTCCAGCACCAAAAAGTAAAGACTCCCCAGCCTACCTCTCTGTTGATCTACACAGGCCCTTGACTTTTTAGTCACGCAACTAATACTCACCTCACCAATCACGTCCCCACCCCGCTCCTACCAGATATCCCCACTTCCTCTGCTCCTCACAGATACCCCCACTGCCCCCACTCCTCCCAGATACCCCCACTGCCTCCTGCTCCTCCCAGATACCCCCACTTCCTCTGCTCCTCACAGATACCCCCACTGCCCCCACTCCTCCCAGATACCCCCACTGCCTCCTGCTCCTCCCAGATACCCCCCACTACTCCTCACACTTCCCCTGCTCCTACCCCTCCCAGACACCGCCCACTGCTCTCCCCGCTTCGGCCCCTCAGTTACCGCCCCCTGCTCTTCACACCCCGCGCGCCCGGCCCCGCCCTCTAGCCTCGTTTCCTGTGAGCCCCTGAGGTCCTCACCCCTCCCGCTCCTCCTGTCGGCCCCGCCCATCACGTGGGCGGAGTCCGGCGAGGATACGTCGCTGCGAGAACAGTGCCCCGGCCGCTGGTTGCCATGGGGGTGGGGCTAGGTAACCAGGAGGCGGTCGGTGGGCGGTGGCAGGGGCGGGACTAGCGGTGACGTGTCGGCCCCCATTGTTATGCCCTTTCCCCCAGTGCCGCTCGGCCGTTGGAATCCGGCGCGCCAGGCCCGAGTCTGCGAGACACGCGTCGCGCGCCGGCCTTGGGGCTCCCCTTCCACCGCCCCCCCCCTGCCGCTGTCCCTCTCGCCGTCCGGGGGCTCGGCCTCCTCCCGGCGCACGCGGCTCTCGGCCATGCTGCCCAACACCGGGTAAGCGGCACCTCGCTGTCCCTGCGCGTGTCCGCCCGTGCCCCCCCCGCCCGCGTGCACCCGTCCCGCCTGCTTGCCCTTCTGTCAGCCAGGTGTCCCCCCCCCCCCCTAGTGTCTGTGCCATTCCCACCTCTGTCCCACGCCACGTCCATCCATCCCTGCCGCCTTGTGCTCGTCTGTCTGCTCCCCCCCTCCAGTCTGCACCTGTCATATGCCCCCCCCCATGGTGCTTAAAATGGTTGTGTGTGTGCGCGGGGGGGGGGGTCCATCATAATAGGGAAGCAGCAGCTTTGGTAAGATGGAAGAGTAAAGCTCAGTGACCTTGTCCACTTTCCTTTTTTTTTTGCTCAGTTTCTGAGCCTTTTTGACCCCCCCTTCCACTTTAAGCATTGGGGACCCCTCCCCATTTCAACTTATGCCCCCTGCACTCGTGTCTCAAGCTGTGAGCCAGGGTGCAGGTGTCTATGGTGCATGGTGCTGTGAAATGCGATCATCTCCCTTATGGGGTATTTTGAACTTTCTGGACTCAGCTTTGTGGGTGCTATAATCGTGCATTCTGGACAAAGCAACCAGTTACGTAAAATATTCTTGAGGGTTTTACTTTTTTTTTTTTAGTAGAGTTGATGTAACTGAGTGTTCCTTATTTCTCACAGTAGTTTACCTGATTATTCACGTAGCAGTGTGAGTGTATTAAGTAACTGCCCCAAAGGACTTGTAATATATAGGCTCCCTCATGCACAATTGGACAGAATAGCAGTGCGGAGTGGGCTAGCTGGGTTTAATTGATTCATTATTAATCATATTTATTACTGTATTGCCTAAGGACCAACCATGAATGGGATCCTGTTATGCCAGGCGCTGTACAAATATAGAGTAGTTGACAGTCCCTGCCTTGAAGACTTTACAATCTAAATAGATGTGAAAGATGGAGGGAAGGAGAAAGGGGTATAACATACAAGTAAGTGTCTTAGTGACTGGTTAACCCCAAAAAGGCTTATTGAAAAAGAAGAGAGGTATGTGAGCGTTCACTGATAGTGATGCTCCTCTTGTCCCCATGAGTTTTCAAGGCTATGCTCCAAAGTCTGGGAGAGCTAGAGCTCTTCAAATAAAAGGTTGCCAGAATTGTTTTAATATGAGCAAAACATTGCACTTTTCCATAGTCTTGTTTTCAGAAACTGCTAAACCATTTTGTCTGAAATTTTACAAAAAGCAGCCTGAGGTAGAAACCTAGCATGGACATTTTTTGCCCAAACAGTTAAAGTTTGGCAAAGTTGTAAGCAATTGAAAACAAGATGTTATAATGGGATGTGTTAGGTATCCTTAATAATGGGCAGTGCTAACAACCCCACATATAACCTTTATATAATAAAAATGTATCCTATGTTTTCTATATTATAGATCTAAAAGGATCATTTTCCCTTTTCCATAATGGCCATTTTCCCCTTAATAAGTTGGTTTTCTTTGTGTAGAACAAACCAAATTACAAAACTATGTTGTAACATCCATGTTGTAACTGGGATCCTGATTTTGTAACTGCAGATGGGATCAAAGGGAGCTGCCAGGAGAGAAGTTTCAGCAGGGCAAAGGGCAGGAGTGTGTTGGTGGGAGGAATTGAATGCAGAGATATGGGCAATGAGAGAGCTATGGAGAGTTTTGTATGACTTGCTTAAATATATTTAAGACTAGAAGATTTTGCAATGAAAATGATTAATCCAAATTACGTAGTGTAGCTCTACTCTAAAATGTGGATCAGAAGATATAAACACATGAAGTTGAATTTAGGGACAACTACTGCTTTTTCCTTTTATTGGGTGTGCTGGCTCTGTGGAGCCAAGAAGAAATGAATTTTGAGTCTTTGTGTTCCTCTTTATTATCAACAGTGTTGGTTAGTAAATTTCAGTTAGTTACACCAACCCCCTCACAAGAATCTAGTCAAGTAACTTTTGAGCTTTATTTCGGTTCTCTTGATCTTATAGCTGTAAATTCACCAATTGACCTCAATCTTGCAGTGGGATCTGCTAGACCAGGGCTCTGTTGACTTCAGTGGAACTCTGCAGAGTATACATATTTGTGCTAGTGGATCCAGTTGCTGGAACAGGGGACTGGGTCCCAATCTTGCCCTTTCAAGGCCAGAGAATTTTCTCTTTTGAGCGCATTGGGAATAGGAGCATGCTCAGAGTTTGCAGAGAGCTAGCTGAGACCCAAAGAAAAGTTATGAATAAAGACTGGCCCAGATTTTCAACAGTATGTATGCTGAAGTGCATGTGTGCACAGCACTGTGTGTGTGTGTGTGTGTGTGTGTGGAAATTGGGGTTGCTCTTGCGTGGATTTGTGCACATTTGAAAATTTAGATCTTTGGTTTTTCACAAAATAATTGACAGTTACAGATTTTATGCAGAAGAAAATACACTTCCCATTATTTAGAAAACCTGTCACTTAAGAGAAAAAGTATTGTCAAATACTTTTTACAATTTTTTTTTAAATTCAGTAATACTTTGTACTTATATACCAAATTTTGACCTCAGCCTGTAATACGTTTACAAAGATAAGCTAGTTTTACTGCAATCATTTTAAAGTTAGTTTAAACCAAGGTACAGGGAGAGTATAAAGGCCATAATTTTTAACCTTGACATCAATAGGAGCTCACCAACTCTGAAAATCAGAACACTTATTTTTGGCTCCTACACTTCCCTGCAGCCCCTGGCATAGTATGTTCGTGTTGTGATTATGAACTGAAACATCAGATCGTGTTTAAGTTAGAACCCTGCTATTTTTGTGTTTAGAATTCTGTAATTTATAACACACTTGGCAAGCTGTGTAAGTGGGTTATGCTATACAGAGGAAGTTTGAGATATTGTTGAGATTACACTTCAGACACTGCACTCTTACTCTGTTATCGGACTGCAGCACTTATAAAAGTTATTGTTTGAAATGATGATGTATTGAGTATTCTTGCAAAACAGAGATGATCCATTTGTGTGGCCCAAGTGGTCTTTTTGGCCCTACTATCTATAAACATATTAAGTTATCCACCTGCACTGACTTTGTCATATAATGTACTGCAGCTTAATAAGTTTCTAGTATACCTACATTAATACTTATACATAAGAAACAGTCACAAGTTTTAGCACTAATTGTAATTATTTTTGCCCTTAAATTAAGTGACTTCTAAGTTATCTTTATTGTTTTCACACTGGAATAAATGAACCCTTGTCGTGTCGTGTCCCCTCCCTTCCCCCCAACCCTGGTTTCTAGGAAATTAGCAGGATGTACTCTCTTCATCACGGGTGCAAGCCGGGGCATTGGGAAAGCGATTGCTTTGAAGGCTGCAAAGGACGGTGCAAACATTGTCATAGCTGCTAAGACAGGCGAGCCTCATCGCACTCTCCCAGGAACGATCTACACTGCTGCAGAAGAGAGTAAGTTTTAAAGAGAGAGAGGATGGTCTTGTTAAGATGTTTGACTGGGATTCTGGAGACCCAAGTTCATTTCCTGGCACTACAGACTGTGTGACCTTGGGCAAATCATTTAGTCTCTCTCAGCCCCAGTTGCCCATACGTAAACTAGGGTTAATACTTGCTCTGTCTTACAGGGGTGTTGTCAAGGTAAACTATGGTGATGGAGACTGTGTATCTGTGTAAAGTGTGTGTTTGCATTTGTATACATGATAGCTTACGATGTTGGCACATACTATTCATTTTAAAGTTTCTTTTCAGTGTTTATTAAATAGTATTCAAAGAATTAAAGTGTTATATTATTATATTATATTAAATATTCCAATTTAAAAAAAAAACTTCCTAGAATTTGATTGTTGTAATGAAACAATAGTTGGTTAGTTATGACTTGAGTTTCTTTAATTCTAAATTTTTTACAATTAAAAATATCTATTGAACTATTAATTTAACATGTGCCTCACCTAACAAACACGTTAAAAGTATTTTATTTTAAAGAAAAAGCGCCACTACAATTGTTTCCTTACTTTAAGCCAAGCTACTATTTGTAGTCAAAATAACATGTTCAAATTTACAGCATTAGAACAGTCAACCCAGGTGCACCCCTATGCCTACGCACATACATTTGTAGGATCTAGCCCTAAAACAGTATCTAGTTTGGTTATTTCTTTCAAGCATTTTCACAAAAGGAAGAGCATGAGTTAAATTACTCCTGTACATTTTTTAATAGCGGTATGCAGTGGTCTCCATAACTTATTTGGGAGAAGCAGTATGATAGAGCGAGCAGCAGCAATCCTTATTTAGGTTGCCTAGCATTTTTCATTATAAACATTCTTCAGACCATTTTTAAGTGCTCTTTTACTTCTGTGGTTTGCAGCAGGTCTTTAAAATTTGTCAGGGGAATAGTTCTGAGGTCAGGAGCCATGTAATTCCATGCAGGTTTGGTAGGCTTATGAGCCACCTCTCATTGGTTTTATTCACCGCTGCCTGCTTTTAACTTGTTACCAGCCTTCCTCCTCTCCCACCCCCCAACTTTGCATATGCGGTGCCCCATCATGCCTCTCACAAAACACATCTGGACAGGACACAGACAAAATAGATTCTCCGTCCATTCCCCCCACCCCCTCAAAATACCCTTTGGCCTAGTGTGCACAGGACTGGGAACAGAGACCTCTGCTCACTAGGGCTTACTCTGTTCTTTAAATAAATAAATCCGCTTGCTAGAGAAACACTTCCTTCTCATTTTTCCTGCCTCCAAGGTGTAGAGTAGAATTCCTCCCTCTATATCCACAAATTATCCTGGCATGAAGCTCAGGATGAGCAATATTTACTCCTGGACTTGTGACTGGCCCCTTTCCAATCAGTTTAAGCAGTATGCCGTTGGTTATTCTAAAACAAATTTTATTTTCTTAAAGGTACATTTGGAGCACTATAAATTTATAGTGATTGAAGAACAGGCCATACTTTAACTTTTAGCTTTTTCCCCCCAATAACTTGAAATATTCCCCCTTTCTCTAAGGAAGTCTGGGTGAGGAATGCATGGTTGCAGATTCCCCTTTACCTTTCATCGTCAAACAGTAGAAGATGTTGCTATATAGGAAAGTTAGTGTTCTCTTAAGAATGAATGTGTCTGTGTGTACTCACCTCTAATGCCACTGTGTGGGCTTGTGATCCTTTGCAGCTCTTAAATTTTCTGGCTTGCCACAGTTATTAACTCATTCCTGTGAGGTGCTGAGCAGCTTTGACTCCCATTGAAGCCAGTGGAAGTTGATGGTGCTCAGTACTTGTAAAGATTGCATGATATGTTTTTTGAAGTCTGTTGATAATCATCACCAACTCTGAGAATATTTTACCCCATGTTGGTTGCTCAGTGTAAGAGCAAGTTCAAAATGAAAAAAAATATTTTTTTTTCACTGTGCAGTTGAAGCTGCTGGAGGAAAGGCTTTACCATGCATCGTTAATGTGAGGGAAGAACAGCAAATCGCTGATGCAGTGGAGAAAGCTGTACAGAAATTTGGAGGTAAAATTAGTGATCATGGAGGGTGGTGTGTGTGTGTGTTAATGAAAAGCCTTCTAAATTTTCAGTCAAAATAGTTAAAAGGTTAGCTTAAAAGAATTGAATAGTACACTTTGTTTTTTCCCTGCTTTTTGTTTTACATGGTGGAGTTTAAAATATTAATGCAAAATTAATTATTTTAAAACCAGGAATAGACATTTTGGTGAACAATGCGAGTGCTATCTCCTTGACTGGCACCTTGGAAACTCCTACAAAGAAAGTGGATCTTATGATGAGTGCTAACACAAGAGGAACCTACCTTGCGTAAGTACGGTATCTGGGAAACTAAATTGTTTAAAGAACAGGAGTACTTGTGGCACCTTAGAGACTAACAAATTTATTTCAGCATGAGCTTTCGTGAGCTACAGCTCACTTCTTTGGATGCATAGAATGGAACACACAGACAGGAGATATTTATACATACAGAGAACATGAAAAGGTGGAAGTACGCATACCAATTGGAAGAGGCCAATCAATTGAGATGAGCTATCATCAGCAGGAGAAAAAAACCTTTTGAAGTGATAATTAAAGCTCATGCTGAAATAAATTTGTTAGTCTCTAAGGTGCCACAAGTACTCCTGTTCTTTTTGCGGATACAGACTAACACGGCTGCTACTCTAAATTGTTTAAATACATCAGTAGATTTAATTACATTTTCAACCTCCTTAACAATATCACTTCACGCAGTAACTTTTGTAGTTATCTTATTACGCTAACTTTTTAATTTGAGGTGAAAGTATAAGGTACAAGGCGTGTGTGTACATACATGAATGAATAATTGGGAGATTATGAATGAATGGTTGAAGATTAACTCTTGCAACTCTATTATGGGTTGAAAGACTAAAGGATGTGCCATGTGTCATTGGAAAGGTTTTCCCCTAGGTTTGCAGCAAGATCTAGGGCCCAGATCTACAAAGATATTTAGGTCCCTAACGTACTTTGAAAGCAATGGAAGTAAGGAGCATAAATACCTTTGTGGATCTGGTCCTTAATGTTTGATCTTGAATGCTGGTGATCAGTGACTTTGTGACACAAAAGTATTCAGGCTCTCTATACAGGAAACAAAAGGCTAAGTTAATGCAGTTCTGGCAAATGAACTTCAGATCATAAGACCCAGGATTTGATGAAACTTTCCTGCTCTCTTGTTGTAATTGAAATCATTATAAATGTTAACTCACTTTGTATCTTTTTGTGATGGGTGTATCTTAATTGTAAATTGCCTTCTTACCAGTGTTCCTTTTCAGCCCTATGAAGGAAAAAAGGCCTGTCAGATGATTTACAGTAAACAAATCAGAATAATTAAGAAGGAAGTCCATTTTCAGTGAAAGAAAATATGGTCTACCATTCCATCATAACAATATTGGTTTCATTACTTCATCAAATATCACTGAGAGTTGACTCCACAATTGTATGGCTCTTTTTATATTTTGTTCATCTTTCCAAATTGGTAATACACTAAAATGAAATCTTATATTTTCTAAACACTTAGTGTTTTTGTTTTTTTTAAATTGTTGAGAGTTAAAATGGAAACCTTAATTTTGAGGCTTTCATTCAATTAATGTTTGTGGGATCAAGGAGCTCTTTGATCTTTTGAATTCTATTCTTAGAGCAACATCTGTAGTGCAACATTATAAAGATGAATTTGTTTTTATTGTCTGAGTAATGAACCTAACATAGTGAAAAGTATATTTGAAATTATTCTGATCTTTTAAAAATAGTATAAAAACTGTGGGGGTGGGGGGGAAGGGCGTTGCTCTAAAAGTACACCTCTACCCCGATATAACACAAATTCAGATATAACGCGGTAATGCAGCGCTCCAGGGGCTGCACACTCCAGTGGATCAAAGCAAGTTCGATATAACACAGTTTCATGTATAACGTGGTAAGATTTTTTTGGCTCCGGAGGACAGCGTTATATCAGGGTAGATGTGTAGTTTAAAAATGATAAACAACAAAAACTTCTGTTTGTTATACTAAAGGTGGTGGTTTTGGTTTTTTCCTCACATAGTCCTGAAACATTTTACTTAACTATGGGTAAAGTGCCACAGTTCATTAGGGAAAATCATCTTTTAGAATAACAGGCAGGAAAATGTTTCAAGAAACTATTGAAAAGCACCCTATGGATGGCTGTTGCCACATCTCTGAATAAGTACTCTTCTCATTTTCAATATTACAATATTATTTTTCTCAATAATGGCAACCACATTTCCTCGGTGGTGACATTAACTCTGATTAATATCTGTAAGGAGTGCTGATATTGCAATTTTTTTACAGGGATCGCTCTCTCTCCTTTGATTGCTACAGTGCATTAAAAGGGGAAAATAGCTTTAGTTTTGTGTTGTTAAACATTGAAAAATATGAAAGATAAATGACACCCAAAGGAAAAAAACAAACAAGTGTTGACAGTTAGTGTGCATGTTTGCTCTCTCCGTAATGCTGTCCCAGCCATGCAGATAGTTGGTTCAGCAGACCTCGATAGTACTACCCAGAAAGAAAGATCACAGGCATGGTTCAGTGACAAAGGCACTCGGCCAGGTTTATTGCCCTCAAGGCAAAGTTAGGTACACTAACACACGAGTGCCCAGTGGCAAGGAGCAGCTCAATCAGCAGGAGGAATTTCTGCTGTCCCCTCAGCCTCACAAATGGTTAAGGTGATGTATCCCGACATTTATAGACTGAGATGAACAACTTACATGCCACCGTACATGTTTCACGACCATTGCTTGTTACCTCCCCAGTATCTTGCTCCAGGTGTTTCTGCTGTCAACCCTCTCATCTGGTGTTAGGTCAGGCTGTATCTGGGCTAATCTTTGGCGCGCACACACACGCGCACACACCTCTTCTTAGGAGTGCCTGTGTCCTAGCAATACCTTTGTCAAGGTCAGGTATCAGACAGTAAACTTGTAAGCATCAGCTTTAATATATGGCCTGACTTTGGTTCATGACATGACCTAACTTTGATGGTTCAGGCCATAGATCTTACACCAGGCCCACTGCTCCAGGCTCTCTCTGTCTCCTACACCAGGGAATGGTCTTAGTTACAGTGGTAGTAACAATCAGTTCAGAAGACCTAATGCATAACCTATCCACACACTTCATCCCCTTTTTTCTTCTTCCCGTGCTGCTTATGTAGCCAGGTTCTATTAATAAATGTGTGAAAAGTCAGTTCTTTAATGAGATTTGTGGTAAATTCCACATGCAGGATATTGCATTTATTAAGATTAGTAGCATGGTTGTGTGTGGTTTTTAAATTTTCTATTTTATACATATTCTTGTCAACGTGTTCTTGGTTCATACACTTGCAGAAAATTAAACATTAACTTGAGTTATACAGCGTCAAAAAATTTGCTTTGAAAGGCATGCTCCATCTCAACCAAAACCATCCTTGCCCAACCCTCCCATTGAGAGAGAGAATGGAGTGCACAGCTGTGCCTTACAAAGTGCCCAGAAGGTGAATGGACTTGGGCTCGTTGGACCAAAAGAAGCAGCAGATTTCATAGTCATGGCTGTAGCCTGTGGAATTCAATGCAAACATTTTTCTTCAGATGAGAAGTAATGTAATGTCTGATAACATAAAAATTAAACATTTTGTTTAATAACTGATTCATAGTCAACCAGAACTCAAATATTTAAAGTAGACTGGAAATTTGTTAAATCCTACTTACTATTTTAATACTTTATTGTGGCATAACCTAGAGATCTTAATCAGGTTCAGGCCCCATTGTGCTGTGCACTGTTCAGACTTGCAGTAAATGACTGTCTCTGCTCCCAAAGAGCTGACAGTCTGAAGCTGCACCCCTGCAACTGATTGCACATAACTGCATGTAGTCAGTTGTGGGATTGGGGTCTAAAAGCTTACATCAGTTTCTCGCTACTAACTATCGTAAATTACATCACTTTCCAGCAGATATCCATTTGCAGCACTAGGTTTAGAAATGGCAATTGTATTGACCAGCTTTTATAAAATACAGTTTGCATCTTGTGACAAGTGCCATGTACACTGTAAAGTCTTTGGGCTTTTGAACTGAAGAAAATGGGTGAAGTTTTCCTTTTAATGGAGAATGGGATTTTCCCTATAGTATGTTTTTGTGAAAGGGAAAATACTTAAAGGATGACGTACATGGCTAATGTGGAAGAAAAATCTCTCTGCTTAATACATTGGAGAAATGGTTTAACAGTCTGAAAAAGTCTAGCTAAAGTGTCACAATTAGAGCTGCTGAGTGCTGAGCACTTCTGAAAATCTGACTCCATTTGTAGGTTAAGTTTTTTTGGAAAATCTGGCCCAGTGTGAATGCATAAATATTAGGAAGGACTTTTCATTCAGATAAGATGATATTATATTGGTTCTCTGTTTAGATTAAGCAGAATATGGATATGAGGACAGGTGCAAAGTAATGAGATCAAAGTAATGAGTAGATTACAGCATCTTTTAAAATAAAAGATCTCAAAGTATGTCCACTGGCATCTTTAAAACATAGTGGCATTTGCCAGAATTATAAAATGTTTACTTAAAAGAGACGCACCTGACAATTACTAACATGTCTAATTTTTGTTTCATTTTCAGGTCTAAAATATGCCTTCCTTACTTAAGAAAGAGTAACATTGCTCATATCCTTAACATTAGCCCACCAATTAACCTGAATCCCATATGGTTCAAAAATCATTGTGGTAGGTGGTGTTATATTTACTTATTTTTAAAATGTTTTAAAAATGAATGAGTAGTTATGAAAGGCACAAGAGTGATAGGCCTGGATACTGAAGCCCTTACTTTACCACAGCCTATACTGTACCTGTTGTTGCTGGGGAAGACTAGAAGACATGCCTCATGACTGTTTCAGGGGTAAGAGGGTAATTCGATCTCCATGGTCCTGCCAGTCCTTTCCCATATAAGGAATACTATTGACAATTCCATGAAACACCATGGTACACTAATAGTTGTCTTCATTTCCTTATCTGAAAATCAGACAAAACTACTCCTGATTTGTCATTCTTTTATAAGAATAATGAAATACAATTTTCTAGTATTGTGGGCCAGAAGCAGGTCATAGACCCTATGTGTACGGAAGAGCCTGATGACAATTCTGCTGTCTCTGTGCTCTTCAAAGCATTTTGTGCCAAAGGATGGTAAAAACTTAATTTTTCAAACCTACAGTGAAACTAGATCACCTTTTTTGTCTGTTAAAAGTTTTTGTAGTTGCTATTTTAGTGCAAGTGAAACAATAATAAAGAAGTTAATCTTGACAGAACAAGGAGCAATGGTCTCGGGTTGCAGTGAGGGAGGTCTAGGTTGGATATTAGGAAACACTATTTCACTAGGAGGGTGGTGAAGCACTGGAATGGGTTACCTAGGGAGGTGGTGGAATCTCCTTCCTTAGAGGTTTTTAAGGCCCAGCTTGACAAAGCCCTGGCTGGGATGATTTAGTTGGGGTTAGTCCTGCTTTGAGCAGGGCATTGGACTAGATGACCTCCTGAGGTCTCTTCCAACCCTGAGATTCTATGATTCTATGTTCAAAACATTTAGTTAATAAAAAGTTCAATGCAGACCCATTCTCCTCCCAGTTCTTACTTTATGTAGATTGTTCCACTCTAAGGAACTTCTTTTTAATAAATTACACTACATCAAGGAGTAAAGAATTAAATCAGTGAATCTTAAAATTTCACAGACATTATATTTGTACCTTACTAAATAAAATTCTTACTTTGTCTTAGCTTATACCATTTCTAAATATGGCATGTCCATGTGCGTGTTGGGGATGGCAGAAGAATTTAGAGGAGAAGTTGCAGTCAATGCTTTATGGCCTCAAACAGGTGACTTGTTTTAAGATACTATAATGTTCTCTTTGATGTTGTTAGTTGGATTTCTTCTCTGCTCAGCCTTCCATCTTGCAGACCTCATGTATGTCACTCTGAATAGGCTTTCTTAAGATTGTTCAGAGCAGGGATTTGAAAATGAGCTCACTGTCCTGAGGGTTTTTTTGTTTTTCCTTGCTCATATTCAGTGTTTTTCCTACAAAATACTCTTCCATAGTTCTCAGTTGTTAGGCCACTGTGACTTTAATCAAATGGCTGACCGCATGTGCTGCAAATAGTGAGTGGCTGCTTGCTAGCAGCTTATTTATGCCTTACATTTGACTGAAGCAACCTGTGGAGTGGTTGGCTCACTGACCCACTTTAAAAAAATATATTTTTAAAGGTTTAATTTGCCCATTGGTTTTCTTACGTTCTGTTCCCTTTTTAATGTGCACAGGACTCTGATGTAAACAGCATCACAAAAGGATCATTTGTTATGTTATCTTTTTAATATATGCTGTGCCTCTGAGAAGATATTTGACAAGAAGCACGTTCTGATAGCGTTTGGAATGCCTGACTGCTTTGTCCTGCCTCGGCACAGAGAGCTGGGCTTGACTTCTTGAGATCCTTTCCAGTCCTAGGTTTTTATGCTTCTATGATATTTAAATACTTACCAGATCCCTCTCAGCCTTCTCTTCTCTAGAATAAATGTGCCCAGTTATTTCAACTTCTCCTTTTAGGTTTTATCTTTTCTAAACCTCTTATTTTTGTTGCTTTCCTCTAGACTCTCTCTAGTTTGTTCACATCTTTCTTATAGTGTGGTGTCCAAAACTGGACACTGAACTACCACTCAGGGCCCCCCGGTGCCAAGTAAAGTGGGACAATTACCTCCCATGTCTTACATGCAACACTGCTGTTACTACATCCCAGAATATTTGCTTTTTTGCAGCTGCATCACATTCACTCATATTCAATTTGTGATCCACTATAACCCCCAGATCCTTTTCAGCTGTACTTTCGCCTAGTCAGTTATGCCCCATTTTGTAGATGTGCATTTGATTTTTTTTTTCCCCCTGTAACAGGGTCGGAGTCACCCCTTGCGGCGCCTCCTGCTGGTGACTCTGGGGAATTAGCTCTGTTCCAGCCCGGAGCACCCTCTGCAGGCCGGTGATCCACCTGTTTACTATTGGCCCCGTGTCCCTCCCAGGACCCCAGTGCCCCTTTGACTGGGTCTCCCCCTCCCAGGGGAACCCCCACCCTACTATCCCCACTTTGCCTCAGTAGTGGCTACTGCCAGTCATTATCTAGCCCACACCCTGGGGCAGACTGCAGTATCAGCCTACTCATCACAGGCAAAGGGGTTTGGACCTGCTGCCTTGGCCTACCCCTGGGTTGCCCCTGGCAACCCCCCCCAGTACCTTTTAGCCCTCTGCTAAGCCGCAGCCTGGGGCTTTCCAGGCCAGACCTCCCCAGCTCCTTAGCCTGTCCCCAGCCCTGCTTCCCTCAGGTACTCGGTCTAGCTCCCTGCAGCCAGGCCCATCTCTCTCTATAGCCAGAGAGAGACTGTTTGGCTTCTGGCTTCCCTGCCTTATAAGGCCCTGTTGCTCTGTTTGGGGCGTGGCCCCAGCTGCAGCCACTTCCCCAATCAGCCCAGCCAAAAGCCCCTTCCCAGGGCTGTTTTAAAGCCCCAAAGGGCAGGAGCGGGTAGCCACCCCGCTACACCCCCCATTATAAGTGAAGTGCTGTGCACATTGTTGAATTTAATCTTGTTGATTTCAGACCAATTCTCCAATTTGTCAAGGTTATTTTGAATTCTAATCCTGCCCTCCAAAGTGCTCATAAACGGTCATTATAAAGAGGACTATGATCAGTTGGTCTCCATGTCCACTGAAGTTGGGACAAGAAGTGATCGACTTATTTTGCAGCAAGGGAGATTTAGGTTGGATGTTAAGAAAAGTAAGGTTAGTTAAGTACTGGAACACAGGGTTTGTGGAATCCCCATCACTGGAAGCTTTTAAGAACAGGTTAGAAAAAACACCTGTCAGGGATGGTCTAGATCAGGGGCAGGCAAACTTTTTGGCCCGAGGGCCGCATCGGGTTCCCAAAATTGTATGGAGGGCCCATTAGCGGAGGCTGTGCCTCCCCAAACAGCCAGACATGGCCCGTCCCGGCCCCCATCCGACCCCTCTTGCTTCTCACCCCCTGATGGCCCCCTTGGGACTCCTGCCTCATCCAACCCCACAGTTCCCTGTCCCTTGACAGACCCCAGAACCCCCGCTCCGACTGCCCGCCCCCACCGCATCCAAACCCTCCTCTCATTCCTGACTGCCCCCCCAAGACCCCTGCCCCATCCAAGCACCCCTTCTCCCTGACTGCCCCCGGAACCCCTGCCCTTGACTGCCCCCCGTTGCCCCATCCAACCCCCCCCCCTTTCTGACTGCCCTCCCAGGACTCCTGCCCCCATTCAACCCCCCCTGTTCCCCACCCTCTGAGCACCCTGACCCCTATCCACACCCCTGCACCCTCACCACCCCAAACTCCCCTGCCCTCTAGCCAATCCCCCCCTGCTCCCTGACCACGCTGCACCAGTGGCTGGTGGCGCTACAGCTGCACCGCCCAGAGCACCAGGACAGGCAGCCGCGCCGCCCGGCTGGAGCCAGCCATGCCACCGTGCAGCACAGAGCACCAGGTCAGGCCGGGCTCTGCAGCTGCGCTGCCCCAGGAGCTCACAGCCCTACCGCCCAGAGCATTGTGCTGGCAGCGGAGCGAGCTGAGGCTGCGGGGGGAGGAGGAACAGCAGGGGAGGGCCTGGGGGCTAGCCTCCTTGGGGCAGGAGCTCAGGGGCCGGGCAGGAGGGTCCCACAGGCCAGATGTGGCCCGCGGGCCATAGTTTGCCCACCTCTGGTCTAGATATACCGGTTCTCCCTCAGCATGGGGTGACAGACTAAATGAGATTGTACTGGCACAACAACTTTGGTTTTAAAAAAGTCACATACCTAATTGAAATAATTATGCTAGTATAAAAAAAGGTAAGTAGACCAGGCCTTAGTCTCTCACTTAGAAGAAAACAATAATTGAACCAAGTAAGATTATTTTGAGAATCAAAGGTATAGGCTATGTTATGCTTTATTCTAGTCTTTTCCTTTGCAAAATGTAGATATTTTCCTTCTCTTCCACCTGCACAATAAGTTACACTATCTCTGTAAAAACAGCCAGATCTACACATTAGTGATTTAAAGCAAATGAATGTAGGAAGGTCCAAATGTGTTTAACATTTGTTCTTATTTCTCATCAGTCTAGAGCTGCTATTTATGTCTAAAGTAATGAATTTAACTAAAAACTTCTTATGACCCCTTGAGTAGCAGAGTAAATTTGTCAAGTTAGTTTTAAAGATTTTGATTTTTTTTTTTGTGGATGTTTAATTGTTTAAGTGTTCAGTTTGTAATGCTTTGACTGGAGGTAACCAGATTCAAAGTTGCGTGGAACAGCTTGAAAAATAGAACATAACTCTTCTCGGTATTTTATCCATCTTCTAAGGCTTACCCTCCCTGCAGGTAGGCCAATATGGCTTAAATGTCTTTTTAATTTAGGATGTATTATAAACGTGACGGTGGTAGACTCACTGCCACAGCACCTCCTGCTGGTCATCTCAGGGAATTAACTCTCCAGCCTCCAGAGCGCACTCTGCAGGCCGGTGTCCCACTGCCGCTTGGCCCCCGTGTCCCTCCCAGGACTCAGGTGCCCCATTATCTGGGATGTTGCTCCCTGGCAGTAACCCCTTTCTCTCAGGGTCTCCCCAGGGAACCCCCACCCCCTATCCCACCTCACCTCAGTCGTAGGCTACTGCCAGTCACCAACTCACCCCCTGCCCTGGGGCAGACTGCAGTGTCAGCCACTCATCATAGGCAAGGTTGCTGCCTCTCTCTGCAACCCAGTGCCTCTATGGGGCCTTGGACAAGGCCCTGCAGCCTGGGGAGTTGCCAGCCTGGAACTCCCCAGCCCCTCTGGCCTTTCCTCAGCCCTGCCTCACTCTAGGCACTCTGAGCTTCCCAGCAGCCAGGCCCTTCTCTCTCTGAAGGTAGAGAGAGACTAACTGCTCTCACTCCACTGCCCTCTTATAAGGGCCAGCTGCGGCCTGATTGGGGCATGGCCCAGCTGTGGCTACTTCCCCAATCAGCCTGGGTTTCCCCTACCCTAGCCCTCGCCAAGGGCAGTTTTAAGCCCTTCAGGGCAGGAACGGGTGACCACCCCGCTACATAAGGTATAGCCACTTACAGATGTGATTTGAAAAAAGGAAGAGTGCTATACACGATCGTAGGGACAGCTTTCATATGCTGCTTATTTATACTCATTCGAGTATGAAGAGTACATGTATGCTTAGAATTCTACCATATTGGGCACATAAACTGAGTAATGAGGTTTGCACCTTTGCATCACTAATACATTTCAAAATTGTATTTTAATTGTACTGTTAAAAGATTCAACTTACGTGCTTCAAAAGAAGGTGTGAAATAGTTCCCGCAAAACAACCGTGGAACTAGAAAATTTCAAACTCTAGTGTGGCACTCCAATAAAAAAGGTACTTGTTGCTGTTGATTTAAAATATCCAAAAAAAGAAATCAGATGTTTCTATCAATTACATCTTTGTGAATCTGTGTCTGAGAAGTAGTTGGAATTCTCTCTCTTCCTTTCCCTCCCTCCTTTGCTCCAAAAACTTTATGGGCATTTTGATCTACTGCTATTAACATAAGTTAAACTATCAAACAAAGTTAAAAAACCAAATTAAATTCTGTATGTGAATTTAGTACTTACAACAGGTGGTGAATTGACACTCTCCAAGACTGAAGTCCTTTATTTGAACAAAAGAACAGGTAGAACAGATGGCAAAAATGAAGCTTCTGCATGCTGCCCTGCCAATATGCTTCAGCCCTGACCTGGGGAGATCACCTCTAGCATTTGTCTGTACGAGGAGACTTTCCTGGTTAAACATAGTTCATAATAGCTACTTCCCCGTTGAGATGCGTCTGCACACTGCACCAATCCAGGAACTCTCTGGAAAGCTCTGATTCTTGGGTTTGGTGCAGACCGTGTCTCAAGCTGTAAAACGTTTGAGGTGAGATTGTATAAGGAGACCGAGGATACAGCTACACAACCTGTGGCAGCTAGCCTCCCAGCCCGGGTCGACAGGCTTGGGCTCACGCTACTGCTCTCAAAATAGTCGGTGTAGATGTTGCAACTCATGTTGGAGCTCAGGCACTGAAGCTTAGGGTTGGGGGTGGGCTTCAGAGCCTAAGCTCCAGCATGAGCTGCAACTTCAATGCACTCTCTGTTGCAGCTATTTTAGCATGGTAGCACAAACCCACATCTGTCAACCCGGCTTTGGTGGCTTTGGTGGCTACGCTGCCGTGAATTGTGTAGACTTACCCTGAAGCAGCAAGCTGGAATTACTACCTCAGGTTCCTTGACTTTAGCTCTTGTCAGCCAGTTTCTTGCTTTTTCTCCTTTTGTTGGGAGTTTTTTAAGATTTAAATAGGTCTGATTCCATAGCAACTGCCTCTCCTAACCCAACTGAGTTATTCTGGTGTCTTCTTTTTTTCCTGCCCTGACACTGGATTTTGTAGGAGAGGCTAAGCTTAAAGACTGTGTTCCTTGCAGAGGCAAAATGTCTGTGAGAGACTCCCGTATACCTGATGTTCTTGTGGCTTGGGTAGAAGGGCTTTTGCCCAACAGATGTTTGCTACTCTGGCCCATAAGGATCTTCAGTATTGGCTTCAGTGTTTGCCGATGGAAGAGGCTCCTGGTAGCTCTTCAGGTTCACAGTCTCTGCTCCTTCAAAACCCTGATCCCTATGGCTGTCCACGTTTATGTCTGAGAGATGCTCTATTCTGAGAGGGCCTTGGAGGCCAAAAACAGCATGGCATTTGTCACCGAAGTTGTCTCTCATTATCAAGTACAGAGAAGAAACAAAAGAGAGGGTACCAAAATGGATTGATTTAAATCAACAAATAGTAAACCTTGGTTTACATAATTGATTTTAATTTTGTTTTGCATGTGTACTTTTTAGTTCTTTTCCTAAAGAAAGGTTGATGCTCAATGTGATTGACACATTTCTTATTTACTAGAGGATTAATCTTTTTACTCATGGTTTTGCGTGAAGCTCTACTTGGATAGAAAGTGAAATTCAATAAAAAATGCATCATGTAAGGGGTTTTGTTTTTTTTAATTAGATTAAATAAAACTACCTTAAATCTGCTGGATACATAAGAGAAAAAAGTAGTTTTAATCAAATATGTCTTGCATTTTAAAGTGATTTTTAAAAAAAAAGTATTATAAAGGTATATTTCATTGGGTGGAGGGATGCACTAGTTTACCTCATGAGGTCCCTTCCAGCTCTACATTTCTATGATTATTTGTAGTTAGCAAAGTAAACTGATTTTAGGGTTATCATATCCATCAGGATTTTAGAACTAGTGGATCTCATCCACTCACACCAGTTTTTATTCATACATTGGAAGAGGGAAAAAAGGCTTGCCTGCTTTTTCAACTCCAAATTGGAGTCTTACATTTAAACAAACTAGTCAGTGAACTAAACTAGTTTAGTAAACTGAAATGAAGATATTCTCTCTGCACTTCAACAAACTCTGGGTCCAGATGCTTAGTCAGTGACTTCTACTAGCTCAGTAATTTGATTTTTGTTAAAAAGTTTTTCAGCAAATGTGTACTGCTTGAATATTTTTCAATTTTAAATTATTTTTATATAATAAGTAATATCGTAAGTTTAGGGCTTAACATAGGTTGCAGAATTTCAAATTTAATTTTAAATATTTTTATTTTTAAAAAGGAAAATGTGTATCAAATTAGTTTTTTGACCATTCATCACTTTGTTTTTTTAAATCCACTCTGGATGGAACCTCACTCCCTCTGAGTTCCAGTTCTGTTGTAAGAGATCTAAGTGTGGTGCATTCAGCAGGGAAATTGTCCAGTTCCAAAAAAGGGACTTTTAATTCTTGGAGTACTGGGGGAGAAGTCTTCATCCACTGTTCTAGGGCCTGTGTTGCCTTCCCTGCTGCTGAATGAAGGATCAGCTTCCCCCAGAGACGTTGCACTCCCTTATTCTGTCCTCAGTCCCTCTTGGCTCTGTAGGAGATTCAAGAGAGAGACTATCCACTCTCCCCTGTCCTAGATTCTAACCTTCATTTAAGTTGAGGAGAAGCCCATTTCCAATTACTTCATCACTGAGGATTGTGCCAAGGGTATCCACAGTTTGCCTTGCTGTTATCTGGAATAGAGCCTGAGCCTCGCTGTTTTGGAGGCCCTTGTTTCCCTACACCTCATACTAGACGTTCCTTGGTTCTACTTTCAGTACTTCAGTACATGCCCTCACCATTGGGGTTTCAAGCCCCACTTTGGCCTTCATGGGCTAACTTCAGCGTATCCTTATGGAAGCTGTCCACCATCTCCCACCATGGAGTCAGCAATCTAAGAGGTGTGGTGGGAGAGGAAAGTGTTCTTTTGTCTCCCCACACCACACTTCAACTCCGATGAAATCAGCCTCGAAGCCTGTGTAATTCCAAAAGGGTGGTAGAACTAACAGCACCTGTGCAATTACACATAACAGGAGCTCCCAGTTCTGGCTATTATTATTAAAGGACTTCTTAGATTAGGCTAAGTAAACATGTTCAAACTTGATATTTTTGTGTGGAAAGTTACTACTTTTAATTATACACCCCTACCCTGATATAACGCGACCCGATATAGCTCGAATTTGGATATAAGGCGGTAAAGCGGTGCATCGGGGGGCAGGGCTGCGCACTCCGGCAAATCAAAGCAAGTTTGATATAACGCGGTTTCACCTATAATGCGGTAAGATTTTTTGGCTCCCGAAGACAGCGTTATATCGGGGTAGAGGTGTATTTGAATATATATCACAGTATTTTTTTTTTTTAAAGCACGTGTATCTTACAAACTAAGTATTTAAAAATACAATTGGACACACTAGAAGCACTCTCTATTTTGAGTGTGGCTCATCACAGGAGCCTTCAAAACCTGATGCACTGAAGAGCCAGTCTTCAAGCAAGAACAACATTATAAATAAAAGAAATTTATTAGAATAAGTGTCCTCTGTGAGAGTCTGCACAGTAATTTATAAGGTAATTTAAAAACTTCCTGTAAAATCAGCTATTCTATATGCAGACTAAGCTTTATAGTAGTGAATATCTGTCTTCCCTAATTCACTTTAAGAGCATTAGAAATATAAGGCAAGGCTTTGTAGTTCAATATCTCCCTCCGTGATCACAGAATCCTAAATTAAGAAAGGGGAATAATCGCTTAAAATCTTTTGAATGTACACAAGGAGTCTCAAAATGTTTATCTTCAAAATACATGGAAAAACAAAGATAACACATTTCAGGTAATCACGTCCTAAGATAGAAGAATTAAGTAGTTGTGTGGCATCTAAAATACTGTGAACCTTTATCTTTTTAATGAATCCACTGAAATTTAATGTGAATCTGTTTGATTAACTTTGTTCGCTGTAGCTTATCACTTTGCTAAAATGGATGCAAATTATTTCTTCTTTACAGTTGATTTTGATTTAAGCAAATGTCTGGTCTTCTACTTGTGGAGAAAAGCAAGCTTGTCTGAAACCAAAGGAATAAATGTATTTGACTGAAGTCCTGCCTGCTCTGTGGGGATCATAAAGATCCCATGGAACTTTTCTGAAGAGTAAGGGTGAAGCCTATTGTCCTTGGACAATTTCCCCTTCTCCCCCCCGCTGGGTAGTACCGTGTCCTTTTGCTAATAATTATCCTTTTTCCCGTGGGTGGTTGAATTTCGCTGATGCTGTAGCTTTTTTATTATTATTATTTTTATTAAAGCTTTGTAGAATCTTTCTGATTGTAAAGTGCTAATAGTATTTTAAAACATGTTAATGATGTCTAGAACTTGGGAAACATGACATTTGTCTTTTTTACCACATAGAAATAAATTATACATTGAATATATAATATTTTTACAGTGCCATAAGTGCACATAGATAATACAGATGCTGGTTACATAAGCCACAACACTGGCATATTTAGGCATCTTTCACATAGTGAATTTGCTTGCTAAATTTTTTCGAAACGTATTTACATTTCAGTGTGGACAGATATTCAGTAGCGTGTAGGTCTCTATTACATAACCATAGTTCAAGTAACTTACACTTTATGTACAGTAAGTCTGTTTGCTATTTGTTCTTTAGGGTATCTATGAAAAGGTCCAACTATTAAAAACAAATTGGGGATACTGATCAGACCGTCACCAGATCTATAGATTAGACTTCCCTACAATGAGGGATGAATGGGTTTGTATACTTACTAGAACAGTGTTTCCCAAACTGGGGACGCCGCTTGTATAGGGAAAGCTCCTGGCGGGCCGGGCCGGTTTGTTTACCTGCCGTGTCCGCAGGTCTGGCCGATCGTGGCTCCCACTGGCCGCGGTTTGCCGCTGCAGGCCAATGGGAGCTGCTGGAAGCGGTGCGGGCTGAGGGACGTACTGGCTGCCAGACTGGAAGTGAGATGTCATTGGTTGCTGTAACAGCACACAGTCAGTTTTCCCAGGAATTGAAGTTAGGGGTCACTTTTCACTACTGTACCTGGACAATTGAAATCTGTGGAAGTTGATGGAACTTTGCAGGATCAGGCCCTTAGTACCTCCATATACATATAAATGTACCCTGTATCCTTCATCTTCCTCCTTACATCTTGTTTGTTATCCCCATGAGATTGGACGTGTTTAGGTACATTCAGTACTGCAGTTTATGGAACAGGGATTATTACCTAATGGTACATTGAAATCTTAACTACTTTCTACGCATGCCTGATGGTTGCTTACACTGAGGCCTTACACTTGTCTGCCAGTGTAAAGAATCCTTTAAAATGAGTGGAAGAGGTCCCCATAGAAGACTCTTCGTGCAGAGCGCTTCCCTAGCTAGCATAGAGGTGGTATAAGAGCTATATTGTGACCCTGTTCCCAGCCCATGGTGTAGGGGAGTATTGGGGGCATAGTCAAAGTGTATTGTGCAGTTGCTGCTATTTGCTTTCCAAGGACTATTGGAAGCAACCGTGGCTGCTTTAACTTGCATGGAAACGGGAGTGGTCAGGCTTACTCCTGTACGATTGTAGAATACGAGGTGGCTTAAATAGAACTTTATCCCCCAATTTTAATGCAGGAGGATAATTGACATTCACTCCCAAAGTTTCTGGAGGAAAAGATACAGGGCCTTGAGCAGCAGATGGAGTCATTGTAAGGAGTCACAAAACAAAACCACAAGAGGAACAAAAGAAGGAACTGGGAAATATAAGTTAAATTGTAATGGGGCAGTTCTGGAGTAGCAAGAAAGTCTGAAATAAATATATGGTATCTAGGAAGAGTAGTATGAAGAGCAAAGTGCAAACCTCTGTGAAGCATTCCAACTTACGATATTCTTCCCTTGAATAGAAGGCAGAAGACTAGCAGGAACAGAACCGCTAGAATAGATCAATAACCTAACGAAAGACTCGGTAGAGCTGCCTTTTATTCCTGGTTCTGCCAGAGCCTTTCTTTGAGGCCTTGGGCAAGCAATTGAGTCAACTCTCTGACTCAGTTCTCAATCTTTAAAATGAAGGTGCTACTTACCAATATCACAGAAGTTGTTGTGAAGCTAAATTTAGTAATGATTGTGAGGTGCTCAAATACTGTAGTAGTGATCATCGTAGAAAAGACTATCAATAAATAGTGAGCTGTATGAGAATATGTTACAGTGTTCCTAGGGAAGAGATAGAAGTCACATTGTTTAGGACATTTAAAACTAGGCTGGACAAAAACATTAGAAAAAAATACTGTACTAGATCAATCTTATACTGGTAAAGAGAGGGACTTGAAGGTCTCTTTTCCATCTCATTCTTTTAGTAATAATTTAGTGAGTTTTTTCAGTATGCTACATATCTGCTCTTTACCTGAAAATAAAACAATGTACTTCAAGTGTGTGTGTGCAGTAGGAGAAAGGAGAAGAACTTTAAAACATCAGTGCTGACCACCAAATTTTCTGTTTTTTCCCCCTGAACTTTTTAGCTATACATACGTCTGCTATGGATATGCTGGGAGGAGCTGGTGTGGAACAGCAATGCAGAAAAACTGATATCCTTGCAGATGCTGCATATTGCATTTTAACAAAACCAAAAAGTTTCACAGGAAACTTCGTTATTGATGAAAATCTGCTGAGAGAAGAAGGAATTAAGAATTTTGATGTGTATGCAGTTGCACCTGGTAAGAAAGGACATAATGTTAAGAAAAGAAATAAGCTACAAGTAAGTTTATAATCCGTTCTTCTGCTAACGACCTGTGGATGTTCAGTCCCATGGTACCCTTCTGCATTCCCAGAAACAGTTGGCCCAATCTTCCAGAGCCTCCACCCGTGAAACTTCCACTAACTAAATATCTGTTAATGAATGGAAAATGCTTCCATGTCACTGACTTATGCAGCCTGTTATTTCTCAGCCTGTGATTTCTCTCCCCACCTCCTCAGGCCCCTTCTGCTTTTTCTCTTCAATGAAAGATTTTCCATTATGACTCCACAAGACTTCTAGTTGCGTTTTACGCCCACTGGAGAACAGACCCAAATCTAAGTAAAATCTGTCTCTAAGACAAAATATTAGGTACCTGGCTTTCCCTTGCCACTGACTTTTGCTTTCCAGAAGCTGTACAATACCTATTTAGAAGCCTAGACGTTATTTAATACTGATACAGAAATAGATTATTATTTTTGCTGTTTTCACTTTACTCACAATTTTTATATATTTTATTTTAGGTCATCCATTGCTACCAGACTTCTTTCTAGATGTAGATCCTGATACTCTAGCTATGAAAATGGAAGCACATGGTAAGAAATTAAAGTACTTCCATCAGATTCATTCACTAAAGCTAATTTCCAGTGATGAAGCTGAAATATAAAGGTTGTTAAATATATTTCCTTCCAAGAATGTGGTCTCATGTAAGATACTTGGGGGGGGGGGGGGAATGATTTCTCTGTGTGTATGTCCGTGTCCGTGTCCGTCCTTGACAGGACCTTCACTGTTTCTAAGAATTTTGCCTTACTTTAAAAATTAAAAGTGGGAAGCACTCTTCATAGGTCTGAGTTTTGGGGGGAATCGGGGACATCAGTGCTTCCTGGAAAAAGAAATAAACAGTCAAAAGCATACTTCTCAGAAATCTTTTGTGATCTGCCTCACCTAATTTCCACATTCACACAGATGTAATTGTCACCCTGGTTGGAACTGTCACCCTCTTTTTGGGAAATCTTATACTCTTTTAAAAAACTGACATTTTCCTAGTTAACCAAAATAAAATCACCAAAATGGAGCTACAGTTTCTGCAGCAGTGTCAAGAAGGCACAGTGCAGGAGGAAGAAAAGGTGAGAGAGATCACCTTCCTTTCCCTCAGAAATACCATTTGGGTTTGGGGAAGGTGCACTGGATTAGGAGCTCCGGAGATGATGAGTTCAAGTCTGACCTCTCTCCTATGTGTCATAATTTTATGGGTTTCACAGCCCTTTTTATTGAGTAAGACCTGAAGTATCATTTCCCAGCTCCTCATTTTACAGATGAGATGACTGAGTAGCTGAGAAGTTGCTTAAAAAGATCACCTCCGGCAGAGATGGGAATAGAACCCAGGTCTCTATTCTAGCAGACCCAAGTCTCATCCACTTAAGTCATATTGCCTCTCAGAAACATTAGGCTAAACGTATGTGCTTGTTTATACTGTCTGTAAAATGGGGTTTCTCCTATGTACCCACCTCTAAAGCAACGCAAAACAAGCAGATGACTACTAGAGTCTATAAAAGTATGATTACATACTGTTCCGCAGGCTGGCCTTATGGTTAAGGCACTGGAGTGGCATCCAGGATAATTGTGTGGTTTGTTTTTTTGTTTTCCTTTCTCCCAGCTCTGCCACAGACATCTGAGATGATGGTAGTCATTTAAGCCACAGTTTTCAGAGGCAATATTATTTTTTAGTCTTTAGTTGTTTCTGTAATTTGAGTAATCTGAAAATGATTAAAATGTTGTATATGTGCTTTTTAAAAAAGCAAACTTTACATAAGAAAACAATGAGCAAGAACAAATCACTTCAGAGAATATTCAGAACTATTTTATCACTCAGCTAACTTATTATAGAATTAATTTTATTAAATATTTTTAAAAAACATTATGCAACCTAATATTCAGTGTAAATTACAAATAAAATCCACTTAGTTAAACACTTCTATTGTGCTTAATGTATACATATCTACTAATCAAAACTCTGACCATCAGTATGGTAGGAGGATGGATCAATTTACATCTTACAAGCCTTCTTGATAACTAACAGCTGAAACAGACTGTGCACACACATACTTTATGCAAAATATGTTACTGTTTTGCCTGTGTTGCAATAATTGCCCTGATTCAATATATACAGCAAATTTGCAGATGACACTAAACTGGGAGGAGTGGTAGATACTCTGGAGGGTAGGGATAGGACACAGAGGGACCTAGACAAATTAGAGGATTGGGCCAAAAGAAATCTGATGAGGTTCAACAAGGAAAAGTGCAGAGTCCTGCACTTAGGACGGTAGAATCCCATGCACTGCTACAGAATAGGGACCGAATGGCTAGGTATCAGTTCTGCAGAAAAGGACCTAGAGGTTACAGTGGACGAGAAGATGGATATGAGTCAACAGTGTGCCCTTGTTTCCAAGAAGGCTAACGGCATTTTGGGCTGTATAAGTAGGAGCATTACCCGCATGATCATTCCCCTCCATTTGGCATTGGTGAGGCCTCATCTGGAGTACTGTGTCCAGTTTTGGGCCCCACACTACAAGAAGGATGTGGAAAAGTTGAAAAGAGTCGAGTGGAGGGCAACAAAAATGATCAGGGGGCCGGGGCACATGATTTATGAGGAGAGGCTGAGGGAACTGGGATTATTTAGTCTGCAGAAGAGAAGAATGAGGGGGGAAAGAGGATGGATCTATACTGTTCTCAGTGGTACCAGATAATAGAACGAGGAGTAATGGTCTCAAGTTGCTGTGGGGGAGGTTTAGGTTGGATATAAGGAAAAACTTTTTCACTAGGAGGGTGGTGAAGCACTGGAATGCTTAAGGAGGTGGTGGAATTTCCTTCCTTAGAGGTTTTTAAGGTCAGGCTTGATAAAGCCCTGGCTGGGATGATTTAGTGGAGGATTGGTCATGCTTTGAGCAGGGGGTTGGACTAGATGATCTCCTGAGATCCCTTCCAACTCTGATATTCTATGGTTCTATGATACATAAACATTTAAAAGAAAGCATAGAAAATAATTTTAGTATTGTATAATGTTACACTCTTTATATAGAGTTTGTTGTAAATAAATTGTGTAAAGGTCAGAATTAAGATTTAATTCAATTTGTTACTGTGGCGGGGGGAGGGGGTTCTGTGTGCATGTATGGGAGGTGAAATATGAACCATAGAATCATAGAAATGTAGAACTGGCAGAGTCCTTGAGAGGTCATTTAGGCCAGCGATTCTCAACCTTTTTGGGCTCATTTGTAAATATTTATGGTCCATTGCAACCCAGCAAATAGTCTGGGGGTGGAGGCCCTGGGGTGGTTTCATTTGGGTCCTGCCCTCCTCCCCCACCCAGGGGGAGGGTTGGGTCCTGCCTGGCACTTACCCCACAGTGGCAGCTCCTACAGCTCTTGTGCTGTGGGGCTGGCTGGGCTTGGCTCTGTGCTCCACGTGTTGCAACCTCCAATGTTGCAGTGCTGCTCAGGTTTGTCCCTGTCTTTGGATTGGACCAAATTTGTGTGAGTGGAGTTGTGACCTGGCTTATAGAGTTGCAGTGCCCTCTCTCAAATTTGGCCTACCCAGACTTCCGTCAGAGGGAGGCCTTCCGGAGAGGGAGGGGCTGTTACTACACACAGACAACCCAGGGTGCTGTGGACACAAGAAAAGCTGTGGCCACCAGGGCCGCATTTGAGAAACGCTGCCCCAGAGTTTGCAGTGCCTGGAGCAGGGAGGTGAGCCCTAGCCAGTCCTGTGGGAAAGGATCCGCCACGCGACCCTTTGAAACATTCTGGCAGCTCAATTTTATGTCCCAACCCATCAGTTTTGAGACACCCTGATGTAGTCCATCCCATCCCCATCCATCTCCTATTTTGAGGCAGGGCCAATATAGCTACGCCGTCCCTCAGTGGAGCGTGGGTCATCGCAGTATAAGCTTCAATTCTCCATCCCCTTTCTTCTTAATATTCACGTTGACTAAAAATGCACTTTTCAGCCTTAATTCTAAATTAGCAAATTCTTTCTTTTGTTTGGCAGTTGATAAAATATATTTCCTCAGTCTTAAGATCTAGAATGCTGTTGATGTTTTAAAATGCAGTAGGTACTTTAAAACAGATTTTTCTAGCACGATGGTGTAAAAAAGTATCTACTTCATTCAGTGGAAAAAAACCCATCTTCTAGGTGCTTCTCCAGTGTTCAGAGAGGGGAAGAAAATAGAATCAGACAAGCCTGAAGGCCCCGATGGAGCAAAGCATGAAGGCCCCAATGGAGCCAAGCCTGAAGGCCCCGACGGAGCTGAGTCTGCTGCAGTTAAGCCTTTGGGACCTGTTGAAGAAACATTTAAAATTATTAAGGGAGCAATCAGTGAAGATGTTGTAAGGTCTACCCAAGGTGTTTATCTGTTTGAACTGTCTGGTAAGGAAGACTTTCTTTTATTAAATCTTCACCTACAAATTTACAGTGAAATACCTTCAGCATTTGCACAGAGAAATACTTCATTCTTAGTTTGTCCAAAGGTACAGTGAGTGAAGAGGTTTTTTGTTTGACACCTTGAAGAATGTGGATACATGACCCCTTACCTTCCGTTCATGAAACACTAAACCATTTAAATTACCATAACACTATTATCATAATTAATGTCTTATTACACAGTTGACATCAAGAAAAGTTATCTTATAGATGGTAAGGAGTTAGGCACAAACCTTGTGTTTGATGTGCTGTAAACTATTTCCATTGTTCTTGTTTGTAGGTGACGAAGGAGGGACTTGGTACATTGATCTTAAGAACAAAGCTGGGAGTGCAGGAATTGGAGAACCACCTGTGAAAGTAGATGTGGTTATGAGCATGTCTAGTGGTGACTTTGTGAAAATGTTTTCAGGTGAGTAACAAAAGGTTTTTACCAAAGTTGAGCCAGTTTTATTACTGTTTAGAATTATTCAAATGACTAATTGATAATTAGATATTTCTCTCATTATATGTTCTCATAACCAGATGAATCTTAGGCTTTTGGTAGCACTAGTGAAAAAATATTCCCTTGATCTCTCTCCATCTCTTCACTTGTTCTGGTCTGAGAATATAAAGCGTGGTGCTATCTTCATGTCACTGAAATCTTAACAGCTAGTTCAGACACTCTGACTTTCCTTACCAACTTTTAAGATGTTTGAGAAAGTACTCAATAGGTCCATTGATCTTTCTACAGGGTCCCCTCCAGGCCCAGATCACCTCTCTAAAATTTTACACGCTTACAGTGTGCGAGTATAATGCATCGACAGAGTCACAAAATTAGTTTTGTTCCAATGCACTGATATCAAATGCACACTCCAGCGCTTGTTTTTAAGTGGTATTCAGTGATTAAAAAGTAGTTTCTATTAAGTGTTTGTAGTCTAAAACTAAGCTTTAGCTAACGCTGAATAATTGAGATCAATTTTAACTACAGATGTTGGTAGCAAAATAAGTTAGTGCATTTGTCTCTCTGACCCCTGGAGACATGAGTTCAAAATAGTCAGCTCAAGTAAGACTGCTATTCTTAATCTAGTCCTTGTTTGGTCATATAACAAAGCCACAATGTTCTGCTGCACTCTGGCATTGTTAGCAGGCCCAGAATAGGGCTAACAGGAAGTGTATTGGTGAGAAGGAATTGAAAATACTTTTGGAAAGGAAAAATTTCTCCACAGGTTTTTTAAATTGTATTTAGATGCTGTATTATATGACACTTTTTCCAGTTTTATTACTCCTTGAAATAACTATTAACATTCATAGATATTCAAAAGAGACAATCAAAATCAGAAATTTGTCGCATACAAAACTGTACATCAGTCACTATAAAAAAGTCCACAAACAATCACCATAGACTTGTTGGCTCAAAAAGGGGAGTATCTCTTAAGCCTTGATTCATCAGTCCATTCCTGTTCAGTGAAACACTTCAGCACGTACTTAAGTTTTTATAGCATCTGAGAATTAGTAGAGTCTTTTAGTGATGTGTTGTCCTCAGTCACATCTATACTACTTTTCATTTTCCTGATAACATTTTATTCCCTTTTTTTAGGCAAACTAAAGCCAACCATGGCCTTCATGTCAGGAAAACTGAAAATTAAAGGTAACATGGCCTTAGCAATGAAGTTGGAAAAAATGATGACTCAGTTCAGCTCCAAACTGTGATGGGAAGGCTTATTGTGTGGAACATTGTCCTTTAATAAAAATGTAACACTGTTTGTTGTTTAAAACACTAACCCTGGCCTTTTTTGGATGTACTATGAAAAATATGGAATTGACCTGATGAAATGTGGAATTGCTAGAGGAAGAATAACTTGACATTATTCTAATTAGAACAACAGATCCATCATTTGGCATCACGTTCAGGTCTCTTCTTCCTCTCCACTGGGGTCTTGCACTCTGTGTGGGGCTGGAGGGTATTTCCATTTCTTCTTTAGGCTCCTCCTTGGCTTTGAGACTTACATGTCCCAATCATCATTTTCCTAATGAAGGAAGCTTATATTGGATTTTCGTCAAGCTACTCAGTTGCACTGAGGAGCAGTAAAATAGAGTGAAGGTGACCGCAGGTGTTTTCTTTCTTCAAGGGCTATAAACTCTCTGTCTCCTGTGCTGGAGGAGATTGGAATCAGTTTACCGTAATAGCCTTGCAGGGCTATATGATTAGTAGTCTAACTTTTCAAATTATTTACACTTTTTTTTTCTTGTGCTCTCAATATAAAAATCTGAAGTGCTGTTTTGAGGGTGTACCTTTTATGTTTTAAAGCAATTTTCTATACTAAACTTTTTACTGTGGAAACTGATTTCTGCTAAAGAGTTCTAAAACTTCTAAGCCAAACTCAGGAACTCTTAGTAAAAGTATACTAATAAAAAAATAAACTATAAGCCTTTGTGGCTAGGTGCCTAAATAATTCAATCAAATAGCAATGTTTTTTACAGAGAATATTTTCAACATAATTGATTTGTTGCTGGAAACTATTCCTGCCAAGTTGTACTCAAATTAATTGAAATAAACAGCAGTATTTTCTATCAGAGTGCATGAGCAAACGTGTCTAGAAGTGCCAAATAAGGAACAATTTTGTTTATTTTAAATATCTTGCTATTATAATTAAAAGAAATAAAGGTATTGACAGAATTCTGATCTTCAAGGAAAAATTGCCTTCATGAAAGAACTTTATTAACAAAGAACACTTCGTTACAATAACAATATTAAGTGCATTCTGAAATTTCCTGATAGCAGAAAATATTTCACAAATCTCAAATGAACACACATGTTCATGGAGCATGTTTCTAACCCCTTTCATACAAACTTGCAGAAAGTTGAACAGAGCAATGAGTCCAAGCTATGGGAGCAAGATTACTTACTTGTATTTCTTCTCCATCATCAACCCCCTGTCCTTAAAATTTCTACCTTATGAGGCCATAACCCTAGGGGGAGTGTTGTAAGCAAGACATGAAAAGTCATTCTTCGCTGATTAGGCCCCAACTGGCGTATTGTGTCGTGTTTTGGGAGCCACATTTAGGAAAGATGTGGACAGATTGGAGATACTCCAGAGAAGAGCAACAGAAATGATTAAAGGTTTAGAAAACATGACCGATGAGGGAAGATTGAAAAAAATTGAGTTTGTTTAGTTTGGAGAAGAGAAGTCAGAAGGGATATGATAACAATTTTCAAGTACATAAATGGTTGTTACCAGGAGGAGAGAGGAAAATTGTTCTCCTTAACCTCTGAGGATAGGACAAGAAGCAATGGACCTTAATTTACAGCAAAGGGGGTTTAGGTTGGACATTAAAAAAACTTCCTAACTGTCGGGTGGTTAAGCACTGGAATAAATTGCCTAGGGAGGTTGTGGAATCTCTGTCACTGGAGATTTTTAAGAGCAGGTTAGACGAACACCTGTCAGGGACGGTCTAGATAATACTTAGTCCTGCCAAGTGTGCAGCAGACTGGACTCGATGACCTCTCAGGGATCTTCCAGTCCTATGATTCTGTGGTACCATAAGCAAACTAGGGAAATGGGATCTAGATGAAATTACTATAAGGTAGGCGCACAACTGCTTGACAGACTGTACTCAAGAGGAGTTATCAATGGTTTGCTGTCAAAATAGGAGGTTGTATCTAATACTGGTCCCAGTCCTGGGTCCAGTACTATTCAATATTTTAAAAAATGACTTGGATAATGGAGTGGAGAATATGCTTATAAAATTTGCAGATGACATCAAGCTGGGAGGGGTTGCAAGCACTTTGGAAGACAGGATTAGAATTAAAAATGACTCACAAACCTGGAGAATTGGTCTGAATTCAGCAGAAAATTCAATAAAGCAGTGGTTCTCAACTTACTACACATTGTGGAGTGTCCAGCTACCTGGCCCGGACCCCTGCCGTGTGGCTGCCCCGGACCTTTCAGGGCTGGCTGCCTGCCCTGGACTCTGCGGGGCTGGCTGGCAGCCCCGGACTCCAGGGGGTGGGCCTGCTGCTCCAATCCCAGACCCCACCACATGGAGCGGGCACCATGCAGCTGCCCCGGATCCCAGAGTTTGCAGGTCGAGCCAGCTAACCTGCAGCTTGCGTGGCTGGGCAGCGGCAGCCCTGGACCCTGCCATGTGGGGTGGGCTAGCTGCACTGGCTCCCTGCCATGCGGCTGCCCTGGGGATGGCTGGCAACCCCAGACCCCGCCACGCGGGGCTGGATAGGAGCTTCTGAGCCCAGACTCCCATCATGTGGGGAGAGCTGGCAGCCATGCCCCAGCCGTGCTGTGCAACAGGGCAGCCCAGACCCCTCTCCGTCGGGCAGCCAGAAAGCTGGTGGGTCCCTAGCCCGTGGGCTGCCCTTTAGCACACAGCTCAGCTGGGCCGCAGCTGTGCACTGAGAACCACTGCAATAGAGACAAGTGCAAAGTACTTCACTTAGGAAGGAAAAATCAAATGCACAACTACAAAATGGGGAATAACTGGCTAGATCAGGGGTAGGCAACCTATGGCACAAGTGCCAAAGGTGGCACGTGAGCTAATTTTCAGTGGTACTTGCATTGCCTGGGTCCTGGCCACTGGTCCGGGGGCCTCTGCATTTTAATTTAATTTTAAATGAAACTTCTTAAACATTTTAAAAACCTTATTTACTTTACATACAACAATTATTTAGTTATATATTATAGACTTATAGAAAGAGACCTTCTATTACTGGCACGCGAAACCTTAAATGAGAGTGATTAAATGAGGACTCGGCACACAACGTCTGAAAGGTTGCCGACCCCTGGGCTAGATGGTAGTACTGCTGAAAAGGATGTGAGGGTTATAGTGTATCATAAATTCAATATGAGTCAACAATATGATCCAGCTGCAGCAAAAAAGGTTAATATGATTCTGGGGTGCATAAAGAGGGGTGCAGTATGTAACTACAAGAGGTAATTATCCCATTCTACTTTGCACTGCTGAGGTCTCAGCTGGAGTAGTGTGTCCAGTTGTGGGTGCCACACTTTAGGAAAGACAAGGACAAATTGGGGAGAGTCCAGAGGAGAGCAACAAAAATGATAAAAAAGGTCTAGAAAACCTGACCTATGAGGAAAGGTTAAAAAAACTGGGCATGTTTAGTCTTGAGAAAAGAAGACTAAGGGCTGTTATAAAAAAGATGCTGATCAATTTTTCTCTATGTCCATTGAAGGAAGGATGAGAAGTAATGGGCTTAATCTGCAATAAGTGAGATCTAGGTTAAATATTAAGAAAACCTTTCTAACTATAAGAATAGTTAAGTCCTAGAATAGGCTTTCAAGGGAGTTGATGGAATCCCTGCTGTTTGAGGTTTGTAAGAACAGGTTAGAGAAACAGCTGTTGGAGATGAGTTAGGTAGGAGACTGGACTAGATAACATCTCAAATTCCCTTTGTGCCCTACATTTCTATTATTCTGCATTACACAAGTTATGTTAAAAGAATATTATGGATGCCAAGTCGAGAACTTAGGAAATGCCACCATTAGTTGCTGATGCAACCTCAACTAGGTCCTCTTGTGTGTATGCATTATTATGATCTAGTAAAATTACATGATCACAAACTATTTTTTATACAAGACCCCTGCCTCATTCACTGCATAGGATGGACAGTGTTTTGGGGGTGAATCTGGGCTGTATAGTGAAGGGGGCGGTTGCCTCATTTGTTGCAGATGCTGGAAGCTGTGTAGTGAATGGTTGCAGGAAGAAAAAGGATGCTCATGTGGTTAAGAAAGTTGAAGGAAACTCCTGGATAAATTGGATTCAGCCTCTGCCACAGAGTTTCTGTGTGGTGGTAGGCAAGTCACTTTAAACCAAACTGTTAATAGGTGGCTCCTGCTTGTGTGTCCCTCATTTTTTGGATGCCCAGTGTGAGACCCTGGGGTCTTATTTGTGAGTGTTCAACGCTTGTGCAGCTGCAGCTGCAATCAATGGGAGCTGTGCTTTGAACATAAGAAGTGCTATATAATGTTAAGTGCTCTGAAAAATCACATCCAAGGCATCGCAAATTGTACCCCCAACATTAGAGTGTGTTTTATTCTTTGTGGCTCAGTTCCCATCCGTAAAATTGGGATGATACTACCTCATTTTGCAGGGTATTGTGCAAACCATGTGTGTAAAGCACTTAAATACTCTAGTTTCAAGCACCATAAAAATGTCCATGAGGAAATGAATAACTAATAAAGAGTAGAGTTTGAATAGTGTTCAGTGCATAGGGCTTAGGGCCACCCATTGAACAATGACGAGAAAACATATTAAATAGCTGCTCAAGTGCGCACTGATCATCCTCTGCACTAAATGTATCATTAATGCGCTTTTAATGTTGTGTGTGTGTGATTTTCTAGGTTTTTTTGAAAAAGCAAACTGAAAAACAGTAATTGCTTTGTATGGGATCATATTGACACCCAAGGGCTGGAGCCTTCATATCCTCAGCCCAGAGCTCTGCCACTTGAGTTAGCAGAGCACCCAAAAGCAGTAGTAGGTTGTCCTGCATCTGGTCCAGCCACTAGAGGCAGGAGGGGAATGAGGCACACCCTTTGCTAGTGGGTTTCAGTTGTTTGCTGACAGCAAAGGAATATTGATATTCAGAAATCACAGGTTCTATCTTAGGCTTGAGGGCAGTGTGCTCTAGTGGTTTCAGACCCTTCTGAGCCTGTCCTGTCATACGTCCCCGGCCTCCTCATTCATTCTCAGTCTCCTGCCAGGCTCCTTGTCCCAGTCTGCTCCCTCTGCCTTGCCCCTCATGTTGGCCCTTGTGTCCTCTGCAATTGCCTCCGACTGTTTTCTCCTCCACAGTACCTGGGCCCAGCAGAGGGAGCAAAGGAGATACAGCCTCCCTGTTTTTAGTTCCACTGCCTGGCACCACAATGGTCCTCGGGAGCAGGATTTTCCAGGGACTTGGAGCAAGCTCCATACAAAAGGAATCTTTGCAGAAGCTAACTGCCAAACCCTAACAAGTCTTCACTGAGCATTTGTAAACCATGATTTATTTTTTGTAGATGAATGAGTTGGCCAGATTTGGGTGCTTTTTCCTGGGAGCCGCCAAAGGCATATCCCAGTTACAAAGTTCAAGTCCCTGCTCCAAAGCATGAAGGTACTAGAGCTTCTCAGTGAGATGGTTGTAAGGATTTTTTAAAATATGGATAAAATATGTTTTGCCCTCTTCTCATTCTCAGAACTGACTGAACCATTCGTGCTGAAGCTTTTGAAAATAATTCAGCCTAAGGCAGATACCTGACATGGAAAACTTCAGCCCAAATGGGTAAAGTTTGTCAAAGTTTAGAAGCCTCCGAGAACAGGATTTTATAATGCAAAATGTTGAGCAATGTAAACTAAAGATGGTTCTACCAGCTCTGCATAGAATAAAATGTTGATATTTTATAAAATTAACTAAATACAAAAAAATATCATTTCCCCCCCGCCCTTTTTGTATGGTAATAAAAAACTCCAGACCTATTCGTTCTTTGTTCAATGCATGGAGAGAGCCCTTAGATGTACTACTTTCCTATGGTTTCACATTTTTAATACATTTAGAGCAGACCTCTTTAAGCCTTTTTAAAAAAAAGTGAATACATTTATTTTCAAATAAGCTGTGAAATAAACCTCTTCAGAGAGATTATCTCTGCTGTGAGCAATGATAGATTTTCATGAAAGCTTTTTGTAACTTTCTTATGCATGTGGTGTTTGTGTGTTCTGACCTTTTATGTTTGTTTCAGACAGAACAGCTTTGACCTTTTGAGATGTACCAGAACTGGATAGAAGTACATGTACAAACTCCCAGTGTGATGTGCATTTCAGTTAGTCCAGCAAATGTCATGATATCCTTAGTGCAGGATTAAATACATCTTGTTTTTGTTTGTTTTACCTTTTCAGCAGGATTTTTCTTTTCCTGCAGGATAAAAGCCTGATTAACAGGTTATAAAATGAAAGCGCACATGGCAAAGTGAGCTTGTTCAAAAGTCACTAATCCTCAGACTATCATCATGGCATACTATTGTATATTGACCAAGAAACTCTGCTCCCCAGGAACAATGGAAGTCCATAGGTACAAAAGACTCTTTTGAATCATGGCTCTCTTCGGTGGGGTCTGGGGACTGCTCCCAAATGAGAGCTAGTCAATATTTTCAACAACATTTCTATCTTTGATTAATACATTTTATAAAATTTACTAAATTTTCAACCACGTTGACTATGCTCTGTGCTATTTTCCACTCAGATATCTCTCACCTCTTCAGCATGACTTACTTGCATGGCAAGCATATCTAAAATAAGTGATTTAACTAAATAAGAATCTGGAATGGAGGGGAAAAAAATAATACCATTAATGTCATCCTGATCTATATTTCTATCAGGTGCTCTCAGTATGGTGCTGTTTATTGTAAAAACCTGCATGTAAGAATTCTTGAAGCGCTTTGATCTTGAGGTGGCTTGCATTTGCTGCTCGTTAGCAGCAGGTGTCACTGCTAGCTAATTACTACTATTGTACATGGGTGGCTTATTTATCCTCTGATTTTTTGGCTCTGCTAGGGTACATTTTATATCTTGGTTACAAGGTATGAGGAGAATGCACTCTTTACCAAACCTTCCCTGCTTTTAAAGTTACTGATTGACAAGGTTAACATGCACCCAAGGTGACTGGGCAACTTCACTGGCTAGAATGAATTTGCACACGCAACTTGGTAGATGGGGATTGTCAGTGTTAGAAATGTGTAGCATTATTGTTACACTTGTTACAGGCAGGACCAGCCCACAACATTTTGGCACCTGAGGCGGGGAGCTCAGATGACGGCCCCATGCCTGTCGCTTGGGCCAAAACTTTGAAAGATTTCAATTCTGCCTTCTTCCTGTTCTATTCCTCTCATGGTTCTGCTCTGCTACCTGCCCCAGTAAAGGAGAACTAACAACTTAAAACGCCTTGTTCAAAAATTTTAAGTAACACTGAACTTTCAGACGCCTGAATAGCAAATATAACTTTTCTTGTCTGCATAGTAAACACTGGCATTTTTATCTGTTTGAATAATCAGAGTGGTGCTTTCTGTGCCTTCTTGGTTGCAAAGATTTGAACTGCTTCCTGAAGATCCACAGTCTGGGCCAGCTCATGCTCTACTGAGATGGTTGCAAGGCCGACCAGCCTCTCCTGTGTCATTATGGAGCATAGGTGTGTTTTTATTAACTTCAGCTTGGAGAAGCTGTGTTCTCCACTGAGAATGTGAACCAGTCACTCCTTGATCTGCACAAGCTTGCAACTGACAAGAATGACCCTCACTTGTGTGACTTCATTGAGACCCACTACCTGGATGAGCAGGTGAAGGCCATCAAACAACTGGGTGACCATGTGACCAACCTGCGCAAGATGGGGGCACCTAAATATGGGATGGCAGAGTACCTCTTTGACAAGCACACCCTGGGGGACAGTGACAATGAGAGCTAAAGCCTCAGCATAGGCCACCCATGGGTTTTAGTAGGTCTCCTAGCTTGCCCAGCAGTGCATGCATCTATTGTTTAGATAATGTCATCCTGTACCAAAAATCACACCTTTGTTTCTTTGTGTTTGTAACACCTTACATCCAATAAAGTGACTTGTTTTTTTTTTTGTTTTTTTTTTTTGAAACAACTGTTACAGGAAGTGTTAGAAGTATGCACAGAGCAAAAAAGCATTTGGAAAGAGGGTGGTCATCTTATTTGTGCACATATATTCCAGAACAGCCTTTGGAGTTGATCCTGCTGAAATGTAACTTGAAAGGGCTTTCAGTTCATCACCTAAATCACTCGCATCAATATCGGACATGTCATCATGCGTCAACACTGTCTCTAGTGCCCTGCATTGCTGGTGTAGGTCTTCTTCAGGTACAGTGAGGAGTTTTGAAATATCATACAACATCCCAAATATACTGCTGTGTTCCTTGAGCTGCATGAAACGTTCTTCAGCTACTGTATTGCACAATCTAGCACCTGGTTAAAGAACCAACTTTGAATTGTTGTTTGGGGTCTCTTATGGGATTATCCTGTGCCTTGGAATCAAAATGTCTTCTTCTGTGACTCTTGTGTTCTTGAATGGGTGGGAAAATCGCTTCAGTCTGAAGTTCCTCTGCCAACTTCTGTGCACTCTTCAGAACGTTTTGAAATCTTTCATCTGACCAGTAAGACTGTAGGTATGACTTTGCTTTGTCCAATTGTTCCATTGCTCCAGATATATCAAGGTCAACACCTTGGAGTCTCTTGCTTACAGCATTTATTTCAAAAAGTATGTCATGCCACAACACTAAGTAACACAAATTTGAAGTTATGTATGTTTCTGGTGATTCCATTTCCCTCTGCCACTGTTCTCCCACAAACAGTTTCTGTCATAGCATTATCCTCCATAATGGTAACTATAGCATCATCTATCTTCCAAATTCCAAATCTTCCAAATTTGGTGTTTGATAGGCTTTATTGCCTCCACTCGACTTTCCCATCGTGTGACACTCAGTGGTTTCGGTGTCAGAGGGGATGTTCCCAGATGTTGCTTCAAAATTTGCCATCAAGGAGTTGATGCAGCGAAAAATACATAGATGCTTTGAATTACATTAAAAAATTCAGCAGCCTCACTAGAAGCTGATGCTGCATCACTGACCATCAAGTTCAATGAATGAGAATGGCATGGGACAAAAAGAGCTTGAGGGTTTAACTTTTAGATCCATGTCTGCACTCCTCTGTTCTTTCCTCTCATGTTGGCACCATTATTGTAGCCCTGACCTCTCATGTCAGCTATCGCAATTCCTGTATCTTCCAGCTTTTTAAGAAGCACATTTGTCATACCAGCTCCTGTAGTATCATCAATGTCAATACATTCTAGAAAATGCTCTCTAACAATCACCGTTGCAGGGACATTTTCACTAGGTTCTGTTGTTGTTACAAAACACACCATTAAAGTCATTTGTTCCGTATGGCTGATGTCAGGTGTGCTGTCCAGAATAACAGAGTAATATCTTGCTGACTTCAGATCTTCCACAATCTTCGGTTTGACTTTTGTTGCCAGTAACTCTATGATCTCATTTTGATTGTTTTTCCAAGGTAGTGGTGTGTATACTCTTGGGGGGGGGGGGGTGACTCTTCTTAGATGCTCCTGGAGTACAGCATCAAACTCAGCCATCAGCGCCACAATTTTAAGGAAGTTGCCATTGTTTGGCACATACAGCTGATCTGAAGTGCCATGGAGTGCTAGGTTTTGGGTAGCAAGCATTCTCACAATGGCAATGAGCCTTTCCAGAACATTTTGCCAGTAAAGAGACTCTGATGCAATCTTCTCTTGATGCTGATCATCTATGGTGGCCTTTAACCTCAATCTCATCTCAAGCTCTTTCCACCTATGGAATGCTCTCTGGTGATTTGCTGCCTTCTCATGGCATGCCAGATTTCTAGCCAGATTTTTCCAATCCTTTGTTCCTGTAGAACCCAATGTGGCTGGAACATTAGACTGGAAGAGTTTGCAACAAAAACAGTATGCAGCATTCTGGGTTTTTGAGTACATAAGCCGTGGCCTCTCCACTTTGTCACCATTGGGGATTTCACATCAGTAATGTGTTGGATGGAAACTTCTATTTTCATTGTCTTAGGGGAACATGACTTTTTCACTTGCTGTGGCCCATGCAATACAAGGAAGTCCCTCAGGCTACTGCTCAAGTGGGTTCACAGTCCTGGATCATCTAGATTTAAAGAACTAAACTCAGCAGCAGCTGTTTCTTATGCCTCCACCACACTCTTCTCTGATCTACACTTTTCTTCAGGAATGTGCATGTTTACATCCATTTGAGATGGAGATATGGATGCTGCAGCAGCTGCCAGATCACCTGCACTCTGACTAACTGGAATATCAGGCATCTCCTCACCACTCACATCCTTACTGGGGTCAGAAGGCTCACCATGAAGATTTGTGTCTGTATCTCAGGAGAGCTCCTTCCTGCTTAGATAGAAAAGCTTCCTTTGCTTTCTTTTTCTGAATGCTGTCCGAAAGGGGCATTTTCTTCTTTCACTCATGACTGCTGTTCTGTGCCAGCTACAGTGGCTCTCAACACTCAATTGAAGGGGACAAATAAGCAGGCTGGTAGCAGAGCTTGAGTGATATCAGCATCTTAAGCCTAACTGGCTCCTACTACAGTTGACTGCCTGCAGGGCCGGTGCAACCATTTAGGCGACCTAGGCGGTCGCCTAGACCACTGGGATTTGGGGGGCGCCATTTTCTTCGGTAGCGACCACGGCGGCTGAAGATCTAACTGCTCCAGTCGCCATCGGCATTTAGGCAGAGGGAGCTGGGGCAGGGGAGCACGGGCAGGGCTGTCTGCAGCAAGTGACGGGGGTGGCATGCAGGGGAACTCCCCGCCCCAGCTCACCCGTGCCCCACCTCCTCCCCGAGCACGCCATGGCTGCTTCACTTCTCCCGCCTCCCAGGCTTGCGGCGCCTGAGCTGATTGGTGCGGCAAGCCTGGGAGGCGGGAGAAGTGAAGCAGCGACGGCGTGCTCGTTCGCGGAGCAGGGGTGAGCTGCGGCGGGGGGGGGGTGCCTCAGGGTGGAGGGTGGGGAGCTGCTGCAAGGGGAGCACCTCAGGGCAGAGGGGGGGAACTGCTGTGGGGGGGAGTGTGCCTCAGGGCAGGGGCACGGGGGGGCGCAAGGTGGAAGTTTCGCCTAGGGCGCGAAACATCCTTGCACCGGCCCTGACTGCCTTAAGTGGGTCCAGGGAAGCAGCAGGAAACAGGAAGCTCCCGGAGAAGCTGGTGTAAATGAGTCCAGGATCCTGGGGGTGCTAGAGAGGTACATAAGAGGCTCCTCCTCCTCTCTCTCCCTGCAGCTCCTGCTGCTTTCTGTTATTCCCTCTCACCTTTTCTCCTGCCTACCTGTTATGTCTCTTGTGCTGTCTCTTGTGCCCTCCTTCCTCCAGCACAGCACTCCACCATCTCTGTGCATCTAGAGCAGAGAGAATACATATGCACCAGCAGCAGACACAATTTTCTACACACTGGGTCCTAGTGCCCCCCCCCCCCCAGTCTGGCACCTGAGGCGGCCGCCTCAGTTTGCCTCATGGTAAGGCCAGCCCTGGTTACAGGAGCTGTGCAAAGTAAATGCAGTAGTTACTCCTCTACCCTTCCCCATGTAGATCAAAAGTAGAAACAGGAATACAAAGTGGGAAAGTGAACAAATGTTATGGATTCCTCTTGCCCTGCCACAAGCCACAGTAACTCCTGTGCTGCACTCAGTAACTCCACAGTAACTCCTGTGACATTCCTTCCCCATGAAAGCCCTTGGACTCTAGGAATTTTATTCCCACACTGGTCTGCCAGAGCCCAGACTGGTTAATCTGGGCACAGAGCAAGCCCTACCTGTTCTATAAGGCAGACTGTGGGATAGGACGTTTGGTTAGTTTTGATTGGCAGGTGGTGCACAAAGCAATGTAAGCGGGTTTCATTGCATTTTATTGTAAATTTTGTATGTAATTATTCTGATTTTGTTATGATTGAAAAAGTACCCAGAATCCTGCGTGGAGGCTTTCTAATAATATATATAAAATATATGAAAGTGAGTGAGAGTTTTGCATAGAATCATAGACTATCAGGGTTGGAAGGGACCTCAGGAGGTCATCTAGTCCAAGCCCCTGCTCAAAGCAGGACCAATCCCCAACTAAATCATCCCAGCCAGGGCTTTGTCAAGCCTGACCTTAAAAACCTCTAAGGAAGGAGATTCCACCACCTCCCTAGCGTTACCAGATGTGCCCGTTACTTTGGGATATGCTCATTTATTCGGGTTACTCTTCAGGGGAGGGGGGTTTCTGTAATTCTATCAATGTACTGCTTGTGTCACTTGTGTGTTCATATGGAGCTCTACTTCTCCCTTCTGCAAGTCCCCTCCCAATGGAGCTACCCTGCAGGACCTGGGTTCCCCAGGGCTGGGTTCCTCGAGCCCCAGAGTCAGATGAACACACACGCATACTAACAGAGCAAGTCTGAGTTGACCGGGTCAATCAGCACTCTCAAGCTGACCCCCTTATATGTCCCTGTACTCAATTGGCTGGGCCAAGCAGCACTTTCAGCTGCCACCCTTATATGCCACTTGATGAGCAAACCCCACAGGATTTTTGGGCATTACAGGGATCTTTAGCTTAGGTAAAAGAAGTGTTGCTGCAGAGTATATGGGGAAGCTAAAAACACAAAAGAGTAAAGTTCAGAGAGAGAGAGAGAGAGAAGCAACCAGCTTAACCATAAAAGTTATTTATTGAATAATAGTGATAACTACACAAGGAGCCTAAACCAACAGAACAGTTACATTATTAAAGCTTAATACCTGAGGTAGAAAAGAAAAACAGAGAGAGAGAGAGGGAGTGATCTCACCCACTCCATGAGGCTTGAACTGTTCGGGGTTCCCAGAGGATAGTGGTAGCTCAGGGTCCTGAGTGCTGGAGACAGGCAGAGACAGACGGAGCCCCCGGCACGGTCAGTCAGGAGATGGAATTCCAGTGGAACTGATGCAGAGTTTGTGTCCAGGCATCAGAACACTTACTTGGGCATAGGTAGGGGATTTTGTAGAGAAAATAAATGGTTCCAGGGAGAACACTAGATTTGTTTATGGGTAAACTGATAACTCAAGGGTTTTCTTTATGCTAGACCAGGGGTTCTCAAATTGGGGGTTGCCACCCCTAAGGGGGTCACAAGGTTATTACATGGGAGGTCATGAGTTGTCAACCTCCACCCAAAACCCCGCTTTGCCTCCAGCATTTATAATGGTGTTAAACACTTCTTAATAGATTTAATTTATAAGGGGGGGGGGTCACACTCAGAGGCTTGCTGTGTGAAAGAGGTCACCAGTAAAAAAGTTTGAGAGCCACTGGCCTAGACAGTAGGAGCTGATCACTCTTGGCTATGGGTGGTGTTTTCTTCCAGGGAGCTCACAATGCAATTAGGCTGCTTCAGTATTTTGGATATCAATCAAGGATTCATTACTAGAATTGGTCTGCTAACTGCTGAGCTGGGTATGTCCAGGCGTAGGTTCATTAACATCTGGAGAAGAGATCCCCCATGATGCAGTGCTTCCCTGCTTTTCTGGTCCCAGAGTTCAGTGCGATTCTCTGTTCCCCATTCTGTATGCTAATGGAGATTCCTCTCTGTCCCATCTCTCATGCAGATGAGGCTAGGGGAGTTGTCTCTGTTCCCCGTTCTGTATGCTAATGGAGATTCCTCTCTGTCCCATCTCTCATGCAGATGAGGCTAGGGGAGTTGTCTCTGTTCCCCATTCTGTATGCTAATGGAGATGTCTTAATCTTGTCACCCTTGTCAGTCTATTAGGACTGGCTTTGGCCTGGGCAGAGCTCAGGCAGCCAGCAAACAAAACAGTCTACAGGTGAGCTGGGCCTGGGCTTGAGTAGGCTCTGGGGGCCAGCAAGCACACCAGCCTTTCAGGGCTACTGGTAAGGGAAGCTCCTCTTTAGAGCTAGAGCCTCCTGGCACAGTGGAAGGGGATCAGCCACCCCAGGGTGGGGCAGCAGGGGGACGTGGGCCCACCCTACTCCACTGCATCCCAGCCCAGGGCCCTGACAGGGGCAGGATTGGCTGCCCCTGCATTGGCAGGGATCCAGCCACAACACGCCAACAGTCACACCGGGCTCTGCAGCTGGCTGCTCTGTGGCTGCCCCTGGGATACTTCCTGCCTCCCTGGGGTTTGGTACCTGTGGTCTCCAGGCCTCTTCCGGTTCCTCAGGGTACACGGCGGCAGGCATTCCGGGCCAGTCCTCGTCAGCATCTGGGGATCAGGAAGAGCCAGGCATAGATTCCAGGGACGTGGCAGAACCGGCAGAGCATTCTTCTCCTTCACAGGCTCCCCTCCAATTGAGCAGCAGGGCCAGCCTTTTATACTTCCAGCCACGCCCTGGTACTTCTGGTGAGGGTGGGGCGATCTAGGCTCCGCCCTCCAAGGAGAGTGGAATGGTCCCTCGCTCTCCTGCTTGGAGGGAGGCCGCTTGGCCTCACTACAGTGTGTCTCCAAATGCCCTTCACTGCTCTCTGCAAGCCTTTTCTCTGATTGGTTTTGGTTCAAGCAGAGACTTGTCGAGGAGTGTCTTTCATGAGTCATACCGGCTGGATACTGCACTCTGGTTCCCCAAGAACACAGAGCTGACTGGTATCACTAGGTAACCCACATAATCTGCTGAGTATTATTTTGTTACAATGTGTGTATCCACATTGTATGTGGAGTTGTGAAATTTTGCCATATGTTTGTAACTCAAACATTTGAGCCTAAGAAACACCCACAGGTTAGCTCTTCAGGAATAACAAAGGAATTGTAAACAAGTTTCTCTGCATGTCATTTCTGAAGACACCTCAAATGGCAGCTACGCGGAAGGTGCAAGCAAAAATATGCAATTCATATGAAGGACTGATGGCAAAGCACACACGCCATGGAACTGCCTGACTCATGATACAGCCAGGATTTTTCCAGCAAAAAGTGTCAAGATATAAAAAGGGAGGAAAAAAGGTCCCTGGCCACCTTCACTCTACCCCATCCGTGGACTGGTGAATTCTGACAGGAAATTTTGAACAAAAGGACTGAAGTCCCCAAAAACTATTTGATCAACCCAGAGAGACATATAGAAAACTAAGAGTTTTAACATCACCGCTATCATTTTGGAATACATACTTTGATCTAACTGTAGTGTATTTTATTTGCTTTAATTTTTTAATAATTCTCATTTCTTTTTCTTAGGGTATGTCTGTACTACCAAATTAGGTTGATTTAATAGAAGTCAATTTTTTAGAAATCGATTTGATACAGTCGATTGTGTGTGTCCCCACTAAGCGCATTAAGTCGGCGGTGTGCGTCCACAGTACCGAGGCTAGCGTTGACTTTCATAGCACTGCACTGTGGTAGCTGTCCCACAGTTCTCTCAGTCTCCGCTGCCCATTGGAATTCTGAGTTGAGCTCCGAATGCCTGATGGGACAAAAACATTGTCACGGGTGGTTCTGGGTACATGTCATCAGACCCCCTTCCCTCCGTGAAAGCAACAGCAAAAAATAGTTTCTCGCCTTTTTTCCTGGGTTACCCGTGCAGACGACATACCACGGAAAACATGGAGCCCGCTCAGCTCACTGTCACCATATGTCTCCTGGGTGCTGCTGGCAGACGCGGTACTGCAGTCCTACACAGCAGCATCCCCTTGCCTTGCCTTGCGGACGGCAGACGGTGCAATACGACTGATAGCCGTTGTTGTTGTCCTGTGGAAGCTCCTGGCCGACCTTGGTTAGGTTGGTTGGGGGCGCCTGGGCAGATATGGGTGCTCCTGGCCGGCCTCAGTGAGGTTGGTCAGGGGTGCCTGGGCAGACATGGGTGCTCCTGGCCGGCCTTGGTGAGGTCGGTCGGGGGTGCCTGGACAAAAATCGGAATGACTCCAGATCATTCTCTTCTTTAAGTTTCATCTAATGGAGATTCAGTCCTGCCTGGAATATCATGCCAGCTGGAGGCTTCTGCCTCAGTCTGCTCTCCCAGTTGGCAGCACCGCACGGTTGCACCTACCCCAGCCTACCCCTTACTCCCATGGCTCATGAAGCCTGGACAGTAGTAAGGAGCAGTTCAACTATAGGCTGAGCAAGTGCATAATGGTGGTAGAATGTGCTTTTGGACATTTAAAAGCTTGCTGGTGCAGTTTACTGACTCGGTTAGCCCTCAGCGAAACCAATATTCCCATTGTTATTACCACTTGCTATGTGCTCCACAAGATCTGTGAGAGTAAGGGGGAGACATTTATGGCAAGGTGGGAGGTTGAGGCAAATCACCTGACCACTGATTACGTGCAGAGACACCCGGGCAGTTAGAGCACAGCAGGGTGTGCTGTGCATCAGAGAAGCTTAGAAAACCAGTTTCATGACTGGCCAGGCTACGGTGTGAAAGTTCTGTTTGTTTCTCCTTGATGAAAACCCACCCCCTTGGTTCACTCTACTTCCCTGTAAGCCAACTGCCCTCCCCTCTCCCCTTTGATCTCCATTTGCAGAGGCAATAAAGTCATTATTGTTTCAAATTCATGCATTCTTTAGTAATTCGTCACACAAACGGTGGGATAACTGCCAAGGCAGCCTGGGAGGGGTGGGGGAGGAGGGAAGCACAGGGGTGGGGTAGTTGTAGGGGCACCCCCTAGAATGGCACGCAGCTCATCATAGAAGCAGCACGTCTGGGGCTCTGACCCGGAGTGGCCGTTTGCCTCTCTGGTTCTTTGGTAGGCTTCACACGGCACTGCTGCGGGTCCCTGTCTGACCTTCATGCCCTTGGAGATTTTTTCAAATATTCCGGCATTTCGTCTTTTGGAACGGAGTTCGGATAGCACGGATTTGTCTCCCCATACAGCGATCAGATGCGGTACCTCCTGTTCAGTCCATGCTGGAGTTCTTTTGCGATTCTGGGACTCCATGGTCACCTCTGCTGATGAGCTCTGCATGGTCACCTGTGCTGATCAGCTCGCCACGCTGGCCAAACAGGAAATGAAATTCAAAAGTTTGCGGGGCTTTTCCTGTCTACCTGGCCAGTGCATCTGAGTTGAGAGCGCTGTCCAGAGTGGTCACAATGGAGCACTCTGGGATATCTCCCAGAGGCCAATACCGTCAAATTGCATCCACACTACCCCAAATTCGACCCAGCAGGGTCGATTTCAGCGCTAATCCCCTCGTCGGAGAGGAGTACAGAAATCAATTTTAAGAGCCCCTTAAGTTGACAAAAATGGCTTCGTTGTGTGGATGGGTGCAGGGTTAAATCAATCTAACGCTGCTAAATTTGACCTAAACTTGTAGTATAGACCAGGGTTTAGTTAATAAATCTTTAGTTAGTTTAGTAAAGGATTGGCTACAACATTGTCTTTGGTGTAAGGTTCTGAGCATTCATTGATCTGGGTAAGTGACTGTCCCCCTGGGGCTGGAAGTCCTAGTGTATGATAATTTTGGTTTTAATAACCTGTCATAGAACTGGAAGGGACCTTGAGAGGTTATCTAGTCCAGTCCCCTGCACTCAAGGCAGGACTAAGTATTATCTAGACCATCCCTGACGGGTGTTTGTCCAACCTGCTCTTAAAAATCCCCAATGATGGAGATTCTACAACCTCCCTAGGCAATTTATTCCAGTGCTTAACCACCCGACAGGAAGTTTTTCCTAATGTCCAACCTAAACTCCCTTCGCTGCAATTTAAGCCCATTGCTTCTTGTCCTATCCTCAGAGGTTAAGAAGAACAATTCTTCTCCCTCCTGCTTGTAATAACCTTTTATGAACTTGAAAACTGTTATAACGTCCCCTCTCAGTCGTCTCTTCTACAGACTAAACAAACCCAATTTTTTCAATCTTCCCTCATAGGTCATGTTTTCTAGATCTTTAATGATTTTTGTTGCTCTTCTGTGGACTTTCTCCAGTTTGTCCCATCTTTCCTGAAATGTGGTGCCGAGAACTGGACACAATAATCCAGTTGAGGCCTAATCAGCACTCTTGTACCCTGCGTTGCAAGATATTTAAGTGCCAGATTCTCTAAAGATTCATATGCCCCTTCATGCTTCAACCATCAATCCAGGGGACATGTGTCCTTGCTGATGACAGGTTCTGCTCGATAACAATCCAAAGCAGGTTGGACCGACACATGTTCATTTTCATTATCTGAGTCAGATGCCACCAGCAGAAGGTTGATTTTCTTTTTTTGGTGGTTTGGGTTCTGTAGTTTCTGCATCGGAATGTTGCTCTTTTAAGGCTTCTGAAAGCATGCTCCACACCTCGTCCCTCTCAGATTTTGGAAGGCACTTCTGATTCTTAAACCTTGAGTCGAGTGTTGTAGCTATCTTTAGAAATCTCACATTGGTACCTGCTTTGTGTTTTGTCAAATCTGCAGTGAAAGTGTTTTTAAAATGAACAACATGTGCTGGGTCATCATTCAAGACTTCTATAACATGAAATATGTGGCAGAATTAGGGTGACCAGATGTCCCGATTTTATAGGGACAGTCCCGATTCTGAGTCTTTTTCTTATATAGGCTCCTATTACCCTCCACCCCCTGGTGGTTTGGCAAATGGTGACTTTCTAATGATTAGGACTCTATGCATTTTGTGACACTTCTTTATCCCCTGTTCCTGTGTCTTTTTGGCTTGTCTTCCACACTTCTTTTCAGCTCTCGTGCAGTATTTCCCCAGCATATGGAATTTTTATTTAAAATAGAATGAATCGCTAACGCTGAAAGAGATTTCTTCTTAATATGGTTTTTTTGCAGGGGGGAGAGTTCATAAGTGCTTTGTCTTGGAAGCCAATGTTCAAAGGTATCAGAAGTCCCTTTAATCCATATTACATGGTTTATTCAGAGATTACAATGTGAATTCCATTTATACATTGATGGGTAAGTTTCCAGCTGCTTTCTTGAGGCCTTAAAAACCATAAGCAGAGCTGAACAGGACACCTGTCCAATAGCCCCAAACCACACTGGATAACAGATGGCTGCAGAAGTGAATCAAATGCTGCATTTTATTTGAGGCCCTTGGATGACATTGTAAACCTTGAGAACAGTGTAGGACCTTCACCTAACTGTTATCTTTGGAATGTTCAGTCCAGTAGCTGCACAAGGCCCCAATTTTCAGCTGAAGTCAGCCTGAGCTAGGCACATAGAACGACTGTGCACTCATGATTTTTGAGGGCCAAGAGCCTGATTTTTAGTGGTCTTTAGGCACCTAAAGATGCTGATAGATACATAATGGGGATGTTCAAAAGCACATCGGTGCTTAACTTCTATTGAAATCAATGGAAATTAGGAGCCTGAATACCATTTAAGGATCTGGACCTTGGTAGCCTGAAGCTTCTTCCTAAGTTACTAACAAAGAAAATATATTTGTTAATTGAAATCATGCCAATAAATCTTTCAAGTCCCTCTTACAGAGCTGGATCAGATTTCTGTATAGTAAGGAACAGGAAGCTATGTGAGGTTTCCTTTGGGGTTTCCTCTGCTTCTTCTAGTAGCTGATGGGGTTTGTACCCATCCCAACCCCCCCCCCCCCCATGGAGAAAAACAAGTGACTGGCATCCTGTGCTTCTGCATTGGCTCTGGGCCCCCATTTGATGTCCCCTCTTATGGTGCCAAGGACTTCTCAGCCAGTGCCTGCCCCTAGTGCCCCCCTTTAAGGGTGCTCCCCAATGCAGAGAGGGCTCCTCCATGTTTGCATTGGCTGCAGAGGGGAATGATGCACCCACTTCTCACTTCTAGACCCTTACAGAGCCCTTCACGGGGTCTAGCAGATGGGAGAGATGATGCTATGAAGGTGACTGGTTCCCTCATTCCACCTGCAGAGGGAAGAGCCTCAGTCAATGACCCCTTGGTGCACACATTCCAAGGGCATATTGATCTAGCTTTCACTTCTTTTGTGTTGCTCACAAGAAATGAGTCATTAGCTTAAAATAAAAAAGTTATTTTTCCCGAGCTTCCCAATACCGCCTCTCCACTCTGGCTGCAATTTTCTCAGGCCAGGGACCACCTAGTCCTTGTGCAGAGCCTGTCAGCAGCATGTCAAAACAGAGAGGAAGGATGGTCCTGTGGTTAGAGCAGTAGGCAGTCCTTGCTGTGTTATAGTGTTCCTGTATGACTGTGGACATGTCACTTGGTTTTTCTGTGCCTCAGTTCTCCATCTGTAAAGCAGGGATGATCATACTTCTCTACCTCACAGAGGTGTTGTGAGTTTAAATACATTGCAGGTTACAAGGTGTTCAGATCCTACGGTAATGGAGGCCATACAAGTACCTAAGACAACAGAATGAACATTCGCCGCTGAAGGTGGAGTTGTCACTGATCTTGCCAAGGTCTAAGTCTCAGGCTCTTGGCTTTTCTCTATGTGGTGGTAAATGTCAGCTGCATCTCCCACAATGCTTTGGGTGTGTCTGTGTTGCTCTCGGTGGCCTCAGAAGAAACATGCCCCAGTACATGCCAGGTAAGTGAAGGACAAAATAATTGACAAAAATGTATTATTTTGGTAATTTTGAACAATACGTATTCTGTTCCTGCTCTTAAATTCAGTGGACCAGGACCTGACCCTCAAGTGATTTTAGTTCTTAAATAACTTTCTTTACTTAATAATACAAACTTTTTATTTGCTTGATTTTTCACCTGTAAGGACCAGTATCCAATACTCAGTGAATATGGATTAATGTTGCTTTATTGTGATTTGATACAGAAGCTCAAATCTGGAGTTTCCAAGTTTTGTTTTGTTTGTTGTAATATTATCAAAACCCTCATTTTCTATATTTTGTTATGCGAATTACTGCTGTTTGGTTCTACTCCTTACATTGGGCAGTTCCATGGAAAATATCTAAATACAACAACTCCTGATCTGTAAAGAGGTCTCTACTCATTCACTAAAATCAGGGTGCTTATTTTGGCTGCACGTGTTCCCATTTACAGGTCAGACTTTTTCCTGACCTGCACAGTGAGGTTAATGCAATTAGACTGGGTCTAGAAACCTTGGCTCAGATTCTGATCTCAGCTACACCAGTGTAAATCCAGAGAAATGCTATTGAAGATGCTCGTTTACCAAGAGCCCCTCTGCACCCAGCGTTGGGCCTTGTCTCTGCCTCAGTTTCCCATTAGTGTCAGTCATTCACTGGCTCCCAGCAATGTCAGATTCTGCAATGACCTAGCCCTCCAGCTACATCCAAAAAGTTCATCCCATCCTGGTGAACCAGAGTCCAAGTGAAACACTGTCCTCCTGGGCTCTAGTCATACTATTCAGCCTCCAGTTGTTAGCAGGGGTTGCTGCACCCCAAGAAAAGGTGGCAGCATAGGGGGAACCTATACCCACCCTCTACTATGAGTTCCCAGTTCTGAGAACCCCCTGCTCTTCCCTCATAGTGGAAAGCTGCCCTATTTTCTTCCCAAGGCCCCTTCGTATGCTCCCATCCCTCCTGGCTGCCCTCCCACGCTTTAGCGAGCGCTGACTTCCAGGTCTACTCTTGTTTCCTCTCCCTGCAGTCCCCCTTTGTTCAGCTGTGTAGGCTGACCCACAGACCTGCTCCCAGTCACCTCTTTGGGAAGGTGAGTTAAGTCTGGCACAGGTACAGCTGAGCTCCAGCCCATCCTGTGACAGACGTCTGATGGAGGTACATTTGGGTGCCCGAGATCGGAATGGTGCCCATCATGATGCATGAGACGAGTGCAGCATTCTGTGAGGTTCCAGATGAAAACTGAAGTGAGTTCATCTGCCTGGGGCTGACTAACACTTGTTTGATAACTTTGATGCCAAAATGATCCTCCTGCCGTACATAAACCAGCTGATTGTGCTGTAACCCCACCTGAGCCCGACACAGAAAATGAGACATAGAAGAGGATGATTCTTGTGACGGCTTTTGGTTCAATTCATTTTCACAGGGTCTGCATCCTGCAAGAGACTGCAGCTTGTGCAAAGACGATTTCCAAATAAAATGACATCCCAGTTCAACGCTTTGCACTTAGGAACTTGGGAGCCAGTTTTGTGTGTGTATCTGAGTGGCTTTGGGTGGGGTGGGGAGGTTAGGAGAGTGGGTGAGGGGTGATTAGATCAGTATTTAAAAAGGATCAAGAACCTGAGGAATGCTCCATCTAAGAAGGTGGAATATTTATATCAAAATCTGGAGTCCTGACTCTGATATGTTTTATTGGTGTCGGACAGGAGTCCATCCCCTGAAGCTGGAGGAGGTATGCTGCTGTTATCCTTGTGTACGTAAGATCAGAATCAGATCCTGAGTTGGTGCTGGCTCCACTGATTTCATGATGACTTCTCTGGCATTGATGCTTTACTGCACTTGGAGATTAGCTCCAATTAAGCCATTGAAGCATCTCTGTGAAGCTGTGTGTCAGCTCCATTGATTTCAGTGGAGCTGCATTCCAAATGCACTAGCACAGTGTGGCTAATTTAGGTCCTGCTCGCTCTAAAAATAGCAAAAGGCAGCCGTCCTGATTAAAATCTAATTATGGTTGGGAGACTAATTCTTTCCTTCTCGGTTCTTTTTGGTCTCATCCCAACTGCTCCTGTGATGGCTCCTTAACATATGTCCAACCTCTTGTCAGAAGCAGGGACCACACCATTTGTGTTATTCTTCCCATGTCTCTCCTTCTCTCCCATTCAGCCAGCTCAGCAGCTTTCCTGCTGCTCCTCTCCTGCAGACGGAGCTGGGGGACTTCCAAATTACACTGTTACTTTTCACCTTTTTGCCTCAAAGCCCCCAGGGGTGCAGAGTAGAGCCTGGCTGTTACATCTGCTGTGCCACTGGTGTCGAGCCTTCATGGATTCACTTTAAAGCCCTGCTCTGTGAAAAGTACAGAGGGCTGTGGAGCAGCCTGGACCTGGTGAGAAAAGGCCACAGATGGGGGATGGGGTTGGAGAGAAGAGAGGTGTGGGTGGATGGGTGGAATGGAAGTGGGAATCTGGGGAGAGAAGAGGGAGAAGGAAGGGCATGGCAGAGATAAAGAGTAAGAGACACAAGAACAGGGAGGCTGCTGCCTGCCACCTCGCTGACACTGTTGGTGGTCTTGAGGTGCAATACACCGTGGTCTCTCCCACCATTCCTCAGCATTCACAGGCATTAAGTCTCCTTGAAGAGCATGGCTGGGTCTAGGGTGTGTGTGTCTCAACAGAGAAAACCACTTCTCTCCTCTGCTTCCTGCGCTGGCTGTTTGTGCCAAGTGCAGTAGGAAGTGCTGCTCATCAGGAACTGGGGCAGGAGATTAGACCATGATCCAGCAGCACCTCCACACTGGCAGCAGGAATCCAGGGTGAGGTGACAGGATCAGAGGGAGGAAGCAAAGCTCTAGACAAAATCCAGATCTCCCTCCAGAATCTAAGACCTCTCCCCTCAGGATTCTGGCTGGAACTGGCAGTCTCTGCTCTTCAGCAGAAGACATGGCACTGATATCAGCTCCTTCAGCTGTGAAAACCTGCCCCCACTTTGTGACTCAGGTTTGCAAGGGGGAGCTTTTTCTAGATCCTCAGCTGCTTCTCTGTGTGTGGGTGTCAGCAGCTGCCAAGGTTACTTTCCGTCACCTACGTTTGCTCAGGAGGCTAGGTCCTCGTGCATGCAAAGTTTGCCAGGGTGATTCATGCCTTTGTCCCATGAAGCTATACCTGCAGACTGCTCAGAAAGTTCAGGTGATGCAGATGAGGCTGCTGGCTTGTTGGGTGCTATTCTGTGCAAGGAGTTCATCAAGCCAGCGCTCTGTGCCAGCTTCCAGCCTGTTGCTAGGAACAATGGAAGGTGTTTGGTCTGGGGTTTCTGCATCCCACTCTCTTCATGTCATACCACAGCAGTTGAAGTCACTTTAGCACACAGTCCTCCAGTTTTACGCAGAAGGCAAAAATGTTTCTTGGCTTTCCCCATTAGTCCACAACAGCTCACATTTGTTGACCCTCCTGGCCTATCTGTTCTCCCAGCTTTTTCTGTGGGGTGTTGGAGGGCTTTGAATTTGTACACTGTTTTAAGTTGTTCTGTTTTTATTGATATAGAGTCTGATCTTGCAGAGATATGTGTGATGGAACATACCCTCCACGCTGTTGTAACCTTTCTATGACGTATGCCCTGCGAGGCATTATTTGAAAACTTGTAACTTGCTGATCAGTAATATGGTAAAGTGCACATAGCAACATTATATGTAAAGTTATGAACATAAGCTGAAATCATGACTGAGGTGTGTTTTCCAGATCTGGGGAGTGCTTATACCAGTTTCTCAAAGACAAAGTGCAAGCTGACACCCCAGCCAGGTGCCAATGAAGCTGATGGGCCGGGCCTGTTACCTTCCAAGTGGCCATTCTTTGGCAAGGAAGAGGGGCAGGGACAAAGATCTGCATCTTAGGGCTAGTCTACACTTACGAGCCGGGTCGACGCGGTGAGTTCGACTTCTCGGAGTTCGAACTATTGCGTCTAATCTGGACGCGATAATTCAAACTCCGGAAGCGATAGTTCGAACTCCGGTACTCCACCACTGCAAAAGGCGGTGGTGGAGTCGACCTTGGAGCCGCGGACTTCGATTCCGCGGCGTCTGGACGGGTGAGTAGTTCGAACTAGGGTACTTCGAATTCAGCTACGCTATTCACGTAGCTGAATTTGCGTACCCTAGTTCGACCCCGCTTCTTAGTGTGGACCAGCCCTTAGCAAAGAAACAACATGGAGTCTCTATCCTCCAGCAGACTGTCTCCTGGTTCTTAGCTAGAAATGTTTTTCAGGGAATTAAAAAACTATGAAAGGAGGGACAAATGCCCCAAGACCCCCCTCCTCCTTTGGCTTTGCATCTAAGAAGACAAAGGAAAACAGAAAACAGCTGTTGGAGTTTGAGGGAAGGGATCCTGACCTAAAGAGTTTGGTCAGTAATACTGCTGGAAGCATGGTGTGAGAAACTTTGCTTTGAATCTAATATACTTTGTTAAGTTAGGCACTACAAAGCATTTTATCTTTTTTTTTCTTTTAACCATTTCTGACTTTTATGCCTCATTACTTGTACTCCTTTAAAATCTCTCTCTCTGTGTAGTTAAATAAACTTGTTTTATGTAATCCAGTGTGTTCAAGTGTCAGGGTAACTCCATTTAGGGTGGCAAGTCGTGTGTATATTATTCCCTCAAAGGAATAATGGACTTAATATGTTTGTACTGTCCAGGAGAGGGCTAGGCAGTGCAGTGCAGGACACACATTTCTGTGGGAAAAGCTAGGACTGGGGGTGTGTTGGGGTCATCCTGCAGTATAACCCAGGCTGGTGAAAGCCAGGGTGTGACTAACAGGCTGTATTTACACAAACATATGGGAATAGCCTGCATGCCGGTGGCTGTTTGTGAGCAGTCCAGGTTGGAGCCTACAGCAGCAAGACATTGCAAGGCACCCTAGGTTACAGAGCAGAAATGACACAGCCTCCTACTGGTCTGGCTTGCACCCTGGTATATCACAGCATGGAGCTCCCACTGACTACAGTGAGACCTCTTACTAGGTGTTCTGTGGTACTCTTCTCCACAGGATCTTTGGTGCCTCACTTCTAATACACCTTCATCCTCACAACACCCTTCTCATGTGAGACTAGGAAGTATGATTATTACACATAGGGAAACTGAGAAGTTAAATGACTTGTCTGAGGTTTTACAAGAAAGTCTGTGGTAGAGGTTGGAATAGCACTCAGCTCGCTTCCTTCCCTGTCTACTGCCTTAACTATAAGATTATGCCTCTTCCCTCCAGGGCACACACCAAACAGTGAGAGGTGCTTAGCATCTGACAGAATTGGGCTCACTGTTTTTATGTTCACCCAGCGCTCTGGCTGGATGCATTTTAAACAAACTGAATTAAACAATGTGAGGGGAAAAAATTACTAGTAAGAACGTAACTCATAGCACAGCTCATCAGTAGAGTTACACATAGGACCTTCAACACCAGGCACTGACCTCTACCACTTGAGCTAAAGAAGTAACTCCATTACCGGGTAGCAGCAGTATGCAATTATCCTTCATTGAGGGCAGGGTTCCACTGCAATGGAAAGAAAAGCACACTGTGCAATCATGCTTCAAGAATAGTTATTAATATAAGCCGCTCATGAATACTCTTCATCTGAAATTGTAATTCAGTGCTGACCTGATGGTGACATTATTAAGCTAGTTGGGCTCTTCTGTAGTGTGTATGATGTGAACCAGAAGCCTCTGATACAATTACAGGCCTATGTACAACATGCTGATAATAGGGTGGAAGCAACTACGTCAGAGCTTTGAGAAGCATTTTCAAACCTCTTCTTAATTAATGAGTGTGCACACAGTTTTTGCCTGTGGCCATCACCAATTACCAAGAAGGGGCTGAAAGAAAAACCAAGTGGGGGATGGGTGCTGTTTTGGCCTATGACCAAATAAAATTGAGTAATGAGAAAGAAGATAAACAACAGGGAAAGAAAAAAATAGAAAGGAAGAGGGAGAAAAAAGCAGGCACTAGAAATGGGAAAGAAAAGGCAATAGAAATAGGATAGTGCTAAATGTTAGTCACTTTGATTTTATTGGCATATATTACTTTCTAAATTGTATTGCTCCAGCAGATAATACGGTATTTAGATGTCTCACAGCTCCGCATGTTAGGAGGAGGAGAAAGGGATGGGGGGCTGCTATCAGGTTGCTGTTAATGGCCTTGGGAATTTCTCTTTCATTTTGCTGCTGAGGGTGTAACTAGATATATGAGGTATGTATTTTAAAAAGTTCTGTTCCACAGGTGAAATCCTGGCCCCTTTCAAGTAAATGGCAACACTCCCATTGACTTCAGTGGGGCTTGGATTTCACCCCACACATCACAAACACATTTACTCCAGATTACAAGTCCTGGATAATTCTGATATTGAGGGGAAGTGACAGGTCAAGGCACTAAAAATAAGAGATTATGAAAGAAGAGAGATTCTTTGGGACCCAATCCTGCAGCCCTTATATGATTCCTCATTATTACTCAAGGCTTATTCCCTTCAATAAGGACTTCTTCCATGTGCAAGGATTGCAGGATTGTGACTTTGACTTTTAAAGATTTAAAGAATTGTGTAGAATTGTAGTAACAGGATGGTAACTTCTTACTGTAAATAAAAACAGATTAACAAGATTAATTTTATGATCAAATTAGCAGCCCTACATCAAAGCCAATCCTGGAAAGAGCATTGTTTTGGCATTAATATGCTACCAGATTGCATCTATTACACTGTTGTTTAAGCAATATTGCCACTGAAGCTAGTAACGTGTTAGCCCATTCAAATTTACTGAAAGTTGGCACAAGGAAGACAAGAAGAAGAAACCACTGGATACAGGGCAGCCAGTTCTTTTTTCCAGCAGCACCTGTCCCTTTCTCCCTCTGGAGTGACACAATGGAGAAGGGAGGAAATCCCAACTCAAGAGTGGAACAGTAAAGAGAATTCAGTTTGGCAAGAGTCCTGTTCATTGCAGGAGAAACCAAACACACAGAGATAATAATGCAAAGTGCATGTTCAGTTATTTATAATTAAATGCAAAAAACCTATCAGTGTCATGTTACATGTGAGATTTTTCATTACACACTGTGACAGATAGAGCAACTTCTTGCACTATCTTTGGGAAACTATATTGTATTAAGTATGTATATGGTTTATGTATTATTGTGGGCCATGGATTGTATGCACTGCATGTGGGGAGGGTTACCAGGGCTCTGCCAGGTAATGAAAACAGCTGGGAATGATTAAGGCTAATCACACAGGTTATAAGACCTCCAGAGAGATAGAATGCCTACTGGGGAGGCTTGCATGTTCTTTTTCAAACTGTGTTCGCCAGAGACCAGCAGACAAATAAGAGACTTTTGGATAAATAATTTAAGCTTAAACTGTCTTACAACCTTCATTCTTGTTCCTGATCTAAACATTGGTATGAACTTGTGGCAGATGTGAGACCTGGGCGTTCAAAGGGCCATACTGAACAATGTGCTAGACAAGAATAAACTCTTGGAACAAAATGCATTAAGTGGTTTTGCTGGGGAATATCTAGGAGGAGGTGAATGCAAACTTTCTATCTCCGGTTATGCAAAAATCCAGCTTTTTTGAAGCTAGCAATGCTTAATTTGTGCTGGAGCTCGTTGGGGCCGAGCTCCAGCACCTCTAGCCTTGGCAGTTCATAGTCTGGGCACCTCTGAGCTCTCAGCCAGCAGCTGCTGCTCTCTGGCCAGCGAGCTCTGAAGGCAGCATCACTGCCAGCAGCAGCACAGGAGTAAGGGTGGCAATACCCCATACCATGCCACCCCTACTTCTGCGTTGCTGCAGTGGCAGCTCTGCTTTCAGAGCTGGCTGCCCACCAACAGCCGCCACTCTCTGGCCACCCAGCTTGAGCCCTGGCATCTCTCTCATTACAAATTAAACACTGGAAGCTATGTGCTGAGGAGTAAGCCATTGTCTGCTGATTACCTGTTACATGAGTCCAAGATCAAGGGCCCATGCTATATAAAAGAAAGACTGGGCTATTCATGATTGTTCCGGTTCTGAATCTGAGAGAGTTATGAACTTGTAACCATGGGGAAAACCCAGCTCTGGGGTTTGAAAGACTGACACCTACCAAAGCCCTATATTGGAGTTGGGGGGTAACCACTGGTAAGTATGCGTGTAGGTTCTTTTATTGTTTTTCTCTGTAAAGCATCTAACTTAAGAATAAATGTGCTTGCTTAGAAGAAGCTGTCTGGTTGTAACTTGTAACTGCTGGCAATACTCTGGTCATAGCCCTCAGAGAGAAAGTGAAGTGCAGGCGGTGGACTTTTAGGCAGATGGACTTGCTAGAGATATCACTGAGAGCTGTGCAGCCTTAAAACCCTGGTCAGGAGGGAGTGGGACACAGGTCTCCACCAAAACAAGGTGATGGCTGGAAGTCAGAAACCTTTAAGTGTCCTTGGGGGACCATGGCAGGGGAAACACAGGTGCAATTAACCTGAAATTGTGATGCACACAAGTCAGGAAATTCAATTATTTGGTTTCCACAGCAAACATCATTTGGCTTCTTGCATATATGGAGTATTTTTGTTACTATATATAGTGTTATGTATATGTATGTATATATATGTGCATACATGTCATGCACTCACACACTCATCTTTGCACTCATGGTACTATATACAAATGTTAAATAATAATATATTTATATACACATACAATGGCCAAGTAGCAACTGCTGTGGGAACTATGGACCAAAACCTGAGCTGGTATAAATCAACTTAACTCCATTGGAATGATTGCAATTTACACCAGCTGAGAATCAGGCTCCTTAACTTTGGCATTCTTGATGTTTATCCATTCAAAATTTCAGCAATAATCTTGCTTTTTTATTTCATTCCTTGTTTTTTAGGGTTTTTTTATATTTTCTTTTTTAAAAATACTATACATATGTGGTTGGATTACAGCCCCCTGTGTTTGAATGATACTCCATGTAGCTGTACATGATTTTCAAATACAGAACTGGACAGGACCATATACTATCCCGTGTTGGTTTTCCAGAACAGGGTTTAGAATTCACAGGATCCACTTACAGTTTCTAACCTCATTCTGATTCAGCATAGCACTTAAGCACATGCTTAACTTTAAGCACAGGAGTAGTCCAAATGACTTCAGTGGCTCTACTCACTTGCTTGAAGTTAAGCATGTGCACACACAATTTAGGACCAGGTGTGCGTTGCTAGGTCTGGGGTCAGAGAACAGTAATCTAGCAGAGGTATTCAAAGAAGTCTGAGAAATGTTGGTTAAATACATGTTTACATCTTTGCCTGCAATAGTAAATGCTGCTTCTCTCTCACTCACTCACAGACACTGGCCTGGTCTTCTCTAGGGAAAAGGTGTATTTTTAACGGGTTAGAGTAGCCAAGGCAGCTTTAGCTTTAACATATGCTATTTGGTCAAGGAAAATGTGAAGGTTAGCGCTTGGGAGCTAACACATGTCAAAACTACTGTCGTTTTTTTAAAGGCTCACACACAGGCCTCTCTTCCCTCTCCTTTCTTTCCCTTCAGACACTTTCCTTTAGTTTAACACCAGCGTTTACTCTCCCACGGCCAAAGCCAGGAAGGGGAAGGATTCCTGTGCAATTTCCAGCAGCTCCACCAAGCAGCAGCACCGCCTTATGAAACACAACTGGGGAGAGAGAAGTAGCCCAGCACTTTAATTAATTCCTGTTTACCACCCTCCCACCCCCATCTCCCAAATAAAAACCGCAAAGAATATGGCCAGAGCTGCTTTAATTTAATAAGAGTGAGGCACAGATGTGTCTCCCGCGGTGAGTTCCCTGCTGCTTCTCCTTGGACCCAGAGGAAGGGAAGAGGTTTCACAGATGTCCTAAGGCGGGTATTTGCTTGACATTGTGTTTAAAGTGCTGTTTATTGCCTCGCCATTGAATAACAGGCTCCCTCCCTCTCCCTCCAGCTCCTCCATCTTTCTCCGTCCTGGATGAGATATTATTAACCACCACAGCCCTCTGGCTGGCAGAGGGGAGGGGGAATTTCTGCACAAAGCAATCACAGCCAGCACCAATGCAAGCTGCTTTCACCTCTCTTTGTCCCCCCTCCCCGTCTAAAAATAATACATCCGAGAGGGGTTGGGGGGGGAGGGTTGTTTTCCGGGGCGGGGAGGGTGGAATTAGCTGTTAGGAGCCCATTTTAAGTAGCACTTGTAAGTTCCCAAATTAGTGATACATATCGCATGATTCAATATTTACAATAGAAATATAAAATAACATTAAATAGCAGCTCATTGGGGATGGGGTGGGGGTTCATTCCTGGCTGGCTCCGACTGAGGGATGGGGAATGTTTGCATTTCAATGAAATTCACAATTTCGGAGAGCGGGTTTTAAAACCTCCTTCAGTCCAATTGTCCTTTACAACCCGGGTGTGTGTGTAATATAAAATCCTGTATATGTGTAGATGTATACACATAGACACTACAGCTATGCATGTGTACACTGTCTGTGTGTGTGTATATAGGTAGTATATAACACATCGTGTGTATAGATCCTGGATATGCGTATTTATACACACATGCTATATGTGCGTTTAGTGTGTGGGTCTATACATGCTGCTATACTATACACAAGCTGTGTTATATTATTCATAGGGTGCATATGTGTGTCTATAAAGACATTATTAAGATATATGCGCGTATACCCATGTCCAGTGGGTCTATATTACGTCTGCATAGCAATCTATACACTAGGGCAGGCACTATAATCTACAGTGTACATAGGTATAGTGTCTGTGTGCCATAGCTGTGTGGAATGCGGATTTCTAGCTAGCACCTCTCTGGAGCTGGAGATACACAGAATATTAGACTGCTGAGCTCCCCCCTTTCTCCACCCCACCCCCATCTGCAGGCAGAGTCCGGGCTGGCAGCGGGAGGGCGAGGGCAGCGCTGTGTGTGTGTGTTATTGCACACTTCCTGTGGTATATTTATGACCAGGGCTTCGATTTCCGGTAGCTGATACGAGCTCTCTGTGTGTCTCTCTCCCTGAGCATTGAATATCCGCGGGCGGAGGCGGAGGGGAGCCTGGCGCACGCACACACACACGGTGGGGGGGTGGAGGAGGACACAGAGAGAAGCCAGTGACCGGGGGATGGGAGACACTTTCCCCTCCCCACAGCCACCCCCTCACCATATCACCCTGCCCGCCCCAGGCAATACAGGGAATAGACCACAGCCTCCCCCGCCCCGCATTCCTATGGACAGACACCTGCAGGTAGGTGACTGCTGGGGGGGACAGCAGGGTGTGTGTGTGTGTGTGGGGGGGTACATACAGTGTCTCTCTTTGTGTGTAGGGGAAGGAGGGTGCTTATGAAAGCTGTGTGGCTCTAGACTCAGTGTCCCTCTCTTTGTGTAGGGGCAGTTAGGAAGTGTGTGTGTGTGTGGGGGGGGGGGGTGATGGAGATCTGTGTGTGTGCATATGCACACAGAGACTCTCTTTTGTGTTGGAGGATGAGGGGGGAGATGGGATGGTTATTGAATGGCGGAGAGAGGTATAGGTGAGAGAAGTTACGTACAGTGTGTGTGTGTGTTGGGGGTAAGTGGAGGAGGGTCAGGAGAGCATCAACCAAATGATTCAGATGAGTCAACCCTAGATAACTTAGTAGAGATCAGGGCTTGTTTGTTTGTTTGTTTTTTAACAAAGTTTTTAGGGCATGAATGAATCAGCTGAACCCACCTTTCCTCCTATCCCCTAGTTTTTTCTGCCCCTGTCTGGATGGTGGTGTGTTATGTGGCTGTGAGGTGTGTATTGGGAGGGGGTTGGCTGTGTATAGAGGTGTGTGTGTTTAAAAAAAAGGTGTGTATGTGTGTGTTGGGGAGGAATGGTTGTGTGGAGAGGGATGTGTGTTGGGGAGGAGGAATGGTTGTGTGGAGAGGGGTGTGTGTGTTGGGGAGGAGGAATGGTTGTGTGGAGAGGGGTGTGTGTGTTGGGGAGGAGGAATGGTTGTGTGGAGAGGGGTGTGTGTGTGTTGGGGAGGAATGGTTGAGTGGAAAGGGTGTCTGTGTGTGTGTGTTGAGAGGGTGGCATGGGGTTGTGAGGAGAAGAGATTGTGTTGGGGAGGCTGTGTGTGTGTGTGGTATGGCTTGTGGAGGGAAAGGACTATATTGGGGAGGAATGTTTATGTGGAGAGGGATGTGTGTGTGTGCTGGGGAGGAATGGCTGTGTGGAGAGGTGTGGTATGTGTGTGTGCTGGGGAGGAATGGTTGTGTGGAGAGGGTGGGTGTGTTGGGGAGGAATGGCTGTGTGGAGAGGGGTGTGTGTGTATGTGTTTGTGTGATGGGGAGGAATGGCTGTGTGGAGAGGAGTGTGTGTGTTGGAGAGGAATGGTTGTGTGGAGAGGGTGGGTGTGTTGGGGAGGAATGGCTGTGTGGAGAGGGGTGTGTATGTATGTGTTTGTGTGCTGGGGAGGAATGGCTGTGTGGAGAGAGGTGTGTGCTGGGGAGGAATGGCTGTGTGGAGAGAGGTATGTGTTGGAGAGGAATGGCTGTGTGGAGAGGGGTATGTGTGTGTGTTGGGGAGGAATGGTTATGTGGAGAGGGGTATGTGTGTGTGTTGGGGAGGAATGGTTGTGTGGAGAGGGGTGTGTGTGTTGGAGAGGAATGGTTGTGTGGAGAGCTGTGTGTGTGTGTGTTGGAGAGGAATGGTTGTGTGGAGAGCTGTGTGTGTTGGGGAGGAATGGTTGTGTGGAAAGGTGTGTGTGTGTGTATGTTTGGGGAGGAATGGTTGTGTGGAAAGGTGTGTGTGTGTGTATGTTGGGGAGGAATGGTTGTGTGGAGAGGGGTGTGTGTGTATGTTGGGGAGGAATGGTTGTGTGGAGAGGGGTGTGTGTGTTGGGGAGGAGGAATGGTTGTGTGGAGAGGGGTGTGTGTGTTGGGGAGGAGGAATGATTGTGTGGAGAGCTGTGTGTGTTGGGGGGAGGAATGGTTGTGTGGAGAGGGGTGTGTGTGTGTGTGTGTGTTGGGGAGGAGGAATGGTTGTTTGGAGAGGGGTGTGTGTTGGGGAGGAGGAATGGTTGTGTGGAGAGGGGTGTGTGTGTGTGTTGGGGAGGAGGGAGGTGTGTGTGTGTGTGTGTTGAGGAGGAGGAATGGTTGTGTGGAGAGGGAGGTGTGTAGGGGGGACAGACCCTCTCTGTGTGTGAGATCGGTTCAGACAGAGGGGCAGAATGGGTTGATTTCCCTTTTCACTTCGACTCCTTCCCGCGAGAAGCCGCCCCGCGCTCTGCCTCCCCGGCCCCCAGCGGGCCGAGAGAGCAGGAGGGAGAGTTTCCCACTCCCCGAGCGGCGGGTGCTGCGGGGCAGCGCCGGCCGGGGGCGGGAAGGGAAGGGAAGGGGCCGCTGGCTCTTGTTTGCTGCGCGCTGCGCTATTTATTGTTTCTAACGGGGGAGGAGGAGGAGGAGGAGGTGTCTCTGTCCGCGAGGCTGCGCACAGGGGCTGGGGTTTGCTATCAAAGACATCAAGGAAGCCCCCCACCCAGGGGTGGGCTTGGCTGGCGGCACTGGCGAGAGGCTGCAGGAGCTGAGCTGTGTAGGTTATTTCACAGTTCAGATTCCAGCGCGGGGGGGTGTCTTTGCATGTTGGATGGCTTGGATCTAGTTTATTTCTTTGTTTTTAACGCACTCCTGGAAACAAAAGTTCTGCATTATTTTTGCCATTGCTTTTACGATTTGGGATGTACAATACCCCGCCCCCAACCTCTCCCTACCTGACATGTTTACATAGGTGGCTTATTTAAGCAAAAGTGTAGTGAAGTGTTATCGGTACATCTTTAGAGACAGAGGCTGAGGTATCTGTGTAGTAGGGGAAAGCCTGGACGTGTTTTTATAGGGCAAACAGAGTTTCTCTCTAGAGATGTAGTGCGTTTAGGTAAATAGCTTGATGCTGATTGTGGTACCTTGAACATATGCAGAAACGATTAGAGGATGAACTGGATTTAGCTGTTGTTGTTCAGACTCTGATCAACCCTCTATCCCCTTTTTAGAATAGTTTTGCAGCTGCATGTATGGTTGTGTGGACGCAACCTTTAAATAGCTTAATCCTCCCCACCCCCCATGTATTGAGAAGCAGGATCTTTTACAATAAATGCGATGTTTATAGTAATTTTTGTATATCAAACGTTGGAAGCGTCTCTCGTGAATGATTATTGCAGGAAAAGCAAAAGATGCAATTGTTGGTAATGAATAAGCAGTAGAAGCATTTAAAACCATAACCCATCTTGAACCTGGCTTGTCAGAAAGACAAATCAGGAGTGAGGGAGGAAACCAGAGCATTGTAAAACAAATACAGAAAGACACTCGAGCAAAGGAAAATAAAGAAACATGTTGTAGTGGAAAGAGATATTGAACCTTCTATGGTTTAATTTCAGCAGTTAAAAGCAGACTCTCTTCCCATCAGAAAGAACTAGTATGATATGTTAAAACTCACCTCCCTCCCTGAGGTTAATGGTTATAAATAGCACTTGTTACTCAGCTGGATATTAAATAATACTAAATTAAAATTAATGTTATTTCCTAAAAAAAAAAATGAAGCTGAGTGATTAGTGACAATAGACAATTCAATGGGTACAAATAAAAACTGCAATATAGGTTTGATTTCAATAGTAGAATTTTTATTATAGGATGCTTGCCCCCCCCATATTATCAACATTAGTTGTGCCGTATAGTTAGAATTGTGCATAGGGTTTGATCCTGCATCATTAAGCTTAATTGGAGTTTTTCTATTGATTTTTATGGGAGCAGGAGCAAGCCCTTAGTGTACTTCCTAATATATACAAGAATGTGCAAAATAATTGCCCAAAAAAAACCTAAGCAAACTTTAAGCCAAATATATTTTTCAATGTTGTGCTAAAGTTTATCAGTCCTTTGAAGTGTTATAAAAAGTAAACTAACAAATTGAATGGGTTGTTTACATACTTTACACCCTGCCAGCAGGAGAGATAAGACTTAACAAAGAGATATTGTATAAACTAAATATTAACAGAAAGTGTTCAGGGGGATAATGGATTGTGTTAAGTTATGTGCAGTTTAAGGCTCTTCTGAGATATGTAGTGTAGTTATTCTTTGTAACAGTGACAGAAAACCAGTTCTCAGTTAAACAGCATTACACAGACCTTCTTTGTTTTCTGTTTAGAATAGCTGAATTTCTGCAAGGTAAACACATTTTTGCTGAAAAACAGTAACACCTTTCTATCATCTTTAACATTTTTTATTTGGTTACTATTGATAGGCTGATTTTTATTGTGCAGATATATAGTTAACTTTCTCTCTTTTAATCTTCTCCTGTATGCTCTTGCAATTAATGCATTCTACATGTTAATACTGTAGCTTCCAATGTGCATACACTAAGAAGTTCCCTGAATTTGAATTCTTAGGAGGAAATGCTGTGTACTTTTTTGTACAGTTCCAAAATAATGGCTCACTGTGGCTGTGTTTACAGAGCGCTAAAATTCAGTTTACTTTGTTAGCCTTTCACCTTTGACAGTTATCAAATAAATTTTCATTAAAGTGTGCCTTAAATCTCATCTTGATGTTAGGTTAGTTGAATGTTTTAAATGAGCAGTGTTGTGACTAATTTTAACTGAGTTGAAAACCAGAGAGTTACAGTAATATGATTGTTTGGTATGTCCAATATGCCTCTTAACCTTGCAGCATGCTTGTTAGCTTTGCTGTAGATGGTTGTCTGTGGTCTGTTGCTTTGAACACACCAAAGGGAACTAGAAAGATTCTAATACAGTTTTGGCACTGATTCTCTTTTACCCTTTGGGCGAGTCACTCAGTTTCCTTCATCTGTGAAATGGGGATACTACTACTACTTACTTACCCAATTCACAAGGGTGTTGTGAAGATTAACTAGTGTTTGTAAAGGACTTCAAAGAAACATATATGGAAATTAATCCTCTCTAGGATTATTATGCATCTGATAATTCAAACTGAGTGCAAGGCTTTGCTTTCAGATGCTATCAGTTATAGATTATTTTTGCAAAACAAAGTAGAGAGACGTGAATAGGGAAGAAAAGGTAAATGAGCATGAATTCTAAACGTTTGTACTGACAAATATTTTAAATAAAACAGAAACTTAAGTTACATGTTTTCTTAATGTATCTGCATAGTAGCCCAAAGCAACTTGAAAGAGTTCTGTCTTTTTAAAAGACCCATGGAGAATGACTGCTTCATCTTAAATTATTTGACCTTGGTGCTGATTTGTTGATTTATGAACTTTATTTACCCACAGGACTGGAGAATTCTGTCGCAAGACAGAAATTACAGTATACCAGTCCTCTAGTTTGTTTCCTAGGTAACAAATATACTGCTCGGATTCCATAATGAGGCCCTTGGTTGGCTAGTTATTATGTACATTTTCTTGTTTAGTAAATCGGAGTCCTGAAATAAATAAATAAAGTCTTGTTTATATGACTGTTCCAAACACAAACTATCAAAAGGAAAATGGAAATGAAAAATGGAAGCCTTCTACCTTGTGGGAATTTATTGCATTCTATCCACAGTAATACATAGATATAAAGGGATGTTTCAATATGAATGAATGTTATAGACAGTTATACACTGGTCCTATTTGAAAAGTCTTTGGTGAAAAGAATAAATCTAAAAACTGTACTGCATTTTACTCAAGCTTGTGTACCTCTCTCAAGTCTGACATTACATTTGCAAGGCAATAAGTTATTTAGTATCCTCACTGTGCTGCTCTCATTGGCTATAATAAATGGTCCCTCATTTCCCAGGCCACCAGTTATCAAAATTCCATGTTTGCATTGCTGAACAGTTCTTTCCTTTATCCAGTCCTCTTTTCTGTTACTTTCCGCTGTGTCTGTTGTCTGGCACCCTTCCAGTGGAAACCTTTACAGGAGCAAAGGTTCTCATGTGAGTAGGAATTTTCAGGATTGGGCCCAACAACATTTTAGGTTTAATTCTGTGATCTTTCCCGATAGGAAATATTCACTCATTGCTTTTTCTTTCCTATGATATGAACTGAAGAGTTATTGTCTTAAAAATCTGTTTGATTTTTTTTTTAACCTACAGTTATAAATAACACCTAAACTGAAGGAAATGAGAGGGGGGAAAAACAGTCTCTCTCTACCCCCTCCCCCCCGTTTGTTTATGTCCTGCATTTGACAGCTCTTTTTATGTGCTCAGTTCCATTTTTAACCCTGCTGAATTAGTAAATCAGTGAGTTTCCCCTGTTGTCTGTGAGTCTTTCATACAGCAACAGGTGAGAGAAAAACATTTTTTAAAATAGGAACAATTGACTGTAAATCCACAAAGATGGGCAAGTGTAGTACCTGAAACCACTTTACAACTCATCTTTTAAATTGATTAGATTTCAAGTTGTTGATGTACTCTTCAATGATCAATACCATATATCAAAAGCTTTAATTATTTTCTACTCTCCCACTTTCCAGGTCCAACTTTAACCAGTAACTTCTTAGCAAAAGGCTGGGGCAACAGAAATCTACCAAAAACTGACTTTTGTGATGGTCTGATTCAAAATCCATGGAATTCTGCAGCAATTTTTGTTGATTTTTATTTTACTTGGATATGTTCTTACATTGTAATGCCAAGGAGAAGTAGAGTCAATTAGAAAATATTTATTAGTCAATTAAACGGAAATGCTTTCTCTGCTGCTGTGCAGCACCTGTTCCAGGAGCAGTTTTGAATTAGACCTGATGTGATTAACTGAATATTTTCAGTGTTGGATTAAAATGGTAGGGCAATTAAAAAGAAAAAGCAACAACTTTGATCATGTAACAAATTACTAATCTAAGCTGACATCACAACTAAAAATGAAAAAGTAATAAAAAAACTGTTTCAATTTGTAGCTTCATAATGACTTACACCTTCATCTTAAACTTGGAATCATTTTAAAGCACCAGTCCCACATGCTTTAGGGCATGTTGGCATGTAAACAAACAGCAGTAATTTTAAAAAAGATGATAATGTCAGGTACTGTCAATTTGACCATAGATTTAGGATGTTATTTTTTAAAAGGTCTGCAAATGCAAAAATTCATAGGCTACCACAACTGACAGCTGCCACCACTCGGCTAATAATTGTACATACTGCTAGTTAGTGAAACAAATACAATACGATATTTCAGTACAATCTTCCAACTTTTCTCTTCCACCTCTTATGTCTTGTCTTTCAGGCCCTGATTCTGCTAAGACCTATGCACATGCTTAACTTTATGAACGTGAGTAATCCCAATAATTTCAATATGGCTATTCACATGTGTAAAATTAAGCATGGAGGTTAATCTTTGCAAGATCAGGGACTTCGATTGTAAGCTCTTTTGGGTCGCATTTGTCATTTATTGTATATAGTATATATATGGCCTATCCTCGTTGATGCCTCCACGAACTACCGTAAATAACAACAAATATTGTCAGGAAATGGATTTTTTTTACATGTCCATAACCATTATTAAAAGCTTTGATTTATGATACATAAGGATAAGATTTTGTCACTGAGGTCACAGAGGTCATGGGTTCCGTGACTTTCAGAGACCTCCATGACATTTTCTACATCTTCAGCTCTGAGCCAGGGATGGTGGGGCCAGAGCTCCAATCTGCCACAGGGGGGCCTAGCGCTGTCATTCTCTCCTTCCTGCTCCCTTTCAGCCCTTAGTTATTTTTAGTAAAAGTCACAGACAGGTTACAGGCTTCCGTGAATTTTTGTTTATTGCCCACAACCCGTCCGTGACTTTTACTAAAAATAACGGAGACAAAATCTTAACCTTACTGATGTACTTTTATGGATTTAAACATCCTCGGCAGTGTCTGAAACCCAAATCCCTGTATCTTAGTCTCTTGCTAGTACATGAGAAACGGCCACTGAAACTGACTAGCTACAGTGTGAAAAAGCCAAACTGATCACTCTGTTTTGTCCAAACTGAGTCAAATAAACAAAGTATTCAAACAGCATAAATAGTGAAAATTAAATAGTTATTTAAAATTCTCCTAGTTTTTATGATCTCAGGAATTGTATTTCCAGAGGAGTGTGATTTCGTGGGTAGAGTAGCTAACTATGACTCAAGCGTCTGAGTTGTTTAAGTGATTTTTTTCACCGACTTGCGTGCGACCTTGGATGAGACACTTAGTGTATGTCCTCAGTACAGAGTAAACTCTAGTTACCCACACTCAAGTTGCTGTGTCTATGCTTGCACTGTATGCATCCATATGTGGTACTAAGGGTACATCTACACTTTTTGAGCTCAGGTGTGATTGCCAGCTGGAAGAGACATACTCTAGTGAACTCAGACTAAGCTAGCACGCTAAAAATAGATGAGTAGCCGCGGTGGCGCACATGGCGGAGGGGCTAGCTGGTATCCAAGTACATACCTAGGGTCTCAGAGGGAATCCTTCTTGGGGCAGTTAGCTGCTCCTCCTGCCACAGTGGCTACACCTCTATTTTTATTGCACTCGCTTAATCAAATGTAGCACAGGTATGTCTCCTTGAGTTGGAAATTACATCTCCAGCTCAAAGTGTAGCTGTACCCTAAGACTTTTGGGGTTGCATTGCAGTAAGCTGAGCTGCTCTATGAATTCTTTCCCTTTCTGGGCTCATGGAGGGAATTGTGGGAAAGCATTGGAGGACTAGCAGCCCTTGAGTGGAACTAGTCTGTGTCCACACTGCAGAGTTGCTAACAGCTTATGAGATGTGCTAACTCCAGTTTTAACCTAGATCAGGGTAATCAATTGTTTTTTGTCAAGGTCCACATTTCTTGGTCAAAGTATAGTCGAAGTCCAGCCTCCAGAGAAAATTAATACAATAATAATAATAATAAGTAAAAAATTTAATGGTCTGGTCAAAAGCATCTGGTGGTCTGTATTTGACCACAGTTCACCGATTGACTGCCTCGTTATATCCTTTGACAGGCCAGCCAACTTGAATTAAAAGCACCAATGCACTTGAGTTAAGACCTTTTGCATAGGACAGGACCCAAGTTAAAGGCAACACTAGTCTAGTTAACGTTGCAGGGATGACAAGCCCCAAGTATCTGACCCTGATTTCTCCTAGCTGTAAAACAGAATCATCATTGTCTATTTCTCAGGGATGTTGCAAGGAGTAATCTATTAATGTCTGTAAAGTGCTTGGAGTTCTGTGGAAGAGCAGTGCTATAGAAGTGCAGAGGAAATTAATTTTTATAACGTAACTTCTATTAACCTAACAATGTCCCTTTAATAAATGGAAACAGAGGCCTGGTCTACCCTACGCGTTTATACCGAATTCAGCAGCGTTAAACCGATTTTACGCAGCACCTGTCCACACAACGAAGCCCTTTATGTCGATATAAAGGGCTCTTAATATCGATATCTGTACTCCTCCCCAACGAGGGGAGTAGCGCTCAAATCGGTATTGCCATGTCAGATTAGGGTTAGTGTGGCCACAAATCGACGGTATTGGCCTCCGGGAGCTATCCCACAGTGCACCATTGTGACCGCTCTGGAAAGCCATCTGAACTCGGATGCACTGGCCAGGTAGACAGGAAAAGCCCCGTGAACTTTTGAATTTCATTTCCTGTTTGGCCAGCGTGGAGAGCTCATCAGCACAGGTGACCACGCAGAGCTCATCAGCACAAGTAACAATGCAGTCTCCTGAGAATCGAAAAAGAGCTCCAGCATGGACCGCATGGGAGGTACTGGATCTGATCGCTGTATGGGGAGAGGATTCCATGCTAACAGAACTCCATTCCAAAAGACGAAATGAAAAAACATTTGAAAAAATTTCCAAGGCCATGATGCAGAGAGGCCACCCCAGGGACTCAGTACAGTGCGGTGTGAAAGTTAAAGAGCTCAGACAAGCCTACCAGAAAACCAGAGAAGCAAACGGAAGGTCCGGGGCAGGGCCGAAAACATGCCGCTTCTACGCTGAGCTGCATGCAATTCTAGGGGGGTCCGCCACCACTACCCCACCCCTGTCCGTGGATTCCGAGGTGGGGGTGGTAATCGCAGCCATGGCTGAGGATTCTGCAGACGGGGAAGATGAGGAGGACGAGGTTGTAGAGAGCACACAGCACTCCGTTCTCCCCAACAGCCAGGAGCTTTTTCTCACCCTGACGGAATTGCCCTCCCAAGCAACTATCCCAGACAATGAAGCCATGGAAGGGACCTCTGGTGAGTGTACCTTGTAAATATAAGACATGGTTTAAAAGCAAGCGTTTTTTAATGATTATTTTGCCCTGAGGACTTGGGATGCATTACTGGAAAAGTCTGTTAACATGTTTGGGGATGGAGCGGAAATCCTCCAGGGACATCTCCATGAAGCTCTCCTGGAGGTACTCCAAAAGCCTTTGCAGAAGGTTTCTGGGCAGTGCTGCTTTATTCTGTCCTCCATGGTAGGACACTTGACCACGCCATGCATGTAGCGAGTAATCTGGTATCATTGCATGACAAAGCCTAGCTGTGTATGGTCCCGGTGATTGCTGGCATTCAAGCAACATCCGTTCTTTATCTCGCTGTGTTATCCTCAAGAGAGTGATATCGTTCATGGTAACCTGGTTGAAATTCAGGAATTTAAGTAAGGGGACAGAGATGGCCATTTCTACTGGGCTGTTTCCCTGTTGCTTAAAAGAAATCCTTCCCTGCAGGTAGCCAAGCGGGGGGAAGGGGGGGGGCGATTGGCGCTGAGCTTTTCCGCATTTGGCTAGCAGAGATCTTTCCTGCTACCAGCCACGTGGTTGGGGCGGGGTGGGAGAAAGGGAGGTGTTTAGCAGTGATCTTTCATGATACCAGCCACGGGGTGGATTCTGCTGCTGCACGTTAACAGGAAAGAAGCAGCACTCAACGGGCTTTGCTTGCTGTTTGGGAAAGGAGTGCGCTGGATAGATGAAGGCTGCAGAAGACGAAAGACAATGGCTTACCATGGCCGCAGGCAAGCAGAATTCTGATGCCCGGACCTGCGTGTGTGATCTGTAACACCAAAGCCGTAGGCACTCAATATTAAGATGCAAAATGCGACCTTGTAGTGAAAACACATGTGCTTTGTAAGGTGAATAGTGTTGTTCACCGTGAAAGAGTATGACCATTGTTCTCTAAAATGTATCTTTTTAAATACGTCTCTCCCTTTTTTCCCTCCCTCATGCAGCTGCAAATTTTTCAAGCATCCCTACTCCGTCCCGAAGGCTATCTCAGATAAGGCGTCGGGAAAGAAAAAAACATGAGAAGAAATGTTTTCGGAAATCATGGAAGTGACCCACAATGAAAGGGCGCATCTGAATGAGTGGAAGGATGTGGTAGCAAAGTACAGGAAAGATGCCAGTGACTGTGAGGACAGAAGGGACCAACGTGAGGATAGGAGGGATGAACGTGAGGACAGGAGAGATGCTCGAGATGAGAGGTGGCGGCAGAAAGATCAGCGGTGGCGGGATGCAACTCTGGGGCTGCTGCGGGATCAAACTGACATGCTCCGGCGTATGGTGGAGCTTCAGGAACGGCAGCAGGATCACAGAGTGCCGCTGCAGCCCCTGTATAACCACCCTCCCCCCTCATCATGTTCCTTAGCCTCCTCACCTGCCAGACGACTAAGAACTCATGGGGGTAGGCTCCGTGCACCCGCCTACTCCACCCCAGTGGACAGCCCAACCAAAAGGCTCTCATTATTATGAAATTATGAAATTTTTATAGTGGCCTTTTACTTCCCTACTATTCTCCTCCGAAACCCCACCCAGGCTACCTTGTCAGTTCTCTCCCTCTTTTTATAATTAAGTAACAAAGAATACATGATTTTTAAATGAGAGTAACTTTATTTCCTTAGAAAACAAGCTGTGATCGAAGGGGTGGTGGCTTACAGTGAATGAGTCAATCAAGGGGGGGGGTTTCATCAAGGAGAAAGAAACGCAACAGTCAGACTGTACCCTGGCCAGTGATGAAACTGGTTTTCAAAGCTTCTCTAATGCGCACCGCTTCCTGGTGTGCTCTTCTAATCACCCTGGTGTCTGGCTGTGCGTAATCAGCGGCCAGGTGATTTGCCTCAGCCTCCCACCCTGCTATAAAGGTCTCCCCCTTACTCTCACAGAGATTGTGGAGCACACAGCAAGCAGCAATAACAAAGGGGACATTGGTTTGGCTGAGGTCTGAGCGAGTCAATAATGTGCGCCAGCGCGCCTTTAAACGCCCAAATGCACATTCTACCACCATTCTGCATTTGCTCGGCCTGTAGTTGAACAGCTCCTGACCACTGTCCAGGCTGCCTGTGTATGGCTTCATGAGCCATGGCATCAAGGGGTAGGCTGGGTCCCTCAGGATAGCGACAGGCATTTCAACATCCCCAACTGTTATTTTCTGGTCTGGGAAGTAATTCCCTTGCTGCAGCCGTTTAAACAGAGTAGTATTGCTGAAGACGCGAGCATCATGAACCCTTCCCGCCATCCCACGTGGATGTTGGTGAAACGTCCCTTGTGATCCACCAGTGCTTGCAGCACCATTGAAAAGTACCCCTTGCGGTTTATGTAGTGGGTGCCCTGGTGCTCTGGTGCCAAGATAGGGATATGGGTTCCATCTATTGCCCCACCATAGTTAGGGAATCCCATTGCAGCAAAGCCATCCACTATGACCTGCACATTTCCCAGAGTCACTACCTTTCATAGCAGCAGCTTAGTGATTGCTTTGGCTACTTGCATCACAGCAGCCCCCACAGTAGATTTGCCCACTCCAAATTGATTCCTGACTGACTGGTAGCTGTCTGGCGTTGGAAGCTTCCAGAGGGCTATTGCCACTCGCTTCTCAACTGCGAGGGCTGCTCTCATCTTGGTATTCTGTCACTTCAGGGCAGGAGAAAGCAAGTCACAAAGTTCCATGAAAGTGCCCTTCTGCATGCGAAAGTTTCGCAGCCACTGGGAATTGTCCCACACCTGCAAAACTATGTGGTCCCACCAGTCTGTGCTTGTTTCCCGGGCCCAAAATTGGCGTTCAATGGCTAGAACCTGCCCCATTACCAGCAGGATCTCCAAAGCGCAGGGGCCCGCAGTTTGACAGAATTCTGTGTCCATGTCCTCATCACTCTCGTTGCCGCGCTGCCGTAGCCGCCGTCTCCTCGCCTGGCTTTGCAGGTCCCAGTTCAGCATTGAGTGCACGAGAATGCGCGAGGTTTTTAAAACATCCATGATTGCTATCTTGAGCTGAGCAGGGTCCATGCTTGCTGTGCTATGGCGTCTGCACAGTTCACCCAGGAAAAAAGGCGTGAAACGGTTGGCTGCTGCTGCTTTCACGGAGGGAGGGGTGAGGCTGTACCCAGAAGCACCCACGACAATGTTTTTTGCCCCATCAGGCACTGGGATCTCAACCCAGAATTCCAATGGGCGGGAGAGACTGCGGGAACTATGGGATAGCTACCCACAGTGCAACGCTCCGGAAATTGACGCTAGCCTCGGTACATGGACGCACACCGCCGAATTAATGTGCTTAGTGTGGCCACGTGCACTCGACTTCATACAATCTGTTTTACAAAAGCGGTTTATGTAAAATCGGAATAATCCTGTAGTGTAGACGTACCCAGAGGTGCTGGGCTGGGAAGCCAAAAGTGGCTGTAAAAGTTATGGGAAAGCACCACATTATTTTCTGGAAAACAATTTATACTCCTGTTCTTTAAATTCTTTGCTATTGCAGCAAATATATAAATGGCACGTCTGCATTTGTGTTCTCCGCCTGCTCTCATTGGTGGCCTGTGTAGTTTTTTCTTGGACATGTCTTCAGCTTTATCCCTATGAGATATGCCACTGATACTAGTCCCCCTCCAAAGATGGTCTCTGGGTGCCAGTTCAGGAAAGTATGTAAGCAGTACTTAAGTCCATCCTTACTCAGAAGAGTCCTTAAGCACATGTTTAAAGCTAACCACATGTGCAAAGTTAAGCGTGTTAAAGTGATGTCTATGGGACTTAAGAATGTGTTTAAGTGCTGTTCTGAATAGGGAGGTTTAGATGAAATGACTATAAGCTAGGTGCATAGATAGTCTCACCTTTGCTCAGAGAGTAAATGTGGAAAATTTCAGTCCAAAAGGCAAATATTTGGGGTAAAATGTGAAAAAAGTGGGATACAATTGATATTCTTTTATAACCTTACCTATAGCAGCTGTAGCCTGTACCTGCTATACATCCTAACATCTTTTTCCCATAGATCTTCTGAGTTTTCACTGAATTTAATTTATTTGCATTAACACTTTGAAGGGATACTATTCAACTCTTTGTTTTAATTTCATCTCATCCTAGTATAAAATGCACTTGTATTCTGTCAAGTATCAGAGGGGTAGCCGTGTTAGTCTGGTTCTGTAGAAGCAGCAAAGAATCCTGTGGCACCTTATAGACTAACATCTGTTAGTCTATAAGGTGCCACAGGATTCTTTGCTGCTTGTATGCTGTGTGTGCTTCCTCATGGCGGTCTGAAATTTAACATACAGACTGGATTTGAAAAATCCCATGTAATTTTTGAACTTGTGCAGTTTTAGAGACAGCTATGAGGTGTCCATGACATGGAATGATTCTGTAGACTTTCTTTATGCTCACTTCGCTGGAATGGGTAATGTGCCTGTAATTGGGTCGGAATTTGAATTGGACTTATTATAGGGCAAAATGGAAGGTGACCCAGCTTTTCCTCATAGATACAAACTTTGAGGCTTGCAGAGACCCTGGGTCTGCCTAGACTAGAGTGGGAGTGTGTAGGTTCCAGCTTGAGGAGACATATCCGCACTAGCTCTGATTGAGCTGGTGCACTAAAAATAGAAATGTAGCCATAGAGGCAGGGGTTAGCTGCCTGAGTATGATCCCATTCTGAGTATGGCTGGCTGTCCCAACTATGATCCCCTCCTGCTGCTTGAGCTGTCATGGCTACACTTAGCTTGATCTGAGCTAGTGTGGGTGAGTCTCCTCCATCTGGAATTTATATCTTCCAGCTCTGCACACTTGGCTGCCTGAAATGGAGCTGGCTCCATTCATTGGCATCTAATGTAATCTTTTGCCACAAGGAGAGACAGCTCAGTAGCGTGAGAAGCATCAGTGCCTAGTGGACTGACCACAAGAGACTCTTCTGTTTTAATTCCAGCTCTGACATTTACTTCCTTTGTGGCATTGGTCAAATCACTTATGTTTTGTGACTTAATTTCTGTCTCTGTAAAATGGAGATAATGATAATTATAATGCACACTTATTATACCCACCCAACAGGGATTTTGTGTTGGTGAATCAGTTAACGTTTCCAAAATGCAATATAAAAATTAAGTTTTGCCAACACATGAAGCCTGGGGAAGACATGGGAGAGAGATGTGGAAACAGAAGTGGCAGAGAAATGGCACTCTGGAGCAAAGAACATGGAAAATGTAATTGGTACACTTTTGTTTTCTTCCAAGAGACCTGCATGCGAGTTTGTCCCAGGATGGTAGAGAAATGTGTTAGTGAAAATTAGCTGACACCCCTCTAATCAGGAACTTTTCATAGTTGTTACACGGAGTGTGCTTTTTGATCCAGGACTGACTATTGCTCATTCCATACCTCACACCTATATGTTTTGGGGGGCAGTGGAATTCTAAATTTGGTGGTGGAGGGCAAGAGGCAGAATGGGAGAGAAAACAATTCTCTGCACAGTTCTGATTGATTGCTGTTGAACTCGCTTGAATACGAGTAATTTTACCAGATGACTCGTATTCAGCATAGGGAAATATGGTCACCCTAAATAGAGCAGAATCTCCTCAGATTTCTCTTATCTGCATAGGGCATGAATGTCTTGAATGTCTTCTTTTGACTCTATATGGCAGCTTTACGTGAATAAAATCTCCTGTTTCAAACTTTTGAGGTTTAGCCTCTGGCTTATGATCTGCTTCCAGTTTGTATTTCTCTTGTTTGTTCTTAACACATTCATGAATAGTTTCATTGGAAGGTTTGGTTGAAAAAGAGAATGTGTAAGCCCTTGACAGGTAGTAAGTTGTGCATTGGCCTTGCATCCTCTTAACAGTTCAAAGGATGATACTCTTGTTGTTGAGTGTGGAGTGGTCCTGTAAGCAAACAGTGTTTTGCGTAAAGCTTTCTATGGTTTGTTCATTCTCATTGACTCTCAGTGGTATAAAAAAAACTGTTTGTGCTCAGTACCATTGCTACTCAGGTAGTGTTGCTTTTCAGCAGAGGTCAATTGCATTCCATTGTCAGATACCAGTTCCTTGGGAAACCTTCGTGAGTGAAGACTAATGACAGGAACTGTATCATTAATTCAGTGGCAACCTTTCCAGTGAATGTAACTTCCTACCACTTTGAATGATAGTCTACCATAACTATGACAAACCTTTGCGTAACAGACTGATCTTCTTCAAATGATCCCATTATATCGAGAACCATTTTCTTTCATGGACAGTTGGGATAGTCAACTGGTGTGAGAGGGATGCTGAAGGTTTTCCATGACTTATAACTACTTGCACAAGCCATGCAATTCTTGATTATTTCCTCAACCTGCTTGTCCATTCCTGGACATTAGAAGTCTTGTCACAGTTGTCTTTCAGTTAGACTCCTCCTGAGATGTCCTTCATGTGCCAGGTGGATCAATCATTCTCTCAGACACATAGGCACAACAAGATGGCCAATTCTCAAAATGCATTAATTGACAAGGACAGTTCTTGTGATACATGTTTATATGGTTGCAAGTGTTCTGTCATCCTCATCTTATAAGGCCGCCCATTGAATGTATAAGTCTTTAGGACCTGAAGTACCTTGTCTTCTCTCATGGCTGTTGCTCACTCTGATTCTGTGATCACTCCTTGAGTTGCAGCAGAGATCTGTGCAAAGATGATCTCTTCATCACTGTTCACAATTGAACCCTCATGATAAGATATGAGCAGGCCAGGCAGACGGTCTTCAGTGATGTTCTTGGTACCTGCAAGATACACTGTCTGGAAATCAAAGTCCACTAGTTTGGTGGCCCACTTGACAATTCTTGGTGCTGCTCATCCAGAGCCTCACGTAGTGAAGAAAACTGAAAGAGGTTTGATCAGATCTTAAGATAAATCTCCTATCCCATGGGTAAGTTCTGAACATTCTTACTGCCCAGAAACATGCGAGAGCTTCTTCTCAATGACAGAATAGGAGTTTTCTGGATCAGTCAGGGCTCTGGAGGCAAATGCAATAGTGACTTCTTGTCCATTTTTTTTAGCTGAGTCAAGACAGCACCATAGTCTCAAGCATCTGTTGTGACAATTGTTTGCTTCTCAGAATCAAAAGGGCTAAGAGCCAGGCTGGTGGAAATTGCATGTTTTATCTCATTAAAGCTGTTCTTGCACACTTCATCTCATTCAATGCTCACATCCTTTTTTAGGTGATGACTCAAAGGAACTACTTTTATAGTAAATTGTTGTAAAAACATAAAGTAATATTCACGCAATCCCAAGAAGGATTGAAATTAGTTCTTGTTGTCAGGCTCTGGTGAATCCTGAATGGCTTTCACCAGGTCTTCTTTTGGTTGTATGCCATTCTGAGAGAATGCGTGTACTAGATATGTCAGATTGTACAGAATTGCCATTTCTTGTTGCTATTGGTAAGTCCATGTAGCCAAAGTTTTTCTAGAACCTATTTTAGGATGACATCATGTTTGGATACATTTTTGCCATACACTAGAATGACAAGGTGGGTGAGGTAATATCCAGCTTTTCTTTTATTGTTCTGAAGAAGAGCTCTGTGTAGCTTGAAAGCTTGTCTCTTGCACCAACAGAAGTTGGTCCAATAAAAGATATTACCTCACCCACCTTGTCTCTCTAATATCCTGGGACCAACAGAGCTACAACAACACTGTATATAAACTAGAATGTCATCTTGAAAGTAAGTAACGCCCCTTGTCTCTCCAAAGATCCCATGCATCATTCTCTGGAATACGGATGCTGCAGAGACTATCCCAAATGGCATCCGCTTGAATTGGAACAAACCTTCTGGAGTGATGAAAGCTGTGTACTTGCGGGATTCTTCCATTAAGGGGATCTGGAGGTAAGCGGTGGGTAAATCAAGGGTTGTAAAGACTCTTGCCTCCTTCAAGGTGAGCAGCATTTTGTTGATGTTGGGTAGAGGATGGCAATCCACAACATGTTGGAATTTAGTGCTCTCAAGTCCACACACATGCAGATAGCACTATTAGCCTTCTTGGCAACAATGACGGGAGAAATTCATTCTGATGACTCAACTGGTTCAATGATCTCTGCTTTGCATAGTTTCAGAATCTCCCCATTGAGAGGTTGTCTCAATGCAATTGGTATGTTTACACTTTATGCTAGACAGGCACCACTTTGTTTTGTAGCTGGATCTTGTGCTTTGAACTTTTTTGCTACACCTGTGGTATCAGTGAAAACTTCTGGAAAGTTGGAGACAATTCCTGGCTGTAGCCTATCCTCAGTCTGAGGACAGGTTCTATACTATTCAGATCTAATGTCATCTGAAGATCCCTTTGATGATTCTTTCCTAAACTAGAAATTGCCTTTTGGACTACGTAGATTTTCCCTCGGGTATTATGGCCTTTGTACTTGAGAGCAGCTGCAAAAAAGACCATTGGTGGGGTTGGGAGATGCACCATACCCTCTGGGGTATTTCTCTGGAGGATGCAACTCAGTTAGGAGTTGAAAAATAGCACAGTTTAGAGGTGGCTGGGAATTATAGTGTAAGCAGAACCAGAATGCACTAATGTACTCTTCTCGGGGCCATTGACTCGCACTTGGTAGTGTGGTGATCTCTCACATTCCAAACACCATCAGGATTCAGTTCACCATCATCCTCATGTGTGAAGACTCCAGATGCAACACTGCTGGCAGGCTTATTAACTTTAGCAAACTTTGTTGCAGTTCTTGCATACTGATTTCTTAGCAGGGCATCCTTGAAAGTCTGCCTTATGACCTGTGCACCGCTTCTGTAGCTTTGGTAGCAATGTGGTGTGTGGGAGGCAAACGTGGATGTAGACTTAGGTATGTTGCAGGTTGCAGTCTTGTACTGGAATACATTAACCTCTGCAGGCAGGAAGACATCTGGTGTCATGGAAAGTGACTTAAAACAGTGGATGGCATTTTCCATTCATCAGGTGGTTTCTCCAAGGTAAGTCCTTTTGTCATGAGGAATCATTCACAAATCTGAAAACTGGTCATCCTCATGACAATTTGATTTCTGATAATTTCATCTGGGAAACTGGCAAAATTCACAGATTGCACTGAACTCACATAATATAGTGACGTAGTGGTTGACGGGTTCGTGAGGCATCGGAATAGAACTTGACGCGTTTGGCAACAGCATTTAATAGAGAATTTAAATGATCATCCGGGCTTGGAGAGCAGCATCGTATGGATCTTGTCATATCTTGCGGCAAATCAGTAATGGGAGGCAGATGCCTGAAGATTCACTGCCCTTCAGGACCAAGGCATTGAAACAGTAAGGCTTTCCACTTCTCTGGGGTGTAAGTAGAAGGTTTCATAGCAAGCGTACACTTGCTGACGTAAGACTTCTGGGTGAAGTTGTTCCCGTGGGAGTGGAGGATCTCTTGGGGTTGGCATGAAGAACAGCAGAAGCGGAACTTGTGCCATGGTAATAAGTGTGGAAGCAAGTTGGGGTAGTCAGAACTGCAGAGGAATGTCCTGGCTGGGAAAAGGGAGCCCTATGAAAAAATAGGCACGGCCCCTTTAAATTTCTCTTCTCAGCAAGCAGAATTTGCAGATAGCAGCAGCTTTAGGCCCGTGGAGTTTTCCTGGGAGCAGCAACAGGAGATCACAGCAACAGGAATCATGAGGCACTTGGTTAAGTTAGATTTCTGTTTCTCTGTGGTTCTTTTGTGCTTGTTGCCAGTTAGTTCTGTACCTGGACCCCTTTTGAAGAAGACTTGGGAAGCTTTATAATCGCAAAGGCAAAGTTTATTCTCCCCTCACTCTTTCACAGAGCTCACTTTCTTTCTTTCCTTCTCCTCTCTCTCCTCCTCCTTCCCCGATGCATCCCGGGAATTCTTCTGTTGACCTAGCTACCACCTCTTGGTAAGGTGAATTACTTACGCCAACAGGAAAATGCCTCTCTTTGGCATAGGAAGTGTCTACTGAAGCTGTAGCACTGCAGCTGTACTGTTTGTAGTGGTTTAAGAGTGGGCATGCTCTACGTTGCCAGATGAATTCTTCCATCAGCCTAGCTGCTTCCTCTCGAGGAAGTGAATTTACTTCAGTGACGGAAAAAACCTCTTCTATCACAGTAGCAAGTGGCTACACTATAGCCTTACAGCAGCATAGCTGCAGTGCCCCTGCTGTGCCATTGTAGTGCTGGTAGTGTAGACAGACCCTAACTCTCCATGCAGACACCATTGCAGCGTGCTGAAAGTCGCAGAGTGCAGTAAGCTAGTGCGCTGTAGATTCACCTGGCTTGCCACACGCTAACTCGCTGCATAGGCAAGCTTTCAGTATCAATTAACATAATCAGGCTCTGGTGACAAATTCAACTCTAAGATTTACATACACAAATTCAGACACCCTACAACCTCATGCAGCTCTCTCATTTAATTGTATAAAAATATTAGTAATTTTTTATTCTACCAGACCCCTCCCCCCTCCGTCCACACAGCTTCCCTTCCCAGAGTAATATTCCTAAGAATTTTATTAATGGTACATGTTCAGATTTTACTACCGTTGAAATTTATACTATACATTTAATGAACAACATACACATCCCCCAAATATATCCAACACCATATATCGATTTAACAACCAAATTAAAGTTTGTTAAAATTAAAGAGGTTAAAGTTTTGTTGAATGGATTGTGTAAATCTATTGGGATGATAATGACAGACTAAAGATTATATGCCTGTGGGGAACTGGCTGGATAGCTTAGATGTATGATTCTTGATTTCCAATGTAAAAGTACTACTTAGATTTTTTTCTCTATTTGCTTCTGTTTTCCCTCCCATCTCTACCCCATAAATCAGTTTAATTGACTTGGCTATCTGTAAATGCACTATGGGTTCAATCCTACAACGTGCTGAGCATGCTGGCTCCAGTCCAGCAAAGCACTTAAGGACATGCTTAACTTTAAGTGTGTGAGTAGTCCTACTGAAGTCAGTAGTGTATATGTGGTAGAACTGGTCAAACTATATTAGTGAACAATGTTCCCAGGGAATTATTTTTCCTGTCAATTGCCAAATTATCTGTGAATATATACACTTTTTTTTCATTCTTCTGTTTGCTCCCGTGTCTAATTAATCTGCTCTGAAATGCAGAGCACTCTGATCACGCTCTGGGGGAGTAAGGCAGGCCTTGGTAGTGGTGCAGCCACAAAAAGCTATTTGGCACATAAAAAATAGACTTTACAGTTCTTTTGAAATGAAGGAATATTCATTACATTGAGCCTTGCAATTAAGTTATATTTTGAAGCTGCTCTGCATGATAGTAGAACATTGTTGGAATATAGAAATAGACAATTTTGTATGGAAGATGGCTATTCAACAGGGCATTAATTTAAAAGAAACATTCCACACTTTAATTGAGCACTTTTAAATACACTGCATCTGCTTTAATAGACTGCTCTCACTGTATGCATATGTACAATCTCATAAAGATGGATAAAAATTGTTTCAGTCTAGCTGGGAACCTAGGAGAAATAGCAGCTTAGAGCCATATAGCTATGCATTATTAAACATTGGAAATTTGTTTTGTTTTTGTGTTAACATCCAATACTTTCCTGTTGGCTAGTTAACCCCATAAAGCTAAGTGACCTGGTTTTCAATCAGACACTGAAAACTATTTTTCTCATGTATACTGTCCGCTTAGCTACTAATTAAATTGTGCTGCTTTGTTAGATTAGCTCTTGGTTTTTACAGGCCATTTAACTCTTGAAAAAGTATTTAAATAGGGTAGTACAATGAGGATTAAAATGAGAGAAATAAAAACCAGGTATGTTTGCTGATTGATTGTTATAAACTCTACCAGAATTCTTTGCTTTCTATTTATTTAAAAAATGTAAAATGTTTTATAAGGACACAGAACTTGTCCTACTGGATCAGCCAATTTATTTATCTACTCAGGCTCCCTGCCTGAAGCAGAAGCCAACACTCAATGCTTCAGTGGACACTTCTCTCCTCACTCCAGTAATTTGCTTATGGCCAAATCCCAGTGCTAGTTCCCTGCCCATGTATCTGAACTGGGCACCGGGTAGATGTACAGGGAGAACACACTTATTATTTAGATTTGTGGAGGTTTGGCTATGGATTTTAGTACATTAGTATTAATTATTGTTAGTGCCGTGACTTTATGGGCATAAAAAAGTTGCAAAGGTGAATACAACATTTATACAAAAAAAATCTAGCTGCACCATGTCTTTGAGTAGCCTGTAAAATTTATAAATTCCGCAGGTTGACAGTACTGTACACTGCTTACAGCAGGGTTTTCTTTTCTTTGTTCTGAATGTGCTAATCTCTTGTTCTGGTGTTGTGGGGCAGCGTGAGTTGCAGGCCTGATGTTTTTTCACTGTCCTATTTAACACTTTGACTACTTTAGTCAAGTCCTCTCTAAATCTTCTCCTTTCTAGTCTAAATAGCCATAGAGTATTGCCATTCCTCTAACCATCATTCTTCCTGCCCTTTGGGTCTTTTTAGTTTCCTCAGTATCTCTTAAAGGCAAATATTGTGGGTGTTGTTTTTTTTTTTAAGTAAAACTTTCCATTTGCATGGCGTGAGATGCACCTTGATTCAATTTAATAATATTATATTTCCTATCTTAACTGCTCATGTGCACTGGGCGGACGGCTTCACTGAGCCTGTCTAAATTGGCCCTCCAGACTTTTTCTGTAGAGGATCCTGCATGTTGAGATGACCAACTCGCATTCCTCCTCCAAGTCATTAATCAACACGGAGCCAGTCATATGGTATGATCATGAAGGGGGCCATCTACTAGTGCATCACATGCCTCCTGTGCGGAAAGGGGTGTCAGCTCTCTCTGCAGCAGAGTTCCTCTTTGTCCTTGGGCCTATTGAAGAGGGAGGGGGTTTGTGGCACATGCATCATCCTAACTCCAATGTTATAGAGAATTCCCCCACCCAGTGAATACAGTCCTGGCCTGTATTAACTTTCTGTACCCTTCCCCACTCCCAGTGAGGGAATGACCTCTGAGGAGAGTGCCTGGGGCAGCCTCGAGATGTGTGAGGAAGCCCTGGCACTACAGAGAGCACAGGGCTTCCACGTGGCTTCCTGCTGTTCCGCCAGAATTTGTGGAAATTATGGGCCAGCCCTATGGGGGTGGGAGTGGAGGAGGAGGAAACTCTGCCCCATGATACAATGGTAGGGGAGAAATCTTTTGAGAGAGACCTTGTGAGATGAGCACTTGGGGCCTTAATATCCAATACCATCCCAATACCATTCAGGGACTTTCCACTGTTAACGTGCACAGGCCTCTCCATGATGAGGAGGAGTTGTTCATCTTTACCCTTTGGTCTGTCTGTGGTAACCATGGCATAAAACCATGTACTAGGGCAGGGGTGGGCAAACCTTTTGGCCCGAGGGCCATAACTGGGTGGGGAAATTGCATGCAGGGCCTTGAATGTAGGGCTGGGGCAGGGGGTTGGGGTGCAGGGTGCGGGAGAGGGTGTGGGGTGCAGGAAGAGACTCAGGGCAGGAGGTTGGAGTGCAGAAGGGGTGTGGGGTGCAGCAGGGGGTTGGGGTGTAGCAGGGGGTTCAGGGCAGGGAGTTGGGATGCAGGGTGCAAGAGGGGTTCGGGGTGCAGGCTCTGGCCTGATGCCGCTTACCTGGAGTAGCTTTGGGGTGGCAGCGGTGCACACTGGGGCCAGGGCAGGCCCCCTGCCTGCCCTGGCCCCGCGCTGCTCCTGGAAATGGCCGACACCATGTCCCTGCGGCCCCTGGGGTGGGGGGCAGAGGGCTCTGCGTGCTGCCCTCGCCTGTGGGTACCTTCCCCGAAGCTCCCATGGGCCACAGTTCCCCGTTCCCAGCCAATGAGAGCTGCAGGAGGTGGTGCGTGCAGGCGAGGGCAGTGCGTGGAGCCCTCTACCCTTCCCCCAGGGGCCGTATGGACGTGGTGCCGGCCGCTTCCAGGAGTGGCATGGGGCCACGGTGCCACGCAGGTGGCAGTCCCGTGGGCCAGATCCAAAGCCCTGAGGGGCCGGATCTGGCATGCAGGTCATAGTTTGCCCACCCCTGTACTAGGGGGTTCCATATTCTTACATGGCTCTTTATCTACTACTGTTATGGATGGGAAAACATGATTGTGGAACTGCATTTTAGCCTAGGTTAAGCCCAGGTTCGTAATGCACTTCTAGAAATGTTTTCTCCATGCAGACTGGACATAGGAGAAGAGTTAGAACTCACTCACTCCTAACGAGTGGAGAGCATCACATACTAGCATGGTCCTTATAGTGTGGACAGGTCCTCTGTTCCCATCACTTAAAACAATTTTAATTCATAAAGTTGAACCTTTTCTGTATTTTCCCTCATAATCTCTTTATAAAAAATCTTATTAAAAGCTAAAAGACCAAGTGGCTCACCTTCATCCATTTTATCCACCTTTAGCTACGTTTATTAACTGTTTCTAAGATCTCATTAGAGACTAACAACTTTCCCTTTCACAAGCCACTCAGGTTTGACCATATCAGGTTATGTTTGTTCAAGTGTTGCACAATTCTGTCCTTAATTATCCTCTCAGTCAGTGGAATAATATACCGTATATTCTGAAAGCTAATATGTGTATATCACTTTCTCTGTGTTTACAATTATACTGTAAGGAGTTTAGTAGGATGTCAGCATAAGATTTCTGCTGATATGACATCTTATTTGAACAACAATGTCTTGTTTTGGTAGGTTTCTGGGGATTGACAAAAGAAAACAACGTTACCATTTTTCACATGGTTTGACCCATTCGGTTGTTTAGTGGAAAGTATTTGAGTAGGTGGCAAATGAAATTGTTTTTACATTTTCAAGACACTTAAGATGGAAAATAGAAAAGACAGCACTAGATAAACATGCTGCATATATAATAATATTACTGCCAAGGAAATTTAATTCAGTCCTCAGTGATGGGTTTGGGCAGATGTGTTGCACTGAGTTAGAGATAAGGTAATGCATGTGGTGCGGTCTCAAGTAACGAGGAACAGAATGAAATTGATATTTTGCATTCGTCGTGTATTATTTATTGTATCTGATATAAGCGTACAGCAGATACCTGATACTGCCACCATCTGCATGATATCAGATACTCTCTGTCTATATGGCAGGGAGGAATGGGGGCTATTTTAACTTCCTGCAATAGCTGATGCAGACAAAATTAAATTGACTTAAAAACTTCTACTGTTGCATTAGTGCATGTTTGGATTAGTTATTGTTTCTCTGAGAAATGCTATAATTTAAAATCAGTGTTTCTACTTGGAGTTAAAAAGTTAGTCCCTAGTAAACACAGTGCTGTCCTTCAGGGGCTGATGGTATTAAAAAAATCAGCAATTATGATTAACCCTACAATAACAAACCAGAATTCATGTACGAAAAAAGGAGGAAAATATCTGCAAGAAGATGTTTCAATTTCAAGCTATTTTGACATTACCGTACCTGGACTTAAATGGGTCTTATATGTCTTCCGTCATTGTAGTATAGGCATGCATCACATATATTAATGTGTTTATCCTCACAAAAAGAACAGGAGTACTTGTGGCACCTTAGAGACTAACAAATTTATTTGAGCATAAGCTTTCGTGGGCTACAGCCCACTTCATCAGATGCATAGAATGGAACATATAGTAAGGAGTGATATATACATACAGAACATGAAAATTGGAAGTAGCCATACCAACTGTAAGAGGCTAATTAATTAAGATGAGCTATTATCAGCAGGAGAAAAAACAACTTTTGTAGTGATAATCAAGATGGCCCATTTCAGACAGTTGACAAGAGCTGTGAGGATACTTAACATGGGGAAATAGATTCAATCTGTGTAATGACTCAGCCATTCCTAGTCTCTGTTCAAGCCTAAGTTAATGGTGTCTAGTTTGCATATTAATTCAAGTTCAGCAGTTTCTCATTGGAGTCTGTTTTTGAAGCTTTTCTGTTGCAAAATTGCCACCTTCAAGTCTGTTACTGAGTGATCAGAGAGGTTGAAGTGTTCTCCTGCTGGTTCTTGAATGTTATGATTCCTGATGTCAGATTTGTGTCCATTTATTCTTTTGCGTAGTGACTGTCCAGTTTGGCCAATGTAATGGCAGAGGGGCATTGCTGGCACATGATGGCATATATCACATTAGTAGATGTGCAGGTGAATGAGCCCCTGATGGCATGGCTGATGTGATTAGGTCCTATGATGGTGTCACTTGAATAGATATGTGGACAAAGTTGGCATTGGACTTTGTTGCAAGGATAGGTTCCTGGGTTAGTGTTTTTGTTGTGTGGTGTCTGGTGGCTGGTGAGTACTTGCTTCAGGTTGGGGGGCTGTCTGTAAGCAAGGACTAGTCTGTCTCCCAAGATCTGTGAGAGTGAGGGATCATCTTTCAGGATAGGGTGTAGATCTCTGATGATGCGCTGGAGAGGTTTTAGTTGGGGGCTGAAGGTGACGGCTAGTGGCGTTCTGTTGTTTTCTTTGTTGGGCCTGTCCTGTAATAGGTGGCTTCTGGGTACTCTTCTGGCTCTGTCAATCTGTTTCTTCACTTCCCCAGGTGGGTATTGTAGTTTTAAGAATGCTTGATGGAGATCTTGTAGATGTTTGTCTCTGTCTGAGGGATTGGAACAAATGTGGTTGTATCTTAGAGCTTGGCTGTAGACAATGGATCGTGTGGTGTGTTCTGGATGGAAGCTGGAGGCATGTAGGTAAGTATTGTGGTCAGTAGGTTTCCGACATAGGATGGTGTTTATGTGACCATCACTTATTAGCACAGTAGTGTCCAGGAAATGGACTGCTTGTGTGGATTGTTCTACCCTGAAGTTGATGGTGGGATGGAAATTATTGAAATCATAGTGGAATTCCTCAAAGGCTTCTTTTCCATAGGTCCAGATGATGAAGATGTCATCAATGTAGCGCAAGTAGAGTAGGAGCATTAGGGGACAAGAGCTGAGGAAGCGTTGTTCTAAGTCAGCCATTAAAATGTTGGCATACTATGGGGCCAAGTGGGTACCCATAGCAGTGCTGCTGACTTGAAGGTATATATTGTCCGCAAATGTGAAATAGTTGTGGGTGAGGACAAAGTCACAAAGTTCAGCCACCAGGTTTGCTGTGACATTATCAGGGATACTGTTCCTGATGGCTTGTAGTCCGTCTTTGTGTGGAATGTTGGTGTAGAGAGCTTCTGCATCCATAGTGGCCAGGATGATGTTTTCTGGAAGATCACCGATGGATTGTAGTTTCCTCAGGAAGTCAGTGGTGTCTCAAAGATAGCTAGGAGTGCTGGTAGGATAGGGTCTGAGGAGAGAGTCCACATAGCCAGCCAATCCTGCTGTTAGGATGCCAATGCCTGAGATGATGGGGCATCCAGGATTTCCAGGTTTATGGATCTTGGGTAGCAAACAGAATACCCCTGGTCGGAGTCCTGTGCTTTTTCAGGGAGTTTCTTGAGCAGATGGTGCAATTTCTTTTGGTAACCCTCAGTGGGATCAGAGGATAATGGCCTATAGAAGGTGGAGTTAGAGAGCTGCCTAGCAGCCTCTTGTTCATATTCCAACTTATTCACGATGACGACAGCACTCCTTTGTCAGCCTTTTTGATTATGATGTCAGAGTTGTTCCTGAGGCTGTTGATGGCGTTGTGTTCAGCACAGCTGAGGTTATGGGGCAAGTGATGCTGCTTTTCCACAATTTCAGCCCAAGCACCTCGACAGAAGCAATCTATGTAGAAGTCCAGTCTGTTGTTTCGACTTTCAGGAGGAGTCCATGCAGAATCCTTCTTTTTGAAGTGCTAGTAGGAAGGATTCTGTGGGTTAGTGTGTTGTTCAGAGGTGTGTTAGAAATATTCTTTGAGTCGGAGAGGTCGAAAGTAGGCTTCTAGGTCACTGCAGGCCTAGAGGAACAATATCGTTGGGTGGGGTAAGAGAAGTACTGTTGTGGCTCCTTGTGGCATGTAGCAGAACTCTATTTTATAGATGGGGACCAGAGGCACAGAGAGACAAAGTGACTTGCCCAAAGTCAAACGTGGCCGAGTGGGGAACTGGATCCTGGTCTCGCAACTGCAAGGCAAGGGCTGTAACCATGAGACTGCCCTTCCTTTCCACCTGTCAGATAATAGGTACTGTAGGATAACAGAAGGAATGTAGGTGGCTCTGTGACGTGTTTTTCTAGACCTGTGCAATCCCTTCCAAGTTCACACATTCTGAAATGTGAAAATGTTTTTCCTGTGGCTGCGTCTCACTGTTGAATGCAAAGGCAGAGCCTGGGTTTGACATGCTAGTTTTCTGATTCACTGATGGAACAGAACTCTGATTTCCCTTTGTAAAACCGGGCTAGAATTATTACATGAACCAAAATATAAATGAATAATGAGACAGTTCCCTATAACATCGCCCCTTCTGCAACTCCCCATTTATAGGCCACTCAGACAGACATGAAGGCGAGAGAAAATGAGTCTCCTCTCGCTCTTCCACCTGGATCAGAGAGCACAACTAAACTGCATCTGATCTCTGTAATCACCAGAAAATGACTTCTGCAGAGCTAGGCTGATGCTCCCAATCACGTGGGATAGGCTCAGCCAATGACAGACACAGGAAAAATATATGTGACTTGTCCAGTGTATTTCTACTGCAGTGAGCCAGGCTCAAATTCAAAATGCATGAGACACTGTAGCCCTGGTAAAACGTGTGCATCTCCAGATGGAGCAAAAAAGTTTGGAAAAAAACTTTCTACAAACAGTTCAGGCTGATTTTTCAGGTCAATCCATCATGAGGGAGGCTCCAGTGTCGACAAAAAACGGTGAGGAAACCTTAAACCAACAACAAGAACCAACCGGTACAAAAATGTAACAAAACCATTTTCTGTGAACAACTAAACGGCGGTGCCCTGGCTGTCTAGTGGCAACTTGTCACATGTGAGTCCACACTCCTTCCCTGGTGCTTAGAAGAGCGAGGAGGGTTGAGGAGGCAGAACACACAGCAGAGAGGACAAAGAGAGTAACCTCAAATACCTCCTTAGCAACTCTTTCTGGTGGAAGCATGGAGCAGCAGTCACAGACTCCTGGGGGCCGGGCACAGCTGTCTCTTTGGAGAAGAGGTCTCTAGGAAGCTACACCTTTAAGACAAAGGGGTATGTGTCGTGGTTTTGGGGCAAAACCAGAGGAAAACATGACACGTCAAGTTGGAGAGAAGGAAGAGAAAGGGATTAAATTGAAATGCACGGGACACACTCGTTTATGACATTGAGACAGACCATACAGTAACCCTGCATGTGTGAAGGAAGGAAAATGGTTAAATTAGAGTACACACCCTATTTTACCCTTACTTGCCTAGCATGTCCATCAGGGACTCTATTGAACAAGCAGGGGATGAAGTGGGTGAGAGAATGTTGCAGGCAGTTGTGGGTGGACAGGTTCTGAGGATGTGGAACTGGCTGCTAGGAGTGAAAATCCAGACCCTGTCGTGGTGCCAGATTATTCCCCATAGTTAAGGCTACGTTTATGTCATGGAAGTCATGGAATCCATGGCTTCCAGCGACCTCCGTGACACACTCTGCTTCAGCCCCAAGGGCTGCAGGACTCTGGAGCTGACAGCTAGGGGGCCCTGGCAGGGTTCTGCGGGCAGAGGGGGAATCCCACAGCTCCCAGCCACCACAGTGATGGGGGATACCATGGAGCCGCAGCAGCAAAAGTCAGACAGGTCCTGACTTCCGTGAATTTTTGTTTATTGCCAGGGCCGGCTTTAACATTTTTGCTGCCCCAAGCGAAAACAAAGAGCCCCCCCCCGAGCGTCGCGCCGCCCAAGTCCCCGCCCCGAGCGTCACGCCACCCAAGTCCCCACCCCCGAGCGCCGTGCCACTGAAGCCCGCCCTAGCCGAGCGCTGCGCCGTCCAAGTTCCCGCCCCCCCAGCACGGTGCTACGCCTCCCAAGCCCCGCCTCCCCCCAGCGCCGCCCAGCCGAACCAAAAAAAACCAAAACCAAACCCCGAGTGCCGCCCCGTCCCAAGGTGCTGCCCCAAGCATGTGCTTGGTAGGCTGGGGTCTGGAGCCGGCCCTGTTTATTGCCCATGACCTGTCCGTGACTTTTACTAAAAATAACCATGACAAAATCTTAGCCTTACCCATAGGTAATGGAGAAATTCAGCTAGAAACTATCCTAAAGGATAATCCGTATTTTGTGTGATAAGGCATCTTTGATAAATTCTGCAAGCATGACAAAGGTAGTCCTAGATATGTCTGTGCTCACACAGTTCACATTCTACTGTATGAAGTGAGTAGTACTGACAAGTCCAGTTTGAGCCAAATTCTATGCTGACTTCTAGCCTGGGCCATCATTCAAATGATGTGATGTGCAAAATTGGTTATGATGGGCTATAAATTAACACAGAATTTGGCCCAGTGTGTCTTAAGTGTTGCAAAGGCTCTTGTTGCCAGGGAAGCAAGTGTGACTAAACAAGCAAACCTGTTGTACACCACTCAAAAATGTTACATCTGTATGCTCACCTGGGAGCTTTCGCTGATGAGAGGCTCACTTATGCCATGCATGGCATGAAACTAAGCGACTGAGCTGCAGATCTCTGTGGACCACCAGTTACTCTCCTGTCTCTTCTTCCTCCAGGGGTGTGGAGGAACCTTTGGCAGCGGAACCAATGTGGTTCTGCTGTGACTGTGTGGGGCTCGAGTTGTGCACCACCTGTGTGTCATGAGACCCCATCTGCAGGACTTTCTGAGTGACCTTATACTGGGAGAACTGGAGGAGGGGCCAAAGTTTCCACTAACCTCCCTCCTCCCTTCACCCCTGGGGGACTGTTGCGACCAGAGCAGCCTCAGCACAGTGGCTCCAGTCTCACTATGGTCTGGGATGGACAATTCCTCCCTTCTTGCGCCTTTAACCACCCCCAGGTTAGAGTAAAGGACTCTACGATTGTGTCACAAAAAGGATGGATGACCTTGTGATTAAAGCATTGGACTGGGACAAAGGTGATCTGGTTTCATTCCTGCCTCTGCCACAGATCTTTTGTGTCATCTTGGGCAAGTCACTTAATCTCTCCGTGCCTCCGTTCCCCATCCATGAGTAGGAATGATAAAATCCGTAATGCTTTGAGGCGCTCAGATACTGTGGTGAAGGGGGCCATAGGGTAACTTAGAAATTCTCAGTGGGCATGAGCATCCCTGGAAGCTGATTAATGAATTTTCAAGTTAGATGGATTCTGATTTTTTTTTTCAGTTTGCTAATTGTTAAAATTTTCTCTAACTTTTCCATATGCTTCATATGTGTAGTTAGTCAGATATAAACTATACAAACAAAAATCTTACAACTAAGACCAATGATCCTGTCCTCTGTCGTCATTGAAAGGAACCTAGCACATGGCATCAGCGTTGTTTTCTCGACTGATGTAATTTAATAAATTCAGTCTGGGGGCTTTTTGCTAACATTCCTTCCTTAATTTTGATTTTTCTGACTTTTTTTTCAGTTTGTGGTACAACCTAATTTGTGACTTCAGTTTCTCCAGGTTGAACCTCTCTAGTCTGGCACCCTTGGGACCTGACCGGTGACGAACCAGAGAATTTGCTGAATCACAGGAGGTCAATGCAGAGTGCCAGCGGGTCCCAATAGGCATGGGAAGTAGTGTTGCATGGGATGCTGCAGCACCCCCAGGCTTTATGCCCAGAGTGGCCCCCACCTGGGGTCTCAGATGGCGGCCCCAGGTCCCAGCCGCCGGCCCCTTGCCCAGGGTCCCAGCTGTCAGCCCCAGATCCTCTCCCTCCCTCCCGGAGCTTGAACGCCACGAAGTTGGCTCCTGTGCCGGACTGCAGATGTTGCCGGACCAGGGAGTGCCGGATTAGAGAGATTCAACCTGTATTAAATTCCTTGGCCAGAGGAAACAATCGGATTGGTATTTAAGCATGTAAATTGGACAGTAATAAAAAAAAAATTGACACACTCATTTAGCCGTACATCTGAGATGTGACTGTGATTTGTGGTTGCACAGCTTTCCTTTGGCAGGCAGGCAGGTTCTGTGTTTGTTCTGAATTACTTGGGTAAGGAAGACAAGGTGGGTCCTTCTAAGTTGGTCCAGTAAAAGATATTACCTCACCCACCTTGTCTCTCTAATTTCCTGGGACTGACACAGCTTCAACAACACTGCACACATCAGATAAGGAAGTCCATTTTAAAAGTCACCATGTGATTGGAACCGGGTAGAAGTTTGTCAACATGATACTCGGCTCTGCGATGTGAAACTGGGGGGCGCGTATGACTTGATAGCATCTCATTCCACCAGGTTGACCTAAAAAAAACAAAAAAACCATGGTGGGATTGAATTAGGAAATAGCAAAACTTGCTTTTCCTGCTGTAACCTTATCTTGTGCTTTGGGGTCCAGGCTCTGTCTGTTAAATTACAACTCCACACTCTGCCCAGCAGTAGCTCTGACTGTGCTGGACTCAGGAGCAATGGGCCAAATTTTCTGCTGGTGTAAATGGGTGCTGCTCCATTAACTTCAGTGGCGTCCAGGTGTTCCAGCAGAAGGCAGACCAGAGGGCTCTATGCTGCACCTTTGAGACTGTCCGATTCGACCGCTTCCTCACCTTTGGGACGATGTCCAAAATAATGCTGTTTGCCAGAAAATGTTTGCCCCAAACACTCCTTTTACCTCACCCCATTTATTTATTTTGCACGTTGAAGACAACATCTAAATGCCTTTCCTGTGTTTTTGTTTGTTGAGCGTGCTGTTCTTAGCTGCGAAGAGTTAAACTTGCACAGCTGTGCTGCAGAGAGAGGGTCTTTCTGACTGTCATTATTGCTATGTAGCATCTTTTAAAAGTAAGCAGACAAGAGTTTTTAATTGGTTGCCTTTTTGGTTTTGGCAGAATTAATCTTCAGCTCAACAGTTATTCTAAACACAAGCCTTTTAAAATGCTCTACATGGCTTTATTTTTGTATGTGTCCATTTTAGAACTACCATATTTCTCAGACAGTGTGTTCTAATTTGGCACATATTAAGCAGGCTAAATTTCCATTGACTTCAGTGTGTGGGGGTGCTTGCTCTGCAGACTTCAGGATTAGGCTCCAGCCCAGGAGCGGCGCCAGGGTTTCTGGCACCCTAGGCAGAATTCGGGGGGGGCGGCATTTTGTGCGCTCCCCACAGGGCATGCGGGAGCTTCCAGTTCCACTCCCATCGCGCCGCCGAAGAAGGACCCTCCCCCGAAATGCCGCAGGCGACAGCGGCAGTCATTGAGCTGCTCAATTGCCTGGCGCTGTTTTCCGCGGCACGTCGGCAGAAGGCCCTTCTTCGGCGGCGCGACGGGAGCGGAACCGGAAGCTCCCGTGCGCCCCGTGCGGAGCGTACAAAATGCCGCCCCCCGAATCCTGGCGCCCTAGGCGACCACCTAGGGTCGTCTAATGGAAGCGCCGGCCCTGCTCCAGCCTAGTACGTCATGGCCATGGTGTGGCTCTAAATCTGATTTTTAACATGGGTTGCTTCATCTGCTACCAAACTAAAGTGGGTCATAACCTGGACCACCACAGAATTTAAGCCCAGCAAGCCTCATAGTGTAACCAGAGCCTAAAAAACTATTTTGGGGCCAGTATGGTCTAATTACTTGTTGGGGTATATGAAGTGAAAATACCCTCCAACAGAGTATGAATGATCAATTGCAAGTTATTCCGAGAATTGTTTGACCCTGGAATATGTAGAAAGGGTCACATGGGCAGTGAGACTATTGATCTGATTCCAATCTCCCTTACAAACATGTAAATCAGGAGAAGCTTCATGGAAATCAGTGGAGTTTTACTGCAGGAAAACGAATGGGGGAGATACTGAAGAGAGATCCACTTTCTTCATGTTGGGAATGCACCACACTGCATGGCTGAGTTAGCTCATCATAGTTTGCCAAAAGCTCTGAGTTTTAAATGGATCTATCTGGTGGGTGGTAAAAACTTCTTCCTAAATTTGTGTCATCTTAGCAAGAGTGACTGAGAATGGGTTTTTCAACAGTGTAAGAATAAGGCACAGAAACAGCTCTCGGAGATCAGATTCCACTTTGGAATCAAAAACCAGGACCCAAAACTGTCGGAGGAAAAAATAGTTTGAATGCAAAATGAATGGTAATTCATTGTAGTCCCATGAATCCAGATTTAAAATAGCATGGTGCTCATTTCACAACTTGATCAGTTCTTTCTCTTCCTCTTGATATGTGCTGTGATTGTGCATAGATAGCAACCAGGAAGTTAGAGTGGGTCTTTGTTTGAATGACCACCTTTGTGGGACAAAGTCACTTGAGGGTCTGTGCCAGCAGACGGCCCCAGAGATAGAAAATCCAGCATGGGGGCGATTACTCCTCCATACCAGAGACATATTGGGGTTAACACTAGACAAAAACTGAGCAGCATCGGCCGGGAAAGAGGCAAGGCCACTCATCCCCACTTCGGCCTGCATGGGCACGGCTCCACAGGAACCCCCAACAGGACTTCAATTTGTTCTCTCCCTCCCCAGCCTCTTTGTAAGCCCTGAGAGAGGCAAGTGGGGTACTAAGAAGTGCCCTCCTTCAGTAGAACGCCCCCTAGAGGGCAATAGGCCAGACTGGCACATGGAAATGTGCCATGTATGTCCCTGTGCCAGCATTAGTGAGTATGGCCGCTTGTTTGCAAACATGATTCAGGATGCCTGAACTTCCAAACACGGGTTGCATTTTAAAAAGCATTTCAGAGCATTGTTTCAACTCGCTTGTTTTCATTGACAATTATCAGTAGTTTAGTTACAAACAGATGTAATTACAATAGTGATAGCATTCACACTTCATCAGAAGCAACGTTTCAGAGCTCATCTTTGTAGCGTGGTAAAGTAGCTTAATTTGAAAGGGTGATTTCACAGATTTTGACTTTTTTTTTGTTGAAATTGCCAATCACACCAGCTTAAAATAAATTTTGCCCTTGGAAAGCTGGAAAACAAAACGTGTTCATCTAGCTGTATTTTGTAGCAACTCTATTTCTACAGCTATAGCATAGTTTATGCTATGGAAAAGATTGTGTCAGTAATTCTAATATAACCTCTGTGGGGAGGGCATATTGCTCCTTCATCTAGATGTGAACTGATATCAATCCTTAAATTTTGCACTCCACTGTGAGGGAAGAGTCTTAGTGGAACTATGAGATCTTCTAGTGTGACTAGATGTCCCGATTTTTGGGTCTTTTTCTCATATAGGCTCCTGTTACCCTAGGGTGACCAGACAGCAAATGTGAAAAATCGGGACGGGGGTGGGGGGTAATAGAAGCCTATATAAGAAAAAGACCCCAAAATTGGGATTGTCCCTATAAAATCGGGACATCTGGTCACCCTATATTACCCCCCATCCCCTTTCCTGATATTTCACACTTGCTGTCTGGTCACCTTTAATTGTCTTCACACAGTGCCCCATATCCTGCCATTCACTGTCTACCCAGAACAGGATTACCATTGAAGAAGCAGCTCATTGACCACCCAATCCTCTGCAATACCACTGAAAAGACATATACTATCAGAATGTTAGACCATATCAAAAAATTGGTGGTGCTATGAGATGAAACGAAGCATGAATATCGGCATCTGTCTTATGGTACAAATCGTAATAGCCCATCCCAATCCGCTTTCTTTTTGTTATCAACATTTATACTTCCATTGCAATTTGATTGTGAGGTTGGAGGGGAGGCTGTCTGTCAAATAAAATGGGTCTGTTTCTCCTCTGCGTTGCACCTTGTGCTGTTTACACCTGTGGAAGGTAGATGTAAAATGATGCCATTCTGATTTTGTAGCATTTTGTACCCCCTTTGCACTGGTGTCCGTGACTGTATCAGGTGCAGGGCAGTGGGGAATCAGACGTGGTATTTCTTAGTTTTTGTACGTTGGGTTGACATTGCCAAAGAACTTTTCAGAGGTGCTGGCTGCATTCTAAGATAAAATATTACATGACAGTTGTATTATTTATTTATACTGCTGCAGCATTTGGGAGCCCCAGTCACGGAGGAGGGCCCTAGTGTGCTAGGTGCTGTACAAATAGACAAGAAGACGGACCCTGCCCCCAATGAGGTTACAATCTAAGGGCAAGTCTGCACTTAAAATGTTGCAGTGATGCAGCCGCAGCGCTTCAGTGAAGACGGGAGAGCTTACTGGTCAGAGACGATACCGGTCAGAATACTGGGCAGTAGTCTCGGCATGTCAGCTGCCAAACTATTAAGATATATACGTCCACAGAAGGGCTTTGTATATTTTAGTGGCTATATCTCTGTTGCTCAAAAAGCAATAATGGTTCTGTCCAGTAATAATTTGGCAGGCACAATGAGTGTTTAGAGCTACATTTTCAAAGTTAAGCAGCTAAGTTGTGCCTGGAAAATGAATGTACAGCGGTAGTCATTCTCAAGCCTCCTGCACACCCACTCTTTTGCTTGCAAAGGTACGGGGTAAAAAGGGAATTGGGCAGGAGCAAAAAAAGAACGTCCTTGAGTGATTTGGGCTTCACGGCATTTGAATGAGGTGCTTAAGTGTGTAATCCCCTTTTATTTGTGAAACTAGCCAGGAATAGCTTGGTGGCCACACACCAGCGCTCACTAACTCAGAAACATGATCTGTATTCTGTATCTTCCTTGTCAGTTTTTACCCTGCCCCTATAGTCACAAGCCTCTATACTTACAGTGTGCAGGATCAGGCTCACAATGCATAGTTGTAATTGCAAAATGAATATTTGTTGACACAACACAAGTTCCGGCCTGCCCACGTGCAGTGCTTGTTAGCAATCACCTGTTTATCTATACGCGTGCACATTTCGCAAACACCATTTAAGGACCTGTATTGAAATTTTGCTACCTGCTCTTTTCTAGTGGCTTCCAGCCCAGAAAAACAGCAGTTGTAAGAAAACTGACTTTATTTTCCAAATGTGCACAAACATGGTCTGCTGCTGTGACTTTCTAGAGGTCTAGTAAATACTGTATTGAAGGACATTGTGTCCCTGTGTCATTAAAGATTTTTAAAATATATAGTAACTGATGCCCCTCTATGAGAGTAAATAATTGGTAGCTCTGATTACTCTGGTTCTTTCTGGAATCTGAGGGGGGATATTCTCCAAGCTAATTGGATACGTTCTTCTAAAAAAAACAGGCAGAAGTTTGAGAAAATGTAGCAGAACAGTACCATGACCTATTCTGTGTTCAACTTATGCACAGCTACCAGTGTGCATACTTAACAGTGCTGACCTTTTTTTCTCAACTGTTTTCCAGCTGATACATTGAGGACTCAGATTCAAATTTCATTCCTAATTAGATATTCCAGGGTAGATTTTATTCAGACAAGTTAGGTGCACAAAAAGCATGTTCAACTGGCCATTTAATTTACGTGAAGAATTACTCCAGCTGTGTGTGCAAATTGGGAAAATACATGTGCAAATGTACCTAATTAGTTAGTTGGGTACAATTACCTAACCTGTGCTGTTAAATTTGCCATTTGTCATTCAGCAGCTCAAGCTGCAGGTTATTCTGAATCCCAGTTGTCTAATCTACCAAAAGGAATGCAGGCTCTAAGATTCATCAGAGAACTTTATTTACTAGCGTTCTTATTCCTGAGTGTCTCATTGTAGACCTACAGTACTCTGCAGGCAATCACAAACTGCTCACCAACATTAAATACAGATGCTAAATGGACATAGGGTGATGCTCTGTGTTTGATCTTAGATGTGCCCCAGCCCTGCATTCCTGACGCATCCAAATGTCCCGTTGACTCTAATGGGAGTTTTGCTTGCATAAAAATTCAAAGATGTGTCCTGTGGCCAGATCTTTCAAACTAGGTGCCTAAAGTTCAAGTCTACAGTTAGTCATTTAGCACCAGATTTTAAAGGTAATTAGGGACCTAAAGAGGCACTTTTGAAAATCCCACTAGGTGCCTAATTGCATCCTTTGGTGCTTAAGCCCCAGATCCTCAAAGGGGGGGTTGGTTTCAATGGGAGTTAGGCACCTAAATCTATTTGAGAATATGAGGCTAAATACTTTAAAAAATCTGGCCTTTGGTACCTGACCTAACATCCATTAAAGTCAACGGGAGCCTTTCCACTGACTTTAATAGGCATTGGATCAGGTTCTTATTGAAGTGTTCTGATTTTTTTCAGAGATACTGAGCACCCACTGTTCCACCGATGTCTGTATACTGAAGGCTTACAAGAATCGATCCAATGTAAAACAGTCCATGATAGCACTGAAATTTGTGGCTACTAAATCAGGCCAAATCTTGGTCCCTGCCTATCCTACATAGGCCACAGCATTCGACACCCTCCCAAAAACTTGTGGGTACCTATTTGTGTGCTGCTCATGTTGGCACAGGATTTCTGCCTTGGTGAATTCTGCCAGAGGGCGATTGGCTGTAGATTAGATTGTAAACTCTTTGGGGTAAGGATCACCGTGAGGTCTCAGTCTTGGCTGGGGCCTTTGCACACTTCCACAGAACAAATTTTAATAATTTTAGGCATAATCTATTTTTATCCCTTAATTTAAAGTTTAGGACTTTCAAGGCTGATGATGAGGCTAGTACTTTCTCTATGAGGGAAATAAGTAAAGAGTTATTAATGGAATATAAAAGACAGTGGCATGGTGTGATTTAAAAGTATTTTTTATCCATTAGGCCTTGATTACAGTATGTTACCCAAAATTTCTAATTGGCTTTAAATTTGGATGCAAATCTTTTCATATCCTGGCTCATCTCTAGGAGAGCTTTCTTGTTACTATTTTTTTCATATAACTTCAAAGTCTTGTCTAGGGACTATTTTAGGGACTTAACTGCATATGATCTATTATGCACAGTTGGATACCAGCCTGTTCGCAAATTAGTCTTCTGCCTATTTCCAGTATTTTTGCCAGTCTGTACTCTTCTGCAATTTTTAAAGAATCTTTTCCAGCTTGGCATTTGAAAGAGAGAGCCTTGTATGTAAACTGCAGAGCATGACCTGCATGGTTCTGCTAGTATTCTAAAATTCCTGACCATTATTCATAAACTGCAAGGTTGCAAGGTTTAAAAGACTGCTTAGAATTTCACTCTTAGTGAGAACTGAGTCTTTAAAAATTCTCTTGCTCTGCTCAAAATCATTTGTGAATAAAAATATAACAATACATGTTTAAAAAATCTAAATTCTAGTGTAGAGCAGTTTCCTCCTCATGCAGAAAAGTTGCGAGTTCCTGCAAGAGTTTTCATTTTCTGTAAAAGGTTCACTCTCTATTTAGTGTAATAGCTGCTAAATTGCAGTCTGTAACCATACTCATGACATTTAAGCTGAGCCAGTGGCGTAGTCAGGACAGGACACTTGGGTGGGCCCCGATTTCTGGCGGGTGGTCAATGCTGGGGCGCGGGAGGGGAGGCAAGAGGGATGGGGCAGGAGGGATCAGGGCTGCCTCCCGTCACCAGCTGTCATTGTGGGAGGTGATGGGCACTCTGGCCAAGACCCCCTCCGGCCCCAGGCACGCAGCCAGGGAGTGGGGTCAGGGACTCATCCTGCTCTGCCCGCCCGGCACTCCAGATGGGGAGCAAGGTTGGGGCGCAGGGGTTTACCCCACTCCATCTGCCTGGCATTCCAGCTGGGGAGTAGGCAAGCCCCTGTGCCCAGACCCCGCTCCCTGGCTGGAGCATGGGGCAGACAGAGTAGAGCCTGGGCTGGCGGGCGAGGGCCTGGATGCTAAGTGAGTGGGCCATGGCCCACCCAGGCCCACCTGTGCCTTCGCCCCTGAGCTGAGAATTTGTCTATATTAAGAAAATTTACACTGGTTACCCTTGTGCCAACTTCCTTATTGTAGACAATTGCATTGTAGTCGGAGAAATCCTATAAAACAAAAAGACAAACCAACACTGAAAAAGTAAAATCTCTCTGAAAGAAATGGTGCTCTCACTTCTGCATCAGCAACTGCACTGGCTTTGCATACTTCAGACAGCCTAGTAAAAGAACTAACAGCATCAGCATTCCATAGTATTTCGTGTGCATATCGACAATAGCATTCTTTTATGTTTTCACAAACTAAGTATGGACTTTCTCTTTAGAGGCAAATGTTCTGGAAAAAAAGAAAGAGAAGGGAAACATCTCACTTTCAGGATCTGAATTTGATCCCTCTTATTGCATTCACATGAAACTAGAGATGACGTACACTGATGATTGTGGACTCAGAAAATTATTAAATTTTAAAATCTTTCAAGTGTGTCTCACATTTTCAGCATTTGGGGGTGGCAAACTTTGACAATTTTGATACAGCAAACATATAACATGTGACTTTATGTTCAGATCACACTGAAAAATTGTATATATAAAAAAGAGACCATTCAGGAGCAGATACCAAACAAAAAAAAAAAAAGGTTTGGTCCACAAAACCCCTTTTTGCTAGCTACATTGTTTTAGAATGTTTAAGATATTACATTTATTTGCAACATACTGTTCAGTGATGATTTTACAGATAACATTCTCTTCATCTAAAATGCCCCTAGCGTGAACTTGGTACTAGTGAAAAAGAAAGATTAATAGGACTGATTTGAGGTTACCACAGAGTTTTTTACCCACCTTGGCAACATGCATCCATTCTGACACACAACACCATTGCCATTTCCGTCCTGGCACTCCATTGTCTGTGACTGTCAGCTGTGTTATACTATATGTTGGTTTCTCCATTGTATTTGCAAAAACCCTAGCTATTTTATGCAGGGTTGATAAGCATCTGTCAGAGATGATGCTGGTCTTGAACCTGCTGACTGAGTCCCATCAACAAAACCTGTAAGATTATTATACAGAGGTTTTATCCAAACATTCACTCAGTAGCCTTTGATATGTCAGATGGAGTTGCCAGATCTTTAGCATCGAGAGTCCTGTTAGGGTATGTCTACACAGCATCTGGGAGAGTGTTTCCAAGCATGGGTGGGTAGATACACGCTAGCTCCGCTTGAGTTAGTGCACTAAAAACAGCCGTGCAGTCATCACAGCATGAGAGGCAGCGTGGGCTGGCTGTCCGAGTACAACCCTCCCTGCTCAACCCTCTGGGTATGTACTCAAGCGATTAGCCTGAGCTGCTGCCAATGTTGTCTCAGTCATGCTGCTATTTTTAGGTGCTAGCTCAAACATGTCTACCCCAGCTGGGAATTGCCCCTCCCTGCTGCTGTGTAGATGCACCCTGTCTTTAGATGAGACAGTGTAGCCTTTAACGTGTGTTTGCTGATCAAGTAGCAGTCTAGCCTTTTGTCAACCAGTTTTTCCTTCTGCCTCTTTCAAAACTTCCTGGCTTTTCATTCTCTGCATGTATCATGACAGTGCTCTGGTAATGCTTGCACATCTCATAACCTCGTAGACTTTAAGGCCAGAAGGGACCATCATGATCATCTAGTCTGACCTCCTGCACATTGCAGGCCACAGAACCTCACCCACCCACTCCTGTAATAGACTCCTAACCTCTGGCTGAGTTACTGAAGTCCTCAAGTCATGACTTAAAGACTTCAGGTTACAGAGAATCCATCATTTACACTCATTTAAACCTGCAGGTCACCTTTGCCCCATGCTGAAGAGGAAGGCGAAACACCCTCCCCACCTGAGGTGTCTGCTAATCTGATTCAGGGGGAAATTCCTTCCTGAACCTGAATATGGTGATTAGTTAGACCCTGAGCATGTGGGCAAGACCCACCAGCCAGAGACCTGGGAAAGAATTCTCTGTAGTAACTCAGAGCCCTCCCCATCTAGTGTCCCATCACCGGCCATTAGAGATATTTGCTACTAGCAGTCACAGATTGGCTACCATGGCATGGTAGGCAGTCTTCTCACGTAATCCCCTCCATAAATTTTTCAAGCTCAGTCTTGAAGCCAGTTAGGTAGTTTTGCCCTCATTTGAAAGGCTGTTCCAGAACTTCACTCCTCTGGTGGTTAGAAATCTTCACCTAAATTCAAGCCTGAACTTGTTGATGGCCAATTTATATCCATTTGTTCTTGTGTCCACATTGACTCTTAACTTAAATAATTCCTTTCCCTCCCTGGTATTTATCCTTCTGATGTATTTATAGAGAGCAATCATATCTCCACTCAGCCTTCGTTTGGTTAGGCTAAACAAGCCTTATGAATCTCCTCTCATAAGATAGGTTTTCCATTCCTTGGATCATCCTACTAGTCCTTCTCTGCACCTGTTCTAGTTTGAATTCATCTTTCTTAAACATGGGAGACCAGAACTGCACACAGTATTCCAGATGAGGTCTCATCAATGCCTTGTATAATGTTATTAACACTCCCCTGTCTCTGGCTGGAAATACCTCATCTGATGCATCCTAAGACTGCATTAGCTTTTTTCACAGCTGCATCAGTGGCGTTCATAGTCATCCTGTGATCAACCAATACACCCAGGTCTTTCTCCTCCTCTGTCACTTCCAATTGATAAGTCCCCAGTGTATAGCAAAAATGCTTGTTGTTGGTCCCTAAATGCATGACCTTGCACTTTGCACTATTAAATTTCATCACAGTTCTATTACTCCAGTTTTCAAGGTCATCCAGATCTTCTAGTATGATATTCCGGTCCTCCTCCATACTGGCAATACCTCCCAACTGTGTGTCATCTGCAGATTTTATTAGCACACTTTTTGGGCATGGATCATTAATAAAAATGTTAAATAAGATTGGTCCAAGGATCGATCCCTGAGGAACTCCACCAGTAACCTCTCTCAAGCCTGACAGCTCACCTTTCTGTTTGACCCGTTGTAATCTCCCCTTTGACCAGTTCCTTATCCACCTTTCAATTCTCATATTAATCCCCATCTTCTCCAATTTAACTAATAATTTCCCATGTGGAACTGTATCAAATGCCAGCTAGATTAGATCTACCGCATTTCCTTTGTCTAAAAAATCAGTTATCTTCTCTTTCAGTTGGTTACTTCTTTCCTTGATCTTTCTCCAGTGCTGACAGTACTTTCTTCCCCACCACCCTGTCATCTTTTTTACACCACACGCAACTTGGGCAAGTTTTGCACTGTCTTAAAAAGTGGCCAAGATCAGTTTTTCCCTTTGTATAGTAAAGCCCAGGTTTCCTTTTGCAAATGAGACACCAGATGCTCTAACAAAGTCTACCCCACTTTCTGGGATTCTGTATTTATTTTAGACTCTTACAGAACAACATTTTAAAAAAAGCAAGCAAGCAAGCAAACGAAACATCCCAAATTCCAAAACACCCACTACTGGGCTCTCTACCTCATCTCTGAGGTCAGATGCTTCTGTTGTAGTCTTTAACAGCAGCAGTTTTAAGGCACCCCCTCCAAAAATGTAGATAATCCAAAGCATAGAATAATCACTTCTCTCAACTAGCTGAGCTAGGATCCTTATTGTGAGCTCAGTGGTTGGTCTGTGCTCCTAAGGAAGAGCAATGTTTCCTGGCAGGTTAATTGGCAGCATTATGAGGGTCTCCTGCCAAACAAACCAACTTGCTGGACCCCCTGTTGGTCCGAGATAACTCCCTGCAATAGAGCCTGAAGCAGTGGGGTTTCTTTCCAGCGAGTGTCTTCCAGTTTAGAGTGGTTTTTTCCCCCAGTCCAGAAGGGTCATTTTCTTGCACCATGACACACCCCTAAAGCTAGCTTTGAGCCCAGACTGCATTTTCACATACTGCTTAGAAAGCTCTGAAAAGGGTTTGAAATGTGAAGAACAGGTGACAGTCTTATCTAGCGAACAGACACCATTTTTCAAAGTGGTGTTATATGCACATGCTAAATTCTTCAGTAAAGCATAATTGAAGGTGGCCCTCAATAAACCATCAGTGTATTTCTCCTATTCTTATCTAGACTTTGAAGCAAAAGGGTTCTGCATCCTACATGGAATGGATGAATTCCTTTAGAAATACTATGATTTATTTACTGTTGTGGGTGACCCCACAACAAGTCACTGTGTTTCCATGAAAACTAGGCCAGGGCAGGTATTTACATGAATATTTTCTGGTCTATCAAGGAACATGGCTGAAGTTCATTCAGTCAGACAAGTGACGGGAGCAGACAGCAGTAATAAGCCTGGGCCAGGCCACAGGTTGGGATTTGTGAGTTAGCCATTGGAGACCTGATCCAAAGATCAGTGAAGTCAATGGAAAGACTCCTGTTGACCTCAGTGGGCTTTGGATCAGGGCCTAGATGACAAGTAGGAGCCTAACTACATCTGGGCCCAGGAACCTTGATAATCATGAGATTATGCCAGTGAACTTTACTTCTGGTAATTTGGCTCGGTCACAGCAGCTGTTTGTAACTGACTATCTCATTACCACCCTTTCAGTCTGTGTAATTTCAAGTGAATAGCTGGCGAATTAATATTCCTTTCAGAACTATGGGGCTTACATCGTCTTGATGGTTAAATGCGGAAGTTTAAGTCTCAACTCCTTTAGTGGAAACGCAAAACTCTGAAGACAGTGGATTGTAAGTGGAGGAAGAAATGATTTCCATAATAGGTCCCTCTTCCTCCTCTCATCTTTGCCTGTGCATCATAGGTACACATGGGGTCACCTGGGCACTTCTGGTAACAGCCTCTTAGATAGAACATCTTGAATAGAGGGCCCTTAGCTCTGGAAAGCAGCTGGTAGTCATCAGATGGACTTTTCACCAAGCCCTCTGTTCTGAAGATTGCAGTGAGAAATGTCTACCATGAGGAAGCCCATTATGTTATGTAAATGCACCTAGAGGATGCTTGATCTTCAATAAATATAACATGAAATAAGGAGCAATTTTGGGTTTGCTTTAAAATTCACGTGGTTACATTTCCCAGTCTACACTTATGTTTTGTTAATGATTTGAGAGCTCAATGTTTTAAAAAATTAATCTTAAAATCTTGCGGTTTCACTCTAAACATTCCTTATCATTGAGACATTAGTATTCGCTTGTATATTATCGCCTGGATCTTGCAAGCCTTTGCGTAGTACGTAGCAAGGAGCACACAGGTTTGTGCCTTAGCATGAGGCAGCAGGGAGGGTACATGTGGGTGACAGTAAAGCTAAGCGCTATGGGTTTGATTTCTAGAGCTCCTGCAGTCATTGAAGTTAATAGGAGCTCTGCGTGCTCAGCAGCTCTGTAAATCAGTCCATAATTACAGTCCCCCAAACTGAGCAGTAGAAAGTCCAAAGATCCTTTCATGTCTGGTCCCTAAGGGCAGGTTCTGCCACCATTACAGTAAGTAGTTACCGAGCATTCCTACTCATTTCAATATCTCTACTTGAGGAGAGAGGTAATACTCAGCATGAGGAAGGGTGGCAGAATCCCATCTATACTGCTGGGAATACAAGGGAAGGAACTGGCCTATACTTTTGGGATGGGAACACAAAATTAAAGGTGGGCAGGGCAAAGGTGGAGAATGGGTATGTGTGAGGAGTCATGGGCTTATGTGTGAACCTTGACAGACAAATAAGGGAGGAGACCTTGTGGCATCTTAGGGCAGGTCCATACTCACTGCGCGGGTCGACGCGGTGAGTTCGACTTCTCGGAGTTCGAACTATCGCGTCTAATCAAGACGCGATAGTTCGAAATCCCCACGCGCTCCGGTCGACTCCGGAACTCCACCACCGCGAACGGCAGTGGCGGAGTCGACCTTGGAGCCGCGGAGTTTGACCCCGCCGCGTCTGGACGGGTAAGTCAGTTGAACTAGGGTACTTCGAGTTCAGCTACGCTATTCGCGTAGCTGAATTTGCGTACCCTAGTTCGACCCCCCCCCCTTAGTGTAGACCAGGCCTTATAGACTAACACATTTATTTGGGAATAAGCTTTTGTGGGCTAAAACCCACTTCATCAGATGCATCGATCAGATAAGCATGAAAGCTTATGCTCAAATAAATATGTTAGTCTCTAAGGTGCCCCAAGGACTCCTTGTTGTTTTTGCTGATACAGACTAACATGGCTACCACTCTGAAACAAGGGAGGGATTCTCTCACCCAGTAGGGCCCAGCTGGGGAAGAATTCCCCTGGGGCAGCCATTGTGAGGGACAGCTTTTCGCTGCTCTAGTCAGGACCCCTTGCAAACCCTGACCTGAAACCACGTTAGTCTCCCTTCACCTTGCACTGAGCGTTTCTGTGTTGTGCCTGTGGAAAACAGCATAGAACATCAGCCAAGGTGTTTAGCTTATGCTCCATCTTGGCCTCAATACCACTCTTGGATAGGAGTAAATCAGCGGTCCCCAACACGGTGCCCATGGGCGCCATGGCGCCCGCGGGGGCATCTAAGTGTACCTGCGTCCTGGCTTGCGATCAAACATCCACTGAAATGCCGCCGAAATTCGGCGGCGAAGCCTCTCGATGATGGCATTTCGGCGGATGCTCGACCGCCACCACGGTCCTTTGTCTGGCGCCTGCCAGGCGAAAAGGTTGGGGACTGCTGGAGTAAATGATCATCTCTGCAGCACTGCTATCATTCCTCTGCACTTCACTTCCTGAACTGCTCACCCTCTCTCTTTACCTTGTATTTATACCACAACACGCTTCTGCAATCTTGCAGCTGCACCAGGCAGGTTCAAGGCCTACATAGCTGACATTGTTTCAGTGTGAGCAGAGTGAAGTGATGATAGCCACTTAGAAATAAATACAAGCAGCAACAACATTTCATAATGTTTTTAATGGGGGGCAGGCGGGAAATTCTCCAGCCAGTTCTGTTAGTGGTTTGTAGAGGGTTTAATTTTGTGAAAAATACCAAATGCTTTTGGGCTAATAACCTGATGATATTCTTCAAAGTAAAAATACATCATCATCTTCTTCAGCTGGCTAAAGGAATCTCCTCAGCAAAACTGTTTGCTGCCTGTTAAGCATTTGTTGTGTTGGCAGTTGTAGTTGAAACCATGCCATACTTGGCAGTGAAAGAAGCTTCCCTGAAGACATGCCATCAACAGAGGAATAGCTGTAGGCCAATGGAAAGGGTGTGGCAGAGTGCCATGCTATTTTAATGAATGGAAAACTATATTGTCCACTAAGATGTGCCACTTTTTAACATCCCATTCTGGAAAAGAAGAATTCTTAATACCGTTTATTATATCTGTTACTGGTATTATTATTGTTATTTGTTATGGGTGAAATTCTGATCCCACTGGAGCCAACTCCCATTGATTTCAGTGGGGCGAGGATTTTATCCTATATGTTGATGTATGTAAAAATGAAAACGCTTGCTACCCAAAATGATTCGATAGACACAAAACATTGGACTCACTTGGAAATGGGTTTTTTCTATTTTAATCATTGTGTGCTTCTAAATAACTTCTTGTGGCGCTGTTTAAAAACATTAACAAATAATACAGGATCCCCAAATGTGTAGCTGCTATATGGATTGATTATGGAGAGATGCCACTTTCTATTTCTAGGCTGCCGGTTGGAATCCACGCCAGGCTGATAGGAAATAATGTCTAATTATTTGGGATAGGGGAATCTCTTGTAGTTCCAAGGCTCAGAAACTTGAGATTTGCAAAACTAGCCTGAATCCATGACCCTTTCCCCTGTACTTTTTACCTTTTATTTCCCCAGGAAATAGTTACCTTAAAAATGTTTTTTTGGATTAAAAAGAATCATTGCTATTTATTAGGGATGAGAAATTGCTGTTTACTCAAACAGTAGCATGGCATAATTGGGTGTCTTACACATGGTCTATTACAATGCAACTATTTTTAACAAGTTTTTCTTTCTCCTTTCTGCGCCTCTCTTCATAGTCTCTCTCTTAAGCAGAATATAAATGCAATAAATTTGAGTTTGAATTCAACTTTCAAACCCCTAATGTCTGAGTGGGTTTGAAATTAGAGAAAATTAGTTCACCCAACCCTAGTCATTACTATCTGATGACTGACCGGTGGCCTGTGTGAAATGACTGAATCGTTGTCAATCTAGGTCCTAATGATCAGGGTCCATATCACAAGTGACATCTTTGTGGCAACTTCAGCAAAGAGGTCAAAAATTGGTGGGGCCTGGAGACTGAACTCTCCCAGCTAGTGGTGCTTGCTTCAGGATGTGGGCTGAGACTGCAGCAGGACACTGTGGGGAAGTTTGCACAGCTGCTGCCCTGTTTGCAGATAAACAGAAAAAGGCTTGTCAATTTCAGTAGTTCTACAAGCATCACAGATTTCACTTAAGAAAATAAACAAGCTGGTAAAATAATATATAATTGTCCAATGGCCAAAACTTTTAATCAGCTAGATGTATATATAACACCAATAAAACTGCTAGTGTAAAAGTTGCAAGACTTGTGGGTTAAGGGCTCAGATTTCTCTCTTTATACGTGTAAAAATAAAGAAACTTGCAAATGAAACTTCCGCTTCCCTTCTCTTTGGTGGTGGAATAACATCCCAGTGGCAGCCACAGTGTTTGCTCACATGGAAGAGTTATATTAAGGAAGTGTTGATGTATTTCAAGCTGCTTCTTAGTGTGATTTAGCAGCTGGAAATGAGCAGTGCTAGCACGATGTGACCAAGCAGCAAGTGTTCAGTAGTGGTTTGAGACCCACTGGTGTAGGGGTTAATACAGAATTGCCAGTCCCATGCATTAAAAATCATGAGTCAGGCCCCAAATATCATGAGATTGGCTTAAAAATCAAGAACTTTTTTGAAAATCAGAAACTTGAGGGGGGTCTTCTCATTTGCCTTCTGGTGTTGGAGCCATTAGGGTTCATGTTTTCATGCTTTTCACTGCAACCAGGAGGGTTAGAAACTTACTTTGTTTATTTGAATGAAAGCTTGGTTTTTGAGTAATAACATGGCTCCAGTAACTTGGGCTTTAAGCAAAACACTAAATATCATAAGTCTCATGAGAAATTCCCATCATGAGATGGGAACAGTGTTGATAGACCCCTGGGCCTTACTGTTATCTTTGGCGCAAATCCATGCAGAAGCCACTGAAGTCCAAAAAGATATGCCAGAAGTGCTAATGGATGTTGTTGTGACTTACAGGCTGCTCAGCATGAGTCAGTGCTGATTTGGACAGAGTTGGCCATCAGAGGAAATCCATTCTTATCTTACAAGGCTTTGTGAGGTCAAAGTGTTGCATACTGCTGCAGTCTCCTATCTCCTTGGAACCATTTCCCCAGGTCATGCCTAGGGTGACCAGACGGCAAGTGTGAAAAATCGGGATGGGGTAGGGGGTAATAGGATCCTATATAAGAAAAAGACCCCAAAATCAGGACTGTCCCTATAAAATCGGGATATCTGGTCATCCTAGTCATGCCTCAGGCATATACATGGCATGGAGGGCACAGGTGGTGCTGTATGGCATAATATCACATAGCTGCACTTCACCTCATATATTCACAGATCTATCCAGTTCTGTGTATAGTCCCTGAGCCTCTTCACTGCTTCCTGTTCCTTGCCAGCCTGTCTCCAATGGAGCCAGGACCCTCAGTTGCCTAAGCCAACAGTGACCTAGTCAGCACTACTAGAGGCAGAAAAAAGGGCAGATGTTGCTGTTCCCCCATCTCCAGTGTTTTCCCCAGGAATTGAAATGGGGGGCGTATGTTGGAATATTCACGGGGGATGAGGACTGTATGGCACCATAGTAAAAACTAAAAAATGTTTCATGACCATTTTATTAGCTTTAACTCATGTTTTAAAATCATCACAAAAATTAAAGTTGGCTACTCAAGCCTACTAGAAAGCACAACATCTACAGCCGTCTTGGTTTCTTGCTCTCTTTGGTGTCTTCTTGTGTGTCCATTACTTCCAGTACTTTGTGACAGACTCATGATCAGGCAGAAGGCGATTTCTTTCAGGACACAAAATTCTATTCAATGAGGAAAAAGAACACTCAACTGTAGCTGTTGTCACTGGGAGTAGCAAGAGATATATTCCTACTTCTTTCATCCCAGGAAACATAGCACAAAAATGGGGTCAAACCACTAGTGATGATAAAGAAGCTGAAGTTAAATCTTCATTCGTTCATCATATGATATTCACCTCTGTGTTCAAATTCTCTATTCTGTCCTGATCACATGGCAGCCCCATTGCTGGTAGTGCCTCACTCCACTTAGCTCTCGTATTTTATAAAACAGGCATCAGTAAAAACCAGGTGGCGGTTGATAGAATCCAGAAATTGCTATTGTAGATTTGTAAGAATCAAGTCTGTGTACTTTTTCAGCTGGCTTAACAAACACTTCTTGTCCTCTTCACTTAGGGAGTCAATATAAGTACCTTCATTAGTCAACTTCTGAACTGAAATCTTTGTTTCTTCCAATACACTTTCAATGGATAGCTCTCTGATACAAGGGTAGCTTCTATTGCTGGACAAAGATCTACTACTGTTGTAGCAGATGCCTGGATGGCATTGTGTAATGACCCAAGTGGTTTCAATAGTAGAATTACAAGAGAGAGAATGACGATAGTCTTCTCTGAACGTAGTAGCAAAAGTAGTCCACCAGCCTCATTACTTGGATCCGTCCTATCTTGGCGGATACTTTCCAAAGCCATTAATAATGGTTGCAGTAATTTTAAGATAACAGCCAAGGATTGCTCATGAGAAAGCCAGCAGGTTTTCCCAGGTTGGACTAATCTGAACTTCAATCCCAGTGTATCTTCTATTTGTTACCAAGACATTCAGTCCTTTTGGACTCTTGCTGGGGAAAAAAGAATATTAAAAGGCATTAAATTTATGGCTTTTTAATGTCTTTTGAAGATTCTGCAGCTTGTACTAGCTCTAGCTGGAGTAGATGGCCTCTGCAGTGTGGATAGGAGAGATTAGGGTTACACGTTTCTCTGAGCAAAGTTTGTACTCCACTATGTCTTCCAGAGAAGTTTGTTGCTCCATCAGATGCACAAGCAGCCACCTGTTTGGGGTTCAATTTACATGCATTTAACTCTTCTAAGATGTCACAGATGCAGCTGATGTGTCTTCTGTAACTTGAACATCTAGAATGCATCTGTTGGCCTATCACAGACATCAAGATAACATACGCAATGACTTAATACTTGATGATGCCTTGCACTGGGTGCATTCATATTCATGTATATATTATTTTTGAATATGAGAGAGGAGTTCTTTTTTTTTCAACTGTTTTCATTTCATGGTTGTACATGGTTGTCTAGAGAGAGTCTCAGAGTTCTTTCAGAAGATTCGAGCGATAGCTTGCATTTGTTTGTGTGTGTCGAACGAAAACAGTAACAACTGACAGTGCTATAAACTGGAGAAAACTAATGTTGTGTGTAATGTGTGGTGTGATGCAGCAGCAGCCATGTTGTTTGTTGTAAACTGTGTAGTGTCTCCAGCCTTCTAATAATTTCTAAAATTGGCTGGCTTTGGCACTGGCTGCTTTGGCAGTGACTGGCTTTTAAGCATTTTGCAGCATTGATGCAGTTGGGCCTTTTTGTTTTGCAGGCCAGTATTGGTGGCTCTTGCCTGTGGCAAAGCAAAGCTCCACTTTTCTCACTTACTATCTATATATATGATATATATACATCATCTTGTGCATGTGTAGTCTGGCCAATCCATCTCAAAAAAAATATATTGGCATTGGAAAGAGGGCAGAGAAAAAACAAAAAAGATTAGGGTTGTGGAATTAGAGGGATATGAGAGAGAGAAGAAAAGACTACTGACTTGGACTTTGGAGAGGAAAGAAGAGAGGAGAGAGATAGGATATGATAAAATAAAAAAAATGAAAAAATGAATAAATGAAAATGAATACCCTAACACACTACCACAGGACACAGGAAAAACCACAGAACAAAGGAAACAAAAAAAAAAAAAAGAACAAAAAAAAACATTTGTTCACACAGTGTCACCAGTTTGCCAGACAGTTGTGGAGACCAATTATAACAGAGAAAAAAAAGAACAGAAAAGAAAAAAAGGAGATAGGTCAATAGAGTTAGGTCCATCAATGGCTATTAGCCAGGATGGGCAGAGATGAATGGGAGCCATGCTCTGTACACCACCCTCTGTTCTAGCCTCTGTTCACTGAGGAAAGAGGATGGAAGATGGATGATTCCCTGTTCTGTTCATTGTCTGTTGATGTCTGTTGAAGCTGAAGTGAATGGAATAGAAGACAGGATACTGGGATAGATGGAGATATGTTCTATATGTATAATATAAATAAAATAAATTAATAAAATAAAAAAATATAAAATAAAAAAAATTTAAAGCAGAAAATAGAGAATGAGATCTGATAATGAGTTGTTGATTAAAAATAAAAAATTTAAAAAATCTCTTTTTTTTGTATTTGTAAGTTTGCCAGTCACAAATCTAGCATTGCCAGTCACAAAAACAACATGCACATGCATCTCTCTGTTGTTCACCATGTGTTTGTCATGTCCACCACTGTTCTATGTCACGTTTCACCCCTGCCACCTGCCACAACCACCCTGCTGCCACACCTGCCTGTGTGACCCTCCCACCCACTCCTCCTGACCTCAGTGTCAGCTCAGTGGGCTCAGCTCAGTGAGGCTCCAGCTCTCAGTGAAACTCCTCCTCTGCAGCAGCAGCTGCTGTCTCTCACCCACAGCTGTCTATCAGAGACAGCCAGTCTAGGCAGGCAGCCTGTCAATCTTAACTTCAAGCTCTAGCTCATTAACAAAAAAAAAGACCTCAGGTCTCTCAGCTCAAGTCTCTCTCTCTAAACAGGAGAGAGGGACAGGGCAGAGCCCACACCAACCACCAAGCAGCCCACACTCTCTCACCACCCAAAACCTCCACCTCCCCACCTCTCTCTCTCTCAGTCCTCCTCTCTCTTAGCAGAGCAGAGCATAATTTAATGACCAGTGTGGAATTGGTTGGAGGTTTTGTAGGAAGTGAGGTGAAGTGACAAAGCCAAAGGGTGTGGCTTGCCTGAGGCTGCAAGCCCAGACTGACAAGCCTAGCTGAAAGCCCAAGGGCCCTGAGAAAGCCCTGGGCCCTGCCCTGGGCCTAGCAGGCCTGCTGCCTTCAGCTGCCCCCCCAGACTCAGCTCCCCACACAGTTCTGCAGCCCAACAGAACACCAGCCAAAACTGATCACCACCAGCCAAAATTGATCACACAGGTCACTCAACCCACCACCAGCCATCCTTGACCACCAGGTACTGGATCAGTGTCCTGAAAGTCTGCTGTGTTCATCCTAACCCTTGATGGCCCTGTCCACTCCCTCCCTGGCACATCCTCCTCTGACCACTTGGGCAGTCAGGATAATCACTTGAAATTATTAGGTAGGCCAATATTGCTGAAACAAATATGCTGACATTGTCATAAATAGCAGCTGTATGAGGAGGCTAGTCTATGTTCATATTTTTCAAACCCATTATGCTTTCTCAAGTACGAGTATTTTCTTGTCTACTGTGCATGCTTCTAAAGTGTGTATTAATGTTTCAATTTCAATTCAAATTTCCAACCAACTAAATTGGCAACACTGCATGTAACTGGGAGGGGAGGTGTTGGGGAAATTCGGGGGGGGGGGGTACACTCCTCCTAGGGGGGGTCTAGGGAAATCTCTGCCCATCCCTGTCCTCTCCAGCCTCTGGCCGACTCACTCCTCGCTTGTCAAACCACCACTGGAATTGCTTGTAGAGAGCCGAGAGGAAGGGGAAATGATGCAATGTAGGTGGCACTCTCTCTTCCCTGCCCCTTTCTTTAGCCCTCCCTTTCCGAGGTATTCATTCTTCCCTCTAGGCAAGCGGCCAGAGGAGACACCTTGGTACATGGCTGGCTCCTTTGTCAAATGCATTCCACTGTGTAGGTTAGTGAGGGAGGGACTCGAGTCAGACTGGTTACTGATACTGGGGCTAGCAATTGGACAATGCTTACGCTGGTGTAGTGTCTAGGAGAGAGCACCTTGGGGCTGCTTCCTGCCATCCTTTGGACTGTTAGAACTCAACAGTTTTGCCTGCATGAGGTAGCCTGACATGCTCCTGTGTTATAACGGGAAAGAGGGATTGTAAGAGATCCCTTTGCTATTGTTTAAAATAGTTTGGTCATTAAATATCTACTGTGAAGAGAGACATTCTTGGTTATAGCCAATCACTTTCTGGGGTTGTACAATCAAATGCAGACTTATTGAATGCCCTCCTTTGCCTGGAGGGAAGGGGGTTGCAACCTTAACACAGGCTAGCAGAGAGAGGCTCGTGGTGTGTACTCAAATGAAAGTTTGCAGTAATCACCATAGCAGCTGGTAGTAAATGAGGTTAAAAACCTAAATATGTCAAGGCATGCTGAGATCAAGCCTGATTCTTAATTTAGGGTCCAGATTACTATACTGAATTTTCAGCACCTAGAGATGATTCACACAGGATTAGACATTGCTGGGCTCTAACCAGCAGAAAATCCCTCTAGAATAGTAAGGCTTTGCAGTTTTTAATGCAGTTAAAATACCAGCATTATTAACACTGGAGATTTAGCTCAGTTTTGCCAGCTACTGTATGATTTCCGAGTACTCATGTGAGTAGGCTGTAAAGCATGAGTCATCTCATTGAATCCTGCCAGTTAGACAGAAAGACTTAAACAACCTTCACAATGTGATATAGCAAGTAAGACTGTACTGCCAGTTAGCAAAGAGCCATCTGAATGAATGGAAAAACTGCCCCTTTGGGAAGCCAATTCTTTTTTACCTTTTTTTTTCTGACAACTGAATATAATTTTTCCCTTCTTCTATGAAGTTTCCAAAATAAGCTTCTAGGGTCAAATCATTTCCCTTTGCTGAGACAGGAGAGGTTTGGCACAGGGCACTAGGGGAAGCGATTTCTCTGTACACTACTGCAGTCTCAGGATTGCAATAGTCCCTATTGTTTCTGCACCTTCGGTTTGCAGGAGGGTGTGGCCAGTGTGTCTGCAGCATGGTGGTTCCACCAGATTCATACTTAATCTTTTCTAGTGTGGTTCTACTCTGCAAAAGTGGCATTATGGGGTCCCATGTTTATTGTCTCTGTAATAACCTCTGTATCAAATGCACTCAATATACGAGTAAAAAGATGTTGTTTTCTTCAGACTTCCAGCCCTTCAGACTCAACCTGAGCTCCCAGGGCCAAGCTGGGTTCTTTCCATCTTCTGCATTGTCACTAGCAATAAAGGTTCTGCCAGCCAAAATGGGCCTCCCACTGCATCTGTGCAACAGCACTGCCCTCCAGCTATGCCCATAGCTATACCTCCAGAAGCCTGGGCTTGTCAGAGGATTGGCACAGGTGTAGCTGATTGGACGGTAGTGAACAATGCTCCTGCAAACAGAATCTGAGGCTCATTCCACCTTCCCTGTCCACAGCGCTAAAAGGAGCCAATGGTAGCATCTGCTTATTTCTATCAATGAAGTGAGCAGACAGAATTCTGAGAATGGTTGAGTAAGAAGGTGCCACGTTTACATAATTGCATTGCTCAGTAAAACGACTCTTAACCCTTCCTACATGGAGAAGAGCAGGGAGCCCCTGTGGAACTGCTCTATCCAGTGTGCTGAGTCCCAGGCACTCTGCAAGAGTTTCTCAGGTTCGTGGTTAAGCACTGGTTCCACTGCACCTGGGGACCTCAGGAACCAGGGAGGTGGGTACAGATCCTGTTTGTTCGTGCGAAAAAAGGGAGGAGAGAGTTGGACGAGCAATCTAGAATGGGCACGTCTGACGTCCTGAGCTGTACTTTTACTAGGCTGTCTTTGCCCCTTTTTAGATACATTTTAAATCAACTTTCTCCAGAAGACAATTTTCTGCTACCCTGCCAGTGAAACTTATATGGCCTGAAATGTCAAGAATGTGCATTTACACTCTAATGGAAATACCAATAACTTCACCTTTTTTTAAAAAAAAAGCACAGATGTGTAATATATTGTACAAATTCTTAGTCCTGGGCATAGGATTTACTAGCTTGAATAGTGCCATTGAAAACAATAAGGTTACTCAAGTGAATATGCCTGGCAGATTTTTCATGATCAGGCCCTTAACTCTATTTATTATTCTGCACATAGGTCCCAATCCTGCAATGACCTCTGGGAGGGCACTGGGAATCAGGTTTAAAACGAAAGGAAGTATTTTTTTCATACAGCGCACAGTCAATCTGTGGAACTCCTTGCCAGAAGATGTTATGAAGACTAAGACTATAACAGGGTTAAAAAAAGAGTTAGATACGTTCATGGAGGATAGGTCCATCAATAGCTATTAGCCAGGATGGGCAGGGATGGTGTCCTTAGCCTCTGTTTGCCACAATCTGAGAATGGGCAACTGGGGATGGGTCACTTGATGATCACCTGTTCTGTTCATTCCCTCTGAAGCACCTGGCAGTGGCCACTGTCGGAAGACAGGCTACTGGGCTAGAAGGACCTTTGGTCTGACCCCGTATGGCTGTCTTATGTTTGTTATATGCACAAAGCTCATTGTGGCATCAGGGCCACAGTTTGCAAAGCTTGTTGGGAATAAAAGAAGCTGTATTATAAAAATGGTATTTTCTATGGTATGGTTTGAGCTGTTAAATTGGAGCCAGCCTTTTCCTAATGATAAAATGTACTTGACATTTACATAATTTTTTAGCTAATTTTTTTAGCTTTGAGACACACACAGAGTGGCCAAGTATTTACCTGTTGGTGTTACTAGGTTAAATGTCAGTTTGATGCATTATCAAGAGAAGATCAGTAACAATATACGTATCTTAGAGCAATATTATTATTATTTTTGCCTCTAAAATATTTGTGTGGGGATGGGTAGAGATATGGAACTTAAGGTGCGAGTGAGCTCCACGTTAAATTGGTTTTAGGAAACTATGTAGGGCCTGATTTTCAAACATGCAAAACACCCATGACTTCAACTAAAGTCAGCAGGCTCTATAGGTGCTCAGCATCTCTCAGAAGTCAGGCCAACGGGGTTCAGAAATCACCAGAAGGAAAAAGTAAAGGCATGCCTCCCTGCCAGTGTGTAAAGATTGAGCCCATTAGAGAGTCCAGATTCTATTTAACTGGCTCAGGAAGTCCATGGAGTTACACCAGGTGTAAGTGAGAAGCGAATCAGACCCCATGTATCTCTTCTTCTATAAGTGTTATAATTTCACGGGTATATTCTGATTAAGTAACCTGTGGGGAGGTAGCCAATGGCAAGTTAGAGAATACAGTGATATACTCCGGAGAACATAAACATAAACTTAATCTCTCTTATTTTTAGAAGAAGAACTCAGGTCATTTAAATTCAATTTTGTGCCAAATAAAGATGAAATTTCAAGTTATGTGCATTCCTTCTCGGTAAACCTTTCTTGCAGTTGTAATAGCCTTTAGTTTAAAAGTAAGACTGCACTGCAAAAAGGGATACTGTCAAGTTAGCTTTTTAAGGATTTACATTTTTTAGAAAGTGTTTTCAAACTTACATATTTCTTTTCAGAGTTTTTGCTTCAGAGAATGTTCTAAGAATCCCTGTAGTTTGGCTAGATTTGCCGTATAACTGCCATTATTAAAGCAACGTTGTGGTACCCGTGTCAGTCTCAGGATATTAGAGAGAGAAGGTGGGTGAATAAAAGATATCACCTCACCCATCATGTCACTCTAATACTGAAAGCAGGGCAATGGGGAAAAGGTTCCTATAACTCTTGCTGTTCGGAATCGAAAAACTGAAGTGCTAAAAGAGTTGACGTACTCCTTATTTTCCAACTGGTTAAAACAGTAGACTGGGGCAGCAGAGTCCTGCGTTCAATTCCTGGCTCTGCTATAGATTTCTGGTGTGAATGTAGGCAAGTCACATAAAGTGAATTCCTGACCATAATTTAAGTCAAAGGGAGTTTTGCCAATGACTTTCACGGAGATGAGGATTTCACCCACAGTCTCGCTGAACCTGAGATGGGAATAATAGTACTTTCCCACCTCATAGATATATTACGAGGCTAAATATATTAACAATTATGAGGTGCTCAGATATTACGGTAGCTAGAGTAGATCATTTGACTCTATCTAGGTTCATCTACAGATTCTTTCTTGAAGTGAGAGTTGGTTGATTTTTGTTTTGGGTTTTTTTGTCATTAATCTAGAGTTGTATTGAACATTTGACTAACTGGACCTCTTTTCCAGCTCTGGCCAAAGAAGATTTTTGTTGCTTAATTAAAAGTGAAAAGGTTTGGATAACAAGATAATAATAGAAGATATACCAATCTTGAAAGGTCATTGAGTCCAGCCCCCTGTCTTCACTATCAGGACCAACTTTGGCCCCAGATCCTTAAGTGGCCCCCTCAAGGATTGAACTTACAACCCTGGGTTTAGCAGGCCAATGCTCAAACCACTGAGCTATTCCTCCCCTCTATGAACACTGACTATAGATGATAAAGTCCAAAATAGTGTTCACAAGTACTGCAACTATCACAACAAATGAATTTTCATTTGAATTTTTAAGTGAATTTGCTTTCACAGTTTTTGCTAATTGTAAACATTCTGGTGAACAAGTTTACTGGCAAAAATGCAAAGGTGTTTGCTGGAATAGAAAACTTTATGCAAACATTGGATGCTAGCTGGAAATGCATATTTTGAATTAGTAAAAATGAGCATTCACATTGAAATCTTAATTCTAAATATTATATTAATCCAGTCAGAGAACAGAAATATATCAATACCATATCTAATTGTACAATGAAAAACTAACTCCTGGAGTTTCAGTATCAAAATAGTTGCAACAAACTGCTTAGAAAAATATCTACAGTCCAAAAGCTATGTGGAGGAATTACTTGTGAACAGTTTCTAAGTTTCTAGCTCAGTTATGTTCCATTTCCTTGCTTTTCTTTAAGATATCTATGCCAGCATTGTATGGCTCTGAATTTTCCCATTCCGCTATTGAATCTTTCTGTTTGCTTAAGTGAATGAAGCATCTCTCCCATCTCAGATTGTCTATTTTATGGCTGCACGTGATGCAAGGGGCCGAGAAACCATTATAAAATCTATTAGACAGTTTAATGCTTGCTTGGCCAGATGTAAACTCTGCTGCACTCCTCAGCAGTCTTTGGGCTTGATCCTGAAAGGTGCTTGGTGTGGATTGCCACGGACTCAGGGGGCGAAAAAAAAAATGCAGGCTATTTACCAGGCTGCACGTGGCAGAACAGATTATATTGAGAAGAGATGCAAGGAGAGTGTGTGTCCATGACTGCAGACACACACACACACACACACACACACTTAATCAATTTAAAATTTTTTTTTATTGGGGGGAAGGGGAAGGGGGTAAGAGTGTAAGATTAAATAAATTAATGATACTTAAAACAAACACACACAAACTAAAATATCTATATAATAATATAATAAGACAAAGATGCAGCATTTAGTAATAACTGATACTTACAAATACAAAAACGAACGACACGACTGAACGACTAAGTGAAACCGTGAGTGAGAGAGGAGAGAGGAGAGAGAGGAGCGGGTGGGGGATCAGGCAACACACACACATACACACACAACACACACACACATACACAGGACAGTACACACAACACAACATTACATCCATTTCTTTTCTTTTCTCCTCTCTCTCCCACACTGCACACACATGGCATATAACATACCAATGAGACACATCATAGAAGTGGCAAAGGGTTTGTGTGTTTGTTTGTTTTTGTTTGTTTCTGTTTGGCATGTGTAGTTAACACCATGTAGTAAAAAGGTGCCTTAAAAGGGAAAAAAAAAGAGGAAATGCATATTGTCTTAGAAGAATGTGTGACAATGAATGAAAACAGAAGAAGAGGCCAGGGGCCTGGTGCAATGGCAAGTCAGAACAGGATGCAGGAACTCATCTCAACATGCCATGCCCCTGCCCCTGGCATAAAACCCCGAAAAACCTAAACTCTCTAAATCCCCCCTCATCCCCACCCCGAGAGGGGGTGGGCTGGGTGGAAGGAGCGAGGGCGGCTGAAAACTGTGAATGCAGGCTTTTTTGAATTGAGACAGCAGAGAGCAGAGAGGAGAAGAAGAGAAGACCAAGGGACACACAGAGGACAAGAATAGGATTTGGATTTGAACAAAAAAGTCACAAAAAAAATTGGACCAACAAAAATGACTCTTTTGACTTCTTGAACTTTTGAGGTGAATAACAAGGTTGCAGGTCTTTAACAATTGAGGACAAATTAGGAGAAGAAGAAAAGAAATGAAGCAGTTATCAGCAAAGCAAAGCAAAGTATAATTAAAAAGATTTATGAGGAAGATTGTTGTTACAATTATTGAATTAATGTTTTATTGCAAGATAATTAATTAATTTTAGAATTGCCTAATTGTAGTAGCAGCAAGCATTTTAAGCAAGCAGACATCAACAACACATGATCATAACACATAATATAACCAACACAGACAAGAAAAAGAGGAGGGGAGGAAAACAAGAAGAAAAGCAGAGTAAAAGTAGTTAGGAGTGGGTTAAGTTAAGAGGTATTAGAATAAGAACAACTCCACATAGAACAATTAGAATAAGTAACAACCCAAGGACTATTACCAACAAAACCAAGACTGAACCAACAAAAAGATGCTGGAACTAACTAACTTCTTAAAGAAAGATTATTAAAGGAAGCCTGAAGCATTAAGAGAACTGGATAGAAGAATAACAATTAAATTGATTAATTAATTACACAAAAGATAAACAAAAACAAAACTAAAAAAAAGTATACTGCACATACAAAATATATAAAATTATAAAAAATTGTAAATAATTGAAAATAATTAAAATTAATAGAAATATTTAGGTGAGAACTGAGTAGAGAAAACAAGACAGAATCTTCTGGACCTGACTGTGACAGGACTGGTTTGCACCCAGTCCCTGCACCAGTTTGTAGTCACCAAGTTTGTAGTCCACCCTCTCCCCAGGGGTCCGTGGGCAAAAAGGGGAGTGTGTGAGGGAGAAATACAAAACCAAAAAAAAAATAAAATAAAAAAACCAAAATAAATAAAAAACAAAAATATTTAATACTTTGAGAGGGTATTTTGTATGATTTTATTTATGTTTGGGATGAAAGTGATTGTTGTTGAAATTGTTTGAAATAAATTGTTTAAATAAATATTTTTATTAAAATATTTTAAAATTATTATTTATATACATAAATTATAAAACATAAACAAAAAAATAAAAAAAAAAAAAAGAAATAAACATTAAATTAAAATTTAATTATATTTAAATGTTTTTTATATATTTTTTTTTTTTTTTTAAAAAAAAAAAAAAAAAAAAAAAAAAAAAAAAAAAAAAAGAAAATTTAAAAGTTTGCATTTGCATGTTGTTGCATGTTTTGTTGTTGATATATTATATATATGTATATTTATATTTTTGAACTTTTGAACTTTGCACTTAAAAAAAATAAAATATTACATGAATACCATGATTAAAATTTTAAAATAGATTGTAAATATAATATATTTTTATATATATAAAATTATATTTAAATAAAAACAATAAAAAAAAAAAAAAATAAAAAAAAATAAAAATAAACAAATAACACACACAACACAACACACACACAACACACACACAACAAAAACAAAAAAACAAAAAAAAAAAAATAATAAAAATAAAAAAAAAAAAAATAAAATAAAAAATAAAAAAAAAAAAAAAAATAAAACAAAAAAAAAAATATAAATAAAAAAAAAAAAAAAAATAAAATTTAAAAAAAATATATTAATATTTTTTGAATATATTTTTTTAATTTTAAAAAATTTTTTTAATTATTTTATATTTAATTGTTTTTATTTATTTATTATATGGAAAAAAGAAAAATATTGAAATTAATATTAGTTAGTAGTTAGAAAGAAAGAAAAAGAGAGCACAAGAGTGTTGCTAGATTTAAAGTTTTTAATGTTTTTTAAGAATAAAGAAAGTTGTTTTAAATTAAATTTTTAATTTTTTATTTTAAATTTTTAATTTTTTTTTTTTTTTTTTTTGTTTTTTTCTTTGTTTTTTTTTTTTTTTGTTTTTTTTTTTTTTTGGGGTTTTTTTTTTAAAAAAAATTTAAGTTTTAAAACAAAGAGTGAGAAAAAGAAGGAGGGGAGGGAGAGGGCAAGGGAGTGGAAGGGGAGGAAGTGAGGGTGAAAGATTAACTCTAAGCAGGTTGAAGTTAGAGAGGTGATTAAGCTGACAGTTTTAAGTTCTGTTAGTTTAGTATTCAGCCTGCTAAGGGGCTGGAGGGAGATTTGGAGCTGGATTTAGAGTATTTTCTCAAGGAGGGAGGGGGGGGGTTATATGGGGGGGGGGGCTTTTCTTTCTGTCTTTTTTTTCTGTCTTTCATCTTTGGCATTACTTTTTTTGGTTTCATTGCCTGTTTTTCCCTGCGTCATTGAGCCTGCACACTTGCTGCCTTGGTGGATTAGCACAGACAAGGGCCTTGCAGCCTGAGTGCATGCCAGGACAGGGGAACATCCTCAGAGTTTAGGTTTTTGTTACAGTAGTAAGGCAGCAGAGTATTTTTTAGGGATTATGAGTTTTATCCATTAGATCTTTGTTGAATTTTTAATTTAATTTTTAAACTGGTAATGGTGGAACTGTTCATGATGGAACTGTTCAGCACTGCAATGTCCCTTGCATCCTGCATGGCCCGCCTGCATTGCTGCACACTGCGGCATGGGCCGCCAAGCCAAAATGCAGGCCAGGCTGCAAATGCAGGCCTGTTATTTACTGCAGGCGCAATGCAGGCAAGGGGCCAAAGTGTTAGAGAGCAGACACACACACACACACACACACACACACAACACACACAAACATAACACACTTAAACTTATTATTACACAAAGTAACAACACACTAAATTACAAAAAAAATGAATTAAAAAATATTATACAATAAAAAAAATGCTAACTAAAATAATGACAAAAAAAACAATAAAACTTAAAACACAATATACACAAATACACTACAACAACAAATAAAAACAACGCACAAAAAAGATGCAACATTTAGGCAAAGCAGAGACTGACTAAAGGAAGCGGAGAGGCTGGAGGAGAAGAGGTAGGTACACGATATACACAACACACAGAGCTGTACAAGACAGGATACACAGGTATACACAGTATACACAGTCATCTCCTCACACTTCTGCCTCTGGCAGGCAGGCAGGCCAATGAGCATATACAAGGCAGGTTTTATTTCATCAGGCTCACATCATAGACAGGCAACACAGTTGGCTTTGTTTCTGTTAACACAAGTTAAGTCACAGGAGCAGGTGGGGCAAAACCTGTTTGTGTGTTTGTGACTGGTGAAACAGCAGTCAGGCTATGTTTGTAGTAAGGATGATTAGTGAAGAGGCCAGGGCAAAACTGGTATGGCATGCAATACAGGATGCAGACAGGGATGAGGACTCAGAAACAAACTTGGCAGCCTCAATTTCCATTGAAATCAATTGGAGTTGCGTGTTCTCACTAGTGGGATGAGACTTTGGCTTAGGCTAACTTTATGTGAAAGATGGAACATGAGCAGGACATGCAGTTTGGGGCAAGTAAAAGACTGAAAATTCAACAATTTCTTGTCCTCTGTGTGGAGTGCCAGAAATTATATTTTTCCAGTATTTATTAACTTGGCCCCAGATTTCAATGCCTCTTGTTTCTGGGTTTCTAGATGGACATTTTTGAGAAGGGGAGAAATGCTGTGTTTTGCTATTGATGCCAATGGAATCAAGATTTGGCTCTATGAACGTGGAAGGTTTGATAAAACTTCTCAATATTCAGTATTCTCAATATTCACTCTTCTAAACTAGCTTGAAGCTAGTAGAAAACAGGGATTTCTATTAGCCACTGGACACTTAGCGGCTACCAGTAGCCAGGCAGAAGCTAACAAAGAACCAATCACACAGTTACTTTGTCTTTAATACAAGGAAAGATTATCAATCTTAGGCCCTCAAGTGGGTTTCTTTGCATCTTTAAAAAGGAAGATGCATTTGAAATAGTTCAAGAATTACATTAAATCTGATCAATGTGTGTGGAAGATTGGACTCAGTGCCTATAATGCTAGTTTCAGATTCAGGCTAAAAATTATAGTTAGAGGTTTTTTTGGGTTTTTTTATTCAGTCCATCAGATATAAAGATTTGTACATGCACTTGTTTTAGATTTAAGTGTCAACATGTTGAATTTGATTGTCAATAGTAGCAAACTTGCCTGTTTAAAAAGCTGTTTTATCTCACTGTAGATTTGAGGTGCATAGAGATTTTTTTTGCCCTATTATTTTAAAGACAGCATTTTATAGATAGAGTGAGAAGAGAGAAGGAGCTTAAAAATTAATGCTATGTTGAGAAGTGTCTTTTAGAGCCTATAAAAAGATGATTTATCAAACTTGTATATGATTATATGCCTTTGTAAACATTTTTGTATAAGGAACATATAGAAATAGGTCTCAGCTCCTTTATTTGTAGAAAAAGAACGTGTTATGTTCTTATTTAACAGTACACAGTTACAACTGTTGAAAACATGTAACCTAAAAATTGCCTTTAATTTCCTTTTCCTTAGGAAAGGAGTTGTTGATCCTATAACATGGAGGATTGCCTTCATACCTCTTCTGAAAACCTTTCCAAACTGGTCAGTTGGGCCCACAGCCATGGGACCATCTGCAGCCTCATTCCAAATCTAAAGCACTTGCTTTCTGAAGGTTCTCATGGCAACCTGACAGCTATGTGGGGCTGTAGCGCAGGCCATGCGTATCATTGGCCACTGACTGCTACCTGCAGGGCTGGGTCCCAGGAAAGAGTATGTTTCCAGGACAACAGAAGCTTCAACTCGGACAGTCCCAGCATCATAGGTGTGCCCTCGGAGACGCAGACTAGCCCAGTAGAGAGGTACCCTGGGAGATCGGTGAAAGCAAAGTTGGACTGTAACAGAACCAGGGACTCCTGTGATTTCTCTTACTGCAGTGAGCCTTCAGAGCTAGATGAAGCCGTGGAAGAATACGAAGATGAGGCTACCCTCTTTGACATGGTCTGTGAGTCCTCGGTGACAGATGAGGATAGTGACTTTGAACCTCATACCCAAAGATCTCAAACTATTTCCCGCAAAAGGCCTGGAGCGGGCCAATCCTCATCATCTCTTTCAGGCTCCCAGTCTCAGGTCATCGATGAAAGCAGTAACAATGTGATCGTCAAAAAGATTAAGCAAGAAATCCCTGAAGATTATTATATTGTGGCTAATGCAGAACTTACCGGTGGCATTGATGGACCTGCATTATCGCTGACGCAGATGTCAAAGCCCAAGCCTCAAACTCATGCTGGGCCTTCCTATGTTGGCCCCTCTAAGCCCACCCCCCCTGTAGCGCCTTCTCTCAGTGCTGAGCTAGACTTACAAAATGTGTCTGCTTCTCCCCCTGTCATATCGAGGCCTGCAGTTCAGAAGCCTGCAAGAGTAACTCTGGCTTCCCCAAACAGAGGACCAGCTAGCACCCCTACAGCCAACCAACAGGTAGCGCTCCAGATGCCAGTCAGTACTTCCAACTCCAGCAAACAGATTAGCATTCCTTTATCAGCCCTGCAGCTCCCTGGACAAGAAGAGCAGGCTGCTTCAGAAGACCTTCTCCAACCCGTGCCAAATCAGGTTCCAGCTGGCGAAGTAGCATTATCTCCTTCAATTAGCGCGGAGCCAGAAGTCAGCTCTAGTCAGCAACAACCTAACACTGCTGCTATCATCACCGCTGAGGCAACAGCACAGTCCATACCAGGTACGAAACGATGGAAAGCTCATACTGTCATGCAGGGAATTCAGTCATTCTAATGGACACATTTCTAAGCCAAGAATTGCAGCTGAGAAAGTGAAATATTGATCATGGTCACCATAGGTTACAGGAAGGTATTACTAGATAAATCAGTAGATAAGCACTCTACATTGGAAGGGTGTTAGGAAAGCTTTCATTTAATAGAGCCCATAAGCACTTGATGTAGGATAATGGTAATCCAGGGATACTTCATAAAGGAACAACAGACTTTTTCTCTAAAACAGATAGATCTCAAAGTAGGTTACATTTGACAGTCACATAGTTCTGTAGTGCAATATCTATATGGGACAGTATGCCACTATCTAGTTATATATAAGGAGTTTTGAGACAGAAAAGCAGACTGTTTGGTTCATTTGCTACATCAGAAAGATAAAATCTTAGTAAGAGCAGCCTACAGTAGTGGCAAGAACTTTCCTCTCCCTTCCTAATTCCTATCAAGAGAGCTGACATTTGAAATGCAGAAGCGGAGGAGAGGTGTAACAGTAATGGCTGGAGGGAAGTTTGTCCTATTATAAATCTTTATTACGTTTTTTCACTAACTTGTAAATCACAGGAGAATGGAGAGAGAGAGACATACCTTTAAACCTTAAAGTAATAGTGCTTATACTTTAAACCAAGTAAAAGAGATTCTTTCCCATTTTTAGTGAACATTTTATTTTCAATGTATCCTTGTGTTTCTTTGTGCCTCCCTCTGCCCTCAATGCAATGATGATAAGTCTAACCAAATAAGTATTATAAAAACATAAATTTCTCAAAACAACATATTTCTGTTGATTAATCTTTTCATGCCAGCAATTCTGGAGGGAAATCAAATGCTTTGCATGGGGAAATCTGGTTCTCAGCACCAGGTTATTGAACAGTTAGATACTACCTGTTACACTGTGATCTTTAATGTTGTCGTGAAACAAAATGTTAGCTGTATGTTACATTTTCAATGTTATTCAGTGAAACCCAGCAAAGCACCGTAAGTTAGAAAATGCAGAAGTTAGTGTTTTTCATTTTGCAACCAGTGACTCTCATTTGTCCATTAGACACTTCCTCACAGCAGTCCTGTCATGTGTAAATTATTTGATGGGGATCCTTCTATAAAACCCCAGCTATATTCAGATCTGGTTCTGTAGGTTAAGTCCTAGGGAGATGAATTGGTGGGCAGAGGTCAGACGTGGTAGTCAAAGGTTCACGGTAAATTCGTTTATCACATAGTTCTTCAATTCATCACCTTCACACATGTTAGCAAGCCAGGTTCTGCAGTCAGTGATAGCTGTGGAATTTCAGCTTGCTGAGCCACAAACTTCAGTGGGTGCATTGGTATAACCCAGGGCAGAATTTTACTCTGATGTGTGTTATCTCTGAGATTCCTTTGTTTTCTACAGGGTAGTAAAAATAATTTCAGTCTGCTGTTGCCAGCAGTTAACAGAGGAATGACTTGCAGCTGTCCTGCCACGGGCAATGTTTTCATCAGCTCTTAGAAACTAAGCAACCTCAGGCCTGGTTATTACTTGGAATGGAGACTGCTAATGAAAATCTGGATGCCGCCCCTGAAGTGCTGCTGGTGATTCTGTAGGGTGACACCTTCCTCCATGTGAATCATTTCTGAACTAGTGTCCCAGGGGGATAGAGGTCTTCTCTAGGACAACAGTTCCCAAACTTGGTTCGCGGCTTGTTCAGGGTAAGCCCCTGGCGGGCTGCGAGACGCTTTGAGCAGCTGTACCTGCAGACGCTCCAGGTAAATAAAGCGGCTCATGGCTCGCCAGGGGCTTACCCTGAACAAGCCCGTGAACCAAGTTTGGGAACCACTGCTCTAGGATAAGATGCAAAATCAAAGCTTTCATTAAAGATATCACAGCACTTTTTGGAAAGGCAGTGATGTTATCTTAGTTTCCTAGTAATTTTAGCTAACTAAAATATTGTACACTTCCTGTCTTAACTCTTATGTAGTATTCCTATATGCTGTTAAACAGCTTCCATGTTCCACCCCAGATGTTACTGCATTTCAGCAAAGGGTAAAGGGGTTGCTGTGTAGGTAAGGCTTGATCCTGCAACCCTTAGTCGTGCCAGTAATGTATTGAATTCAATGGGGACTTCTCATGTGGGAAAGGAGTAACTGGGCTAATAAATGTTTGTTTGAACCACACATTTGTATTAATAAGTGTTTGTACCAAAAAAACCATAATTCTGCAAAGATGACCGAGCTGCTAAAATGTGAGACGTGATTTTAAAACAGAGTGGGGTTAATTGAAAAGTGAAAGAGATTCCGCACCTATTGTAAATTTTTTAGGTTGTCTCCGGGCTGGATTTCTTAACAGAGAGTGAGTCACTACAAGCGGTAAATGATTTCACATGGAATTTGAATTCCACTAAATCGTGACAGGAGGATTGTCCAGCCTATGTGACACTTTTCTATTCTAAACTCATTATAAACCAGCAGCAATATAACTTTTTACTCAGTAGGGAGAATGAATTGGATTTTGAAACAGGAATCTTTGCCATTGGTTTATAGACTCACTTGTAGTGATAGTTTCTTAACAAAATATTAGTTCTGTAATATTAGTTTTTAACTGAAAATAAGCATGGAGTTAAAATTCTGTCTTTTCCCCAACAAATGCTTCCTTATTTCCAAAGTAACATCTAAGGCCCTGATCCGGCTAAGATTGGTGCACATGCTTAACTTTATGCACTGCTGATGTCAGTGGGACTAACTCAGTGTGTAAAGCTAAACACATGGGTGGGTCTTTGCAGGATCAGGGCCCACACTGGTTAGTTGTGATTACTAGCTGCAGCCACCACAGTGAAGACATATTGATTAACATATTCCTGTAACAGGGTATGCACTCTTGAGCAATTTTTTCCAAAGATTATAGTACATGCTCTGCAAAGTAAAAAGGTTGATAATGATATGTTTGGTAGTGGACTGGATTCGGATCAGGCTTTAAAATGCGTGGGTCATACTGTTTTTTACAGTTCTTCCTATCTACACCATCCATCCAGCCTGACTGCCTGCTTCAGACCTGTGAACAGGCAGAGGATTGAAGAATTTAATATTTGCACAAGATTCTTGTCCATTGTACTTCCTTGCTTGCTCATAAAAAACTTGGTAGACAGAGTAGGGCGGCCAGTAAAACATGCAAACTTGGCCAGGAATCAGAATAAAAAACCTCTTCCTGCTCCCACTGAATTCAGTGATAAAACTCCCATTGATTTTATTGGTATCAGGGTACGGCTTGTGTCTTGTAGATGGAGTGATGCAACTGGGATTCAACTCTTAGGTCTTGAAAGCCCTCAAACTTGTCTCTGCTTTAACTAAGGTTGTGTTTTTTGAACAGATTTAGTTAAATCAGCTCAGTCCCCTGGGTGGAAAACTCTTAAATCAGTTTTAAAATGTCTTAAATCAATTTAGCTTAATTCATTAAGGAATCGGCTTAAGTTGCATCAATATAAGCCCGCTTGAAATCAGTTTGTGTGTCCACACTGGGGTTTTGCACTGGTTTAACTTAATCTAATTTTAAAGTGATTTTAGTTTACCTGGTACAACTTTCTATATAGAGAGAGGACCAGATTTACAAAGATATTTAGGCCCCAAAAAATGCAGTTAAACATTTATTGGGATTTATAAAAGCACTAGGTGCTAACTTGGAATGAGTTCAGGGTTCAGTCTGAGGATGGTGGCTTATGTTGAATTAATTTCTTAAATTTTATAGTTTATTTTTTAAGCATAACACATAGGAACTCCTCTATGTGTTTACAAGTTAAAAATAAAAACCGATTACTGTAACCTGCTATACTCATTAACTCTAGGCAATTCTCCATCTTATGCCATGCAAGAAATGGCTAACATCTAGGATTTTCTTGTGGAGCCACTGAGGGAGCAATGTCAGAGAAACCAGTCCTCCCAGAAAGATCTTTGTCACCTTTCCTCTTGCCAATTCCTGACTTGTCCTTCAGGCCAGGAACTGGCAAGGGGAAGGTCTGTTGCACTGCTGAAGCTGTAATGCAGGGGTCGGCAACCTTTCAGAAGTGCTGTGCCGAGTCTTCATTCATTCACTCTAATTTAAAGTTTCGCGTGCCAGTAATACATTTTAACGTTCTTAGAAGGTCTCTTTCGATAAGTCTATAATATATAACTAAACTATTGTTGTATGTAAAGTAAATTAGGTTTTTAAAATGTTTAAGAAGCTTCATTTAAAATTAAACAAAATGCAGAGCCCTCTGGACCAGTGGCCAGGACCTGGGCAGTGTGAGTGCCACTGAAAATCAGCTCGCGTGCCGCCTTCGGCACCCGTGCCATAGGTTGCCTACCCCTGCTGTAATGTGACTAGGAAGCATCAGGCTTTCAGAGGGCAAGGCGTGGTGTGGCGTGGCGGGATGGCCTCTGGGAGAATATAGCTACATGTGGGAAAGGTCTTGTTTACTTGCTGGAGGGCAGGGAGGGAGCTGTAGCTCAGAGGGAGATGTAGGGAGGTAGCAGTGCTTAAGACGAATGACTAGTCTTCAGTACTGCGTTGGAGAATGCTCAGGGTTTGTGTGTGTCCTAGGAGTCAACAATACAACATTTTAATTTATCTCTTTGGTCAGACACTATCCGAGCAACATGAACACAACAGAAGAGGGTTCCATTAAGATTCATTGAGAGCGTTTCACATTCAAATATACTAACTGGGAAAAGGACACTAACTGGGTGAGGTTCTCTGGCCTATGTTATGCAGTATGTTATGCAGTAAGATCATAGTAAAACCTCTGAACGGTAAGTGTGATAATGAGATTTGTCAGCTCCATGGCAAATCCTATCCATCCTTCACCAGCCTGATCGTGGTTACAAAGTTGGGTGCTGCTTTTCCATAAAGGTAGAGTCAGGACAAGGAATCCCGCCCTCTGGCAGCGGCCTCAAACATCCTTCCTCCCCACATGGTTACCAGAAATTATCTACAAACCAGAATGTGCGAGAGCCTACACTGGATCTGTGCACAGCTGCACTGGCCCTTAGGGAGCTTTGGGAGGCATCATGCCTCAGCTCTGAGGTGCGCAAGGGGCGTTGGCCTGCTGCACCATCCTTTGCAAGGCTGAAGCATGCTCCTTGTTGTGCATTTGGCTAATCTTGCTGTCCCGTGTGGGTGTACTGCCTTCTCCTCATTCCAGGGGGTGCTAGCAGAGATTCCTGGATTCTGTATATGCTCTTTATATCCTTCCCTTGCCATGCACAGCTTATGCTGTCAGGTCCCCACAAAAATCATGAGATTTATAAAAATATAACACATTTTTGTTTTTTTTTATTTGCTTTTGTTTGTTTGTTTGTTTTGTTTTTGAGCTGTTCAGGGACACATTTTCAGGCTTTTCTCTGCAACCAGAAGGACTAGAAGCGTCCTTTTTATATTAAATGAAAGCACATAATCACATGACTCCAGGATCTGGGACTTTCAGAGAAACACCAAATTATCACAAGACTTATGATAAAATCACAGGAGCTGGCAACAATATGACAGGGTCTAGCCATAGACTGACACTAAACTAAATCATAGGTTCCCCTTACACTGTAAGTACTATTTTATCAGGATATTTTAAGAATATGCTCCTAATAAGCAGAGAAGGCTCCTCCTTGCATGGGTAAGTATATATGCGTATGGATAGCTCTTTGGGAGACAGAGGGTCAAATTCATCCCTGATGTAACTCAGCTGAAGTTAGTGGAATTATGCCAGCGGTAAATGTAGCACAGGGTGATCAATCATGTGAAAGTTACAAAACCTGATTTAAAATCCTCTCCGAACACTAAAAAAAAACCCTGCTAATAGATCTCTGTAATTATAATTTTACATGGCAGAATTGATGGCTTTTGGCTAAATCAGTTGCTGAAGGCTGCCTCTGGGGTCATATATTGCTGAAAGTGGTCAAATGAACAATTAAACCACTGTTGTAGATGAGTGAGACAGTTTTTCTCTTAGCCTTAGAGTGAAGAGATCAGAGGCCACTGGCAACTCATTCAACATCATAATTTATTTTGATTCTAGCTCCATAGCTGAACTAAAAATAACTTGAGCAGAGATAAATAATTTTAAAATACAGTTGAACCCTGTTATGTCGCCGGCCTAGGGGTTTGCCAAAAAGCGTCGAGATAACCGATGATCGAGATAAACAAAAACCAATATGGCGGCAATACATTAACATGTGCTTGAAATTTCTTTATGTACATGATGTGTCCAGTTTTCTCTTAACACCTCCAGACATTTTTAGAAGGGAAAAAATAAACAGAATAGCTACAGCATGTTATCCTTCGCGGCAGGCGAAGCGGGGACCGGGTAAGCGGGGCCGGGCGGGTGGGCGGCGAAGCGGGGACCGGGGATGCGGGGTCGGGCGGGCGGGGCCCGGGGAAGCGGGGCTGGGTGGACGGGCGGGCGCGGCGGGACCGGGAAGCGGGGCCGGGTGGGCGGCGGGACGCGAGAGCCGGGCGGCTGGGGATGCGGGGAGCGGGCGGCTGAGGACACGGTGGGTCGGGGCGCGAGCCGGGGCCGGGGTCCGCGGCTGGGGACGCAGGGCTGGGCGGCCGGTGAGCGGGCGGCTGGGGCGCGGGAGCTGGGCGGCTGGGGCTGGGGGTCGGGACGCGGGAGCCGGACGGCCGGGGACGCGGGCGGAGCCGGGCGGCCGGGGACACGGGGCCAGGGCAGGAGTCGCGCGGTTGGGGACGCGGGGCCAGGGCAGGAGTCGCGTGGCCGGGGAGGGATGCGGCAGGAGCCGGGCAGGGCCGCCGCCGGAGTTAGTAGTTTACCGGTAAGTGGCAAATTCGGCGCTCTTCTGTGCTCGAGATATTAGGGTTCGGCGAGATTAAAGAATCGACATAACCGATGAGAAACCGATAAGACAAAGAGGGAGTTTGGCGGTTCCACTTCTAAAACGTCGACTTAATACGATTGGCAAGTTAACCGAGGTCGAGATAAATGGGTTCGACTGTATACCTCTGTGTTTGTAAAAGCTGCAAAGACCCTGCTTACATGGAAGAATAAAATGAAATAATTATCCTTGAATCATCAGAAAATCCAGTAAGTTAAATTAACCTCCTCCTACATTACTATTGGCCTCTGATCTACCAACACTGGTTTCACTGCTTGAGTCCCACCCATAGCAAGAATACACTTTGGAGATTACATATAATATTGCTCAGCAGAAGATCAGGCGGTGTATTTTTATAAGCACTCCGTATGTTTATGTCCCAAAGCTGTCAAATGATAAATTAATGTTTTGGGGCCTTAAATCTGGAAGCTCTGCTTCTCAGGCTGACGTTTGAATTTGTCAGATATTGTGAAGGGGGGACCAATTTGAAAACAAAACAGGAAAATATTAAAGAAAATGTATTTCACCCTTGAATAGTTGTATTAATATATTGTTTATGTCCTCAATATCTACAACATAGCAATAGAAGTTTAATAATAATAATACAAAATTATGTATTATTATGATGTGCTTCCTGCTATAGGTATTTATGGTGTCATCAATGTTTGCAAGAGAATCCTGAACTCAGCTCTCAGCAAGCATTATCAAATCTTTTAGTTTACTTTATAAATGTATCTATTTCAATTTTTAAAGTTCCATATGTATTTTCTTTGGTCAAAATTCACCCCACATAAGGAAGGCTCATATAAAACCCTCTGCAATGCTGACAATCAGCAGTGGAGTACCCACACAAAAGGTGTCATGAATGATACACGGAATCACAGCATACCTTAAACAGGAAGCATTTATTAAAGAAAGCAACTGCAAACTACAGGTGCAAAAATAGGTTTCTACACCGCTTGAGTTCTGCCTTTGTCTCCTTGGTTTACCATAGATCACACCCTGTCTGGAACTCTGTACAGCAGAGACATCTAGTGGCTGTATAATATATTGCAACATATAAACATAGACTGGTGTCTTCACACCCTGCTCAGCCCTCAAGTGGGCTGGCATGTAAGCAAGGGGAAACAGCAGCTTGGAGATATGCTGGGACCATGGAATCTGCAATCACACAGATCCAGAGGCCAAGAATTCTGATGTAATATCAGCAGCTACTATTATAGCTTATGAGGGTTCTGTGCCTGGAACGGGGAAGGGAGTTGAATCTATGCCCCTACACCCTCATAGACTTCCCTACAGTTTTTGCATTTATTTTCTTAAAACATATTTTCAGTTCAACTTCAAAATGGTGACTGTCTCCTGGGGAATGTTCTCTGGGTTCTAAGGAGAATTGTTTTAAACACAGATCCACACTGCTGAGAATCTTTTAAATGAATTTTTAAATGGAGGTTTTCAGATGAAAAAACAACAGCACATAAAATGTCAAATGAGAATGTATGAAAGGAAAATGGGCCGTTTCAACAAATTGTGTAGCGATGACACCTAATGTAAACTCAAAAAATACCCCCACTCTGGCACAAATGAAAAAAGAAAGGGGGGTGGGGATAAAAAGTAGAGAAGAGGAGTAGTAGAAAGCAACCATTTTTGCAGAACCCATATAAACCACTTTGTGCTCTCTCTCTGCCAGCTCTGCAGAAGGTTATCTAACAAATGTTATTGCTAGGAACATGCCAAGTCTTTAACGATACTGATACACGCAGGAAGACAACAAGACTCGTATGAATTCCAAATCCATTGAAAACACAGGAGAAAACACTGGCGAGAGCCAGCATGTCTGGGCTGGACACTTATTTATTTGTTTTGTGGGGTGAGAGGTCACTTTCTATTCAATGTGATGCTTTCGGATAGTGCTCAGTGTTCCACTTAATACTGGGGCTACCCTGGTCTTACCAATTGTGGTGCCCAAAGCTAGAGAGAGGATGGGAGGGGTCCGGTTGTGAGGTTCACTGTTAGCGGAGCAGATGGGGGGGACAAGACAAGTGAGGCAACAAGCCTGTTTGGGATGCCTAGCAGTCACTTGCTTTGCTGGCCCCCTCTACCTTAAAATAGGAACTGCAAATAGGGTCTGCCCCAAAGCCCATTGACATCAATGGAAGAACTCGCACTGATGTCTGTGGGTTTTGGAGCACGCCCATACTTTGGCAAACGTGTGTATCAGCGAGTTGTCTGGTTTTGTTGAATCCGAACACTTTCAACAGCAACGGCGTCCCAGGGGGCTGTGCTTCCACCTGTCTCAGTGACGAGAGAAGGCCACTTTTACAAGGGCTCTTCTACAAAGCCAGGGCACCGTGAGCTTCCAGTACTTCCGACTCCCTTTTATATTCGTTACTTGGCTTGTTAGGGAGCTTGCTCTAGCTCGTCTCCCTGTTTGTGCCCTTGCACCGATGCCAAAATCCACATATAAAATCAAATGGAATTCTACCCATTGCCCAGAGTCTATTGTTTTCTAGGTGTAGGTACTAACAAGAAAAAGATTTGCTGAAGAGAGAAAATATGTTTTTAAAATTAGTTTGGGAACACACAACACTCCCAAGAAACCTGGTAGCAGATTTTTTTTTATCACCTCTGATGCAATCCAGTGTATTGTTTACTGAGGGCCCCAATTCAGCAAAGCATTTAAGCATGTGCGTAAGTCCATCCTTGTTCAATACAGCACGCTTCATGTTAAGCACGTGCTTAGGAGTATTTCTGAACAGAGATGAGGTGTTGTCTGGAGCATTACAGGTGAGCTGCATGGCAGGAACAAATTGAAGTGTTTATTTCCTTAATTGCTCCATTATAAAGTCAGACTCGTGAACTCTCTTCACCAAATCTTTTGTTTTCTCCTGCTTGTTCTGTCAGATGCCGCCTCTTTTCTCCTTTGTGAGGAGAGAGAGCTGCAGCTCAGGTTACGGCCTTGTGACATCCCTGTTCAGGTCCCCAAAAGATCCTCCCGGGACCCTTCAGAAAAGAGTGAGAAGTGAGAACCTGACCATTCAAATGAACAAAACCAAGCAGAAAATAGGTATGGAGATTGTTACTAACATCCCAGTGGGTCAGTAAAGGGCAAAACCAATTTCTTTTTGTTGTTGCTTTGCAGTTCATCTGTAAGTTGAGAGACATGGGTAGCTGAGAGAGCCTCATAAATAAGCATTAACATCCACGTGTTTTACAGTATGATGTCTTGAAATGTTAAGAGTAAGTGTAAAATCCTGACCATATTGAACTCGGTGGCAAATTTACTATTGACTTCAGTGCAGCCAGGATTTCACCTTGGGGGGTGTGCCCACACTGCCGCTGATGGTGTAATTTCTAGCTTGGGTAGATGTACATGCACTAGCTTTGACTGAGCTTTCGCATTAAAACTAGCAACATAGCCACAGCACCTCGGGCAGCCGCTCAGGCTAGGCAACCAAGCACGATTTCTTCCAAAATCCTAAGTACATGAGTGTTGTTCACCAGAAAGCAACCTTTGTGGCTGATGGCTCATGGAAACTCCATTAGTCTGTTAGTTACAGAGGCAGCTCCCTTTTTATTTCAAGGGGTAGGGGTTAAGAACATAAGAAGGGCCATATTGGGTCAGACCAAAGGTCTATCTAGCCCAGTATCCTGTCCTCTGACAGTGACCAATGCCAGGCACCCCAGAGGGATGAACAGAACAGGGAATCACCAAGTGATCCATCCCCTGTCACCCATTCCCAGCTTCTGGCAAACAGGCTAGGGACACCCTTCCTGCCTATCCTGGCTAATAGCCATTGATGGACCGATCCTTCATGAATTTATCTAGTTATTTCTACAACAGTAGTGGCTACATAGTGCCTAAATTGACATGACATGGACAGCTAGCACCACTCCCTTCCAGGACATGACATTTGCCATGTGTTTATAAAAATTGACTCAAAAAATGATTCAGGGACACACTGATCATAGTCAGTTTGTCCCCTCCTGGAGAAGGGTGTCTTCCCCGGATGACTGACACATGGGACCTGACTTTTAAAAAGTCAGGTATGCAATTGTACATGCACAACTTAGCATATAATTGTTCACCTCCTATGCACATGCAATCACTATGATTGCACCCTTGTCCCATAATATTAAATGGGATTTACATGACAGCTCATTGGCTTTTAACATTTATCTTGAAATATTTGCTGTCTTCTCTAATGAATATCACAAAAGCATTATGTTCAAATATTCTTTCTATTCTTGAAAAGAACAGCCACTGTTTTCTTATTTCCTTTGTGTGGATACTGGAGTCTCAGATGCCATATGTAAAATTACTCTGGTACCTTACATTAATTAGTAGCAATTTTCCAAGATACGATTCTATCATATCTTTTGGCCTACTTACAGAAATTAGCATCTCCGTACCCATTAGGGTTATTACTTTCTCGATAGATGGTAATGAATGTTAAGCTTTGCATGTAGGGCCTAATTCATTAGCATGTATGTCTCCATTTCTTTGCAATGTATTGTGTTCATTTTTATATTTTTGTACCGTATATCTTTGTTTGAAAGCTGCCCTTGATTAGTAAGAGTTGCCTCACAATGCCGTTCAAGCCACAGAGGACAGTATGTATATTTAATAGAGGACACTGCCAATTTAAAGCCACAGGGGGAAGTAATGAAATTAAATAAAATAGACCCTGCAGGTGAGATCCTTGCTCTGGCCTCTTTATGCTGGATAATAGGAATACAGCGGCAGAAAGGGGGAAATAAAAGCCCTGTTTCTGGCCACGGGAGGGATTCTTCCAGTGCAGACACTGCAGAAAATAACCATAAGGATACCCTTTGTGGACAACCCCCCCCCCCCACCACAAGCCCAGGAGCAAGAGTGGTGTCAGGAGAGGTGTGTCAGAGCAGGGATCCAGCCCCCAGGGCTGTCTAAGTTGTACTGGAGGCCTCTCCAGCCCCTGAAACAGCCAGGGATTGGGAGAATGCAAAGGTGGCTGAAAGCTGCCTTATCCCTCTCCTCTCCTGGGCTGTAAGTGCGAGGCCCGGCACAGAATCTCACCTTGCATCTCCCCTAAGAAGGTACACAGTAATTAGTCGCCTTAGAGTGACAGTATTTTATCTTCACGTTTCGATAAATAAGAGACCGATTTTATGTCAAAGCCTGGTCCCACTGAAATCAGCAGGAGTTTTGCCATTGACTTTGGTAAGACCAAGATTTGACTATATTTAACCCTCGTAGGTCACCAAGGCCCTAGTTCAGGAAAGCACTTAAATACATGCTTAAATCCACCCTGTTCAGGAAGGAAAGGATCTTAAGTATGTACTTAAAGTTGAACCTGTGCTCAAGTGCTTTCCTGTATAGGGATGCTTTCTTGACTCTGGGACTGAGGGCTTGTCTACACTTGAAACGCTACAGTGGCATAAAAAGTTGGATCCAAAGTAGCAAGGTTTAAATCTAAATGCAAAGCACATTTTGAGTAACATATTCTTATTCCAACAGTTTTGTTGAACTTTTACCCTCTTTTTTTTCTGTTTGTTGCAATTTTACAGAAATGGTTGAAGTAAAAATTATTTTCCCTACAAACTACACTATCACCATATTGAAATATTTTAATAGTTCTAGATTTTTAAAATTAACTACATTGTAATAGAACATTCTATTCATTTGTGAGGAAAACATACAGCAAACCTTTCAAAATTACATGCTGCTATTTACACAGGATATATAATAGAGAAAATTACCAGTGGAAATTGAACTCAAAAGTCCAACTGGAACATTCTGCAGGGGTGAGGCTTCTGGGTCTGATGGGAGCAGCTAAGTGGAGTTTGCAGGGGACAGCTGCCCAAATAGGCTCAAAACTGTGCTCACAAGATTTTCGAGAGCGGGGACTGAGGTTTGCAAATGGTGCGGACTTGGAGCTCTTGACTCTGCTCAAATGGATTTGAGCTTTAGGCCTATTGCATGAACCACCAAACAGCTGATCTACAGATAATGACTTTTGATAACTAATGAGCTGGGCTGGATTAGAACCACTGACCTGCAGGTAAAAGATTCTGTGTTTAATCATATTTAGGCCAGTTAGTGTGTTGGCTACATTTTACTCTCAGCATGCACCTATGGCTCCCATTCACAGTAATAATAACAGTAGGGCACATGGAATGAGAGTATATATGCCTATACATTGAATAAACTTACTGTAGGCTTTACATTAACAATAACACTGTATTCTGCTATTGTTTTTCAGTAACTACATATGCATGATGAAAACAACCCTTCAAGCTAAACATATAACCGTTGGGGTAATACTTAACCATTAATTTGCTAAAATATCTATGTACGTGTGTAATTATTTTGTTCTGTGTTTGTGCAGCACTTCACACAGTGGGATTCTGGTCCATGACTGAAGCTCTTAGGTGCTACAGTAATGCAAATTAATAATACTATTGTGATAGCACCATAGGCACGCATGGCACTTCAAAGAATGAATAAAGGCAGACTGCAATCTAAATTAAGACTCTTGACAGGAGGAGATAACGGCATAGAATTGGGGATAGAAAAGAGGAGGGAGAAAGCAAGAATATGGAATTATGCAGTCGCTAAGGAAGCTAGGATGGGACTTTCAGAAATGCCTAACTCTTCTCCAGTGGGAGTTTTGCTGTTGACTGCAGTTATGCCAATGCTGAGAACTTTTGCTAATCTTCCCCCCCTCTCCCCGTGTCCTATGTCTAGGTGGTGACGCTTTTTACAAAGTGAATATTGTTTGGATTTGATGTAATGAAACACATCTGTATTTTCTAATTAGGGCTGTCAAGCGATTAAAAAAATTAATCATGATTAATCATATGATTAAACAATAATAGAATAACATTTAAATATTTTGGATGTTTTTCTACATTTTCAAATATATTGATTTTAATTACAACACAGAATGCAAAGTGTACAGTGCTCACTTTATATTTATTTTTTATTACAAATATTTGCACTGTAAAACAACAAAAGAAATAGTATTTTTCAATTCACCTAATACAAGTACTCGATCATGAAAGTTGAACTTAAAATGTTATTGTTAATCTAAAGCCCACAGTAAATTTATTCAATGTATAGGCAGATTTTCAGTTGGATTTTCCCAGAAAGCTCTGAGAAAGGGAAAAAGGGGGTTGCTGCTTTGTTTGGAGCTGGGGGTGGTGGAGAAACTTGGCTAAAAATATATTTGTGTTCAGAAACATTTGGAGATGGGAGAAGTCCCATGCATATCTGCTCTGAACTAGATCACCCGTCTGTAATGCAAATCTTAATTTGGCTGTGTGCCAGACATTACACTCAGGGAGTGACGGTATCCATAGATCTAACCTTTGAAAAATCTGGATATACGTGTGTCCCAATTACCTTTGCCCTAGATTGCTTTATTCTTTTTCTATCCCACTCTGGCCCTCACCGAATCTATTTATCTATTTACTGCCCTCATATTGTGGCCAGTGAGACCTGCTAGATGGAGGAACTACATAAATTAGGACAGGGCAATCTTTCCCTGAGTGTCATGTGCTCATGCCTTCATTCATGTATGTGCCGCCTTATGGGTCTGTTCCACTCACTGATTCTTCTGAAATGCAAATGTACACGCAGCACTCATCCTGCCAGTTCTTTGGGACTTGCCCTGTGTTGCTGACTAGACCTCAGGAAACAAATTAAGGGACAGGAAAATTATTATTAGCAGCATTCCAGCTCCAGTTGTTCAGCCATATGCTGTTGTCTGTTTTGCTTTTCACTAATTTTCTCTCTCTGTTTCGCTTTTTACTGCCTCCCTCTTCCAGTCTCTTGGTTTCTGCTAGCTGTCAAGTGAAGGGACGTCAGGTGTTGACAAATAACGTGCCCAACACACCACGCACTAATGTGGTTCTTAAATAAACCGGAATAACTTACGTTAGCACAAAGTAGGATAGCCATAAATATATACATAAACCATGCATCCATAATTATGTACATAAAACTGTAGCCCATCTTAGCCCTGGCAGGAATTAGTCAATGTAGGGTCTGCTCTGAATTCATTCAGTAGCAGCGGTGCAGATTATTCATATGCTATTGGGGAATAACAAATTATTTTTATGGAAATAACAAAACAAAACTAACAGCAAAAACTCCCCTGTATAATTATGGCAGAGAGATAACAATATCCTGAGCTCCATGGGCATACGCACATGCTATGAGAGAGGAAAAGATTTCAAAATCCTGAACTTATTTGAACAGACTCTATGGCAAACTGGAAACTTCAGCTTAATGTGAAACCAACACAGCTAAAATAAAGTGGGTTTAAATGTGAATCTAAAGATGGAAAGAAAAAATGAACCTTTTGAAAATTATTTGCGGTGTTAAGTGTAATATTTTACTCTTTGTAAAGATTTTCTACCCTACAAAGAATCTTGTAAACAGCTGGATGCTAGACATAATTAAAGGGCATGTATGTAGGTATGTAACCTGACAGAAAGAAAGGAAATTCAGCTGGTAAATATCCATTAAAAATAGTCCTCCTGCATTGTAAATTGTGAAGCCTTTGGATATTGCGTTCTTGTTCTGCATAATTTGCTCCATTCATATGGGATAATATACAGTCAGGAAAGGAAAGGTAAATTGTTTAAGCCAGTCACTCTGCCCAGCTAGAATCTTAGAAATAAAAGCACAGATTCTTTAATAAGGCTGTGTTAGGTCTATTACTACACTAAATCATAGGGGAAAAGAGTGTTTAAATGAGCTTCTCTGGGAACCGTGGCACCACGTTTTGTGTTATCAGAGGTCGATGGCCATAGCTCACTACACATGTTATGTATTACACCTGCAGTAGATAGTTCAGACAGATCAGAAAAGGGTACCTTTTGATTCACTACCATTGGCAGTATAATAAAACGGGGCGTATGTGAGGGGGAAAATGTCTGCAGTCTCTAATAAGCAATATATCAACTAAGCACTGTCAGGTTTTTGTAGAAAGTTCCCCAGCATGATTTATTGCATTAATTACAGTCATGTGGGCTTCATGCTCCTAAGCCTGAAATTGCAATCATATTCTAAAGTTGATTTAAGAATATGCTTTGGCCAAGACTAAAGTACAGCTTATTATGATTAATATAATAAAATATTTATTACATACTTCTTTTTCTTTTCTTTGTTTCTCGGTTTGCTGCACTAGTTAGTGTCTCTTTCCAAAGCTGTGACATACATTTAGATTTCAAATGACAAGGATCCTCATCTGTTTTTCATCCACCTCTTCATTGTTTCCCTTGTTTTTACATCTTTTTTGTTCATTTTCTCGCTGCATTTTCTAACTCTCTGTTTCTTATCTGCTGGCTGGAGTGCATTTAAATCAAGAGCAGGCAAATTGTGCTCTGTGAACGTGGCTCTCCCCTTTGAGATCAAGTGCATTGTTATCGCCAATGTGCTCATTAAAATAAAGGCATCTAAGTGCCCTAGTACAACACTGTGACCCTTCCGGGGCCATGCATGGGAATGTGTTAATCCTCTATTAGTATTGAGTGGGAACTAGAGGTCAGTCAGCCTAACTTCGATTCCTGGAAAGCTACTGGAACAAATTAAACAATCAAGGATAATAGGGTGCTAGGTAATAGCTAACATGGATTTGTCGAGAATAAACCCTGCCAAACCAACCTACTTTCCTTCTTTGAAAGGGTTACTGGCCTAGCAGATGAGGGTAGGGGAAGCTGTAGATGTGATATATCTAGACTTTAGTGAGGATTTTGATACAGTCCCACATGACAGTCTTATTAGCAAACTAGGAAATTGTGATCTAGATGATATTACTATAAGGTGGGTGCACAACTGGTTGAAAGATCGTACTTAAAGAGCAGTAATCAAGGGTTTGCTGTCAAACTGGCAGGATGTATCTAGTTGGGTCCCTCAAGGTTCCGTTATTCAATATTTTCATTCATGACTTGGATAATGGAGTGGAGAGCATGCTTATACAATTTGCAGATGACACCAAGCTGGGAGGATTGGAAGCACTGTGGTGGGCAGGATTAGGATTCAAAATGACCGTGACAAATTAGAGAATTGGTCTGAAATCAACTGAATGAAATTCCATAAAGACAAATGCAAAGGTATTTCATTAAGGAAGGAAAACGCAAATGCCCAGTTATAAAATGGGGAATGACTGGCTAGGCAGTAGTATGGCAGAAAAGGATTTGAGGGTTATAGTGGATCACAAACTGAAGATGAGCTAACCATGTGATGCAGTTGCAAAAAAGGCTAATATCATCCTGGAGGGTATTAACAGTGTCATATGTAAGACATGGGAGGTAATTGTCCTGCTTTACTCAGCACTGGTGAGGCCTCAGCTGGAGAACTGGGTCCAGTTCTGGGCGCTGCACTTTAAGAAAGATATAGACACATTGGAGCAAGAATAATGATAAAAGGTTTAGAGAACCTGATTAATGAGGAAAGGTTAAAAAAACTGGGCATGTTTAGTCTTGAGAAAAGATGACTGAAGACTGTAATCGGTCCCCCTGAAAGGGCTGCTATAGAGAGGACTGTGATCAATTGTTCTCCATGTCCACCGACGGTAAGACAAAAAGGAATGGGCTTACCCTGCAGCAAGAGAGATTTCGGTTAGATGTTAGGAAAATTTTTTAACTATAAGGATAGTTAGGAACTGAAATAGGCTTCCAAGGGAGGTTGTGGAATCCCCATTATTGGAGGTTTTTAAGAACAGATGAGAAAAACACCTGTTGGGGGGAGGGATAGCTCAGTGGTTTGAGCATGGGCCTGCTAAACTAAGGGTTGTGAGATCAATCCCTGAAAGGGCCAGCTAGGGATCTGGGGCAAAATCAGTACTTGGTCCTGCTAGTGAAGGCAGGGGGCTGGACTTGATGACCTTTCAAGGTCTCTCCCAGTCCTATGAGACAGGTATATCTCCAGATATTATATCAGGGGTGGGCTAGGTTTATTTGGTCTGCTTCAGTACAGGGGGCTGGACTAGATGAGTTCATGAGGTCCCTTCCCACCCTTCATTTCTATGATTCTATAAAGAGGAGACTAAAAGGTTAGTGGGTACATTTTCCTCCTGTTCTCTTCCCCTTTCCTCCTTGCCTCTGAGGGGAATAAATACTGTGTATTATTTATCTGATATGATCCACAGCAAAACAGTCACCCAAAAAGGCATCTTCGGTAACTCTAACCTTAATCAATATGATCACAAAATACTATATTCTCATTATAATCATTGTGGTAATTCCTAGAGGGCACAAACTGGGATTAAGGTTCCTTTTTGTATTTTAGGCACTGTACAAAGAAATAACACAGAGAGTTCCTGCCCCTGCGCGCTCACCATCTAGGAAATGGTGGTATTGGGAGCCTTGCCTGTAGCGTAGCATCTCTAGTGGACCCAAATACCACTGGGCTTGAGATTGTTTTTGGCACGAACCATGGAGGGCCACATTTTCAAACATGGCATAGAAATTTGTGCTTGCAGTTTTGCATGAGTAATCCAGGTAGATAGGCATCTAGCTTCGCAGCTTGCATTCATAAATTCTGTTTGCAAATCTCACTCTTCGAGTGTGCAGATACACTGACACAAATGTTGAGGCTGAGGCGTTGTGCAAAATACAGGCCCTGATTTTATTTATAGCCCAGGAGCTTTTGTATTTTGTGTTTTTTCCTTCTGCTCCCAGATTAATTAAAAATATATGTAAATCAACCAAGGAGGCATTTCTAAGAGTGTCATAACGTTTTTCTTTATCTCCCCGAATGTCATGTTTTTCTTTGTCCACCTTCGTTCTGAGCTGTTTTCTGCTTTCCTCTCTTCTCCTATCTCAGAATACGTTCAATACCGTACATGGATGATATTGACTGTGGCCCTGACTCAGCAAGTCACCCATGTTAAGTGAAACATTAAGCACACACTTAAGTTCCATTGATTCCAATGCATTTTAAGCACGTGCTTAAGTGTTTCCTGAACTGTGCTTTGCTCAGTTGGGGCCTCACTGGGGAGAAAGGTTGAAATTCTGTGGGAGGGTTGTGTGTGATGCCTTTCCTGGATTGGTACTAGCTAGTCAAGTCCTCTTGGAATGCATCACTTCTATAATGTATCATCCAACTTATAGTTCCCAGGGTAAATTACATGGTCACTGACACGTTGTTCTGATTTTCCTCAGCCAAATAATCCACAAAGCTAATAGGTTACTATATAGTAATTGTCATGAAAGGTCACCTGTACCAAGTCATTAATACAAAGTTGTGGGCAAAAAGGGAGTATGTTTTCTATACTTAATATTAACACCAACAAAATTACATTTGCTAAAATTGTCTCCTGCTCTATACTTTGCTTTAAAATCTACATTTTCAATTTAAAGCATCTCTTTCAGAAAAGAGAGCTCTACATTTGACTATTTCTAGTCAGAAATTATGGAAAGATTACACTCTCTCCACAGTTGATATTTACATGGTAGCTTTACAATATAAACCTATTTTGACACATACCATCCCTAGAATTAATCTAATCATCCTGAATTTTTTCATGTGTGCTGCTCTGACAGAAGATCACTTTTTCCTAAAGTTGGAGGTGATTGAATAAGGCTTAGTCAAGATCAGGTACCACGGTTTGAATAATCCGTTTTCATATTTTTGAGACATTTTCTAATCTCTTGAGATGCTCCCATGTAGCTCAAAAACAACTTGGCCAGGAAAGTTCAGATGTGGGTTATTATATTGTCCTCCCTGAGGAGAAATGTTTTTGGGTGTAGTTTGCTGGGTTAAGGAGGGAGGGTTTTAGAGAGGTGTGATCCAAACCAATGAGAAGTCAGTGGAATTCATATAATCTGCAAATTGTATTGGCAGAGATTAGGAAATCTGTAGCTGAGCCAGAAGAGTATATGGGGTTATAGATCTCCTCAGTCATAGGTTGCAGGCATTTGAAACTTGTTTTTGAAGCTGGCCAAGCATATGTGACTAAGGGCCTGATCCTGCAAAGACATATGCACGTACTTTGAACTTAACTTCATGTGCTTGACAGTAAATATGTTCACAGTCTTTGTGGGATTGGATCCTTATGATGTACTGAGACGGAATTGCAAACTATTATTTTTAAGTGTGTGTGAAGCTGCAGGTGGGCGGGAGGAGATTCCTGGTCCAGATCATAGGCTAAAGGGGCTTTGTAATGAAGCATGGGATCTGGGTTTCAGAAAAAGAAGACAGTATAGAACAGAGGTCGGCAACCTTTGAGAAGTGGTGTGCCAAGTCTTCATTAATTTAAGGTTTTACATGCCAGTGAAAGGGTTCACGTGCCACACCGGCAGCGTGGGTGGCAGACGGAATCCCAGACCGGCAGTGGGCTGAGCCGCTCAGCCTGCGGCTGGGCTGGGGTTCCATAATCCAGGCTGGCAGTGGGTTGAGCGGGGCCGGCGACCGGGACCCCGGCTGGCAGCAGCGTGCCACTAAAAATCAGCCTGCTTACCGCCTTTGGCACGCGTGCCACAGGTTGTGGATCCCTGGTATAAAAAGAGCCAGCCTAGAACAAGGTGGGGGTGAGTTGTGCCTCTCTGCCTTAGGGAGCAACCTGCTTTGTCTCTTTCTGATTTTGGCTATTGTATGTTATCATCCTGGTTTCTAAGAATAAAAATAGTGTTGTATTGCAACCTTCCAGCCAGAATATTTTATGTGTTGTATCTAACTTCTCAGTGTGTATGCTGTGAAACATAGATCCATGTTTATAGATCTTAGATGGTCTAAAGAGTCTCATAGATCATAAAGGGGTCCAAGCATTTCTCTGAACTATCGCCAAGAATCCTGCAGGGGTTATAACTAATATGCGGAGACACAGTAGGCACTGATACAGAGCATATAAACCTCACAAGGGCTCCTGGGGTGGTGTGCCTTATGTGAATACATTACCAGTGCAGAAATAGTGCATTCCATCTTCCAAAGCCAGTGATGCACACCAATGCATCACACAGCAGTTGAGGTTTAAAAAAAATTAGGTATTCGCAGACAAAATCTTCATGCAGAGCTAAGGCTGTAAATAAGTTTCAGTAGCTTAAGTGGGAAACAATGTAAAATAACGTTGTAGTTAAAAAACACCAACCCAAACACACAAACAAACAGTCTCCAAATCAGACAGCCAGAAGTGTCAATGTTAAGGTTACACTTAAAACAAAATAAAATAAAAACAATCAAAAACTTTGAAAGTACGTTTCAGGCCCTGCATTCCAAGGTTGTTACTAAAGTGTTGCAGATATTGAAAAGGAGAAGCACCAATCTCCCAAATAAATAAAAGAAGGGTGGGTCAGGAAGGGGGGTGAGGAAAGTGTCTGTTTAATTTTAATTTGAGGTAGGTTGTTTTCTTCTAAATAACTAAACAGCCAGGGCCAGATCCTCTGCTGGTGCACATCTGCAAAGCTCCACGGAAGCCAAAGGAGCTCTGCCAATTTACACCAGCTGAGGAGGTGATCATCTGTGTATCAGTTGCACTCACTGTTTATGGGCCTGATCCTGTAAGGTTCTGAGGGAGTTCAGAGAACTCAGAGCCTTGTAGAGTTGGGCTTCAAATTTTGTAGCATTCCTGGGTAAAATCTTGGCCCCATTAAAGTCAATGGCAGGTCTGCCATTGATTTCAATGGGGCCAGGATTTTACCCCATATCTTTAAAGGGTCTGGTGGTCAGGTCTGGATTTGGGGCAAGTGATCCAGGCAACTGCCAGGGTTGCCTGGCTTGGGAAGTGCCGGGCGTGGGGTGTTGTGCATGAATAAATATAGATTTACAGATCCTAGCGTGCAAATTATTCATCTTATATGACAGGGATAAATCATGCATGCAAATTATGCATCAAAGTTGTGAAATGGGCTACAAATGCAATAAAAAATAAGGTATTCAAAAGTTTAACAAACTGGGTGGGGCGGGGATGTGCCGAAGATGCTCCTCACCTGGGGTGTTATCTGGTCTAGGGCCGGCCCTGATTGTGGTAAAAGTGGGAGAAAAGAATACATGCTGAAAAACCAAACTAAAACTACAGCCCGCCTTAACATCTGTTCAGATGTACATCCTGTAAAAAATGGACAGATAACTAATGTTTGTTTTAGAAACTTACTTATTGAGATATCAGGTTACAAATATTCTTGTGCTCATTTACTTGGAATCTGCATTCACTTTTCTTCAAGGAAATCTGAATATGTCTTAATTTTGGACTCACAAAATATTTCACTTGTAATTTTGGGGAAGTTAATTGATCATAAATGTAATTTGTGTTGACCAGAAAACCTTAAGAGCATGTGCAAATGGATTTTTATTAAGAAATATTAGCAATCTTAGAGATTTTTCATGCAATTGAAAGCACTTGATGAAAACATAAAAATATAGAGTCTTTGGCCTAAGCATTGTGGTGTTTAGAGGAGGGAAGTTTAACTGATCGGTAGAATTCCATGGCAATATAAATGACTAGGGTAAAAGTTCAAGCAAAGTGTCTGGTGTGGGTTTTTTTCTTAAAAGTGATCCTTAGCCACCGTGTTGTTCCTTTGATTCTGCAGAATTCAGAAGTTGTTATATGTCAAAACCCATAAATATATATTTTGCAACTGAGTTCGTGTGGGTGGGTGGGTGGAGGAGGAGCTGCCAAGCAAAGTCCATTCTTAATAGATAGCGAGGGAATAAAAATGCCAGAAATATCATTCTACAAGTGCTGTGCTGTCTGTTATTATGGGAGCTCTTACTCTTGGAATGGTTCTGCATAGTTTCAGGCACGATTTATCAATGAGACCTCCGAGTCTGGGAAGAGGTGGTTTCCCACCTTTACAACACTGAGAAGAGAGAATGACTTTCCAATGTTATTTCTAGGACAGAACGAAGAGCCAGATTGCTCTCTTCTGAATTCTGTGATCATAAAAGTTGCTTGTATTCTGGGAAATGTAACATTAGCATTTACTGTGAGCAAGTCTCTAGAATAACTGTGTTGTAGTGCTAGGCACGAAGCCTGCAAGGTGCTGTGTGTTGTGTTTTCAGCATGGAGTTGTGAGCACTTAGCACCACACTGGCATGTTTTTGACATCAGGGCACGTTTTTGTTCGCTTGTATTAAAATATTCTGTAGGCAGTAGGTTTGCACTTAAGAATCTGTTCTAATCAGAGAGAGAATTGGGCAGTGAACAAACGTTGGGTATGTGTACGCTGCAAAGGAACGTGTGATTGCAGTGCGGACAGGCATAGCCACGCTAGCTTGAACCTAGCTAGCCAAGGTAACAATAGTGGTGTAGACGTAGAGGCATGGGCTTCAGGACAGGCTGACAACTTGAGAATGTAGCTCAGCTCCCTGGTGGGCTTGTCCTTTGGTTGCTAGTCTGTGCTGAAGCCCGTCCCACCACGTCTTCACTACTGTAGATTAAAGTGATCACAGGGATGCCTACCTGTGCTGCAATCTAGGGTGACCAAATAGCAAGTGTGAAAATTCGGGACAGGTGGTAATAGGCACCTATCTAAGACACAGCCCTGAAGATCAGGGCTGTCCCTATAAAATCAGGATATCTGGTCACCCTACTGCAATCAGACCTTCCCTTGCAGTATAGACATTCCTTTTGACACGTGCAGCTTATAAGAAAACCACATCACAACTAGCATCATATTTCTGCCAAGATCTAACTGTCTATAGGTTCAGTTTAACTGTATTTGAGACTCCCTGTAGTAGCTCAATCTGGTGACTCTCAGTAATGTTATAAACCATATGCTTTTGAACCTTAAAGAAACCAGCATCTGAATCTAACTAAAGCAAATATTTGTTTCCTTTGTGTATAACTACAGAAGAGTTGAAATGCAGCTGTCTTATTCAGTGTTACCCGATGACTTTTCATGCTGAAATAAAAACAACCCTCAATTTGTAATTCAATTGTTAGTGTTAGGCCTTATCCGTACTGCAATCAGAACAGAAAAAAATCCGAACCATGGTAGTTCAACTGAGTTAAACACAGCTGTAGTTTAGTGAAGAAGGATGATCTGGTTGTTAAGTTACTTGTCTGGGAATCCGAAGATCTGCGTTCAGTTCCTGCTCCACCACAGACTTTCTGTGTGACTTTGGGCACGTCACTTAGGACCAGATCCATTAAGGCAGTTAGGTGCCTAAATATCTTTGAGGATCTCTCCCTTAGTCTCTTTGTGCCTCAGTTTCCTTTCTGTAAAAGGAGAATAATAGTATTTCCCCACCTTGAGAGGTGTTGTGAGCACAAATACATTAAACAACTCGGGGTGCTTCAATACTACGGTAAAGTGGGACTGCATAGACCAGTATGGACAATTTTATTTGTTTCAAAGCTATTTTATTAACTAGTGCTGCCAGCAAACTCAGTCAAGTACAGTTTGAGTAGACTAGATTCTCAGAAAAAAACTGGTCAGAGCTCTGTACTGAATGGAACCCAGCAGTGTTTCAGGTTGTTACCAGCAGGGTTCTGGCCTGAGAATACACAAGGCCGTATCAATGCTATAGATGTTTTTAATTTTTTTTTCTTTCTATCAAGCAGCAAAATAATTTGCTAGGACTTCAGAAAAGTGCATAATGCAAATTCAGCATGACACAGCAAGGGCGGGATATGGACAGGAAAAGAGGAAAAGCGAGACAAGGGTGACTGACAGGAACCTGTAGTTACTCAGTTAAGAGTAACATTAGGCACCAGGTGGATCAGTGGATATTGACTGCTCTCCTGGGACAGGGATGTAGACCTTCATCCTCCTGACCCAGATCATATGGCTGAGACCAGAAAATGAACTCCAGTTCCTTACCAGCACTCCTAAGTGTCAGATCCTTATTAGATAAGGCCCGTACATTTTTGTGGCTACATTAACTTTTTTTTTTAAACCTTCCCTTCTTCTTCATTTCCTCTAGGTGAGATGGGGGGAGTTAAGATTTTAATGAGGCCAGGGAGAATAGAAACTGAATTAGTGGCCCCCTTCCAACTCTCGTAGAATACAGGTTGCTGTTTGAAATCTCTGTTGGGTCGACATGGGTTGTGTCAGAATTATATCTCTACAGCGTGATTCTGCACGGCATTACCCCTGGCTTACGCCAATGGAGGTGCGGCGTTTTAACATAATGGGCATGATTCACCACAGTTACATCGGGATAAAATCAGAGTAACACAGTGGCAAATCGGGCCCATTTTGCCAGTCTCTCAGCTGATGTAAATTGCTGTAGGTCTGCTGACTACCATGAATCTCTGCTGATTTACACCAGTGGAGCACCTGCCCCATTATGGTTAAAAGTCCCTGCCTCCCATGCAAAGTGACAAGCCAGACCACTGAAATAGTTAATCAGAAGATAGTGAAGGCACTGCTTTGTTAATAGTTAATAGTAACTACCAGACATCTTTAAAGCACAGAGGATTTATAACAGCTTACTTGCAGATACGAAATTTATCTTCACAAGTTCAGGAAAGATGAGTGACTGTGTGTTGCTCCTGTGTTGTGACAAGCCATCCTTTAACAAGTGATGATTTATGGCATATTTAACAGGAAGCCGTTGTATGTGCTATGTATACAGAAACAGTATTTTAAAAGTGTGTCTGAGGGTGGGGGTGGAAATGTGGGCTGCCTGTCAAAATACTGATGACTTATAAATGGTGGTTGATGTACTGAAGTAAATGTTTCTTCCTGTGCTTTAAACAGTATCAGCTCTTTATTTCAACACTGTACCCTACCAGAATAAAAGGATTTCCCCCAGGCATTGACAGGTTAGTCTCCATTGTGGTATACTGAGGGTACTTTTATATCAACATCAATATTGTTGACATGCATCCGACGAAGTGGGTATTCACCCACGAAAGCTCATGCTCCAATACGTCTGTTAGTCTATAAGGTGCCACAGGACTCTTTGCTGCTTTTACAGATCCAGACTAACACGGCTACCCCTCTGATGCTTGACATCAATATTGTGGTTAGTCTTCAAAACAGAGGTGTTACTTTTTATTCGCATGTTCACTGCAGAAATCTGATTCAGCAGTGTTCTTTTGACAGCTGCCATGTGCTTCAAAGGGGATGTTTACAGTCCCAGACCTTTACAATTCCACTTATCCTGCATGAGGATCAACGTCCCATAGGTGGGTTCCACTGAATGCCTGGCCTTGTGGTTAAGAAGCAAGATTGGGACCAGGAGATCTGATATGGGTTCTGTTCCTGGCCCTTCTGCGTGACTTTGGGCAAGTCACTTAATCTCGCTGCGCCTCAGTTTCTCGATCCATAAAATGGGGCTGCCAAAACTAGTTGTCTACTCTGGAGGACTGCACCTTCCCAATCTTGGGTTGCTCTGGGGGCTGGAGAGGCCCCCAGGATAATTTAGGCAGCCCTGTCTGAAATCTCCGGAGCCCCATCTGTCCTTGACACAGCCTTCTGCTCCCAGACGCACCCTGGGACACCCCTGCTCTGCAGCTTTTGATGGGGGTCCTTGGAGAGTAGCCTTTTGTCTGTGTTCACCAGTGCCGGTCCTGGGGGACTCTTCCCCCGGCTGGAACCAGGGCTTTTCGGGCCCCTTTACACTGCGCTGGCCTAGCGGATAGGGGCCAGAGCAGGAGTGAGGCTCTCATTCCAGGACAGAATTAAGCAGCGTCACTCAGGTGGATTAGGGACTGAACCTACAAGATACCGAGCACCTCGTATGTGGAGCTGATCTCTCTCTGCTCCCCCCGGCGTTAGGGAGAACACTCAGAGCCTCACAGAAGGTGTTCAAGGGAGATGATCTTCAGAGATAGGCAAAAGCTGGTTTTGTCTTATGCGGAGGTTCTATACATGCTGTCCACCATCACCTAGACAGCAGAGATGACCTATTTCAGTTACACAGGGAGACGGGATCATTCTGCTCTTAGGCCCTGATTCAGCAAAGCACTGAAGCACATGAGTCAGTGGGATACTCATGTGCTTTGTTGAATCAAGGCTTTAATAGCGTAATAAGGCTACACTGTACATACACAGAAATGGAAGGATATGATAACATAACCCTTTATGGTGACAGCAAGGGCAGGATTTAGACTTGTGTCTCTTTCAAATCATGTCTGTTTAGTTCCCTGACCTCCCTCAGCCCCCCTCTCCATAAGGTTTTACTAATGCTAGTAGTGCAGAAATAATGCAGCTGTTGAAAAACAGTTCCTTTTTATTCATCATCAGCAGACGTGCCAGCTGATTTCTGATTCCAGATCCTTATTGTTGGTGATGATGAGGTTGAAAGTAGATAGACTACAGTTGGATTTTCAAATACTAAAGTCATCATGTTTTGCTGGTTATTAGGGAAAAATACCTAGTTACTTATAAACTAAGCAATTTTCAATGTGGAAGTAATTAATGGACAATGAATGTGGAGCAGCATTTTTGCAGAACTCCTGTTTTGATCCTAATTACTCTTGGAAACATTCATCAGACGATAAACAGTCTGGTGACTGTATTATGCTTTTTTCTTTGTCTGCATAAATGAATATAGACACTATAACTCCTATATCAGAGGGGTAGCCGTGTTAGTCTGGATCTGTAAAAGCAGCAAAGAATCCTGTGGCACCGTATAGACTAACAGATGTTTTGGAGCATGAGCTTTCGTGGGTGAATACCCACTTCGTCGGATGCAAGTCGGTATTCACCCACGAAAGCTCATGCTCCAAAACGTCTGTTAGTCTATAAGGTGCCACAGGATTCTTTGCTGCTTATAACTCCTATGTTTATCTGAACAATAGATGAAATACTGGAGTTGGATAGATAGCTCAAGATGCATCCATGTTGAGTCCCTGGAGACTCACTAGTTCTCTTGAATTATGTGTATATTAGAAACATTTCATGTTTGTCACAAAGATCAAAGGAAAAATGTAAATATGGCGCCTTGTCAAACTTAAACATCTGACGTCCAAATTACATACCTGTCAACTTTTCAGGAAGAAAACAAAAGTGATAAATAGCAATCAAAGAGGGCAGGCATCCAGTACGTTGTTTGGCCCTTGGTCCTGTCTCCTCTTTAAATTTCACAGATTCCTCTTCCTCCTGCAATTCACTGCAATGAGCAGGGGATCTGGGGTGACTGGAGAGCAACCCTGAATATCATTGTTATGGTATGTCACAGTGCCGTCAGGGCACGTGAGCTCCATACAGTGCTTCTTTCCCTTCTGCAGGCAGGGCTGAGAGTGAGAACCATTCACAGGGCTAACAGGAGGGGGAGCTGGAGGTGCTGAGAGTGTTTTTCATGAGAGAATGGACTCTTCTAATCAAATCTGGGAAAGTGGCCAGTTCCAGCTCCTCCTAGTGCCCAGAACTGAGGTCCAGACGATATGTAGCTTCAGACCAACTGAAAATCCGACTTATCCTCCAAAACGCTTTAAAATGTGGAGAATTTGTGAGCATTATCCACCAAACATGGGTGAGTTAACTGGCCTGGTGTTATTTTGGCCTGATTTAAACAGGAAGAGTGGGTAGTGCACATTGCCTTGTACAACATTTGTAAGTGATATGTAAGTTGGATAAATCCAGCTGGTCGCTAGGTGTTACTGTGTTCTCACTGAAATGCAAATGCCAGGACCTATCAGCGGTTATAAATAAGGACACTTTTAAAGGTGACCTGCAAAGGGCAAAACACAATGAAATTGTATGTAGTGTTTTTTTTAATAACATATAAAAAAAGCCCGAATCATTTCTGCTTGTTAATTGGAAAAATGTCAGAACTGAGTTCCTTTAACTACAACAGAGCATAGCTAATTCTTTGTGCTTGTCACTGAAATATTGCCTCTTTGTGTTTGTTGTTTATCATTTTCTAATACCATTAAGCATTGTCATATACCTGAAGAGACCATTCCACCTTTTGTGCTTCTAAATTACATTCTCGTATAGATGGGTAATTTGCACATGTAAAGAAGATAGTCTTTCAATATCACATGTAATTTAAATGTAAGGACCATTTTCCTTTTTATGCTTTTCATGCCATGATCAGCAAGAAAATTAGTAGCTCAACAAAAGTTATCTTTAGTGCTGGCTTGAACTCTGATTAACAACTGTGGTTTGATTTGTCGCTGATCACAAAGGCCTATAAAAATATCCTTGTAGACCAGCATAAAATTGTTTCCAGATTTTGATCTTCTGCCAAGGTTTCCAGCATGAAAGAAAGGTCAGTTCCTCAAGGAGAAATGGTTCCACTCTCAAGAAGAAACCTGATTGTGTAGGTGATCTTAAGTCTAAGTGAATTTGTGGAGTGCTGTCTTGGTAGCTACTGATGTTTTTCCTTTCTGTCCCCTAAAGACGAAATATTCTTTATCTTTCATATCTGTATACTTGTAAACAGGGGCGGATCTAGGGGCAGGTGACCCAGGCAACTGCCTGGGGTGCTGCGCTCAGGGTACTGTGCATGAATAAATACAGATTTACAGATCCTAATGTGCAAATTTATCATCTTATATGACCGGGATAAATCATGCATGCAAATTGTGCATCAAAGTCGTGAAATGGGCTACAAATGCAATAAAAAATAAGGTATTCAAAAGTTTAACAAATCGGAGTGGGGGGGCGCCAAAGATGGTCCTCGCCTGGGGTGCCATTTGGTCTAGGGCCGGCCCTGCTTGTAAACTATGCATTGCATTGTAGTATGTTTTTTGCAAACCCTTTGTGTTTGGGTGTGTTGTGCTATAATACTGTTCTGTACGTTTCTGTCTATATTTATTTAGTACTTGAAACCGCATCTCATTAAAGATACTTTTTAATGGAATAAATATGATGATTTAGTTTTGTTTTGTTTTTTAATTGGAACCAGTACAACCTCTGGTTTCACAAATGAAGCAATTCAGAATGGGTTTAGCTACTCGAATTGGGCCCCTGCGCACAGCAGTGGAATCAATCTACAAGTTTTCTATCTCACATTTGTTCGAAAATGCAGACTTGCCTCTAGTCCCAGACTTTTCCACAAATCTCCATGCGCCCAAGTGTGCGCCAGTGACAGGAGGAGCTCATTTTGATTGTTTTTTTGCGATACTCTAGTAACATCATTTGTGAAACTGAAGTTGGCTTTTCAAACATGAGACAGGTATGTAATAATGTTTTCCAATGATCTTTGTGAAATTGATTTTTTTCCTTTCTTAAGGAAATTATTTTGGGGGAAAACATGTCGCACAAACTCATTGTTCACTTGTCTATTCTTTTTCCTCTGTCAGACCAGGATGAGAGAGCAGCGGAACTCAGCAGGGAGCAGAATGAGAAAACCATTCGCAGCACTCAGACGGCTCTCCGTAACTTCAGAGAGTTCCTCATCTCCAAATATCCCTCAGAAACCCGGGAAATCTATGTCATCCCTTGCAAAGAGCTCGATGCATACCTAGCTTCCTTCTTTGTGGATGCCAGACAGAAGGATGGCTCAGAATATGAGCCAAACAGCTTGGCCAACTATCAGTGTGGGCTGGAGCGCTATCTCAAAGAACACAGGTATGGATACAGTATTACAAGGGATAAGGAGTTCAAGAGATCTCAAGAAGCTTTGAAGCAAAAGCAGATAGAGCTGAGGTGTAAAGGTAAAGGAAACAAGCCACACAAATCCATGAAGCTGACCTTTGCTGATGAGCTTATCCTACGCAAAAGAGGCTTGTTGAGTCGATATAATCCCGAGGGGCTACTGAACCTTGTCTGGCTAAATAATACTAAGGCGTTTGGACACTGCACAGGTTTTCATGGGTCCACCCTCAAATGGGGGGATATCAGGCTCCGGGTGACAGAAACAGGCTTGGAATACTTGGAGTGGATGGGGCAAGAGACCGGGGATTTGAATGCCAAAACCAAGAGAGGAGGGACTGATTCCAGAGTCTATGCCACCCAGCATGCTCCACAGACCTGCCCGGTGCAAGACTACAAGGAGTATGCTCAAAGACGGCCCCCTGCAATGCGATACGAAGATGCTCCTTTCTATCTGTCCATCAAGCCGGTTGTCAACCTAGCTGCACTTCATTGGTACAACTGTCAAGCCCTGGGGAAAAACAAGCTTGCAAAGATGGTAAAGACGATGTGCGAGAAGGGCAACATCCCTGGCAGAAAGACCAACTTCAGCGTCTACCAGAGCTGCAGCACCCTGTCCGAAGCACAGAGTAACCAGCTGGTGCTAATCTGTAACAATTTAAGTCAACAAGCTGCCCAGTCTATGGCAAGCCACTCCAGTTCTGGCAACTTCATAGTGTCGGCTTCTTATGACTCTTCCTCCGACACAGCCTGAAAGGTGGATTTCAGTTGAACAGTTTTTTTTCTTAAGCTCTGAATTTATGCCCAATAATACACATCAATTGTGATTGTACACTACTTCCCTACACCTTCCCAGTGTTAATTCACTTTATAAAAAATATAAATATATAATATATTTTTCTTTTTACAAATAAGTCGATAGAAATAGTTTAGTATTACTAACATAGTATTTATAGTGTTTAATACAAAAATGAAAGCTACTTATGGGTTATAATATAATTGCAGATTTTACAAAGGCAAAATGGTTCTCAGGCAACACAAGAGAGACTGGAAATACAGTTTTTATCATGCATGCAAACAATGAGTGTAAATCCCCATGGAGGCTTACATCTCAAATCTGTTTAAATCATTTTGTAAAGCTTCTTATTTTAACAGCATGATCTCCAAGGTAGAGGGAGACCAACTTATCACTGGCTACCTGAAAGCTTGTTCTTGTTCAGCCAGACCAGGAAATAAGAGATGTATCAGTGTAAGCTTGTGAAATCATTTAGAGCAGTTCTTGTTTTCTTATTGTTGTGGTTCCTGAGGCTCATTTATGCCAGCTGGAAAAAGAGATAATATTCCTAAACAAAGTCCACTGAAGACTATTTTTAACTATTTTTTGTTGTTGATTTTCTGTGATCAAAATGTCGCTGGTCTTTAGACTATGAAATATTGTTTTGAACAATATGCAAAGGTGTAATGGCAAAAAAGACTGTTATACAAATAATCTTTACTGTTTCAAACTAAGCATTGGTCATTAGTATTTTGTTTTATGTCATCCATGGAAATGCAACGTGAGCTTCTACTAAATTAGAATTTCAGCTACTCTTTCAATGTTCCAGGGAATGCAACAGTGCTAAAAAATCAGAAATCTTTTCCCAAGCCATAAAAATAGACTACAGATAAATCAACTGTGTCTTAAATTGTCATTCAAAATCCATAGAAGGCATAATGGACAATTTAAATCATTTTTATATTTAATACGTGAGGGGGGAAAAACTAAATTCTTAAAATACTAGAAAACAGTGAGCTAAATTCAGCTAACAACACACAATTCCCATTGAAGACAATATGTGTGACTATGAAAGCAGAATTTGGCTCTTAAAGATGAAATAATGACTGTTATCTTTCCAGCTGATTTACTTTGCAGTATAATTGTTCATTAAGCACAGGGAAGACACTAACAAATTAAACATTTCAGTTGGAACCATTACATTATAATCCCTAACCTTTAAAATTAAGTATGATCATTTTGGTGGTAATTGAACTGAGTTTATGCTGCATTACATATGAAAATGCTTTGCTAAGGTACCCTAGCACTGCAAAGATGAGACTTTAGACAAAACCACTAGCGACTTGATCTGATGGCCATTGAAGTTAATGGGAGTCCATCCATTGACTTCAATGGGTGCTCGATCTGGCTATAGGTGAGCAAGCTGACTGTTTCTTTATTGGCGTTCTTTAGATCTGCAACTCTGTAGTGAGTGACATTTAAACGAGTGGAGAATAATGGGAAGATGAGAATAAGGGTAGCAAAAAGAAGTAGAAACGGACCAACCCAACACTGTGTTTGAATATACTTTAACTGATGCGAGGATGAAATTTTCTCCTATGAAGAGGATTAGTGCAAGGTTCTAAGCATCACTTCAGCCTTATTTTGAGGTCTTTGGTGGAACATTAGTAGCACATCGGCCTTGTGGTGGCCCTCTGCACAAGCATGAATTTCACCCCAACGAATCTCTCTCTACACCTTAGCAGCTTGTAACACATATCAGCTGTAAAGCAACTTGCGTGTGGCACAATCTGCTTTTGAACTCCCAGTAATACCTACATATCAGTGCACCAGTGGCACTGCTGGCTTTGATTTCTTGTGTGCTTGCTAAGCCAGAGTTTTGCACAAGAGGGTAAAATCACCAAGAGCTACTACTCCACCCATCTTTCTGGCCCCTGAGTTACTAGCAGATACCGTACCCTTTCTTCCTCACTGTTGAGGACTTTGGGGTAGACGTTGGTTTGGCTGGAGTCAGGTGAGGGTAGCTGATAGTTCATACTGCAAGTTCTTACTGGCTCTACAAGAGGCATTGGTCTTGATTTTGAACATTGCATTTGAGGCCAAAACTTGCGCCCATGGATATTAGCGTCATGTGTGCCACTGAATTCAGTGGATCAGGATATTTGGCCCTTTAGAGTGTGTCTACACTGCAGTTGGAGGTGTGATTGGAGAACAGATTGGCGTACCCATGCTAGCTGAACCTAGCTAGCACACCTAAAAATAGCAGTGCAGGTGCGGCGGCATGGGCTAGCACCATGAGTATGTACCCAGGCCCACTGATGTGCTTGTGTAGCCTGTGCTGAGCTAGCTTGGGTATGCAACCTGAGCTGCAGTCAGACCTCCAATTGCAGTGTAGACATAACCTTAGTGAAGGAGGAGGAAAAATAAGGGACAGTAGTCACGGTGATGGGCCTTTTAGGACTTCTAGATGGTGCCTGAAAATAAATGTGCCAATGCCCCACACAATTTGGGTATCCAAATGCCATTCCTGTGACTCACCCACATGCCCTGTGCTAACATGCTTCCTTGGAGAGACTTGTGGTGGCGACTGTCTCTGTGATGTGCAAGGTGCTGTAGAATCCCCCTGCTTGGCATCTCTGCTCCCACAGAACAGAACTGTAGTGTCTTTAGGGCATCCGGCTCCTCCCGTGGCTGAGCAGGAGACACAGGGGACCCTTGAACCTAGTGGCAACACCACCATGAGAGATAGTAATGCATCCCTCTCTTGGGAACCCGGACCTGGAATTGTTAGCTCAGGTGAATTGGTCTGCGGTGTGATTTCTGCCTTGTCATATTTTCTGATCAAGCTTTGTCTCCCTGATTGGCCCCATGCAGCCTAAAAAGAAACACATTTCTCCACCAAACACTTGAAATGTTGCTTTGTGCACGTGAGTGTTGTGTTTAGGGTATGTGTCTACACAGCAGATGCAGTAGAATGGGCAGTGGCTTGCTCTAGCCAACCAAGTACATCCCCAAAGGGTCAGGTGACATTGTACTCGGGTGGGTTGCCAGAGCTGCTGCTCATATTGCTGCAGCCACCAGCTATTTTTAGCATGCTAGCGTCTGCAGAGCTAGCGCATGTCTGTCTACCCATGCTGGGAATTATACCTCCAAGCTGCAGTGTAGTCATCCACTTAGACTTACCAGAGCCTTTTACTCTGGCTGGCTGGAGGAAAGTATAATCAGAGTAGATCATTAAGGAAGAAAAGGCACCAAGATTGCTGAACGCACTTGGGGGACAAAAGCAGTTCCATTGCTTTTTACTTCTCAATCAATATTTCCCATACCCTTCCTGCCAGCTCCCATTCCCACAGCGTTTGTCTGTTGGGCCTTTACAAGGGTGAGTTTGGGATCACGTCATAGGCAGGGTGTTAATCTTGGTATAACCATGAAAGACAGCAGCTCTGCTAGTTCCCATGCCTAGGAATCAGTGTGTAGTTTGGAGATTGGGAGGGAGATTGGGTGTGTTTATTGCATTTATTTTATTTTTAAATACACGTTTTAGCCTTTTCTTTTGTACGTTATGACAACCCTAATGAGTAACTCAGGGTTACAATGCTGAGCTTGCCATGCCAGTGGCAGAATGCTGAGAGCTTTGCTAGGGATGCTCAGCGCAATACAGAGCTCTCTAGTTAGACTCTTTGTTGAGGTAGCTTTGAACACATAGGGCCAGAATCTGATACCTATATAGGAGGGTTGCCACTGGCTGTGCCTCCACTGCCAGCCTGATCCTCCTCTTCCCAGCAGTTTGCCCCCACACCCATCCCATCCCAGGAGCCCCTGGCATGTCTCACACACACAGCAAGACCAGGGCATTGGCTGGACTTCAGCGTGTTGTTGTCCCCTAGCTGCAACGCACATGGCCGGCAGCAAATAAAACCTGGCATGCCACATCCGCTGACCAGGAACCAGCAAGGCAGCAGAAAAACTGGCCAAGCCAGATGGCAACCCTACTGAGTAGCACCATATTCCAGCAGTAGACCCATTGACGTCAAAGGGCTGTTGGAGGAAGGTACCATTCAGTCTGAGTAATGGTATCAGAATCTGGCCCATAAAGGAGGTGCTCTATATGTCTTTATTAATATGCCCGTTGTACGTTTTAATGTAACCTGTCAAAATAGAGCTTTGAGAAGTGAATTTCAAGTATCCATCTCTTTTTTAACTTTGAGAAAATGAGTGTAATGACTCTTCCTGTGCGATATTTGCTTGTTGAAATAGCTGTAAGTGGGAATGTTGTTGTCTCTGCAACGTGAAGCTTTCCTGTTAGTAAAGCCACGACAGTGCAGCCAGGACACAGTTCTAAAAGTTGCCACAAGCCTTTTAACCCTTTATTTCTACAGAAACCAAGGGCCAGATTCTGTCACCCATACTCCATGATTGATCCCACTGAAACCAAAGGGACTAGTCGTGAAATAAGGTATTACTCATAGCCAATGACCTGAGCCATGTGAAATGATGGAGTTAGGTAACTTGTAAAAATGCATTGAGTCTTTGTCTATTCTATTGACTGACTTCTGTCCTGATGAAAACACTGGCATGGGCTCTGTGCATTTTAAACCAAGTTAAGAAAAGTAGCACAGTTTAAAAGTGTTTAGTATGGTTTGCATCAATGTGACGGCCCTCATTTACACCTGAGCAAACCCACTGGCTCGAGTGGGGTAACTTGGGCATAACTGAGTAAAAAATTTGGCCCTCTAATTTTTTTTAAAGTCTTAATACAGCTACTCCAACCTTGAGCTGGAGAGAGATTTCCGACCCACTGTTTTTGTTGTGCAGAGTAGGCTTTGCTGAGGTTACTACATTACCACATTGTCTGTTCTTGCAAAACATCTCACATTAAAAAGCATGACACTAAAAAGTGTAGGAAATGTAAGGAAAACAGTCTGTTTAAAAAGCCAAGAAACAAACCTGGAAGTGTGATATGATCACCCATTAAAATAGACACAGGTGAGTTCATCTGAAAGTGACCCTTCAAATACATGCATATGAGTCTATTTGAATGATTGGACATTCAGATATGCACTCCTCTGGATACTAGAACTGAATGCTTATGCCTTGTTTTAATAATCACTGGTGTGTATCTCTGGTGTTATTGTGTGTTTGCATAACACACTTGTTTCACTATGTGACACTCCATACTTGAGATGGGTGAACTCTGGAGTTTTGTGAACCGTACAGTCTATTATTTGTGTCTGAAAAGGCTTGCACAACTAGTTCAAGTATGTGAATCTTACCTGGTTACACCAACTTCCACATAGCTATGATTTTAAATACATGCAGTTAGCATAAAAAGCCTACAGGTTAACTGTAGTTACATTGCAATGTGCATAAAAAAAACCCTCTTCAGTTATTTTGTGTAATAATTCTACGATAAGTGTACAAGCAATGTCATGTTGGACAATATAACCGTGAAGAACAGCTGTACTTGTCACACACGTCTGTTTCTTGAAGGATACCAACATTAAGGAACTATTTCCTATTAATGTGCATTTCTCAGAAGCTACAAACCATTGGTATTTAATCTACAATGTACTTACAGCTTTGTTTCTGCATATGAGGTGTTTTACAGGTTTCATGTAACACACACTTTGCTCAAGTGTTTGATTAGAAGGAAAACCACATTTTATTACTCTGCGGGTATAGCTGATGTGCAGCACAAAACAGCATTGCCTAGTAGGGGGTGGCTTCGTGCTTTCACACTGCCTGGATTCTGGGCTGGACAAGGGGCCAAAATGGCCCTAATATAAATTAAAATCCCCATAGCACCATGTCCTAGCCCTATTCTATTCAGATTCTTATATGGCCCTCATTGCCATGGTATCTGAACACCTTCCAAGCGTGCATTAAATGACATGACTAGCATCTGTTATGTATGGTTCTTCCTTTCTCTCTTCCCCTCCCCCAAGACAAGTTGTAGAAGTTTGTGATGGGGTCCTGACCCCTGCCATCCTCGACCCACCCCCTCCTATCCTGATCCTGACATGTCCCTTACACCAGTGAGTGTGAGAGAGCAGCTCACTTTCCCTGCACCAGGAGAATTCTTCCTCTGCCTATTGTGGCAGATTCATGGCACCTGCACACTGGAGCAGGGGACAGAATCTTTCCACTGAGTGTGCCTACTTCTACTCCTAACAGACATATCTGTGGTCCCTGGAGCACTGGGCCCCAGCATTCTGGTAACTGCAGGCTTAGATCTTGGAATATGCGATCACTGAAAGGAACACCAGTGTGTCTATTTGAATGACCACACAAGCTGAGAGATGCACCTTATTGGTTTATCTCAGACCTTGAAATCATTTAACACATGTTGCAGGAGATCTTTCCCACCCTGCCATGCAGGTGAGCATAGGTGAAATTCACCATTGCACAAGGTCTATGCACCATTCAAGTCTAACAAACGTCCTCAAAAGAGGATTCAAATGGGACCTAGTGTACTTGGCACAGGGGGTTAATTTCACCCTATAAATAGTGCCAGGTTTAAGGAAATAGAACTGTGTCTTGTCCCATAGCTCCTTGCGTTCATAAGGGGGCTAGTGGAGCTGTGAAATCATGCTAATTTAACACAGGTATATGGTATAATCTGTCCTAAGTTAAATTAAACCATTTTTTCCCTTTGTGCTCATATGGACCAGGTTTAAGATGTACGGTACATAGTTAAACGTGACTGGAAACAGATATGCATTTTGTTACATGAGATGCTACTTCTGTTGTCACATACAAAGGCCATTCTGTTCTGACTCGGGCTAGATTGGTATCCTAACCCACCCAGGGACGATGAACTTTCTTCTTGTGCTTTCATGTATATACTGGAATCTATTCTCCCATTAAGGGGGAATAGTACATAGAGAAAAAAATCCCAAAACATGGATTTATTCATGGACAGTTAACTCAAACTGTACCTTAGAACTATTTTTTAAAGTTCTGATTCTGAACCCTTTTGATTAAAAACCTTTAGTTGAAATACTCCCATCAGAGAAGGAGCCAGGGAAGCCCTCCAAGACAATTAAACCAGTGGTCCCCAACGCAGTGCCCGCAGGCGCCAGGGGCATCTTAATGTGCCTGTGTCCTGGATCCCGGAAGAGCACCTGCCGAAATGCCGCCGAATTTCAGCGGCATTTCGGCGGGGACGCCTCTCAATGACGATGCTTGTTGCCAACAAGTGATGTCATCGAGAGGCGTCGCCCCCAAATTTCGGCGGGGACGCTTCTCGATGACACCACTTGCCGTCGACAAGTGACGTCATTGAGAGGCATCGCTCCCGAATTTCGGCAGGGACGCCTCTTGATGACGTCGCTTGTCGACGGAAAGCGGCGTCATCGAGAGGCATCGCCACCGAAATTTGGCGGCATTTCGGCGGGTGATCCACCGCCGCAGTGGTCCTTCATCTGGCGCCCGCCAGACGAAAAGGTTGGGGACCACTGAATTAAACCACTGTGGTTCTGCTACCATGCAGGCTGGAGGCCGCAAAGTAGACACACAAGGCTACGATATAGCTCCTTCTTGTTCTAGGAATCCCAAATGTTATGAAACAATGTGTTACCATAGACACTGGGCGCTGGCTTCTCCAAACTGTTCCAGCAGTTTTATGGCGGTGTCCCTCCACCGTAGCTGATAGTTACCCCAGTGGCACCTCGTGGAAAATCAGTCTGCGATAGTAAAGTGACTGCAGAGGTCAATATGGCAGCCATTATAAACTCAGCAACAGAGCCTTAGTTCTAGTGTATCATATGTGTCTGTGTATAAGTAGTAGCTTTTCTCCTGATCATACAGGATAAGAGTGTCAGAACACAGACAGTCGTTCTGATGCGAAGTACAGCTTTCTTTACCCTATTTTTCGTAACATCTCTCAGCAGTGCAGTATCACCAGCGCAGCGCCGCTCGTGATAGAAACGATAAGAGTGCTAGCATAGACAGGCCGCCGTGCCAGTACTTTGATCACCCTGTCATCTTGATGGGATCAGAACAGGGTTACGTGAAGCATTGGTAAAGGCACCACACCAGTGCTCCGATCATTCCAGGCACCAGCACAGCTGCCCCAGTGGGGGTGTAATCCTGGGAGATTTAAAGACAATTGCCAGGGTAAATACAGATAGCTATTCGTGGCTTGCAGCGTCAGGAAGGAGATAGCTAGTTCCTTATTCTTGATAATAAGCCTTTACGTTGGGGAAATGGTCAAACCGACAGTGATATGAGGAGTCCTAGTTCCTCCTGGTGAGGAAACGTCAGTTTAGAACAAAATTGGCTTGTAACATGGAAGTAACATTTTTCATACAATATAGTTTCCCTGTTGGTGTGAGGAATTTCTTTTCCCATCTTCTGTATTCTCACTGAATCGATTAATATTAGGAGGTAATAGATACAAAATTCTATTAGTTTGATTGTGCAAATGATGTATTTGCTGCTAAATGAGTTCTCTTTGTATCGATAATGGATTTACACTGGAAAAGGGATTAGCAGGTTAGTTCATTACAGAGCAGTGTGAGGTATCTTTAACAGTCATCTGTTTTGCAGTTTAATTTGGATCTTCAGTAATGAATGGACACTACATTCATTATAGTTGGGATTTTCAATAGCCTAAGGGAGTTAGATGCTCAGTCTCAATAAAATTCAGTGGGATTTTGGTGCCTAAAGCTGTTACACCCCTTTGAAAACCCCAGTTTATATCCATTGCATTAATGGGTTATGTGTTTTTATCCCATTGTTATTTTCTACCATCTATAAATCTCATGTAAGTAATTGAGTTGCCAACTGAGGTGAAAAATTAACAAAACACATGTTTTTATTTGGCACAAAAATTCTGATTATTTGATGCTGAAAGAAAATATTTTAATTCAGTTTCAGAGATATTATCCTTGCTATTTTTTAATAGTCTACTTGTTATAAAAAGACAGTCTGACACTTCCCAAGCCTGGAATTTGACCTGCTTTATAATGACTATAATCTTGTGGAAAATGTCCTGCACATCCTCAGGGCAGTCATCTCAGCTTGTGTAAATTGGTGTGTGGCTCCATTGACTTTCATGGAGTTAGGCCATCTTAACCCAGTGGAGAATCCAGCCCAGAGTATTTATTGGATTTGGGTAATTTTATTGAAATCCACCTCTCCTTCATTAAGAAATTTAAAACACCTCAGGCAATAACCACGGCTTTTATAGGGCCTAGACTTTTTTTTTTTTTAAAGTTTTGTGCTCTGCTTATGCAGCTACATCAGAGACAGTGCAAAAAAAACAACAACCCCACAACATCTAAAACCCTAATGAATTCTAGAGGTGAGTTTATATCCTCTGTAATGTAAGTGGTCAAAAAAGTTATATTTAGTGCTATTTTAACTAATAGACATTCTTTACAGGAGACTAGAAAATCTGAAGGGTGCTGGGTCATCAGAAAGGGAGCATTTCCCTTGTAGGTCACGGGTTTAAACCACGTTGACAGTGACTAGAGTTCATTCTGTCTCATAGTGATTTGGCTAGTTACCGTATATGAGATGACTTGGTGGTCTCGATGTAATGCCTAATGGAGATGATTGATTAATGTGTCCATATCACTAAAAACATCACGGTTGTTTACAGCAGCCAGAATACTTGGTGGTAGTCTCAGTAAAGGCCAAGTGTTGAATGGGCTGTGGAGAGTAAGCTATCCTCTTCTTCCTATAAGTGGTCCCTTCAGATCAGAGATGAGGAATCTAGTCCAGTCCCCTGCATTCAAGGCAGGACTATGTAATAAGTAGCCCATTTCTGACAGGTGTTTGACTAACCAGTTCTTAAAAACTTCCTGTGATGGAGATTCCACAACCTCCTTTCGTCTTTGTTAGCAGGAATAGAGCTCAGGAGCTTTGATTCCAAATGATATGCCATTACCACCTGAGCTGAAGCTGCCAGTGGTAGAAGTGCTCTTTACCTTTTGTGGGCCAACATGTAGAGGACAACATAACCACATACACTTAACCAGCATTGCACTTTGACCCACAACCATTGACATCCTTTTTTTCCTCTTGAGTTATGCTTTGACTATCAGTCTTGAGAAAACCCAAAGTGAAACTAAATCAAAACAACTGATTCCCCCTCCCCCCAATTTCACATCAAAACTTTCACTCGGTTTCAACAGGAAACCAAAAATCAGCCCAAGGATACGTCCAGACTACCCGCTGTATCGGCGGGTAGCGATCGATTTTTCGGGGATCGATATATCGCATCTCATCTAGACGTGATATATCGATCCCTGAATGCGCTCCCGTTGACTCCGGAACTCCACCGGAGTGAGCGGTGGTAGCAGAGTCGACACGGGGAGCGGCGGACGTCGATCCCGTGCCGTGAGGACCTGAGGTAAATCGATCTAAGATACTTCGACTTCAGCTACGCTATTCACGTAGCTGAGGTTGCATATCTTAGATCGATACCCCGCCCCCCAGTGTAGACCAGCCCCAAGTTTGTTTGAAATTGGGGCTAACTTTGCATCGCGCAACCCGAAACAGAACCTGCAACCCAGTAACAATTTTGCAATGATTTCAGATTTTATTGTGTGTCCTGCTCTCACGGCAGCCATCCAGCCTTGTGTTACAACAGAAAGCTTTGTAAAGGAGATAGAAGGGGTCTAGATGTCTTTATTTAATATGTTAACAGGTTGTACTAGTTTTCCTTGTCTTAGTGTTTGCTTACAGGATACTGTAATGTATATGGCTTCTAGAATTTTACTGGTCAAATTAGACTGTGAAATGACTATGCAACTTTCACTCTGGGGTAATCCCCGGTTTGCTCTGCATTGCTGCTGATTGGATTCCCCATCTGTGGTTAAAAGTATTTAATGTTTTTACTTCTCACCTAAGGAACATCAGGCTTGAGAACAGACCACTTAAAGAAATAATTTCCCAGGATTTAAGGCTTGAGAAATAAAAGCAAAATTTAGAAGAAAAGGCAAAAAGGATATTTACTGGGCTTCTATATGATTTTGAATAACTTCATTCAGGAAGACAAATATGCTCATAGCAAAGAAGAGGCAGAGCAGCCAATGAGTTATGATCGTGCTAGTAATTTTCTGATGAGTTAATTTTTTCCTGTGTGCCAGTCATAGGTCCAAATCTTCCAAGCCCTGACTTAAATGGGAATTCTATGCATGACGTACTTGCAAGATTGGATCCTAAATGTAACTCATATACATGGGTGTGTGTGACTTATACTACGTCTCTATTCATAATATAGATACTGTACATTTATATAGCTACCAAAAGTATTAGAGCATATACAGAAAAAAATCTTACTCATTTGTTCATTAATTTTATTTCAGAATTGTTTTCTGAATATCTGTGACCTATATAATATATTTTTGGGCCTTATTCCTCCTCCTTTGCTCAGGAAGACTCAGGCTTGTTTTAGGGAATGTTTTAGCTGAAAAATGAGATCTTAATAGATTATAAAATCATACCATAGTAATTCTTGCCAGTTTCGTAGCATGAGATGAAGGAAGAAAAGAAAATGTTTTCTAAACAAACATGCTTCCTGCCCATTGATCCATACTCACAACTTCCATGTAGTAGAGGAGGAGTTTTACAGGCTTGATTGACTAAACTCTTTGAGGGTTGCATGCAGTTTAAGTGAGGGCAGAACTTTGTCCTAAATGTGTAAATTTTAGCCAAACTCCAACTGTTCTCTGCAGAATAGAAAGGAGGGATTTCATTAGGTAGGGGGCATAAGACTGCCAAGTGACATAAGCGACTACAGAAATAAATTTGGTGCTGTACACACTCACTTCATTTCACTTCTGAACTCCTTTTGCCATTACACAGGGATGGAGGTGTCCATAGTTCTTCGGCACTTCTTCTGGTCGATGATTTATAGATGTGTTCATAGATCTTGGAGTTCAGTCCTTTTCTCTTCAAACTTCTCTTCACCAGTGTCTTTCTGTCATATCCTGTCTTGCTGTCCTCTTCTTCCCATGCTTTCTTTGCTGGTTGTTCTTCTCCAGTTCTCCTCCAGTCCATCTCAAACATGCGGTGTCCAGCCTATTTGTCATTGAGAGCTAGGGTGATCAGATGTCCTATTTTATAGGGACAGTCCTGATATTTGGGGCTTTTACTTACATAGGTGCCTAATACCCCCAACTCCCATCCCAATTTTTCACACTTGCTATCTGGTCACCCTATTGAGAGCCCCAAGTTCATCTTCTCCCAATCTCTTCCATGTACATCCTGTCTACTTTCTGCTTGCCCGCCATCCTCCTCAATATGTCATTTTCCACCGCCTGTTTCTTCTTTTCTTCCAGCTACGCAAAACACACCGTATATCAGGCAGGGACAAACTCACGCAGCATACACTTTTCCTTTCAGTTCATTACTTAACTTCCAGTCCCACAGGTCACCTTTTCCACTGCCACTTATGCACACTGGGTGCTGTGTACACTCAGCTGAAATATAAAGTAAACAATTGTCAAGCCTGGCTCCCAGCTCTCCTTTTTGGTTTTCAATGGACACTGACATGCCCAAATTTAGTCTTTGGGTTTCTGACATGCTAGTTTGAGAGCTCAGGTGTGGAACTGGCTGCCCTCACTTGGGCACATGTGTTATTTGGGCCCTACTCTTCCAAAGATAAGGACCTATTCTCTTTGTCCCCTAGGACTCTGCACAGAACTCGCATTGAAATGAGGGTGAATCTCATACATAGAACAAAGGGTCATTTTGGCTTTTAGAAATACAATCCATATTGTCTTTTACTATAGGTTTAAAAATTAAATAAATCCGGCATTTTTTTGTATTCTTGATATTTCAGGTCACATATTCAGTCTCCACCATCTACACTGCTGAAATCTGAGAATCCCTACATTTGATAATAAAAACAGCAGCAGAGATAACACAGAATCTGGAATGTCCTACGGAGAGTCAGATCTTTAGCACGTGAGAAAATAATGTTTCCATTTTGGGGCTTAATTCTGCTCTCAGTTACTGTCATGCAACACCACTGTGATAACTTCAGTGGCATTGCACCACTATAGACTAGAGCAGAATTTGGCTTTTTGATAGGACCCAATTCAACAAGGAATTTATCATAAGCAGTGGGACTTAAGCACGTGCCTTATGCCTGATCCAGCAAAGCTGCTAAGCATGTACTTCAAGCATGTGAATAGATACTGACTTCACTGAGACGACTCATGTGTTTAAAGCTAAGCACATGCATAAGTGCTTTGCCGGATCAGTATCTTTGTATCTATATTATTTCTTGTCTTGGTGAACAATACCCGTGCAATGTAGTGTTCTTGAGCTGTCACAATCTACCAGGTCATGGCAAGGTAGAAGAGAAAGAGATTGGATTACCAAGAAGAATGTAAGTAAAATGTTGATGAAGATAATCTAATGGCACAGAGAAAGAGAGAAAGTTTTGAAAACACAATAGAGCTCTTTGTCTTCTTTCTAAAGAATGCAAACATAATCTTGGTCTTTGACCAGCCTTTTAATGTCCTGTTTTGTTTTACATGGGAATTAAAAAATATTTTCCATTTGTTTTAATTATCTGCTCACTTTAACTTTGACCTTTGAAAAGTGTTTTGCTATGACAACCGTTGGTCTCATGGTGAGCAGTGCTAGGAAAACAGCAGCAAAAATAAATCTTTTAATTTATTTTACCTACTATGTTTAATCCCTTTAATCTGTTAATGATTTGTGTTTTCTTCTTTTTTGCAAAACAGCAGGTTTAGCACTGTTTAGCATGAGTTTCGGGGACATATGTTGTTTCACTATCACAAAATTTTCACCTAATAATTTTCCTAAGTGATCAATCCATTTTCAGTTTTAAATCTTACTCTAAAACCAACTTTATCTTACTGACTTTTTCTAACTGAGCCCTCATTATAGTTAAAACTCAGCTTTTTAACAGAACATTTTTTTAAAAGTAGATTTTGTTATTTTTCTTTTGTTTTATAAACAGTGTTTGTTAAAAAAAAATTACCGTCTTGCCAAAAAAATGATGATTTCTATGCATTGTGTGATTCAGTGATGTTGAGATTTTGCATGTCTTGTAGGTGCTCTTACATATGTACATTTGTGATATTTGTAGAAATGTTAACCATGTCAATCAATGGCTATTAGCCAGGATGGGCAGGGATGAAAAACCATGCTCTGAAGTGTCCCTAGCCTCCTTTTGCCAGAAGTTGGGAATGGGTGACGGGATGGATCACTTGATGATAACCTGTCTGTTCATTCCCTCTGGGGCACCTGGCATTGGCCACTGTCAGAAGACAGGATCCTGGGCTAGATGGACCATTGGTCTGACCCAGTATGGCCGTTCTTATGTTCTTATGTATTGCTGCTATAACCACTTATTGTAGTTAATGGAAAAATCTGTACTAAGAGGCTGTGCCAGTTAACAGATTTATGTATGACATGATAAACTGTGTACTCTGCTGTTTGTTTAATGTTGTGAGCCAGTATTTAGTGCCTTCTGTAGAAGGAAACAATATGTTGTGGTAGACAGGAGGTGCCAAATTTACAATATCCTGTCCCACACAAGTGACCACACACCAGGTTAAAAAAAAATCATTTCCATCTCTTAAAAAAAAAAATTCTAAAAGTGACTGGAAAATGTCATGGATTTTTCTTCTTATTTTTATGTTGGAAAAAAAACTCAATAAAGTTAATCAAAATATATTATTTACTAAATCAGATACATATGAAAACACAGAGTGATTGGTAAGAAGGGACATGTTGCTGGACAGCATTTTTTTTTGTTTTGGTCTGCATGTGTTGCAGAATAACGGGAGAAGAGTTTGATATCTGAAGTGGTGATTTTAGTATCAAATCAAATAATTAGGGAAACCTTTTAAATTAGTAATGGAACAGACTTAAAAACGTCATTGACCTTAAACTGAAGTGATACAGTAATTATGCTTTTCTATGTTAGCTTTCTTAGTGGTGCTGATTCTGATCTCCCTTGCATCCTGTGTAAATGAGGAGTAACTCCACCAAAGTCAATGGAGCTCCATTCCATTGTTCAGCTCTATTGGAATCAATGGAATTACACTGCTGCAAAACTAGTGTGAGATCAGAGTCAAGCCCAATATTTTTGGCCTCACTCTTTTTGGGTATCTTCATGCCAGACCCTTTGTACCATAATTCTGACATTTCATTTTCAAAAAGTGACTTTTGTATTCTCACTGAAGAAGCTGAAAATATGAACGTAAAAACAAAGTAGATGAATTCATCTTGATTTTGGTGTGAGTTTTAACAGGGTGAAATCTGTAGATTCCTTTTTTAAGTGGAAAACCAAATAACATGAGTTTACTGGAAGGGTTTAGGGTGGAGAGGGATGATCTACTGAAAAACTTGGGAAGACTTTTCAAACCAAAATACCAAGTTGCCAGAAAAGCAATATTACTTGAAAAATATCAGTGATTAACATTCATCCCTCGACTAACTGTGTTAAAGTCAAGTCTATACACCAGGAATGAATTTGACCTAAAAAAATCTTAAAAGCACTTGTAATTGCAACCTTCCTCCAAAAAGACTGTTAAGCCAAGATTTTCCAAAGTGACTAGTGGGTGCATCACTTTTTGGGTGTCCAATTTGTGACCCCTTAAAAGACCTGATTTTCTGAAGGTGGGTGCTCAGCACTTACTGAAAATCATGCCCCTATGTCTCCCAAAAATCAAGGCAAGCAAAATCACTAGTCACTTCTGAAAATTGTATCCACATTTAAATGTATAATGTCTAGTTATGACTCTTTGGTGTGTCCCAACCTCCTACATAGTGCTTTTCAACAGTAGACCTCAAAGCACTTCATAAGCTTTTTAATATATTACTCTGTGTAACACCCCTGGGAGGTAGGGCGGTGCTATTATCCCTATTTTACAGATGGGGAACTGAGGCTCAGAGAGGCTAAGTGACTTTCCCAAGGTCACAGAGGAAATCCGTGGCGGAGCAGGGAATTGAATCTCTGTCCCCCATGTCCTAGGCTAATGCCATAACCCTTTCATCATCTCCAGAGCTTTTGGGCCTGATTACCAACTGGTGTAAATTGAGGTAGCTCCATTGGCTTCAGTTTGGCTCCTCTGTTGCTGAGATGACTCCATTTAATATTTGCTACTTTTAAAGTCAGCTTTGACCAACTGCAAGTTGATTCTCCATGGCTTTGTCCGTCTGGTAGCCATTGGCACCTGAACAAAACGCATGTAAAATGCCATCACTGGCATGAGTACAAAATTCTGATTTGGGAGCATTTACACCCACTTGGTACAGCTGTTAAATGGCCACCCGAAGTGTGACGCAGTGGAGGACCATGCCCTTCATCTGCGCTCCTTCCTGTGCTCCTACGCTAGTCACTGCTGTATCCTGCTCTTGAGTCTCTCACTGATCAGAGTCACTGCTTCGGAGGTAAACAGCAGCACAACAGCAACAGCTATTCGACATTTTTCTATCCAATGCCCCAGTCTGCCAAAAATTACACTGAGTACCTACAGTACAAAAGCTGTTTTTTCATGGCTTTCATGCCTCTGTCACTCATTGCGGAAGCTGGATATGTTTTTGCCAAACTAGATTACCGTAGTGATTGATGTAATTCAGTTCATGCACTGAAATCTGGAAAGGTGATCATAACCTGGGAATAGGAATGGACTGCTGCCCTCCGGGTGTAAAAGGCTCTGCTGGTACATGTTCATCTCCTACCACTGCTTATGGAGTCCCCAGCTCTGTGAAAGCTACCAATTTGGTTGTGCTAATACTACGGTGGACTGAATACTGCTTTCCACTTGTGTGAGGCCTTCTACTCACTTACTCTGTTGTCAATTATGCACCCTTGGGGTCATTACTTTTACAATCACTGATGTGTCCGGGGAAACCTTATATCAGTTTAACCACATTACAGGAAAAGGTATTTGTAGAAAATATTTTAATGTTCTAAGCTGGGATTCTGAAAAGAGCCTAAGGGAGTTACATATCCAAATTCTACTGACATTCAGGTGCCTAATTCTCTTAGGCTCCTTTGAAAATCCCAGCTCTAAACGTAACCAGTTATTTTAAAACATAGATCTCCGTATGAAAAAGTAATCTATTTTTAGTATGAAAATGTGGTTCTGTGTAAAAATGGCATCCTCTTCCTCAGCAAATCTGCTCCCTCTGTGTATTCTGAGTCTCATTTGCTTGTTTTAGTGGGGAAAATGTAAGATTTCAATGTATTTTAATTCTTCAGAACCAGTTCATCTCTGGGAAAGTTATTTGGATTCTTTTCTGATTTGTGCATCATCAACAAAACTGTTAAATAAGATCCATTTGCAGAGCCATCCATTCAGCCCCATTGCCTTCAAATTATGCCCTCAGTGGAGGAAATAAGATTGCACCAATGTAACAGAGTAGGGAATATGAGGAAAATGAGACTGAACAGTGGTAACTGAGGACATAATCTTGGTCACTTGATCTTTGTTACTGGTGGTGGGTGAGCCATAAAGAACCCATCTTGGGACTCAGATCCTAGGCTAAGATTGCCACTTGTTATCTTTGCACATTTGATTTGGAGTCAGCAAGGAGCAGTAAGTGTGGAACCCCATAATGCCGTTTTTACAAAGTAACTTATCACAGTAGAACTGCATGAAGTGTCAGATCTTTGGCTGGTGTCAACCACCGAAATCAATGAAGTTACTGCTGTTTGCATCATCAGCGGATCTGGCCCTTATGCAGGGCTGGCTCCAGACCCCAGCGCGCCAAGCGTGCGCTTGGGGCGGCATTTTGCCGGCAGGGCAGCAGCCGGCTCCGGCGGACCTTCCGCAGGCATGACTGCGGAAGCTCCCCCGGAGCCGCGGGACCAGCGACCGCCAGAGCGCGCCCCGCAGCGCGCCGCCCTGCTTGGGGTGGCGGGATTCCTAGAGCCGCCCCTGCCCTTATGTACATTAGATGTGATTAAAATAGTCCATTTTTCTATAAGGTCTATTTACCTCTTCACAAAGATAGATGTCACCTTTTGTTCTCATACGTCTGACTCTCAGATTTTAACTGGGATGGAATAAATACTTTATGCCGTACATCTGCTTCCCGGTAATTTATTTCAGAGTTCTCCTGGAAAAGTTCTGCTGTTACACACTTTGCAAAAGAAACAGGGAAACACTGACTAGGTAAGGAGAAGAAAGGGAAAACAAGAATTTCATACGGTGGCTGTGTTCCTGCCTTTTCTCCCTTCTCAGATCATTTTAAGTATTTCAAAAGAACAGGTTAAGTTGCTTATTCATTGGAGTAGATCACTAACTTTTGTCTTGCCATTGACTGATCTTCCAATTGCTAAACGATTCTGATGTTTTAGCGTTTCAGCTCATTGTTTATTTCCCCCCATGAGCATATTTTAAAAGTCTAGTTTTGCTGAACAACAGATTGATTTCACCATACGTACGTTTGCTACTATTGTAGTGTGACTTTGTTTTTAAATATTTCTTTTGGTACAGCCGTAAACTTCTAGAACTAAGAAGATCATTTCAAAATGAAGCAACCGATAACGTCATTGATGTCTGTGATAAGTGCATGCTTTATTCACAGTATTTTGTCTGTACTTGGGTATGGTGACCAATTCTCATTTATGTAATAAACTGTTTTCTGCAAAGGTGGCTGCTTTCTTTAATCACATGAAAACAATGTACTTAAAAATTTGAAGCACATTATAGAAAAGAACCCAATGCACTCACAAGCCTTTCAGGTATGGATATCAACACAGCTGTGAAATTCTTGTGAGCCTTGTAAAACATTCTGAGAAGTGGCATACAAACAAGCCCACCAAAGACTAGTTCTTACCCTGCCCTGTATAACTTCATTGACTTCACAGCGGCTCTGGTTCGGGAAAGCATTAGGTACATGCTTAAGCCCATCCCTATTCAGGAAAGTGCTTAAACATGTGCTTTAGTCACAGTGACTTCAATGGGATTGGAACCCATGCTTCTAGGATGCTTTCCTGAATCTGGGCCTGAGGTTGGAGTCGGTGAAGATGGGGGTATATTTTGGCTCCAAGTGTCCCATTTTGCTTTTAGAACTTCCATTACCAGGACTGTTCCTCTCACAAGAGAGCAACGTTCTCAATTGAAATGGGGTTTTCCAAGCCCAAGGCAGTGTCTGTGTTTTGTCCAACTAGCCAGCGTGGTGACATGCCTTCCTAATGGCTAATCTGTGCATGTGCGTGTATGTGTGTGAGCAATTTTAAAAGTTCTTTAGGTAGTCAACAGAAATTACTTAAGGAAGGGGTTTGACTTAAATCTAGAACAGAAATAGACTCAGATCCAAGGCTGTAAATCTAGCATGACATGTAAGACAAATCTGAGTAGGGTGACCAGATGTCCCAATTTTATAGGGACAGTCCCGTTTTTTGGGTCTCTTTCTTATATAGGCTCCTATTACCTCCCCACCCCCTGTCCCGATTTTTCACATTTGCTTTCCGGTCACCCTAAATCTGAGTCACAAACTCTATTATTTTAACAATGCCAATAAAGCAAAATATCCCAAATTAAAAGCTGCAAGAGAAGCCCCCAAAGCAGCTGCTTGTATGATGACAGCAGTGTTGAAGGAAGAGATTATCCGTCAATCTCAAGTGCTTACAATAGGGGCATGACAAAAAGATAGAAATAAAACAACCGATGATAACTGTTAACTAAGCAAAGGCAGCATGTTCCGGGTTTGCTTGGGGAGAATAGGGCAGGCAAATGTGAGAGGATTAAGCGGGGGGGGGGCCAGGGGACGAGCCAGTGAGCTGTTTTCTCCGTTTGTCTCGGCTTTGGATTCCCATAAATTGACAGACTCGGCTAAATGGGGAACCATGTTGCTGAGCAGTAGCCGTTTGTGAGGTCATTGTGGTGCTCCTCTGTCCAAGCCCATGAAATCTCTTCTGAATGTCTGGTGATCTTGGGACGCATTGAAGAACTGGTTAAAAGTTAGTTAGTTTTAATGCTGGTTAGCTTTAAAGCCTCTGCAGTGACTCCAGCAGTAGGCAGAAAGGGGGACCAGGGGCAATTTATATCAGATCTCCATACTCAGAACATCTCTGCTTCTGTAAACAGTAGAATGGGTGCAGGTTCCCTCCTCTCCCATTATGCACTTGGCTAACCATCCCTGGGACAGGCCAGCGTGATCTGCAGCCATTGTACATGGCCTTCTGGGACTTAGACATGCCATGAAGCTGTGTAAATGCTGATCAGGACTGGGCCTTAAATGTTTCTTGCCGGTATTTATTCCTCAAACTGATCTTGTAAGCTTTGCTGTATCTCTCAGCTGTGCAACTAACCCATATCCCTGTCATGCTTTTACTGAAATTTCATAATCCAGATATTGTTTACAAATGACATGTTAATTGATGTAGAAGTAGCTCAGGGATATTATGGCACAATGCCTATTCAGATGTGTTTTAAGAGACAAGCGCTCACACATTAGTGAACTAGGGTTTGAAATTAGTTTATAATTTATTCCAAAAACAAGTGGAACTTGGCGGCTGTCCCTGGAAAGACGTGAGATATCTCTTTAGAATAAGCCAGCGTTTGTCTGTGTTCTAACGGTAGGTTTTGGCAATGAGAGTCATCTTGCAGCAGTTTGGGAGAATACTTTGAAAAAAGAATGAGATAGAGCTATGAAGTTACTTCCTTTTTTATGTAAACACTCTGTTTGTAGATCCAAATTCTGGTAGGTACCTAATGGAAAATCTGCAGGTCGGAGTGGAAATGTGGGGCAGAAACTGACCATCGCTATCCCTCCAAAACCTATGGAGAAACCACCCCGAAGTCCCTTCGTGAGAAGAGCAAAGACTGAAATGGTGGTAGCTCGAGGTTAGAATTGTAGATGGGGCTTTGTAACTCACCTTAGCTCTACTTGTGCTTGTTCATTAAGCGCTCTTGTTTTGGCATAGACTTCTCGCCTTCTCTTCCATACAAAACAACTCGTAAGACATATGGTATTGAGGAAGATTCTGTGATACTCAGCATTTGGAAGGAGATTCCGGAATGTAGTAAGCATGGCGCTCTAGTCAAAGAGCACTTTTGGAAGCATCACTCAATGCTGGGTTGTGTTCGGGGAGCTGCATGTGTCTGCTCTCCAAGAGAGAATAATGGAAAGTGTGTCCTTGTTTGTTTTGATAGGGTTGCCCTGGACAGTAATTTCAGATTACAGGATCAACTACCACTCTTGCTCTGTGCACAGAGCTTCCTTTTATGTCAGGGAGCCGTGTGCATGCTGATCAGTGAGTGGCTCACAGTAACTTGCAGGCCTCCTTTTGGAGGAAAACTACATCTTTTGGAAGTAGGCATGATGCTGAGATATTAAAACAAATCATGTTTTCAGCCTCTCCATCTTGATGTGTCTCATTAACCCGCCTTGCAAACTTCTACGTCCTTGCTCACCTTAAACACAAAAGATATAACCCCTGTCTCAAGGATAGTGCAGAGAGTATAGAGCTTTCGGACCCATAGGGAAACTTAAAGTTCTGGTATACGGTAAACACACTACAGTCCTTGTTGGACAGACGTGGAGCATGTACATATTTTTGACAGGGAGGAAATAATATAACTAGTTTTTTTTGATCATCTTAATTGTAGAAGGCTAGTGAGCAGATTTTGCACTGGGTAAATTTTCGCTATGATTTTGCAACGTGCTTTAAAAAACATTGACATTGCGGGAGCGCCCTAGAGAGAGTCAAACAAAAACGAAAAGGGAACATTTTCCAATGAGCCTGTCACTTGCCTGTACCATTGCAACTCAGGCTCCACGCTCCTATCCATGCATGAAGCTATCCTTCATGTGCGCTACAATGTGTCCATACATAATTTTAAACAGTTAGAACTTGACTCTGCTGCAGACTGATGAATAGGCATGAGATATTTTTGCAAGTGCATAAATACTCTGACGTTAATGGGATTTTGGGATGATAAAAACAAGGAGGATTTGGCACACACTACACAGACAAAAAATGCAAATGACACTGTCTCCTGGCAGCCTTGGGCATCTCTGATTTAGGCCCCGTTCTAAAAAGCACTTAAGCATGTGCTTAATTGTAATGACTTTGTTGGGATTTAAGCATGTGCTTAAAGTTAAAAACATGCTTAAGTGTCTTGGGGCTTGATCCAAAGCCATGGAAATCAATGGAAATCCAGACGGCAACCTGCCTTCCTCGTTACCATCTTATTACTTCAGCTTCGTTTTGTTAAAAATAATCTCTTCTGTGTATACCTGAGCTACCCTTGGTGATCCTGGTAACTATCAATTTGTGAATCAGCTAGTTTGGTTCTCAAGTTTTAGTAACAACGTAAGCTGAGTTAGATGGTCTCTTCAATCGAAAGAAAAAGGCAGGGGAGAGCAGGGAGTTGTGTGTAGAATAAAAGAGTTAAGAGGATTTTATTTGACATGAGTAACATCTTACAAGTATATTGAGTGTTTCAGCCAAAGTATTGCAAAACAGCTGTCTTTTTGTTCTGAGCTTGTTCAGTGCCGAGCTCTTAGTTGCTACTGCAATACAAATAAATAGTAATAAAATATTAGAGACGAGCCTGAACCAAACCTCAATGTCTTGAACACCCTGGAACTTTGGAAAAGTTTGGGCCCAGGGCTTAACCACCAGTACTTAACCACCTGTCAGATTATATCCTGTACCTCAGAAACGTCTGCCTTCTGCTGGGACTCAAGGAAGCTGCATCGGTGATGCTGTCTCCCAAAAATGTAGTCCACAATTTTCAAATGTGTGTGTCTAAAATTAGGCTCCTATGTGGATTTTTTAAAAAGCATCTACGGCTATTAGGAGCACAAGTCCCACTGATTTTAAGTGACAGCGGTGCTCCTAAATCCCTTGGGCACTTTTGAAACTCTTTCCCCCCCAGATCCTATATTTAGGCTCATAACCAGAAGTGGCCTGGTTTTCAAAAGGACTGGGTGGTTGCTGCTCTCAGTGATAGCCCTTGGGCCAGCTGGCAGTGTGACAGAATCCTAGAAATGTAGGGCTGGCAGGCACCTCGAGGGGTTATCAAGTCCAGCCGGAGGATGCCTTCACAGCAGGCACTCCGGGAAAGCAGAGGGGGGCAGGTGGCTTGTACAGAAATTTGGCACAAAGTGGATACTGTTGATTAGGTGTCCTCAGCAATTGCTTCAGGCAAGTAGAAGGCATCAAATACAGGGAAAGGGCTTGCCTGTGGGTTGCCAGAAGCAGGGGGCACAAAGTACCGAGGGACCTTTGCCTACTGTCGTCACTGGAAGGTGAGCTAACACGATGGGGGACTCATCCAAGAGGACCCACCGGAAGAGTGCACCGGTGATGCCTGCAGTTCCCTTCCGTGCTTGTCCAGAGACGTGCTCAATGCAGCTGAGGAGAGGGGCTGCAGAGGGGGCTGGGGCTGCTCTGACAGCTGCTCTAATTTGCATTGATAGTGCAATCGGGTGAGAGATGCCCCAGGCATGCTCTCCACAGCAGCAGCTGGGATGGCATAGGAGCTACCACTGTGACACTACTCAGGAATGGCCTTGTACTGGGAGGGAAGGATCTAGAAGCTGGATCTCCTGACTATAGGGAGCAGCGCAGAGCAGCGCCAACATGCCAGGGCATCAAGTCCCAGATCTGCACCAGTTAGAAACAAACCAGTGTGGACAGTATCAAGCCTTGCTTGGAGATGAGCCAATCATAGCAGTTCTGGCAGTGCTTGTGCAGCATTAGGAAGGCCTCGGTGTGTGAACGCAGAGGGTTTACAAGGCGAGCAGGTATCTCCTCAACGGGCAGTGGCCACAGCTTAGTTCAGTATTGCAGGCAGACTTTCAAAGAGAAGAGTGCTAGCTACCCATAACATTTCCCGCAGTAGCCTGGATTTTCTTTAGCTATCTCCTATTCAGTTACATACCAGGGCCAGCCCACCTCAGCTTGTGATATCGCAAGCCAGGATGGCCAATGCTCCTGGCTATTGCCAAATGTTCTTCTGCAGAAATGTCACATGCAATAGTGAGAAAGTAACTAGGCAGCCAAACCTTGCAAAAATTTGATTGCAAACAGAGGAACATGGGAACGTCATGCCTTCTGAATTGTTTGCTGTGAACATTTTTGTGGATAGTGAATCCTATGCTGCCTGAAAATTGCCTTTCCAATCGAAAGGAGAATACTCAGCTGTCTTCAGAAGTCCTTTGTATGTTTATTTAATAGTTGTAGTATATAGAAAGAGGGTAGTATCCCTTTTAATAGTTGGTAAGCTCTTTGGGGGCACTTACCATGCTCTCTGTGTTCTAGAAGCTGCTAGAAACCAAGCCGAAAAACAGCATGTATATGTAGGCAGGCCTTGCATGCTGTTTATAGTCAGTAAACACAGTGATTTGTTCCCGCGTGGTTCCGTCATATGCTGTGCAAGAGTAAAAGTCACAGGAGTCTTACCCATAAAAACCCTCCAAACGCTCATTGATTGTATAAAGGGTTTGAGGCTGGCTTGTCAGTTTTTAAGATCTTTCTAAGGGTACGTCTACATTGCAATAAAAGCCCCGTGGCGGTGAGTCTCAGAGCCCAGCTGGTCAATTAACGCGGGTGCCAGGGCTAAAAATAGCAGCGTAGACATCCAGGCTCAGGCTGGAGGCCTGGTGTGAGGAGGGCTCGAGCAACACAGCTCTTTTTAGCCCGCTAAGCATGAGTCAATTGACCCAGGCACCGAGACTCACCGGCACGGGGCTTTTACTGCAGTGCAGACATTCCCCAAGGTGGCTGCAGACACTGCATATTTTGCATTGCCTAACGGCTGGGGCTTACCATTGACTTGAACGGGAGTGGGGGTCGCACGGGAGTGGGGGTCGAACGGGAGTGGAGTGGGGGTTGCACGGGAGTGGGGGTGCTTTTGAAGTGCATGAAGAGTGTTATAAGGTCTAGTCCTGGTCCCAACAGCATCCAAGCCAGATGCTTAGATGGAGCCTGTGGGTTGGAGGGGGGACGACACTTTTACCTCCCTGCATAAAGCTGACATGGCCCCCAGCCCAACTACACACCATTCCCAGGCGTGGAGCCACAGTGCAGTTGCCATCTACAGTCATCAGGCACTGGGAAACGATGGCGGGGAGGCACCAAGTCTGGGAATGGCTGGGTCATTAAACTAATTGAATCTATTTCCCCATGTTAAGTTCTCCTCACACCTTCTATGGGTCATCTCGATTATCACTTCAAAGGTTTGTTTTTCTCCTGCTGATGATAGCTCATCTCAGTTGATTGGCCTCTTCCAGCTGGCATGGCTACTTCCACCTTTTCATGTTCTCTCTATGTATAAATATCTTCTGTCTGTGTGTTCCATTCTATGCATCTGAAGAAGTGGGCTGTAGCCCATGAAAGCTTATGCTCAAATAAATTTGTTAGTCTCTAAGGTGCCACAAGGACTCCTGATCTTTTTACTGAGCATCCAGCGTCCCTTTAGGGCAGTGGTTTTCAAACGTATGTACTGGGGACCCCTTTCACACAGCAAGCCTCTGAGTGCAACCCCCCCCCCCTTATAAATTAAAAACACTTTTTAATATATTTAACACCATTATAAACCCTGGATGCAAAGCGGGGTTTGGGGTGGAGGCTGGCAGCTTGCGACCCCCCATGTAATAACCTCGCGACCCCCCCCCGAGGAGTCCTGACCCCCCAGTTTGAGAACCCCCTGCTTTAGGGCCAGGAGCCTTCCTGGCTGACTTATAGGTGGGGAGAAAATGCGTGGGGCATTGTGGAAGCAGAGCTGAGAGCCCTCAGGCTGCCCGCTGAGAACTGGAGGGGAAAGCCCTTCGTGACACCCCCTCCCCACCATATGACACTCTCATTATTTAAGGAGGCTCCTCTTCCTCTCTCCTCCCACGCTGCTGGCGAGCTGCAGTGATCACCAGAACCCTAGAGCTGCAAAAAGCAACAGAGAGTCCTGTGGCCCCTTATACACTAACAAAGAACCCAGAACCCTAGAGCTGCAGTAACTTCTGCACCCTCTGTGGCTGCAATGTTAGGGGCAGGGGACCTGGGGAGGTATATAGGGCTGCTTCTGAGGGGAGCCCCTTTCCACAAGTTCTCACATTGCTGGGATGTGGCTCCCCTCCCCTTCATCTGCCACCCCGGCTGGCAGTCCGCAGAGCAGCCAACTGGGTGCACAGATGAGTTAAGCAGCCTGTTGGGGCTTACATGGCCTGGGCTGCCACATAAACAGGCTTCAGGCCCATAAAAAGTACACTTAAATATAGTGGAAGTAATAAAAGTATAGTGGTATCATAAAAATGTATTACTCTCTCATAAGAGAGAGTAAGGGCCTGAATATCCGCAATAGGGTCCTTCATCAATCCACTCCATTCAGTTCCCGCCTGTGCTGCTGAGGAGAATTTAAGAAACGAGCACTGTAAACCTGGCCTCACATCAGCTCACAGCTGCCTCTGTTGGCTCCACTACGTCTCTGGGCCTGATCCTGCACTAAGTGCAAAGCAGGTGAAAGCCCCTTGGTGGGAGAGATTGGGGAATTCCGACTGAGTAGCGTTTCACTCCCAGTTTGCACAGGTATGCCTGAGGGCAGTGCAGAATCAGGACCAATATGCAATGGAGCCTTTCTTTTTAACAGCTAAGGTAGTTCATTAAGGCAAACCCTTGATATTTCTCCCCACTGGTTTTTCCCCTCATTGCACCAGTCCTCCCGTCCCCCTCAGTAAAAGGTTCTGCATTGCTCCATCTGTATCATTTACTGTATTTAGCACAAAAAAAATTAACTCTGGGGCAACCTCAAGATGATCCCGTATTGATCTGATACTGGAAATACTATTCCACATTCTAGAGTTCCAATAAAAATGCTTTAATGGCTTCATGGGACTTCACCATTTCAGTGACTTCATTTCTCAATATTTCTACTCGGGCCCATGTAAACAATTCCGAGTTGCTTTAAACCTGAGTGACTAAAGAGTCCAAGAAGGTTACATTGTTTTTATCCCTCTCTTTGTTTGTTTTCTAGCATACTCGACTAAACTCAACAAATTTCCTGTCTTTAATTTCGATGATGACCTGAAGTACCTGTGTATCAGCGCTGTGAGCCCAAACACTACAAAGGCTACTCTGTATGCTCTGAACGTGTGGAGATACTGGTGCATGACAAAAGGTCTTAAAGACTACATGGACATCACTAAGGTAAGCACTGTTAAATCCCTGAGACCGCTCCTCTGGTCAAGACAAGCTGACCCACGAATGGGAGAGACACGGCTGGGTAAAGGTGAGGATTTAAACCTTCTCTATGCTCCCATGATCCCAGTATTAGCCAGGGACCAGCCCAGTCCCCAGAATAAGTCTTCGGTCTTCTTTCCCCGTGGGGCTGTCCCAGCAGCCAGGGACAAACTAGGCACAGGGGAGTTCTGGCCACACCCTGTTTTGCCCAGCCACGCCCCCTGCGCTGGCAGCCCAGAGATGGCAGGATATTCATGTCCTTGCCCTAAGAATACGCTTTTTATCTAAGGGGCCTTATTTCTCTCTAGGGGTAAAGCATTAAGGCCCCAGTCCAGCAAGCACTTAAGCATGCGCTTAACTTTAAGTCTGTAGTTCTACTTAGATGTTTCAAGTTAAGCATGTACTCTGCTAGAGTGGAGCCTAAGAATTTGTCTTGTCTGAAGTAATACAGAAAAAAATAATAATAACCCTGTAACAGTGATAAAAATCTACTCTATGGACAAAGCAGTAACAGGGACGTTTGATACCAGCACTCAGCACACAAGGGTGCAGAGTTGAGACATCTTTACAACTGATGCAATGGAGATCCTAGAAGCCGTGTGTATCAGGCAGCCTGCTGGTTAAGGGAAGGGTTTCCTGTGTTGTTGAGATTAATGACAGTGCATGCTGGGCATCTGAGGAATGTCACTCGAGTCCCAAGGATGTGATACAACATTAGAATGCCAAGGCCTGCGTGTCCCACTACGACCTGTAATGTCAGGAAGTATTTTTGTTTTCAGATTTGAAGGTGTCCATTTTAAGAAGGCTGTTGCCACTTGGGCTTGCATCTGTTTGCATAGTTTACAGATGTGTTTGTAATCCAGAAGCAGAAATGCGAGCGCTGAAATAAACCTATGCGGGCAGGTTAACAAAGTCTGATTGCAGGGCAAGTATGACATACAAATGGCCCAGATAAGTGCTTGTGATTACGGACAAAGGGTCCCTGAATGCTTCTTAATTCTCAGACTCTAGGAATCAAAGGCGATATTGTCATCCATCTCTCCTGTTATCGCAAGCATCTCATTATAACCAGCTTAATGCTTTCCTTTAATTATGAGATTTATAGAGGCTGAAAGTATATCTCGGTGAACAGGAGGAATGGAAAGTTTCCATGGATAGAGCTTAACAGGGAAAAGTACAGAATATAAGGCATGCACCAGACTATATTCATACTAGGTGAAATCCTGATCCTAGTGAAGTCAATGGCAAAACTCCCATTGACTTCAGTGGGGCCAGGATTTCACCCTCTGTTTCTTAAAAGGTGGGGATTGGTGTTCTGGTGTTGTAGTGGAAGGGGCCCCACCCTAAACATCGGAACGTGTCAGCTCTCTCACCTTACATTAATTCTGGTCCCCTAATACCAGTGGTGTCCTCATCTCTGCAAAGCAGTGTCCTAGCAGGGGAGTGCTAAGGACCTCAACTCTTCTATTCTAGGCTGCCTTTTTTGCTCCATACAGCTACATTTCCCATTCCTGTCAGTACAGCAGCCATATGCATTGCATTCTCCTTGTAGTTACGCAAGTATGCACCTTTCTTCCAAAACTGCAAGGTTACTACATTCTTTTTGGGAGCATGTTGCATCTTGCACCTTTCCTCTTTGCAGAGCGTGAAAAGAGCTGAAATTTGGGTCTCCCCACTTAGTAGCATCTTTCACTATCCACAAGCAGGCTGGCCTATGCCAGCGACAGAATAGAAATCGACCTGAACCACAACCCTGGATCTGAAAAGTGCTACACTTTGGAGAAATCTGAAACTGAAGTTCACTGCTGGTCAATGTCTGTCATGGGACAGGCCTAAGCCCTAGATGTGAACATCACTGCTGTTTGGGAAAATTTGGATCTAGATCCAAACTTGTCAGAATTTTATCCCATGCATGTAGTAACACTGACATTTGCATTTCTCTTGTTCCAGATTCCAGCCTCGAAGCTGAATGAACTCCTTGAGGACTTCTACATCACGGTGAAGAAAACGGATGGTTCGGACTTCCTAGCCACGTCTTTGCATGCTATCCGCCGAGGCCTGGACCGGATTCTGAAGAATGCTGGGGTGGGATTTTCCATTACCAGCAGCACCTTCACATCCTCCACCAAAAAGCTGAAGGAGAAACTCCGGGTGCTCAGTAAGGCTGGGATGTCTGGTGCTCGCTCTCGCAACATCGTCTATTTTTCCCTGTCTGACGAAGAAGAGATGTGGAGAACAGGATGCTTGAGTGATGAGAGTCCGGTAGCCCTGCTATCCACTGTGGTAAAATATAACAGCCAGTACCTCAACATGAGGACTTTGCAGGAGCATGCAGACTTAATGTACGGAGACATTGAATTACTCAAAGATTCACAAAACAGGCCCTTTTTTGCCCGAACGGACAGCGTGAAACGAGAACACAGGGTGAGCTCTAACAAAGTGTGTTATGGGCAGATATACCACGAGCACTCCAAAGGACACAAGCGGTGTCCCTACTGCCTCCTTTATAAGTACATGTACATCCACCGGCCCCCAACCCAGATGGAAGCGAAGTCTCCTTTCTATCTGACTGCACGGAAGGAGATTAGCGGCATGGGCAATGTGTGGTACGAGGAACAAAGGATGGGTCTCCGCTCCCTGAGGGGAGTCGTCCCAAAGCTGGCTAAAAAAGTCAAACTTGACCACTGTGAAAACTTCACTTTTGTTTCATTCACTCAGGCTTCCAGAAAGTTTGGCTCTCTGAACTCCTATCAACAAGTCTGACATCCATGTTCTAACACCACCCGTTTGTTCAGTCAGTTGTACATGATGAAGGGGGCATTGAACTAAAGGAGCTTATTTCAGTAGCCAGACCTCTATAAACAAGCAGAAAGATGGTGGCCTGCTGACAACTTGCTTTGATCCTTATCGAAGCGGCTGCTACTGAGAAAAATTGAGCTCTTTTCCAAATGTGTGTTAATTATATTCTATTATTGAGACTATATATTGCTGCATATACAAGAATGCTACAAGAGTGAGGAAATCAGTTAATTACAGTGCCTTTTAGCACAGGTTTTTCTCAACAACTACCACATTAAACTGGTCCAGAAATAAAATTCCCACCAGGGCAGTAGCTTTAGTCCATTGTGAAGAAAGTAAGTTGCTATTAAGTAATAATTTAAAAAGTGGAAAGAGCGAGAGATTAAATATTTCCTGGGGAAAAATTGCACTTGACACTTTTGTGTTTGGTTGATGGATAATCTACTTCTGAAAAGCAAGCAGCATCACTTGATGGAAGATCCTGCAGCTTTCTTCTGTCACAATGTTTGGAAAGCATGAACTTGGGTTACGGAAGCTCTCTGTAGTGGTTGTCACCTGCTTTCCATTGTCAACGGGGGCAATTTTATGAAGCCAGATTCATGTACACACATGCATTTGAGAACTATATTTCCTACGCAACGGATGACCTGTGCTATCATGGATTTTTCTCCTTAACAAGTATGGCTTGGATTAAGGGAGCTATTATCAAAGACTGGTAACTCTTGAAGCAGAAGTGCCTATGTTTTCTTTCATAGTTACCATACAAAGGTTATTTTCTTGTGAACCATTCTTAGATTTTCCCATCTGGGCGGTATATAATGAATATAGATATTTTTCCAATATACAGTAATTTACACTGGATCTGTAGATACTGCTAGAAGTAATTCCTGGATTTACCAAACAGACAAACAAACATGGTTACAGCATCCTCGAAGGACAGCTCTTTAAAACAATTTATAAAAGTTAAGTCCAAATGTTTCCAAAAGGCCAACTAGTGATTTTGGATGCCCCGCTTTTGAGACACCCTAAAGGGACCTGATTTCAGCATTGTCTGAAAGTCAGGTCCCTTTACAATGTCTCAAGTTTGCCACCCAAACACCGAGGCTCTCAAAATCACTTTTGTACAACCTTGGTCTAAACTCTTAGGGTTCAATCCAGCTGCCATTCAAGTCAATGGGAAGATCCCTATTGACTGAAATGGGAGATGTATCAAGCCCTTAAGTCACAAGAAGCTGTGTCATAGAAGACCTTGCCCCTGTTTTAGGGAAGTAGGAGTTTTACCATTCATTGTTCTAGTACAAATGACCTGGCTGTCATCTTCCAACATATCACAAAGTTGTGACATCATTATGGAATCTAGGGACACATCAAGCAAGTGACAGAATCATTTGTATACCAAGATTGTGCTACACCTTTAAATCATAGCTCAAGATCCATAGTTATGTGAATACAGATATATAGAAATAAAATCGGGCTTTATTTTTCGGAAGATTCACACACACATTGCTAGTATACTTCTAGCAAGAACTTGATTTCTAGTATCTATTTATTATCCATGAGTTCTAAAATATAATTTTACTTCTGTCTTTTAAATGTGTGTGCACAGCATTAAATGTTACTTTAGTTTTAAGAAAGTCATTCACTGGACTGGGAAAGACAGAGCAGCATTAGCAAGGGAAATATCCATCGTACGCTACCAACTAGACCCTACTGCAGGCTGTGTAACTTATTTTCCTCCTTCTGTTTGTTTCCTTACTAAGGACCTGATCCTGTGGGGTCTGAGTATCCTCCACTCCCCTTTGACTGCAGGGTGAGCTGAAGATGCTCATGCGTATACACGATCAGACTC